>NC_083731.1:65486259-66736259 GCF_028564815.1 Eubalaena glacialis | reverse complement strand
ATGCCATTAAGTTTTTAGGTATTTGGGTTTTTTTCTTCATATATATACTTTTTTAACATCTTTATTGGAGTCTAATTGCTTTACAATGGTGTGTTAGTTTTGGCTTTATAACAAAGTGAATCAGCTATACATATACATATATCCCCATATCTCCTCTCTCTTGCGTCTCTATCCCACCCCTCAAGGTGGTCACAAAGCACAGTGTTGACCTCCCTGTGCTATGTGGCTGCTTCCCACTAGCTATCTATTTTACATTTGGTAGTGTATATATGTCCATGCCACTCTCTTACTTCGTCCCAGCTTACCCTTCCCCATCCCCGTGTCCTCAAGTCCATTCTCTGCATCTGCATCTTTATTCCTGTCCTGACCCTAGGTTCTTCAGAACCGTTTTTTGGTTTTTTTTTTTAGATTCCATATATATGTGTTAGCATACGGTATTTGTTTTTCTCTTTCTGACTTACTTCACTCTGTATAACATACTCTAGGTCCATCCACCTCACTACTAATAACTCAATTTCATTTCTTTTTATGGCTGAGTAATATTCCATTTTATATATGTGCCACATCTTCTTTATCCATGGATATTGAATTTTATCAAATGCCTTTTCTGCATCTTTTGAGATGATCATGTGGTTTCTGTCTTTTCTTTTGTTGATGTGGTGTATCACATTCTTTGATTTGTGTATGTTGAACCATTCTTCTGTCCCTGTGATGAATTCAGCTTGATCATGGGGTGTGATCTTTTCTATGTGTTCCTGGATTTCGTTTGATAACTTTTTTGTTATTTTTTTTTATTGAAGTATAGTTGATTTACAATGTTGTGTTAGTTTCAGGTGTACAGGAAAGTGATTCAGTTACACGTAGATATATATCTATTCTTTTTTTTTTTATTCAAACAGAAAGTCACAAAAATTATAATCATCCTTATCAGTTCACTCAGTCCCATGTAATTAATTTTTTTTTCATCTTGATCTTTTGTTAGCACTCTTTAAATTCATCAGTTTTCCATTAGAGTTCTGAAAATGCTTATTCATTCAGTTCAGCAGTATAGTCAGTTACCAGAAAACCTGTACTTGTCAGAGTCTTTTCCATGAATTGCTTGAAGATGAAACCCTTTTATAGGAACATTTTTGCAAAAGCATCGGAGTACACCCAGAACTGTCTGTAAATGACAAAAGACTTTAAAATGACCATGGTTAAAGATTTGATGAAAGTTCATAATAATGCAATTGACAAGGAAATTTAGTTATTTCTGAGGTATACATTTTAAAGTAATAACTAGAATTATGACTTATAACATTATACCAGAACATATAAGATTTATAGAAATTTCATATAATGTCTGAAACATTTATATTAACATACTTCCATACAAATAACCCACAGAAAGTTTAGTATTAGTTGTTTTTTTTTTGTTTTGTTTGTTTGTTTATACTGCAGGTTCCTATTAGTCATCAATTTTATACACATCAATGTATACATGTCAATCCCAATCGCCCAATTCAGCACACCACCATCCCCACCCCACCGCACTTTTCCCCCCTTGGTGTCCATACCTTTGTTCTCTACATCTCTGTCTCAGCGTCTGCCCTGCAAACCGGTTCATCTGTACCATTATTCTAGGTTACACACACATGTGTTAATATACGACATTTGTTTTTCTCTTTCTGACTTACTTCACTCTGTATGACAGTCTCTAGATCCATCCACATCTCAACAAATGACTCAATTTCGTTCCGTTTTAGGGCTGAGTAATATTCCATTGTATATATGTACCACAACTTCTTTATCCATTCGTCTGTCGATGGGCATTTAGGTTGCTTCCATGACCTGGCTATTGTAAATACCGCTGCAAAGAACATTGGGGTGCATGTGTCTTTTTGAATTATGGTTTCCTCTGGGTATATGCCCAGTAGTGGGATTGCTGGATCATATGGTAATTCTATTTTTAGTTTTTTAAGGAACCTCCATACTGTTCTCCATAGTGGCTGTATCAATTTACATTCCCACCAACAGTGCAAGAGGGTTCCCTTTTCTCCACATCCTCTCCAGCATCTGTTGTTTGTAGATTTTCTGATGATGCCCATTCTAACTGGTGTGAGGTGATACCTCATTGTAGTTTTGATTTGCATTTCTCTAATAATTAGTGATGTTGAGCAGCTTTTCATGTGCTTCTTGGCCATCTGTATGTCTTCTTTGGAGAAATGTCTATTTAGGTCTTCTGCCCATTTTTGGATTGGGTTGTTTGTTTCTTTAATATTGAGCTGCATGAGCTGTTTATATATTTTGGAGGTTAATCCTTTGTCCGTTGATTCATTTGCAAATATTTTCTCCCATTCTGAGGGTTGTCTTTTCGTCTTGTTTATGGTTTCCTTTGCTGTGCAAAACTTTGAAGTTTCATTAGGTCCCATTTGTTTATTTTCGCTTTTATTTCCATTCCTCTAGGAGGTGAGTCAAAAAAGATCTTGCTGTGATTTATGTCAAAGACTGTACTTCCTATGTTTTCCTCTAAGAGTTTTATACTGTCTGGTTTTACATTTAGGTGTCGAATCCATTTTCAGTTTATTTTTGTGTCTGGTGTTAGTGAGTGTTCTAATTTCATTCTTTTACATGTAGCTGTCCAGTTTTCCCAGCACCACTTATTGAAGAGATTGTCTTTTCTCCATTGTATATCTTTGCCTCCTTTGTCATAGATTAGTTGACCACAGGTGTGTGGGTTTATCTCTGGGCTTTCTATCTTGTTCCATTGATCTATGTTTCTGTTTTTGTGCCAGTACCATATTGTCTTGATCACTGTAGCTTTGTAAGTATAGTCTGAAGTCAGGGAGTCTGATTCCTCCAGCTCCATTTTTTTCCCTCAAGACTGCTTTGGCTATTCGGGGTCTTCTGTGTCTCCATACACATTTTAAGATGATTTGTTCTAGTTCCGTAAAAAATGCCATTGGTAATTTGATAGGGATTGCACTGAATGTGTAGATTGCTTTGGGTAGTATAGTCATTTTCACAATATTGATTCTTCCAATCCAAGAACATGGTATATCTCTCCATCTGTTGGTATCATCTTTAATTTCTTTCACCAGTGTCTTACAGTTTTCTGCATACATGTCTTTTGTCTCCCTAGGTAGGTTTATTCCTAGGTATTTTATTCGTTTTGTTGCAATGGTAAATGGGAGTGTTTCCATAATTTCTCTTTCAGATTTTTCATCATTAGTGTATAGGAATGCAAGAGATTTCTGTGAATTAATTTTGTATCCTGCAACTTTACCAAATTCATTGATTAGCTCTAGTAGTTTTCTGGTGGCATTTTTAGGATTCTCTACGTATAGTATCATGTCATCTGCAAACAGTGACAGTTTTACTTCTTCTTTTCCAACATCTTTTTTGAGAATGATGTTTGCTGTGGGTTTGTCGTATATGGTGTTTATTATGTTGAGGTAGGTTCCCTCTATGCCCACTTTCTGGAGAGTTTTTATCATAAATGGGTGTTGAATTTTGTCAAAAGCTTTTTCTGCATCTATTGAGATCATCATATGGTTTTTATTCTTCAATTTGTTAGTATGGTGTAACACATTGATTGATTTACGTATATTGAAGAATCCTTGCATCCCTGAGATAAATCCCACTTGATCGTGGTGTATGATCATTTTTTTTTTTTTAATTTATTTATGGCTTTGTTGGGTCCTCGTTTCTGTGTGAGAGCTTTCTCTAGTTGTGGCAAGCGGGGGCCACTCTTCATCGCGGTGCACAGGCCTCTCACCATCACGGCCTCTCTTGTTGCTGAGCACAAGCTCCAGACACGCAGGCTCAGCAATCGTGGCTCATGGGCCCAGCCGCTCCGCGACACGTGGGATCCTCCCAGACCAGGGCTCCAACCCGTGTCCCCTGCATTGGCAGGCAGATTCTCAACCACTGCGCCACCAGGGAAGCCCCAGTATGATCCTTTTAATGTGTTGTTGGATTCTGTTTGCTAGTATTTTGTTGAGGATTTTTGCATCTATATTCATTCAGTGATACTGGTCTGTAATTTTCTTTTTTTGTAGTATCTTTGTCTGGTTTTGGTATCAGGGTGATGGTGGCCTCATAGAATGAGTTAGGGAGTGTTCCTTCCTCTGCAATTTTTTGGAAGAGTTTGAGAAGGATGGGTGTTAGCCCTTCTCTAAATGTTTGAGAGAATTCACCTGTGAAGCCATCTGGTACTGGACTTTTGTTTGTTGGAAGATTTTTTTTTTTTTTTTTTTTTTTAAAAACCTGTGGGTTTCTGCTTACTTTTTTTTTTTTTTGATTGATTGATTGATTGCTATGTTGGGTCTTCGTTTCTGTGCTAGGGCTTTCTCTAGTTGTGGCAAGTGGGGGCCACTCTTCATCACGGTGCGCGGGCCTCTCACTATCGCGGCCTCTCTTGTTGCGGAGCACAGGCTCCAGACGCGCAGGCTCAGCAGTTGTGGCCCACGGGCCCAGTTGCTCCGCGGCATGTGGGATCTTCCCAGACCAGGGCTCGAACCCGTGTCCCCTGCATTAGCAGGCAGACTCCCAACCACTGCGCCACCAGGGAAGCCTGTTGGAAGATTTTTAATCGCAGTTTCAATTTCATTACTTGTGATTGGTCTGTTCATATTTTTTGTTTCTTTCTGGTTCAGTCTTCGAAGGTTATACCTTTCTAAGAATTTGTCCATTTCTTCCAGGTTGTCCATTTTATTGGCATAGAGTTGCTTGTAGTAGTCTCTTAGGATGCTATGTATTTCCGCGGTGTCTGTTGTAACTTCTCCTTTTTCATTTCTAATTTTATTGATTTGAGTCCTCTCCCTCTTTTTCTTGATGAGTCTGGCTAATGGTTTATCAATTTTGTTTATCTTCTCAAAGAACCAGCTTTAAGTTTTATTGATCTTTGCTATTGTTTTCTTTGTTTCTATTTCATTTATTTCTGCTCTGATCTTTATGATTTCTTTCCCTCTGCTAACTTTGGGTTTTGTTTGTTCTTCTTTCTCTACTTTCTTTAGGTGTAAGGTTAGATTGTCTATTTGAGATTTTTCTTTTTTCTTGATGCAGGCTTGTATAGCTGTAAACTTCCCTCTTAGAACTGCTTTTGTTGCATCCCATAGGTTTTGGATCATCGTGTTTTCATTGTCATTTGTCTCTAGGTATTTTTTGATTTCCTCTTTGATTTCTTCACTGATCTCTTGGTTATTTAGTAACATATTGTTTAGCCTCCATGTGTTTGGTGTTTTTTACGTTTTTTCCCCTGTAATTCATTTCTAATCTCATAGCGTTGTGGTCAGAAAAGATGCCTGACATGATTTCAGTTTTCTTAAATTTACTGAGGCTTTATTTGTGACCCAAGATGTGATCTATCCTGGAGAATGTTCCGTGTGCACTTGAGAAGAAAGTGTAATCTGCTGTTTTTGGATGGAATGTCCTATAAATATCAATTAAATCTATCTGGTCTGTTGTGTCATTTAAAGCTTCTGTTTCCTTATTTATTTTCATTTTGGATGATCTGTCCATTGGTGTAAGTGAGGTGTTAAAGTCCCCCACTATTATTGTGTTACTGTCGATTTCCTCTTTTATAGCTGTTAGCAATTGCCTTATGTATTGAGGTGCTCCTATGTTGGGTGCATATGTATTTAGAATTGTTATATCTTCTTCTTGGATTGATCCCTTGATCATTATGTAGTGTCCTTCCTTGTCTCTTGTAACATTCTTTATTTTAAAGTCTATTTTATCTGATATGAGTATAGCTACTCCAGCTTTCTTTTGATTTCCATTTGCATGGAATATCTTTTTCCATCCCCTCACTTTCAGTCTGTATGTGTCCCTAGGTCTGAAGTGGGTCTCTTGTAGACAGCATATAGATGGGTCTTGTTTTTGTATCCTTTCAGCAAGCCTGTGTCTTTTGGTTGGAGCATTTAATCCATTCACGTTTAAGGTAATTATCGATATGTATGTTCCTATGACCATTTTCTTAATTGTTTTGGGTTTGTTTTTGTAGATCCTTTTCTTCTCTTGTGTTTCCCACTTAGAGAAGTTCGTTTAGCATTTGTTGTAGAGCTGCTTCAGTCGTGCTGAATTCTCTTAGCTTTTGCTTGTCTGTAAAGCTTTTGATTTCTCCATTGAATCTGAATGAGATCCTTGCTGGGTAGAGTCATCTTGGTTGTAGGTTCTTCCCTTTCATCACTTTAAACATATCATGCCAGTCCCTTCTGGCTTGTAGAGTTTCTCCTGAGAAATCAGCTGTTAACCTTATGGGAGTTCCCTTGTATGTTATTTGTCATTTTTCCCTTGCTGCTTTCAATAATTTTTCTTTGTCTTTAGTTTTTGCCAATTTGATTACTATGTGTCTCGGCGTGTTTCTCCTTGGGTTTATCCTGTATGGGACTCTCTGCACTTCCTGGACTTGGATGGCTATTTCCTTTCCCATGTTAGGGAAGTTTTCGACTGTAATCTCTTCAAATATTTTCTCAGGTCCTTTCTCTCTCTCTTCTCCTTCTGGGACCCCTATAATGTGAATGTTGTTGTGTTTAATGTTGTCCCAGAGGTCTCTTAGGCTGTCTTCATTTCTTTTCATTCTTTTTTCTTTATTCTGTTCCACAGCAGTGAATTCCACCATTCTGTCTTCCAGGTCACTTATCCGTTCTTCTGCCTCAGTTATTCTGCTATTGATTCCTTCTAGTGTATTTTTCATTTCAGTTATTGTATTGTTCATCTCTGTTTGTTTGTTCTTTAATTCTTCTGGGTCTTTGTTAAACATTTCTTGCATTTTCTCGATCTTTGCCTCCATTCTTTTTCCGAGGTCCTGGATCATCTTCACTATCATTATTCTGAATTCTTTTTCTGGAAGGTTTCCTATCTCCATTTAGTTGTTTTTCTGGGGTTTTATCTTGTTCCTTCATCTGGTATATAGCCCTCTGCCTTTTCATCTTGTCTATCTTTCTGTGAATGTTGTTTTTGTTCCACAGGCTGCAGGATTGTAGTTCTTCTTGCTTCTGCCGTCTGCCCTCTGGTGGATGAGGCTATCTAAGAGGCTTGATGGGAGAGACTGGTGGTGGGTAGAGCTGACTGTTGCTCTGGTGGGCAGAGCTCAGTAAAACTTTAATCCACTTGACTGTTGATGGGTGGGGCTGGGTTCCCTCCCTGTTGGTTGTTTGGCCTGAGGCAACCCAACACTGGAGCCTACCTGGGCTCTTTGGTGGGGCTAATGACAGACTCTGGGAGGGCTCACACCAAGGAGTACTTCCCAGAACTTCTGCTGCCAGTGTCCTTGTCCCCACAGTGAGCCACAGCCACCCCCCCCACCGCCTCTGCAGGAGACCCTCCAACACTAGCAGGTAGGTCTGGTTCAGTCTCCCCAGGGGTCACTGCTCCTTCCCCTGGGTCCCGATGCACACACTACTTTGTGCCCTCCAAGAGTGGAGTCTCTGTTTCCCCCAGTCTTGTCTAAGTCCTTCAATCAATTCCCACTAGGCTTCAAAGTCTGATTCTCTAGGAATTCCTCCTCCCGTTGCCGGACCCCCAGGTTGAGAAGCCTGACGTGGAGCTCAGAACCTTCACTCTAGTGGGTGGACTTCTGTGGTATAAGTGTTTGCCAGTCTGTGAGTCACCCACCCACCAGTTATGGGATTTGATTTTACTGTGATTGCACCCCTCCTACCGTCTCATTATGGCTTCTCCTTTGTCTTTGGATGTGGGTATCTTTTTTGGTGAGTTCCAGTGTCTTCCTGTTGATGATTGTCCAGCAGCTAGTTGTGATTCTGGTGTTCTTGCAAGAGGGAGTGAGAGCACATCCTTCTACTCTGCCATCTTTGTTCCTCCTCCTATATCTATTCTTTTTCAGATTCTTTTTCCTTATAGGTTATTACAAAACATTGCGTATAGTTCCCTGTGCTTTACAGTAGGCCTTTGTTGGTTATTTATTTATATATAGTAGTGTGTATATGTTAATCCCAAACTCCTAATTTATCCTTTCCCCCCCACTTCCCTTTGGTAACCATAAGTTTGTTTTCTATGTCTGTGAGTCTATTTCTGTTGTTTATAAAAGTTCATTTGTATCATTTTTTTTTAGATTCCTCATATAAGCAATATCATATGATATTTGTCTTTCTCTGGCTTACTTCATGTAGTCTGATAATCTCTAAGTCCATCCATGTTGCTTCAAATGGCATTATTTCATTCTTTTTTATGGCTGAGTAATATTCCATTGTATAAATATGTCACATCTTCTTTATCCATTCATCTGTCAATGTTTTAGCTATTGTAAGTAGTCCCGCTATGAAAAATGCAGTGCATGTATATTTTCAAATTATAGTTTTCTTCGGATACATGCCCAGGAGTGAGATTGCAGGATCATGTGGTAGCTCTATTTTAATTTTTTAAGGAACCTCCATACTGTTTTCCATAGTGGCTGTACCAACTTACATTCCCACCAACAATGTAGGAGGGTTCCTTTTTCTCCACATCCTCTCCACCATTTGTTATTTGTAGAGTTTTTTTAAAATTTATTTATTTAATTTATTTTTGGCTGTGTTGGGTCTTCGTTGCTGCGCATGGGCTTTCTCTAGTTGAGGCAAGCAGAGGCTACTCTTCGTTGAGGTGCGCAGGCTTCTCATTGCGGTGGCTTCTCTTGTTGCGGAGCACGGGCTCTAGGCGTGTGGGCTTCAGTGGTTGTGGCACGTGGGTTCAGTAGTTGTGGCTCACGGGCTCTAGAGCACAGGCTCAGTAGTTGTGGCGCATGGGCTTAGTTGCTCCACGGCACATGGGATCCTCCCAGACCAGGGCATCAACCTGTGTCCCCTGCATTGGCAGGCAGACTCTCAACCACTGCGCCACCAGGGAAACCCGTTTGTAGAGTTTTTAATGATGGCCATTCTGACTGGTGTGAAGTGATACCTCATTGTAGCTTTGATTTGCATTTTTCTAATAATTAGCAATGTTGAGTATGGTTCCATATGTCTTTTGGCCACCTGTATATCTTCTTTGGAAAAATGCCTATTTATATCTTTTACCCATTTCTTGATTGGGTTGATTTTTTGTTGTTGAGTTGTATGATCTGTTTGTATATTTTGGAGATTAATCCCTTGTCAGTTGCATTGTTTGCAAATATTTTCTCCCATTCTGTAGGTTGTCTTTTCATTTTGTATATGGCTTCCTGTGCTGTGCAAAAGCTTTTAAGTTTGATGAGGTCCCGTTTATTTTTGTTTTTATTTCCATTACTCTAGGAGAGAGATCAAAAAAAATTGCTGCAATTTATGTCAGAGAGTGTTCTGCCTATGTTTTCCTCTAGGAGTTTTATAGTATCCAGTCATACATTCAGGTCTTTAATCCATTTGAGTTTATTTTTGTGTATGGTGTTAGAGAATGTTCTAATTTCATTTTTTTACATGTAGCTGTCCAGTTTTCCCAGCACCACTTATTAAAAAGACTCTTTTCTTCATTGTATATTCTTGCCTCCTTTGTTGTAGATTAATTGACCATAGGTGTGTGGGCTTATTTCCAGGCTTTCTATCCTGTTCCATTGATGTATATTTCTGTTTTTGTGCCAGTACCATACTGTTTTGATGACTGTAGCTTTGTAGTATAGTCTGAAGTCAGGGAGCCTGATTCCTCCAACTCCATTTTTCTTACTCAAGATTGTTTTGGCTATTCGGGGTCTTTTGTGTTTCCATAAAATTTTAAAATTTTTGTTCTAATTCTGTGAAAAATGCCATTAGTAATTTGATAGGGATTGCATAGAATCTATAGATTGCCTTAGGTGGTATAGTCATTTTGACAATATTGATCCTTCCAATCCAAGAACACAGTGTATCTTTCCACCTGTTTGTGTCATCTTCAGTTTCTTTCATCAGCATCTTACAGTTTTCAGTGTACAGGTCTTTTGGCTCCTTAAGTAGGTTTATTCCAGGGTATTTTATTCTTTTTAGTGTGATGGTAAATGGGATTATTTCTTTAATTTCTCTTTCTGATATTTTGTTGTTAGTGTATAGAAATGCAACAGATTACTGTGTATTAATTTCGTATCCTGAGACTTTACCAAATTCATTGATGAGGTCTAGTAAATAGTTTTCTGGTAGTGTCTGTAAGATTTTCTATGTACAGTATCATGTCATCTGCAAGTATAACAGTTTTACTTCTTTTCCAATTTGGAAAAGAAGTCTTTTATTTCTTTTGCTTCTCTGATTGCTGTGGCTAGGACTTCCAAAACTCTGTTGAATAAAAATGGCGAGAGTGGACATCCTTGTCTTGTTCCTGGTCTTAGAGGAAATGCTTTCAGCTTTTCACCAGTGAGTATGATGTTAGCCGTGGGTTTGTCATATATGGCCTTTATTATTTTGAGATATGTTTCCTCTGTGCCCACTTTCTGGAGAGTTTTTATCATAAATGGGTGTTGAATTTTTATCAAAAGCTTTTTCTGCATGTATTGAGATGATCATATGGTTTGTATTCAATTTGTTAATATGGTGTATCACACTGATTGATTTGTGGATATTGAAAAGCCCCTTGCATCCCTGGGATAAATCCCACTTGATTATGGTGTATGATCCTTTTAATGTATTGTTGGAGTCAGTTTGCTAGTATTTTGTTGAGGATTTTTGCGTCTATGTTCATCAGTGATACTGGCCTGTAATTTTCTCTTTTCATGGTATCTTTGTCTGATTTTGGTATCAGGGTGATGGTGGCCTCATAGATTGAGTTTGGGAGTGTTCCTTCCTCTGCAGTTCTTTGGAATAGTTTCAGAAGGATAGGTGTTAACTCTTCTCTAAATGTTTGGTAGAATTTGCCTGCAAAGCCATCTGGCACTGGACTTCTGTTTGTTGGGAGTCTTTTAATCACTGATTCAATTTCAGTTCTGGTAATTGGTCTGTTCATACTTTCCATTTCTTCCTGGTTCAGTCTTGGGAGATTGTACCTTTCTAAGAATTTGTTTATTTCTTCTAGGTTGTCCATTTTATTGGTGTATAGTTGCTTGTACTAGTCTCATCCTCTGTATCTCTGTGGTGTTGGTTTTAACTTCTCCTTTTTCATTTTTAATTTTATTGATTTGGGCCCTTTTTTTCTTGGTGAGTCTGGCTAAAAGTTTATCAATTTGTTTATCTTTTCAAAGAAACAGCTTTTAGTTTCATTGATCTTTTCTACTGTTTTCTTAGTCTCTATTTCTGTTCTGTTCTTTATGATTTCTTTCCTTCTACTAACTTTGGGTTTTGTTTGTTCCTCCTTCTCTAGTTGCTTTGGGTGTAAGGTTAGGTTGTTTATTTGAGATTTTTGTTGTTGTTCCCTGAGATAAGCTTGTATCACTATAAAATTCCCTCTTAAAATTCTTTTTGCTGTGTTCCGTAGGGTTTAGAATGTAGTTTTTGCTTTCACTTGTCTCTAGGTATTTTTTTTATTTCCTCTTTGATTTCTTCAGTGATCCATTGGTTGTTTAGTAGCATCTTGTTTAGCCTCCACGTGTTTATATGTTTCTTGCAGGTTTTTTTCATGTAGTTGATTTCTAATCTCATAGCGCTGTGCTTGGAAAAGATGCTTGATATGATTTCAGTTTTTCTTAAATTTACCGAGGCTTGCTTTGTGGCCCAACATGTGATCAATCCTGGAGAATGTTCCATGTGCACTTGAGAAGAAAATGTATTCTGATGCTTTTGGATGGAATCCTCTATAAATATCAATTCAGTCCATCAGGTCTAATGTGTCATTTAAGGCCTGTATTTCATTATTGACTTTCTGTCTGGATGGTCTGTCCATTGATGAAAAGTCCCCCACTGTTACTGTTGATTTCTCCTTTTATGGCTGTTAGTATTTGCCTTATATATTGAGGTGCTCCTATGTTGGGTGCAAATATATTTACAATTCTTATATCTTCTTCTTGGATTGATCCCTTGATCACTATGTAGTGTCCTTCTTTGTTTCTTGTAACAGTATTTATTTTAAACTCTATTTTGTCTTCTGTGAGTATTGCTACTCCAGCTTTCTTTTGATTTCCATTTGGGAATATCTTTTTTCCCTCCCCTCATTTTCAGTCTGCATGAGTCTCTAGGTCTGAAATGGATCTCTTGTAGACAGCTCATATACAGATCTTGTTTTTGTATTCATTCAGCCAGTCTGTGTCTTTTGGTTGGGACATTTAATTCGTTTACATATGGTAGTTATCAACATGTAAGTTCTTATTGCCATTTTGTTAATTGTTTTGGATTGGTTTTGTAGGTCTTTTTTCTTCCTTTCTTCTTTTGTTCTCTTGTGATTTGATGACTGTCTTTAGTGTTGTGTTTGGACTCCTTTTTCTTTTTTGTGTGTGTATCTACTATAGATTTTTTTGTTTGCAGTTACTATGAGGTTTTGATATAGTAGTCTATATATATGTACATAATTATTTTAAGTCGCTGATCTCTTAATTCCAAATGTGTTTCAAATATCCTGCATTTGTACTCTCCTCATGATTACTGGCTTAGATATCATATTTGTGTGTAGATGATTTCCTACCTTTACTGTATGTTTGCCATTACCAGTGAGCTTTCCCATTTTGTAATTTTCTTGTTTCTAGTTGTGGCATTTTCCTTTCCACCTGGAGAAGTTCCTTTAGCATTTCTTGTAAAGCTGCTTTGGTGGTGCTAAATTCTTCTAGTGTTTGCTTGTCTGTAAAGCTTTGGATTCCTGTGTCAAATCTGAATGAGAGCCTTGCTGGGTAGAGTATTCTTGGTTGTAGGTTTTTCCCTTTCATCACATTAATTCTATTGTGCCACTCCCTTCTGACCTGTAACGTTTCTGCTGAAAAATCAGCTGATGACCTTATGGGTATTCCTTTGTATGTTATTTGTTGCTTTTCTCTTGTCAATTTAATATTTTTTCTTTGTCTTTAATTTTTGTCAATTTGATTACTGTGTTTCTTGGCATGTTCCTCCTTGGGTTTGTCCTGCCTGAGACACTCTTCCTGGACTTGGGTGACTGTTTCCTTTCCCATGTTAGGGAAGTTTTCAGCTTTTATCGCTTCAAATATCTTCTCAGGCCCCTTCTCTCTCTCTTCTCCTTCTGGGACCCCTATAATGCGAATGTTGGTGCATTTGATGTTGTCCCAGAGGTCTCTTAAACTGTCCTGATTTCTTTTCATTATTTTTTCTTTATTCTTTTCTGTGGCAATGATTTCCACCACTGTGTCTTCCAGCTCACTTATCCATTCTTCTGTTTCATTTATTCTGCTATTGATTCCTTCTAGTGTTTTTCATTTCAGTTATTGTATTCTTCAACTCTGTTTGGTTGCTCTTTACATTTTCTAACTCTTTATTAAAAACTTGTAACTTCTTGCTCTGTGCATCCATTCTTTTCCTGAGTTCTTGGATCATCCTTGCAATCATTACTCTGAATTCTTTCTCGGTTAGATTGCCTATCTCCATGTCACTTAGTTGTTCTTCTGGGGTTTTATGTTGTTCCTTCATCTGAAATATATTCCTCTGCCATCTCATTTTATCTAAATTTCGATTTGTATGTTTATGTATGTGGAAGATTAGTTATGTTTCTTAACCTTGGGAAGTGGCCCTCTGTAGGGGATGTCCTATGTGTCCCAGCAGTACACTCCCCTCTTGTCACCCAAGGGCCAGGGACCAGCTGGTCCCAGGGTAGGTTCTGATCTGCGTTTGCTGACTTGGTTCCACATGCTGCTGGATCCTAGTTCTCTTGCTTCTCATGTCTGCCCCCTGGTGGGTGGGGCCGGCCTAGAGGCTTGTGCAGGCTTCCTGGTGGGAAGGGCTGATGCTTGCCCACTGGTGGTGGGTGGGGCTGGGTCTTGGCCCTCTGCTGGGCAGGGCCATGTCAAGGGGCATGTCTAGAGGTGGCTGTGGGCTCAGGAAGTCTTTAGGCAGCCTGTCCACTGATGGGTGGGGCTCTGTTCCCGCCATGTTGGTCATTTCACCTGAAGCGTCCCAGCACTGAAGCCTACAGGCTGTTGGGGCCAGGTCTTGGTGCCAAAATGGCAGCCTCCAGGAGAGCTCATGCCAATGAATATTCCCCAGTACCTCTTCCACCAGTGTCCTTGTCCCCACAGTGAGCCACAGCTGCCCCCCTGCCTCCCCAGGAGACCCTCCGAGACTAGCAGGTAGGTCTGACCCAGGCTCCTGTGGAGTCACTGCTTTTGCCCTGGGTCTTGGTGCACACAAGAAATCGTGTGGGCCCTCCAAGAATGGAGTCTCTGTTTCCTCTGGTCCTGTGGAGCTCCTGCACTCAAGCCCCACTGGCCTTCAAAGCCAAATGCTCTGGGCAGTCCTCCTCCCAATGCCAGACCCCCAGGCTGGGGAGTCTGACACGGAGCTCAGAACTCTCACTCCTGTGGGAGAACTTCTGCGATATAATTGTTCTCCAGTTTGTGGGTCGCCCACCCAGGGGATATGGGATTTGATTATTTCTCAAGTGTGCCCCTTCTACCATCTCGCTGAGTTTCTTCTTTATGTCTTTGGATTAGAATATCTTTTTTGGTAGGTTCCAGTCTTTTTTATCAATGGTTGTTCAGCAGTTAGTTGTGATTTTGGTGTGCTCATGTCAGGAGGTGAGCTCAAGGTCCTTCTATTCTGCCATCTTCATGATGTACATACTCTTAATTACTGATTGATTTTTTTTTTTACAAACCAGTGCCATATCAACAGGCTCAAGAGCACCCCTTCACAGTAGTAATAAGGAAGTCTAATTGTGCATCCGTAACAGAACTTCCTTCAGCACCAACTGGGTAACCACTGGGATTCTGAGTGATGCAGGATGCCTCAGCAACATCGGCAGGAGTCCTTGTCCAGCTTCTAGAAGCTGCGTTCCTTGAATCATGGCGCCCTACCTCTGTCTTCAAAGCCAGCCACGGCAAGATGAGTCCTTCTCACCTTGCCATCCATCTAGTCTTCTGACCCAGTTTGCTAGTATTTTGTTGAGAATTTTTGCATCTCTATTCATCAAAGATGTTGGCCTGTAATTTTCTTTTTTTATATTGTTTGTTTGTCTGGTTTTGGTATCAGGGTGATGGTGGCTTCATAGAATGACTTTGGGAGTATTCCTTCTTCAATCTTTTGGAAGAGTTTGAGGAAGATCAGTATAAGTTCTTCTTTGTATGTCTGGTAGAATTGCCCAGTGAAGCCATCTGGTCCTGGACTTTTGTTTGCAGGGAGGCTTTTTTCCCTTTTTTTAATTACAGATTCTATTTCATTTCTAGTGATCAGTCTGTTCGAAATATCTGTTTCTTCTTGATTCAGTTTTGGTGGGTTGTATGTTTCTAGACACTTGTCCATTTCTTCTTGGTTGTCCAATTTGTTGGTATATAATTGTTCATAGTATTCTTTTACGGTTTTTTGTATTTCTGTGGTATCACTTGTTTGTTTGGTCTCTCTTAATTGGGTTTTTTTTTTTTTTTTGGCCACATGGCATGTGTGTGGGATCATTGTTCCCTGACCAGGGGTCGAACCCACACCCCCTGCATTGGAAGTGCAGAGTCTTAACCACTGGACCACCAGGGAAGTCCCTGGTCTCTCTTAATTGTTAAATGGAAAGTAAAGTACAGACTCTAAAATGATATCCATCCAGTGATTGTACCATGAAAAATAATGAGGTCTTATTCACTGAACATTTCTATGTGCCCAAATCTGTGCTAAGCCAGTAGTCTTCACACATCCTTACTAAATGTTGTCATCCCCACTTGTTGAGACTTACTTAGAGAAACTATCTTGGTAGGGTCATTTAGATCATAACAATAGTATGATATGGAATTTAAACAGAAATGTCAGACCTCCATTTCCAGGATCTCAGTCAACTTGCTATTTGAGATCCCTATATATATATGCATGGATTAGGATGCAAACACACACAAAAAAAGAGCAATGGCTGCATTAGAGTAAAAGGGTTGTGGTTGTTTTGTTCTTTAAGGAAAAATGAATTACTGGTATAAAAATATATGTAATAAAAGTTGGGAGAAGAAAAAAAACTGCATTTAAGAAACCTACCTGCGTTTTATGACTGGATGGACATTGAGACTTTTATTGCTGTGGGTGCTGGGTTTCATTTTTATTCCTAAACCTTTATGGTCTTCTGGGCCCTGTGAAACTTAAAGGAAGAGAAAGTTAGGGTGGCAAGAAAGCCACCCACATGCTCTCTGGCCCTCACCAAGTTAGATAAAAGTGCTGCCCTTTGTATCAGAGGAATGGTAGCTTTCCCCAAGTCGTGATCAGTTTGCTCTGAGCCGTCTTAAATCCCACCCCAGCTCCTTTTTTATCTATCTAGGGAGGGCTGTTCAGGCATGGTGCTGTCAGTAAGGTAGTCATCCATATGAAGGGTGAACCTGAAACTTTCCACCCACTTGTCTCATGCCCCCCTCCCACCAGCTGCCCAGGAGATGATGAAGCTAATCACATTCAGCCCTTTAACTTGGGCTCCTTTTATAAGAACATTACTTTACAGCCTAGTAGGAAACTACATGTTTGTCTCATTGGGAAAGCATGTCTTCACTCAACCCCCTGCCTCCTTGTTTCCCAAAAGTGACTTCTTTTTTTCCTTTCTATTCTAACAGATATCTGCAAATGAAATCGAAATGCTTTTGATGAGGTTGCCACGCATGTTTAAACAGGAATTCACAGGCGTGGGAGCAACGCTGGAAAAAAGGTGGAAGTTGTGTGCCTTTGAAGGAATTAAAACTACCTAACTGTGAAGAGCAGCAAAGTCTCTGGATATGAAACTGCCTGAAACCCAGTCAGGGCTGTGCAGCGTGAACCCAAGAGGTTTGGGGCTGGTCCAGCACAGGACCTTTATGGAGCCATCAGAGCCTGACTTCAGTTGCATCTGTGGCGTTCTCTTGTGAGTGGAAATGTAATTGTGTACCAGTTCCCGAAAACAAACAAACAAAGCTTCATACTGTGACAGATCTGTTTGCTATGAAAACCAACGATTCCACAGTCATGATGGCAAAACCTTAAAATATGCTACCTTTGAGAATAGCTCACCAAGTAAAATATTTAAAGTTGATGATGGTGTGGCAATGGTTGTTGCTAGGCTACAGAGTTGTTGTATATGTAATCTATAGCTGAAATCATTCAATGACATTTTCCTGAAAGTCTTTCTGTTTTAGTAAAGAAAAAAAAAAAGCGAGAAAAGAAAAGTAATTCTACAGTGAGGAAAAAAAATCATACCAAAAGAAAACTTGAATATGTGTCTGAACAGTTACTGTATTTTGTAAATTAAGTTATATGCTGTTCTAGGGACTTTTGCCTTATTGAAGAGGCAGAAGATGTGATTGGACTCCTTGAGAATGCTTTACCAAGAATATTATTTTTCTAATGTAACAGTTCTCCATCATAAGTTCTTTTAACATGGACTGCATAACAATTTTCATAAAATGTAAATAAAAGAAAAACTAGTGCTACGGTCTTGTACTTGGTATAAAATTCAGGTTTCTGCATCAAAATAAACATTCAGTAAATATTCCTGTTACAAATTTTATAGCAAAGAAGATACTAATTTTTTTCAATAAATATGACTTCTACCATATTGGTTTTGCAAATTGTTCTTTGATATATTTTCATTCTTCCTTAAGAAATATTTTTCACATTATTCAGTCCCATCTCACAGACCATAATTTTTAAATGATTAAATAAATGCATGAGTGACCTTGAGACAAAACGTTATTTCAAACAGGAATATATAAAAATCATAAAGTGCAAAGTACTAAGAAAAGGAGATTATACAGCATTAGAATAGATGATAGATTGTATTTGAAAATACCAAGATGATATGACATCCAAATGTAATCAACATAAATTTTACCGTTGTTTTGTGTCCTCATGCATAGGAACAAAGTAGCCAATTAGTTAATATTATTAATTCCTGGATTTACTTATTTGTATGTTTTCTGGAATACGTACAAGTTAGAAAAGGAATTAAAGAATTCACACTTGGACCAACAGTTTAGAGAGAATTTGGGCTTCCCTTCTTTAATTACAAGTAGAATAGGGCTTTAAATTGTATCTCCTTCCTGCTTCCTTACATAAAAATTATTTTAAAAAGACAAGTATTCAAGATATTGATTAATTTTAAATGAAACATTTTTTAGGAAGACAGCTGAACAGTGAATGTTCTTTGAAATTCTGAAAAGACATTCATAATTCCCTATTGGACATTATTGTCCTCAGGCTCTTTTTACTGAGCCCTGATAAATTAAGGTTCTTATTCATGCCTCCCATAAATATCTACACATATGTTATGTTCAGGCTCAGTGCTAAAACCATGAATATGGAGCTGAGTAAGAAAGGACCCACCCCCTCCCGCCCCCAATGAGCTCATAGTTCAATGGGGAAAAGACATTTTCCCAAAAGTGTCTATATGATGTGAGCCACGTAACAGGAAAGATGTGACAACAGAGCTATGGGATTCAAACTAAATATCAATGTCATGTTAAATGTTGAAATACTAGAGGCCTTCCCATTACCACCTGTTAATGCCCACTACCACCATCATCCTGACACATTTATCCAGAGCGAGCTAGCTACTGTTTAAGTTACTATTGACTGAATTCTCTTAATTTTCTGTTTAGTCCAGTGTTATCAGGGTAAGCAAGAGAAATGAAGCATGCCAACTTTTATCAAAGCATTTTAGGAAATTGTGGCAGCTTTAGAAGGCTGTCTAGTTTTCTATTCCTTAGCCAAAGGAAAGCCAGAACAGGTTTTGGATACTAGAGAAAGTCATATGCTTGTACTATTGCCATTTTGGAAAGCTCTGATGTGAATTCAAACTATACCTCTGTTACGTAAAGCCAACAATTTTAAAGCAATAGTTTTACTGGCCACTTGAACTCTTTGTACACAGTGTCAATTTGTTAAAAAAAAAAAAGAGAAAGAGAAAAAAATATCAAATAAAACATGAGAGAACATTTTAAGACTTCAAAAAAAAAAAGTCAGGAGACACAAATAAGGATACAACAGTCGGAAAGGAGACGACCTCATTTACAGATAACATTACTGTAAAATAGAAGACCTAAGAGGTTGACCTGAAAAATAATTAGAAAAAACGAATTCTGTGAAGTGGCAGTTATAAAGTAGGGACACAAGGGGAGGTACCACAATCTAGACTATCTGCAAATTGAAAGTCTGGTAGATGTTTTCAAATGTGCATTCATACTTTCAAGTATTGCCTGTAGTCACTTTAGCCGAAGGATACACTGCACAGGGTAAACCTAGCTTAGAGCTCTGATTAGGAAAAGGAGTTGGTGCGACCTTATTTTAGATCTGACAAAAAGACACCACTTCCTAACTTCTTCAGTTGTGCAAATAACTTATTTTTGCAGGAAAAAAAAAAAACTTCTAAATTATCTCACCCACATTCTGGTTTCAGATGGGACTTTAGAGATCACCTGGGGAAGGAACTAACATTGGTACCTTTGAGGGCCGTCTACATATGTCTGTCACCCCATCCTCCCTAATCTCAGGATAACCCTATACAAGGATAGTATTATTGTCCTCATTGGTCACACAAGGAGAATGAGGCTCAGAAGTTCTAACAATTTGGCCCAATTTGCACAGTTAGAAAATTCTGAATATGGGATTTGAAACCAGGACCCAATGACTCCAAAACACGTTCTTCTTTTCACTACATCATGCTTCTAGTTCAGTCTATCCCCACTCCTCCTGTGAGCCCGAGGCCCATGCAGTACCTTCGGATCACCGCTTTTACTCTCCTTTATTCTCCACCATCCCCTGCACGTGCGTACAAGTGGGAAAACTCTGGCCTTTCTCTCCTAAATCTACCCAATAACAAATCATTGTTCTTGGATTCTGAGAATAAGCAGAGCATTGAAAGTTTGGACATCCTTGTACCCTGGCCCCAACAGGGCTTTCTGGCTTGCTTTTTCACTGCTCCCCTGAGTAAAGCTAACATTTTTTGCCTTTCTGGTTTTGCTCATATCTTTCTATCTGAAGGAAAAGACCTTACTCACATCTAGTTGTCAAAATTCTACACAGCCTTAAGAGGAAAGCACAAGGACCCTCCTCAGCCGTGAAGCTTTTTCTCCATTCCCCAGATGTCATTTCTCCGGCCTCTGCACGGCCATCCCACATTGACAATTTCTTAAGGCATTTACTGCCCAGCTGTCTTTGCCTCATCTCCCTATTAGACCGCAAGTTCTTTGAGGGATCCAAGCATGTCTCGCTTACTTTGAATTATTTCTCAAAGTGGTTTTACTTATAAATATTTAGAAAGCAGGACAGAGAAGGAACCAAGATGTTTTCCTGCCTCCAGAGACCAGTTTGCTTAGACACAAAAGGAAAAATTACAAAGCATTTGAAAAGGCTGCAAATATTTTAGATCCAAGATTCCAAGACAGACAACGTGAATGACAATGTACTACATACTACTGAAATACAAAAAGCAACCCAATTCCTTCTTAAAGGTCAAACCCAGGTCAATTATTAACTCTTCTATGAAGCCCTGATCCCCTCAGGAATCTCCTCTCCTGTGTTCCCACTACTACTTAAGTATATTTCTACTGCAGCCCTAATGCTGTGTGTTAACCATGTATGAATGCAGCTGTCTCTCCCACGTCCTGCAGGCTGGAGACCTCCCTCACTCACCCCTCTAGTCCCTCAGACTGACACGACATACCATGACTTTTAAGTATTTATTGACTGAATGAACCCAATGCATGAAAGCAAAGCCCACACAGGAATTTTCTGAATTTGTTGAATCAGAACATATTGAGATATTAGGTCCAGTAATAGAGGCTAGAACTTTCTTTCCCTCAGTTGTAAGATCTTGGCAGCATTCTTGCCTTTTGGAAAACAATTTTTTTGGTGGAAGAATATGTATAACATAATATTTATCTTTTAACCATTCGTAATGGTATAATTCAGTGGCATGAAGTACATTCACAATGGTACATAACCAGACACCACTATATTTATAACTTTTTCATCATCATCCCCAACAAATTTTACGGTACCCATTAAACAATAACTCCCTATCCCCCCTCCTTCAAGCCCTGGTAACCTCTCTTCTACTTTACGTCTCTTTGAATTTGCCTATTCTAGGTCTCTCATATGTGTGGAAGCATACAGTATTTGTCCTTCTGTCTCACTTACTTCACTTAACCAAATGTCTTCAAGGTTCATCCATGTTGTAGCACGTGTCAGAATTTCATTCCTTTTTGAGGCTGAATGATATTCCATTGTATGAGAACTCTTCCGGCTGGCTTAAGTATCCTTCTTCTGTTGGAGCAAGGAAAAGTCAGTTGTCTATGCTTGAAAGTACTCAGATACTTTTAGTAAATACCACATCAAAAACAACATTTGAAAGTGTACAGAAGTTTGCTTCCACCTTGATAAACCTCTCATTTTCATTGAGGGTAATAAAAAAGAAATGACAAAAGTAGAAAATGTTGGCAGTAATTGTGTAGAAAACGAGACTGTTTAAACAAACATCCATGCAACAAATATGGTATGTGACAAGTTGTTTTTTCTTGGTAAGGGTTGGGGATGTTTTACTTTGATGGTTTTTTTTTAACTCCCTTTTCTAAAAATGGGTGCTGTGTTTGTTACACTCAATAAAAGATGTTTTATCCTGAAAACGTAAGAACTATTTTACCATAATGCTCATAGTTTCTCCTCATAAACTGAGAAAATAAAGAGATGTTAGACTCCTAAAATCTTATAGCTTGGCTCACTTTATATCAAAATGGTAAAAGGTTCACATGTATATTCAATCAGTCTGTCATTAGTATCTGAATAAACTATACTTTTATGTGTAGCACACCAAACATGAACATTTCAGAGTTAATTTACAATGAATGTGTTTATATATTAGATCATTAAAAATACTGTGTTTCTAGTTCCACCAACTCTAATTTCCCCCTTCTGCTTTCTAGTGGATTCTTTTTTTTTTTAATTTCTGGGCTTCAAACATTTAGCAATTTCTCATACTATGTAGGAGAGCGTTCAGTCTGTGTCAGAGTTGAGTCCCAGCCGTAACCCTCACTGGCCTTGTGACTAAGGCTCGTTACTTAAACCCAGTGAGGTGCTAGTCCCAGATTCATGATACGGTAATGTTAACACCTATGTCGGAGGATCGCTGTGATGATTAAATAAGAGAGCATGCATAAAGCACGCAAATCAGAGCCAGGGAGACTGAAGGCGTTGGTTTCTTCAGAAACAGTACTTTAGATATATCATCCCAAGCAAAGCAGGCAAGTCCTTTCCCTGCTCTTAGCCAATTCCTGTCTTTAGGGATAAATAGTCAATATGTTTCTAAACATACGAATAAAATAAGACAAGTATAAGCATCATCCCCACAAATAGTCCATTAAATATGTTCAATAGTCCATTAAATACGTTAAGACCAACATAAGCAAAATAGTTGCAACTCTCTAACCTGCAAAGACTCTCACAACTCTTATTGGCAAATGGGCAGTCACCGTCACAGTGACCCTCAGCAAGGAGTAAATCTAGAGCCAGAATTCTTTGTTACAACTCCCTTTTTACTTATTTCGCATATTTCCAACAAACAGTAATCAGGGTCATATACATTCAACTGGGAAGAAACTATATGGCTCTGGGCAACTGCCATTTTGAATGATGGTCAACTTGGTATACAGTATGCAAGGATTAAATAAAGTATTAATTATGTTTGCTTTAACCCAGCAGAAACACTGTCAGGAAAAATTATAGTTGTAGCTGGAACATGCAACAGTATTATTTTAGAGAACATACATGTCTATTACAGTTGCTGAGAGTATCAAAGTAAAAGACTCCAGTAAATCTAGTAATTACAGACTGGTTGTGTTAATAAAATAAGCTGTTTGGGTCCAAAATTTTAACTCTGTTTGCCTGCTCTCAGAACTGTACAGACACCCAAACAATAAAGCTCAGACGTTTCTAATGCACATTTCACCTCTTTTATAATGTACATGTATTGTACAGGGCTATGGAATGGAATGTTCTTACTTCACGGGAAAAACAGACTCACAAAATAAATTGCAAACATTTTACAGTAGAAGATGGTACTTTTCTATACAAAGCAAAAAAGTGGTTAATGTACAATAGAAAGTGCATTGCATGTAATGAAATGCTTTTTTTTTTTATCTAGCAAATATATTTACTGTGTGTTGAAAATTGTAATATCTTCCCCTGCACAAAGAAATTTCTATATAAAGCTCATTTGCTACCGCAGGTAGTAAAACTCTTTTTCTTGTTTACTAAAGTAGTCTGCCTTAATATCAACCCCAACACTGTCAGGTTCACTTAAGAAGAGCTATGTGTAGATAAGAATAGGACTGAATCAGAAACCGGTATATTCCATTTCATATGCTTTTCATCTGAGCAAGTGCTATGTAACCCACGACATCTGGTAGCAATCTCTTTTTGGAAAGCATTCTTCTTTCCAAGAAGAATGGAAAAAGCTAAAAATTGGTCAAGTTGAGGCGCTCATCAATAAATAAATCTTTTGCCTTTGAATATGTTTATGCCTAAGTGAGGGTTGGTTTCTCTAGTATTTTTTTTTCCCCCCGCAGTTGCATTTTTAATTAATTAATTTATTTATTTATTTATTTATTTTTGGCTGTGCTGGGCCTTCGCTTCTGTGCGAGGGCTTTCTCTAGTTGTGGCAAGTGGCGGGCCACTCCTCATCGCGGTGCGCGGGCTTCTCACTGTCGCGGCCTCTCTTGTTGCGGAGCACAGGCTCCAGACGCACAGGCTCAGTAGTTGTGGCTCACGGGCCCAGCCGCTCCGCGGCACGTGGGATCCTCCCAGACCAGGGCTCGAACCCGCGTCCCCCGCATCGGCAGGCAGACTCCCAACCACTGCGCCACCAGGGAAGCCCCTCTAGTATTTTTTGATACAGAATGTGAAATATGGGCTGGCAAGTCAAACACTGTCTTCAGGCGGAGATAATGTATGAACACCACTGTGGGTGGTTTATTAAACAGGCATTGATTGTTACATCAAATCAACATATCATGCATCATTTTTATGACAGTAAATCAAGTTTCAAATAGAAAGTGCTATGAATTCTTGGTGAGGATAACTGTCACTTCCTAAGGCTGGGCAGCAACTGGGAAGGGCTTTGCACCTCAACATCTGTTCCTTGAGCCAATAACGGTAACTTTGGTTCAATGTACGCCAAAGAAAAGGCTTTGTGGTGCTGGGCCTGGTATGCAATCAAACTGTGGGTGGCAGAGGACAGACAGCAAAATCTAGACTCTGCCAACCTACAGTCAAGTATTTTATATATCGCTGCTTGCTTCTACGGGCTGAGAAATGAAGCTTTCAGCCTTTCGGCCATGGAAGGAGTAGATTGCCTGGTCATAGAGACAGTATAGTGAGGCATTCAAGAGCATTTTTCTGGAATCATTCCAGGTGAGTGATCATAGGAACGTGACTAAATCTCTGAAATGGGGATAATAGTAACAAGCTGTCTCATAGGGTCTTTCTGTAATTTTATCCATTATCTGGGTCTTACCAGGTCATCTAAGTTCATAGAATTTAGCAAACGTTTTCTATCAAACGTTTTCAATCTCATGGCCTCACAGCCACTGCCAGTTGGAAAGTACATCCCCTCAGAGGTCACCACTAACATATCAAGTGGCTTCAGCTTCCTGATTCCTCCCTGGGATAACAAATGCTTTAACACAACGTAACCGGAAATCTCCCCCAGTCCCATGAGCCTGGTGGACTTTGTGGAACTAGAACGAGGCCTCCGAAGAACTCCAGATTCCTGTGGCCTCACTGGGAGGTTTCAGGGACTCATGAAATCAATGAAGAACCAGGAAAGCTCCGAACTCACACCAGACCTCCTGGAAGACAGTCTTGGCAAAGACAAACCTGGTGTATTTTTTCAAATATAAAATATTTCAAAGGAAACAGAACATCCCAATCTTGGGACTGAGGAAGAACTAGGTAGGTTATCCCTGGTCCTCGATCTCCAGTAAGGAGGGGACATTTTGGTGGGAGAATAGAAGGGATAAAATCTATCTTGTGCTTCTCTGCTTCATAGTACTTTATGGAAAGGCAACATGGATGTTTTACCTCATATTTCTCCAGCATCCAGGTTTAAGGAAAAACATGGGAGGAGAAGGGGTGAGGAAATCCTCATTACTGCCACTGGAAATTTCTCAAACCTGGAAGCACCCAACTCCTGCTTTGTTCTTATAACCCCCCTTTGGACTCCTGTTTCCTTCTCTTCCCATAAGGCTTTGCCCTGTAAGTGCTCATCTCACTGTCTCATGATTTATCAGGTCAAGTATAGTGGAATATTTTAATAAACTGGGAAGGAACACCCACCACTATGCATATATACAGGCACGAATGCACATGTGCACAGATATGTATATGTTCACACACTAATAAAACTTCATGTACACACGTGTGTATATCATACACAATGCAAATGTACACAGATGTAGCCACATTTACACAGAAACAACTATACTGACACTCAAACATCTCTGCTTTCAGTCATCATTTTTGCCCCTTAAAGTTCATGCAAGTGAACCTAAGATCAGGAGAAATTCCCAACTTAAATCACAAACCTGTAAACCTTGTGAGCTAAATAAATGATTGGAAGAAGAGGTTCTTCCCTCTTCTCCTTCTATTTCTATCAGCTATTCACTCTTCCCAGGAGGATGATTAACTTAGGACAAATAAGAGAAGGTGCCACTAACCACTGTAGATAATAAATATATGAAACGTACTCTGAAAAGATGACACTGGCAAAAAATGTAGGTGGATTTGAAAACTTTCCAAAAAATTTACGAAAGAGTCAGAAAAGGGAAGGAAACTGAGCTAGCTAACCCATGAGGACATCAATGAGCCCTGTTCCGGGGAGGCCCTGGAGCA
Source organism: Eubalaena glacialis (assembly GCF_028564815.1). Lineage (NCBI taxonomy): Eukaryota > Metazoa > Chordata > Mammalia > Artiodactyla > Balaenidae > Eubalaena > Eubalaena glacialis. The sequence continues at coordinate 66,710,445 of NC_083731.1, read as the reverse complement.
AGGTTCTAACCCAGGAAATCTTATATTTACAGCAACAATTTCTATAGCAGATGGAGATTATTAACAGCCCTATTTAATGGCTAATCTGTATCTACTCCTCTTTCCCTGTAATTCTGTAATCTACTCCCATTCCAACTCTGGACTTGGTCATTTTGACCTGCTTTGGCCAAAGAGATGTTAGCAGAAGCTTGACAAGCACCTGCAAATTTCTGCTTGCCCTATTGCACGACTGGGTTTGTGCACTCTTGCACTCTGACATGGCTATAAGAACATATCAGGCTAGCCTACGGGAGGATGAATAATATAAGTAATTGAGGCAAGTGGCCTGAGTCAAGGCCACCCTAGATCAGCTGATAGCCAGCTGATCTCATGTCAAAGACAAGAAGTGTAATTCAGCCTTAATTGGGTTTTTTAAAAATTTATTTTATTTATTTATTTATTTTTGGCTGCATTGGGTCTTTGTTGCTGTGCGCGGGCTTTCTCTAGTTGCGGTGAGTGGGGGCTACTCTTCGTTGCGGTGCGCGGGCTTCTCATTGCGGTGGCTTCTCTTGTTGCAGAGCACGGGCTCTAGGCATGTGGGCTCAGCAGTTGTGGCTCGCAGGTTCAGTAGTTGTGGTGCACGGGGCTAGTTGCTCCGTGGCATGTGGGATCTTCCCGGACCAGGGATCGAACCCGTGTCCTCTGCGTCGGCAGGTGGATTCTTAACCACTGCGCTACCAGGGAAGTCCCCAGCCTTAATTGTTGGTCGGCAGACTTGTGAGCTTAAATAAATGGTTGTTTTAAGCCACTGAATGTTGGGGTGACTTATTATGCAGCATTATTTGTGGCAACAGATAACTAACACAGAAATTGTGATTTAGAATTAGGGTGCTGTTATAACAAAAAAGTAAAAAATGTGGCATTGGCTTTGAGACCAAGAAGTGGGCAGAGGCTGGGAAAGTAATGAGACAACTGCTATAGAAGGATGGAAAAATAGCAACATTGATTATGTAGCAGCAAAAAAAAAAAACCTGGTAAAACTGCCATTTGGTAATTCAAAAGACAGGAAATGTACCTACTGAACTTTGGGATTTGAGTAATAACATTTCCAGGCAGAATGTTGAACGTATCAGTGGCTCTCACTACCTACATATTGATAAGGTTCCTGTAAGAAAAGAGAAGGGTTCAAGAAATAACCAACCAGTGTGTAAGCAAGTTTAGAGGGACTATAGAAGGACCATAACTTCTTGGTTGGAAAACAAAATTGTGTCTTATCTCTAGTCTCTTCAGTCAGCAAAAGATTCTCAAAGTAAAATAACACCTGGGGCAAGGATCCAAACAAGCATTTAAGACCTTTTATTATGACTTCTGAAAGAAAGCAAGCAGAACCTAGCAGAACCTCTAAGCTAGACAAAAGGGCTGCTAGGAATCTTAAGAGCCTTGCCCCACAGCAACCTGACTTGCCCAAATAACAGTAATTAAGTCTAGAGAGAAATCTAGCTCTAAAAGAATTGTAGGTTTTGCTTTTGGCTCATCAGATTTGTAAGAAACTCACAAAAACTTTGTGGGTACTGCATTGGCAAGAGTTGTACCAATTTATACTAAAAGAAACTGAGACTGTTGAAAAAGTAGGAAAATCTCTGGGTCCCCCATTTCCACAAACAAAAAGGAGGGTGAGAAAATTGCTCAAAGCACGCAGAGGTAGCCGAGGAGAGTGGATAACTAAAGGTATCCTGGATGGTACAGCAGAGAGCCATAGAAAACAATGGACTGCAGAGTCACTCTCAGGGAGCAGAACTGAGGCCCAATCAAGGAATATTCTCCTCCTCTGGAACAGGAGGTCCTGGCAGCATTCACAGGACTAGACTTCAGAACTGCTATGAACTACTGCCTCATGTAACTTCCATTCTTCATCCTTTTGAATGGGATTGTCTGCTAGGATTATCCTGTCCTTTCTTACCCTAGTGTATTAGGTTTGGGGTAAAAGAGCTTATCTTTTTCATTCATAGGCCTTCGTCAAAAAGAATTTACATCCAGGAGCCACATTCGAACATGTTACATGTCTTGAGACCCTGGACCTTGAGCCTGATGCTATGATTAAATGAGATCATTAGGGATCTTGGGAGGAGGGGGTAAGCATATTCTGCATGTGTGAATAAAATGAATAGTTGGGATCAGAGTGTAGACATTCGTCACTTCTATACCAGTTTCCATTCCAATTTCTGTATCAATTTTCTACTGCCACACATAATGGTGCATAACAGACCACCCAAAAATGAATGGCTTAAAACAATCATTTATTTAGCTCACAAGGTCTACAAGTCTGTGATTTAAGTTGGGAATTTCTCCTGATCTTAGGTTCACTTGCATGAACTTTAAGTCAATTAGCTGCTGACTGGGACCATGTCTCTGGTGGTAGTTGGCTGGCGGTTGGCTTGAAGCAAGCATGTCTCAATGACCTCAGCTGTGACAAATCCACTCTCCTCCGTAAGTGTCTCTCATCCTTCCAGCAGACCAGCCTTAGCATATACTCATGACAATGATGAAGGAGCAAGAGAAGTGTATGACTAAGGTTATGATTATGAAGAGCAGCAAGGTAGCAAGCCTCAACGCACAACGACTTTCCAAGTCTCTGTTTCCATCACACTTGCTCACCACCGATTGGCCAAAATAAGTCACATAGCTGAGCCCAGACAAGGGGTGGGGCCTTCAATGCAATCAACCTACCATAACTCCAAAACTGTCTTCCACAGAAACTAATGTTCCAGAAGATGTTATGAGATATTCCACTCAAGAAAGAGTTCTATAGTCACAAATTTGTGAAGTGCTGTTTATTATATCCTTTTGGTGAATCACGGTACCCATTAACCTATTAAAGGCTCTGAGAATTCCCATGTCTGTTTACCTTGGTTTAACTAGTGTCTCAGACACTTATTTAGCCAGGAGACACATTAATCAGAGAAAACTTCTGAAGACATCTTGCAGAGCACGTGTTTCCCGAATGACATTCTGAGAAGCGCTCATCCAAGTTATGAAAACTTGTAATAACTGCATTACAATAAAGAGCTTTAGGAGACGTAGAAACTTTCGTGGCACAGATTAATAAACTGCTCGTGGTTATCACTTTCTCTACTCCCAGATGAGAAACCAAGAGTCAGGAAAGCTAACCAAGCCCCGCAGCAAAGCTGGGATGCATGCCCACATCTGCCTGACCAAACACCTACCATCTATCCATCTCCCTACCTGTCAGTGGTGGAATATCAGGCACCACGACAAATGGCAGGTGAAGCAGCACAGGATGACAGTCTAGCAGTTGAGAAATTGGTTTTACTCCTGACTTTGTCACTAAGTTTTCTTGAACAGGTCACAACCTCTTAAGCAGGGTAGATTGGAAACACCATTCTTTATGTTCCCTTGCAACTTGAAGAATCTGGAAAATATTTTGATGAACAGCTCTCTTTAGGACACAAGAATCCTCTGATGCTTCCGATCTACCACCATAAAAATGACGTAAAACTTACTGCCTTGTCATTAATCTGGTCCTGAATATAACAAGTTCATTTTTAAATTTGCTTATTTCAGTCACTTAAGATATTCAAAATATCCTTCCAGCCTGAAACTCTTCCCTTGCCCTTCCTAATTTTCCCATGAAATCCCGATGATGTACTACAGGGAGGGCACATTAATATTCTGAGGAAATACAATACCTGTACTGCAGACTCTAATTTTAGAACGTTCATCACCGAGGATGGTTTTTCTCTTCCTGTCCTAATTTTTTTTTTTTTTTTCAGATTGTCAGCCCTTTGGACTACATTGAGGTAGGTGGTGACTTTCCTTTATTACACATTTCTTTCCTGAGGGCTTGCCCTTTGTTAGGAATGGCAGGAGGCCCAGAAAAGGGGAGAATCCGTAGCCCTTGGCTGCTCTGAGTTTGCCCTCTAACTGGGGAGATGAAACCTGGAGCCATAGGAGACCACACAGAAAGCACCAAATGAATGGCAGAAACAAGATCACTTTGTCAGGGAAGCTATTACACTGTCATGAAATCCATCTTGGCTTTACCTCACCATCACGCTGAGGCAATGAGGTGAACTGGTTTCAAATCCTTCGATCTAATATCTGGTTTTGATGTGTCAGCTCCCGTAGCACCAAACTCGGCCTTGAATGAAATCCTTTGTCTTGGAGGAAACATCCAAAATACATTTGAGTCCTGTTCTCCTACAGCCGCAATGTGCCTCCTATGCTTTTACTGCCAGCGGTCGGACAGCACGCACCAGGAGAGCCTCCCCTTCGCGTAGGGCAGGGAGGGCCTCTACAGCAGGGCTTCTCCATCTCCGCACTAGTCACAGTTGGAGTCGGATACTTTGTTGTGAGGCTGTCCTGTGCACTGCGGGCTGCTTAGTAGCTCTAGACGCCACTGGATGACAACAGCACCCCTTACCCCAGGCATGACAATCAAATATGACTCCAGACATTGTCAAATGTCCTCTGGCGGGGGAGTAACCTCTCTACTGGCTAAGAACCACTGCTCAAGAGTATGAGGAAAAAAAATCCCAATTTTATTGTTGCTGTTAAAAATGGATACCACCTCCACCGTCACCAAGCCATGTCCCTGGGGTGTCGAGCTTCCTTCCATCCCCTAGCCTTGTGAGTAGTTGGGACTTCTCACAGCTGTTCACGGGAAAGACCTTTCACCTTCCAAAGGCAGCTGTTCTGTTTTCCGCTTGTCCTCTACCCCCAATTACTTTTGCTGCTCTACTCACGAGGTTTTATAGCTCTTTATAAGGCTTCCAGTATGTCTATAACCATCATTCTTGAGCAGTTTGGGACAAATTTTGTGGCAAAATTGGGGAAGATTCCAGTGGCATGACATGGTGTCACATTCAGAAGGCTTGCTTCTCAGCAGTTGTCAGCTAGGGTGATTCACCAAAGCATGCATCCTCTCAAGGTGAATTCTCTGTGGACCCACCTAAGCATACTTCCCAAGACCTCCACCCCTATCAAGCCAGGGTCAAATTGAGAGTCTTACAAAGTCTGGAGTCCAGTCTCTTCAGCAAGTGATGCTGGGAAAGTTGGACAGCCGCATGTAAATCGATGAAGTTAGAACACACCCTCTCACCGTACACAAAAATAAACTCAAAATGGCTTTAAAGACTTAAACATAAGACATGACACCATAAAACTCCTAGAAGAGATCATAGGCAAAACATTCTCTGACATAAATCATACCAATGTTTTCTTAAGTCAGTCTCCCAAGGCAACAGAAATAAAAACAAAAATAAACAAATGGGGCCTAATCAAACTTACAAGCTTTTGTACAGCAAAGGAAACCATAAAAAATGGTGAAAAGACAACCTACAGAATGGAAGAAAATATTTGCAAATGTTATGACCGACAAGGGCTTAATTTCCAAAATATACAAACAGCTCACATAACTCAATAACAAAAAAACAAACAACCCAATTGAAAAATGGGCAGAAGACCTAAATAGACATTTCTCCAAAGAAGAAATACAAATGGCCAATAGGCACATGAAAAGATGCTCAACATCGCTAATTATTAGAGAAATGCAAATCAAAACTACAATGAGGTATCACCTCACACCGGTCAGAATGGTCATCATTAAAAAGTCTACAAATAACAAATGCTGGAAAGGATGTGGAGAAAAGGGAACCGTCCTACTTTTGGTGGGAATATAAGTTGGTGAAGCCACTATGGAAATCAGTATGGAGGTTCCTCAGAAAACTAAAAATAGAATCACCATATGATCCAGCAATCCCACTCCTGGGCATATATCCGGAGAAAACTATAATTCAAAAAGATACATGCACCCCTATGTTCATAGCAGCACTATTCACAATAGCCAAGACAGGGAAACAACCTAAATGTCCATCAACAGATGAATGGATAAAGCAGATGTGGTACATATACACAATAGAATACTACTCAGCCATAAAAAAGAATGAAATAATGCCATTTGCAGCAACATGGATGGATCTGGAGATTGTCATACTGAGTGAAGTCAGAAAGAGAAAAGACAAATACCATATGATATCACTTATATGTGAAATCTAAAATATGACACAAATGAACCTATCTACCAAACAGAAACAGACTCACGGACTTGTGGTTGCCAAGGCGGAGGGGGTTGGGGAAGAGATGGAGTGGGAGTTTGGGGTTAGCAGATGGAAATATGGAATGGATAAACAACAAGGTCCTACTGTAGAGCACAGGGAACTATATTCAGTATCCTATGATAAATGGAAAAGAATATTAAAAAAAGAATGCATACCTATATGTATAACTGAATCACTTTGCTGTACAGCAAAAATTAACACAACATTGTAAATTAACTACACTTCAACTAAAAAAAAAGAAAAAGTCTGGAGTCTCCAAAAGATAATATCATTTGCTCTAAACCATAAAACTCACAGATGGTAGAACAAGGATTTGAAGGTGGCTTTATTTACCTCCAAATGTTCACGCTCTTTCCTTCACCGCCACGCCAACCACATGCCTTCAGAAAAACTAGAACCAACAATGTGGGAACACTATGAAGGGCATTCCACAGTTTTCTCCACCCCTCCTCACGCAACAGTACATACACGGACATCTTTTTATGCCTACAACATCAAATCAACAGACTGTGATACTAGATTAATTCAATAAACATACAGCATTCACTGTGTGGCAGGTCCACCCTCATTTAATCCTCATAATAATCCACAGCAAATACTCTCTTAACTCACATTTTTGTCAACCTTATTTCCATTTTCTGGCGAAGAGTCTGTGGAAGAACACTTCAGACCACTCGGCAGTGGTCCCCGCCCCACCAGCGGCCTGAGCATTGGCAGCACAGCCCAGCCCTCAGCAGGGAACTGCTGGGCAGACACGGGGGACACCTGCACCCACACACCAGCCTGTGACCTCGGGCTGAGTAGCAGTGAACTTGGGTCCTGGAGCAGCTCACTCGCTCTGACAGTCCTCCTTGGGTACAGCCTTTCCAGCAGCGGCCTGCTCTTCCTCTCCAACAGATCGGATGAGGCCCACCTACATTATGGAGAGTAATCTGCTTTACTCAACGCTGACTGATTTAAATATTACCCACATCTAAAAAATACCTTACAGCAATGTCTAGGCTAGTATTTCCCCAAACAACTGGATGCCATACCCATCCAAGTTGACACTTATAACCATCGCCCCAAGGAACAAGAGTAAGGCAGAAGTGTTTTTCTTAACATCCACGGACTGTTCAAAGGCAAGTTGGCCCTTTTGATTCCAGTAGGAAGGAGGTACTGTGCTCAGTGTATCAAAAACAAAAAAAACGAAGCAGTGGGAAAGCCACAAAGAGGATTAACGCAGAGACTGGTGGGAATGTGTCAATGCCAAGCACTTCCCTCAAAGAAAAGTGGAGGGAAGCAAAGCTAGTGACAGCCCAGGATGCTGCAGGTATGAGCTCAACAGGACGGCTGCCTTCCTTGATATCCACACCTGCAGATTAGATCCGACTGTTTTAGATAAGCCTCCATGTTAACAGATAAAAGTATGGTACAGTCATGGAAATAGTGAAATTCCCAAGAGCTCTGAAAACCTGTTCCCCACCTAAACTCTTCTTCTTGTTCCCCACCTAAACTTCTTCTATCATCCAAAATGGCTTTTAAGGGTGTTCACTGATGGTAAGTAAGCATAGGAAAATATACTCCGAGCTCTTGCAAAGGATTCCATCTAGAGACAAGCACATGGGGACAGAGCATAAATTAACAGGCTTCCTTTGTAAGAGGAGTTCCCACTGCCTACAATCCCTTCTGGTGCCGTCTGCATCCTTGGCTTGGTTTCAGAGATTTTTATGTTGTTGAGGTTTTTGGGTTGTGTTTAATGTTTTCTCCCCTAATAAAACATGATTAGTGAAGAGAGGTCTTGAGTGCTGCAAGAAGAAACACTGTAGGATGTTATGTATTAAAAACTGGCTTGGGATCCAGGTGTCAGCTTCTTACAACTCAGCCCAGGGCTGGTTCCAGTTCTCTCTGCTATATTCAGACTGGTCTCTGAAGAGAAAAATGTCCATGTATAGCAGTTTTGTGAAATGCTTAAATAGTATACACACACACACACACATAAAGGGAAATGACCTGGTTGTTCAAGAGGGAGATCGTAACTCCAAGATACATTCCAATTTTTCCTCCTTTGCTATCTGACCTTGGAAACTTAACTACTCTATGCCTCAGTTTATCCACCAGCAATGCTCAAGTGGTAACAACATTTGTCTGCCTTCTTCCTAATAAGTTATAAATCAGGATGTTGGAACGCTCTGTAATCTTAAAGTCTATAAATCAAGCACAGTGAAATATAGAAGCCATCAATATCATCACCTTAGGTCAAAAACAAGATTTAAATTCCAAGCTCCAGTGATGAAAGGCTACTGGGTGGAAATGCTGTCAGCTGGCCCATCGCTCTTGTCTCCATGTTTAACATGTTCTCCTTCAGATCAAGGAATCTTCCGTGAAAGACAGCCTCACAGTACAGGAGTGTTGTTATAATAGCAGACTGACCAAAATGGAGACAGATGGCTGCTCAGTGGCAGGTTTTTAAAATGAATTTACTGTTTATGAAATGTGCTGGATGGATGGCGTCAGTGACTGAGTCTGCCGCTTAAAGGGAGAGATCAAGGGGGACAAGGACGATGACCTGGGTGGCGTCTCCTCAATTCCCCCCAACCCCAATCCCAGGCAGGAGGCTTGGGCTAGCTGCCAAGTCCCCAAAAGGAAAACTGTATTCTGGGCTCATGGCGACACTCACTGTGGGACGAGAGGACAGATTCAGCCCCATTTGTTCCTCACATTGGCAGAGAAAATCCCAGTGAGTGCCGCTTGTGTGAGGATGGGGGAAAGATCGGGGCTCTCCTGGTTACTGTCTTGAGTTCATTTCTTGGGAAACAGCATGGGAGTGGGAGGCTGAAGATAACGCATTCCCCAAAACGAAAGCACCAACTGAATCATGATAGCATAATCCTTAAAAAGGTGGTGACTGTCCTCATCAAATCCTCTGAAGTCCGGCAAGCTCCAACCATCATTTTTTCCAATTCCATATAATCTTTAGTCAGTCCTCCCAGGCTGCAGGGAGTTTTATGATGTCTTTCTTTCATAATGTCAAAGGATTTCTGCCAATCCCTAATGGCCAAATTCTGTTTTCTGAACCATTTTCTTGAAGGAGACTCAAACTTCGGTAAAACACTCCGGTGTGGTACTCTCCCTTGGCACTTTTGAGGCAACTCTAGCACCTTTTGTCAGTCATTTGAGTCAATGACATAAAAAGAAATCACAGCCAAGTAAAAATGACTGTGAATCAAGCAAAGCTAGGTCTCTATGACTTGCAAGTACCCAGTGGCCAAGAGCTTCGATGATGCTCCCTCTACTGATTGACTTGCTCCACTGTCCTTTTACTGACTGTTTCAGTAACATACTGGATTTGTTTATGGACCATAAAAGTATTCCTGGGACAAGCTGCACTAAATGGGTCAGTGCTGAATGGGATATGACTGTACCCTTAAAAACATTCTGGTTTGACACTCAAGGGACAGCAGCAATCCTCACAAGGTATGAAGGCCATGCAGTCTGACCACTTCTAGGAAGCCTTCAATACCTCCCCCCACAGTCCCTGTCTGAGGGGCTCACCACATACAAGGCACTGCCCCTGCCGCAGCCTGGTACAGGGCTCTGCACAGTGCAGTGGGTCCTCTGCGGGACATGGCCCAGCAACCCACTAGGTCCCTCCTGAAAAGCTGGATGATGGCACCTACAGAGGGAGGCCACCAGAAAGGAGGGACTCCAGAAGCTGAGGGACACTCTAACACCAACCACCAAGCAGGAGCTGGGAGGTTGGAGGACAGCAGGAAGTCAGTCAATAGGAACAAAAAAAGGCAGACCAAAACTGCTGTCACCACAATGGCGGAACAGGAGATCAAGGAACAATCTCTCCTGCTCTCCTAACCTGATGGACCTGGCATGAGGCCTTGCTCTATGGAAACTGGCTTTCCCCATGTACTTTATGTTTTTTAACTGGCTTAACCTAACATGCTCCTGTTTCTTGCATTTCTCAAGAGCCTAACGCTGGTATCACCTCACTCTACCCCGGGTCAGCTGAATGTGAGCGTCAGTGCGCCGCCTTGACGTGGATTTATAATGGCTACTTTTAGCACCAGGATGAGTCTCTTAGGCAGCCTTCAGTGCAAGGAGGCTTGATTTATGCCCTTCTTTGGGGGCATTCAGCAGCCTTGATGAATGCCTATCTCGCGCCAGCCAAGCAACATGCCAGGCACTACAGATACAAATGAAAATGAGAAATGACCTTAATCTCAAGAGCATTCCAAGAACTTGAACTTCCAGGTCTACAGTCCTCTGACTGTCCAGCAGCTTGCAAAGATATCCCACCCTAAGATTTCCTGTCAGAGATTATGGAACCAACACCACTGTTAAACACTACCATGGCGATGGATCAACAAGAGCTTAGGAGGGTTTAGTTATGTAGACAACTGAAAAGAGAAAATTAGAGTTAAACATCTAAGGCACATGATGGAAAGTTTAGCTCTTCTACTCAAAAGAGTCCCAATAAAAATAAAGGATCAAGGCTTCCCTGGTGGCGCAGTGGTTGAGAATCCGCCTACCAATGCAGGAGACGCGGGTTCGAGCCCTGGTGTGGGAAGATCCCACATGCCACGGAGCAACTAGGCCCGTGAGCCACAATTACTGAGCCTGCGTGTCTGGAGCCTGTGCTCCGCAACAAGAGAGGTCGGGATAGTGAGAGGCCCGCTCACCGCGATGAAGAGTGGCCCCCGCTCGCCGCGAGAAAGCCCTCACACAGAAACGAAGACCCAACACAGCCATAAATAAATAAAAAAATAAATAAATAAAAATTTTTTTAAAAAAGTAAAGGATAAGCAGAAAAAAGATGAAACCACTAGAATATAGCAGAAAGACTTTTTTAATGGTATGTTTCTGATACAAATGCAATTCTAACCTGCCCAGGTTTGGTCAGCAGGTAAGAGAAGAAGGGCAAAGGAGGTTCCTGTTGAGATTCAGAAGAAGCCTGGGTCAAGGGAAAAATACAAAACGACTGCTTCCCCTGAGAGTATTCTAAGGAAAGAAAGAGCTGCTGTTAGCCCCAAAAATGCTTTTTTGTAAATTAGAAAAAGATGCTTCCTCTGGGCAGACAAAACCCCATGCCAGTGCTTAGGCCTCAGCAAACAGAGTGTAGGCTGGATTTCCACCCTCATTTCTCTTCTTGGCAAGGTATCCTTGTGCAGTTAACCACCTACAAACCATTACATGGCACAGGGAAGGGGGAAGAGAAGAGAGAAACAGACAAAGAAAGAAGAATAAAAAGAATCACGCAGAAAGAGAGAGAAATGGAGAGGCAGAGAATGAAACTGAGAGGGAGGGTGGAAGAAAGAAGGGAAGAGAAGGAAAGACAGAAGGGAGGGAAGGGAAGAAGACAGAAGGAAGACTCATGAAACAAAGAAAAAGGAAGGGGGCCAGATGCTTTGGATTTGTTTCTCCATGGCCAGTCCACGCTTGGTGGTGATGGAGAGGCCAGGTGAATACTCTAACACATTCAGTTCAGCTTAGACCAACACACCTGTCTGGAGGACAAACTTGTGATGCACTGTGGTTGAGGCTCTGGACACAGATCTGAGCGATGCGCTTCCTACCCTAAATGGCCTGCTGCCTGCTGCGGAGCACTCAGAATGAAATAAAATGTCTACCAACCTCTCTGGGAGCACCAAGGCACACGTGATTAATTCTGACAAGAAAGTCCCATTTCAGGCAAGGTAAAGGAGTCTCATGACTTCATTAGTCAATTAGAAAGTCAAGACTTGACCAGAAGAAAACAAACAAACAGTTAACCAACCAGCCAACCACCCACCCACCCACCCACCCACAATCAACCAACAAGCAGAGCCCTTGCCTGTCAGGCACATATTATTGAGGTGTATAGTTTCTAGAGATGTAATAAAAATGCCAGATGTCTTGCAGACATTTTTGACTATCACAGCTTCTGTTAAAAAACAGAAACAGTTGTTTGATCCACCTCCCTCCACATCACCACCACAAAACAATTCCCTCCCAGCTATCACCATCTGCCATGTGGCCTGATTTTAGATATTCCTTTAGCAGTCTGAGGAGAACCTCCTCACAGCACATGACATTTCCCAGATCAGCACCTTGGTTACCAGTTTACAATCTTCCCAGCACCCGGAACCTAGAAATACATTGTTAAGATTCTCCAACAATAAAATAGCTCTGGTCATTGTCAGCTCAGCTCCTTAACTGGGGAAATACCAAACAGCCAACTGAGAGCCTAGTAAGCCCTATGCACATGAACTCAGAATTGGTGGATGTTTGCAGGAAGACAGATACTACAGGAGGGGGAAGGCATACTAAGACCAGACCCGGGGTGGGATAGGGAGGGTGGGAGGGAGACGCAAGAGGGAGGAGATATGGGGATATATGTATATGTATAGCTGATTCACTTTGTTATAAAGCAGAAACTAACACATCATTGTAAAGCAATTATACCCCAATAAAGATGTTAACAAAAGAAAAAAAACCAGACCCACCTGCGGCACGCTTTCATCATAGCCGTGCTCCAAAGGCCATGTCCTAGTGTTTTGGTTCTTTCACTCATTCAATACATGTTTACTGGACCCCTGCCTGAGTGTTAAATATGGAGGCAAGCTGTGCAGATACAGAAGTGAAGAAGAAAGAGCTAAGCTCTGCCCTCAAGGAACTTACACCCTTATTAAACAAAGAACTCCACAAGTAATTAATTAATTAGTAAGAATTACTAAGAAGTAACTACAAGTGTAACTGAGACCAAGTACAGGGCTCTAGGCAGGTGTGTAACTGGGGCATCTGATCAGGTCTGCAGGGCATGACACTTAAACTGAGATCTGAGCACTGAACCATAGCTAACCAGACAAAGAGGGAGAAAAGAGCAGACCAGGAAGAGAGAACAGCCATCCAGAAAGCCTTGAGACCGGGGTGGCTCCCACCTAGATCATGAGAAGTGATGGGGAATAGGTCAGAGTCATATGATCGGGCTCTGGGAGGCCAAGTTACGGGTAACCTCTGTTTACCGTCTTTTAGACTGAGTCATGGTTTTTCTCTTTGACTCAACTGTCTAATCTAGAAATACCTGATCTCTACTGTGTGAGCTGGCTGCGATGTGTAGTTCCATCCTTGAGACATCAATGTAAAGAAGTTAAAGAAACAGACTCACAGATATAGAGAACAGACTTGTGGTTGCCAAGAGGAGGGTGAGGGTGGGAGAGGGATGGATTGGGAGCTTGGGATTAGCAGATGCAAACTATTAAATATATACAGAATGGATAAACAACAAGGTCCTATGTATAGCACAGGGAATTATATTCAATATCCTCTAATAGAGCATAATGGAAATGAATATGAAAAAGTATATATTATATACATATACACACACACACACACAGACATATATATGTATAACTGAATCACTTTGCTGTATACCAGAAACTAACACAACATTGTAAATCAACTATACTTCAATAAAAAATAAATTAAAAAAAAAGTTAACCTTCAAGGTTCAAACCTCAGTACCACACAAGGCTCCAGTAGCCCCTTCTCTATCTTCGTACCTCCAAACAGAGCTTCCGCACCACCCAAGAGACCCCTCTGCCTCTCTTGGCAACAGATCACATAGCTTTCAGTAACTTGCATTCGCTTGAGCTTCCTGACAGCTCTCCTAAGCCTGCTCTGCTTCTCCAAGGGAACAAGGCACAACCTCTTAATGTTAACATACTGAGTTCTCTCTAAGAAGGTTAAATAGCACAAATGACTTTACTACATCCTCTATGGGTCTGTATTCCTGCCATCTAATCATTTTAATTCCTTTTGCATTCATTAGAAAAGGGGACTGCTAGGAGAAGAGAATCCCAGAATTGATATAAGTTTGAGTAATAGCCCTAAAAAAAAATGTATAAAAGATTTCAATTCTCCTTACTTCCCTTCCTCTAGTCAGATTCAACTAACGGTACATAATAGAGGGAGTCAAGGTATTCCTCTAACATTTACAGGATGCAATTTTGCAGCTAGAATAAGAAATAAGTAGAAATTTTCTGTTTCTGGGATGGCTGGAATTTGAGGCATAATGTAGTCCAGGGATGGGAGATGAGTTCTACCCTGGATTTCAACTCTGTTTCATTGGCAGTGGTGGTCAGAAGCAGAGTCTTGACGATTCTGAGGCCCAGCAGGTAGGTCTATGCGGTCAGCCAACGCTGGGGCATGGGAGTGGTGAATCCCAGCAAGTGTGCCGCTTGTTTCCCATCCATGGGAAACTGAAAGACCATAGAAGGCCATGCATCAGATCTTCAAGACCTCATCAGATTAAGTTACTAACATCTGCTCCAGGGGGAAATTTCCCCAGTCCTCACTACCTTATATACACAAACATGTCACCTGAACAGTAGTAATTACTCATATTTGATTCATTTGTGGCCCCTATCTGCTGCTACAGGATCACCTGCCCTTTGGAAATTCTTTATTTCTTAAGTCTTTCTATAGTTCTCTACAAGGTAGCTCTCATGGGTCCATAATCAAGTCTTTTCCTGCCAGTGCCACTGGTCTACCAAGCTGAAAGGGTACTGCCACTCCCAGAAGTATCCCATTTCCCTCTAGAATTCCCCAGGGCTGAACAGTCCTCAGGAGTCCACTATTTGTCTCACAAGTACAGTGGGTTCCACCGCCTCTCCATCAGTATCATTTCTGATGCCCGAAACCAAACTTTCAGGACCAAACTTTGCTGTGATGTGCAGTGAAATGAGTGTGTTAGATAGAATTCTAAGAATGACTCACCGTGACCCTCACTTTGTGCCCCTTCCCTTTTGAGTGTGGGTGGAATCTGTGAACACAATGAGATGTCACTCCTGTGATTATGTTACTTTATATGGCAAAGGAAAGATTATCCAGCTGGGCCTAACTTAAACTGAATAAGCCCTTTAAACGCAGCGCTTTCTCCAGCTCATGGCAGAGAGAGAAGTCAGAGATATAAAGCACAAGGATTTGATGTACCGTTGCTGCCTTGAAGATGGAGGGGCAAAGTAGAAAGAAATGCAGGTGCCCTCCGAAGCTGAAATTGGCCCCTGAAAGAAAACAAGGACCTCAGCCCTTTGGCCACAAGGAACGGAATCCTGTCAACATCATGAATGTCCCTGGAAGCAGATTCTTCTCCCGAATCTCCAAGGAAGAGCCCAGCCGGACTGACACCATGACTTTGGCCTTGTGAGACACTAAGCAGAGAATGCAGCCAAGACTTCTGACCTACAGAACTATGAGATGATGAATGGGTATTGTTCCAAGCTGCTAGGTTTTGGTAGTGTGTTACACAGAAATAGGAAACTTATACATGGAGAAAGGAGAGGAAAATTCTCTCCTCTGGTCCCTACACCAGTGTTGTTTTGGTACCCGTGTTTAACAGTCCAGGGAAATGAATCTTTCTGATTTTATGTACAATCTTACTGTTTTCCAAAGATCCAAAGATGTGTCCAATGGGTACTGGGCCTAGGGATAGTCATTACTCAGTCTTTAGAATACCCTTCCCAGCTCTTGGTTAAAACTCTTACATGCCTCATTTCATTACGACGAGTTCTTGTAGGAGGCTTCCCAGTTCCACCTTGAAGAGATGTATGAGATCATCTATATTCATTCACTCATTCATGTATTCATTAAACAGTGAACACCTAACATGTGAAGCTCTGTTCTAGGTTCAAGTGATACAGAAGGAATGCATCAAAGTCCTATCTCTCACAGAGCTTACGTTTTCCTAAGAGGTAAAGAGACAAATACATATCTATTTCAAGTGATGCCAAGTGCTATAAAGAAAAACAGAGCAAAGTAAGGGGATTAAGAGCAACCCAGGAGTGGAGAAAGTATTTTATATACCTGGGTTAGCAAGGATCTGTTGACAAGGGGTCCATTTGAGCAGTTAAACAGTCAGCCATGTGAATATGTGGGGAAGAACACCACAGGCAGAGGGGATTCTAAGTGTAAAGGTGCTGAAGTAGGAGGGTGTCTGGCATGTCTGAGGGCTGCCATTGCTGGAGAGGAGTAAGCGAGGAGGGGAGAAGGAAATGAGGTCAGTGAAGTATCAGAGGCTGGATCATGTGGGGCCCTATGGGCTACTGAAGAACTTTGAATTTTACCCTGAGCGAGGTAGAAAACACTGGAGGGATTTAAACAGGGCAGTTTCATCATCTGACTTGCAGTTCTGTGGCGAAGGAGCTACAGGGGAGGGGAGACCAGCTGGTGAGCCAGTGTACTGACCATTGATGGAGGTTTGTGGGGGGATAGCCATGGAGACAATGAGAAGATGTTGGATTCTGGACATATTAGAAGGTGGTGTTGACAAGATTTGTGGAGAGGTTAGACAGAGAATGTGAAGGAAAGAGAACAGTCAAGAAAAATACACGCCTGTGTCTGAACTCCAGCAGTGGACAGGGCTTAAGTTCTTTCCCAGGAGATGCTTCAGGCTATTAGTTCTGTTCTATGAGTTCTCCACCTGCCACTAGACATTCCTGAAGCCCAGTGCTTGTAATGTCCAGGTTAACCTTGAGATCTTTGCTTTGGTAAATAAAATTCTAGACACAGCCAAGTTTCTGTTGGGAGGCAAGAAAGCCAGGTGAGGCAAAATCTTCCAAGCAATAAAGATCTCCGACTCAGCAGGCAGACTGTTTCCTTATTTAACATGAGAGAGCAGAAAGTACATGGCATTGGTTCCCCAGCCCCTAATTCCAACAGACTTACACATTTTTTCCCAGCTCATGAGTAGGATGTTGAAATCTGAATATGAGTGTAAAGTCTGGAACCCAGTCCTAAGACATCCTGAGTCCCAACTGCAGAATTGGTCCAAGCAGTATTTCATGGGTTCTACAGCATTTCAATCCAATCATTGCTTTTGTATATGAGCAGAGAATAAGTCCTGGAGTTCTTCTGGCATGAAAATCACATATGGTCCCTGAATTCAGGGCACCATTTTATAAATAAGAAAAGAAGTGTGAATACAATAAAACCTTTTATACAGCTAAAAACAGCCGGTTCAGACAAGATGGGTACAGACCCATTCTCCTGACTCCTGTCCACTGAGCACAAGTATAAAACCTGCGAATGGCACAAGAGGCACCAAAGGAAAGCAAAATGTGGTAAGAAGAAAGCCAACTGGTCTGGGACCTCGGGACCTGAGGAACAACACAGTAGCAAGGCATCTTGCATCCCCCCACCCAAAAGAGGAAGGCCACCCAGACACGGAATCTCCAACCTCCAACCTAGCAACAGAAGGCGTCCCAGGTTTTATCTCCTGGATAAGACAGGAGACCCTCTTACAACAAAGGAGGATCATCAGGGCCCCACCATAAATGGCCAGGGGAGGCACTCTCGTTCCCCGCAAGCCTCACTCTCTTTTTCCACCAGGAGGTACCAAGGCCTTAGGCCAAGAGGCCAGCAGGAGAGGGCCAGCTACAGTAGGTGGACAGTCCTAAAACCTCTTTGTCCCCAAGGTCCGAGACTCTCCTCCCCCAAGCTGATGGAAATAACATGGAA
The DNA here is from genome assembly GCF_028564815.1 of Eubalaena glacialis. Lineage (NCBI taxonomy): Eukaryota > Metazoa > Chordata > Mammalia > Artiodactyla > Balaenidae > Eubalaena > Eubalaena glacialis. The sequence continues at coordinate 66,692,842 of NC_083731.1, read as the reverse complement.
AAGGCCCAGAAAACTAAAAAGCTAAAACAAACTTTAGCTTGTAAACGATTCTGATATTTTTGTAGCTAAGGATTAATAGGATAAATTGGCATATATAGTAGGGTTGAGCTGTGGGGCTAATAAAATAGTCTCTGTAAAAGATTTTATCTAGAAACTGAGATGTCCAGGTGGGGTTGCTAGTAGTGAAATCCTTAACCTTAGCTTTATATTTTAAACACAGGCAGATTGAGGTTAAAATGAAATACACAATTTTACTGGTATACAGGAAGAAAGAAAGAGACATTGGTCTGTATAAAGTTCTAGACTAAAATCTGATTTTCAGCTAAGGTGCTGTGGGGGAATACACATAAAAAAAGCTTTTAAATAAAACTGAAATATGTTTTTAAGCAACAGTCCAAGGTAGCAGACCCCCTAGCTCTATCAAGATGGCCTTATTCTTGCAGGCCAAAGTTTAAATATAAAAACAGTCCATTTCATTGAATTAGGGAAGAATTCAGGGTCCTGGGAATATCAGGAAAATTTTTAGCCAAAATGAGCAATACAAACCTTCGGAAAGTTTGCAAACTATTCATATCTGAATCAATATACAAAATAAGTTCACCAGTTTTCTGAAACTCAGCTAGAGAAGAAAGAAGAGTGATGGGGTAGAGGAAAAAATCAGTTAATCAACATTTGAAAGAAAACAAAAGTCAGATGTTATAGAATGAATGTTTGTGTTCCCCCAAATTCATATGCTGAAATCCTTAACCCCCAATGTGATAGTATTAGGAGGTGGGGGCTTTGGGAGGTGATTAGGTCATGAGGGTGGAGCCCTCATGAATGAGATTAGTGCCCTTATAAAAGAGACCCAGGAGAGTTCCCTTGCCCCTTCCACCATGCTAGGTTATAGCAAGAAGACAGCTGTCTATGAACCGGGAAGGGAGTCCTCACCAGACACCAAATCTGCCAGCATCCTGATATTGGACTTTCTAGCCACCAGAACAGTGAGAAATAATATTTGCTGTTTAAAACACCCAGTCTTTATTTTTGTTATAGCAGCCCAAATGGAATAAAACATCAGATAACAGAAATCAGTTAAAGATTAATTCAAGATGTCTCAATACTCTGTAATGGCCTATATGGAAAAGAATCTAAAAAAAGAGTGGATATATGTATAACTTTGCTGTATATTTGAAACTAACAAAACATTGTAAATCAACTATACTCCAATAAAAATTATTAAAAAAATAAAAATAAAAAAAGAACTCACATGCTGCATGTTTAAGTAGGTAAAATAAAAGTAAATAAAAAAAGATTAATTCAAGAATGTGAAATAAAACATCCCATATAGAAAAGCTGTGTACAGTAATCAGTCAAGCAACCAAATTGCCCCTCTTCAGCCTTCCTTTGAAGATAAGATCCCTCCACAAATGACCTGCTCTATAAAGAACAGAGGAAAAAAATCAGTTCTTATAAAAGTTAACTAGAAATTTCAAGAAGAGAATTCCCCTAATACTACTTAGATACTTTTAAAACAAAATATTTAGTTAATAGAATCCACTTGGATACATTCCTGTCATAACGAAAAGGACTTTTTAAAAATCCATTCTACTTTTGTAGATAAAGAAGTATTAACTCAATCAATAAAACTAAAGACTACCAAGGCTGCAAGGGATGAAACCATTTTCAACTACTGAAAAGACAACTAGAGCCATGGAGGAGACTGCTCCCTGGAACAAGATGAAGATGCTCGGTGTCACCTCACCAGCAACCTCCCATATGGTTTTTCCAAGTGTCTCTGTCTTCATTTATTAGTGTGAAATATAGGAACTAAATATTTTAAAATGTAAAGAACCTCTAGCTTGCTAAAGATTTTGTGTTATCAGCTATAAGAAAGAATGAAATCTTGCCATTTGCAACTACAAGGATGGACCTTATTATGCTTAGTCAAATAAGTCAAACAGAGAAAGACAAATATGGTATGTTATCACCTATATGTGGGATCTAAAAAATAAAACAAATGAATGAATATAACAAAACAGAAACAGACCCACATACAGAGAACAAACTAGTGGTTACCAGTGGGGAGAGGGAAGGAGGGAGGGGCAAGATAAGGGTAGGGGATTAAGAGGTACAAACTACTATGTATAAAATAAGATACAAGGATATATCGTACAGCACAGGGAATACAGCCAATATTTTATAACTTTAAATAGAGTATAATCTATAAAACTATTGAATCCCTATGTTATACACCTAATATAACTAATATAATATTGTAAATCAACTACAATTTAATTGAAAAAAAGACTGTGTTAAAGGAACAGTTCACACAATCCACTGGATTAAAGGTGAGTTATGGGCTTACTTTTTTAGGACCCTTTTTCTAGATTATAAAATACTACATACTCAATATAAAAATCTTTCAAAAATACAAAAACATATAAAGAAAAAAATGAAATTAAAAACAGCCCTTGGGATGTAATGTACAACATAATGACTATTGTTAACACTGCTGTATGGTATATTTGAAAGTTGTTAAGAGAGTAGATCCTAAGATTTATCATCATAAGGAAAACAACATTTTTTTTTTTTTTTGAGTCTATATGACATGATGGATGTTAACTAAACTTACTTTGGTAATCATTTCACAATACATGAAGGTCAAGTCATTATACTGTACTCCTTAAACATACACAGTGCTGTATGGCAATTATATCTCAATAAAACTGGGAAAAATCTGTTACCAAAAAAAAAAAAATTGATCTTACCATTCAGAGTTAAGTACATTAAAAATTATTTTATATCTTTCTATCATTTTATCTCTGAAAATATACCTTTTTAAAAAGTTGGAATAATGCTATGTGAAAAGTGCAATATTCTGTTTTCTCCTTTATTTATATCTTTTATTTTCCCATATTAGTAAACGCTTTTCAAAATATGATTTTCAATCACCACACATTATTCTACCTTATAGATGTAACATAATTTAATTATTGTCCTTCTCATTGAATATTTAGTTTCTACCCAACTTTTTCTATTCAATGTTGTTCTGAATACCCTTATATATAAAACTATTTTCTGCATCTCCAATAATTTCCTTATGATCTGGTAACAGAATTGGAATTGCCAATTCAAAGGGAATTAGGAAGTCCAAATTTAAATAATCGAAGGATCAAATAAGAAATTACATTGGAAATTAGAATATATTTTGAATTGTATTAAAAACATATCAAAGTTTGTGGGTTGCAGTTAAAGCCTTATTTAAAGGGAAATTTACTGCTTCATAAATAAGGTAGTAAAGAAGAAAGACTGAAAATCAATTTATCTGAGAAACCATCTCAAGAAGTTAAAAAATATCAAATGAACAAGATGGAAGAAAACAATAAATGGAAGAAAATGAATTATTTATAATAATAATAATGTTTAATAAATAAACTTATAAACACAGGAGAAACAAAGACAAAAGTTGGCTCTTTCAGTAGACTAATAGCATAGATCAGGAGTAAGAAAACTTTTTCTGGAAAGGGCTAAGTAAATTATTTTTTTAGTCTTGGCAAGCCTATGGTCTCTGTGCAACTCGTTATCTGGCACTGTAGTATGAAAGCAGTCATAAACAATAAATGAATAGGTGCGGCTGTGTCCCAATAAAATTTTATTGACAAAAACAGATCCAAGGCTAGATTTGGCCCAAGCCTATAATTGACCAGCCTGAAAAAGATGAGCCCAGAGACGATACGTGTGTGAGAGAGAGAAGAATGGAGACAAAGAGGGGACACAAACAACAAAAATTAGGAATGAAAAACGTGACATCAACGCTTGCACAAGCCTCTTAGAGAGCCTCATCCACCAGAGGGCAGACAGCAGAAGCAAGAAGAACTATAATCCCGCAGCCTGTGGAACGAAAACCACTTTCACAGAAAAATAGACATAATGAAAAGGCAGAGAACTATGTATCAGATGAAGGAACAAGATAAAACCCCAGAAAAACAACTAAATGAAGTGGAGATAGGCAACCTTCCAGAAAAAGAATTAAGAATAATGATAGTGAAGATGATCCAGGACCTCAGAAAAAAATTGGAGGCAAAGATCAAGAAGATGCAAGAAATGTTTAACAAAGACCTAGAAAAATTAAAGAACAAACAAACAGAGATGAACAGTACAATAACTGAAAAGAAAAATACACTGGAAGGAATCAATAGCAGAATAACTCAGACAGAAGAACGAATAAGTGAACAGAATGGTGAACAGAATGGAGGACAGAATGGTGAACAGAATGGAGGACAGAATGGTGGAATTCACTGCTGCAGAAGAGAATAAAGAAAAAAGAATGAAAAGAAATGAAGACAGCCTAAGAGACCTCTGGGACAACATTAAACACACATACATTCGCATTATAAGGGTCCCAGAAGGAGAAGAGGGAGAGAAAAGACCGAAGAAAATATTTGAAGAGATTATAGTCAGAAACTTCCCTAACTTGGGGAAGGAAATAGCCACCCAAGTTCAGGAAACACAGAGACCCAGGCAGGATAAACCCAAGGAGAAACATGCCAAGATACATGGTAATCAAACTGACAAAAATTAAAGACAAAGAAAAATTATTAAAAGCAACAAGGGAGGGCTCCCCTGGTGGTGAACTGGTTAAGAAACTGCCTGCCAATGCAGGGGACACAGTTTCGAGCCTTGGTCTGGGAAGACCCCACATGCAGCAGAGCAACTAAGCCTGTGCACCACAACTACTGAGCCCACGGACCACAACTATTTTAGCCCACATGCCTAGAGTCTGTCCTCTGCAACAAGAGAAGCCAGCGCAATAAGAAGCATGCAAACCGCAATGGACAGTATCACCTGGTCACCGCAACTAGAGAAAGCCCACATGCAGCAGCAAAGACCCAATGCAGCCAAAAATTAATTAATTAATTACTTAATTAATTTTTTAAAAAAAAGCAACAGGGGAAAAACGACAGATAACATATAAAGGAACTCCCAAAAGGTTAACAGCTGATTTCTCAGCAGAAACTCTACAAGCCAAAAGGCAGTGGCATGTTATATTTAAAGTGATGAAAGGGAAGAACCTACAACCAAGGTTAATCTACCTGGCAAGGATCTCATTCACATTCGATGGAGAAATCAAAAGCTTTACAGACAAGCAAAAGCTAAGAGAATTCAGCACGACCAAAGCAGCTCTACAACAAATGCTAAAGGAACTTCTCTAAGTGGGAAACACAAGAGAAGAAAAGCACCTACAAAAACACACCCAAAACAACTAAGAAAATGGTAACAGGAACATACATATCAATAATTACCTTAAGTGTGAATGGATTAAATGCTCCAACCAAAAGACACAGGCTCGCTGAATGGATACAAAAACAACACCCACATATATGCTGTCTACAAGAGACCCACTTCAGACCCAGGAACATATACAGACTGAAAGTTAGGGGATGGAAAAAGATATTCCATGCAAATGGAAATCAAAAGAAAGCTGGAGTAGCAATACTCATATCAGATAAAATAGACTTTAAAATAAAGAATGTAACGAGAGACAAGGAAGGACACTGCATAATGATCAAGGGATCGATCCAAGAAGAAGATATAACAACTATAAATATATATGCACCCAACATAGGAGCATCTCAATACATAAGGCAAATGCTAACAGCTATAAATGAGGAAATCGACAGTAACACAATAATAGTAGGGGACTTTAACACCTCACTTACACCAATGGACACATCATCCAGAGAGAAAATTAATAAGGAAACACAAGCTTTAAATGAAACAAAAGACCAGATAGATTTAATTGATATTTATAGAACATTCCATCCAAACACAGCAGATTATACTTTCTTCTCAAGTGCACATGGAACATTCTTGAAGATAGATCACATCTTGGGTCACAAATCAAGCCTCAGTAAATTTAACAAAATTGAAATCATATCAAGCAACTTTTATGACCACAACACTATGAGATTAGAAATCAATTACAGGAGAAAAAAACACAAACACGTGGAGGCTAAACAATATGTTACTAAATAACCGAGAGATCACTGAAGAAATCAAAGAGGAAATCAAAAAATACCTAGAGACAAATGACAATGAAAACACGACAATCCAAAACCTATGGGAGGCAGCAAAAGCAGTTCTAAGGGGGAAGTTTATAGCAATATGATCCCTCTTCAAGAAACAATAAAAATCTCAAATAAACAATCTAACCTTACACCTAAAGGAACTAGAGAAAGAAGAACAAACTCCAATGTTAGTATAAAGAAAGAAGTCATAAAGATCAGAGCAGAAATAAATGAAATACAAACAAAGAAAACAATAGCAAAGATCAAAAAAACTAAAAGCTGGTTCTTTGAAAATATAAACAAAATTGATAATCCGATAACCAGACTCATCGAGAAAAAGAGGGAGAGGACTCAAATCAATAAAATTTGAAATGAAAAAGGAGAAGTTACAACAGACCACCACAGAAATACAAAGCATCCTAAGAGACTGTTACAAGCAAATCTATGCCAATAAAATGGACAACCACTATTATTCAACATAGTTTTGGAAGTTCTAGCCATGAAAGGAAGACAAATTGGAAAAGAAGTAGTAAAACTGTCACTGTTTGAAGATGACATGATACTATACGTACATAATCCTAAAGATGTTGCCAGAAAACTACCAGAACCAATCAATGAATTTGGTAAAGTTGCAGGATACAAAATTAATGCACAGAAATATCTTGCATTCATATACACTAACAACGAAAGATCAGAAAGAGAAATTAAGGAAATAATCCCATTCACCATTGCAACAAAAAGAATAAAATACCTAGGAATAAACCTACCTAAGGAGGTAAAAGACCTGTACTTAGAAAACTATAAGACACTGATGAAAGAAATCAAAGATGACACAGACAGAGAGATAGACCATGTTCTTGGATTGGAAGAATCAATATTGTGAAAATGACTATACTACCCAAAGCAATCTACAGATTCAACGCAATCCCTATCAAATTACCAATGGCATTTTTTACAGAACTAGAACAAAAAGTCTTGTGGAGACACAAAAAACCCCAAATAGCCAAAGCAATCTTGAGGAAAAAAATGGAGCTGGAGGAATCAGGCCCCCTGACTTCCGACTACACTACAAAGCTACAGTAATCAAGAGAATATGGTACTGGCACAAAAACAGAAATTTAGATCAATGGAACAGGATAGGAATCCCAGAGATAAACCCACACACCTGTGGTCAACTAATCTATGACAAAGGAGGCAAGGATATTCAATGGAGAAAAGAGAGTCTCTTCAATAAGTGGTGCTGGGAAAACTGGACAGCTACATGGAAAAGAATGAAATTAGAACACTCCCTAACACCATACACAAAAATAAACTCAAAATGGATTAAAGACCTAAATGTAAGACTGGAAGCTATAAAACTCCTAGAGGAAAACATAGGAAGAACACTCTTTGACATAAATCACAGCAAGATCTTTTTTGACCCACCTCCTAGAATAATGGAAATAAAAATAAACAAATGGGACCTAATGAAACTTAAAAGCTTTTGCACAGCAAAGGAATCTATAAACAAGATGAAAAGACGACCCTCAGAATGGGAGATAATATTTGCAAACGAATCAATGGACAAAGGATTTATCTCCAAAATATAAAAACAGCTCATGCAGCTCAATATTAAAAAAACAAAGCCCAATCAAAACATGGGCAGAAGATCTAAATAGACATTTCTCCAAAGAAGACATACAGATGGCCAAGAGGCACATGAAAAGATGCTCAACATCACTAATTATTAGAGAAATGCAAATCAAAACTACAATGAGGTTACCACCTCACATTGGTTAGAATGGGCATCATCAGAAAATCTACAAACAGTAAGTGCTGGAAAGGATGTGGAGAAAAGGGAACTCCCTTGCACTGTTGGTGGGAATGTAAGTTGATACAGCCACTATTGAGGACAGTATGGAGGTTCCTTAAAAAACTAAAAATAGAATTACCATATGACCCAGCAATCCCACTACTGGGCATATACCCAGAGAAAACCATAATTCAAAAAGACACATGCACCCCAATGTTCACTGCAGCACTATTTACAATAGCCAGGTCATGGAAGCAACCTAAATGCCCATCGACAGACAAATGGATAAAGAAGTTGTGGTACATATATACAATGGAATATTACTCAGCCATAAAAAGGAACGAAATTAGGTCATTTGTAGAGATGTGGATGGACACAGAGACTGTCATACAGAGTGAAGTATGTCAGAAAGAGAAAAACAAATATTGTATATTAACACATGTATGTGGAATCCAGAAAAATGGTACAGATGAACTGGACTGCAAGGCAGAAATAGAGACACAGATGTAGAGAACAAACGTATGGACACCCAGGGGGGAAAGCGGGGTTGGTGGGGGGGGGGTTGGTGGTGGGATGAATTGGGAGATTGGGATTGACATACATACACTAATATGTATAAAATAGGTAACTAATAAGAACCTGCTATATAAAAAATAAACAAAATAAAGTTAACAAAATGTAAAAAAAAAAAGGAAAAGGTGACATCATTACAGGTCCTATATTGGAAAGATCATAAGAGCTTATTATGAGCAACTTTAAGCCAATTAATTAAAAAATTTAGATGAAATGTACCTTAAGGAAAGCTCAACTTACCAAATCCAAAAATAAACTCCAAATAGTTCTATTTCTATTACAGGAATAAACCCATAATCTAAAGCCTTCCCTCAATGAGAATCTTAAATCCAGAAGAATTCACCAGTCCCTTCCATCAAATATTTGCCAATTAAAAATTGTCACTTGCCATCTGCCTCTACAAGGATGAAGTCTCTGGCCACTGACCTTCAACACACTCTGAAAGGAGTTTGGGGTAGAGATAGGAATGAGGCACTCTGTGCTCTGAGAAAAACTGGCAGAACAGACCTTCAGATAAATATTTTTCAGAAGAAGACTTTATGAACCAGAAGTGAGTTCTCACCAGACATCACGCCTGCTGGCATCTTGATCTTGGACTTTCCAGCCTCCAGAACAGTGAGAAATAAATATTTGTTGTTTAAAATACCCCGTCTGGCTGCTCCCAACGGGTCTGAGCCTCGCCAGCCCCTCCCCCAGGAGACCATTGCAGTCGGCCAGCCCCGGCTCTTTGGTAACCATGTGTGAACGAAAGACCATGATCAAAAATGCCAATATGTCAGAGGAGATGCAACAGGACTTGGTGGAGTGTGCTACTCAGGCACTGGAGAAATATAATATAGAGAAGGACATTGCGGCCCATATCAAGAAGGAGTTTGACAAGAAGTACAACCCCACCTGGCACTGCATCGTGGGGAGGAACTTCGGTAGTTATGTGACACATGAAACCAAAGACTTCATCTACTTCTACCTGGGCCAAGGGCCATTCTCCTGTTCAAATCTGGTTAAAAGCATGGACTGTGCCACATACCCTGTGATCCATCACAAGAACTGCAGCCTAAATTCCAAATACCAGAGACTGAAATCTTCAGCCTTGCCTAAGGGAACACCTCGATCTTTATAGTGTTGTTTTGTACAGGGCATTCTCTGTACTAGTTTGTTGTGGTTATAAAGCAATTAGCAAAACAGCTTACATTTGTATTTATTTTCTATTCCATACCTCTCTGCCCCATGTTTCTTCTCTTCAGAATCCATTCCTTTAAAGAAATAAATCTGTTAGAGAAATGTGCATTAATTATGATTTGTCCAAATAATCTATAATAATAATAATCTAGGGTTGAAGATGGCCTATTATTTGATCTTGGGTAGGTTGGTGGGGGTGATTCCTTGAAGTTTCTGTGGGATATAATAGACTAGCCTATTCAATACTCTTGAGTTTCATTCTTGCCCATCCTGCTACTGTTGTGCATGGAAGAATACTACTTAGAAGTGCATGTTGAGAAATGCATGGCAAAGAAACTATTGGATTAACTCTTACTCCTAATCTGATAAATACTTTCCTTAAGTGCTCATTTTGTTAAATAATACTGGTTTAGAGTGTTCTGGACCTTAGTCCTCAATTGGTGATGAACGTGTAGTAGAACTCCCTTAAGCCTTCTATGGCTGTAAAACGGAAATAAGCTGATAAGAAAGTTGGGCTACTGAGAAATTTGTTGGGCTCTAGACTATTTCCCCTCCTCTGCCTTGGCCAAAGTATACTCTAAAGATTAAAGGTGGTCTTAAAAGGGAAAAAGCTTCCTGCATACTCTATTAGAATCACATGGAAGGCTGGTGCACACGAGACCTTCTGTGCACCACTTCCCTGGTGGTGCAGTGGTTAAGAATCCGCCTGCCAATGCAGGGGACATGGGTTCAAGCTCTGGTCTGGGAAGATCCCACATGCCGCAGAGCAACTAAGCCCGTGCACCACAACTACTGAAGCCCGCACGCCTAGAGCCCGTGCTTGGAAACAAGAGAAGCCACCACGATTAGAAGCCTCCACAATGAGAGGCCCGCGCATCGCAACAAAGAGTAGCCCCCGCTCACTGAAACTAGAGAGGGCCTGCACACAGCAATGAAGACCCAACGCAGCTAAAAATAAATAAATAAAAGTAAAAAATAAAAAAAAAGTCACAAGAAACTCATTTAAAAAAAAGTCTGCAGGAATTTACACTTAAAAAAGAAAATAAATAAAATAAGATACCCAGTCTATGGTATTTTTGTTATAGCAGCCTAAATGGAATAAGACATCAGATATAAGAAGTCAGTTAAAGATTAATTCAAGAATGCAAAATAAAATGCAAAATAAAACATCCCATACAGGAGAGGAGGGGACAAGATAGCAGTGTAGAAGGACAGGAGCTCACCTCTTCTTACGAAAACACCAAAATCACAACTAACTCCTGAACAATCATGGACCAAAAAACGCTGGAACCTACCAAAAAAGATATCTTACATCCAAAGTCAAAGAAGCCGCCACAACGAGACAGTAGGAGGAGCGTGATTGTGATAAAATCAAATCCCATACCCACTGGGTGGGTGACCCACAAACTGGAAAATAACTATATCACAGAAGTTCTCCCACAGAAGTGAAAGTTCTGAGTCCCATGTCAGGCTCCCTAGTCTGGGGGTCTGGTAACAGGAGGAGGAGCCCCCAAAGAATCTGGCTTTGAGGCCAGTGGGGTTTGATCACAGGAATTCCACAGGACTGGGGGAAACAAAAACCCCACTCTTAGAGGGCGCACAGAAGGTCTCGTGTGCACCAGGACCCAGGAAAAAAAGAAGTGACCTCATTAAAGCCTGGACCAGACCTACCTGCTGGTATTGAAGGGTGGAGATTTTTCAATCTCCACAAATCAATTAGTGTGATACACCACATCAACAAATTGAAGAATAAAAACCATATGATCATCTCAATACATGCAGAAAAAGCTTTTGACAAAATTCAACACCCATTTATGATAAAAACTCTCCAGAAAGTGGGCACAGAGGGAACATACCTCCACATAATAATGGTCATATATGACAAACCCACAGCTAACGTCATACTCAATGGTGAAAAGCTGAAAGCATTTCCTCTAAGATCAGGAACTAGACAAGGATGTCCACTTTCGCCACTTCTATTCAAAATAGTTTTGGAAGTCCTAGCCACAGCAATCAGAGAAGAAAAAGAAATAAAAGTAATCCAAATTGGAAAAGAAATAGTAAAATTGTCACTGCTTGCAGATGACATCATACTATACATAAAAAATCCTAAAGATGCCACCAGAAAACTACTAGAGCTAATCAATGAATTTGGTAAAGTTTCAGAATACAAAATTAATACACAGAAATCTGTTGCATATCTATACACTAACAATGAAAGATAAGAAAGAGAAATTAAAGAAACGATCCCACTTACCATCCCATCAAAAAGAATAAAATATCTTGTAATAAACCTACCTAAGGAGGCAAAAGACCTGTACTCTGAAAACTATAAGACGCTAATGAAAGAAATCAAAGATGACACAAACAGATGGAAAGATATACTGTGTTCTTGGATTGGAAGAATCAATACAGTCAAAATGACTATACTACCCAAGGCAATCTACAGATTCAATGTAATCCCTATCAAATTACCAATGGCATTTTTCACAGAACTAGAACAAAAAATCTTAAAATTTGTATGGAGATACAAAAGACCTCAAATAGTCAAAACAATCTTGAGAAAGAAAAATGGAGCTGGAGGAATCAGGCTCCCTGACTTCTGACTATAGTACAAAGCTACAGTCATCAAGACAGTATGGTACTGGCACAAAAACAGAAATATAGATCAATGGAACAGGATAGAAAGCCCAGAAATAAACCCATGCACCAATGGTCAATTAATCTATGACAAAGGAAGCAAGACTACACAATGGAGAAAAGACACTCTCTTCAATAAATGGAGCTGGGAAAACTGGACAGCTACATGTAAAAGAATGAAATTAGAACACTCCCTAACACCATACACAAAAATAAACTCAAAATGGATTCGAGACCTAAATGTAAGACCAGACACTATAAAACTCTTAGAGGAAGCCATAGGTAGAACACCCTTTGACATAAATTGCAGCAATATCTTTTTGGATCCATCTCCTAGAGTAATGGAAATAAAAACAAAAATAAACAAATGGGACCTAATTAAACTCAAAAGCTTTTGCACAGCAAAGGAAACCATAAACAAAACAAAAAAACAACTCACAGAATGGGCGAAAATATTTGCAAACAATGGGACCGACAAGGGATTAATCTCCAAAATCTACAAATAGCTCATGTAGGCCAATATCAAAAAAACACAAACAACTCAATAAAAAAAATGGGCAGAAGACTTAAATAGACATTTCTCCAAAGAAGGCATACAGATGGTCAAGTGGCACATGAAAAGATGCTCAACATTGCTAATTATTAGAGAAATGCAAATCAAAACTACAATGAGATATCACTTCACACCAGCCAGAATGGCTATCGTCAAAAAAGCCACAAACAATAAATGCCAGAGAGGGTTTGAGATAAAAGGAACCCTCCTACACTGTTGGTGGGAATGTAAATTGGTATAGCCACTTTGGAGAGCAGTATGGAGGTTCCTTTAAAAACTAAAAATAAAGCTACCATATGATCCTGCAATCCCACTCCTGGGCATATATCCAGAGAAAAACATGGTCCAAGAGGATACATGCACCCCAGTGTTCATTACAGCACTGTTTACAATAGCCAAGACATGGAAGCAACCTAAATGTCTATCGACAGAGGAATGGATAAAGAAGATATAGTACATATATGCAATGGAATATTACTCAGCCATTAAAAAGAATGAAATCATGCCACTTGCAGCAACATGGATGGACCTAGAAATTGTCATACTGAGTGAAGTAAGTCAGACAAAGGCAAGTATCGTATGCTATTGCCTATATGCAGAATCTAAAAAATGATATAAATGAACTCATTTACAAAACAGAAACAGACTCACAGATTTAGAGAACGAACTTAGGTTACCAGGGGGAAGGGTGGGGGGGAGGAATAGTTAAGGAGTTTGGGATTGACATGTACACACTGCTATATTTAAAATGGATAACCAACAAGGACCTACTGTATAGCATAGGGAACTCTGCTCAATATTATGTAACAACCTAAATGGGAAAAGAATTTGAAAAACAATAGATACATATATTTGTATAACTGAATCACTTTGCTGTACACCTGAAACTAACACAACATTGTTAATCACCTATACTCCAATATAAAATAAAAAGTTGAAAAAAACATTCAATGAGATATCACCTCACACCAGTCAGAGTGTCCATCATCAAAAAATCTACAAACAATAAATGCTGGAGAGGGTGTGGAGAAAAGGGAACCCTCCTACACTGTTGGTGGGAATGTAAATTGATACAGCCGCTATGGAGAACAGTACAGAGGTTCCTTAAAAAACTAAAAACAGAATTACCATACGACCCAGCAATCCCACTACTGGGTATATACCCGGAGAAAACCATGGTTCAAAAGGATACATGCACCCCAATGCTCATTGCAGCACTGTTTACGACAGCCAAGAAATGGAAGCAATGTAAATATCCATCAGCAGATGAATGGATAAAGAAGATGTGGTACATATATACAATGGAATATTACTCAAACATTAAAGAGAATGAAATAATGCCATTTGCATCAACAATGGATGGATCTGGAGATTATCACACTGAGTGAAGTAAGTCAGACAAGAAAAGACAAATACCATATGATATTGCTTTTACGAGGAATCTTAAAGAATACAACAGCTAAATAAGTAAGATCCTCTTAATTGCTTTTTGCTGTGATCTAACAGAACCCCAGTCTTGTTTGTGACAGCAGTGGGCCCAGGTGAAAATGATCAATTCCCTGAACACTCTTGTATCTAAGAGTCAACATAGTTCTGGCCAATGAGATATAAGATGTCTACTGAATGGGACTTCTGAGAGAAATACCTTGTGTAAGTTTGTGATAAAAAGATTGTAAACTTGAAAAAAAATCCCATATGGAAAAATTGTTTTTATGGTGACCTTATTCTATGAGCCCAATTTCTTGCGTCTTCTCATACCTAGAAAAGCACTAAAATCATTACGGAGACATCTGCATCTCGCCACTAGCAGCAGCCTTCTGCCAAAACGTGTGCTTGATTGCACTGTCTCCCCTAAAATCACATATATACTGACTTCTCCCCTTACCTCTTTGGAGCAGGTCCTCAGAACTATCTGATAGGCTGTCTCCCAAGCTACAGTCCTCATTTTGCCCCAAATAAAACTTAACTCACAATTCTCACATTGTGCACTTTTTTTAGTCAACATATTTAAGGAATAAATTACATCAGACTGACAAATTCTGTAGAGTATTAAAAGAGGGACTATTTCCCAGCTCATTCAATGAGGAAAGCACAAAACTTGCCAAGGATATCAAATAAAGGAAAATTAGAGGTCCATCTCTCACATTTACATATATTCAAACGTTTTATGCAAAATTTTAGCAAACCAAATCTAATAACATACATAAAGTATAACATATCATGACCGATTTGGGTTTAAGAAAGAAAAAAAAAGCAAGTTTGATTAAACATTCAAAAATCAATGTATTGACCATTTCCAAAACAGGCAGTCATGGCTGCCAGGGAGGAGGTACTCACCTTGCAGGCTGAAGCATAAGGAGGGGCTGAATTTCCTAAAGCACAGGCTGGTGGAGGCTCTTTGGGCTGAGCAGGAGCTGGAGCTGCAGCTGCAGCACGAGCGGGAGCCGGAGCCTGCGCCAGAGCCTGTGCTGCAGCCTGTAGCCAGGGCGAGAACACCTGCTTCTGGTGTTGCGGCTGCCCCGGAACGTCTCCGAATTGAGACTCCGCGCGCGGCCAGCAGCTAGTGCTGCCTGTGCTGAGCATGCGCGGACGGCTGGGTTTGGGAGCGCAACGTGCGTCGCGAGCAACGATGCGCTGAGCTACCCATAGCACCTGGCAACTTCTGGCGTGGCGTTCCTCGGCTTAAGCGACTGCCTCTTGTTTGGAGATAAGCAACTTGGCCCGCTGAGGGCTGCACCACGAGGCCTTTTCTGCGGCCACCTCTCCTCGGCCTCGAGTGCGTGCCCTACGCCAGGCCCTTATGCCCCACTGCTCGGATCACGTGCTCACTCGCCACCTGGTTAATGACACATCATGCTGGCCAGCCGGCCTCTCGTGTTGGCCAGTGCCTTTGCTTACAGGCCCAAATCCCAGCCTTTTACTACGACGACAGCAGGCCTTGCTATCCCTGCATCTTCCCTCAGCTGCCTCTGACAGAGACAGTAACCAAATGCGTGGATGGCGGGATGCTCAGCGTCTGGTGGTGTAACCATAATCCGGATGCTGGGCTGCCTGCAGACGCTAGAAGTGCTGAGGATCACTGCTGTCTGGGCCCTCTCACAGTGGCAGCCTGCCGCTCTGGGATGCCTTCAGAAGCATTTCCACAGAATTCAGCAGCGGAGCAGCAGGGCCAACTGTGCAGCTGGCGAGGAGCAGCCCACTGTGGCTAATCTGCAGAACTACGAAGCAAGCCTTCTGTGGCTCCGAAACCACCAGAAAGTTCTGCTCCCTGCACTTGCTGAGCCCAGGGGAGCAGGCTTCTGTCACCGACTCTAAATGACCTCTGGATTCCGGGGCCCCTCACCTGTGGCTGAACTTCACACTTCAAAGTATGTGTTGTTTGCCTCTTGCTCTACACATCCCTTTGAAACGTTAGTAATCGAGGGATGCAGAAGAGCTGGAAGATCCTAGAAGTAATCCAGGAAGGGATTCGCATGGGAAGTGGCCCCTCTCGATTTCTGTGACTTGAAAACTGGGCAATGACTCGCAGAAATCCATGAAATATCTTGCAGAAGGTTGATGATGCTGACTCCCACTTACCTGACTACCAATCTATCAGAAGAATGTCCACGAGCTAATCACGCCCTCTTTGAACATTACTGTAAAACTTCTCACTACCCCCTCCAGGCTGGGTCACAGAGTTTTGAAGGCAAAAGCCTGCTGTGGCCCACCTTGCCAGGCAAAGAATAAAGCTATTCTTTTCTACTTCACCCCAAACTCTGTCTCTGAGAATTCATTCAGTGTCAGGGTACAGAGGTCAAATTTGGCTTCATTCCCCTCCTGTTTTGAAGATATAACAGAACTCTTATTACTGCTTGTCCCAAAAAGTTATCTGAATACGTGACAGAGCTGGAGGGGAGAATTAAAAAACAACAATGTATTTTACCACATTAACATAATAAAAGACAAAATATGATCATCTAAACAGATGCAGAAATGTAACATCCTTTCATAAAAAATAAATCTCTTTGTTAACAAAGAATAGAAGGGAATTTTTTTATGTATTAAAGACTATCTATCCAGGAGGAGGAGCTTCAAGATGGCAGAAGAGTAAGACGTGGAGATCACCTTCCTCCCCACAAATACATCAGAAATACATCTACACGTGGAACAACTCCTACAGAACACCTAATGAATGCTGACAGAAGACCTCAGACTTCCCAAAAGGCAAGAAACTCCCCACGTACCTGGGTAGGGCAAAAGAAAAAAGAAAAAACAGAGACAAAAGAATAGGGACGGGACCTGCACCAGTGGGAGGGAGCTGTGAAGGAGGAAATGTTTCCACGCACTAGGAAGCTCCTTCGCGGGCAGAGGCTGCGGGTGGCGGAGGGGGGAAGCTTCGGAGCCACGGAGGAGAGCGCAGCCACAGGGGTGCGGAGGGCAAAGCGGAGAGATTCCCGCACAGAGGATCGGTGCCGGCCAGCACTCACCAGCCTGAGAGGCTTGTCTGCTCACCCGCCGGGGCGGGGGGGGCTGGGAGCTGAGGCTCGGGCTTCGGTCGGATCCCAGGGAGAGGACTGGGGTTGGCTGCGTGATCACAGCCTGAAGGGGCTAGTGCGCCACAGCTAGCCGGGAGGGAGTCCGGGAAAAGGTCTGGACCTGCTGAAGAGGCGAGAGACTTTTTCTTGCCTCTTTGTTTCCTGGTGCGCGAGGAGAGGGGGATTCAGAGCGCCACTTAAAGGAGCTCCAGAGACGGGCGCGAGCCGCGGCTATCAGCGCGGACCCCAGAGACGGGCATGAGACGCTAAGGCTGCTGCTGCTGCCACCAAGAAGCCTGTGTGCAAGCACAGGTCACTCTCCACACCGCCCCTCCCGGGAGCCTGCGCAGCCCGCCACTGCCAGGCTCCCGTGATCCAGGGACAACTTCCCCGGGAGAACGCACGGCGCGCCTCAGGCTGCTGCAACGTCACGCTGGCTTCTGCCGCCACAGGCTCGCCCCGCATCCGTACCCTTCCCTCCCCCCGGCCTGAGTGAGCCAGAGCCCCTGAAGCAGCTGTGCCTTTAACCCCTTCCTGTCTGAGTGAAGAACAGATGCCCTCAGGCGACCTACAGGCAGAGGCGGGGCCAAGTCCAAAGCTGAATACCAGGAGCTGTGCGAACAAAGAAGAGAAAGGGAAATTTCTCCCAGCAGCCTCAGGAGCAGCGCATTAAATCTCCACAGTCAACCTGATGTACCCTGCATCTGTGGAATACCTGAATAGACAACGAATCATCCCAAATTGAGGAGGTGGACTTTGGGAGCAATGAGATATATATATATTTTTTTCCCCCCTTTTTCTCTTTTTGTGAGTGTGTATGTGTATGCTTCTGTGTGTGATTTTGTCTGTATAGCTTTGCTTTTACCATTTGTCGTAGGGTTCTGTCTGTCGGCTTTGTTTGTTTGCTTTTGTTTTTTTTAGTATAGTTTTCAGCTCTTGTTATCATTGGTGGATTTGTTTCTTGGTTTGGTTGTTCTTTCTTTCTTTCTTTTTTGAATTACTTAAAAAAATTGTTTAATAATTATTTTTTGTTTTTTATTTTAATAACTTTTTTTTTTTAATGTTTTTCTTTCTTTCTTTCTTCCTTTTATTCTGAGCTGTGTGGATGACAGGCTCCTGGTGCTTGAACCAGGCGTCAGGGCTGTGCCTCTGAGGTGGGAGAGCCAGTTCAGGACATTGGTGCACCACAGACCTCCCAGCTCCACATAATATCAAATGGCAAAAATCTCCCAGAGATCTCCATCTCAACGCCAAGACCCAGCTTCACTCAATGATCAGCAAGCTACAGTGCTGGATACCCTATGCCAAACAACTAGCAAGACAGTAACACAACCCCATCCATTGGCAGAGAGGCTGCCTAATGTCATAGTAAGGTCACAGATACCCCAAAACACACCACCAGATGTGGACCTGCCCACCAGAAAGACAAGATCCAGCTTCATCCACCAGAACACAGGTACTAGTCCCCTCCACCAGGAAGCCTACACAACCCACTATATTCACATTTTAATAAAAGTTCTAGTCAGCACAATGAAGGCAGAAAAAGAAATAAGTATATACGTGTTGGAGAGAAAGAAGTAATAAAACAACATTTTCCTCTTCTTTTTTTTTCTTTTTTGCAGAAAGCAAGATTGTATATGTAGAAAGTTCAAAGTACAGTTACAAGCTATTAAAATTTAAAATCATATTTATAAGGTTACAGCTTTCATGGGGTAAATATACCAATTGTGATGGTTAATATTCTGTGCCAACTTGACTGGGCTAAGGGATGCCAAGATAGCTGGTAAAGCATTATTTCAGGGTATGTCTGTGAAGGTATTTCTGAAAGAGATTAGCATTTGAATCAGTAGACTGCTTAAAGATCTCCTTTACTCACATGGGTGACCATCATGCATTCCTTTGAGAGCGTGAACAGAACAAAAAGGCAGAAAAGGGGCAAATTTGCTCTGTTTGAGCTGAGACTTCCATCTTCTGCCCTTCAGTGCTCCTGGCTTTCAGGCTTTCAAACTCACACTGGAAGTTATGCCATCAGAGCCCAATTCTCAGGCCTTCAGACTCAGAGTGAATTATGCCACTAGCATTCCTGGTTCTCCAGATTGGAAACAGCAAATCAAAGGACTTCTTGGCCTCCATACAGCATGAGCCAATTCCTAAAATATATCTCCTCATACATACTTATATATATCCTATTGGTTCTGTTTATCTGAACAACCCTATTACTCCAATTAATCATACTTCTTTATACCAGAAAAAAATGAAAATAAAGTTTTAAGAGATTTCATTTGCAATAACATCCAAATGCATAAAATATCTGTGGAAAAAATCAAACAAAAACTCATATGCAAGACTTCTACATAGAAAACTATAAAATATTACAGAGGAAATTTTAAAATATCTAAGTAAGTATATGTACATACATTGAGAAACTCAACATTGTCAAGATATCAATTTCCGTAAACTGATTTATTAATTTAATGGACTCCAAAAGAAAATACCAACATGTTTTAGTGTTTTCATTGTGGAAATTGGCAAGGTGATTCTAAATGTTATATGGAAATGCAAAAGATAAAAATCAGTATAATTTTTTTAATTAATTAATTTATTTATGGCTGCGTTGGGTCTTCATTGCTGTGCTCGGGCTTTTCTCTGGATGCAGCTAGCGGAGGCTACTCTTTGTTGCAGTGCACGGCTTCTCACTGTGGTGGCTTCTCTTCCTGCAGAGCATTGGCTCTAGGCATGTGACCTTCAGTAGTTGTGGCGCATGGGCTTAGCTGCTCCACGGAATGTGGGATCTTCCTGGACCAGGGATTGAACCTGTGTCCCCTGCACTGGCAGGCGGATTCTTAACCACTGCACCACCAGTGAAGCCCAAAAATCAGCATAATTTTGAAGTGCAAAAATATTAGAGTGCCCACCCTACTGGACATCAAATTTTGAAAATTAAGAGAGTATGATATTGGAGCTACGATAGACAAATGAAACAATGGAATAGAATGGAGAGGCTAAAGATACACCTACACAATACACCAGAGGGCAGACAGAAGAAGCAAGAAGAACTACAATCCTGCAGCCTGTGGAACGAAAACCACTTTCACAGAAAGATAGACAAAAAGAAAAGGCAGAGGACTATGTACCAGAGGAATGAACAAGATAAAACCCCAGAAAAACAACTAAGTGAAGTGGAGCTAGGCAACCTTCCAGAAAAGAATTAACAATAATGATAGTGAAGATGATCCAGGTCCTCAGAAAAAGAATGGAGGCAAAGATCAAGAAGATGCAAGAAATGTTTAACAAAGACCTAGAAGAATTAAAGAACAAACAAACAGAGATGAACAATACAATAACTGAAATGAAAAATACACTAGAAGGAATCAATGGCAGAATAACTGAGGCAGAAAAACGGATAAATGACCTGGAAAACAGAATAATGGAATTCACTGCTGCAGAACAAAATAAAGAAAAAAGAATGAAAAGAAATGAAGACAACCTAAGAGACCTCTGGGACAACATTAAACACACCAACATTCGCGTTATAGGGGTCCCAGAAGGAGAAGAGAAAGAAAAAGGACCCAAGAATATATTTGAAGACATTATAGTTGAAAACTTCCCTAACATGGGAAAGGAAATAGCCACCGAAGTCCAGGAAGTGCAGAGAGTCCCAGGTAGGATAAACCCAAGGAGAAACATGCCAAGACACATGGTAATCAAATTGACAACAATTAAAGACAAAGAAAAATTGTTAAAAGCAACAAGGGAAAATGAAAATAACATACAAGGGAACTCCCATAAGGTTAACAGCTGATTTCTCAGCAGAAACTCTACAAGCCAGAAGGGAGTGGCAAGTTATATCTAAAGTGATGAAAGGGACTAACCTACAACCAAGATTACTCTACCTGGCAAGGATGTCATTCACATTCAATGGAGAAATCAAAAGCTTTACAGACAAGCAAAAGCTAAGAGAATGCAGCACCACCAAACCAGCTCTACAACAAATGCTAAAGGAACTTCTCTAAGTGGGAAACACAAGAGAACAAAATGACCTAGAAAAACAAACCCAAAACAATTTTAAAAATGGTAACAGGAACATACATATCAATAATTACCTTAAGTGAGAATGGATTAAATGCTCAGCGACACAGGCTCGCTGAATGGATACAAAAACAACACCCACATATATGCTGTCTACAAGAGACCCACTTCAGACCTAGGGACACATACAGACTGAAAGTGAGGGGATGGAAAAAGATATTCCATGCAAATGGAAATCAAAAGAAAGCTGGAGTAGTAATACTCATATCAGAAAAAATAGACTTAAAATAAAAATGTTACAAGAAACAGGGAAGGACACTACATAATGATCAAGGGATCGATCCAAGAAGAACATAAAGCAATTATAAATATATATGCACCCAGCATAGGAGGACCTCAATACATAAGGCAAATGCTAACAGCTATGAAAGAGGAAATCGACAGTAACACAATAATAGTAGGGGACTTTAACACCTCACTTACATCAGTGGACAGATCATCCAGAAAGAAAATTAATAAGGAAACACAAGCTTTAAATGACACAATAGACCAGATAGATTTGATTGATATTTATAGGACATTCCATCCAAAAACTGCCGATTACGCTTACTTCTCAAGTGCACACAGAACATTCTCCAGGATAGATCACATCTTGGGTCACAAATCAAGCCTCAGTAAATTTAAGAAAATTGAAATCATATCAAGAATCTTTTCCGACCACAAAGCTATGAGATTGGAAATTAATTACAGGGAAAAAAACGTAAAACACACAAATACATGGATGCTAAACAATACATTACTAAATAACCAAGAGATCACTGAAGAAATCAAAGAGGAAATCAACAAATACGTAGAGACAAATGACAACGAAAACGCTTCGATCCAAAACCTATGGGATGCAGCAAAAGCAGTTCTAAGAGGGAAGTTTATAGCAATACAATCCTACTTCAAGAAACAAGAAAAATCTCAAATAAACAATCTAACCTTACACCTAAAGATACTAGAGAAAGAAGAACAAACAAAACGCAAAGTTAGCAGAGGGAAAGAAATCATAAAGATCAGAGCAGAAATAAATGAAATAGAAACAAAGAAAACAGTAGCAAAGATCAATAAAACTAAAAGCTGGTTCTTTGAGAAGATAAACAAAATTGATAAACCGTTAACCAGGCTCATCAAGAAAAAGAGGGAGAGGACTCAAATTAATAAAATTAGAAATGAAAAAGGAGAAGTTACAATGGACACTGCAGAAATACAAAGCGTTTTAAGAGACTACTACAAGCAACTCTATGCCAATAAAATGGACAACCTGGAAGAAATGGACAAATTCTTAGAAGAGCAAGACAAGGACGTCCACTCCTGTCACAATTATTCAACATAGTTTTCGAAGTCCTAGCCACAGCAATCAGAGAAGAAAAAGAAATAAATGGAATACAAATTGGAAAAGAAGAAGTAAAACTCTCACTGTTTGCAGATGACATACTATACATAGAGAATCCTAAAGATGCCACCAGGAAACTACTAGAGCTAATCAATGAATTTGGTAAAGTTGCAGGATACAAAATTAATGCACAGAAATCTCTTGCATTCCTATACACTAACAACGAAAGATCAGAAAGAGAAATTAAGGAAACAATCCCATTCACCACTGTAACAAAAAGAATAAAATACCTAGGAATAAACCTACCTAAGGAGGTAAAAGACCTGTAGTCAGAAAACTATAAGACACTGATGAAAGAAATCAAAGATGACACAAACAGATGGAGAGATATACCATGTTCTTGGATTCGAAGAATCAATATTGTGAAAATGACTATACTACCCAAAGCAATCTACAGATTCAACACAATCCCTATCAAATTACCAATGGCATTTTTTACAGAAGTAGAACAAAAAATCTTAAAATTTGTATGGAGACACAAAAGATCCCAAATAGCCAAAGCAATCTTGAGGGAAAAGAACAGAGCTGGAGGAATCAGACTCCCTGACTTCAGACTATACTACAAAGTTACAGTAATCAAGACAATATGGTACTGGCACAAAAACAGAAATATAGGTCAATGGAACAGGATAGAAAACCCAGAGATAAACCCATGCACCTTGGTCAACTAATCTATGATAAAGGAGGCAAGGATATACAATGGAAAAAGACAGTCTCTTCAATAAGTGATGCTGGGAAAACTGGACAGCTACATGTAAAAGAATGAAATTAGAACATTCCCTAACACCATATACAAAAATAAACTCAAAATGGATTAAAGACCTAAATGTAAGACTGGACACTATAAAACTCTTAGGGAAAACATAGGAAGAACACTCTTTGACATAAATCACAGCAATATCTTCTTTGACCCACCTCCTAGAGCAATGGAAATAAAAACAAAAATAAATGAATGGGAACTAATGAAACTTAAACCTTTTGCACAGCAAAAGAAACTATAAACAAGATGAAAAGACAACCCTCAGAATGGGAGAAAATATTTGCAAATGAATCAATGGACAAAGGATTAATCTCCAAAATATATACACAGCTCATGCAGCTCAATATTAAAAAAAAAACAACACAATCCAAAAATGGGCAGAAGACCTAAATAGACATTTCTCCAAGAAGACTTACAGATGGCCAAGAGGCATATGAAAAGCTGCTCAACATCACAAATTATTAGAAAAATGCAAATCAAAACTACAATGAGGTTATCACCTCACACTGGTTAGAATGGGCATCATCAGAAAATCTACAAACAACAAATGCTGGAGAGGATGTGGAGAAAAGGGAACCCTCTTGCAGTGTTGGTGGGAATGTAAATTGATACAGCCACTATGGAGAACAGTATGGAGGTTCCTTAAAAAACTAAAAATAGAATTACCATATGACCCAGCAATCCCATTACTGCACATATACCCAGAGAAAACCATAATTCAAAAAGACACATACACCCCAATGTTCACTGCAGCACTATTTACAATAGCCAGGTCATGGAAGCAACCTAAATGCCCATCGACAGTAATATTCCATATATATAATGAAATATTACTCAGCCATAAAAAGGAATGGAATTGGGTCGTTTGTAGAGATGTGGATGGACATAGAGAGTGTCACACAGAGTGAAGTAAGTCAGAAAGAGAAAAACAAGTATCTTATATTAATGCATATATGTGGAATCTAGAAAAATGGTACAGATGAACCAGTTTGCAAGGCAGAAACAGAGACACAGATGTAGAGAACAAACGTATGGACACCAAGGGGGGAAGGGGGGGTGGGGTTGGTGGTGGGAATGAATTGGGAGATTGGGATTGACATACATACACTAATATGTATAACATAGATAACTAATAAGAACCTGCTGTATAAAAAATATATTAAAAATGTTCTGCATCAGAAAAAATAAGTAAAATTGTATGATCATATCAGTAGCTGCAGGAAAAAAAAAAAAAGATAGACCTACACATAGAAAGATACTCATCTATGATAACTACTCATTTCTATTCTTAGTTAGCAAAGGATTTCTTGTTTTCTGGGGGGTTTTTTGTTTGTTTTGTTTTGTTGCTTTGTTTTTTTCATGAGAGGATGTTGAATTTCTGCAACTGTTGAGATAGTATTTTCTTTTACTCTTGAATGTGGGAAAATAAATCAACATCAATTTTTGTAGGTTAGTACCTTTCTTTACTGTTCTAAGAATATTTTTATACTCCAAAATCATGTAGAACTCATCCAAAGGTAACTTTATCATGTCATCTTTAAGATATAGATTTATAATCCATATGGAATTATTTTTTGTATGGGGGGTGACTAGAAGTCAAGTTTTATTTTCTACATGTATAGCCTACTTCCCCAGCACCATTTAGCTAACTGAGCAGAGACTTAAGTGGCCACACATAGAAAAAAATATAGACTTCACAACATTAGTTCAGACAAGTCATGAAACAAATGCACAAACAATAACAATTAGCAGCAAGAACTGACTAAACTAGTGTACTGGCAATAACTTCTCTCAATTTTTAATAGTCTATGAAAGTCCTTTATTGCTTCTTCACTTTTTAAGAATAATTTCCAGTGTACAAAATACTACGTTGTTGGGTTTTTTTCTCTCAATACTTTATTTCACTGCACTCACTTCTTTCTCACATGGTTTCTGAGAAGTCAGATGTAATTCTTATCTTAGTTCCTTTATAGGTAAGATATTTTTTCCCTCTGGTTTCCTTCATGATTTTTTCTTTATCTCTGATTTTCTATAATTTGAAAATGATATGCCTTGTAAGTCACTGTTTACTATAAAAGTTAAAAGGTGAAACTATTTAAAATAACTATAACTAGAATAATGTATATGATATACAATTTTAAAATATGTAAATTAACAACACAAAATGTGGGGCAAGAAGTAAAATTATGTTTTTTGTATGTAACTGAAGTTATAAGCTTAAAATAGGCTCTTTTTTTTTTTTTAAGTATTTATTTATTTATTTATGGCTGTGCTGGGTCTTCGTTTCGGTGCGAGGGCTTTATCTAGTTGTGGCAAGCGGGGGCCACTCTTCATCGCGGTGCGCGGGCCTCTCACTATCGCGGCCTCTCTTGTTGCGGAGCACAGGCTCCAGACGCGCAGGCTCAGTAATTGTGGCTCACGGGCTCAGCCGCTCCGCGGCACGCGGGATCCTCCCAGACCAGGGCTCAAACCCGTGTCCCCTGCATTGGCAGACAGACTCTCAACCACTGTGCCACCAGAGAAGCCCAAAATAGGCTCTTATAACATCTTAAATACAAGCTATTTTATATAAACTTCATAGTTATGACATAGAAAAAATCTTTAATAGACACCCAAAGATGAAGAGAAGGGAATCAATTCACACCACTACAAAATATATATATATATTGTGTGTGTGAACACATACTGAAAACAATTAACAAAAATGGTGATCATAAATCCTTACCTATCAATAATTACTTTAAATGTAATATATTAAATCACCAACCTAAAGACATAGAGTGGCTCAAGGGATAAAAAACCTCCCAACAGAGAAGAGCCTACAACCAGATGGCCTGACTGATTAATTCCACCAAACATTTAAAGAAGAATTAACACCAAACCTTCTCAATCTCTTCCAAAAAATTGAAGAAGAGAGAACACTTCCAAACTCATAATCTTGTATATAGAAAATTCTAAAGAATTCACACACATAAAAAAAATATTTTAGAGCTAATAAACCATTTCAGCACAGTAGTAGGATAAAAAAATAAACAAAAGTTAGTTGTATTTCTATACATTAGCAATGAACAATCTAAAAACGAAATTGAGAAAATAATTCCACTTTCAATAGTATCAAAAAGAATGAAATACTAAGGTTTAAATTTAGCAAAACAAGTACAAGGTTTATACACTGAAAACTATGAAACATCATTGAAAGAAACTAAAGGAGACCTAATTAAACAGAAAGACACCCCCATGTGAACAGATTGGAAGATTTAATATTGTTCTGGTGGCAATACTCCCCAAAGTGATGTACAGATTCATGCCATCCTTATCACAAATCCAGATGGCTTTTTTTTTTTTTTGCAGAAATTGACAAGCTGATCCTAATGTTCATATAGAAATTCAAGGAACTCAGAATAGCCAAAATCTTGAAAAAGTTGGAAGACTCACACTTCCAAATTTCAACACTTACTACAAAGTCAAAACAGTATAGTAGTGGTATAAAGATAGATGTGTAAATCAATGGAATAGAATTGAAAGTCTAGAAATATATCCACACATTTATGCTCAACTGATTTTTGACAAGGGTGCCATGACCATTCAAGGGGGAGAAAAACAGTCTTCAAGAACTGGTGCTTGGGGGCTTCCCTGGTGGTGCAGTGGTTGAGAATCTGCCTGCCAATGCAGGGGACATGGGTTCGAGCCCTGGTCTGGGAGGATCCCACATGCCGCGGAGCAACTAGGCCCGTGAGCCACAACTACTGAGCCTGCGTGTCTGGAGCCTGTGCTCCGCAACAAGAGAGGCCACGATAGTGAGAGGCCCGCGCACCGCGATGAAGAGTGGCCCCCACTTGCCGCAACTAGAGAAAGCCCTCGCACAGAAATGAAGACCCAACACAGCCATAATTAAAAACAAACAAACAAACAAACAAAAAAAACAGGAGCTGTTGTTTAAAAAAAAAAAAAGAAATGAAATGGTGCTGGGACAACTGAATATACACATGCAAAGAATGGAGTTGGACCTCTACCTTGCACCATATTTTTGCTCAAAATAAATTTACCCCAAATAGATCAAAGACCTAAATGTAAGAAAAAAACTTAGGTTAAATCTTCATGGCCTTGGACTAGGCAATAATTTCCTAGATATGACACCTATAGCCCAAGCAACCAACAAGAAAATACATTGGATTTTATCAAAATTAAAAACTTTTGTGCATCAAAAGATACTATCAAGAAATTACAGAGTCATAATGGTGTCTGTATAACCTCCAGAGACTGGTGCATTGGACCTCAGCCACCCATAAAAGATGACAGCAGCAGCTAGGCCAACTTTTGAACCTGCAGTAGGTAGGAGAGGAAAAGGAGAAAGTGATTTGAGCCAACTCTCAAAGCAATATTCAAGTAGAGACCTACCCTCTCATACAGATAAAATATAGACAAACCACTCAGGATGTCCCTGAAGAGGTTAGGAACCATGACTTCAGGAGAGAGTTGGAAGAGAGAGAAAAAAATAAGAGATCGTCCAACCAAGAACATACAACCTCCTCTTCAGTGTCAAAGAAGCCTTGATTAGACCAGATTCCCACTGCCAACCTTGATGCAGCTGATCCTCTAACGGATAAGATGAAGATGAAGACTTTGATAAAGAGAGTGATGATGATGATGATGATGATACTGTAGCTCTTGCAGAACTGGAAAAGATTAACAAAGAAAGAGCTGAAGAGCAGGCTAGGAAAGAACAAAAACAAAAAGGTGAAGAAAAAAGGATTCAAACGAAAAACATTCTGAATGGAAATCCTCTCCTTAATCTCACTTGTCCATCCCAGCCTCAGGCCAACTTCAAAGTTAAAAGAAGGTGGGATGGGGCTTCCCTGGTGGTGCAGTGGTTGAGAATCCACCTGCCAATGCAGGGGACACGGGTTCGAGCCCTGGCCCGGGAAGATTCCACATGCCGCAGAGCAACTGGGCCCATGAGCCACAACTACTGAGCCTGCGCGTCTGGAGCCTGTGCTTGGCAACAAGAGAGGCCGCGATAGTGAGAGGCCCGCGCACCGCGATGAAGAGTGGCCCCCGCTCGCCGCAAGTAGAGAAAGCGCTCACAGAGAAACGAAGACCCACACAGCCATAAATAAATAAATAAATAAATAAATTTAAAATTACCTTTCTCTTCTTTTTTTTTTTTTTTACCATATTTGCTTATTTATTTATTCATTTATTTTTATTTTTGGCTGTGTTGGGTCTTCGTTTCTGTGCGAGGGCTTTCTCCAGTTGCGGCAAGTGGGGGCCACTCTTCATCGCGGTGCACGGGCCTCTCACTATCGTGGCCTCTCCTGTTGTGGACCACAGGCTCCAAACGCGCAGGCTCAGTAATTGTGGCTCACGGGCCCAGTTGCTCCGCGGCATGTGGGATCCTCCCAGACCAGGGCTCGAACCCGTGTCCCCTGCATTGGCAGGCAGATTCTCAACCACTGCACCACCAGGGAAGCCCACCTTTCTCTTCTTTAAAAAAAAAAAAAGAAGGTGGGATGATGACTTTGTTTTCAAGGACTGTGCAAAAGGTGTGGATGATCAGAAGAAGAAAGAAAAAGATTTGTGAATGATACGCTGCAATCTGAATTTCACAAAAAGTTCATGGAGAAATATATTAAATAGTACAGTTTTTGTGCTTAATTAAAGACTGTAAAATGTAAACACTCTGACTTTATTTTGGTTAGTTTTTTTTCTCTTTCCCCCCTTCTAAATTGTGTATAGGTTTCCCTAATTTTAAGTTCCAAAATATCTTTTCATTTATTGATACCTTATTTGATAAGGACTTGGGAATTGGTTTAACCCAGTTTTCATCTCTGAATATTTCCAGTCATATATTTTCTTTTTAATATGGGAAAGGGAATCTGCTTGTAATGTGTTTCTAATAATCTAAAAAAAAAAAAACAGAAATTACAAAGAGAAATAAAAAAATGGGATAGAATATTTGCAAATCATGTGTCTGTTCAGAGTCTAGTATCCAGAATATAAAAAGAACCAATACTAGTGAACAATAAAAAGACAAACAACCCAATTTAAAAATGAGAAAGGATCTGAATAGATATTTCTCCAAAGAAGATATATAAATGGCCATGAGCAAATGTCTAGGTGTTTCTATTTAGCCCTAGAGAAGTTTATTTTGGCTCATTATTCTAATTTTTTTAACTTATTTTTAAATTTCTATGATACCATCAGGTACAGAGGTATCCCTTCCAGTCTCCCATCAGTTTCCAATTTGATCAGCAAACTACCAGTGTCCTCATCTAGATCATTAACAGGCAGAAAGCAGAGCCATGTCATATACCACTGTACCCCTTTCTCCAGATAATCAGCAACATTTCATTGATTAGTGCTCTTTCAACCTTTTTGTACAAAAACTAGGTAATGATGTTGTAGCAAATTAACCTTCAAATCTCAGGGACTCAATACAGCAGAAATTTAATTCTTATTCATGTCTCAGTCCAGCGTAGGGTAAATGACTTTCCTGGGCACCTTGCCACTATGCAATACTCAGGGAACTGGGCTGCCTCCATAGAATGGCTCTAACGTGCACTTGGATAGGGAACAGAGAGTGTAAGCTAAGACCCTCACAGGAGATTTTAGGGGCCAGGTCTAACAGTGGCATGTATCACTTCTGCCCACATCTCATGGGTCACACCAGCCTCAAACTAACTGCTGGGAAATGTAATCTTCCAAAGTGCCCAAGGAGAAGAAGTGGTATTGATGAGCATCTACCCACAACTTCCTCAATTTAATAAAACCTCAATCTTCCAAAGCTGGCACTGGCAGGAGACTTTCCAAGTGGGAAGGGGTGAGAGGACCTTGCAGCCTTACTCTTTTTCCCCTCAGAATTTGCATTCCTTTGGAGCTCTTCCATTTACATCACTACCATCACCACGCAGACATCAGAGGCTTCTGCAGCCATTTAAGTGCACCCACCAAAGGGGGACTCACACTTTCCACCAACCTAACAATGTGGAAAAGATGCTATTCACCAGTGGAGCTAGATGAAACAGGCCAGCTTGTTCCTTACACAGCCCAAAGAAACTTGGTGATAACTCCACCAATTCACAAGTTCTCTCTGCTGAGAATTGTTGCCCCCTCTAAGCAACAAAACCTGATACGATCCTATGTTAACTCTCTCTTGCAGGTGGTCCCACATCTGTTCCAAGCAGAAACACTCTTAGATGTCTTACCCCAAAGAACTATGAGAATTTTTCCTGATAAATCACCTCCTTTACAAAAAACTGATACCTGTAAGCCTTTCTTTTTCAGGGGAGACCCCAGTCCCAACCCAGAAGCAGTGTGGTCTCAACTCTATAGTTTAAGCAGGACAATCACAACAGAGTACCTACCACGTATTACACCTAGGGATAGATGAGATAATTTTTTAAAAATCTTATTTATTTTTTAAACATCTTTTGAGACAAGGAACTGACTCTGAGAACGTACATTCTCTCCTCACCTTTGTCTTGCTGTGAAAGTGTCTCAGGCTTTCAAAAATTGTGCCTTTGCTTTAATGCGTTACTCCATAATAGGCTCCTGTGCTCTTTTTTTTTTTAACATCTTTATTGGAGTATAATTGCTTTACAATGGTATCTTAGTTTCTGCTTTACAACAAAGTGAATCAGCTATAAGTATACATATATCCCCATATCCCCTCTCCCTTGGGTCTCCGTCACATCCTCCCTATCCCACCCCTCTAGATGGTCACAAAGCACCAAGCTGATCTCCCTGTGCTATGCAGCTACTTCCCACTAGCTATCTTTTTACATTTGGTAGCGTATATATGTCAGTGCCACTCTCTCACTTCGTCCCAGCTTACCCTTTCCCCTCCCCATGTCCTCAAGTCCATTCTCTACGTCTGCGTCTTTATGCCCGTCCTGTCCCTAGGTTCTTCAGAATTTTTTTTTTTTTTTTCTTTTTTTAGATTCTATATATATGTGTTACCATACGGTATTTGTTTTTCTCTTTCTGACTTACTTCAATCTGTAGGACAGACTCTAACTCCATCCACCTCACTACAAATAACTCAATTTCGTTTCTTTTTATGGCTGAGTAATATTCCATTGTATATATGTGCCACATCTTCTTTATCCATTCATCTGTCGATGGACACTTAGGTTGCTTCCATGTCCTGGCTATTGTAAACAGAGATGCAAGGAACATTGTGGTACTTGACTCTTTTTTGTATTATGGTTTTCGAAGGGTATATGCCCAGTAGTGGGATTGCTGGGTTGTATGGTAGTTCTATTTTTAGTTTTATAAGGAACCTCCATACTCTTCTCCGTAGTGGCTGTATCAATTTACATTCCCACCAACAGTGCAAGAGGGTTCCCTTTTCTCCACACCCTCTCCAGCATTTATTGTTTGTAGATATTTTGATGATGGCCATTCTGACTGGTGTGAGGTGATAACTCATGTAGTTCTGATTTGCATTTATCTAATGATTAGTGATATTGAGCACCCTTTCATGTGTTTGTTAGCAATCAGTATATCTTCTTCGGAGAAATGTCTACTTAGGTCTTCTGCCCATTTTTGGATCGGGTTGTTTGTTTTTTTGATATTGAGCTGCATGAGCTGCTTGTAAATTTTGGAGATTGATCCTTTGTCAGTTGCTTCATTTGCAAATATTTTCTCCCATTCTGAGGGCTGTCTTTTCGTCTTGCTTATGGTTTCATTTGCTGTGCAAAAGCTTTTAAGTTTCACTAGGTCCCATTTGTTTATTTTTGTTTTTATTTCCATTTCTCTAGGAGGTGGGTCAAAAAGGATCTTGCTGTGATTTATGTCATAGAGTGTTCTGCCTATGTTTTCCTATAAGAGTTTGATAGTGTTTGGCCTTACACTTAGGTCTTTAATCCATTTTGAGTTTATTTTTGTGTATGGTGTCAGGGAGTGTTCTAATTTCATACTTTTACATGTAGCTGTCCAGTTTTCCCAGCACTACTTACTGAAGAGGCTGTCTTTTCTCCATTGTATATTCTTGACTCCTTTATCAAAGATAAGGTGACCATATGTGCGTGGGTTTATCTCTGGGCTTTCTATCCTGACCCATTGATATTTCTGTTTTTGTGCCAGTACCATACTGTCTTGATTACTGTAGCTTTGTAGTAAAGTCTGAAGTCAGGGAGCTTGATTCCTCCAGCTCCATTTTTCGTTCTCAAGATTGCTTTGGCTATTCGGGGTCTTTTGTGTTTCCATACAAATTGTGAAATTTTTTGTTCTAGTTCTGTGAAAAATGCCAGTGGTAGTTTGATAGGGATTGCATTGAATCCGTAGATTGCTTTGGGTAGCAGAGTCATTTTCACAATGTTGATTCTTCCTATCCAAGAACATGGTATATCTCTCCATCTATTTGTATCATCTTTAATTTCTTTCATCAGTGTCCTATAATTTTCTGCATACAGGTCTTTTGTCTCCTTAGGTAGGTTTATTCCTAGATATTTTATTCTTTTTGTTGCAATGGTAAATGGGAGTGTTTTCTTAATTTCACTTTCAGATTTTTCATCATTAGTGTATAGGAATGCAAGAGATTTCTGTGCATTAATTTTGTATCCTGCTACTTTACCAAATTCATTGATTAGCTCTAGTAGTTTTCTGGTAGCATCTTTAGGATTCTCTATGTATAGTATCATGTCATCTGCAAACAGTGACAGCTTTACTTCTTCTTTTCCCATTTGGATTCCTTTTTTTTCTTTTTCTTCTCTGATTGCTGTGGCTAACACTTCCAAAACTATGTTGAATAATAGTGGTGAGAGTGGGCAACCTTGTCTTGTTCCTGATCTTAGTGGAAATGGTTTCAGTTTTTCACCATTGAGGACAATGTTGGCTGTGGGTTTGTCATATATGGCCTTTATTATGTTGAGGAAAGTTCCCTCTGTGCCTACTTTCTGCAGGGCTTTTATCATAAATCGGTGTTGAATTTTGTCGAAAGCTTTCTCTGCATCTATTGAGATGATCATATGGTTTTTCTCCTTCAATTTGTTAATATGATGTATCACATTGATTGATTTGCGTATATTGAAGAATCCTTGCATTCCTGGAATAAACCCCACTTGATCATGGTGTATGATCCTCTTCATGTGCTGTTGGATTCTGTTTGCTAGTATTTTGTGGAGGATTTTTGCATCTATGTTCATCAGTGATATTGGCCTGTAGTTTTCTTTCTTTGTGACATCTTTGCCTGGTTTTGGTATCAGGGTGATGGTGGCCTCGTAGAATGAGTTGGGGAGTGTTCCTCCCTCTGCTATGTTTTGGAAGTTTGAGAAGGATAGGGGTTAGCTCTTCTCTAAGTGTTTGATAGAATTCACCTGAGAAACCATCTGGTCCTGAGCTTTTGTTTGTTGGAAGATTTTTAATCACAGTCTCAATTTCAGTGCTTGTGATTGGTCTGCTTATATTTTCTATTTCTTCCTGGTTCAGTCTCGGAAAGTTGTGCTTTTCTAAGAATTTGTCCATTTCTTCCAGGTTGTCCATTTTATTGGCATATAGTTGCTTGTCGTAACCTCTCATGATCCTTTGTATTTCTGCAGTGTCAGTTCTTACTTCTCCTTTTTCATTTCTAATTCTATTGATTTGAGTCTTCTCCCTTTTTTTCTTGATGAGTCTGGCTAATGGTTTATCAATTTTGTTTATCTTCTCAAAGAACCAGCTTTTAATTTTATTGATCTTTGGTATCGTTTCCTTAATTTCCTTTTCATTTATTTCTGATCTGATCTTTATGATTTCTTTCTTTCTGGTAACTTGGGGGTTTTTTGTTCTTCTTTCTGTAATTGCTTTAGGTGTATGGTCAGGTTGTTTATTTGAGATGTTTCTTGTTTCTTGAGGTAGGATTGTATTGCTATAAACTTCCCTCTTAGAACTGCTTTTGCTGCATCCCATAGGTATTGGATCGTCGTGTTCTCATTGTCATTTGTCTCTAGGTATTTGTTGATTTCCTCTTTGATTTCTTCAGTGATCTCTTGGTTATTTAGTAATGTATTGTTTAGCATCCATGTGTTTGTGTGTTTTACATTTTTTCCCTGTAATTAATTTCTAATCTCATAGCTTTGTGGTCAGAAAAGATTCTTGATATGATTTCAATTTTCTTAAATTTACTGAGGCTTGATTTGTGACCCAAGATGTGATCTATCCTGGAGAATGTTCTGTGTGCACTTGAGAAGTAAGCGTAATCTGCTGTTTTTGGATGGAATGTCCTATAAATATCAATTAAATCTATCTGGTCTATTGTGTCATTTAAAGCTTGTGTTTCCTTATTAATTTTCTTTCTGGATGATCTGTCCATTGGTGAAAGTGTGGTGTTAAAGTCCCCTATTACTGTGTTAATGTAGATTTCCCCTTTCATGGCTGTTAGCATTTGCCTTATGTATTGAGATGCTCTTATGTTGGCTGAAGAAATATTTACAATTGTTATATCTTCTTCTTGGATTGATCCCTTGATCATTATGTAATGTCCTTCTTTGTCTCTTGTAATAGTCTTTATTTTAAAGTCTATTTTATCTGATATGAGTATTGCTACTCCAGCTTTGTTTTGATTTCCATTTGCATGGATATCTTTTTCCATCCCCTCACTTTCAGTCTGTATGTGTCCCTAGGTCTGAAGTGGGTCTCTTGTAGGCAGCATATATACAGGTCTTGTTTTTGTATCCATTCAGCCAGTCTATGTCTTTTGGTTCGAGCATTTAATCCATTGACATTTAAGGTAGTTATCGATATGTATGTTCCTATTACTGTTTTCTTAATTGATTTGGGTTTGTTATTGTAAGTCTTTTCCTTCTCTTGTGTTTCCTGCCTAGAGAATTTCCTTCAGCATTTGTTGTAAAGCTGGTTTGGTGGTGCTGAATTCTCTTAGCTTTTGCTTGTCTGTAAAGTTTTTAATTTCTCCATCGAATCTGAATGAGATCCTTGCTGGGTAGAGTAACCTTGGTTGTAGGTTCTTCCTTTTCATCACTTTAAATATATCTTGCCACTCCCTTCTGGCTTGCAGAGTTTCTGCTGAAAGATCAGCTGTTAACCTTATGGGGATTCCCTTGTATGTTATTTGTTGTTTTTCCCTGTTGCTTTTAACATTTTTTCTTTGTATTTAATTTTTGATAGCTTGATTAATATGTTTCTAGGCATGTTTCTCCTGGATTTCTACTGTATGGGACTCTCTGCGCTTCCTGGACTTGATGGGCTATTTCCTTTCCCATAGTGGGGAAGTTTTCAACTATAATCTCTTAAAATATTTTCTCAGTCCCTTTCTTTTTCTCTTTTTCTTCTGGGGCCCCTATAATTCGAATGTTGGTGTGTTTAATGTTGTCCCAGAGGTCTCGAAGACTGTCCTCAATTCTTTTCATTCTTTTTTCTTTATTTTGCTATGCAGTAGTTATTTCCAGTATTTTATCTTCCTGGTCACTTATCCGTTCTTCTGCCTCAGTTATTCTGCTATTGATTCCTTCTAGAGAATTTTTAATTTCATTTACGGTGTTGTTCATCATTGTTTGCTCTTTAGTTCTTCTAGGTCCTTGTTAAACGTTTCTTGTATTTTCTCCATTCTATTTCCAAGATTTTGGATATCTTTACTATCATTACTCTGAATTCTTTTTCAGGTAGACTGCCTATTTCCTCTTCATTTGTTTGGTCTGGTTGGTTTTTACCTTGCTCCTTTATTTGCTGTGTGTTTCTCTGTCTTCTCATTTTGCTTAAATTACTGTGTTTGGGGTCTCCTTTTTGCAGGCTGCAGGTTCGTAGTTCCTGTTGTTTTTGGTGTCTGCTCCCAGTGGCTAAGGTTGGTTCAGTGGGTTGTGTAGGCTTCCTGGTGGAGGGGACTGATGTCTGTCTTCTGGTGAATGAGGCTGGATCTTGTCTTTCTGGTGGGCAGGACTGCATCTGGTGCTGTGTTTTGGAGTGTCTGTGACCTTATTATGATTTTAGGCAGCCTCTCTGGTAATGGGTGGGGTTGTGTTCCTGTCTTGCTAGTTGTTTGGTATAGGGTGTCCAGCACTGGAGCTTGCTGGTTGTTGAGTGGAGTGGTCTTAGTGTTGCGATGGAGATCTCTGGGAGAGCTTTTGCTGTTTGATATTACATGGAGCTGGGAGGTCTCTGGTGGACCAGTGTTCTGAACTTGGCTCTCCCACCTTAGAGGCACAGGCCTGACACCTGGCCAGAGTACCAAGACCCTGTCAGCCAAACGTCTCAGAAGAAAAGGGAGGAAAAAAAGAAAGAAAGAAAGACAGAAAGAACAAAATAATTAAAAAGAAATCAAGTTATTAAATTTTAAAAGTTTAAAAATTATTAAAAATAAAAAAATTTTTTTAAATAAAAAAAAAGAATTTAAATAAATTAAAAAAATTAAAAAGTAATTTAAAAAAGGAAGAAAGAAAGAAAAGTGCAACCAAACCAAAAAAACAAATCCAGGAATGATAACAAGCGCTAAAAACTATATTAAAAAAAAAAAAAAGGACAGACAGTACCCTAGGACAAATCGTAAAAGCAAAGCTATACAGACAAAAATCACACAAAGAAGCATACACATACACACTCACAAAAAGAGAAAAAGTTAAAATATATATATATAACTATATAGTTTTAAAAAAGGAAGAGAGGGCTTCCCTGGTGGTGCAGTGGTTGAGAATCTGCCTGCCAATGCAGGGGACACGGGCTCGAGCCCTGGTCTGGGAAGATCCCACATGCTGCGGAGCAACTGGGCCCGTGAGCCACAATTACTGAGCCTGCACATCTGGAGCCTGTGCTCCGCAACAAGAGAGGCCGCGATAGTGAGAGGCCCGCGTACCGTGATGAAGAGTGGCCCCTACTTGCCACAACTAGAGAAAGCCCTCGCACAGGAACGAAGACCCAACACAGCCATAAATAAATAAAAAATAAATAAATTAAAAAAACAAAACAAAACAAAAAACACAGAGGCCCCCCATCACTGCTCATGAAACCATTGTTTAAAAAAAAAAAAAAAAGGAAGAGAGCAACCAAATCAATAAACAAATCTACCAATGATAATAAACTCTAAATACTAAACTAAGGTAAACATAAAACCATAAACCAGTCAGTCGTATACTGCAAACCCCAAGTCTACAGTTGCTCCCAGAGCCCACTGCCTCAATTTTGGGATGATTCGTTGTCTATTCAGGTATTCCACAGATGCAGGGTACATCAAGTTGATTGTGGAGATTTAATCCGCTTCTCCTGAGGCTGCTGGGAGAGGTTTCCCTTTCTCTTCTTTGTTCGCACAGGTCCCGGAGTTCAGCTTTGGATTTGGACCCGCCTCTGCGTGTAGGTCGCCTGAGGGCGTCTGTTCCCTCCCAGTCAGGACGGGGTTAAAGTAGCAGCTGATTAGGGGGCTCTGGCTCACTCAGGCCGGGGGGCGGGGGGAGGGAGGGGTACGGATGCGGGACGAGCCTGCGGCGGCAGAGGCCAGCATGACGTTGCAACAGCCTGAGGCGCCCCATGCGTTCTCCCGGGGAAGTTGTCCCTGGATCACGCGACCCTGGCAGTGGCGGGCTGCGCAGGCTCCCGGGAGGGGCGGTGTGGAGAGTGACCTGTGCTTGCTTACAGGCTTCTTGGTGGCGGCAGCAGCAGCCTTAGCTTCTCACGCCCGTCTCTGGAGCTCGTTTAGGTGGTGCTCTGAATCCCCTCTCCTCGCGCACCCTGAAACAATGGTCTCTTGCCTCTTCGGCAGCTGCAGACTTTTTCCTGGACTCCCTCCCGGCTAGCTGTGGCGCACTAACCCCTTCAGGCTGTGTTCACACCGCCAACCCCAGTCCTCTCCCTGGGATCCGACTGAAGCCCGAGCCTCAGCTCCCAGCCCGCTCCCACCCTGGCGGGTGAGCAGACAAGCCTCTCGCGCTGGTGAGTGCTGCTCGGCACCGATCCTCTGTGCAGGAATCTCCGCTTTGCCCTCCGCACCCCTGTTGCTGTGCTCTCCTCCGTGGCTCCGAAGCTGCCCCCCTCCGCCACCCCCTGTCTCCGCCAGTGACGGGGCTTCCTAATGTGTGGAAACCTTTCCTCCTTCACAGCTCCCTCCCAGATGTGCACATCCTGTCCCTATTCTTTTGTCTGTTTTTTCTTTTTTCTTTTGCCCTACCCAGGTACATGTGGAGTTTCTTGCCTTTTGGGAAGTCTGAGGTCTTCTGCCAGCATTCAGTAGGTGTTCTGTAGGAGCTGTTCCACATGTAGATGTATTTCTGATGTATTTGTGGGGAGGAAGGTGATCTCCACACCTTACTCCTCCGCCATCTTGAAGGTCTCCCCAGATGTGATAATTTTAGTATAATTCTTTGTTGTGTGGAACTGTCCTTACTATCCCAACATGCACCAAATGACCCCTAGCCATTGTGTCTAACAAAAATGACCCACAATTTTCCAATTGTCCACTGGAACCCACAATCGAGAATCACTGGGATTTATATGTAAACTCATCCAAACCCAATCCTTCAAAGATGTTGATAATTTAGCATTCAATGCCATGCACTTAAAACGAGAAAGAGAGAGAGAGAGAGAGAGGCTATTTTTTGGTTCTCATGTGCAAAGAAGGAAATAGCACCACCAAATGCTTTTTCTCCTATTACTCCTTCTCTGCGTTCAAGGCAGGATAGATTTGCCTGGAGATGGATGTGGTCCATGGTCCATGATAAACCATGACTGATGCTTCTAGACTCTTATTTTCAGTTGCTGGTTCTATCGGAGAAAAAATAGGAGTCAAGTCATGGCATTATCTGAACAAGGAGACCCCACCCCGCATGGGACTTCTGGCTAAGCAGCCTCCACAAACTGGGCCTTCTTGGAGAGCCCCGTTTCCTGTCCATCCCTCCCAGGTCAACACCCCACTGGCCCATATCCCCCAAGACCCCTACTTCAGATGCAGATGCTTCCTCATAAGGCCTTTTCAGAGAACAGGGATTTGTTATTATTGAATCAATTGATTAGTAACATTTGGTAATTAATTTAGTAATATTGAGGAATTAAAATATTCTTGTCAGGGTGTGGTAATCTGTACAAATGTATCTCTGATTCATATATTTATCAAAATGTTTCTAAACCCAAAGCCTTTTCAATATTTTTACTTTTCTTCTTCTTCCAAGGTGAGCTAACCATGACAATCATAGCAATATGCTGAGATATTAGGGCATAAAGTACCATGAGGACTTTATCTTGTATCAGTCATTTGCTAATCCATGTGACTGTACCAACATGCATTATTCCATGAGGCTATCATAAGCGACTTTGCCAAATGTCAGGCTAATATCCATAAACAGTTGTGTGGCATTCCCCTAAACTAGCTAATATATTAACTTTTTCCGAGAACAAATCAAAACAAAAGCCATATCACAAAAGCTTGAAAGAGGAAGAAAAAAAAACCCTGATATGTCTTTCATATGATCTTGGAAAAATCTTTGTATGACTTTTTCATTGTTATTTTCTCTATGGGAAGGAGCATGAAGCAGTGGATAAAGGCCTGTATTTGGAGTCAGGAGACAGACCTGGGCTCTGCCTCGTGTACCTGGTTGACCTTGGGAAAGTCCTTTAATTCTTTCCTCTCTCTATCTCTAAATGTTAAGAAAAATGATTTCCTTCTAATTAGGAAAACATAATCCCCTTCAAATATTTACAGCCAAGGGAATTTCATGAAAGGAGTTGCTTAGTCAGGTGATGGGGGCTCTGAGACCCAGGAAGGGAGGCCAAGGGAAACCAGAGACTTGCAACAGCAGGAAGAGGAAAGGGGAAGGAGGCAGAACTCTGGAGTCCAGGCACCAAGGCCTGTCTGGTGGGAGGGGGGGTCGCAGAAAAGAAAGAGCCACTCACTGCTTAATGGAGAAGCTCCCAGCTCTCATCAGTGCTTCCCATTAATCAAACCCTATTGGAAACGGGCTCTTAAGGGAGCAGGGCACGGCCTGCATGGTCAGGGCCCTGGAGACACAGAGTAGAGCAGAGAACTGGTGAGGGATAAATCTGAGGACAAACAAAGTACCTTTATAGGGTTATTGTGAGGATGAATATGGATGAGAAATTCTATAGGAGAGGCCTTTGTAAAGTTCTATAAACATGACTGAGTATTGATTTATAAGATGCATTTCATTGAAAACACCAAGCACATCTCTCCCTCTGATCTCCTCTAACACTTTACCTTTACTTGCCTTCCACTTATTATTTTCTGCCCAGTTCTCTTGTTTTTTTGTTTGTTTGTTTGGTTGGTTGTTTGGTTTTGTTTTGTTTTTGTTTTTCCACACTGCATGGCATGTGGGATCTTAGTTCCCTGACCAGGGATCAAACCCGCACCCCCTGCATTGGAAGTGCAGAGTGTTAATCACTGGACTTCCAGGGAAGTCCCAGTTCTCTTGCTTTTTAAGCACATGTCATATCTTTCCTTGGATGGCTGTGCTCCCTGAGATCAAGTCCATGCCTGATTCATCTTCATAACCCTCACCATTCATTTCCTGTAGATGTTTAGTAAGTATTGGAAGAAGGAAGGGAGTCAGGAAGGAAGAAAAAGAAGGAAGGAAAGGGTGGAGGAAGGAAAGAAACATGATATCCTGAAATTAAACTAACTTACAATAGAAAAGATGACTCACCATTATGGGAGTCATTAATGGCATTAGGGCAGAAAATTATTCATTATAGGGACCAACCCAAATGTTATAGGATGTTTAGCATCCTTGAGCCTCACCCATTAAGGGCTGCTAGTTCTCTCATCATGACAAACACATTTCAAACTGCCCCAGGAGGTGGCTGAGCCCCACTCTCAGCTGAAGGCACTCATATATACCCTGCCCTTGGGACGAGCTTAGGCATCTCTTCTCCCATGGTCCCAACCCATCATGCCTCTCTTTGACCTTTTTATAAAAAATTTTATTTACTTATTTATTTGTTTTTGGCTGTGTTGGGTCTTCGTTGGTGCACGCGGGCTTTCTCTACTTGCGGCGAGCGGGGGCTACTCTTCATTTCGGTGCACGGGCTTCTCACTGCGGTGGCTTCTGTTGTGGTGGAGCACGGGCTCTAGGCACGTGGGCTTCAGTAGTTGTAGCACATGGTCTCAGTAGTTGTGGCTCTCGGGCTCTAGAGCACAGGCTCAGCAGTTGTGGCTCACGGGCTTAGTTGCTCCGCAGCATGTGGGATTTTCCCAGACCAGGGCTCGAACCTGTGTCCCCTGCATTGGCAGGCGGATTCTTAACCACTGCGCCACCAGGGAAGTCCTCCCTTTGACCTTATATTTGATTTTATGATAAAATTATTCACTGTCATGTCTGTTGAGGGAGATAGTGAATAAATAAAGTGTAAATGTTCTCAATCAATATTCATTACCTGCATGCAACTGTCGACTGAAAAAAAAAACAAAAAACGTACAACGTGAGAATTGTGAGTGAAGTTTTATTTGGGGCCTAATGAGGACTGTAGCCCAGGAGACAGCCTCTCAGAGAGCTCTGAGGAACTGCTTTGAAGACATAGGGGGGAGGTTAGTATATACATATGATTTTAGCGAAGAGAGGATCCATGCAATCAAGCACACGTTTTGGCAGAAGGTTGCTGCTAGTCACGAGGCACAGATGTCTCCTTAATGATTTTAGTGCTTTTCTAATTTTTTTTTTTTTTTTTTGGACGCGCTCTGTGGCATGTGGGATCTTAGTTCCCTCACCAGGGATCGAACCTTTGCCCCCTGAATTGGAAGCGCGGAGTCTTAACTACTGGACCACCAGGGAAGTCCCTTAGTGTTTTTCTAGATGTGAGAACATGCCAGAAATTGAGCTTATAAAATCTTCTCCTGAAAATATCTATCTGAAGGTCTGTTCTGCCTGTTTTTCCCAGAGCACAGAGCGCCTCCTTCCTGATCTCCACCCCGAACTCCTTTCAGGGTGTGTTGAAGGTCAGCGACTATAGTGGCTAGTGACTTAATCCTTGTAGAACCAGAGGAAAGGTGACAATTTTTAGTTGGCACCACACAAGAGACATAAAGAGATCCAAAGGAAATTAGGAGAGGTGAGCATTGTCATAGGGGAATCATTCAGTTCAGAGAAAACTAATTCCTTTATCCCCTTGGGACAGGGCTATTCATTTATTCAATCAACAAAGCTGTTAATTCATTACTATATTCCAGGCATTATGTTAGATGCTAGACATATGGAGATAAATAGGATAGAGTCCCTGCCTGGAGTTTTTGATCCAACGATGGAGACTGAAAAGTGATCAGCCAATTACAACATTAAATATGTGTTCAAAGCTATGATGGTGGCAAAGAGCCTTAAGGACACTCCTGACAAGTCATTGTGCTGCATTTTTGCAACTATTCAGGGACACTTTGAAAAGGCCTGGGCAATGACTGATCCAAATTGTAGACTTCCAGCAACTTCCCATCCCAGTCATGGCAAGGACCCCAGAGGCCAGAGAGAAACTGGTAAGTTGCCTGGGGTCATGGTGATAGCTTAAGTTAAAATCACAGGTTAAATTCAAGTCCTGGAATTGTGGAACCCAGCAATAAGCAGGCACCTTATGCCAAAGCACAATCCATTTTATGACTTGACAAGATAATTCTTGTTTGCCTTCTCTATGAGGCCAGCTAACACATTAGCCTCTCTGTTGCTTAATGACACAGTTGTTATTGTTGCTTTCCAAAATGAAGCATCACACGGATATACAGACATATGTGCTGAAGGTATGGCCTCTGCCAATGAAATACGCATCAAAGCAAGCTCTTCCACTGAATGAATTCACTTATAAGTGTCACTCCACCCACCAACTGTTAAGAAATAAGGGTCCAGGAATGGTAACATGACCCTATAAAGATGTATAAAATGCACACTGTGAATTAGTCCTTGAAGATGAAAGGCTGTGTGCTCGGAAGTACTTAAATCTTTGTTCAAATTTCAGATTTCTCCTGCTTGAACTGTAGACACTGAGTGTGATTCATCAGGGCCTCACTCCTGTTCAGACTTCAGACATGCTGAGAAATGACCCAATAATCCCAGAGGAAGATGAGCCCAACTGTTCTCTGAATTTTCAGAAACTCAATACGTGTATCCACTAGGAGAACAAGGTTGTAATACCTCCTTATGGTGGCCCATGGTGTCAGAAGTTTCCAGCCCAGGACTTGGGATCAATAGACACGCATCAATGACTTTGTCTATAGATTGATCTGGGGCCTTGTCCCTCATGGAGCTTGATGTGAGCATCACAGAGCCCACGCAAAATGGGGAGCTATGCGCATGTGTGCATGTGTGTATTCGTGGGTACTTGTGTGTGTCCCTCCTCTGCTATGAAGCCCTTATTTGTAAACCCTTCAGGCATAAACAGAAAAGGAAATTCATCCAAATGAGACAATAAGGAATTTGAACATACTTTGTAAACTGTAAAACACAAGCTAATGATAGTTGTTAGTTACCATTTTATTACTAGTGCCCATTTAAAATCTCTGCTTGTCACAATTAGTTATCATGAAAAACATATAAAGAGGAGAATTTTTTTATTTAAAAAGCTGCAACTTGAGTTCCTCTGAGGACAAAAGAGCTATCTGTGTTCAAGAAAATACCTTACTGGGAATATTCGGTGCAGAGATAAAGCCTCAAGGATTTTGTCATAAGCAGACAGAGGAATAAAGGTAAGGAAAGAGGCAATCAGAAAAGAGAGATGGTGAGGCTAGGGATTCAGATGGTGGAGTTCAAAGAACTTTTAAGAACTGGATGTCATATTTCAATCTAAGTTGTGTAGCACTGTACTATAAATCCCCCTCCTTGCCCTACAACGTCAGAAAGCCATCTGCATACCCAACCTTAGAGATCAGAGGTATTTGGGGAAG
The DNA here is from genome assembly GCF_028564815.1 of Eubalaena glacialis. Taxonomy (NCBI): domain Eukaryota; kingdom Metazoa; phylum Chordata; class Mammalia; order Artiodactyla; family Balaenidae; genus Eubalaena; species Eubalaena glacialis. The sequence continues at coordinate 66,648,523 of NC_083731.1, read as the reverse complement.
TAAAGAAAGTAGGGTGGTATTGAGCATGGGGTGGCACTGAGCACGGTGGCAGTGTAGAAAACAACCAGAGAGCATGAGATGGCAAGACAGTCCCTGGAACTGGCCCCTTAGCTACCGCAGAAATTCAGAGCCATGGTTGCTAGAAGAAATGGGGCAGAGCTAACGGTAACACTGTATGTCTGGCCCTGTTCTTAGTGCTTTACTTGCAATGGTTCATTGAATCATCACCCCAAATTTATAAAACTATTATTATGCCTATTTTACAGACAAAGAATCAGAGAGGTTAAGTCACCTGCACAAGATCACACAGTGAGTCAAAGAGTACCCAGATGTGGGATCTGGGCAGATGGGCTCTTGGGCCCATATTTTTGTTCACAGTGCTCTGAAACCAATGCCATTCGAATCTCAAAAGTCACAAGGATCCCAGCTGACATCTGGGCTGCAAATTTCTTGTGACTAACAGTTCTCAAACTAATGGAGTCAGGGGCCAGGCCACATTTTGATGGTGTTGTGAGTCTGTTTGTACTCTTGGAAACCAGATGTCAAGTCAGGTCTCACAAACAAGCCCCAGCAGCCCATGGAGGTGAGAGCCCATTGGGATGGTCTTTCCATGAAGGCCATGCATCATTCCCATTTCTGGGGGCCAGACCAGCACTGGCCAGAGTATGAGGGGAAAGAGGGGAACTGATCGTGGTCTAGGACAGGTGCAGACCAGATCCAGAAAACTCTCAAGGAAGCCTGTTCAAGTTTAGATTAACCTCCAAGATCCAGGCAGTGTTCACAGCTAGGATCTCTTTTCTCAGCTTGGAATGATGGACTTGGGAAACCTGAGTAGGCCAACCAACAGTTAGGATCTCTTTTCTCAGCTTGGAATGATGGACTTGGGAAACCTGAGTAGGCCAACCAACAGTTAGGATCTCTTTTCTCGGCTTGGAATGATGGACTTGGGAAACCTGAGTAGGCCAACCAACAGTTAGGATCTCTTTTCTCGGCTTGGAATGATGGACTTGGGAAACCTGAGTAGGCCAACCAACAGTTAGGATCTCTTTTCTTGGCTTGGAATGATGGACTTGGGAAACCTGAGTAGGCCAACCAAAGCAGGATGGGTCCCTAGGAGCCTGGAGTGGTCAGTGGGGAGCACAGCATGTGCCCCCAAACACCAGGCAACAGGAGACAAATTGTATCAGAGAGATATAGTGGAGTCAGGCCAGCAAAGCAGTGAGGATCTGAGGAGGGAAGAGGAAGACAGGAGTGCGGGTGAGATATGGGAGACAGACGTGCAGGGCATGGGGAGGTCAAGGCGTTTGTGTTTCTGGCCCTTTGGCATGGGAAGGCTCAGGTCAGGAGTGACAACGGTGATTACGTGGCTGCACTTGATTCTTCAGGAACCCTGCCTTGCTTGGCCTCTTGCATGTTCAAGCTTTCCAGTTTAGACCTGTGGGTCCACAATCGGCCATCAGCCAACCCTGCTTCCAAAGGAAGTGTCCTCTGGAAATGAAAGGAGCGTTTCTTAAAACCCTCTTGAGAATCGTGAGATTAAGAGAATTGGGAAGATGAAATTATAGTGAGAGAGAATAGCGTTGGAGGCGGGGAGGTACATCAGTGGGCTTGACACAGGAGTCATCTCAGGGGCTTATGAAAGCCCAGTGCTGCCCGGCACTGCCAGCTTCCTCACCGATGGCTACCGCTGCTCTATCAGAAATGTATCCTCTTTCCAGTGGCCTTCTTCAAGGCTCTAGCACAGAGGTTTCTGGAACATATCAATCCCCCTGCCCTGAACCTGTAGCCTTAGTTCCCTGGTTACCCAACAATGGCTGGAATGCCTGGGGTCTTATGATTATTCAGCAACTGGGGAAAGGGGGTGGGAGAGTAGATGTGAGGGACCGTTCTCCCCTTCTCCTCTACTGCTAATACTTCCCATCCTAGGGGACAATCAGAGGCCATCAAATGAGCAATAGAAACTAATATGGGTTTAATGAAATGGGGGCCTTGGATTGACAGTACTTTGTTTTAAGGACTCTCTGTGCTCTGGCAGCATAATTTATTAATAACTTGCTACTCCCCAGGAAGGGAAAACAGATGGTTTATCTGTTTCCAAGTCAGAGGTTGAAGGACTAAGATCAATAAACATGGTCCCATGGCAAACACTGCTATCTGGCTACACTCCAAATCCCTCTTTCCTTTGCCCACCTCCCACTATAAAGAGTGAAAATGCTAGAGACTCATGTTCCAAGCCCCCTTTGCGACTAAAGGTGGTGCTAACAGAACTATGCTGGGAGGTCTCTGGGAAGTATTTTCCCTCCCTCATCAAAGGAGGGAGGCACACAAGGAGAACACTCTTATGTGACCCTCCTTGCTGCTTTTTGGACATGGTCAGGGGAGGATATAGTGCCTGGAGCTGTGGCAGCCATCTTGTGACCATGAGGAGAAAGCCAAAAACAGATGAGGTGACAATCTAGTGTCCTGATGTCATAGAAATGCTAAATGCTTACCCGGGACCCACCTACCTACCTCCAGATTTCTTGGTGAGTAAATAAAAACATATGTATTGCTTAAGCCCCTGCTATTTAGGTTTTCTGCTACTTGTAGCAAAACATATCCTTTGTAAATTTAGTTGCAGTCAATAGAGCAGCACAAATAATATAAAGTATTAGAAAGATGGATGTCCATATCTAACAAATAATTGTGTTACAAAAACTGTATAGAGATATGATAGATAGACAGACAGATAGAGAGAGATATGAATTCCCAAGAGAGAGAGGTGAGTTCCCAAGAGAGGATTTGGCATCAAGCTTTGGAGGGTGAGTGTCAAGTTCAGTGGATCCTCATTTATCTACCCCTGAGATTTCGGTGGTGCTTGCTATGCTCACATATCCAGCCTATCTTGACTTGGTAGAGATTCTGCGAAAGCAAATAAAGGCCTCTGATTTAGCCTAGGGATGGGGGTGAGTAGGTGGGTGGGACATGGGGTGGGTCAGGAAATGCTTCCCTGAGATAGTGATAATTGAGGTGACAGGAGAAGGATGAGTAGGAGATGTCCAGGTGAAGGGAGAATGAAGAACACTAAACTCAGAGGAGGCAGAAGAGGGGACAGTATCACCTCTGAAGAATTGGAAGACAGGCAGCAGGGCTGAGAGCAGAAGGGAGGAATAGTCTGGGGTAGGTGAAGCTGGTGAGGCAGGCAGGGTCCTTGGAAGCCTCGTTAACAATATTAGTCTTCATCAGAAGAGTGGCAAGCCACTGAAGAACTTAAATTAATTGGTGCTTTAATGTGTATTTTAAAATACTTATTATTGGGATTTCCCTGGTGGTCCAGTGGTTAAGACTCCACACTTCCAATGCAGGGGGCCCAGGTTCGATCTCTGGTGGGGGAATTAAGATCCCACCTGCTGTGGGGTGTGGCCAAAATAAATAAATAAATAAATAATTTTAAAAAATGCTTATTATTGAGTTAAGGCTGAGATTATTTAGCTACCTTGGCAACCTAGCAACAGAATTGGGAGACTGGTGATAGACTGTGAGAACTGTTCTCAGAAGAGATTCCTTCTCCAGATCTGATGGTTGTGGAAGATCCCCCAGGTCCCTCTGCTGTTCATCATCAGCAAACACTTGAGTCCTGACAGTGACCTGGATGTCGGTCTGGGCTGGATATACGTCTAGTGCTGTGTTTGTATAAGAATAGTTTTAATATATGCTGGCTCACGGCATCAACACTTTATCAGAGGAATAAATGGAAAGTTATTCTGGGCTGAGAGGGTAAAGAGATCAGTTTATGGAAAAGAGAGCCTCCTTATGCACATATTCTGTAAACTACAGATCAAAAGCCAGAAGAAGGGTGTCAACCATGACTAATGAAATCACACATCCAAAGGTCTGGACGGAATCAGACATCCTGATGATTTCCTTTTGAGGAAAAATTAAGGCTTTTGCCTAGTGCTGAATGCTTTGAAAATAAGTGCTCTGAAGGCAGAGCAAGGTAGCTGTCACATTCAGTGGGTTCATTTAAATAGTGTGCCCTAGAATGTCTCACCAGCCAAGGAGGGTGAGAGTGGCTTTCAGTGCATCTGATGGACACTTTGATCTCCAATAATCTGGTTGTTCCATGATGTCAGGTGGTTAGAGATTGAGCTGACCTTACCTGAAGACCTTTACTTTGGACTAAAAACTCCAGTCCACGTCTTAACCGAGAAAACTCCCAGTGTGGTGAAATTTTCAGAAAAAGACAACCCAGTCACCATCAGAGCCACAGCCATGCCACAGGGAAGTACATCTGTGAACTCCCACTCACTCCCCAACCTTTACTCTGCATCCCTGTCTTCTTTCCACCCTCAGCTCTAAATAACAGCGGATGCTGAAGGAGGGATACCCACCGTCCCGGTGGGCCTGGTACCATCCTGGTTTTAGCATTGAAGGTCCTGCATCCAAGGCACCCCACCAGTCATGGGTAAACTGGGACGGTCGGTCACCCCACTGAGGTCACCAGTACTCTCCGATGGACACGTGCCCTCTCAGCGGCTCTGGATGTGTGGTAGTGCCTGTGCTTCGAGAAGCCTCTCTGCCTCTGGGCTTCCTTGCCCCCTCCCTCTCTCACCTCTCCTTCCTTTACCTCCTGTCTCTGCTGACACTTCCCTTCCAGCCTCTACAATGCCAGTGCTTCTCACGATTCTGTCCTTAGCTTGCTTGCTTTCTCTCTTCACTTCATGTTGGGTTGAACAGTGTCCCCCCAGATTTCTGTCCACTTAGAACCTCAGAATGTGACCTTGTTTGGAACTAGAGTCTTGGCAGATGTAATTAGTTAAGATGAGGCTGTGGACAAAGAATGGTGCCACCCCGGGTGGTGCACCCTGAGGGGAACTCAGGATAGAGTAAAACAGGACACTGGCCCTAGAGAGTTAAGGTGCAGATCAAAGGAATAAGTTCAATGAGCCCAGGTTCTCGCATCTTCCCACATACAGGAAAGAACTAAAATCATTAACTTGAGATATCTGGTTTTTGTCATTAGCAGTAATCTTTTAATGTCAGACTACATTTTTTATTCCAGCAACCCCTCCTCTATATCCTGGGGGGCTGTTCCTTAGAGCTATCGGAGAGGCTGTCTCCCAGGCTGAAGTCCTCAGTAAGGTCCCCGAGTAGAATGTAACTCACAACTTTTAGATTGTGCTCCTTTCTTTCTTTATTTATTTATTTTTCAGTTGACAAGGTCATACTGGATTAGGAAGGGTCTTAAATCCAGGATGACTAATTTTTTTTCTCTTTTTTTTTTTTTTTTGGCCGTGCCATGCAATTTGCAGGATCTTAGTTCCCAGACCAGGGATTGAACCCGGGCACCAGCAGTGAAAGCACTGAGTCCTAACCACTGGACCGCCAGGGAATTCCCACTAATGTCCTTATAAGAAAAGGAGAGGACACACACAGATAGACAGACACAGAGGGAAGAAGGCCACGTGACAACAGAGGCAGAGATGGGAGTGGTGCCCCCGCAAGCCAAGGAGCACCAACAATTGCCGGTGGTAAAAACAAGACAACAGGCCCCAAATGGAGTCACTTATGCTAAACCCTACGTCACTAAAAAGAGATTTAATACTTAATTGCAGTTTCAGCCTCTTCCAGAAATGGAATCTTAAACCAGCCAATCAGGAATCACCTGTTCAGCTCTAGTGAGGTCATCTGCTACGCGGACCCCTGCCTTCCCCTAAAAGAAAGTAACCTTGCAATAACCGGTCGCTTTTTTGTCTAGTATAACTTCCTTGTTCCTGCTGCCTTCTGCCTATGGAAGTCTCTCCTTTTGTAGAGCTCCTCAGAGGTCCTTTCTGTCTGCTGCATGGGATGCTGCTTCATTCGTGAATCACTGAATAAAGCCAATAAAGGTCTTGAAAATGTAGTCAGTTGAATTTTGTTTTTTAACACCAGCAGCTATCAGAAGGTAGGAAGAGGCAAGGAAGAATTCTCAGGAGCCTTCAGAGGGCGCATGGCCCTTGTGACAACTTGATTTCAGACTTCTAGCCTCCTGAACTGTGACAGACTAAACTTCCACTGTTTTCTGCCACCCAGTTTGTGATCATTTGTTACAGTAAACCTAGGAAAGTAACACAACCACCTTCTTAAATAATTGGATTTAATCTTCAAGGTTTCAAGTCCATCTACATGCCTGTGACATCTAGTTCTTAAGTGCTGGCTGGGAGCTCTCTCTCCTGAGTTCTAGATCTGGTTTCCAAGCACTGGTTCCAAGTTCCAGCAGACACAGTGGATCTCAGTGCCCTGCAATGCATTGTCTGTGTAATGTGTCCAGCACTGAACTGATCTCTGCCACGTACCTAGTCTCCCCTCAGTAATTTTTGAATCTAGGTCAGTGGCATCGCCAAACACCTGCCTCCCCAGCCTTAAACCTTGATGTTACCCTTGATTATTCCTTCCGTTCCTCCTCTCTCTACATTGATCTTACCATTAAAATGTCACAATTCTCCCTTAGAAGCTTCTCTCTGTAGAGTGTTGGGTGAAGTTATCATCAAGTGATCTTCACAGCTACATTTCAGACATGTGTCTGATCTTGTCCGAGACACTGGGGCACCAGGCAAGTGGGGGAGATTCAGCCAGGGCCAGTCTGGCTAAAAGGTTTGTGTGACTTTGTGAGGGTATAACCTACATATTCCTGGCTTCATTAGCTTGTGATTATAAAACAAGGTCACACTTCCCTTTTATAAACCAAATTATTATGGCAGGAGACCTCATCCTGCTTGCCTGCAGGAAACAGTTCTTTCTCAAAGTACCCTCCTGCTATTTCCAGAAGTCCCTAGAGGGATGTCTCATCTAAATTCACAAATCAAACTGGCACCTGCTGGCATCAGAAAGTGTATGAGTCCGGGTCATTTTGGCCATATGTGTCAGAGACCATCACAAACTAGCTTATGGAAGACAAGAGAATAAGTGGCTCCCATTGTTAAGAAGGATGCTGAGGATTTTCATGTAACTGAAGTAGCAGTGGAGGGTCTAGGACCTCAAGGACCAGAAGCAGTGTTCAGTGCCTCCACGACACTTCCCTTTGCTCCTGTCTCTCATTTCTGCTGTCTTGGCTCTCCTTTATGTACTGGCTTCAGTTTCTCTCCTCGCCCACATGGCACAGGACATGGCTACATGAATCAACTCCAGGGACAGACTCTGATGAACTCTACGTGGGTCTCACGCCCAAACCTGGGCTGATCGTTGTGTCCAGGGAAAGGGAGCACATGGCCATTTCTGCAGCTAGGAGGCAAAGTCGGTACTGGGAGAAAGAGAGTGACAGCCCAGATCAGTAGCTACCACAGGCCACTACACGTGTGTCTTCCTCTGTCATCCTCTCTGTGTGTCTGTGTCCACTGCCTCCAAAGCCACACGGTAAAGCCTCGTCAGTGCCAATGCCACCATAAGACCCAGAGCACAAGCTGAAGGTCCAGGTGACAAAGCACATCACCCAGAAGAGGAGGGCATTCTTTTATGTGAAAACTCATAGTCTGATACCCAAGGACCCCAGTGAAGTCAGCAGTTATATGTAGCACAGGATGAGGGAGGGAGGAGGATGAAGTAAGTTGGTGCCAATGTCTAGGGTATGGATCTGTGTGAGGAGGAGGTGAAAGTTATTAGAACAAGGTCAAGGACCACGTACCAAGGCTATCCTTAAGGACAGCTGTTCAGGCAGCACCAAATGAGACAGAGAGTTGGAAAGTCAAGGTCAGACCAGCAGGTGGAGTCTTATTGGCTCAGGATTTCTTTTACAGGGTTGGGGTGTGTGTGTGTGTGTGTTTGTGTGTGTGTCCGTGTTTGTGTGTGTGTCCTTACGGGACTGAATAATCCAAGTGAATAAGCCAGTCAGCTCTAGATGGATTCAAGGTTCCGTAACTTTAGAATCTCTGACTCTGGATGTCCTTCTCAAAGCATCAGGTCATCAGGCCCTGTTGTCACCTCTCATCAGCAGCCACAGTGCAGCACGATGCCTCATTTGGATGAGGGACAGTGGGGGGCCAGGTGGGATGGGACTAGAGCATGCAAGCAGTACTGCCCGGTCCTGGAGTGGGAGCCCTGGTACCACCCTTTGGCCTGGGTCGATTGTCATAGAATACGAGGCTAGTGGCTCTACCGTAGCCCATCCTGGTCTAATACAGGCCTGGTCCAATGACCCTCCCATTGCCTGAGCCTTGACTGTAGCAAGTCAGTGGAGCCAAAGTTAGCAGCCATGGCTGATTTAAAAAGACCAATTAGAATTATTCTCACTAGCGGCATGAAACACAAGTGATTGAGCTCACCGAGACAGGCTTGGGGAATAGAAGTTTGTGGCCTGACGGGGTGTAATTAACATATCATTCACACAAAGCCCAAAGATGGAGTCCACAGCACGCCACGATGACTCCCAGGAAACACACTGTAATTGTATCATCCCATCCGAATGCACTGGGACGAGCGTTTATGTGTCTGGATGAAAGTCCAGGAAGATTAAGAAGGGCTTATGCCAGAGGCAGCTTCCCTGACCAGCATGAGGAGGCAGGATGTGAGGGGAACTAGAAGGGGCTGGTCATGTAAATAATTCCACAGCCATACAATAGAGCACGATGCATAATTAGGAGTTACACTGCAGAAGAACAAATAATGACATGAAAAATGTCCACAATATACCATGAAAAGAACAGAATATGAAAACTGAAAAAAAAAAAGCATAATCTTGGGATTCTCAAATGTTTATTATCTTCTGTGTGCCTTTTTTGTATTTCTAAATTTTTTCTTTGAACATGGGTTACTTGTAAAAGGAGGAAATCTCGATTGGCACTATTTGAAAAAACAACACCACCACTCAATGTCAGAAAGATCTTTCTCAAGCTAGGAGATTTCTTTTTAATTATTCCTGCCCTTCCCTCCCCATTCCCTGGCACTGAATCCTGCCCAGGAGTCTTACCTGAAAAGTCAAGTCCTTTTCCCTTAATAGTTGGGGCCACCAGGGGGCAGAAAGTCCCAGGGCGGACTCTGATATGGGACAGACACACACACACACACACACACACACACACACACACACACGCAAGAGAGAGGAATTTCAATGGCGACTTGAAAAATAAACTCCTTAACTTAATGGTGTTCTATAAAAACCAATTAATGAAGAAAATAAATTATAACAAAAGCCACAAGGCAAAGGCTGGCCATCTGTTGTGAGGGTCATAAAGGAGATTTCTGCATGTGGAACTTGGTTGAGGCAAATTACCTCCAAGGACTCCTCCGAAACTCAAGTTCTATGAAATAGTGAGTCCCTAAAAAAGGAAGTACAGGGGACAAAATGAGGCAAAACACGCCACTCTGCTTTGACATATATTCTGTGACTTCTGATACCACTGCCTGCTCAGCCTCAGGTTGGTAAACTGGCCCCTTTTTTTTTTTAAGTTCCAAAAAACATACCCGGTTATATAGTCTGTTTCTCCTTGAAGAAAACCTGGCTGTCGCCATGCTTCAGTCTCCTTCTCTGTCTCTCTGTCCCTTGGACAGTTCTGATGGCAAATCCCCCCTTTCCCTCTGCCAGCCCACTCAGCCTGATTTGTGGTATGAAGCTTTTGTTAAACACCAGATGCTCAAAGGAGAGTGTCCTCTTTGAAAAGGGCTCAGCTTCACTCCTTCTCATTCCTGGACCCTGATCCCTCTGGGGGAGGCATCAACTCCCACAGAGCAGCTGGCGGCTGTGTCTCAATTCACAATGCAATGGGAAAGCAAAGCAGCACAGCTCATGCTGGGAGAGTCAGTCCTTCATGCTATGCGCCTATATATTTTAAGCCAATATGTTTACATATAGTAGTGTGGGTTGGAGGAGTTATGAGATCTAAAATAGATTTTTTTTTTTTTCCTGGCATGTTTGTGGGAAAGGAAGGAGGAAGGGGGAGCTAGTACTGGCTGACAGCCGAGAGGAACACTGGAGATGCTTATCTTAACTCATCTCACGCTTCTCAAGAACTGCATTTTATAGAGTGGGACCTGAGCATCTTAGCTGCTCAAATATCTTGCCCAGGGTTATGCAGCCTATAAATGGCAAAGCAAGCGTTAGAACCGGGGTTGTCCGTTTCTTAAGGTTTATTTAAGCAACTGAAAAGCTACGATTTTGTTAAATGTTTCTGAGTGTCACATCATTTGAAAAAAACCGTAGTGAGTGGATGTGCAGGTCAGGCTTGTACCTCAACAATGTTTCAGTTTAAATTTCAAGTTACATGTAATTAAATTGTATAATTCAGAATATAATGATGCCACTGTATTAGCAAGATAGACACACTTAGTGATGCTTACTACTGAACACAAAAGAGCCATTTAATTTAAACAAGATAATTCAAATGTTTGCTTGCCTAAAGCTCATAAAGTGCCATTTCATTAAATCATGTTTTCATTTATTTAAGATGACTGTTAGAACAAAGCAATTTTATTGTTATAGAAGTTAGAAGAGTATGGTGGATTATTATTAAATGATGAACATATAATGAAAAATACTTTTTAGAATAAAATAACACTTGGCTATATTAATTTATTTAATCATTTAATAAATAACAGCTGAGCACTTGCTATGTTCTAGGCACAGTTCTAGGTGCCTGAGATACAGCAGATTTCTTCCACTGGGCAAGTGGAGGGAAACAGAAATTATAGAAGGCTGGATGATGGCCCCCAAAAGATATCAGTTCCTAATCCCTGGACCAGAATACATGTCAAAGCAGAGTGGCGTGTTTTGCCTCATTTTTTGCCCTGTACTTCCTTTTTTATGGACTCACTGTTTCATAGAACTTGAGTTTTGGAGGAGTCCTTGGAGATACTTTGCCTCAACCTCCTTCCGCATGCAGAAATCTCATTGTAAATGTCACTTTACATGGAAAGAGGGTCGTTGTAGATGTGATTAAATTAAGGGTGTTGACATGGGGAGATTATCTGGGATTATCAGAGTGGATCCCAAATGCAATCACATGTATTCTTCTAAGAGGGAAACAGAGGGAGATTTTGACAGTGTCACACAAAGGAGGAGGTGATGTGAAGATGGCACAGAGAGAAGATGTTGGCCTTGAAGATTGGAGTGATGCAGCCACAAGCCAAGGAACGCCAGAGGCCACCAAAACATGGAAGAGGGAAGAACAGATTCTCCTAGAATAAAATAATGCCATTTTCAGCAACATGGATGGACTTAGAGATTATCATACTAAGTGAAGTAAGTCAGACAGAGGAAGACAAGTATCATATGGTATCATTTATATGTAGAATCTAAAATATGACACAAATGAATTTATCTATGAAAGAGAAACAGACTCACAGACATAGAGAACAGACTTGTGGTTGCCAAGGGGAAAGGTGGGGGAGGGGGAGGGATGGACCGGGAGTTTGGGATTAGCGGATGCAAACCATTATATACAGAACAGATAAACAACAAGGTCCTACTGTATAGCACAGGGAACTATATTCAATAACCTGTAATAAACCTAATGGAAAAAGAATGTATATATATATATATAACTGAATCACTTTGTTGTACAGCAGAAATTAATACAACATTGTAAATCAACTATACTTCAATAAAATAAATTTTTAAAAATAATAATTATAAATAAAGCAAAAAAACACAAATGTAAAAGTGATAAAATAATACCTCCTTAAAAAGTTTTCCAGGGTCTTCCCTGGTGGTCCAGTGGTAAAGAATCTGCTTTACATAGAGAATGGACTTGAGGATATGGGGAGGGGGAAGGGTAAGCTGAGACAAAGTTAGAGAGTGACATGGACATATATACACTACCAAATGTAAAATAGATAGCTAGTGGGAAGCAGCCGCATAGCACAGGGATATCAGCTCGGTGCTTTGTGACCACTTAGAGGGGTGGGATAGGAAGGGTGGGAGGGAGGGAGACGCAAGAGGGAAGAGATATGGGGACATATGTATATGTATAGCTGATTCACTTTGTTATAAAGCAGAAACTAACACACCATTGTAAAGCAATTATACTCCAATAAAGATGTTAAAAAACAACAACAACAACAAAAAGAACAAAGTTAATAGGAAAAAAAACCAAAACTGAATCCTGGGGATATATGTATACGTATAGCTGATTCACTTTGTTATACAGCAGAAACGAACACAACATTGTAAAGCAAATATACTCCAATAAAGATGTAAAAAAAAAAAAAAAGAATCTGCTTTACAGTGCAGGGGACAGGGGTTCGATGAATCCCTGGTCAGGGAAGTGGGATCCCACGTGCCGCGGGGCAACTAGGTCCCCATGCCACAACTACTGAGCTCGTGTGACTCACCTAGAGAGTCTACGTGTCGCAAACTACAGAGCCCATGAGTTCTGGAACGCGTGTGCCACAACTAGAGAGCCCATGAGCCCTGGAGCCCACGCGTCACAACTAGAGAGAAACCCACGTGCTGCAACTAAAGATCCTGCGTGTGCAACTAAGACACAACGCAGCCAAAAATAAATTACATAAATAAATAAAATAATAAATAAATCTTTTTAAAAAAAAGTTTTCCAAATAACAAAAACAATTCACTCATTAAAAAAAAAAAAAAAAAAAAAAAAAAAGAACAGATTCTCCTCTAGAGCCTCCAGAAGGAGTGTGGCCCTGCCGACTGACACCTTGATTTTGGCTGAGTGGTGCTGATTCTGGACTTCTGGTCTGCATAACTGTGAAACAATACATTTCTGTGTCACCAAGAGTGCTGTAATTTGTTTCAGCAGCACTAGGAAACTAACACAGACACGAGCACATAAGCATGATTACATCAGTGGCGATCAATGCGACTGGGAGATGTGATAAACGGTGACCGGAGGAATCACTTCAGAGGACACGGTGCAGGCAGGCCGCTCTGCAGCGAGCATTTCAGCAAGAGCCTGTGAGCCCGGAGCAATGCAGAGACAGGACGGCGGCCACGTGGTGGCTCACAGGTGGGCGGGGCTCCAGGGGCGTGGGGAGCAAATGGAAGCCAGGGAGATGGACGCAAGGCGGCCCAGGGCACGGGGCTGTGAGATGCTGTCAGACAGACTGGCTGCAGCCACTTCGGGTAGGGTTTGTCGTACAGAGTAAGGAACTTGGAGTTTAGATTGGTGAGCTGTGAAGACTGGAGGATTTTAGCAGAGAAATGTGATCTGCTTTCCATCAGGGAGAGATCCCCCTGTAAAGAATGGATGGTGAGGGACAAGGAGAAAGGAGGGAAAGCAGGGGAAAGGCGATTGCAGGACTGACAGGGCTGGGAGCAAAGATGCTGGTGGCTACGTCAGTGCCCCATCTGGTTCTGGAAACCAGCTTCTCCTCTGGGCGCCCCTATTTCAGTGATATTACCACTGTTTCCGGAAACCCATGGCAATAAGTTGGGGGATCTTTTCCGCTTTTCCTTCTGCCAGTCTCCTGCTGTCACTACGATCAGGTGGCCTCCGATTCCGTGACAGCCCAACCGTCTCTGCCTTTCTGGTGCCACCACCCCACTTTTGCTCAGGCCCTCCTTGTGGTTTGCCTGGATGAACAGATGAGAGCCCCTGGCTGTACCCCGGTCTCTTCCTTATTCGCTGGGTGACCCTGGATAAGTTACTAAACTTCTCTGTTCCTTAGTTTCATTATCTGTAAAATGATGAAAATGGCCATCTCCTTTCATAAGAGTGTCGTGGGGATTAGAGGAGATAACGGATGTGAAGTGCTTAAAACCGTGACTATCTTGATGAATCTTACCACCATTATCTTCTTCTTCATCACCACCATCATCATCCTAACCTGTCCTCCATGCCATTGTGGGGTCAATCTTCCTAAAGTTCTGCTTTGATCAGCGTACTCTCTTCCATTACCTTCCATCACTGCGGGATGCCTTCCATGTGAAGTAGGAGCTCCACAGGCTGGCTTTCAGCCCTGGCATCAATACTTTGCCAGTCTTCCCAGCTCCCTCCTTACCCCCTACACCACAGCCAAAGGGTGAACCTCATTTTCCCCAAACATGGGCTAGATTTGCTTTTTTACCTCCCGGTGGCGTCTGATCCGGTGACTTCCTTTCCCCATATTTCCCTCCCCAGGGCTGCCTCCAGGGCGTATCCTCTGGTTCCTGCCTACATTTAAGCTTTTCAGTCTCGGAAACCTTGAAAACTCTCAGTACTCCCCATGCAGTCCCTACCCTTCTCTCCCCCGAATAAACTCATTTATTTACATCTCCATGTTAGAGTGAACCTGGAGACCCTCGTTCCTGCTGGCTCTCATCAGGAAAAACCTGGATCAAAACAATTTAATCTGAGGCAGTGCAACAGGTCTGGTGCCACGTCTCCCTCTGTGACAGAGAGCATCTCCTGATGTTAACAGGGAAGAGCTAAATCAGACACTAGGTTCGATCTGTTTCTTTGACTTTAACCTTTGCTTTTCGTTGCTTTTGTTATTATAATCATACATAATGGCCTGCCTCAGGGAACCCTGCCCCTCTGCCTGAATGTTAAACCAAAGTGCCTTTGTACATCCTGACCCGGTCCACCTGCGGATGGCTGCAAGAAAGAAGAAATGAAAACATCCCCTCCCCAAGGCTGGCCATTCCAGGAGACATCTGCAAATCTTATGGCCTTTTTACTTTACTTCCTCATCTCCTCTCTCTCTCTATTCTGTAAAAGAAACTGGCATCCAAACCCTGATAAGATGGTTGTTCAGAGACACTAGTCTGCCATCTTCTCGGTCTGCCGGCTTTCCGAATAAAGTCGTGCTCCTCGCCTGAACACCTCGTCTCCGATTCATTGGCCCGTCCTGCGGCGAGCAGAGCGAGCTTGGACTCGGTAACACTGAAGGCCACAGGGCCTGGGAGGGATGGGGCAGTGAGCGGCCACTCTTCCCAAGAGTCAAGGCCCAAAGCAGACAAATGGGAAACACGCCCCTCTCTCCATGCAGGATTCTAAGGTGAGGCCGTGTGCTCTCTGAGGAAAATGTGTGCTTGTCTCGCTAGGTAAACTTCATGAATGACCTAGTAAGGTGGTCAGCCCACCCACATCTCCCCCGAGTCCACAGCCAGGAGTCCTCAGCCCACCCCGTCCAGCAGTCGTGATCATGGAGAAGGAAACATCATGGCACATCTAGGCTAAGATGTAGGTTAAAAGATTCTCAAAGAAACCTTCAGAAAGGCACGGCAGGGGCTTCCCTGGTGGCGCAGTGGTTAAGAGTCCGCCTGCCAACGCAGGGGACACGGGTTCGAGCCCTGGTCCGGGAAGATCCCACATGCCGCGGAGCAACTAAGCCCGTGCGCCACAACTACCGAGCCTGCGCTCTGGAGCCCACGAGCCGCAACTACTGAGCCCACGTGCCACAGCTACTGAGCCTGCGCTCTGGAGCCCACGAGCCACAACTACTGAAGCCCGTGCGCCTAGAGCCCGTGCTCCCCAACAAGAGAAGCCACCACAGTGAGAAGCCCGCGCACCACAACGAAGAGTAGCCCCCGCTCGCCGCGACTAGAGAAACTAGAGAAAACACGCTCAGAGCAATGAAGACCCAATGCAGCCAAAAATAAAATAAATAAAATAAATAAATATATTAAAAAAAAAAAAAAAAAAGAAAGGCATAGCATTTTCCCAACGCCGGTATGGGGTCCCTGTATTGAGAGACCTGGGGAGGTCACTGCAGGGATGACCAGGGGGAGGAAATTCAAGACCAGAGCTGATGGGGGTAGGGTGATACCAAGCAGGACCCTGTGGGGCTCCTGGGCACAAAGCCTTTCTGTGTCCCCCATTTCTTTGATTACAGGAAACAGCCTTCATTCAGCCTCCATGACCTTCCCTGAGTTCCAACGCGGCAGATCCAAGCAGTTGTTAATTAGGGAAGGGAGGGGATGCAAGACAAGGGAGAAACAAAGTCAAGAGAAACAACAGTTCAGCCTTGGGGCAAGGTCCTGGTTCCCCATCAATGGACACACACAAGAATATCCTGGAGCTGTTTTGCAGATACGAAACCCCCTCCAGGTGAGAGAAGTTAACGATTAACATGGTATGCTGCCCACAAGCATGTAGACCCCAGACCAGTTGGAACCGGAAGGTTGATGATGCTGACTCCCACTTACCTCACCACCAACCCATCAGAAGAATGTCCACGAGCTGATCATGCCCTCTTTGAACCATTACTGTAAAACGTCTCCCTATCCTCTCCAAGTTGGGACACACAGATTTTCGAGGCAGGAGTGCACTCTGTCCCCCTTTGCCTGGCAAAGTAATAAAGCTATCCTTTTCTGCTTCACCCAAAACTCTGTCTCCGAGACTCGACTCGGCACTGGTGTACAGAGAAGCTGAGCTTTCGGCATCGAAGGGGAGGAGGTGTGAAGGGACAGTTCCCTTGCACAGGCCCAAGTCTGGAAGGTGTGGGAGGAAGAAATGTCTACCTGGAATTTCAACTCTAATCTTCTCTACGTACTTAGAATACTCTGGAGAGTTTGTCTGGCAGTTGTTTCTCTTGCCCCATTGCCAGCAACATTCTTAGCTGCCTTCTGCACCCAAAGCACACGCACATTTTCTTGGAGAAAAGGGAATTTCCGCTCCAAGATCAGGAGGAAGCATCGGAATGCATATTTTCGTTCCCTTTCTCACCCTCCCTGCCCTCTGGCCAGAGGAGGAGGAATTGGCCTGATGGAGGAATGGCGAGAGGAAGAAGCTCCTGGGACCATACCCCACATGCCAGTGGGTCGGGGTGCTTGGACGTAAAAGTGGGGAACAGGCTCAGGCCCTCTCTTGCTCTCAGGCCAAAGGGTCCTTTGTGTCCCCAAGCTCCCTGGGGGTGGAGATGGGCGTCACAGACCAGACAGGTCTGCTTTGGGAGGTCCAGGTACGTATCTGCCCTCTTAGTTCCTTCTCCTCCATCTGTGACTCACTGGGGAGGCGGGGCTGGCCCTCAATGGGACCCTCATAACTTCAGTTCTGGGGGAGGGAGCAAGAGGGCATATTTTGGCCCTGGGTGCCCACAGTGCTGCAGTCCTGAGTGGCCCAGAAGCCCTATACTTGTCACTGAGCCTTTTCTGGGCCCACAGTCAAGTAGATCCCACCTTTCGTTTCCCCAGGGTGGCAACCTATACCATCTCTGGATTGATCAGAACCCAAATGAGACCGCCAAACCTCTAACCATTCAGTAAAGAACTCCATGCATCTACATTGTCATCTGAGTTATTGGACTTCATGGGGGCTGAAGCATAGGGTGGTCCAGGGAGAGGTTGACCTGGTCCAGCCCTCTGAGTGGGTTACTTCTGAGATTATCTGTTGATTCAGCTGCAGAGAAGAGACTCATGACCAGGAGATGCTAGGGCAGACTCCAGGTTTGGGAGACAATGTGACTTAACTTCTTGATTGCCCTCCAAGGGTTGGCCAAGATCACCCTTAAGAATAGAAAATGAAGGGACCCTTCCATACCTACATAATGCATCTAGTCCCTTCTCTAGATTATAAATTCCTCATAATCTGGAGCTATGCTTTACTTATCTTTGTATTTAACTGTCAAGCATTGAGCCTGGCATAAGGTAGGAAATCACTATATTTATTGCACTGAATTAAAGCCTGGATTGAATAAGATGTGCCTGCGGATGATGAATTTAAGGATGAGGTTGATGGTATGGGCTCTGTCAGGGTCTAAAAAAGAAATCCCCCAAAATGTCACTGCTGATCTCCTTTGAATAAGAAGTAAATGACACCACCCAGTGGAACCAGAATCTTTAAGTACAGAGAATAGATAAACTGTGAAAAGAGAGACAATAAAGGAATTGGGACCCTCTCTAATGAGTTTGTTTTTTCTTTCTCTTATCCCCCATATATTTTCTTGTACATCCTCCATAAGTGATTGCAATATGGATCCTTCTTAATCATTTACCTCTGCTGGTTCTGGTTCATGCAGGGATACACATGCAAACACATATGTGCAACTGTCCCTCTCAATTGTGTATCTGCTAAATTGCTATTCAGAAATAAAGACCCAATGAGATTAATACCACAAATCTCTTCCAAGGCACTGGGTCCCTTCTGTCGTGGCCTCTTAGGTACACAGCAGTGATCCAGATGCCAGCTATTTCCCAGCCATTAGGAACCAGGTAAGTTGAATTGATGATCTGAGATTCTGCCTCGGGGCATCAACTTCAGTCAGTTATTGAAGCTACTGCTAGTTTTGAAATAGTGTTTGCTTTAAATCTCCAATAATGTAAATCTCACAGGCAGGAAGGGTCCCTCAGCAGCCATTCCAGCCCCAGTGAGAAACCAGAAAAAATGCTAAGAAGTTAAGAGGTGGTAAAGACCAGGGTCTGTTGTTTGACTAACACAACAATCATCTCTAACCTACAGAGACAAGACGTAGACTTTTGTTTCATTCATGTTGCAGAGGAAAGCCACTGTTTGGGGTTTCAGATTATGGCATAATAGTTCATTTATGCAAATTGTAAATGAAATTATACAATGTTATAAATAAGATACACACATCAATCTAGGCAGTCATTTCTCCCTTGTTAATTCTTATATTTTGTTTGTATTTAATATACCATTGAGATCTAAACTCCTGAAGTGTGTTCATTCCACCCATATCTACTAGCATGCACTGTGGTCTGTGTTAGGCAGTAGGCTCTAGGGATGCTTAGGAGCTCCCAGACTCCTGAGCTCACAAGTAAATGCTGTTACGATTCTGCTGTAAGCATCATAAAAGGGTGCGTTAGTTTGCTAGGGCTGCTAGGGTAATAAGTACCATAAACTGGGAGGCTTAAAACAACAGAGATTTATTCTCTTAGAATTCTGGAGGCTAGAAGTCTAAAATCAAGGTACCAGCAGGGCATGCTCTCTCTGAAGACCCGAGGGGAGGGTCCACTTCTTTCTCTTCCTAATTTCTGTTTGTTGTAGGCAATCCTCAGCGCTCCTTAGCTTGTAGGTGCATCACTTCAGTCTCTGCCTTGGTCATCACATGGTGTTCCCCCTGTGTGTTTCTGTCTACACATGGCCTTCTTATAAGAACACCAGTCAGGACTTTCCCGGTGGCGCAGTGGTTAAGAATCCGCCTGCCAATGCAGGGGACACGGGTTCGAGCCCTGGTCCGGGAAGATCCCACATGCCGCGGAGCAACTAAGCCCGTGCGCCACAACTACTGAGCCTGTGCTCTAGACCCCACGAGCCACAACTATTGAGCCCGTGTGCCACAGCTACCGAAGCCCGTGCGCCTAGAGCCTGTGCTCCGCAACAAGAGAAGCCACCGCAGTGAGAAGCCTGTGCACTGCAACAAAGAGTAGCCCCCGCTACCGCAACTAGAGAAAGCCCGCGCATAGCAACAAAGACCCAACGCAGCCAAAAATTAAAATTAAATTAAAAAAAGAAAAAAAAAAAGAACACCAGTCATATTAGATTAGGAGCCCACCCTACTCCAATATGCCTTCATCTTAACCGATTTCGTCTGCAGTGACGCTGTTTCCAAATAAGGTCACATCCAAGGTATGGAGGTTAGGACTTCAACATCCCTTCTGTGAGGGACACAATTCAACGCATAACAGATGGATCTTTAAAACTTGAGGCACTCTTGTGAATGAGACAAAGGTGTTAAGGCTTAACCTTACTCTGTGTGCAGGACTCAAGGCATGAATGCAACCTGACTCATCTTGACAATGGGTCAGCATTTCACACTGGTTCTGGTCAGGCCTTTGTCCTCTGAGTGTCAGGGCAGCCCTGCCATAAACCACTGAGGTCTAACTGCTGCGGCCCATGGACCTCTGGTTTCTCTCTTCCTTCTTTCTTTCCCCAATGGCATCTTATTCTGAACCCTAGAATGTACTTTTTCAACATTAACCAAGCAATTCTTACCAGGGAGCCTTGAAATTTTTCAGTTCCAGTAGACTGCCGATTTGAGCAAAAGTGTGTGGGGAAGCCTGTTGTGAGCAGACTTCTTGGGCAGGTGACTGCAGGACAAAGAGATTTCCTATGGGAGCTAAAGGGCTATCTGGAAGGGCCTTAAGCTCACCTCCTCTCACGAGCACACCAAAATCACAACTACCTACCGAACAACCGTCGGTACAAAAGATTGGAGCCTACGAAAAAAAGATATTCTACATCCAAAGACATAAAGAAGAAACCACGACAAGATGGTAGGAGGGGTGCGTGTGAGATATAATCAAATCCCGTACCCTCTGGGTGGGCAACCCACAAACTGGAGAACAATTGTATCACAGAAATTCTTCCACAGGAGTGAGAGCTCTGAGCCCCTAGCCAGGCTCTCCGGCCTAGGGGTCCAGCATTGGGAAGAGGAGCCCCAGAGCATTCAGCTTTGAAGTTCAGTGGGGCTTGAGTGCAGGAACTCCACAGGACTGGGGGAAACAGAGACTCCACTCTTGGAGGGTGCACACAAGGTCTCACGTGCACTGGGACCCAGGGCAAAAGTAGTGACTTCATAGGAGTCTGGGCCAGACCTACCTGCTGGCCTTGGAAGGTCTCTTGGAGGTGGGGGAGGGGCAGCTGTGCCTCTCCCTGGGGACGTAGACACAGTGGGTGGTGATATCGGGGAGTGTTCATCTACGTGAACTCTGGCCAGAGGCAGACAGCTTGCTTGGGTCCTTGACATGGAGACCTGGCCCACTCAACAGCCTGTAGGCTCCAGGGCTGGGACGCCTCAGTCCAAGTGACCAACACGATGGGAACACAGCTCACCCATCAGCAGACAGGCTGCCTAAAGACTTCCTGAGCCCACAGCCACCTCTAGACACACCCCTAGACACGGCCCTGCCCACCAGAGGGCCAAGACCCAGCCCCACCCACCAGTAGGCAGGCACCAGCCCCTCCCACCAGGCAGCCGGCACAAGCCTCTAGACCAGCCTCACCCACCAGGGGGCAGACAGAGAAGCAAGAGAACTACGATCCAGCAGCGTGCGGAACCAAAAGGGAGCCCTCTTGCACTGTTGGTGGGAATGTAAATTGATACAGCCACTATGGAGAACAGTATGGAGGTTCCTTAAAAAACTAAAAATAGAACTACCATATGACCCAGGAATCCCACTACTGGGCATATACCCTGAGAAAACCATAATTCAGAAAGAGTCATGTACCAAAATATTCATTGCAGCTCTGTTTACAATAGCCAGGACATGGAAGCAACCTACGTGTCCATCGACAGATGAATGGATAAAGAAGATGTGGCACATATAGACAATGGAATACTACTCAGCCATAAAAAGAAACGAAACTGAGTTATTTGTAGTGAGGTCGATGGACCTAGAGTCTGTCATACAGAGTGTAGTAAGTCAGAAAGAGAAAAACAAATACCATATGCTAACACATATATATGGAATCTAAAAAACAAACAAAAAAAAGGTCATGAAGAACCTAGGGGCAAGATGGGAACAAAGATGCAGACCTACTAGAGAATGGACTTGAGGACACAGGGAGGGGGAAGGGTAAGCTGGGACAAAGTGAGAGAGTGGCATGGACATATATACACTACCAAATGTAAAATAGATAGCTAGTGGGAGGCAGCCGCATAGCACAGGGAGATCAGCTCGGTGCTATGTGACCACCTAGAGGGGTGGGATAGGGAGGGTGGGATAGGGAGGGTGGGAGGGAGGGAGACGCAAGAGGGAAGAGATATGGGAACATATGTATATGTATAACTGATTCACTTTGTTATAAAGCAGAAACTAACACACCATTGTAAAGCAATTATACTCCAATAAAGATGTTAAAAAAAAAAAAGCAGATCAGAGCCTACCCTGGGACCAGCTGGTCCCTGGCCCTTGGGTGACGAGAGGGGAGTGTACTGCTGGGACACATAGGACATCCCCTCCAGAGGGCCACCTCTCCAAGGTCAAGAAATGTAACTAGCCTACTGCATACATAAAAATACAAATAGAAATGTAAACAAAGGAATATGTTCCAGATGAAGGAACAACATAAAATCCCAGAACAACTAAGTGAAGTGGAGATAGGCACTCTACCTGAGCAAGAGTTCAGAGTAATGATCGTAAAGATGATCCAAGAACTCAGGAAAAGGATGGACGCACAGAGTGAGAAGTTACAAGAAGTTTTTAGCAAAGAGGACTATCTGGACCTGGTTGCCCACGGTCACCTCAGGCCTGCATACTAGTCTTCCAGGGGAGGCCCTCTTTTAGGCTCAGAACTAGAGCTTTCCTTGAGGGAAAACACTTTATGAGATAGAGACAGAGAAAAGCACTTTGCAAACTCTGATAAGTATCAGTGGGTTATTTTGATGATCTTCATTTTCTGTAGCACCCAGAAGAGTGCTGTCATTACTGACTAAGTGCTCCTGTTGAAATTCCCCACAAGGAACCAGCAGACAGCGAGCTTAGGACTCAGGCCACGGGGAGGGCCCTAACGGCAGAGACCAACAGCTCTGGTGGAAAAGATCTCTAGCCCCCTTCTCTGCTCCTGTTCCCACTGAGTCCAGCCTAACCCAGAGAGGATGGAACTGTTTCCATCTTCCTTTCCTGCAGGTTTCCGAACCTGAGTCTGGCCTGAGCTAAATGGCAGTGGGTGGGTAGGGGAGCTTTAAACAGGATGAATGATTACAGTTTTAATATCAGATTGTTTGGGGGTTTTTAATATCTGTTAATAAGAATGTACGTTATTACCTGGAAGTAACCAGAAGAGTTATGCACTCTGTCCTAGGTATTGTGGAGATTCATGAACACATTAGCATCTGAGAGGCAAAAACCAGAAAGGTGCTGAAATCTGGTTTTAGCACATACCCTGGATGATGATGTCCACGACTTTCGGAGAGGAGCACCAGGGCAGACACCACTTCCTACATCCCTTACGCTGAGTGTGAGCCAATGAGTTCAACTCTGTACAGCAGCTTCTCAAAATCCATGTGATGAGTATACGTATAAATATCCATAGATAATATATGTATTTATAAATTTATAGTAAATATACTATATTTATATATTTAATATAATATAATTTATTATGATATAAACTTTCTATTTAATATTATATATCGATAGTATATTTATAAATTTATAAATAATATACAAATTTATAATTTTTATACATATATATATATTCAATTTCTAAAGTTTCTGTAGTTGTGTACCTAATCCATCTTTGGCCAAGCACACGGCTGCAACAGATGCGTAACCGAGTCCCAATCAGGGCTCACAGCCCACATTACCTCACAGCAGGCAGGGCTGTCCAAGTCCTTTTTCTAATAAGGTACTCAAATGCCACTCAGTCGTCTGCCTTCCAAGCTCATGCCTTCAAAGATGGCAGGTTGTGATACAGAACGTTTGGGGCATAGATTAGTGCCCCTAAAGCAGTAGAAACTAAAATTCTTGATTGGAAGTTTCTTCGACATTCTTTAGAGAACATATTTCACAGAACTCTGGCTAGTTTAAAAAACAAAACCAAGCCTCTGGAGGAAGACGTGACATTCTCCCAATTGCAAAATGTGTACAAAATATAAATCTCTGACTTTAATTTTCGGAGGTTCTCTTTCCCCCAGTAACTAACCATAAAGCTCTCAAGATGGGAATTGAGAACTGTTCTCCATTTCCCCCCAGCAGATGGCAACGCTTTGTTTTAAAATTCTGAACTTTGTTGGGCCTCCTCCCTAGCAACATACAGCATTAAACCAAAAGCAGCAGCAGTCCGAGATTCAAACCCCTCACGCAAGATGTGAAGCCAAATACGTCCCCAATCTACTCCACGATAGATCCTACACAAGACTCCCGGAATGACCCACCCTCTCATTCTCAACATGGCCTCTAACAAAATGTATGCCCAGGCATAACGAGCTCATATTTTCTAATCCAAATTGCAATGCAAGTCCAAGGAGTGTATTCGTTTGCATGAAATATTCTTTCCAAGAAGTTCCTCCCAGGTGAGGAATTTTAAATGTGCTTCTCTCAACAGGGAAGGCAGACAAATGGCGTTGGCGGGTCAAGGGTTACATTTCTCACGGCCAGGATATTCCAAGTGGTTACTCATTCCATGGGATCAATAAACAGCCGGACTCATATGCATAAACCTGTCTTAGCCTCGCCAATGCTAACACAGACCATTTCTTGAGCTTCTCCCAAGGTAGAGCCTTAAAAAATCCTGACACCACTGAAATATGTACCGTAACAAAAACAATAAAAAGATGAAGATGAGAGAGACAAACTCAGCTCTGGACGTGCCCTCAAGACAGTTGTTCTGAGCAGTTCAGACTTTTCTTCTTGTGCAGAAGAAACACAGACCAAATTTAATTCTGTCAGCAAGAACAAGCCCAGATTTTTAACGCAGTCATCTTTGCCCCAGATAGGACCTGAAAGAAAAATAGCCTGTGGGAGATGAATTAATGTGACAGGGCAATCACTGTTAGTCATAAGACCCCTTGAAGGACGTGCAGGAGAACACAAAGATCAGGAGTGTTTAAGTGCTTCAATCTCCATTTACAGACTTCCTTCGTGCTTGAGATCCTGGTGGCTAGTCTGGGTATGCATCCAGCCCTCTCAGCCAATGCGCAGCACCAACTACCCGCTCCACGGCCCATTCATCCCTGAAGGGCCAGACTACACGGGGGCCCCACATTTCCCTTTATACCCACATTTCCTTCTGGAAGCAGAATCATGGGAGAATGAACCTATCTGCTTCCTGAAAGAGGTTTTGTGGGAATATGTACGCTTTTCAAAAACAGGGTGACTTTTCTAAGAAGCTTTTGTGAGAAGGTAGGATCAGAGCCAATCTGTCATCCTCATTCAATAGCATATTTTTCATCCTTCTCCTGATACTCCATCCCTGTATCACTGTGACTGAAAATACATCAGCCTTAAGACCCTGAGTCTGGGAAGTCAGACCTTCCACTGGGCTCACTTTGCCCTCGACCCTTCCACCAAATCACAGGGAAGAACAACTGAGGAGACCAGCTTGGACTTTTGCAAATATACCCGTCTTGGCATCCACACTGGTCCAATCTTTTGACCGGAGAAGAACCTTCTATCAGTATTGGTGTTGACCAGTTAGCTGAGTCCCCAGTGAAGACAGGAGAATAGAAAACTCAGTGTAAGAAAATAGATAGGCATGCAGAAGACCTGCAGTCACAGTGCTACACACCAACACGACGGCATCCTTGGGCTCCCTAAACAAATGGGAAAAGAGAATTAGAAATAATAGTATCCAAAAGCAGATATATATTGAGAGTCTACTGTGTACCAAACAATATTCTGGCCCCTGAAGACAGAGAGGGACACACTTGATAGAAAAAAGACTTTGACCTTAAGGACCTCGGGGATAAGTGGGGATGTACCAAGGTGAGTGTTTTTATAGCACAACGACAGAGGTTCTGCAACACAGGTGGAACGGAAATCATCTAAGAACAGAGAGAAGTAGCTGAGGTTTTCAGAGCAGCCAGGGATAGTTTCTCAGAGGATGTTCATCACTTAGGAATTTTTTATTTTATTGTATTTTGGCTGCGCAGAGCGGGGATCTTAGTTCCCCAACCAGGTATCTAACCTGGGCCCATGGCTGAGCGCCAAGTCCTAACCACTGGACCACCAGGGAATTCCCATTTAGGAATTTTCAAGGACATGCTGGCATGACAAACCAGCATGTGGCTTGTCTGGCTCCTTGGGCCAGCAGTTGTGTTACAAGTCAAACTGACCTGGGTTTGAACCGAGGTTCTGACCCACTGGCAGGCCGTGTGGCCCTGATCAAATCACTGAGCCTTGGTGAGTCTCTAGTTCTGAATCTGTGAAATGGGAGAGTAATATCCCTCTCACAGAATTCTCATAAGGATAAAACCCCACAACACATACAAAATGCTCACTACAGAGCCCAACAGATTCTAGGCTTTCAATGCAACTTCTATTAGGTTTTTGTGGGTTTTTTTGGTTTTTTTTTTTTTTGGCCACACCACATGGTACGTGGAATCTTAGTTCCCCAACCAGGGATGGAACCCGTGCCCTCTGCATTGGAAGCGCAGAGACTTAACCACTGGACCGCCAGGGAAGTCCAAGTTTTTATATTTTGTGCTGTGTTTCTTGAACCGAATGAGGGACCACATTTAAGAAGAGAGAGTCCCAAAGGAGAGAAGACCCCTATGAGTTTTTTTTCCCCCCTCTCAAGTTTGCCTTTAAGAAAAAGAAAAAACAAAGAATACAATGTAGCTCCCTAAGGCATTGCATTAGTGAAAGGAAAGAACTCTGCTGCTCCTCCCTTTTGAGCCTGTTAGACTTTGAGGGATATCTGAAGAGTTCCCCATGAAAGGGCAGGCTGCCACCAGCATCCTGTTTCAGCACGGCTGCTTGGTTGAGGGCAACCCGCTTGCGTAATCAATACTGACTTAGGGTAGCAGGCTGTGTCCCCTCACCCTACATAACAGGACTGATATTGATTCTCAGGGCTGCCACTGCTCTGCTGGCAAAGTCAGGGTTCCTATTCCATGTCTAGAGAGGCAGGGGTGGAGAGCTGCGGCTGGTCCCTGGGGAGGCAGCTGGGAGCCCCACAGTTCTCAGGGGTAACTCCTAGGCTGGAGACATCAGAGAGCTGAGCCGGCACCCAGGGTGGCCAAGAAATCAGCTCCCTGGTGGCAGAGCTGCCCAGGCCAATTAGTGTAGCAGGAGGGGGGTTCTGGCCTGGAGGCCACAGCATCGGAAAGCAGCACTGATTCAGCTCCGCATACTAGTGTTGACAGACTTAGCAAATAAAAATACCCAATGTCCAGTTAAATTTGAACTTCGTATAAACAATGAATTTTTTAAAGTATAAGTACATCCCCAGTACTGCATGGGACATATATTGCATTACACTAAAAATAATTGTCCGTTGTTTATCTGAACTTTAAATTTACCTGGGTGTCCTGTATTTATGTCCCAAATATTTCATGGGACATACTTATACTGAGAATTATTCATTGTTTATCTGAAATCCAAATTTAACTGGGTCTCCCGTATTTTATATCTGGCAAGACTACCACGTACACATATATGTGCGTAAAGGAAACAGACAGACACGGTTCTGCTACAACCCTGCCATCTAATGCAGCAAATCGCCCCCAGGAAAGGTCCAAACTTCTCCCGCTGGCATGCCAGGAGTTCCACAATGTGGCCCACTCTTTGCCAGCCTTTTCTCACTCTTTCCCAACACGGCCTCTCCGTTCTAGCCTAGCTCACCCTATTCCTGACCCCTGAATGTGTCCAAAATGTCCTACCGTTCCTCACTCAGGGACAAAGACTTGAAATCCCTCCCTCCTCCTGTCCACAGACCCACATCGCTCCCATGCTTCACGACCCGCTTAAATCTCACCCCCCCTCTAAGTGTTCTACAGTTACCCCTTCCCTCCCCTCCATAACCCCAAGGCAACACCTTCCTTCCTGGAACGTGGGACGCCTCTGCTTTCTCCTTCACTCACGTGGCCTTGGGTTACGTGCTAGGCAATTTTCCTGTGTCTTGGCAGGCGGGAACGATGACTGTAATCTACAAGGTAAGAAATGACTCAACCCTTTGATCTCCCGCGTCTGTTCTGAGCTCCCACCTGCCTGGCTGGTGGGTAAAGTAATCCCAGGCTCTGTGTGGGCTCCCAGCATGCGACCACACGTGACTCCCAGGCTTGTAGCACGTGGGGGACAGGGCGGGGCGAGGGTGGGGCAGGGAGCCAGCGCTAACTCCGCTCAGCCCTCAAGTCTGAAAAGGCAACGCCGGCACCTGCACAGTCATCTCCCGAATCGCACGCGAGGTCCGGCAGCGCCCCCTCCAGGGGAGTGCAGACGCACACATTAACACCGCTCAGCCTGGACCACCCGGGTCCAAAGTAACGCCTCTGATGAGCCTTTTCTGATTTCTTCCAAAAGAAGCCAAAGCCCTTCCGAGCGCCCGTGGACCCTCCCTGGTCCCCCTCCCTCCCCTCTTCCTTGGTGCATCTTCCACTGCCACCTTCACTCACTCTGTCCCAGCCACTAGGGCCTCCTTGCTGTTCCTCCAACTGGCCACGCATGCTCCCTCCTCGTGGTCTCCACCTTTTGCTGTTCCCTCTACCTGGACCGTTCTCCCCTCTGTTACCCACACAGCTCACTCTCTCTCCCCAGATTGCAGCTGGTGCTAATGAGGCCAACGTCTGGGTTCAGTCCCCACGGGAGCCAGTTAACTTCCGTCTGCTCCACGGCCGGGGGCTGCACCCGACACTGGAGCTTGTGTGCACTTCCGGCCAAGGGCACGTGGCAAAGGGTCCTCGCGTAATGTCGCTTCAGCGAGGTCTACCCTGACCGCAGCATTTCTAATCGCAGTAGCCTTCCCAGCAGCCTCCATCCCTGCTCCTGCTTTATTTTCCTCCTTGGCACTTACCATCAGGGAACATACATATTTTTTAACTAGCTTTTCTTATTTACTCTCTATCACTTGCCACACTGAAACATAAACTCCATGAGAACAGGAATTGTTTAAGCTGTTTTGTTTCACTGTTGTATCCCTAGGTGTCCAAGAAAGACATAATAGTCAATAAATATTTATTGAGTGAATAAATGTTTTCTAGTATATTAACATTATACAGAAACATACAAAAACCTGTAACGCCACCTAGTTTATTTCCTGAGGTCCACAGAGCGCCTCTCCCCCTAGGAGACTGCATTCTAGTGGATGAAGAATAAATGAGCAAGGGCCTCAAAGGAGTGTGCTCTTAACGCATAACAGGTGCTTGGTAAATACCCACTCATTGAAAGAAAAAGGAAGATTCTAAAAAATACATACCTCTTTAGAGAGGATCGAAGAGGTAATTTTGGAGAAAACCATGCTGACCTCTGCAGGAGTGAAGGCACCATGGGGAGTAACTTTCTGCAGCAGAGGTGGGGACGGAGTGTTAAGCCACGCTCCCCTTCCCTGGTTGCCCTTGGCCGGAAGTGCACGCAAGCTCCGTGGTTGGGTGCGGCCTCTGGCCGTGGAGCAGACTGAAGTTAACTGGCCCCCATGGGGATTGAACCACACGTTGGCCTCATTAGCGCCAGCTGCAACCAACCAGCCCCACACAGACTCCGCAACACAGAGAGAGATCACAGGATGCTGGGCCAGCGCATGAATAAACCAGCACACCCGTAAATAATGAAATATTTACAGGTGCCGCAGGGTTGAGCAAGACTTCGTGAGGAGGGCATTGAGCGCAGAGTAGAGCACCGGCTTTCCTCCCTCTGGGCCGGGAGGGCACCGCCACCTCTGTGTGGGTTCATGGTGGGCATGAGGTCTCCGCCGTCTGATGACCGGCAGTTTGTGGGGTTTTGCTGCTGTTGCTATTGTTCTTTTGACTATTAAAAGAAAGTTCTCTTCTGTTTTAGGAGAAACTAATTGCAAACACCTTGGATGCCAGGAGGCTTAATTTGCTCCCAGTTCGACCCTTTGCTGATGAGTAAAAAAAGGCCCATTACCCTATTTCTGAAAAGCAATTAAGCAACCTTTCCTCAAACCTCAGCCTCTGGGAAGCAGCTTCCCAAGGTGGCTGTAAAGTCACGGATCATTTAGCAAATGAAGGAATCTTTGTATTCCCTCAAAGAGAAGGGCCATGCTTTTCATCAGCCACTCCTTTGCCTATAAAGTGTCTAGAGAACCTTGCCCCAGGCCTGAGTCTGATTCATCCAGGTGGTTTCCTCCGCACCCACCCTCCATACAGAGCTTGAGGCAAGGATTATAGTGCAGCTAATTTATTTGGGAAGTGAAACCCTGGAGAGGTGAGAGTAAGAGGAAAAAAGGGGGAAAACAAGGAGGGAAGACAAGAAGCAACATGATACAGTGGTGCTGCCCTGGACACCATTTCTCAGTGAGCAGTCAACAACTTGGGCTTCATCTTTGGAAACAAGGTGGCCACAAAGGGTTTCTTAGGAGGCCTGCAGTGTTTGTGTCCAATACAATGGAGATCTCAAAGAGTTCTTCCTACTTCCAAACTTAGGATAAAAGTGCTATACAGAACATCTTTTGGAATCCATTTGTCATGCCTTCTGGCTAGTTTCTTTGCTTAAATCCAAATCAGGTCAGAGATTCACCTGGAGCGATTCTGTTGGATGGCTACCCTACCCCTCTTAGGGCCCACATTATTTGGCTCTTTTTAGAAACCATATCCCCAGATTCCTCTTGCTTTGGCCCTAGTGGCACCTTTTTTACTTCCTGCCTACTCTCTCCTCAGCAGAGGACTGAAAGTCTCCAGGGTTACAGTGAGGCCCTAGGTTTCAAGACTGGGGCTCTGAATGATATACAAGACTGGAGAAATATCACTCAAACTTTCAAGGGAGCAAGTGCAATCAAGTTGGCTCCAATGGGAAATGGATCCGAGCTGGGACAAGAGATGGGGAGAATTTGGCAGTGGTCCATCTAGGGTTATGGTCTGTCTCTCCTCGTCACAGCCTCCGTGTTCCTCAAGGCTTGAGGGCCATGCTTTTCACTTGCAGAGACTGAAGTCTCTGACTAGAAGTCTGGTCCAGAACGTTATCACAGCATCCCTGTGAGGGGCTGGTGAGACACTTCAGTGACATTGAAAGACACTGATGTCTATGGCTTCCCTAGAACATTAGATATAAGACAGAGGAGGTGGTTTGAGATTCATTTAGCAATTTCTTTCAAAAAGGTGATGGAATATGCATGTTTTTCCAGAGAGAATATACATTTTTCTACCATTTTCTACAGACCATTTATTACTTTGCACCGGATCATACCTAAGGGGTGTGTGTGTGTGTGTGTGTGTGTGTGTGTGTGTGTGTGTGTGTATTAGGGATTATGAGGTCAAATAATGAGGCAGGAATAAAATCTGAAAAAAATTCTTTACCCTGATCCCATGACAGCACAAAGCAAATCAGTGCAGTAGGGCTATTTCAGAGGCGGCAGATGAATCAAAATCTCTCTGCCATCCCTCTGTGCTCAGAAGACACAGGGACCCTTCCTGCCCTTTAACTGTTCTGCCTACAAGACCCATTGTAACGCTTTTTCTCAGGAAGAATGCGAAATTAATTTGGTTTCCCTGCATCTTGTTCTATTTTTATCTAAGTGCTAACTGTTCATTCAAAAATAAAAATAAAGGATCACACAATATGCATGCAACTGCCTTTGAAACTTAAGGATGAAAAACTGGTTATGAAAGAGGTTAGTGTTGTTATTCCAGAGAGATAACCCCGGTTGCTATGGCGAGGAATCTTCTGTCAATCACCCGGATGAAGTTGGCTCCTCTTGCAAGAACAGCCTCTATTAGAACTGCAGTTTGAATATATTTGCCACTGAGCTCTGACTCAGATGTTTAACTTAGTGGACAGGTCTGTGTTCTATCAGTTGGAATATTGTAGAATATTGTTAAATGTAGGGCTTATAGAATGCAGCTGAGTGAAACTGCGTGCTCTCAGAATGGGCCAATTTAACTACCAGGCTAGGTATTCTTTTTTTTGTGGGGTGAGGGATGGGTTCGACCCCTGCTTGGGGTACTGAGATCCTGCAAGCCGTGCAGCACGGCCAAAAAAAAAAAAGGTATTCTGAAAAAGTTTGGAAGGATTTGGGCAAGAATAGAGCTAACCATGACCAGCAAAGGAAAAGCTACAAAGAATACGTTACAATGTGTGGTGTGATTTGGTTTGTAAAATGGGAGTCCTTGATGAATTCCTTGATTGACTTTTTAAAAAAATTTTTCAATGGTTTTGATCTGTGGTGTTTATAGCTTAATGATCTGCCATTCCTGTTGAAATTTATTCAGGCAGTAATCCACAAGAAATTGGTTGTTCGCCGTTTATGACTTGTTATTTAACATTTAACAGAATGGCTATTTATTTTGGAAACAACCAATTGTGAGAGGTTTATTGCCATTGTACACCATAATCAACTGCTTGTATCATTACTAGTTTTGCAAGAGATAAAACAGGCAGCTGCAAACGGAAAATTGTTGAGTCGCTTTAAACATTTGCATTTGTGATTGTACAGGGGCGCTCCTTCCCCCTGAAGTTCACCTGCGTTTACAGCAACGCTGCACTCGCCTTCAGTAGGAAATGTTCAGCGTTCTGGTTAAAATTGGATCCAAATAAGATAACGCTCCTAAAGGTCTCCGCAGTTTTTTTTCAATTACTTACATGAAAAAGGCAGACACGATTTGGATGAGCTAGGACAATGCTGTAGATTACATTTTGTTTATCCCAGTATCATAGCAGGAATTCAGTTTCACTGCTTTTAGACAAATCCAACTGTTTGAGTAATTTATTCCACCAAACCCTCAGAGAGAGCCTTCTGTCACCGGGGTTTCTGCTTTAGCACTCGCTGCTCTGCTGTAAGATTCACCACCGTGGACTAAGACCCAGAACGTGATTAGAGCTCTGAGTGGCCATTCAGCCTGGAGTCCCCAGGAGCATCTGTGGCCGTGACTGTGATTTATAGAGGACACCGTGTGCATCAAAGCTACACAGATTCTCTTGGGCAAGTTTGATCTGAGTGGTTTGCAATTTCTGGTGGGAATCATAGAGTCCTAGAGCTGACAGGGGCGTGGAGGGGAACGACAGGGGTTGAAGGTCCCTAGCAGATGAGTATTCTGGGCCCTGGGGCAGTGAAACTAGGCCTGCGAGAGTGTGCAAATCATGACATCTCTCTGAGCCCTAGTTCCCATGAGTAGGTACTATTACTGCCGTTTCACCAAAGGGATCACACCTGTCTGAACATTCTTAATCACTCTGATATCTACAATATTTAAGGAATTTTAAAAGAGAAACATTCCCATAGCTCCAAACATCTTCACATGTGTACCCTACTTTTGCCTAATTCCAATTATAATGAGTTTATACTCTTTAAGTCCCATTTTTTTCGTACCTTCACCATCATATCATCATTATTAGTGTCTCCTTCAACCGTTGGATGAAAGGTATCTGGCATGAAAATTATCTGACTGTCCTAAGTCAGGTCCCTTGGAGTCTGCATTAGACCCATGTCAATCCAGTGAATGTTTGCTGGGTGCTTCCAATATGCAAAGCACCATGCTAGGTCCTGGGTGAGCATGTAGCCCCCGTCGCTAACACACATCCTGCGCCCCTCAGGCAGCCTCTACATTGGTCTAGGCTGCAGAGCCCGGTCCAGGTCCTGGAAAGATGAGAATGATGTTGTGGGCTAGATTCAAAGTTGCCTTTACTTTTGTTTCCTCCGGGGCAGCCAACAAAAAGCAGTATAAAGGGAACATAAGACGAACATACAGGAGGGTAAAGGGGGCTCCCCATGACCCCACTGTTTCTCACAGGGCACACCCAGGGTTTCCTGGTCCTGCCAGCTGGTGTGGATTTGAGGTCCACCAGGATAGAGAAGCATAGAACTGCTGCCCCACTGCCTTTGTACTCGGAGCCTCATCAAACACCAGAAAGGACAGATGTGACCAAATAAGGCAGTAATCCTGCCACTCAGTCTGGAATTTCAAGGTTCTAGGGCAGTGTGGCCCAATGGAACTTTCTCCAGCGATGGAAATGTTCTATATCTTTGCTGTACAAAATGGTAGCCACTAGGTGAATGTGGCTATTGAACACTTGATATGTGGCTAGCGTACTTGAGAAAATAAGATTTTAATTGTAGATAATTTAAGTTTCTATTTAAACAGCCACATGTAGCTGTTGGCTACCATACTGGACAACGTAATTCCAGGCTTTGAGATTCCAGGGGGCCAGCACTGGAACAGTCTCCCTTGGTTCAATTTCCCTATCTATGCCTCTTAGTGACTCTCTGTGGGCCGACCTAGATTGTGTCCTTATGTCCTTATGCACCCCTGATCTTCACAGCGGTTTGGCTTTCCTTCCCTCTGTGTGTCGGTGGCGTGAGGCAGAGTAGAAGAGCTCTGTACATCAGACAGTTTCTTTCTTGCAACAACTGCAACCAACTCAGGCTGATTTAAGCAGGAAATGAACGCATTACAGGGATATTGACAGGCGCACAGAATCACCGAGAAGGCAGAAGAACCAGGTTCAGCGTCCTGCAGCCAGGACACTGGCTTGGACGGAATGGGGGGCGGGGCACAGTCTCCATTACTGATACTGATGACATCAGTCACTGGATGCCACAGGTCAGGGTGCCAATGCCGCCTTCAAAAGGTTATCCTTCTGCAGCCACTGGCAGTGACCTTGTCATCATAATTTTGGAGCAGGCTGGTGGTGCCTGGGTCATCTGCTCCCATGCTGGCTGCAGAGGGGCTGGCAAAGCAAGTAGCTGCCACTTCCAGCTTCTACAATGGGAGGCAAAATCTACCTTAGCTCAGGGAACTCCACAAAGCTAGGAAGGGGCTCAGATGCTCGGTGATGAAAAGAATGAATACTCCTTAATGAGCACAACACAACACTTATCCAAATCTCCGCTGAAGTCAGCGAGATCTTCAATTCCCCTGATTCAGTAAAGCCTATCTGTGAATCTAACCAGGCCAAAATTGTATTGGCCGCCCTGTAGAACTGCTTTCCCTGAAGGGCACTTAGGTGCAACGTCATGGGTGGACAGGAAAGGATGTTATATGACACAGCCCCATGAAACGTATAGCGTCCCTTCTAAGGACATCGTGGAGGGCATTGTTCACAACCCCTCACAGAGCTGCGTTGGCTGCCGGAAAGCTTAGAGCAGCAGATATGGCCCACCTGAAACCTGAGTATAAGATCCTGGAGTACGTAATTTATGCACAAATGCCATCCTTTGTTGTTTCTTACCTTTCTAACCCTTATCTCCCTTTGCCCTGATCTTGTCACCTAAAGTAAATGGTTTATTTTACATTCTAGTTACATATTTGCAATCCACCTTACCTCCCTTTTGGAGCATGTCAAAATAAAAATATATAACCTGCACCCACAATTGCGCCAAGAGGTCATCTCACTGTGCAAAGGATGCACGAAGAAGGGCCAGTGGGCTCTGCCTGGGGAGCTTGGGGGAGGGCAGTGCTGGGAAAGTCCCTGAAAGGGGGCGCCCTTTGAAGGATGGGGAAGTAGACATTTATTCCCCCAAAAAAACAAGGCAAGGGAGAGCCTTCCAGGCAGCATGAGCAAAACCAATGTTTAGTTCTGGTTTTCATCTCTTCTCTCTTCTTTTTTTTTGGCCGTGCGGCACGCAGGATCTTACTCCCCCCAGCAGGGATTGAACCCGTGCGCCTGCGGTGGAAGCGCAGAGTCTTAACCACTGGACCGCCAGGGAAGTCCCTCAGCTCTTCTCTTCTAAACAATCACTGTTGCAGTCTGGAGGTGAGTTTTTAACACACAGGCTCCTGGATGGTTTTCTCTGACTCATGTTCTTGTCTTCCACCGCTGTCCTATTTCCAGGGTGCCCAGAGAAGAGAGGAAAAGGACTCCGAGGCTAAATTAAGAGGCTCTCTGCTGGCCTGGCTTGGATCCCATCTGCCCCATTTGGCCGCCATCCTCTTGACAGGTGGGCCTGGCACGGCAGTTCAGGCCTTTCAGCTAATTGTGGGCGGCTCTGAAAAGGCCTGTTCACTCACTCCAAAAAGAAACACCCAAATAAATCCACCCTCTCGTGCTTGCTTCGGCAGCACATATACTAAAATTGGAACTGTTAATTGCAGCTCTATTTACAATAGCCAGGACATGGAAGCAACCTAAGTGTCCATTGACAGATGAATGGATAAAGAAGCTGTGGCCCATATATACAATGGAATATTACTCAGCCATAAAAAGAAACGAAATTGAGTTATTTGTAGTGAGATGGATGGACCTAGAGTCTGTCCTACAGAGTGAAGTAAGTCAGAAAGAGAAAAATAAATACCGTATGCTAACACATATACATGGAATCTAAAAAAAAAAAAAAAGGTTCTGAAGAACCTAGGGGCAGGACAGGAATAAAGATGCCGACGTAGAGAATGGACTTGAGGACACGGGGAGGGGGAAGGGTAAGCTGGGACAAAGTGAGAGAGTGGCATGGACATATATACACTACCAAATGTAAAATAGCTAGCTAGTGGGAAGCAGCCGCATAGCACAGGGGGATCAGCTCGGTGCTTTGTGACCACTGAGAGGGGTGGGATAGGGAGGGTGGGAGGGAGGCGCAAGAGGGAGGGGATATGCGGATATATGTATATGTATAGCTGATTCACTTTGTTATAAAGCAGAAACTAACACAACATTGTAAAGCAATTATACTCCAATAAAGCTGTTAAAAAAAAAAAAATCTACCCTCTTTGGTAGATTGAGCAGCCAAAGGAGCTTTCTGGAGAGCCAATGGTGCCAGACCAATTTAATTTCCTTGTCTGATGGATGAAAGGGAACACAGATAAGGAAACCAGCAATAGATGCCATCTTCTGGGGCTGCAGGAGAGATTTTGACTCTGCCCATGTGATGTTCCCATCAGTAGAGCAAAATGGCAGGGTCCTGGTGGAGTGACATATGGAAGTAAGTCAAGAGGCCCTTGATGATCAACACGACTGAGACCCGGAGAGTCTGGGTGAAACCCAAGCTCTGGGGCCAACATCAAAGTGGGATGTTTCAAAGACTCTACTAAGACCAAAGGGCTCCTTTATTTGGCGATTTGGTGATCTTCTGCATGGGCTTCAAGCAGGGCATAGAGTAATCTCTCACGGGAGGGGCTAGTGTGGTTGCAGGGGCCCCTTGGGGGTAGGAAGCTCTGCCAGCGAGGGAGTGAGGTCTCTGAGGAGCTGGAGGTCTTATTCCCCATGCCTAGCACTTTCTGTGGGAGGTGACACCCTGTGTTTTGAAGAGCCTGGCCTTGGTTGTCTTGGGTGCCAGGCAGAGACTCAGGTTTGGATGCCAGCTCTGATTCTCCTTGCTAGCTGGGTGATCACAGAAGAGTCACTTACTCTCTCCAGGCTTCAGTTTCCTTGTCTGTGAAATGGGCACAATTCCATTTACTTTTTTTGTATACTAATAATTAGAGGTTAAAATGAATGTAAAATGCACAGTGCCCAGCACTCAGTAGGCACTCAATAAACGTTATTTCCTTTCCTTCCTAACCCCAGGCTTCCCAGCACTGCTTATATTAGGCTAGATACAACACTGCCACAAAGGGTCTGTAATGAAACAAAAATCTCTTGGGGACTCAGAATCCCAGACCAGGAGCCTTGTAATATAAGACATATTCAGACAAAAAGTAAAGCACACCGAAGCATAATCACAAGTGGATAGAGCCAGTTGGACTTTGGGTTTTTGTTTGTTTGTTTAATTTTTAATTTTATTTTTTCCACCTTTATTGAGATATAATTGTCAGATAACTTTGTATAAGTTTAAGGTGTACAATGTGATAATTTGATACTTATATATAATATATATATACACTTATATTGCAAACTAATTTCCACAATAAGGTTAGTTAACATTTACATCACCTCATATAATTAGCATTTTTAATTTTTGTGGTGAGAACATTTAAGATTTGCTCTCTTATCAACGTTCAAATATATAATACAGTTTTGTTAACTATGGTCACCATGCTATATATTATATCCCCAGAACTTGTTCATTTTATAACGGAAAGTCTGTACCCTTTAATCAACATCTCCCCATTTCTTCCATGCCCCAGACCCTGGCAACCACCATTCCACTCTCTGTTTCTATGAGTTTGGCTTTTTTTAGATTGCACATATAAGTAAGATCATATAGTATTTGTCTTTCTCCGTCTAGCTTATTTCACGCAGCATAATGCCCTCAAGGTCCATCCATGTTGTTGCAAACAGCAGGATTTTCTTCCTTCTCATGGCTGAAAAATATTCCATTTTGTATATATATAAATATGTACATTTATATATGTATATAAATATACACATACACACATATCACATCTTCCTTATCCATTCACCCATTGATGGCCTCTTAGGTTGGTTCTGTACCTTGGCTATTGTGAATAATCCTGCACTGAACATAGGAGTGCAGCTATCTCTTTGATGTCCTGATTTCATTTCCTTTAGATATGTACCCAGAATGGGATTGCTGGATCACATGGTAGTCCTATGTTTAATTTTTTGAGGAACCTCCATGTTGTTTTCCTTATTTGCTGCATTAATTTATATTTCTACCAACAGTGCACAACGACTTCCTTTTCTCCGCATCCTCGGCAACACTTATCTTTTTGAAGATATCTAAGAGATGTGAAGTGATTCTCATTGTTGTTTTGATTTGCATTTCCCTGATGAAACTGTTGGCCAGCTGTATGCCTTCTTTGGAAAATGTCTAACTCTGCCCACTTTTTAATAAGTTTTTTTTTTTAAT
Source organism: Eubalaena glacialis (assembly GCF_028564815.1). Classification (NCBI taxonomy): domain Eukaryota; kingdom Metazoa; phylum Chordata; class Mammalia; order Artiodactyla; family Balaenidae; genus Eubalaena; species Eubalaena glacialis. The sequence continues at coordinate 66,610,433 of NC_083731.1, read as the reverse complement.
GTTTTGGCCACGCTCCGCGGCATGCGGGATCTTAATTCCCCAACCAGGGATCGAACCCGCACCCACTGCAGTGGAAATGCAGAGTCCTAACCACTGGACTGCCAGGGAAGTCCCTTTTTCTAAAAAAAAAAATTAATTTTTATTTATTTTTTAAATTATTTTTAAACATTTATTTATTTATTTATTGCTATCAAGTTGTTTGAGTTCTTTATATATTTTGGACATTAACCCTTCATCAGATATATGGTTTGCAAATATTTTCTCCCTTTTGGTAGGCTGACTTTTCATTTTGTTGATGGTTTCCTTTGCTGTGCAGAAGCTTTTTAGTTTGATGTAATCCTACTTGTTTATTTCTGCTTTTGTCGCTTTTGCTTTGAGTGTCAAATCTAAAAAATCATTGCCAAGACCAACGCCAAAAAGTTTTCTCTCTCTGTTTTCGTCTAGGAGTTTTATGGTTTTTTAGGTCTTATGTTTAAGTCTTTAACCCATTTCAAGTTAATTTTTATGAGTGGTGTAAGATAGGAGTCCAATTTCATTCTTCTGTATATGATTATCCAGTTTTCCTAGCACCATTTACTGAAGAGACTATTCTTTCCCCATTGAGTATTCTTGGCTCCCATGTTAAATATTAGTTGATCATATATGCAAAGGTTATTATCTGGATGATCTATTTATTGATATATTGGGGTATTGAAATCCCCTACTATAATTTTATTGTTGTCTATTTCTCCTTTCAGATTTGTTAGTATTTGCTTTTTTTTTTAATAAATAACATTTAGTTCCAATTTTTATCTCATTTCTTATCCTACTTGAATCTCATAGCATCTTAATTGAAACCTGAATAGAAGCATGTGGCTTTTTTTTTTTTTAATATTTATTTATTTATTTATTTTTGGCTGCGTCAGGTCTTAGTTGTGGCCTGTGGGATCTTTCATTGCGGCGCGCAGGCTCCAGAGCATGTGGGCTCTGTAGTTGCGGTACACAGGCTCAGGTGCGTGGGCTCAGTAGTTGCGGCGTGCAGGCTCAGTAGTTGCAGCGTGCAGGCTTAGTTGCCCTGTGGCATGTGGGATCTTAGTTCCCCAACCAGGGATCAAGCATGCGTCCCCTGCATTGGAAGGCGGATTCTTAACCACTGGATTACCAGGGAATTCCCTGTTAGTATTTACTTAATAACATATTTAGGAATTCCAATGTTGACTGCATATATTGTTTATATTCTCTTGATGAAGTGACACCTTTATCATTATATAATGACCTTCTTTTTCTCTTGTTACAGCTTTTGAGTTAAAGTCTACTTTTTATTTTTTTAATTTATTTATTGAATTTATTTATTTTTGGCTGCGTTGGGTCTTCGCTGCTGCTCACAGGCCCCCTCCAGCTGTGGCGAGCGGGGGCCATTCCTCACTGCAGTGCGCGGGCCTCCCATTGCGGTGGCTTCTCTTGTTGTGGAGCACAGGCTCTAGGCACGTGGGCTTCAGTAGTTGTGGTGTGCGGGCTCAGTAGTTGTGGCTCACGGGCTCTAGAGCACAGGCTCAGTAGTTGTGGCGCATGGGCTTAGATGCCCCATGGCATGTGGGATCTTCCCGGACCAGGGCTCGAACCCGTGTCCCCTGCATTGGCAGGCGGATTCCTAACCACTGCACCACCAGGGAAGCACTAAAGTCTACTTTTTCTGATACAAGTATAGTTATTGCTGCTTTCTTGTAGGCTGCATATAGTTGAGTCTCATTTTTTTATCCAGTCAACTACTTTTTGCCTTTTGATTGAACACTTTAATCCATTTACATTTAGAGTAATTATCAATAGGTGAGAACTTACTAACGGCATCTTATTAATTGTATTCTGGCAGTTCTGTAGTTCCTTTGTTCCTTTCTTCCTCTCTTGCTGTTGTCCTTTGTGAACTGATGATTTCTGGCATCGTACATTATGATTCCTTTCTCTTTATTTTTTGTGTATCTACAATAGGTTTTTGCTTTGTGGTTACCATGATGCTTACATAAAGCATCTTATAGATATAACCGTCTATTTCTCTTTTAAATAAATCATTTTCACAGTTGTTTTCTTTTTTTAAAATTTATTTAATTTATTTATTTATTTTTGGCTGTGTTGGGTCTTCGTTGCTGCGTGCAGGCTTTCTCTAGTTGTGGCGAGTGGGGGTTACTCTTCTTTGCGGTGTGCGGACTTCTCATTGTAGTGGCTTCTCTTGTTGCAGAGCACGGGCTCTAGGTGCACGGGCTTCAGTAGTTGTGGCATGTGGGCGCAGTAATTGTGGTTCGCGGGCTCTAGAGCACAGGCTCAGTAGTTGTGGTGCACCAGCTTAGTTGCTCCGCGGCATGTGGGATCCTCCCGGACCAGGCCTCAAACCCGTGTCCCCTGCATTGGCAGGTGGATTCTTAACCACTGCGCCACCAGGGAAGCCCCTAACAGTCTATTTTAAGCCACTAACAACTTAGCTTTGATCTCACACAAAAACTCTATCTTTTTATTCCCCCTTTGATGTTTTTGATGTCACAGATTACCTCTTTTTATATTGTGTATTCATTAGCAAGTAATTGTAGCTATAGTTATTTTTTAACACTTTTGTTCTTTAACCTTTTTACTAGTTAAGTGGTTAACACACTACCATATTACAGTATTAGAATATTCTGAATTTGATTATATATTTACTTTTACCAGTGTGTTGTATTTTGTCATGTTTTCAAGTTACTAATTAGCATCCTTTCATTTCAGCTTGAAAAACTCCTTTTAGCATTTCTTGTAAGGTAGATCTAGTGGTGATGAACTCCTCTCAGCCTTTGCTTGTCTGGGAATGTTTTATCCCTCTTTCATTTCTGAAGGACAAGTTTACCAGATAAAGTATTCTTGGTTGGCAAGTTTTTTTGTTTTTTGTTTTCCCTTTCAGCACTTTACATATATCATTCTACTATCTTCTAGACTGCAAGGTTTCTGCGATGAAATTCACTGATGCTTTTTGGAAGTTCCCTTGAAAGCAATGAGCTTCTTTTCTCTTGCTGCTTTTAAGTTTCTGTCTTTGATTTTTGATAGTTTCATTATAATATGTTTTCAAGAAGAGATTTTTTTAGTCGAATTTGTTTGGAGACCTATGAGCTTCATGTTGTCCCCCCAGCTGCTCACAGCCCCCTAGTTGTGCAGTTCACAACTCAGTACTCTGGATGGAGTGAGAGAGAACTGGGCCTCTGTGGCAGCATCCTGCACAGCTGGAGAAGCCAGACGCTCATTCACATGCTCTCACTTTCCCCTGTGGGGGGGAAATCACAGGCCAAGAAGGGCTCTCTTGGCCCCAAGCTGTGCCCACCCAGGGCAGGGGTGGTGGTTGATGGGATAAAGTCAACTTGGTTCTCTTACCCCTTCTAATGCATCCAATCTGATTTGTTTGCTCCAATGATGTCCTGGACCTTCTCCACTGGACTTCCACTAAGGCTCTCTTGCCCATGGGTGATTGTCTAAATCAGGGGCTCCTGTACTGTGGCCAAGAAGAGCTCTAGCCAGTTCATAAACCACTTCAGGGTTCACAGGCAGGACCAAGGACCCTGATGCATGGGTGGGCTAGACTCTTCCTGGGTCCCTTGCTGTGTGATGCTGAATCCCACCACTCCCATAAAGCACTTTTGTCTGTAGATGGATGCTAAATTGTTGTTGAAGGGGAGATATAATTGAGAGATGCCTTATTCCTCCATCCTGCTCCAGTTGGATTTTGTATTAGTCAGGGTTCTCCAGAGAAAGAGAACCAAAAGGATATGTATGTATATATGGAGAGATTTATTTTAAGTAATTGGCTCATGTGATTATGGAGGCTGGCAAGTCCAAAATCTGATGGGTGGGCCAGGAAGCTGGAGACCCAGGGAAGAGCCAATGTTGCAGGTCAAATGTGAAGGTCATCTGCTGGCAGAATTCCTTCTTGCTTAGGAGAGGTCAGTCTTTATACTAATTTCTTTAACTGATTAGATGAGGCCCACCCACATTATGGAGGGCAATCTGCTTTATTCAAAGTCTACCAATTTAAATGTTAGACTTAGGTAAAAAAAACACCCTCACAGAAACATTCAGAATAACCTTTCACCAAATATTTGTGCACTATAGCCCAGCCAAGTTGACACGTAAAATTAACCATTTTAAACTTCACACTGTACCCAAGTGACTGGGGGACCCTCCCCTCATTTCTGTCTCTACATTTTGCCCCCGCTGGGTTAGGGGTTTTCTTTCTGTGCTTCCAGAGCACATAGCGTCTTCTTAGAGGCAGGGCTCATGACTTACTCAGCTGGGTATCCTAGCAACTGGCACAGAGCCAGGCACATAGTAAGTGCTCAATAAATGTTTATTAAATGTACAAGAACTAAGAGATTATAGGTGCTTAGTGAGCCAGATGATAACCCCCTGTTGCCTTCTTGAACCAGGAGGATGCAGGAGCCCTTCATCTGTGCCCCTACGCCTGGATGTAGGCATAGCATGGCAGTGTGGAGGCTGAATGCCACCTTTCCCACTACCAGCTGTGTGATTCCAAACAGCTTACTTCACCTCTCTGGCACAGAGCAGCCATTCAGTAAACACTAACTCTCATTCAATAAAACCAGAACTAGCTAGAAAAATACCTGTGGGGGAAGTTAACTAGACACTGTACATTCTGATGGACCGCCAGAAAAGGCTGAAGGACGGTTTGGTCCAGGTTGAGGACAAACACGATGATGGATGATGCGGAGGAGGGCAATCAGGGTGCTGTTATTTGTGTCTCTGCCAAGTATTAGACACATCTGATTCCATTGTTTAATCATCACAACAACTTGCAAGGCAAGAGAGGCTTCTCTTAAACTTTTTTTGTGCCTTGAACCTCTGGACCCTTTTTCAGAATAGTTTTCAAATGCAGGCAATAAAAAATAAAATTACAAAGGAAACCAATTAGTTTAAAATAAATTAGTTTTTATAAAACTAAAACACATTTATGATAGAGTAATGTGTGTGCCTCATTATTAATACATTAAGTATTGAGATCTGGCAAGTCTAAAAACTATAATTTTGAAGTAGATGAACACAAATGATATGTAGAGATACTGTAAATATCTAATTGCAGAGAACTGTAGTGTGATATGAAAATATCTGTGATTTCTACTGCTGACAGTTATGGGCTACTAATACTACTGTGATTTCTTGCCTATGTTCATAATTGAAGGGCATGCTAGATTTCAGATAGAGATTAGTGAAAATAAAAATGACTTTTTTTTCCTATCCAAGTCCACGGAACCCCTGTATTCCATCCACAATTCCCTTGGCAGTCTATGATTAAGGTAAATTCTGTCATTCCCAATTTACAGATGAGGAAACAGGAGTTCAGAGAAGTTAAGTAAATTTTCAAAGATCACAGAGTAAGTGAAAGAGCTAGAACTCTTTCAGAAGCACCGTTTGCCTCTAAAGCTTGTTCTGTTTTCGCTTTAGCAGTGCTTCTCAATCTTTAACGAGCATGTAATCATTTGGGAACCTTGTTAAAATGCATAGTCCTATGCCCCACCCCTAGTGATTCTAATTCAGAAGATTTGTGGGGGGAGTGTGAGAGTCTGCGCTTCTAAACTAGCTCTCCAGTGACACCTTTGCTGCTGGTTCTGGGACTGACCACACTGCACTTCCCATTGATGATTTGACTCCTGGAGGAGAAGGAGATGACTCTGGCTATCTTGTCCTGAAGGTCAGAGAGCCTTCTCGGTCAGGACCCGCGGGTGTAAGCTTGCTCTCACCATCTCCTTTTGCTCTCTCTTCCCCCTTCTGCTTACCATCTCTCCTTAAGCTGCCCGCTCTGCACATGATTCCTCTCTAGGCTCCCCCAGAATTCCATTTTAAGCTGGCTTCACTTAGATAAAAATGCTGTGGGAAAAGGAGAGGCCCCAGGGTGATTAACATCACTCAGACCCTGGGGACGGCCCTGCCAGCAGCTCCCAGAGTCCCTCCCACACCACCCTTTGGACCTCAGTCCTGCCGCCTTCCTGAGCTGTGCTCCTGCTGAGCCCGTGTAGACAGGCTGAGACACACAGGGTGCATCTAGCGCAGGGATGCTCAACCTTGGCTGGACATGGAAATACCAGAGGGGCTTTAAAAAATTGTTGCCTGGCTCCCCTCCAGAAAGTCTGATGGTCTGGGGTGCTGCCTGGACATTAGGAGTTGTAAAAGCTACAGAGGTGATTCCAAGAAACAGCCAAAGTAGAGAATCGCTGGCTTAGTGAAAAGAAATCGGTTATGTGCACAGTTGTGGAGTTAGGCACCAGGCACCATGCTTGATGTTTTACACGCATCACTTTATTTCATCCTCACCGCAATTGTGTGAAGTGAAACGATCCCCATTTTACAGATAGGGAAACTGAGGACTCATAGAGGCTATATAACTTGTCCAAAGCCACACAGCAAGTAAGTATATGAGCCAGAATTTAAATCTTTATACAACTTTATAAAGTTGCATAAAGCTGACTATGAAGTTATATGAGGATTTTCCACTGGGGGGTGGGGTGGTGGATGGAGGTTGGTGCCCCTGACCCCCGTTGTTCAGCGGTCAACTGTATTGGTATTCATTATTTTAAAAAGTCCACTTATTGTTGTAATATCTGTATAGTACTTGAAATAAAAAACCAGCAAAGCCAAAGAGATAGGCAAGTAAAAATGAACATTTTTGGAAAAGCTACCGTGTACAGGCACTAATCTAGTATATCTGTATCTATGAAATCATTAAACTCCTCAAATTACCCTCTGAGGTACATATTATTATACTCATTTTATGGGTCAGGAGACCAAAAGAGAGGCTACAAAACTTCCACCAGGTCACTCTGCTAATAGAAAGTGGATCAGGGATTTACACTTAGGTCTATGTGCTGCTTCTATAGATTCCATGCTCCTTAGAGAACAGTGAATCCAGGTGGCTCAGAAAAGGCTGTGTCTTGCCCAGGCACACAGCTCATTAGCTGCAGAGCTATAGGACCAGAGTCCATGTCTTCAGTCCCCAAATTACAGGAACTCAGGTGTGTTCTTTCTTTGAGAAAAATTGCCATCTTCAAACATATTTTTGAAAAAGAAAGCACAAAATTCTCAAATAAATCTTTATGGGCTAATTTAGGTTAGACATGCAGTGTTATCAGAAAATGCCCTGATAATAATGAAGATTTGTGGTCCTCTCCCCTCTGAAAGCACTTTGGATGGGAGAATACAGTTTCCCAAGGGGCATCAGCATAAATATTAGCAGCAGGAAGAGAAAGACTAGGTACCATCCTCCTCCGAAAGCGGATCAAATTGGTAACATGTGTGGGTGTGTCTGCTTAGTGGAGTGGTTGGAGAACAAGACCAAAGATGACTCCATGTCAAGTGAAAACATCTTCATATAGAGCCAAACATGTGCAGATCCCATCAGAGCAATGCAACTCACTTGCAGGCGCTAGCTGGCAGCTCTGCACCTGGCTCTGTGAAACACACGAATTGGCTTCAAGGTTTAGTCGGACACCTGATTGGCTGGGCTGCAAAGGAAAATTTTAAACACAGCAGCATGGTAGGTTTGCAGCCTGGAGCCCGTGCAGAGCATTCTATGCGTAATGGAGTATGTGCTTGACATTGGCGAACTCATACACCAAGCCCCAGAGAGAAAATTTAAAATAATGCAGTATTACCCAAGACAGATTCCAGTGAATAGAAGATCTCCCAGTCACCTGCAAAATGAAGCAACAATTCATGCCTGGAGCTGGAAATAAAAAATTTAGCTTCAAAGCCCGTGCTCTTAGGTCATGGGTGAGGCACTTTGCCCATTTACAAAAGAGGAAGGTTCAGTGCTCTGGTGACTCCGTGCAAAGGCAGAATGGCTCTTGGATGAAAAAAAATCAATGTTGCTCTTCCCCGCAAAAATATGAATAATGCCCTGAACAAACACCTCTCTCCAAGGAGTCCAGAACATTCAGTGCATTTTTCCCCATTGGTTCCCATTCCTTTCTCATTAGTCTCATTGTCTCCCTCTGTGGGCAGGCAGGTGGGTGGTATTCCAGAAGCAGAAAGCAAGGCGAGGCAGGCTGGGGCGCTGGGCTTGGACCCGCAGCTCACGGATGGTCTGGGAGGAATCTCACCCAGGCGCCCCGAGGCTGCGAGGGTCCCGAGGTGTCACTGGTGCAAGAGTGAAAAAGAGGCCAAGAATAGGAGAGGACAAAGCCGACGGGCTCACTAGGAGAAAGAGAAATGTTCACTGCCATTGTGGATTTCTAACTCCCAGACAGCAAAGACCAAAAGCTGTTTTAGGCTAAGGCAGCCTTGGGAACAAAAAATGGTGGTGTTGGGGGTTGGATGGGGGACGCACAGCCTAGAATTAAGCAGAGTCGACTGCCACGCATCCCCTCATTGAATCCAGAAAGTCGGAACCCTTATTGTAACTGAACACTGAAAATCGTTAAACCTCTTTTGGTTGATCGATTTGTCCCCCGAAGCCAATTTATACCATGGTAATCCCACCGCTGCCCAAGAATGATGCTCTGAGCAGTTACCGCCTGACCTGCTGACCTCCACTAACGAGGTGTTCGTGCCTCCAGATATTTCTGGTCAGTTTAGGCCGGCTGTTCTTCTTTCCCCAGGAGTAACCGTCAGCCAGGCTTTGGGGGAAAACACCCTACTCCCTTGATATTAAGAAATACAAGAGGCCCTCAGACCTACTGACACCAGACACCACTCAGAGCCCTGAGGGAAGAAGCTGTAACCGACAGAGCATTCCTGAACCACACACCAGACCCTAGGAACTGCCCTTCAGGCATTATGGCTCTATTAAAAAATTAATCCAAAAAGGACGATGGTAACACATTAAAATCATCTATTTGTTGTTGTATTTCCACAGAGTATTATGGAGGGCATAGCTGCTTCACATACATCTTGAGCAAAAAATTCAAATTAATAATTTCATTATTTGCATATTTTCAGGTTTTCTCTGATTTTCCTCTTCATTACGTTTCTTAAAATTTAACATCACACACACCCTACATATGCTTGCAGTTTTCATATCACGGTAAATATGTACTCAATTATGTCTGTAGAGGAAACTGATGTTCCATACGTAAATCCCATTAACAGAGTCAAATATAACAGGCTCACTGCGTGATTCTGTATATTGTTCTTAATGCACCAGACTGCTGTGAAAATCATATTCCTCCCCTGATGAAACAAGATCCAAGCTCGCATTTGATGGTACACAGACTCTTCATGTTATGTTGGCCCAACATTGTCAGTCCTCCCTTCTCTACGGACTTGAAAACACTTGATCACAAGAGTCTCATGACAGCATGAGTGATGGCAACACACACTGTACCCTCTGAAGGTCTAACTGGCCTTGGAAGAAAAGATAATTAAGCTGTGACCATTCCCCAGGGCACGGTGTGTGTGGGGGGAGATGATGAAAGGGTGGGAGATGAGAAACAGAGGGCACGACCCTCCATACTCTCCCCGTTAGACTCTGGAAACTGAACAGTGGCCTTATTCTTCACTTACCCCAAGTACGGGATCCTGGCATGTGTGCAGACATTCAATGACATATTCCAGGGGTGACAGTTGGGTTGTGTCAGCATTTCTATTACCAATGCTTATGTTTAGAGTTCTTTATGCAGTCGAAAGTGCTGTGGGTCAAAAATTGACATGAAGATACCTCAGGCAAAAAACAACTAAACAAACCCAGGAAGCAGGCACTTTCTTTGGCATTTGCATTAGAAGATAAATACAAAAATCAATTTTAAAGTACTGTTGGGCTGATTTCTATTTTTTCCCTTGCTTATTTTGGTATGAGCGGTGAAAACCCAAGTTTCATTAAAGGCTTCTAAGAAAATCCACATGTCTATGATTTTTGGTTTCTGATAGCTGCCTTTAGAAGTGAAGCCATCAATACTGTGTCCTGAGGGACAAAGGGGCAAAGCATCTCCTCCAGTAGGGAGGTCTAAAAAGAAATTAGAGCAGGGCCTGTACGAGGGCTCACAGGGCAGATGAAGTTACATAACACATAAGTTTAGTGTCTTTTCTTCAAGAATTGTACAACGGAAAAAACTGAGTGTAAATTCAATTTTAGCAAGTCAGCTTTAATTTTAATTGTATTCGGAAAACTAAATAGATAGAAGTATCTTATAGTTTACCCTTTACAATTTTAAAGCAAGACAAACATGGCAGTATTTATTATTAATTTATTTATTTTCACAGATCGGATTTTTAAAAAATCTGTTTATGAGGGGAAAAATAGCCCAACAAAAATACAGTATATAAGCGAGTACAAAATGCAGTGGAACAGAATGCAAACTGGATACCTAAGTACCAAGAAGCTGAGGAACAAAGCATACATCAGGTCCGAGGGGGTCAATTAGGGAAGGCTGCATTTCTGTGTGTACACACTGTTCTTTCTGCAACACTGCTATCCAACATTCCAGACCAGCCTGGGAGATGCAGACTGTGCAAATACAGTCTGACATCTCACCACCAGGGGAAAAATATTATTAGATATTTTCATCCTACTCCAGAGGCATGGAAGCCAAAATGTAAACAGTTTCTAAAGTCAGCTCTTGGTTATCCACATTCATAGAAGGAAACAGCAAAAGCAAGAGTGGATAAATGGAAAGACTGATGAGTTGGCTTTGGAGTGCACTTATTTTTTGAATATAGGTATACCTATGTTCATGGAACTCACAAGTCTGCTATGAATATTATAGTCATGAGGAGGTAGAAATCTCCCAGACTTAAACCTTTTCACCATTTGATTAGAGCAGGTGAAAGAACAGAGAGTTACGTGACAACCTGAAAGACCCAGTCTTAGGTTGGTGACTACAGTTCTGTGGGTTCTATTAGACAACGCTCTGTGCAAAATTTAATTTTGGAATCTGGCATAAAAGCATGGCTTGAACCAATAACCCAGTCCACACTTGGGAATACTGGAAAGCAATTTTCAAAAATTCTTCTGAGTACTCACTCAATTCCCTTTCAAATGCAAGTTACCTCTTTTTATTTCAGTTGTCTCTCTTTCTGAACCTTAATTTTTTTCATTGCCTCTCTACGTCTTTCAATAAATGCAGGCTTCTTATTCTCATCTGTATTATACCGAGTAATTTCTCCATTTCTCTCCCCAAGGTCTGCTGCTTCACTTTCATGAGCTGTTTTCTGAACCTTGCTCTAGATGTTCTCCTTGAAAGCTCTTACCCAGCAGTGTTTCAAATAAAATCTCAACAAAGTTTCCTCCAGCCACACTCTAAGTCAGAGAAGCTCACACTGCTAAACTCTACGACGGAACTTTCGCTATGAGCGGTCGGATGGACATCACAGGCTTCCGGAGCAAAAGGAAGGACATTAGGGACTCCTCGCTCGTGCCAAGTGACACTGCATTCTGCCATAAACCTAGCTCCCAAATTATAACCCAAGGGCACAGCTGTCAAAGAAGGAGCCGAGAGCCACGCAAGCCCCCTTAATTCTACCATGATTCCCGCACTGTCTACAATTAGTGCAGTAAAGGTAAAGCACGTGGGCTTTGGAGTCAAGCCAAACTGGACTCGGATCCCAGTCCCACCTCTTACTAGCTGTGTATTCTTGGCAAAGTTCCTAAGCTCCTCTGGGCCTTTGTCTCTTCATCTCTAAAATGGCCACAGCAATAGCAGCTGCCTCTCAGGGGTGCCATGAAAATTAAGAGGGAGAACGTAGGCAGTCCGCTTGGCACAGCAGTTCCCGACTGCCGATTTAATTGTCCAGGGCATTTGCCCCTGTAAGGTGAGGGGCTAATTTGAAATTTACGGTCGACCTCTAGCCTGAGTGATCACATTCTGCCCATGTGGCACTGAACTCCCTCTTGATGCTGGAGGCTGCATGTCTATATCTATGTAATAGTCTGTTCAGACTTAAAATGTTGGCCAGGCTGCCAGGCACGGCTGAATAGAGTGGAGGGGGACGGGGTTATAACGACAGGAAGAGAAATGAACAGTACTTAATGAACTTCCATTTCAATTGAGCAGGGCTTTTAATAAAATAAAAAAAAAAAGGAAGAAAAAGCTTTTTATAAATTCTTTGCTCAGCAACAATAAAAAAAAGGGAAAAGAGCACTCGGCTGGGAACAGGAGCTACAGAGCTCATAAAAATCATTAGAAGGAACATTTTCTTTGTCTACCATACCCAGCAATTTCACTAGTGGGCAGTGATCCAGATCACTTAGATTCCACCTAAAAAACGAGTCCAGAGAACCTTCTCAACTTTTCCAGCTAATAAATCATCTAATCTCCTAATGTGTCTAACTCCACCATAAATAAAATTTTGGCTCATAATTCATGGCATATTTTTGACAAGTAGATGATACTGACATAGTGTTAACAGGATATGCTCTTTGGATATGCTCTTTTTCCACTAGGAGGGAGGCTCAGTGCTGACACATTTACTCACTGCCCTTAAATCCTCCTTGTAGCCAGAGGCCTTTGTCCAGGAGGTGCTGGGCAAGGTGCAGAGTCTCTGTGAATGGTGTGGTTCTCACTGTGCGAAATGAGCTGGCCTCCTAGTATATTTCACTTCTTGCTGCGGCCTCTGTAGCTCGTCCTAAGTGGGCTGAGTCACAGAAACTTCATATTTTTTGACATTAAGGGCCTGGCTAATTCATCTTCCCCCACAAATGTCATTAAACTACCTTAAGCTAATTGCCAAATGTGTTGCAGATTCATCATTAGAAGCTCTTTCAAGGTCCCCCATGACAAGCAGAGGATTTCTATACTTGGATAAAGTATGTTATTTCTTATGACCCTGCTGGGTAATCACAAGCATACCCAATAATACAACTCTTAATATTTCTTAATTCAAAAGTATCAGGGAAAAAAAAGGTCTCTATATTTAAGAATCTGGTTTTTTCTTCTATTTAGTTTGAGCATACAACACATTTTAAGGATGAACCTATTTTCTGTCTTTACTGCCTGATATAGTAAGTATTCAATATTTGCTGAATAACCAAAATACACTTCAAACTAAATAAAGGAAATGATTTGAAGATTAAATAAAACAATGTCTCCCTCAGTGAACATACTTTTTTCCTTACTAAACTTCTCTCCACTTTTTAAAAAAATTATTTATTTATTTATTTATCTTTATGTTTGGCTGCGTTGGGTCTTCGTTGCTGCGTGCGGGCTTTCTCTAATTGCGGCGAGCAGCGGCTACTCTTTGTTGCAGTGCGCGGGCTTCTCATTGCGGTGGCTTCGCTTGTTGCGGAGTATGGGCTGCAGGCGTGCGGGCTTCAGTAGTTGTGGCTCGCGGGCTCTAGAGCGCAGACCCAGTAGTTGTGGCGCACGGGCTTAGTTGCTCCGTGGCATGTGGGATCTTCCTGGACCAGGGATCAAACCTGTGTCCCCTGCATTGGCAGGCAGATTCTTATCCACTGCACCACCAGGGAAGCCCAACTTCTCTCCACTTTTGACTTCATGCTGGAGATTGGCACCATCAACTATACTGTAAATGGCATTCTGTGCTCCCCCTTTAATTAACTGTCTACTTGACTTACACTTTCTCTGGAATCTGGGAAGTAATTGCTTTGTTTTTAAAAGGTCTTTCCTAATCCCTCAGATTGCATCTAAGATGTAAGAATAAACAGAAACTGCAACATCAACAAAGAACTTAGTTAAGAAGAATATGCAATGACAGCAAATACATAAAAGCAATCTTTACTGAAGATAGGTAACCATTCAAATAAGCTTTTTACAGATAATAAGGAGTTGAGTGGGTAGCTGTTTATCTAATTTTATAAGTTTTCTGCCTTTTAGAGACTGAGTACTGAATTAATATCTACCTTAAAAAATAGTTGTATCATCTGAAACTACACCAGGTAGTTGAACTTAAATTCTACATTTCTGAAGAATTTTTTAAAGGCAATGCCGGGACTTCCTTGGCAGTCCAGTGGTTAAGACTCCGTGCTTCCAATGCAGGGAGCGCGGGTTTGATCCCTGGTCGGGGAACTAAGATCCCACATGCCACACTGCGAGGCCAAATATTAAAAACAAATAAAGACAATGCCTTAACTGATTTGATTAAGGGGGTAAAAAATCCAGACCCTGCCCTGCTACATATTAAAGATGGCCCCTAATTCTTTCACAGTTCTCTATATACTCTCCCTGTGAATCTAGGGGGGCTCCATGAAAGAGTTTTCCATTAAAACTGCCAGTTTTCAGACCCAGGTTGAGTTTGCAGCTTCCACTTCCTGTCTCTTAGACTGCAGCTGCTGTGGTGTGATGATGCCCTAGTAGCTCCGGGCAGAAACCTCTGTACAAAGGAACTGAGGCTCCAGGCCGACACCCCCGGTTAACCTCCGAGCCAACAGCCCCAGCTGATGCTGCATGGAATGGAGATGAGTTGTCTCCACCATGCACTAACCAAACTGCAGATTCAAGAGTAAAATAAATGATTACTGGCACACCAAACCTTAATTCAAGGTATTCTACCAGATGGGACACTGAAAGAAGGACTAATTATATTTTTTGAGCACTTGCTATATGACTAAATGCTTTATACAACCTTATTCCCTATAACAACCTTTTTAGATAGGATTCTTATTTTCTCTATTGTATAGATGACGCAATTATAGACTTGCAGATTAATTGCCCAAGATCATGTGATAGGAAGATAGTGTTCAAAACCAGATCTGTCTCTTGGACACATGCTCAGCAGATAAATGAGAACAGAATGAAGGAAATTCCAAACTAATGCTGGGGACTCAAATTTTTATGAATACATTATGGAGAAGAAAATGATGTCAATTAACAGGTATGTCCTGAGGGTACCCCAATATTGCTTAGCATAACTTTCAAAATCAGTGGTAACATTTTTTGAAGCACAGTATTCAGAAAACATTTTTTTTAGTACTTACAACTTTATGATGTCTACTAAGTGCCAAGTGCTCCACACTAAAGAGGTTACAAAGACGAACGACAAGATTCTTGCTCTAAAGGCTCTTGCACTTTTGTAGAAGAAATAAGTCATGTTACACAAAGAGTTGTTTCACAAGTTACCATAAGTGAGGAATAAAGTGCTGCGGGAATTTATTCATTCATTAAAGAAATATTTATTGGGTGGCAGTGTAGCAGTGACCAAGACAGATATGGTCCCTGCTCTCAAAGAACTGATGATTCACGATATTACTTTTGCTGGAATCACCAGAAAAGGAGGGATAGAGATTTTAGCTTGGCCTTAAACTATACCTAGGCTTTGGGCATGTGGAGAATTAGGAGGGTATTTGAGGTACAGGGGTAACAGTGAGCAGAAAAAAAAAAAAATACTAAAGCACAAGAAAATTAGGACACACAGGGGGATTTTAAGAACCATATTTTAGTGACTCTAAGAATCAATCAATTAAGTCAGCCATCCATTATTTTACGTACCAAAAGAAAACACAGTGGGATTACCCTGGTGGCGCAGTGGTTAAGAATCCACCTGCCAATGCAGGGGACACAGGTTCGATCCATAGTCAGGGAAGATCCCACATGCCGCGGAGCAACTAAGCCCATGTGCCACAACTACTGACCCTGCGCTCTAGAGCCCTTGAGCCACAACTACGGAGCCCGTGTGCCACAACTACTGAAGCCCATGCATCTACAGCCCATGCTCTGCAACAAAAGAAGCCACCCCAATGAGAAGCCCGCACAATGCAACAAACAGTAGCCTCTGCTCGCCACAACTAGAGAAAAGCCCGCGCGCAGCAATGAAGACCCAACGCGGCCAAAAATAAATAAATAAATTTATAAAAAGAAAAAAAGACACAATTAACATTTACAGCAATAGCTCTCCACCCAGGGCAAATTTGCCCTCCAAGGAACATTTGGCAACATTCACAAACATTTCTGATTGTCACAACTGAGGGGGTGCTACTGGACTTTCATAGGTACAGGCCCCTTGTTGCTAATCATCCTACCATGTGCAGGAGAGCTCCTCATAAAGAGAAATTATTCAGCTCAATAAGTCAATATTGCCAACGTTGAAAAATCCCCCACTGGAGAGCTTCAAGATGGAGGAGTTAAGACGTGGAGATCACCTTCCTCCCAACAAATACATCAGAAATACATCTACATGTGGACCAACTCCTACAGAACACCTACTGAACGCTGGCAGAAGACCTCAGACTTTCCAAAAGGCAAGAAACTCCCCGCATACCTGGGTAGGGCAAAAGAAAAAAGAAAAAAACAGAGACAAAAGAATAGGGACGGGAACTGCACCAGTGGGAGGGAGCTGTGAAGGAGGAAAGGTTTCCACACACTATGGAGCTCCTTCACTGGCAGAGACGGGGGGTAGCAGGTGGGGAAGCTTTGGAGCCATGGAGGAGAGCACAGCAACGGGGGTGCAGAGGGCAAAGTGGAGAGATTCCCGCACAGAGGATCGATGCCGACCAGCACTCACCAGCCCGAGAGGCTTGTCTGCTCACCAGTCGGGACAGGTGGGGGATGGGAGCTGAGGCTCGGGCTTCGGAGGTCGGATCCCAGGGAGAGGACTGGGGTTGGCTGCGTGATCACAGCCTAAAGGGGTTAGTGCGCCACAGCTAGCCAGGAGGGAGTCCGGGAAAAAGTCTGGAGCTGCCAAAGAGGCAAGAGACCATTGTTTCGGGGTGCGCGAGGAGAGGGGATTCAGAGCACCGCCTAAACGAACTCCAGAGACGGGCGCAAGCCGCGGCTATCAGCGCGGACCCCAGAGATAGGCATGAGACGCTAAGGCTGCTGCTGCTGCCACCAAAAAGCCTGTGTGCGAGCACAGGTCACTCTCCACACCTCCCCTCCTGGGAGCCTGTGCAGCCCGCCACTGCCAGGATCCCAGGATCCAGGGACAACTTCCCAGGGAGAAGACACAGTGTGCCTCAGGCTGTTGCAAAGTCATGATGGCCTCTGACGCTGCAGGCTTGCCCCGCATTCCGCACCCCTCCCTCCCCCCAGCCTGAATGAGCCAGAGCCCCCTAATCCGCTGCTACTTTAACCCCGTCCTGTCTGGGCAGGAACAGACGCCCTCAGGCGACCTACATGCACAGGCGGGGCTAAATCCAAAGCTGAACCCCAGGAGCTGTGCAAACACAGAAGAAAAAGGGAAATTTCTCCCAGCAGCCCCAGAAGCAGTGGACTAAACCTCCACAATCAACTTGATGTACCTGCATCTGTGGAATACCTGAATAGACAATGAATCATCCCAAAATTGAGGCGCTGGACTTTGGGAGCAACTGCAGGCTTAGGGTTTGCTTACTGCACCTAATTTGTTTCTGGTTTTATGTTTATCTTAGAGTTTTTAGAGTTTATTATAATTGGTAGATTTGTTTATTGATTTGGTTGCTCTCTTCCTTTTTAATATATAGATATATATATTTTTTCTTTTTCTCTTTTGGATTTGTTTTTTGTGGTTTGATTGCTCTCTTCTTCCTTCCTTCCCTCCTTCCTTCCTTCCTTTCCTTCCCTCCTTCCTTCTTCTTTTTCTCTCCCCCCGCCCCCTTTCTTCTCTCTCTCTCTCTTTCATTCTCTCTCCCTTTTCTTCTCAGCCGAGTGGCTGACAGTGTCTTGGTGCTCCAGCCGGGTGTCAGGCCTGTGCCTCTGAGGTGGGAGAGCCGAGTTCAGGGACATTGGTCCGCCAGAGACCTCCGGGCTCCACATAATATCAAACAGCGAAAGCTCTCCTAGAGATCAACATCTCAATGCTAAGACCCAGCTCCACTCAACGACCAGTGCTGGACAACCTATGCCAAACAAATAGCAAGACAGCAACACAAACCCACCCATTACCAGAGAGGCTGCCTAAAATCATAATAAGGTCACAGAAACCCCAAAACACACCACTGGACATGGTCCTGCCCACCAGAAAAGCAAGATCCAGACTCATCCACCAGAACACAGGCACCAGTCCCCTCCACCAGGAAGCCTACACAACCCACTGAACCAACCTTAGCCACTGGGGGCAGACACCAAAAACAACGGGAACTACGAACCTGCAGACTGCAAAAAGGAGACCCCAAACACAGTAAGTTAAGCAAAATGAGAAGACAGAGAAACACACAGTAGATGAAGGAGCAAGGTAAAAACCCACCAGAACAAACAAATGAAGAGGAAACAGGCAGTCTACCTGAAAAAGAATTCAGAGTAATGATAGTAAACATGATCCAAAATCTTGGGAAAAGAATGGAGAAAATACAAGAAACGTGTAAAAAGGACCTAGAAGAACTAAAGAGCAAACAAACAATGATGAACACCACAATAAATGAAATTAAAATTCTCTAGAAGGAATCAATAGCAGAATAACTGAGGCAGAAGAACAGATAAGGGACCCGGAAGATAAAATACTGGAAATAACTACTGTAGAGCAGAATAACAAAAAGAGAATGGAAAGAATTGAGGACAGTCTCAGAGACCTCTGGGACAACATTAAACACACCAACCTTCGAATTACAGGAGTCCCAGAAGAAGAAGAGAAAAAGAAAGGGACTGAGAAAATATTTGAGGAGATTATAGTTGAAAACTTCCCTAATATGGGAAAGGAAATAGTCAATCAAGTCCAGGAAACGCAGAGAGTCCCATACAGGATAAATCCAAGGAGAAACACGCCAAGACACATATTAATCAAACTATCAAAAATTAAATAGAAAGAAAAAATATTAAAAGCAGCAAGGGAAAAACAACAAATAACATACAAGCGAATCCCCATAAGCGTAACAGCTGATCTTTCAGCAGAAACTCTGCAAGCCAGAAGGGAGTGGCAGGACATATTTAAAGTGATGAAAGGGAAAAACCTACAACCAAGATGACTCTACACAGCAAGGATCTCATTCAGATTTGACAGAGAAATTAAAACCTGTACAGATGAGCAAAAGCTAAGAGAATTCAGCACCACCAAACCAGCTTTACAACAAATGCTAAAGGAAATTCTCTAGGCAGGAAACACAAGAGGAGGAAAAGACTTACAATAACAAACCCAAAACAATTAAGAAAATGGTAATAGGAACATACCTAACGATAACTACCTTAAATGTAAATGGATTAAACGCTCCAACCAAAAGACATAGACTGGCTGAATGGATGCAAAAACAAGACCCATATATATGCTTCTATAAGACACCCACTTCAGACCTAGGGACACATACAGACTGAAAATGAGGAGATGGAAAAAGATATTCCATGCAAATAGAAATCAAAAGAAAGCTGGAGTAGCAATTCTCATATCAGACAAAATAGACTTTAAAATAAAGACTATTACAAGAGACAAAGAAGGACACTACATAATGATCAAGGGATCAATCCAAGAAGAGATAGAACAATTGTAAACATGTACGCAGCCAACATAGGAGCACCTCAATACATAAGGCAAATGCTAACAGCCATAGAAGGGGAAATCGAAAGTAACACACAATCATAGTAGGGGACTTTAACACCCCACTTTCACCAATGGACAGATCATCCAAAATGAAAATAAATAAAGAAACACAAGCTTTAAATGATACATTAAACAAGATGGATTGAATTGATGTTTATAGGACATTCCATCCAAAAACAACAGAATACACTTTCTTCTCAAGTGCTCATGGAACATTCTTCAGGATAGATCATATCTTGGGTCACAAATCAAGCCTTGGTAAATTTAAGAAAATTGAAATCTTATCAAGTATCTTTTCCGACCACAACGCTATGAGACTAGATATCAATTACAGGAAAAAAACTGTAAAAAATACAAATACATGGAGGCTAAACAATACACTACTAAATAACCAAGAGATCACTGAAGAAATCAAAGAGGAAATCAACAAATACCTAGAAACAAATGACAATGAAAACACGATGACCCAAAACCTACGGGATGCAGCAAAAGCAGTTCTAAGAGGGAAGTTTATAGCAATACAATCCTACCTCAAGAAACAATAAACATCTCAAATAAACAACCTGACCTTACACCTAAAGCAATTACAGAAAGAAGAACAAAAAAACCCCAAAGTGACCAGAAAGAAAAAAATCATAAAGATCAGATCAGAAATAAATGAAAAGGAAATTAAGGAAACGATACCAAAGATCAATAAAATTAAAAGCTGGTTCTTTGAGAAGATAAACAAAATTGATAAACCATTAGCCAGACTCATCAAGAAAAAAAGGGAGAAGACTCAAATCAATAGAATTAGAAATGAAAAAGGGGAAGTAACAACTGACACTGCTTAAATACAAAGGACCATGAGAGATTACTACAAGCAACTATATGCCAATAAAATGGACAACCTGGAAGAAATGGACAAATTCTTAGAAAAGCACAACCTTCTGAGACTGAACCAAGAAACAGAAAATATAAGCAGACCAATCACAAGCACTGAAATTGAGACTGTGATTAAAAATCTTCCAACAAACAAAAGCCCAGGACCAGATAGTTTCACAGGCAAATTCTTTCAAACATTTACAGAAGAGCTAACACCTATCCTTCTCAAACTTCCAAAACATAGCAGAGGGAGGAACACTCCCAAACTCATTCTAGGAGGCCACCATCAAACTGATACCAAAACCAGACAAAGATGTCAAAAGGAAAGAAAACTACAGGCCAATATCACTGATGAACATAGATGCAAAAATCCTCAACAAAATACTAGCAAACAGACTGCAACAGCACATTAAAAGGATCATACACCATGATCCAGTGGGGTTTATCCCAGGAATGCAAGCATTCTTCAATATACGCAAATCAATCAATGTGATACACCATATTAACAAATTGAAGGAGAAAAACCATATGATCATCTCAATAGATGCAGAAAAAGCTTTCGACAAAACTCAACACCCATTTATGATAAAAACCTCCAGACAGTAGGCATAGAGGGAACTTACCTCAACATAATAAGGGCCATATATGACAAACCCACAGCCAACATCGTTCTCAGTCGTGAAGAACTGAAACCATTTCCTCTAAGATGAGGAACAAGACAAGGTTGTCCACTCTCACCACTATTATTCAACATAGTTTTGGAAGTTTTAGCCATAGCAATCAGAGAAGAAAAAGAAATAAAAGGAATCCTAATCGGAAAAGAAGTAAAACTGTCACTGTTTGCAGATGACATGATACTATACATAGAGAATCCTAAAGATGCTACCAGAAAACTACTAGAGCTAATCAATGAATCTGGTAAAGTAGCAGGATACAAAATTAATGCACAGAAGTCTCGTTCATTCCTATACACTAATGATGAAAAATCTGAAAGAGAAATTAAGGAAACACTCCCATTTACCACTGCAACAAAAAGAATAAAATACCTAGGAATAAACCTACCTAAGGAGACAAAAGACCTGTATGCAGAAAACTATAAGACACTGATGAAAGAAATTAAAGATGATACAAACAGATGGAGACATATACCATGTTCTTGGATTGGAAGAATCAACACGGTGAAAATGACTATACTACCCAAAGCAATCTACATATTCAATGCAATCCCTATCAAACTACCAATGGCATTTTTCACAGAACTAGAACAAAAAGTTGCACAATTTGTATGGAAACAGAAAAGACCCCGAATACCCAAAGCAACCTTGAGAAAGAAAAACGGAGCTGGAGGAATCAGGCTCCCAGACTTCAGACTGTACTACAAAGCTACAGTAATCAAGATAGTATGGTACTGGCACAAAAACAGAAATATAGATCGATGGAACGGGATAGAAAGCCCAAAGATAAACCCACGCACCTCTGGTCAACTAATGTGTGACGAAGGAGGCAAGAATATACAATGGAGAAAAGACAGCCTCTTCAATAAGTGGTGTTGGGAAAACTGGACAGCTACATGTAAAAGAATGAAATTAGAATATTCCCTAACACTGTACACAAAAATAAACTCAAAATGGATTAAAGACCTAAATGTAAGACTGGACACTATAAAACTCTTAGAGGAAAACATAGGCAGAACACTCTATGACATAAATCACAGCAAGATGCTTTTTGACCCACCTCCTGGAGAAATGGAAATAAAAACAAAAATAAACAAATGGGACCTAATGAAACTTCAAAGCTTTTGCACAGCAAAGGAAACCATAAACAAGATGAAAAGACAACCCTCAGAATGGGAGAAAATATTTGCAAATGAAGCAACTGACAAAGGATTAATCTCCAAAATATAGAAGCAGCTCATGCAGCTCAGTATCAAAAAAAAACAAACAACCCAATCCAAAAATGGTTAGAAGACCTAAATAGACATTTCTCCAAAGAAGATATACAGATTGCCAACAAACACATGAAAGAATGCTCAACATCATTAATCATTAGAGAAATGCAAATCAAAACTACAATGAGTATCACCTCACACCAGTCAGAATGGCCATCAAAAGATCTACAAATAATAAATGCTGGACAGGGTGTGGAGAAAAGAGGACCCTCTTGCACTGTTGATGGGAATGTAAATTGATACAGTCACTATGGAGAAGAGTATGGAGGTTCCTTAAAAAACTAAAAATAGAACTACCATACGACCCAGCGATCCCACTACTGGGTATATACCCTGAGAAAACCATAATTCAAAAAGAGTCATATACCAAAATGTTCATTGCAGCTCTATTTACAATAGCCAGGACATGGAAGCAACTTAAGTGTCCATCGACAGATGAATGGATAAAGAAGATGTGGCACATATATACAATGGAATATTACTCAGGTATAAAAGGAAACGAAATTGAGATATTTGTAGTGAGGTAGATGGACCTAGAGTCTGTCACACAGAGTGAAGTAAGTCAGAAAGAGAAAAACAAATACCATATGCTAACACATATATATGGAATCTAAACAGAAAAAAAAAAGGTTCTAAAGAACCTAGGGGTAGGACAAGAATAAAGACGCAGACGTAGAGAATGGACTTGAGGACACGGGGAGGGGGAAGGGTAAGCTGGGACAAAGTGAGAGAGTGGCATGGACATATATACACTATCAAGTGTAAAATAGATAGCTAGTGGGAAGCAGCCGCATAGCACAGGGAGATCAGCTCGGAGCTTTGTGACCACCTAAAGGGGAGGGATAGGGAGGGTGGCAGGGAGACTCAAGAGGGAGGGGATATGGGGATATATGTATATGTATAGCTGATTCACTTTGTTATAAAGCAGAAACTAACACACCATTGTAAAGCAATTATACTCCAGTAAAGATGTTAAGAAAAAAAAAAGAAAACTCCCCCACTACAGGATGTCATAAATTGAAACATGCATCTAGAATATTAAGAAAGCATTTTAAGATAGATGAAATACAATAGTTCAGCTTATCTGGGATGAACCCAGGGTTGTAAAGGAGTACTAGAAAATAATGCTGGTATTCTGCCTCTGAGTCTCTTTTCTCGCTTTTGGAATAGTAAAGTGATGATGACCAGGGGCTGTTTTGAGAAAATAATTTAACACGCTGTACATTTCAGGGCCAGGACTTCCAGACCATGTGTTCATCCCCTGCTTTGGAGAAACCCTGCACTCTAATCAAACTAACTAATACATCCTACTTCTGCTAATTGTGACTGATCTCAGGGGAAACAGAAGAGTCACCAATCATATGGTATATCTCATTGTTTTTAAAGCCAAGGTCTATGCTACTCGTGATTCTATGAAGCTCCCCCTGATGGTCAATTTAAAATATTGTTTTCTTTTTTTGAACTTCTTTAGCATTGCCTCTCAAATAGTGTTCGTGTGGTTTATCTTTTCCCTAAATGTAAGTCCCTTTGGGTCAGGATCCATGACTGGTTCACACCTGTAACTCTCGAGGAAACTTACAGTGCCTCACACGTTACAGGTGGTTAATAAATATTTGTAGAATGAATAATTGAATAAATATAGAGTACCAGAAGACTATAATTAAATACAAATCCCTCAGACTTCTCCCAGCTCTTTTCAGGCTTTCCTCACAGGGCTCATTTTGTAAACCTTTAATCATTTTAGTAGCTCTCCAAGTTCTCATGCTTCAGTTATAGGGTCTCAGGGAGAGCAGAGTTCTTTCCTAACCACTGCTTTACAAAACACCATTTAGTAAATTCAATCAACTTTCAAATCACTTCCCCGGGATGGCAGTCAGTGTTTGGTCTCAAAATATTTAAAGCACCTTACATAGGCAGAGTACTAAATTCCTCTGAGGAAACAAGGGACAACACGAGCATAAATATAGGCAGCAAGAAACTTTCTACCCATCGCTCACAAATTCCAGTTATATTACCGATGATTATACTTGTATGGGGGGTTAGGGGGGTGGGGTGGTGGGAGGAATTCGGGACTAACAGAAGTCTTAAAATGTATGACTATCAGAGAGAGGAAGAAAATAAGGGGGAAAGATCAGTGATTGAATTTTAACGTGTTCCTCTGGAAGATAAAACAAAGATGGATTGTTCATCTTTTATTATTATATAGCTTAGTAGTGGAAGAAATGATTGTGGTCACTACATGTATGAAAATTATGAAGGTCATGATTTAGATTAACTTGCAGGACATTTTTTATAAGGTCCCCCTTTTTCTCCTTCAGAGTGGTCCTTGAGCATCAATCAATGTTTGGTGGCTGCTTCTAGCAAGTCTTTTGCTTCATTAATTTTGGTTGCTAAGTAAGGAGATCCACCTGAGAGGACAAAGAAAAGTAAATGGATTAAAACACACTTCATTACTGACATTTTTTAAAGTCTCAAATGAAATATAATACTTATGGAGTACAGACTTAGAGTCACTGTGCCCTAAAATAAAATTGTCAGTTCTTTTTTAGAGTTCTTCACAATGAATTATTGCTAATGCAAAGAGCAAGAGGAAAACTGAGGTGAATTTCAAATTCAGAATCATTATAAATCACAAACAGATGCTATTTGACATACAAAAATACTGGCCCCAAAACTGTCACGTTAAAGCTATTTAAGCATCATACGCCTTCTAACTTCTAGTCCTGAACACTTTCATTGCTTAACACTAGAACTAACAATCATATTACAGTTCACCAGTCTCTTTGTGTTTGTTTTTATTTATTTTTTCTCCCCTTGAGTACAAATGATCTATAGCTGTTGAAAACATCATAAGACCTCAGTAGCTCACAACAAACCAAAAACATCTAGATGGCATTGGTGTGTATATTGTCCTGACTTTATCCAGGCCTTTTACTGATATCATACCACCCACTTTAAAAAGGAAAAAGAGGGCTTCCCTGGTGGCGCAGTGGTTGAGAATCTGCCTGCCAATGCAGGGGACACGGGTTCGAGCCCTGGTCTGGGAAGATCCCACATGCCGCGGAGCAACTAGGCCCGTGAGCCACAACTACTGAGCCTGCGTGTCTGGAGCCTGTGCTCCGCAACAAGAGAGGCCGCGATAGTGAGAGGCCCGCGCACCGTGATGAAGAGTGGCCCCCGCTCGCCGCAACTAGAGAAAGCCCTCGCACAGAAACGAAGACCCAACACAGCCATAAATAAATAAATAAATAAATAAATAAATAAATAAATAAATAAAAAGGAAAAAGAAAAAAAGGGGGGGGGGGGAAGAAAGCAGGGAAACAGAACAGCATAAGGGCAATGCTGAAGGAGCTATATTTAGCTTTTTACCCTTGAGGATATCACTGACATTTTCACATCAAGATCTGAGTCGCTATAAACACTTACGGATTATATCACAAAGTGTCCTTGAATATACAATAAGAATTACAAATGAAATTGATGCAAGTTTCCATATGCACTTGATTATGAAATAAACTGACTTCAGGATTATCTTTGAAAATGATCTCAGAATTAGGTAATGTCAATCTTGGTAACAAGCTGTTTAAATTTTGAGTTACCAATGTAATGCCAGGTATCTTGTATATCCTCAACAAATACTAAAATATTAATTGAACTCAAACATAACCTTTAATTGATTGATATGCATTCTGGATATTTAAATCACTGGCCATAACATGCTCATTTAGCAGAAAGAAAAAAAAAATCAAAGTCATGGAAGATCGAAAGTCTCATTAAACATTATATTTATTGATGGCAATGTTAAAGAAAAAAACTGACAGTTTATTCAGAATAACATTGAATTACCCTTCACCCTCTTTTAATTAGAGGGACACTGGACTTTTCAATTATGTGCATGGCAGAAACTGTGGGTTCGACACTCATTCTACTTTCCTAAAACTTGGAAAAGCTCCTAAGCCTAAAACTACGATTCCTATATTCTCTTCAAGTAGTGTTTGATTAAAATTAGGATCTATCAATGAGAGGCAGTCTTGTGAGATTTGAAAGGCTGAAGAGAAAGGTTTTCTTGCTGGGCCTCTTTATTACTGCTGCTAGCAAGTGAAATCATGGTGTAGTGATGGCCGCAACTGTGCTTTCCGTACAGTTCCAGCGGCAGTCCATGAGGTAGTCAATGAGCAGCTCTCCTGACAGAGCAGCTCTGTAATTACCAGGGGAGCCATTCTTGTAAGCCAAGTCTAAAATGTTTTCCTTTAGACCTTCCAACAATTTGTAACCATTCATTCCCTGCACTAAATGCTCTCCTGCTTAAAACATCTGGTTTCTGGCACTGAATCTTGACTGATATAAAATATATAGGATACATATCCTTTATTTAATGGAAACAATACAGTTTTGAATCTTTCGATCCTGCTCAGGATTCTTGGGGGAATCATCTGGATTCCATTTAATTAGAATACTCACCCTCATTCTTAATCTCTGAACCTTTGTACTTTCACTAAATACTAGTGGAGCTCTTCTGCTTTGGGCTATCATGAACTATCAGGTTTTAAACCAACCCTCCCATTAACACCAACTAGAAGACTTTAATAAAATTCAAACACATCAGTATGAAAGCACTGGAGGTCTACCAAGTCAGCCAGGTCTTGAGGGCCAAGATCTTGGAGATGAGGAAATGCACTGTGATGAGCCCAATATTCTGCACTGCTTTATCTCTTCAAAGAACCAGACACAAAATAGTACATACTATACAATTCCACTTACATGAAACATTAGAAAAGACACAACCTATCAATAGTGGGAGAAAGGAGAACGGTGATTGTCCAAGTTGGGGTAGGGATTGGCAATGAGAAGGGACACCAAGGAACCTTTTGAGTTTCGAAATGTTCTATGTCTTCATTATATTACTGGTTACATGGGTGTATACATTTGTCAAATCTCATCAAACTGTGCATTTAAATATATATTTTTATTGTATGCAAATTATATCTTAATATAGTTGATGAATTAAAACCAGCAAACTATATGTTGGTTATAAGAGACCATCTTTTTAAGAGTATAAAAAGGCATACATTAATGAAAATAAAGCTGGCATTGGTATGCTAATTATCAGATGAAGTACACTTTAAGGCAAAATGCAATACTAGAGATAAAGTGGGAAATTTCATAGTGTTAAAAGAGTCAATCTTAAATTTGAACATACCTAATAACATAGCTGCAAGATATATAAGGAAAACATAGAACTAAAGGGGAAAATATACAAATCCATAATCAGTGGGAGATTTAATATACCACTAGCAGAATTAGACAAAAACAAACACTAATAATATCAAAAGGTTGAATAACATGATGAACAAACTTGATCTAAATAACATGCTTAAAAGACTCCATCCTACAACTGCAGAATACACCTTCTTTTAAATGGCCCAAGCCACATTAAAAAATCGTAAAACTTTGGGAAGGTAGTCAGAAGTGTTGTGAATGATGCAAAAACAAACAAATATCAGCTTATCAAATCAGACTAAATTCACAGCCAAGTTAGGTTTATATCAGAAATCCAACACTGGCTTCAACATTAGAAAATTAATCAATGTAATTCAACACATTAACAGAATGAAGAATACATGTATAATCATTTCAACAAATGCAGAAAACGTACATTCACAATAAAAACTTTCAGTAAGCTAAGAATACAGGGAAATTTCTTTTATGTGAGAGGAGTTAAAAAAAATATAGCAAATATCATACTTAGTACTAAAATGTTGAAACCTTTGGCTCTGATATCAGCAACAAGAAAAAGATACCTATTATCATTTCTATTTAACACTTCATTGGAGGTTCTAGCCATTGAAATAAATGCCCTCCTCTATTGCCCCTCCACCCGTCCCTGCAAAGAATTGGAAAGAAAGAAATTATCATTCTTCACAAATGACATGACTAAGTATGTAAGAAAACCAAAAGGCTCTAAAGACAAAATCATAGAATTAATAACCAAATTTAACAAAATGGTGGATATGACAGCAATATACACAAAAACTAACTTTTCATGCCCTAGAAATAAATAACTATATATATATATATATATATATATGTATATATATATATACATATATAACTTTTAAAACAACACAGTTTATAATAGCATTTGAAAAATCAATACCTAGGGATAAATTTAACAAATTATGCATATGACTACAAATTGAAAAATCTCATTGAAATAAATTACAGCTGACGTAAATAAATGAAAGGATGTCTTATTCACGGATTGGAAAAATTCACTATTGTAAAGATGTCAATTTGCCCCAAACAGAGCTACAGATTCATAGCAATCCCAATCATAACCTAGGAGGTTTGTGTGTGAATTGTGCATGTGCACATGCAAATTGATGAGATAGTTCCTAACATAATAAAATGTAAAGGGCCAAACATAGCCAAAAAATCTTAAATGATAAAAAATGTAAAGAATTTACATTACCAGGGCTTCCCTGGTGGAGCAGTGGTTAAGAATCCGCCTGCCAATGCAGGTACAACGGGTTCGAGCCCTGGTCCGGGAAGATCCCACATGCCGTGGAGCAACTAAGCCCGTGCGCCACAACTACTGAGCCTGCGCTCTAGAGCCCATGGGCCACAACTACTGAGCCCACCTGCCACAACTACTGAAGCCCACGCGCCTAGAGCCCGTGCTCCGCAACAAGAGAAGCCACCGCGATGCGAAGCCCGCGCACTGCAACGAAGAGTAGCCCTCGCTCACCGCAACTAGAGAAAGCCCGCACAGAGCAACGAAGACCCAACATAGCCAAAAATAAAAAAATAATAAATAAATGAATTAAACAAAATTATCGAAAAACTAACACTGGATATATGTTGACCTCAATGAAGTTTGATGACACTATCAATTCATACTGTCCAAAAATCACTGGGGCTCAGCAAACCCATGATCAAAACCACTGTGATGAGTATAGTAACCAGGCATTATTCTAATACAGTATTTCATTTGGTTCATCCAACTATCCTTTGTAGTTGCTCAATTCTTATTTTCATTACATAAAGAGACTGAATCACAAAAAAGTTTAGTTACTTGCCCAACACTAGCCACAGAGTTAAAATGAGGTGGAGTCAGGATTCCCAGGAAGGTTACCACACCACACTGTCTCTCACTCTCTTTACAAACTTCTTTGCTTATTAAATTCCTACCACGTTAAACATTTGGTTGTTATAAACCTTTTCTACTTTCTTCAAGCCGGTAACCCCATCCCAGGTCCTCTTCCTTCTTAGGAAGATTGAAATCATGCCTTGTGGTTTACTTTTAAAGTATATGTCTATCTACGCATTAGATAGTAAATACCTTGAAGAGCAATCATGTCTTAGATCTCTCTGTATTATCAGCACAGCTCTGAGTACACAGAAGAGAGTCAAGACGTGTCCTTGATGGGGAGAAGGAAGTGATGAATCACTATTCCCTTATTTTCTTACATCAAGTACCAGTTTCAGAAAAGTAAAATCACTCCAGAGAGACAGAAAACAGGATAAACAAGTGTGTTAGGAGTGGGTACTTTAAAAATAAATATCTGCAAAACATCTGGGTAAAACAATCCTAACCAGCACAAGAGAAAATAAGCAAATATTCTACAACTAACAATTGTTACAAAGTTAGGTACAGGCATACCTTGTTTTCTCATGCTTTGTTTTATTGCACTTTGTAGATACTGAGTCTTTTACAAATTGAAGGTTTGCAGCAACCCTGTGTCAAGTAAGTCTACCAGTGCCATTTTTACAACAGGTTTATTTTTTAATTAACGTATGAACATACATTGTTTTTTAAACATAATGTTATTTCACACTTAACAGACAACAGTATAGTGTAAACATAACTTTTGTATGTACTAGGAAACCAAAATATTCGTGTGACTTGCTTTATTGCAATATTTGCTTTATTGGAGTGGTCTGGAACTGAACCTAGTATCTTTGAGGTATGCCTGTATAATTTATTACTAATGTGAATTTCACAGAAAGTACACCAATGCAAGGATTAAGAATATATAAGTTCCTTTTTTCCTTGGGTCTTCCTTATGCAGATCCATATATTCCTTAACTCTCATTAAAACTTATGAATGTCTACATCCCAAATCTGTAAGACAGAAGTAAGAAGTATTGCCATCTGCTGATTTGAAGGGTTCTTAAAAGCCACCCACCCTTCTTAAAAGAAAGATGTTAAAATCACATAGAAGCACACTGGAGACTGACTTCTCTGAACTTCAGAGGAGTTCCACTGATCTGCTCCCCAGTGAAACTGGTGAAAACTATGTAATAACCCCCAACCATTTGAAACCTCTAGAAACGGTCTTAAAAAAAAAAAAGAAGAAAGAAATATCTACTAGAGAAGATCTATGAAAAGTCAGTAAGAAAGGTAGGAATCTGTGGTAAACGGCTCTCTCCTATTCCCCTCCCAGCTCAGCAAGGCAGAGACTGCATGCTGGACTGCTCTAGCAGGAACACAGGGCTCCATCTCTCCCCAGCTCCTGGACAGAGGGCTTTCTTTCTGGAAGGAGTAGGACAGACCTTCGTATTTCTCGTCCTACTCCCAGTTGCCTGGTGCTGAGGCTCAGTCACAGGAAAGTGGAACAGAGGCTCTACCGTGGACATGGCTCCCTTAGAATAAATACTGGGACCTCAACAGCTCTTTTCCCAGTCCACAAGGCATGGTGGTTTCACACCAGGAGAGGCAAGCTGAGAAGACCTCTGGCTACTTCACTAAAATAATCCAGCCAGTTAATAAACATATAATAATAACAAGCTACCCTGGGGGGTGGGGGTGGCAGACCAATACCCAGAACTGCTATAATACATAATCTAAAATATTCAGTTTCCAACAAAATATTTCAAGGCATGTAAAGGAACAGGCAAGTATGACAGTGTGACCCACACACACATCATGAAAAAAGTAGCAACAGAAACTACCTCTGAGAGTGACCAAATGCTGGATTTATGGAAAAAGATTCCAAAGTAGCCATTATACATTCACAGAACTAAAATTAAAAAAAAAAAAAATCACTAGAGGGGCTCGAGAGTAGATTTGAACTGGCATAAGACAGAATGAGCAAACTTGAAGATACAATGATTGCGATTATGCAAACTGAAGATCAGAGAGAAAAAGGAATGAAGGAGAAAAAACCAGAGCCTCAGAGAAATGTGGGACATCATAAAATCCATAAAAATACATGAAATGGGAGTACCAGGAGAGGAAAGGAGAAAAAAAAAATCTTTAAAGATATACTGGCTAAAAACTTCCCAAGTTTATTGAAAAACAATAACCTACACATCCAAGAAGCTCAACAAACTCCAAGTAGGATAAATTTAATAAGGCCTAAAACACACATCATTAAAAAATGCTAAAAGTCAAAGACAAGGAGAAAATATGGAAGGTAGCATTAAATTAATTAAAAAATGAAGCCATTAGACTGAGGTGGCTTTAATGCCTTAGACTACATAATCAAACTAAAACCTAAGGCTATAAATCTCTCAACATTAAGAAATTAAAACCTGAGGACAACTAATCACAAACAGCCAACTAGACTTTTCCAAGTAAAGCAAATGCTTACACTACAGCCAATCAAATAATTTTCTTGGTTTGATTCTGCCTCTTCTCTATAAAAATCTTTCCACTAGAGGGCTCCTAACCACTTTCGGTTTGGTGCTGCCCAATTCAAATCAATTTTTGCTCAAACGAACTCTTAAAATTTTTAATATGCCTCAGTTTATCTTTTAACAGTAGCAAGAGAAAGACAGTGTGACACTTATAAAGGAACCCAATAACATAAAAAGCTAACTTAGCAGAAACAATGGAGGCCAGGAAGGCAGTGGTATAACATAAAGTCCTCAAAGAAAAAACTGTTGACCAAGAATGCTATACATTCAGCAAAGCTGTTATTCAGAAATGAAGGTGAAATAAACACTATCCTAGGTAATCAAAAACTGAAAGAATTTATTGTTAACCGATCCACTTTAGAAGAAATACTAAAGGAAATTCTTTAGGCTGAAAGAAAGTGACCTCAGATGGTAATCTGAATTTACATATACAAAGAGCACTAGTAAATGTAACTGTGTAATTATAAAAGACAATATAAATGCCTATTTTGCTTTCTTCTCTTAACTGATTGAAAAGGCAATTATAAAAAATGTGCATAAAATGTACTGTTTGGTCTGTAACATAGAAATATAATACATGCATAATACATGTGCTAGTAATAGCACAAAGGTGTATAGGAGCAAAGCTGTTATAGATTAAGAAAACAACAGCAGACAGTAATGATTCTAACAATGTACTGTTCAGCTTGTAACATTAGTACATGTTATGTGTATAACAATAATACCACAAAAGGGGGAAAATGGGAATAGAGCTATATAGAAGTAATATTTCCATATATATTATAAGAATTAAGCTAGTATAAATCTGAAGCTGATTCTGAGAAATTAAGATGTATATGGTAAACCCTAGAGCAATCACTTTTAAAAACCCTCAAAAATAATGAAATAATAAAATCAAAATGCTACATTAGAAAATATTCAGTGCAAAAGAAAGCAATAAAGGAAGACTAACAGAGGGGTAAAAAAGACATGACATGGAGAACAAAAAGCAAATGCAGGGACTTCCCTGGTGGTGCAGTGGTTAAGAATCTGCCTGCCAATGCAGGGGACACGGGTTCAAGCCCTGGTCCGGGAAGATCCCACATGCTGCAGGGCAACTAAGCCCATGAACCACAACTACTGAGGCTGTGCTCTACAGCCTGTGTGCCACAACTACTAAGCCTGCGCACCACAACTACCGAAGCCCATGCACCTAGAGCCCATGCTCCGCAACAAGAGAAGCCACCGCAATGAGAAGCCCGCGCATCGCAACAAAGAGTAGCCCGCGCTCACTGCAACTAGAGAAAGCCCACACACAGCAACGAAGACCCAATACAGCAAATAAATAAATAAATAAAAATTTTTTAAAAAGCAAATGCAGACATAAATCCAACTATATCAATAATAAAATTACATATGAATGGAATAAACAATCCAATCTGTCATTAGGTTGTCGGGTTGGATTAAAAAAACATGAACCAACTAAAGGCTGTTTACAGGAGACAGACTTTAGATTCAAAAACACAAATAAATTGAAAGTAAAAGGATGGAAAAAGATGTATCATGAAACACCAACCACAGACAAACTAGAATGGCTATACTCATGAGACAAAATAGAGTTTAAAACAAAAAAGTGTTACTATAAATATGTATGCTCTTAACAACAGAGCACCAAAATATATGAAACAAAAACTAAGAAAAATGAACAGAGAAACAGACAATTCAACAATAAGAATTAATGCCCCACTTTCAATAATGGATAGAACAACTAGACAGAAGATCAACAAGGAAGTAGAAGACTTGGACAACACTTAAAACCAACTAGACCTAACAGACATCTACAGAACACTCCACCCAACAACAGAATATACATTCTTCTCAAGTGCACATGGAACATTTTCTAGGAGAAACCATATGATAGGCCATAAAACAAACCTCAATAAATTAAAAGGATAGAAACAATACATTATGTTCTCCAACCACAATTGAATGAAATTAGAAATCAACAGCAAGGACAAATTTGGGAAATAAATACAGGCCATAGCTTAAGTAGTGCTTAGAGAGCAATTATAGTTGTAAGTTCCTGGGTTAAAAAAGAAAAAAGATCTAGGGACTTCCCTGGTGGTCCAGTGGCAAAGAATCCGCCTTCCGATGCAGGGGATGCGGGTTCGATCCCTGGTCTGGGAACTAGGTTCCCACATGCCACGGGGCAGCTAAGCTGCACGCCACAACTACTGAGCTCGCGCGCCTCAACTAGAGAGCCTGCGTGCCGCAAAACTACAGAGCCCACGTGCTCTGGAGCCCGCGTGCCACAACTACAGAGCCCACGAGCCCTGGAGCCTGTGTGCCACAACTAGAGAGAGAAAACCTGCACACCACAACTAGAGAGAAGCCCATGCGCTGCAATGAAGAGCCTGCGCACCACAACAAAAGACCCCACATGCCGCAACGAAGATCCTGCCTGCCTCAACTAAGACCCGACGCAGCCAAAATAAATGAATGAATGAATGAATGAATGAATGAATAAATTAAATAAAAGAGAAAAGAAAAAAAGATCTCAAATCAATAACCTAAACTTCAACCTTAAGACACTGGAAAGAGAAGAGCAAACTAAACCTAAAGCAGGAAGAAGAAAGGAAATAGTAAAAATTAAAACAAAAATTCATGAAAGAGAGAATAGAAAAACAATAGGGAAAATCAACCAGCCCAAAAGATGGTTCTTTGAAAAGAAGTCCTTAGCTTGTTGACCAGCGAAACAAACCTTTAGCTTGTCTGACCAAGAAAAAAAGAAAACAGATTCAAATTACTAGAATCAGAAATCAAAGAGAGGACATTACTATCATACCTTGCAGAAATAAAAATAATTATAATGGAGTACTATAAATAACTATTTCAACAAATTAGAAAACATATATAAAATTAGACAAATTCCTCAAAAGACACAAATTACTGAAACTGTCTCAAGAAAAAATGGACAATCTGAATACATCTATTACAAGTGAAGAGACTGAATCAGTAATCAAAAAACTATGCAAAGAAAACCCAGGTCTAGATGGTTTATAGAAGGGGAGGGAATGCTTCCTAACTCATTTTACAAGGCCCATATTATCTTGATAACAAACCAAACAAAGACATCACAAGAAAACTATAGATCAATATTTCTTATGAATGTGAATGCAAAAAACTCAACAAAATACTAGCAAACTGAATCCAGCAATATACTAAAAAAATTTTGTACACCATGACCAAGTGGGATTTATCCCAGGGATGAAAGATTGGTTTAACAGCCAAAAATCAATTAATGTAACCTACTACATCAACAGAATAAAAAGCAAAAAACAAAAATCACATAATAACCTGAATACGTGCAGAAAAAGCATTTGACAAAATCCAACATCATTTCATGATAAAAACGCTCAACAAACTAAGAATAGAAAGTAACTTCTTAACCTGACAAAGGGCATCTATGAAAAACCCACAGCCAATACCCCACTTAATGGGGGAAAGATTGGGTGCTTTTCCATAAGATCAGAACCAAGACAAAAATGTCCCTGCTTACAACTTCTTCTCAACATTGTACTGAGCTTCTAGTCAGGGAAATTAGGTAAGGAAAAGAAATAAACTGCATCCAGATTGGAAAGGAAGAAGTAAAACGAACTCTATTCACAGATGACATAGTTTTATATATAGAAAACCCTAATGAACCTACCAAAAAAACTATTTGAATAAACAAGTTCAGCAAGGTTGAAGGATATGAGATCAATATATTAAAATCAATGATATTCCTATACATTCACAATGAACAATTCAAAAATGAAATTAAGAAAATAATTCTAGGGACTTCCCTGGTGGTGCAGTGGTTTAGAATCCACCTGCCAGTGCAGGGGACTGGGTTCGAGCCCTGGTCCGGGAAGAGCCCACATGCCACGGAGCAACTAAGCCCGTGAGCCACAACTACTGAGCCCGCACTCTAGAGCCCGCGAGCCACAACTACTGAGCCTGTGCTCTACAGCCCTCAAGCCACAACTACTGAGCCTGAGAGCCAAAACTACTGAAGCCCGCGTGCCTAGAGCCCATGCTCCGCAACAAGAGAAGCCACCACAATGAGAAGCCCGAGCACTGCAACAGAGAGTAGCCCCCACTCGGTGCAACTAGAGAAAGCCAGCGCACAGCAACGAAGACCCAATGCAGCCAAAAATAAATAAATAAAAATAAATAAAATATAATAAAAAAAAGAAAATAGTTCTATTCACAACAGTATCAAAAAGAATAAAACACTTTAGAACTACAAAATATTGGTGAAAGAAATTAAAGAAGATCTAAATAAATGGAAAAACATCCCACGTCCACGGATCAGTAGATTTAACATTAAAATGGCAATACTCCCTAGGCTGACTTACAGATTCAACACAATCTCTATGAGAATTCCAGTTGACTTGTTTGTAAAAATTGACAAGCTGATTCTAAAATTCACATGAAATTGCAAGGGACCCAGAATAGCCAAAACAATCCTATAAAAGAGAATAAAGTAAGAGGAGTCACACTTCAAAAAATTAAAACTTATTACAAGGCAAAGGTTATCAAGACAGTGTGGTACTGGCACCAAAGACAAACATACAGATCAAGGGAACAGAACTGAGGATTGGGAGATGGGGTGTGGGTGGAGCTAAAGGATGACAGAGTTTCCTTCTGAGGTGATGAAAATGTTCTAAAATCGACTGTGGTAATGGTGGTACACATCTGTAAATATACCAAAAACTACTGAATTGTACACTTTAAATG
Source organism: Eubalaena glacialis (assembly GCF_028564815.1). NCBI lineage: Eukaryota > Metazoa > Chordata > Mammalia > Artiodactyla > Balaenidae > Eubalaena > Eubalaena glacialis. The sequence goes on along the minus strand of NC_083731.1, from coordinate 66,573,889 downwards.
GATGAATCATATGGTACATGAATTATATCTCAATATAGCTGTTTAAAAAAAAAAAACAAAACAGACAGAAGGCTCTGAAGAATACTTTGAGTCTGATTCAGTTTATCAGATCCTTAGAGAATCACAGAAACCTAGGGTTGGAAGAGTCTTAAAGGGTTCTTACCTATTACACAATACATGAATACCTCCTATTACATCACCAACAAACTGTCCTCCAACAGTTTTCAATCTCAGATTACCTTTACTGCTTTGCTTGAACATCACTTTTTCCACTGCTGTAGCTCCAGTGCCTAGAACAGTGCCTAGCTCCCAGTAGGTACTTGTAATTACTAGTTGATTGATATCTCATGAAGGGGAACGAGGATAGCTCCAACTACAAGCATACTCTTCCTTATAGAGGTCCAATCTTCACTGCTCATAGTTTCTTCTAAGTGAACATAATTCTGCCTCCATAAGGGCACAGAAGAGAGACTTCACATATTCATGCAACATTTTAAGTATTAGATATTGCATAGAAGTCCTCCAATTTTCTCATGATAGCAAGGTTTCTTATTCATTATTGCTTCACCCAAAAACCTAGGAGTTACCCTTCTTCATTTTTACTACCCCCAATCCATGAGCTTTGTTGGCTTTATCTTCAAAATATATCCTGAATTGGACCATTCTTTACCTCCTTCGTTGCAAAACCCATAGTGTAAATCAATATCATTCTTTCTTTGGTAACAATTTTCTCTACTAACTTCCTTGCTTCCACTCTTGACATCCTATAGCTATCTTTTCTCCATAGCTGTCAAAGCAGACTTTCTCATATTGTAAACCAGATCATATCATTCCCATTACACTTAAAGGTAAAAGCCAAAGTTCTTAGCATTAGCTCTCCAGCTATGTCATCATCTGGCCCTGGATGTTCTCTCCAATCATATTTTCTACCACTTTTCTCCTTCTCACTACACTCTAGCCAATCTCCTTACAATTCCAGAAATACACAGTATGTTCTCATTCCAAGACCTTTGCACTTGATGTTCCTTCTGCCTAAAATACTCTTCTTAAGATTTCTGCATGACTTCCTACTCCCTCAGGTCTTTGCTCAAATACTATCCCCTTACAGAGAATTTTAAGATGATATAAGTAATACTGCAACTGCCTCCTCTCCAGCTGCTGATCTCTACCCCTCCCCCACTCTGCTTTATTTTTCTTAAAAGCTCTTATTATCATGTGACCATTTTTCATACTAGCCTTTTCTGCCTAACTACTCCCAAAACTTAGTGGCTAACAACAACAATTTTTTTTTCCCTCACTATTCCATGGATTAGCTGGGCAGTTCTTCTGAGCTGGGTCAGGTTAGCTAGGGCTGGTTGGTACAGGATGGCCTCACTGGGACTTCACCTGGGATGGCTAGTCCTTACTCTCAACTTGGTCTTTTATCCTTCAGGAGGCATAGACCAACCTGGTCTTCTTCACATGGTAGTCTCCAGGTTCTAAGAGGGTAATGGCTGAAGCTGCAAAGCTTTTTGAGGCCTAGACTCAGAATTCATACAATGTTACTTCTGCTATATTCTATTTTGTTGAATGAATGAATGATTCCTCATATGACACTGCTTCCAGCTCCTCAACATCCTGTTTGGTTTCCTCTGAATACTACTTAGTTTGTCAATGTCTTCCAAAATCTAGCATCCAGAAAGGGACACAAAATTCTGGACAAGATCTAACTTCAGCTCAGTAAAGCTGGGTAATAAATATTAGTTGAATAAGTGAGTGACAAGTACAGAAGATTGTGGTAATATTCAGTCTCATAATACAGATACTGTGTGCCCTTTAATGCAGCTTAAGAATGCACTGGCTTATTTCTAGTGGCTTTTACACCGTTGAACCTTATAGCCTTTAAGATCAAATATACCCCCATGGCTCTTTTTCATGAGAAACACTGCCAAGTCTCTGCCCTATATTTACACAATTGATTTTGGGGACCTAAAAGAACATTACATTTATCCCTGTTGAATTTAAATTTAATCTCTTCTAATCCACTGATCTCTCTAGTTGATCATTTCCACTGACACACTTTTTGGTCTGAGACGAAAAAGTTTGAAAACTGTTGCTTTCATACAAAATACATGGCATTCAAACAAATAATTACCTTGTATACCCAAAGAAGGCCTGAAAAGGGAGAAAATAAGTTCCTAGAGGAGTATTAGGAACCCCTGGGGGTCCACAGTGCACGCCTTGCTAATAAGGCTGCTATACATCAATGAGAATGAACAAATGACTGCTCCATATTACAATATGGATGAATTGCACAAAGATAATGTTGACCCAAAGCAGCCAGATGCAAATGACTAGACATTCAAGAGACAAAGCTAACCTATGATATATACATCAAGATAGTGGTTCCTTTTAAGGTTGAGGTAGACTGAAAGGGGTCTTGAAAGTACCCCATACTTTTCAGGGGTATGGTGATGTTTTCGTCCTTGATCTGGGGGCTGTTTATATGAGTATGTTTGTAAAAATTTACTTAGATATATATTATGATGTGAACTTTTCTGCCTGTATTTTCTACTTCAATACAAAGAGAACCTAAAAATAAAAATAGAGATTGAGGAGAAACATACTCTCTTTTAAAAAAAGTAAATGGAATTACATCACTCTACTGCTTAAAACCTGACAGTAACTTCCCACTCTATTTAGAATAAAGTTCAAATATTGGGTTGGCCAAACACGACCCAAATATTGGGTTGTTCGGGTTTTTCTGTGACATCTTATGGAATATTAATATTATACAAAACCTATAGTGTTTCATTACCATAAAGCATACTGTTTTCAAACTCTGGGCACCACCTCATCTCATGCAGCTTCTCCCCTTGCTTATTACACCCCTATCACACTAGTTTTCTCCCTTAAGCACAATAAGTTCTTTCCTCCTAGGAACATGCTAGTTCCTTAACTTTCCAACCACTCTTCACATGGCTACCTTCTTTTCATCCATTAGGGCTCCTCAGAGAGGCCTCCCCAATCATCCCATGTAAAGTTGCCTCTTTCCCGTATTCTATAATCTCAGGCCATTGTGCCCTTTATTGCACTTATTGCAATTTGAAATAGGTTTACTTGTTTTTTGTCTGTCCCTCCACTAGAATGTATGTTCCACGAGGACAAGGATCTAGTTGCCCTGTTTTACAGTTTTGGGGTTTTTTAAAAAATTTATTTATTTTATTTTTATTTATTTTTGGCTGCATTGGGTCTTCATTGCGGTGTGCAGGCTTCTCATTGCAGTGTCTTCTCTTGTTGAGGAGCACGGGCTCTAGGCGTGTGGGCTTCAGTAGTTTTGGCACACAGGCTCAGTAGTTGTGGCTCATGGGCTCTAGAGCGTAGGCTCAGTAGTTGTGGCACACGGGCTTAGTTGCTCCACGGCATGTGGGATCTTCCCGGGCCAGGGCTCGAACCCGTGACCCCTGCATTGGCAGACAGATTCTTAACCACTGCGCCACCAGGGAAGCCCTGCCCTGTTTTACAGTTTAAATCCCAAGATTTATTAGCACAATGTTCTGACACCTTGTAGAAGTTGAATAAATAATTTCTGAATGAATAAAAGAATAGTTTCAGGTCATTTCACATCAAGCTAATAAGTCTTTTAAAATTTTGATATGATCATTATATATTCATTTTCACAACACTATTTTACCTGTACATTTTATTTGTATGCCTTCTTTTTATTGATTTGCTTATTCATTCACTCATAAAAAAATCAGAATTTATTAAATGTCAAACACATAGGTTCTAAAGATAAATAAGCCATGTTCTTTACTTTTAAATATCTCACCACTTATCAAGGAAAATTAATATGTGAGAAAACAAAATTATCTTATACAAAGTCTTAAATCTAATTAAAATGTTGAAATGAAGGGAAATGAAAGATGAGCCCTCTAAAACAAATAATAGTCTAGTACATCTATCAAAAAAGGAAATTGAGCTAATGAGGCATCACTTTTTCTTAGTGATTCCATGTTGACTCTTAGTGATCATATCTTCCTTTTACTAAATGTTTGAAATACATCTTTTAAATGCAATATATTGTAATAAGTTGTAATATATTATTACCAGGGCTTCATGTCAAATTTGGCTTCTTTTACAATAAGGGTAATTAAGGAAAACCCATTCAACAGTATAAATTACTTTGACTTGTTTTTAATCCCAATATTTAATTTAATTTTGATTTAAATACTATTAAAGAAGAGAGAGGATTATATGTTTATTGAAAGGGGACATACATGGAAAAAAGACTGAGAATGTGCTGCGGCAGGCAGATTTCAGCTAAGTGTAAGGAAGAACTTTTTAGTAGTTACCGCTGCCTATCAGTGCACTGCTTTGCAAAGCAGGAAGCTCGCCATCACTAAATATCTTTAAGGAAAGCTAACAGGGCATTTTTCCCAGGATGGAGCAGAAAGATTTAGTAGGCAGCATTGATTAGATCAGTGTCCTCAAACTATGGTGAAGCACTTTTTAAAAAATTTTCTTGGATGTCATAGCAATGTCAAATGGCTATAAAGATTTCTGAATGCTTACTTTTGATTTCAGTTTTTGATTTGTTGCACACAGGTAACAAACTGGCCTGGTATGAACAGGCAAACTACACTTTGAGAAGCACTGGATTAGACAGTCTATGAGAGATCTCTGAGGTTCTATAGTCTTTCAAATTTACCTAGTCTGTCTTCCTATTTTCGTTAGGCATTAATATCAAACTACTGACTTCATAACAACTAATCGTTTTCTCCAGTAATTTAAAAAAGTATAAGCTAAAATATATTCTAAAAGCATTAGATCAAAGACCTGAGACATTTTTACTGCATTAACCTTTTATCTCACTAAAAGAAAAGGCAAAATTTACTTTTTACCGAAGCACATCTGAATGCTCATTTAAAACTGGTTACAAAAAATTTATTTCCAGTCATTTCCCACACCTAATTTTCTGGTGTCACTTTCTTTGCACACGCTAATAATGAAATGTGTAACAAGTTATCGTTGATCACACATTTGAAGTTCTCGCTTTGTTTTACCAGCTGGTAGCAAAACCAAGAGAAAAGTCATGTGGGGGTGGGGTGGTGAGAGAAAGAATACACATGAATTTCAGAAGCACTGGCTGGAGAAGTCAAGTGTTTGCAACCACCTATAAATAACACTCAGTGGTGACCTGGCCAAGCAAATAGGTAAAGAACTGTAAAAAGAGCAGGCAAAATTGAGAGTTGCCCATTCTCATACTTCCCCAAATATTCCTGGCTTTTTCTCTGCAAGGACAGACATTTTCATTTAAAATCTATTATCTTCTTATAGAGACAGATTATACCAGGTGAGGAATACCCTTATCTAAATATAACTACTGTAGAGTTAGAAATCAGAAAATATAAACCATTGTGAAAATAAATAACAACAACAAAATCCATTATCTTCTTCCCATTAAAAATGAAGCAAAACAAAACAACCTTCCTTCTCAAGAGATAATTTCCAGATTTATGAGCTATCATCTCCCAACTCCATCAAACATGAATTTTTTTCCCTCAAGTAGTTGCAATATTCCTTAAATCATCATACTTGTACTAGAGCAGGAGTTCTTAACTATGAGTATATGGATGGGTTTTAAGAAGTCTATGAATTCTCTGAAACTCCAAATATTATAAAATTTTGGGTGAATGAGTAATTATATGGACAAGATGTCTACAGTTGTCACATTTGTTGTTGACAACTGTTGATTAAAAGCATCTTTCTTAGGTTAAAAATGTGATCCGAATAGAAATACAAGGTATGGGTTCTTAATTAATTGAATAGGTATATAAAAGTATTACATTATATCATATATCCAAAAAAAGCTTTAGAAATAAATCCTTTCATTTTGTATATGATAACATTGACATTTGGAGAGGTTAGGGGAGTGTTCAAGGCCATGCTGCTAGCTAGAAGGAAGAAGATGAAGAAGAATGCTGGCTCCTACTTCCGGATCCATTCCCTCCCACTCTGCCACCAATGCAAGGCCAGACTAGAGGATACTAGTAAGCACACTATGGGCAGCCAACAACCCCAATTCTGATAAATATACAATCTCAGAATAAATCAAGTAATTCTTTAAACACTACTGGCTCATAACATATATAAACATTTTCTATATTTTACTAAAGGTATCTAAAAATATATATTCTTTTAGACACATTTTAGAGCTCGCTTCCTTGCCAGTAGACACAATCAATAACTTGTCAATCATCTGAAATACATGAGTGCTTGATCCCTTTGCAGTCAACGAGAGAAGGGCATACACTTGATAAACTCCTCCCTCCCTTCCTCCCTCCCTCCCTCCTTTCCTTCCTTCCTCCCTCCCTCCCTCCCTACCTTTCTTTAATATCTTTATTCCCTCCCTCCCTCCCTTCCTTTCTTTAATATCTTTATTGGAGTATAATTGCTCTACAATGTCCCCATATCTCCTCCCTCATGTCCCTCCCACCCTCCCTATCCCACCCCTCTAGGTGATCACAAAGCACTGAGTTGATCTCCCTGTGCTATGCAGCTGCTTCCCACTAGCTATCTATTTTACATTTGGTAGTGTATGTATGTCCATACCACTCTCTCACTTTGTCTCAGCTTACCCTTCCCCCTCCCCGCTTCCTCAAATCCATTCTCTATGTCTGTGTCTTTATTCCTGTCCTGCCCCTAGGTTCATCAGAATCATTTAAACACATTTCTTTCTGAGTCAATTACTCTGAAAGCCCACAATGCAAAGTAAATTAGTTGAAAGAATCTTTTAGTAACTGTTGAAGCTGTTTAGAAATTTTAAGCAAAACCTCTTTTCAAAGTTTATTCTCTTGTTTATTCACACTAAAGAATAGCAAGTGCAAAAACCAAAGGAGATGATATTTAGTGAAAAGAATTTTTATAGTAAGTAATTAAGTGAGAAAGCTGAAAAAGAATGCCTGATTTTGGAGTCACGATGGGTAGAAATCCAAAATTTGTTTTTAATTTTTTTCAAAATAATTAGAAAACTTAAAGTCTGTAAGAATCCAAGAAACCCTTCACTCTCTGTCCCCTACTCCCCCACTTCTGACTTCTGAAATACAGTGTAACCTTCTGCCATCTGTTCTTTTAGAGCAGAAACAGTAAAAACCATATGGGTTTTCTCTCTCAAGCAGCTGTAGGGTAGTTAAAGTTATAATAATTGTCTTTCTGTAAGATAAATTTACATTTAAAACCTGGCCAGTTAAAAAAAAAAATAGCTCAGCCTCAGAGCCTTCCAGAATAAAATTAAGAAATTCAGGATCATCTGTGACATACTACATTAAGAGATTTAGAGAATGTCCTCTAAGTCTTGTACTTTTATGTGTAAGGTTAAACAAATGTAATTCATGATGCCCAAATCAGTTAATACAGTCAAAGAGTCCACAACTCATGTTTTTTCTTTCTCCATCAAAATGCTAGGAGCCTCGGGACTTCCCTGGTGGTCCAGTGGTAAAGAATCCACCTTCCAATGCAGGGGACGTGGGTTCAATCCCTGGTCAGGGAACTAAGATCCCACATGCTGCGGGGCAACTAAGCCCACACACCACAGCTACTGAGCTCATGGTCCTCGACAGAGAGCCCGTGCGCCACAACTACAGAGCCCACGTGCCCTGGAGCCCAAGCGCGACAACTAGAAAGAAGCCCGCATGCCCCAAAGATCCTGCGCGCCACAACAAAAGACCCTGCATGCCACAACTAAGACCTGACGCAGCCAAAAAAATAAAGAAAATAAATAAGTAAAATAAATAAATATTAAAAAAAAAGATTAAAAAATGCTAGGAGCCTCAAACAGGGGTTAGATACTCATATATAGAAATCGCTAAGTTTTCCAAAACTGATAACTATAAATGCATCACTTCGGTGGGTCACTGAACTCCAATATAAAGGCTCATTTATTTATAAGAAAAATCACAACACGTGTGACACATAAATTTCCATTTCAGCTATATATCATTTATAATGAGCTTAAGTAAACTGAAAGGAATTCAGAGCATATTCTGATCCACATATTGTGAAAAACAGGAATTTTACCTACCTTTATCTGGGTGATTCAAAATCATGATTCTCCTGTGAGCTGCTCTAATCTTGGCCTTGCCGGCAGATGGGCTAAAAAGAAATTAAAGTGCTTGTAACAAATAGTATCAAATGCAGATTATAAATTAATGGTTTATATGAGTTTTAAGAAATTAAAAACTAATGAGAATTTCACCATCTTGTGGATAAATATGAAATTACAGCTTGTCACTTCATTCTACCAACCATCAAAATAAATCATATTCAATGCTGCATGTACTTTCCTTCAGTCCTTATTCTCAATTAAAAAAACATATACACAATATATAGGATAGGAGAATCATAGCCTGTAGACTATTACTGTGAGTTTGAAAGTTTATGCTTCAAGCTCTTTGAGGGGAAGGCAGTACATATAATGTAACAAACAGGTATTTGAACTCTAGGGCTACCAGACTTCAGGATTTTAATCCCAGCACTGCCATGAAAGATGGGGTAGCCTTCGTCAAATTTTTTACCCTCTCTAAGCTTCAGTTTCTTCATTGTAAAACAGGGCTAGGATCAACATAGTCCTCATAGAGCAATTACAAGGATTAAATTAGTTGATGCCAACAAAGTGCTACAGCAGTGCCTGGTGTGTAGCAAATGTTCCATAATAGTTAGCTTTTACTATTATTATCTTTCAACAGAACATCTCAAAACGCTTCATAGCTCATAATTTATTTAGCTTTGTGAGAAACCTATGGGAAAAGCTTGGCTGTTAGAGCCTATGCTCTAAACAAAAATTAAAGGAGAAAGTTAAATAAACCTAAAATTATTCCTGCAAAACCTAATTTATCCAGTACTGGAACTCCTTCTCTCTAGTACATTTTCCAGGTAAGGAAAAAAATTAACACTAATAATAACAAAATCCTGGTGTTCCTACTTAATATTTATACTAGCTTATCTAAGCTGCTTTTCTGGGCCTCAAATGGAAATAACAGTAGCTGACTCAAAGTACACAGTGGTTGCTGTGAAACTCAAAATAATCTATATGGATGAACCACACTGTATGGGCTAAAAGCAGGAACTTTTAGAGATATTCAGACACAGGTTTAAATCCATCACTCATAATCTATAAAACTTTGTCTTGGGACTTCCCTGGTGGTCCAGTGGTTAAGACTCCGTACTTCCTCTTCAGGGGACGTGGGTTCGATCCTTGGTGGGGGAACCAAGATCCCACATGCCGTGTGGTGCGGCAAAAACAAACAAAAAAAACACTTTGTCTTGCTTACTTGAACTCTCTGAGTTATAGTTTTCTCACAAGCAAAATTTTCTCATAAGCATACCTCCTAGGATTATTTTAAGGACAAATTAGATTATATAAGCAAAAGGATGAGCATGACCTGGCATACAGTTAGTGTTCAAAGAATAGTAGGTATTATCATGAACATAAAGAATGCTTATGAAAATGTATTACATTTCCTACTTTTTAGAAAATGGGGTATAAATAATCTAATCTAGCATACTTTGAATGACTCAAAAAGCATTATCATGAGTATCAATTAAGTGCAAAGAAACTCTCAAGGTCTGCAGAGGTTTGCTTGCCTTTATACTAAATGGTCATAAAATGCTACCCATTTAAGTTCTTCTGTCTGTTTTGAACACTGCCTTCCTTGCTGCCAGTTGTCAATCCTCAATTCTGCCAGTGTTCTAGTCTCTAGCTGTTACTTGCCAGTTACTTGCTACTTCTAATCTCCTGGGGTTAAATAACAGATTATCAAACATGTTAAAATACACTATCAATTGCTACATAAGCATATAAACATTCTTCTATAAATAAAATAAATAAGTCTTAAGCCAAAAAGCAAGTCAAAAGAGAAATCAAAAACTATCTTGAGACAAATGAACAACCTACCAAAACCTATGGGATGCAGCCAAAGCATTTCTAAGAGGAAAGTTTACAGTAATAAAAGCCTACATTCAGGGGGACAAAAAAGAACTTGGATAAACAACCTAACTTTACACCTCAGGGAAGTATAAAAAGAAGAACAAACTAAGCCCAAAATTAGTAGAAGGAAAATAAAGATTACAGTGAAAATAAATGAAATAGAGACTAAAAAGACCAAAAAACCAAAAATCAATGAAACGAAGAGCTAGTTTTTTGAGAATATATACAAAACAGACAAACCACTAGCTAGATCACCAAGAAAACAGAGGACTCAAGTAAAATCAAAAATGAAAAAGGAGAGATTACAACTGATACCACAGAAATACAAATGATAAGAGACTACTGTGAACTGTACTATACAATAACAAATTGGACACCCTAGGAGAAATAAATGGATAAATTCCTAGAAACAAAGCATCTACCAAGACTGAATCTTAAAAAATATGAACAGACCAGTTACTACTAATGAGACTGAATCAGCAATCAAAAAACTTCCAACAAAGAAAAGTCCAGGACCAGGTGTCTTCACTAAATTCTACCAAACATTTAAAGAATAATTAACACCAATCCTTAAACTCTTACAAAAAATGCAAGAGGAGGAAACACTTCCAAACTCATTTTATGAGGCTAGCATTACCCTGATACCAAAACCAGGCAAGGACACTACAAGAAAAGAAAAATACAGGCCAATATCCCTGATGATCACAAATGCAAAAATTCTCAACAAATATTACCAAATCGAATTCAACAATACATTAAAAGGATCATATGCCATGATTAAGTGGGATTTCTTCCAGGAATGCAAGGATGGTTCAACATCTGAAAGTCAATCAATGTGATATACCACAGTAACAAAACGAAGGCTAAAAATCACATAGTCATTTCAATAGATGTAGAAGAAGCATTTGACAAAATTCAATATCCATTAATGATAAAAACTCTTGACAAGGTTGGTATAGAGGGAACGAACCTCAACATAATAAAGACCATATATGAAAAGCCCACAGCTAACATTATACTCAATGATGAAAAGCTAAAAGCTTTTCCTCTAAGATCAGAAACAAGACAAAGTTGCCCACTCTCACCACCTTTATTCAACATAGCATTGGAAGTCCTAGTCAGAGCAATTAGTCAAGAAAAAGAAATAAAAGGCATCCAAATGAGAAAGAAGGAAGTAAAACTGTCATTATTTGCAGATGACATGATATTACATATAAAAAACCCTAAAGACTACACCAAAAAACTGTTAGAACTAATCAACAAATTCAGTAAAGTTGCAGGCTATAAAATCAATGTACAATAATTTATTGTGTTTCTATATACTAATAACAAGATATCAGAAAATCAAGAAAACAATCCCATTTAAAATTGCATCAAAAACAATAAAATACTGAAGAATAAATTTAACCAAGGAGGTGAAAGACCTGTCTGAAAACCAGAAGACACTGATGAAAGAAACTGAAGACACAAATAAATAGAAAGATATTCTGTGCTCATGGATTGGAAGAAGTAATTTTTAAAAAATGTCCATACTATCCAAAGCACTATACAGATTCAATGCAACTTATATCAAAATTCCAAAGGCATTTTTCACAGAAATAGAACAAAAATTCCTAAAATTTGTATGGAACCAACCACAAAAGATCCTGAATAACCAAAGGAATCTTGGGAAAGAAGAACAAAGCTGGAGGCATCAAACTTCCTGATTTCAATCTATCAACATATTACAAATGCTCTAGTAATCAAACAGTATGGTATTGGCATAAAAAGACACATAGATTAATGGTACAGAACAGAGCCTAGAAATAAACCCATACATATACGGTCAATTAATTTACAACAAAGGAATAGAGAATATACAGTGAGGGAAAGGATAGTCTCTTCAATAAATAGTGTTTATTGGGAACAGAAAATCTGAACAGTCATATGCAAAGGAATAAAACTGGACCTTTATCTTATACCACACACCAAAATTAACTCAAAATGGATTAAAGACTTAGATGTAACACCTTAAAACTACTAGAAGAAAATATAGGAGATAAGCTCCTTGATACTGGTCTTGTAAAGATTAAGCAAGATGAGAGAATCCTAGTTCTTAAACAAAGCATTAAAAATTAAATGTAGCTCTGATATATCTCCAGTATAGACAATTCCACCACAAATTGAAAATGTAACTATAAATATCATTTTGCCTAGATCAGGGATTTCCAACTGCTCCCTGGAATGCATTTGACTGGGAGTAGGTGAGTGTGGTGTGTAGAACAGAGTAGTGTTCCCTGATCCTGTAGCAAATGGAGCAGTTTTGGTCTCATCTTTTTCTACTATTAGTCTATTGAATAACATTTAAACAGAGTTCCACAGAAGTTTTTAGAAAGTCTGAAAATCACAAATGTGTGCATAATTTCAGAATATATCAGGTATATTAAGTTTTCCTGGGCAGCTCAGTAAAATATTTCAGGCTTATGCAATATGTAAGAATATACAGAGTCATCTAGTAACATAGTCATCTAGTAACATAGGGGTTTCTTTGTTTTTAAATAGAGTATCAACAGAGTCAGCTCCATTTTGTCTTTACCTACTTGTTATGTAGTCTAAATCATTTGGATTCACTTATCACAGAAAATGGAACCACAGCAATGTATTCAGACCTTAAAGAATCTCCTCAAAATCAACACTGCCTGACTGAAAGAAAGGGCTAGAGGAAAGCAAATAAGTTCCACCTTTCTACTTAATGTGTTAAGGGCAAATATTTAGCTTCTGCATTCATGATAGAGATGGGAATAGAGCGGTGCCAACATTTATTCAGCACCTGTTATTTGGTAGGCACTTTGATAAAAAGGTATCACTCATGTCATTATAAATTCCGACAAGGCAGATATTATTAATTCCAAATCAAAACTGAAGAAGCTGAAGGGCAGAAAAGCTAACAATAAGTGCCTCAGCAACAGAATCAGGATGAGGATCTGTCTGCTTAGCTAATATTTATTGAGTAGTTACCAAGTTCTACGTTTATGCTAAAACTTCATGTGTGTTAATCTTCGCAGCAACCCTATGCAGTAGAAACTAATATTTTCTCTATTTTACAAATGATGAGACTGAAGTCACGCACCTAACAGGTGGTAAAATTGGTATTTGTACCCAGATTCACTTGTTATCAGAGTCTGTGCTGTTAGCCACTCAATTTTCCTTGTGAAATTTTGTCAGCTTCCAGCTCAATGGGATAAAACTTTATAACTATGTATCTTAAGTCAACTCCTAATTATCTTTCCTAAAAACAGGAGTACCTTGGATGATATTAAATGATACCCTCAAAAACTTTTGTGTTTGGTTTAATAATGTGTATCATATTCACATTTCAACACTATGAATGGGATGATATGGGGGCCCAAGAAAAATAACAATGCCACTCTGAATAATATTAAAGCAAAGAATAGTTAGAAATATAGCTAATTTCCTAGTTTGGTTCCCCTGCTTAAAATCATTTCTTTTTTTTGTATTCTCAGTGAGAGAGCCCATCTCTTCTTTTTTTTTTATTTTTTTAATAAATTTATTTTATTTATTTATTTATTTATGGCTGCATTGGGTCTTCATTGCTGCACATGGGCTTTCTCTAGTTGCAGCGAGCAGAGGCTACTCTTCATGGCGGTGCACGGGCTTCCTGTTGCAGTGGCTTCTCTTGTTGCAGAGCATGGGCTCTAGGGGAATGGACTTCAGTAGTTGTGGCACGCAGGCTCAGTAGTTGTGGCTCGCGGGCTCTAGAGCGCAGGCTCAGTAGTTGTGGCGCACGGGCTTAGTTGCTCCACGGCATGTGGGATCTTCCTGGACCAGGGCTCGAACCCGTGTCCCCTGCATTGGCAGGCGGATTCTTAACCACTGCGCCACCAGGGAAGCCCCCATCTCTTCTTATATTTAAATGAAGCACCAAGCTAAATTGAGCTGTTCCTCCCCTACCCACCTTTTTGTTTTTTCTTGATTGGTCGTAAGAAATTACAAAATGTTTGGCCTTAAATATCTGCTAATCTAAAAGAGATTAAAAAATTCTGTTGATATAGGACTTTGTGATCTATTCTCCTTAATTATGTTGACTAAGTCACCATAAGATGCGCTGTAGGTAACATATTGTAAGCAACCCCCATAAAAATTTGAGTGAGCTCTAAGGGAACATAAGGTAAACAAATATAGATAGTGGTAAATCTATGGTAGGGGATGTATTATTAACTTTAAGTGTTAAATGATATACAGCAATCACATAATATCATTAACTTTCTCCAAACTGTCCAAAGTTAGACGATAAATGGATACTAAGGTAAAACAAGTATAATGAAATATGCTAGATGTCAAATTGTGGAACTAGGAAAGAACTGTGAAACAGATCCCATGTTATAATTGAAAATATGATACATATCAAATTAGAAAACTGAATCCAGAAAGAATTCATTGTCACAATAAAGGTTATTTTGATAATTGCATTGGAACTTTAGTATTCAAATACAGTAGCTCCTTGTTAAGAAATAAAGGCACATCACAAACACGCCTGATTTTTTTTAGGGGTGGTAGGATAATCTCTTAGATTTGAGGTTTTAAAATGTAAAAATTTGATATTTTCTCCTCTGCCTCCTATTCATAATTTAAAATATAAGGATAACTTTATTGTCACATTTTCTCCTTTTTCAAGACAAACTTAGCCACAGAACAAAATAATACATATGCAGCACACCTACCTTACACCTAAAATAAGACTCGCTTCTCGCCTACTCATTTTTTGTTCAAATCCTCCTTTATAGTAGGATGAAAAGCTCTATACAGGAAAGAAAGAGCAAGAAATAATTAGTTCCACGTATGAGGTGGCATGACCTCAATCCCATCACACAGCTGCAATAAGAGTAATGTATTTTCCAGAAGTCAACTTGGCATTGTGGGAGGTGGGGAGGGAGAGCACTAAACAATAATCCTCTACAAGAAATTATGACCAAGATAAACACTACACTGAAGGAATAAAACAGGTCAGTAGAAGCAAAAGGCTTGAACTTTATCTAATCTCTACGGTAATTTTCTCATTGGATAACCTTGACCAAGTCACTTACTGTAGAGATGACAGACATCTTTTTAACCTACTAGACTGGCTGACTGAGAAAGAGGAGAAACTGACAAGGTGGGGAGGACATCAGGATATTAGACAGGGAGGCCAAGAGACCGGAAGACTAGACTGAAAGGTCAAGGTGGCTGGAGAGGCCTGAGCAAGGAGGAGAGAAGTAGCAGAGAGATAACTGGCGCCAGATTGTGGAGGGCCTTGGAAGCAATGGAAATGATTTAGGATTTTATTCTCAGATTGTGGAGGGCCTTGGAAGCAATGGAAATGATTTAGGATTTTATTCTCAGTGGTAGGAGAACCAGAGCACTGGGGTAACAGATTTGACTTGGTTTTAAAAGAATTACTCTAACTGCTGTGTGGAGAAGACAGGTGCAGAGTGCAGGCAGGAGACCAGTTAGGACGACATAACAGTAATCTAGGCAAGACATGATGCTGGTATGGACCAACGTGATAGTAGAGGAGGACGTGAGAGCTGTCAGATTTTGGATGTATTTTGAAAGCAGAAATAACATTGGTTTGGATTGAATATGGGATATGAGAAAAAGCAGGGAACTAAAGATGATGCAGTAAACGCTGCTATACACTGCACAGATCCCCCTTCAGAGCTGAGGCACTTACTCCTCAGACACTGGGGCTGCTGCTGGCAGACAGCACTCAGCTGTCAAACTCCAGCAATTGCCTTGGCTGAAGAATGTCAAGCTCACGCCCCCTTCGCAGGAGGGTCTCTAGCTGATGACTGGCTGACGTCAGGGTAAAAACACTGTAGTTCTCCAGGGCTCAGTCCTTGGACTTCTTAGCTATATTTACCTCCCAGGTGATGTCACTTAGCTTCATGGCCTCTTGCCCCAAATCGGGATAATCATGATGAGTCACCTGAGCGTCAGAGCTCCCCAGGGGCTGGCTGCCTCAGGCCTTTTACTAAGACTGCACTGCAGCTTAAATTATCCCTCCATTCTTCGTCCTTCTCTTGCCTTCTGGAGCTGTTGATCCTAAGAGCATTCTCTAATAAACTAACAGCTTGCTAAACTTTGTCTCACTCTGCAAATGACTGCAAGGATTCTGGCCTAAATTGCCATTAATGACTTAGAGAAGGAGTGGTTATTTGTTATTTGTTTCTTGTGGGTAACACATATCAGGAGATTGGTTTTGGTTACATTAAGTTTCAAATGTCTATGTAAGCGGAAGAAAAGTCTGACCTGGAGATAACATTTGGGAGTCATGAGTACACAGACGGTATTTAAAGGTGTGAGACTAAATGAGGTCACCTAGAGGGGGAGTGTAGATAAGAAGTCCAAAGACTGAGCCCTAGAAACTGCAACATTTAGTGGCACAGAGATGGAGAGGAATCAGTAAAGGAAACTGTGACGGCCTAGCGGTGCAGGAGGAGGAAAAGCAGATGCCAAAAGTGAGGAAGTGAAAAATAGTTTCAAGTGTTTCCGATAGGTCAAGTAAGACGAGAACTGAGGACTGACGGCTGGATTTACCCGTTGGTAAATCTAAGTCTAGTGAAGGTACTGGAAGTGAAGGTTTGATTAGAGTGAGTTTAAGAGAGAACAGGAGAGGGCTTCCTTGGTGGCACAGTGGTTAAGAATCCACCTGCTAATGTAGGGGACACGGGTTCGAGCCCTGGTCCAGCAAGATCCCACATGCCGTGGAACAACTAAGCCTGCCCGCCACAACTACTGAGCCTGCGCTCTAGAGCCCACGAGCCACAACTACTGAAGCCCATGCGCCTAGAGCCTGTGCTCCGCAACAAGAGAAGCCACAGCAATGAGAAGCCCGCACACCACAACGAAGAGTAGCCCCTGCTCACCACAACTAGAGAAAGCCCGTGCGCAGCAACAAAGACCCAACGCAGACAAAAATAAATTTAAAAAAAAACAACAACAGAGAACAGGAGGAAAGGAATGGGAGACAGCAAAGAGAGACAACTCTTCAGGAGCTCTTAGAGAAAACAGGATGCATGAACTCAACTTTTAGAAGGAAAAAAATTCACACATGATTGAATGTGTGCATGTTTCTAAAATGTGAACCTATATTTTTCTAAGGAAAAACAAGTAAGTGTATGCTTGCATAAAACAAAATCTGAACGTATACACACCAAAATGTTATTTTGGGGTGGTGGAATTATGAATAATTATTTTCTTCATGTTTATTTTTACTTTCTAAATTTTCAACAATAAACACAGTTACATATACAATTTTTTTTTTTAAAAAAAAGGACTAAAAGGAAACCAAGTAAATTATTAGAGCTTAAGAAATGAGTCCTAAGGAGCCAGATCTGGTCATTTGTATAAGCTATTCTCTTTGAACAGCTTGTCATAAATTTCCATTGGTAATAATTCCCTGGCAATTAACTCATTCAACAAATACATTAGCACCTACTATGTGCCAGAACTTTTCAAATGAGACAAGTGAAGTTCTGTCCTTTATCACATAGATGCTAATCTATCAATGTACCAGTACTGTGAGGAATATGATGTACTATTCCAAATTTCAAGTAATTAACAATCTAGTAAGAAAACAAAAAACAACCCCCTCCTCCAAATTGTGAGGGGAGGAAGGGAATCAAATTGTTTAAGTACACATACTCATGTGGACAAATTATGTATATATACACAAGCACACACACACAGGGGACTATATAAAGGAATAAGAGATATATAGGGGAATATATATAAAGGAATAGAAAACTTAACAGACGAAGAACAGCTGGTTTGAAGGTTTCTCTCAGGTGATCAAAATTTTTACTAGATGCATACTTTACTCCCTAATATTTCTATGAGTATCTACCTTTGTGAGTTCCAAATTTTCAAATTTTCAGCATAATAAACATAAATTGATGATGTTTCATGAACTGTCATTTCCACTATATTCACAAAGCTCATTAACCCTAAAAGTAGCCATTATATCTAAGCAAATTTTTTACTTTGTTTTTTCCAGGTAGAAAAGGAGACTAAGAAAAGGTTACTTAAAGTCTAGCATCTGGATGAGGCTCATACCCTAAAACACTGACCTGTTTACAAATAAGCTTACAAGTAAATATACAATCATCACAATCCTTCTCAAGGAACTATATCATTTTTGAGGATAGACATTTAATATTTGGGGGCTATATACAGAAAGGCAGACAGAGAAAACAACGAAAAAAAACTGCTCATGCTACTTCAGAAAAAAATCATGCCTTCTAAACTCATATGGAATTTAGGTTTTACATTACAGAATTTTAAAAAGAAATTGTAAGCCCTTTGAAGCTTACAAGTAATACACCAATACTACATTATATTAGGATATATAGACATAGGCAATGCAGAACTATTTTCTGACAACACTGGTAGGTCAAGGAAATGTTTAAATTAAAAAAAAAATGTGATTACAATAAGGAACAACTATTTCATCAAACAGATGGAGTAGGTGGTTATATTTTTCTAATAGAATTTCCCAGAACAGAAATAGTGGGATTTATTCTGCTGTCTATTGGAAACACACCCTGAACCTTACAAATTATTATTTTGTATTATTTTATTTATAAAGTATATATATATAAACAAAAATCAAAATAATTTTCCTTCTAAAATTAACACTGAATGCTGTAGTGCTATATATTATTAAAGAAGATGTGAAACGAACCAAGTTAAAGTCTTCATTAGCTAATTTACTCAATCACTTGAAACATAAAAGCCCTCCAAACAACCAGGAAAATATATCATTCCACAGTCTTAAGAGAAGAAACACATTTACCATAAACTATAAACTTTAATTATGTATAATAATCTATTTGATTTATAGAGCCACAGAAGGATGATTTTAATTAGTGTTATCTCCATGAATTTCACTTAAAAATCAAACAATGTAAGTCCAATTTTAAAAACTTATATTCAAGTAAAAAGAAAAATTCACAAATAGAAAAAGAAAAGCCTCAAAAGAAGATAAATGACTTGGGTTTTTTTCCCCAAGAAAAAAATTAGGGGTAATTAGACAATAGCTGGGTCAACAATATACATTAATATTTTAAAAAACCAAGTAAAAGGTACTGGTTCAAAACAGCAGACTGAATAATAAAAGTCTTTTGCTTTCCAAAGCACCTTTGAAATGAGAAAAGAGATATTTTAAACAAGAAAAATCCATAAGAGGCCTAGAAAACAAGAAATGGATCAAGTAGCAAACCAGAAAGTTTAAAGAAATCCTGGAAGATTGAAAACAGGTAAGACTGCACATATAGAAAAATCACAGCAGCCCCAGTTTAGCAGCCCCTCTGACTAAATTCAGAGTCAACAAATACAAAAAATAACATCAGGGTAATTAATTAAACCAGAACAGCAGAGAGAGACCATTCCTAACTCCATTAGTATAGGGCATAAGGGCCTGCCACCTACCACTTTAGCCCTCAGGCCAAGAAAGAGAATCATAGCCTGGGATGCATCTACCTGTGGGTGGTAGGTCCCAAGAGAAGCAAAGGGGAGTACCAACAGATCACACTGAACCCAGAGGGCTGAAGAGGGGGACAGTTATGCCAAGGAGTGAAATACACATAGTACTCAACCATTCCTGGGCTCTGGAGGTTCCAAGACTGCCTCTGGGCTCCTTGATTTGGAAGAGACATGACTGTTGATATAAGCCACCTACGTGCTCACAGCACACTGCCAATCTTCTCATTCAATTAAACTGTTGAAGTAAATCTACCAAACTGCTAAGAAAGGTCACTTATATGAGTTCCAGGAGCAGAGACACATTGGAAGGAAAAAATAAAGAAAAAATATATGAGGATCTTACAGAACAAAAAACAGACAATTTCACATAAGCCAAGGCTAAAAATTCCTGTGAAATTTCAGAATATTAATAATAAAGAGAAAATCCCCCAAATTTCCAGCACTAAACAACAAACACACAAAGAAAAATCACCCCAACCTAAAAACCAAAAACACAAACAAAAGAAAATCAAAATCAAAACAAGCAGTGTACAAAGGAAAAAGAACACCAGAAAATCTGGCTAAGTCTCAGAGTACCAAAAAATGTGGTTGAGAGTATGCAGGAAAGTATAAAGGTGGGCACAGAGATTCAGTCTGAGCAGAGACTTCTGTAATATCCCTCTAATACTGGCTCCACCAGATTCCAAGAAGCCAGCAGCTACATGATAACAGTGAGAGGGAAGGAAACAAACTCTCCATGCATTCCATATGAACAAAATTATTCTAGGCAATATTCCAGAAGAATGGGGAAAAAAGCATGAGAAAAACAAAGATGAGATTTAAGAAAAAGATGTTAAAGCATCGAAGAAGTGAATAAAGTTTAAGAAAAAATGAAAAGAGAACCCATAGGAACTTGAGCCTTGAACATTCTCCTTTGAGGGACAGGGATTTATTGATACACGACTACAGTCCCTATTTGTTAGTAACTCTATTTGATTCAATAATGAACACAGTTACAAAATCAAAACACTGTAAATGCTGTGCTTATGAATTTGGCTTTTTGGAATCAGTGCCAAGAGAAAGTATGTATATATTTCATTCCTCAATTTCCGTGGAATAATTAATATTTAAAGAATTATTTTAAAAACTCCTATCTTCACTGAGGTATAATTATGATGATGACAAAGATATTTCAAGATGTTTCACTGCAAATTGCAAGAGTAGTACTTTGTGGAAAAGGGGCCAGATTTATCAAAAGGCACTTGTCTTAACTTGAAGCCCACAAAAAGGAGGGAAAGGGGGCACGTATCACTTTTCTCTCCTTAAGAAATGCAGGGGCCGGGACTTCCCTGGTAGCGCAGTGGTTAAGAATCCGCCTGCCAATGCAGGGGACACAGGTTCGAGCCCTGGTCCAGGAAGATCCCACATGCCACAGAGCAACTAAGCCCGTGAGCCACAACTACTGAGCCTGCGCTCTAGGGCCCGCGAGCCACAACTACTGAGCCCGCATGCCACAACAACTGAAGCCCGCGTGCCTAGAGCCCGTGCTCCACAATAAGAGAAGCCACTGCAATGAGAAGTCCACACACCGCAACGAAGAGTAGCCCCCGCTCGCCACAACTAGAGAAAGCCTTCGCACAGCAACGAAGACCCAACGCAGCCAATAAATAAATAAATAAATAAATAGAGACACCTTTGAAAAGAAAAAAGAAATGCAGGGGCCGCATTCAGGGTACCCATAATAATCTCTTAAACTATTCTACCTTATCTGTGAGCCTCCACAGAGCAGTGAAATGTTTCTCATTTTCTTTCTCTCTTTTCCTTTCAGTGTTAAATAATGTAGCTCTACAAAACACAAGTCTATTTATGGTATAAATATATCTACTGAAGATCAGCATAACAGGAGAGAAATGATTTCTGAAAGTCTCTCAATTTGCTATACATAAACATATGGAAAGACATTTAAATAATTATGTCAACCCACCATCACCTAAGTCCCTGGACTATCTCAATACCCTCTCAGCAGGTTTCACAGCTTCTCCTCTGACTCATTCTAGTCTATACTCTTTGCAGCAGGCAGAGTGATCACCTAAATTGGTAATCACGTTGCCCACATGCTCAAAACCTTTCAAAGGCTTTCCATCACACTTAAACCAAAATCTGCTGTCTTTGTCACAGTCTATTTGGCCCTAAGTGATCTGGGCCCAAACTACCACTATTCCTTCCACATACACCGCTGGAGTTGCTCTTGCTGCTAAACTCATTTCCACCTTGCGACCTTTGCAGTGTTCCCACTAGAAAGCTCTTTCTTCAGATGTTCACATGGCCTGCTCCCTCATCTTCTCAGAGAGGCCTTCCCAGACCTATCTAATATAGATTCCTCTCTGCTGTTAAAGAATCAATCTCTTACGCTGGTTTAGTTCTCTAAAGAAAACTAAACTTCTACCTTCAACACCTCTACATATTATATATCTTATTTATTTGTTAATTGTTTCCACTAAAAAGTAAACTCCTAGAGGGCAGTGTCTTTGTCTGGTTCATGACTACCTCCCACTCCCCACAATAATGTCCAGTATGTAGTAGGTGCTTAATGAACATTTATTGAATGAATGCTAAATACCTATTAATACTTTAACCAAATAAAATATACACAGGAAAACAGAAAATAAACACATGCTCCCTCTAATCACAGACATGCATTTATAAGTCTGCAAAATAACTTGCAGTTCTTTTGACCCCGAGTTTAATTATCTGTCAGAAAATAGTACGTCATCCTTTGAAAGTGTGGTTATTGTTCATGACTAACTAAGCCTCACAAGCCTATAATGCCTTTGCTAAAACAAGCCATTCATTCTCAAATTGCTGTAAGCCAAGCTGATCTATCCCAGACCTTCTGTTTCCCAGAAATCAATGTTTATGTTGTACTGCTTCAGTGAGTTTTCTTTGCATGGTCTCCAGTGGTCACAAACCACAGTTCACCACACTATAGCTTTTTAGATACTTACTATCATTCATTTTTTACTTATATTCAGCTCAGCAGAGTAGCTGTAATGCTGGTAGATGAATGTATAAGCCCTATAGGTTTCAAGGTTGGAATCGTATAATTTTATGTTTGAGATAGATAGCCAGGTGTGGTGGTACGAGGGAACTAGTTTCAAATTTGAAGATGAAATAAACTTTTGGGTAAGCTCCATCAGGACAGGGACCGGGTCTGTTTTGTTCACCAGCTATGCCTAGCCCCTGGCACAGGACAATCACTAAATGAATACTAATTAAACAAGGAAATCAAATTACCTCAAAGTTGATGTAATACTACTAAAAGGAATATGATAATTAAAAGTCAAAGTCAGGAATAAGCTTAGATATAAAATAACATGACCAAGAAACTTAAAAGAAACTAAATCAATAAAGTAGATAAAGTTGCCAATGATACAAACATTTGTATGAAAATCCAAAACATTTTTCTGAATTACTATCAATAATGGCATATAAACTAAAATCAAAGCAAGGTTAGATTTCTAACTAAAGCCATTTTTAACTTACAAGAGTTGAAATCTTCTTTGCAGTTTCTGTGATTACTTGTCCTAGAGGTTTCCAGATTTGAAATGTGTAGCGACCTAAATAGTAACAGGAATATAAGCAAATATATTTTCTATAATGAAAGCCAACACCCACAAAGTGCTCACCATAGTATTTATTAATAGTTTACTTTATATATGTTATTTTAATAACTATCTCAAAATCTACCAGAAAGACAGTCACGTTTTTTCAAATTTCTAATTTATTAAATGGAGGACAGATTTCATTTTAATATAATTTTCATAGCTATTAAATTAAGCTTTAGTTCATAATTAGAAAATTTCAATGGTTATGTATAAAATCCTACTTTTATACGTTACAGGTCATAAAAACAATAACATCCTAGTACTCAGTTTCTCACTGAGGATGACTACTCTCCTAAAAGCTTCTTTTATTTTAGTGCTTTCCTTTCTTAGGCATCCTAATAATCAAAACTCCTCTGAGTCTGGACAACTAAGTATCAATAGAAAAACAGGTCTTAAATTGTTTTGAGGGCATAGAACAAGAATAAAATATTATCTGGCTAATTTACCTTTTGTACCCGAATCAGAATGTGTGTCCACTAATACTAGGGTCTCTTTTCCCAAAGCTCTGCTAGAAAACCAGTTATGACCCTCTGAACTTAAATTCAATTTCTAACCATAACGTTATTTGCAAATCAAGATTTCTACTGGGAAAGTTCAACTACATAGATATTTTATAAGAAGTAACCTGTCTAAATATACTGTCATTCCTGTGCAAACAACATGTTACAGTGAAAAACAAAGGATGCTAGACATAGGAAGATGTGAAGTAGCCAATCTAAGTAGCAGATAAAAAGCTCTTGAGATCAAGTAGAACATTACATAGAGTAAAATTAAATGAAGCTGGAACCCTAACTCATCTAAATCTCTTATATAAATATCAACTTCCATTTGATTCTACAACAGTATAAAATACGGCTTTTAAAGTACCTCAAAATTCCTTCAAAACCACAATCATGCAATCTCAATGTAAAAAAGCAATTAAGGCTGGGAGGGGCAAGATGGCGGAAGAGTAAGACGCGGAGATCACCTTCCTCCCCACAGATACATGAGAAATACATCTACACGTGGAACTGCTCCTACAGAACACCCACTGAACGCTGGCAGAAGACGTCAGACCTCCCAAAAGGCAAGAAAATCCCCACGTACTTGGGTAGGGCAAAAGAAAAAAGAAATAACAGAGACAAAAGAATAGGGACGGGACCTGCACCAGTGGGAGGGAGCTGTGAAGGAGGAAAGGTTTCCACACACTAGGAAGCCCCTTCGTGGGCAGAGACTGCGGGTAGCAGAGGGGGGAAGCTTCGGAGCCACGGAGGAGAGCGCAGCCACATTGGTGCGGAGGGCAAAGCGGAGACTCCCGCACAGAGGAGCGGTGCCGACCAGCACTCACCAGCCCGAGAGGCTTGTCTGCTCAGCCGCCGGGGCGGGCGGGGCCTGGGAGCTGGGGCTCGGGCTTCAGTGCTAGCCGGGAGGGAGTCCGGGAAAAAGACTGCAGCTGCCAAAGAGGCAAGAGAATTTTTCTTGCCTCTTTGTTTCGCGGCGCGCAAGGAGAGGGGATTCAGAGCGCCGCCTAAACGAGCTCCAGAGACGGGCGCGAGCCGCGGCTATCAGCGCGGATCCCACAGCAACAGGGACGCAGAGGGAAAAACGGAGAGATTCCCGCACAGAGGCTCGGCGCCGAGCAGCACTCACCAGCCCGAGAGGCTTGTCTGCTCACCCGCCGGAGCGGGCGGGGGCTGGGAGTTGAGGCGCGGGCTTCGGTCGGATCCCAGGGAGAGGACTGGGGTTGGCTGCGTGAACACAGCCTGAAGGGTCTAGCGCAACACAACTAGCCGGGAGGGTGCACGAGAAAAAGTCTGCAGCTGCCGAAGAGGCAGGAGACTTTTTCTTGCCTCTTTGTTTCGCGGCGTGCAAGGAGAGGGGATTAAGAGCGCCACTTAAACGAACTCCAGAGACGGGCGCGAGCCGCGGCTATCAGCGCGGACCCCAGAGACGGGCATGAGACGCTAAGGCTGCTGCTGCCGCCACCAAACAGCCTGTGGGCAAGCACAGGTCATTCTCCACACCGCCCCTCCTGGGAGCCTGTGCAGCCCGCCACGGCCAGGCTCCCATGATCCGGGGACAACTTCCCCGGGAGAGCGCACGGCGCGCCTCAGGCTGCTGCAACGTCACGCCGGCTTCTGCCGCCGCAGGCTCGCCCCGCCTCCTCCGTACCGCTCCCTCCCCCCGGCCTGACTGAGCCAGAGCCCCCGAATCAGCTGCTCCTTTAACCCCGTTCTGTCTGGGCGGGGAACAGACGCCCTCAGGGGACCTACATGCAGAGGCGGGTCCAAATCCAAAGCTGAACCCCGGGAGCTGTACGAACAAAGAAGAGAAAGGGAAATCTCTCCCAGCAGCCTCAGAAGCAGCGGATTAAAGCTCCACAAACAACTTGATGTGCCTGCATCTGTTGAATACCTGAATAGACAATGAATCATCCCAAATTTAGGAGATGGACTTTGGGAGCAGGATATATTAACTTTTCCCCTTTTCCTTTTTTTTGTGAGTGTAGATGTGTATGCTTCTGGGTGAGATTTTGTCTGTATAGCTTTGCTCTCACCGTCAGTCCTAGGGTTAGGTCCGTCCGTTTTTTTTTTTTTGGCTTAAAAAATTTTTTTTTTCCCTAATAAATGTTTTCTTAATAATTTTTTCCTTATTTTCTATTTTTAAAAAAATTTTTAATAAGTTTTTTCATATTTTTTATTTTAAAAAATTAAAAAAATTTTTTCTTAATAAATTTTTTCTAAATAATTTTTTTCTTATTTTTAGTATAAAAAATTAATAAATCTATTTTTAAAAATTAAAAAAAATTTTTTTTCTTAATAAATTTACTCTTAATAATTTTTTTTCTTATTTTTTATTATAATTGCTTTATTTTATTTTATTTTATCCTCTTTTTTTCTTTCTTTCCATTTTTTCTCCCTTTTATTCTGAGCCGTGTGGATGAAAGGCTCTTGGTGCTCCAGCCAGGCATCAGGGCTGTGCCTCTGAGGTGGGAGAGCCAACTTCAGGACACTGGTCCACAAGAGATCTCCCAGCTCCACATAATACCAAACGGCAAAAATCTCTCACAGATCTCCATCTCAACATCAAGACCCAGCTTCACTCAACGACCAGCAAGCTACAGTGCTGGACACCCTATGCCAAACAACTAGCAAGAGAGGAACACAGCCCCATCCATTAACAGAGAGGCTGCCTAAAATCATAATAAGGCCACAGACACCCCAAAACACACCACCAGACGTGGACGAACCCACCAGAAAGACAACATCCAGCCTCATCCACCAGAACACAGGCACTAGTTCCCTCCACCAGGAAACCTACACAACCCACTGAACCAACCTTAGCCACTGGGGACAGATACCAAAAACAACGGGAACTACGAACGTGCAGCCTGTGAAAAGGAGACCCCAAACACAGTAAGATAAGCAAAATGAGAAGACAGAAAAACACACAGCAGATGAAGGAGCAGGGTCAAAACACACCAGACCTAACAAATGAAGAGGAAATAGGTAGTCTACCTGAAAAAGAATTCAGAATAATGATAGTAAGGATGATCCAAAGTCTTGGAAATAGAATAGACAAAATGCAAGAAACATTTAACAAGGACGTAGAAGAACTAAAGAGGAACCAAGAAACGATGACAAGCACAATAAATGAAATTAAAAATACTCTAGATGGGATCAATAGCGGAATAACTGAGGCAGAAGAACGGATAAGTGACCTGGAAGATAAAATGGTGGAAATAACTACTGCAGAGCAGAATAAAGAAAAAAGAATGAAAAGAACTGAGGACAGTCTCAGAGACCTCTGGGACAACATTAAACGCACCAACATTCGAATTATAGGGGTCCCAGAAGAAGAAGAGAAAAAGAAAGGGACTGAGAAAATATTTGAAGAGATTATAGTTGAAAACTTCCCTAATATGGGAAAGGAAATAGTTAATCAAGTCCTGGAAGCACAGAGAGTCCCATACAGGATAAATCCAAGGAGAAACACACCAAGACACATATTAATCAAACTATCAAAAATTAAATATAAAGAAAACATATTAAAAGCAGCAAGGGAAAAACAACAGATAACACACAAGGGCATCCCCATAAGGTTAACAGCTGATCTTTCAGCAGAAACGCTGCAAGCCAGAAGGGAGTGGCAGGATATACTTAAAGTGATGAAGGAGAAAAACCTACAACCAAGATTACTCTACCCAGCAAGGATCTCATTCAGATTTGATGGAGAAATTAAAACCTTTACAGACAAGCAAAAGCTGAGAGAGTTCAGCACCACCAAACCAGCTTTACAACAAATGCTAAAGGAACTTCTCTAGGCAAGAAACACAAGAGAAGGAAAACACCTACAATAACAAACCCAAAACATTTAAGAAAATGGGAATAGGAACATACATATCGATAATTACCTTAAATGTAAATGGATTAAATGCTCCCACCAAAAGACACAGACTGGCTGAATGGATACAAAAACAAGACCCATATATATGCTGTCTACAAGAGACCCACTTCAGACCTAGAGACACATACAGACTGAAAGTGAGGGGATGGAAAAAGATATTCCATGCAAATGGGAATCAAAAGAAAGCTGGAGTAGCAATTCTCATATCAGACAAAATAGACTTTAAAATAAAGACAATTACAAGAGACAAAGATGGACACTATATAATGATCAAGGGATCGATCCAAGAGGAAGGTATAACAATTGTAAATATTTATGCACCCAACATAGGAGCACCTCAATACATAAGGCAAAGACTAACAGCCATAAAAGGGGAAATCGACAGTAACACAATCATAGTAGGGGACTTTAACACCCCACTTTCACCAATGGACAGATCATCCAAAATGAAAATAAATAAGGAAACACAAGCTTTAAATGATACATTAAACAAGATGGACTTAATTGATATTTATAGGACATTCCACCCAAAAACAACAGAATACACATTTTTCTCAAGTGCCCATGGAACATTCTCCAGGATAGATCATATCTTGGGTCACAAATCAAGCCTTGGTAAATTTAAAAAAATTGAAATCGTATCAAGCATCTTTTCCGACCACAACGCTATGAGACTAGATATCAATTACAGGAAAAGATCTGTAAAAAATACAAACACATGGAGGCTACACAATACACTACTTAATAACGAAGTGATCACTGAAGAAATCAAAGGGGAAATCAAAAAATACCTAGAAACAAATGACAATGGAGACACGACGATCCAAAACCTATGGGATGCAGCAAAAGCAGTTCTAAGAGGGAAGTTTATAGCAATACAAGCCTACATCAAGAAACAGGAAACATCTCGAATAAACAACCTAACCTTGCACCTAAAGCAATTAGAGAAAGAAGAACAAAAAAACCCCAAAGCTAGCAGAAGGAAAGAAATCATAAAGATCAGATCAGAAATAAATGAAAAAGAAATGAAGGAAACAATAGCAAAAATCAATGAAACTAAAAGCTGGTTCTTTGAGAAGATAAACAAAATTGATAAACCATTAGCCAGACTCATCAAGAGAAAAAAGGAGAAGACTCAAATCAATAGAATTAGAAATGAAAAAGGAGAAGTAACCACTGACACTGCAGAAATACAAACGATCATAAGAGATTACTACAAGCAACTCTATGCTAATAAAATGGTCAACCTGGAAGAAATGGACAGATTCTTAGAAATGCACAACCTGCTGAGACTGAACCAGGAAGAAATAGAAAATATGAACAGACCAATCACAAGCACTGAAATTGAAACTGTGATTAAAAATCTTCCAACACACAAAAGCCCAGGACCAGATGGCTTCACAGGCGAATTCTATCAAACATTTAGAGAAGAGCTAACACCTATCCTTCTCAAACTCTTCCAAAATATTGCAGAGGGAGGAACACTCCCCAACTCATTCTACGAGGCCACCATCACCCTGATACCAAAACCAGGCAAAGATGTCACAAAGAAAGAAAACTACAGGCCAATATCACTGATGAACATAGATGCAAAAATCCTCAACAAAATACTAGCAAACAGAATCCAACAGCACATTAAAAGGATCATACACCATGATCAAGTGGGGTTTATTCCAGGAATGCAAGGATTCTTCAATATACGCAAATCAATCAACGTGATACATCATATTAACAAATTGAAGGAGAAAAACCATATGATCATCTCAATAGATGCAGAGAAAGCTTTCGACAAAATTCAACACCCATTTATGATAAAAGTCCTGCAGAAAGTAGGCATAGAGGGAACTTTCCTCAACATAATAAAGGCCGTATATGACAAACCCACAGCCAACATTGTCCTCAATGGTGAAAAACTGAAACCATTTCCACTAAGATCAGGAACAAGACAAGGTTGCCCACTCTCACCACTATTATTCAACATAGTTTTGGAAGTGTTAGCCACAGCAATCAGAGACGAAAAAGAAATAAAAGGAATCCAAATCGGAAAAGAAGAAGTAAAGCTGTCACTGTTTGCAGATGACATGATACTATACATAGAGAATCCAAAAGATGCTACCAGAAAACTACTAGAGCTAATCAATGAATTTGGTAAAGTAGCAGGATACAAAATTAATGCACAGAAATCTCTTGCATTCCTGTATACTAATGATGAAAAATCTGAAAGTGAAATTAAGAAAACACTCCCGTTTACCATTGCAACAAAAAGAATAAAATACCTAGGAATAAACCTACCTAAGGAGACAAAAGACCTGTATGCAGAAAATTATAGGACACTGATGAAAGAAATTAAAGATGATACAAATAGATGGAGAGATATACCATGTTCTTGGATTGGAAGAATAAACATTGTGAAAATGACTCTGCTACCCAAAGCAATCTACAGATTCAATGCAATCCCTATCAAACTACCACTGGCATTTTTCACAGAACTAGAACAAAAAATTTCACAATTTGTATGGAAACACAAAAGACCCCGAATAGCCAAAGCAATCTTGAGAACGAAAAATGGAGCTGGAGGAATCAGGCTCCCTGACTTCAGACTATATTACAAAGCTACAGTAATCAAGACAGTTTGGTACTGGCACCAAAACAGAAATATAGATCAATGGAACAGGATAGAAAGCCCAGAGATAAGCCCACGCACATATGGTCACCTTATCTTTGATAAAGGAGGCAAGCATATACAGTGGAGAAAAGACAGCCTCTTCAATAAGTGGTGCTGGGAAAATTGGACAGGTACATGTAAAAGTATGAAATTAGAACACTCCCTAACACCATACACAAAAATAAACTCAAAATGGATTAAAGACCTAAGTGTAAGGCCAGACACTATCAAACTCTTAGAGGAAAACATAGGCAGAACACTGTATGACATAAGTCACAGCAAGATCCTTTTTGACCCAGGTCCTAGAGAAATGGAAATAAAAACACAAATAAACAAATGGGACCTAATGAAACTTAAAAGCTTTTGCACAGCAAAGGAAACCATAAACAAGACCAAAAGACAACCCTCAGAATGGGAGAAAATATTTGCAAATGAAGCAACGGACAAAGGATTAATCTCCAAGATTTACAAGCAGCTCATGCAGCTCAATAACAAAAAAACAAACAACCCAATCCAAAAATGGGCAGAAGACCTAAATAGACATTTCTCCAAAGAAGAGATACAGATTGCCAACAGACACATGAAAGAATGCTCAACATCATTAATCATTAGAGAAATGCAAATCAAAACTACAATGAGGTATCATCTCACACCGGTCAGAATGGCCATCATCAAAAAATCTAGAAACAATAAATGCTGGAGAGGGTGTGGAGAAAAGGGAACACTCTTGCACTGTTGGTGGGAATGTAAATTGATACAGCCACTATGGAGAACAGTATGGAGGTTCCTTAAAAAACTAAAAATAGAACTACCATATGACCCAGCAATCCCACTACTGGGCATATACCCTGAGAAAACCATAATTCAGAAAGAGTCATGTACCAAAATATTCATTGCAGCTCTGTTTACAATAGCCAGGACATGGAAACAACCTAGGTGTCCATCATCGGATGAATGGATAAAGAAGATGTGGCACATATATACAATGGAATATTACTCAGCCATAAAAAGAAATGAAATGGAGGTGTTTGTAATGAGGTGGATGGAGTTAGAGTCTGTCATACAGAGTGAAGTAAGTCAGAAAGAGAAAAAGAAATACAGTATGCTAACACATATATATGGAATCTAAGGGAAAAAAAAAAAAAGGTCATGAAGAACCTAGTGGCAAGATGGGAATAAAGACACAGACCTACTAGAGAATGGACTTGAGGATATGGGGAGGGGGACGGGTGAGATGTGACAGGGTGAGAGAGTGTCATGGACATATATACACTACCAAATGTAAAATAGATAGCTAGTGGGAAGCAGCCGCATAGCACAGGGAGATCAGCTCGGTGCTTTGTGACCACCTAGAGGGGTGGGATAGGGAGGGTGGGAGGGAGGGAGATGCAAGAGGGAAGAGATATGGCAACATATGTATATGTGTAACTGATTCACTTTGTTGTAAAGCAGAAGCTAGCACACCATTGTAAAGCAATTATACTTCAATAAAGATGTTTAAAAAAAAAAAAAAAAAAAAGCAATTAAAGGCTTCAAGAAGTGACATCTGGACATTTACTTTAACCATAAAGGAGAAGATCTAGTTCCAGTAGTCTAGGGGTACTTTCTCCTAAATTCTACTCTTCAGTCGTATTTGACCCTGAAAGAGAACTGCCTGCTATTAATATTCTAGTTAGTAAACTGAATTTGGCAACAGAGTAGTATGTATAGAATACATACACCAATTCTTCTCATTGTAGAAAGAAGACCTTGGCAAAAGTATATCTTTCTCTAATTTCAAATAAAAATCTTACATTTGCATTTGAAATAACTATGCCTATTCTGCTACAGTAACTAATACAAAAATTGTTTTATGTTTATGGGCAAGTTTGTCAGAATTCCTTTTCAGACATGATACTCTTCTCATGAAACCTCAGTAAGTAGTTAATATAGTTATATGAGACACAAGACTTTGACAGTACAAGAACCAAGAGAATCTGAACCACTGATCTTCCTGATTTTAAAGTTCTTACTGGTAAGGTGCTTTAAATAGAGTTGTGTGGAATTGAATATTATATAAAACAAAACAAAATCTTTTATGTCTCTTTTTCTATTGGATCTCACTGCATATAACCACAATGGAATGTAGCTCCACCTAAAAAGAAGATCCAATTAACAAGATCAAATCCACGGAACTTAAGAGACACAAATGCTAAATGAAAAATGTAAATCTTTATCAACAAGGAAATGCTCTCAGATTAACATTTAATTAGAGAATAGCTATGCAATTTAAAACTATAAATTATAAATTATACATTACTTCAAATCTTTATAACTACTCTTTCTAAAAAGATTTTGGCAGTAAAAGAAATTCTCCTGGGTTTGTCAAAGAAATTACACCAACATGTTAAAATGAATGATAAATATACTATAAAGAATGGCTACGCTCATCAGAAAGAACTGACAGCTCAGAAAAAGCGTATTTTTATCGGCAAGAAAAAAATATGGGAGAATAAAAGAGCCCCATTATCACTTACACTGCTTCATATTAAAGAGATTTTATTTTTTAATAGTACACTATAGCTCAAACTAAAAAAATGTCAGGAGGATCAATTATTATTGGGGCTAGTTTTCCTAGCTTTTGTATCGTTAATTTCCTTCACTACAAAGTTTATCTAGATTTGCTACGCTGACAAATCTTCAGTGACTATAAATGTTGCAAAGAATGGGAACGTATGTCTTAAAACCAAAAACCTCAGAATACTAAGAGTCTTCTTATGAATCACTATAGAAGCTATTTGGAAATATTTCTCCTGCAACATTTATTGATATATATCCTTTATTTATCTTACCTGCAAATCCAAGAGCTGCAATACCCAGTCCCACAGCTATCAAACTTCTTGCCTATGGAGGAAAAAATGATTATCACTTATAGTGTTACATACTGGGTTTTTAAAGTAAATCATTTTAAATAATGAGAATAATTATGATTAATAACACATTTTCCTCAAGCTCTGTGGTGTAGAATTTTTAAAAATCTTCAGGATTACAGCTAATTTTCAGTGAATTAAAATAATTCTAGATTTCATTTAATTTCCATGTATTTGAATTTGTTCTAACCAAGAGCTTTTATGTTACCTATTGCTA
This sequence comes from Eubalaena glacialis, assembly GCF_028564815.1. NCBI lineage: Eukaryota > Metazoa > Chordata > Mammalia > Artiodactyla > Balaenidae > Eubalaena > Eubalaena glacialis. Next base: position 66,540,579 of record NC_083731.1, on the reverse strand, counting down.
AAATGTTTTCTATAGACTATTCTTAATAGTGGGTTTAATGTATTTATCTTCTATAAAGCTAAAAGGTAAATATTTCCTCCTCCTTTACATATGCAAAGCTCAATGGACTCTGCTATATTTAAAAAACTTGATAAAACGTATCCATGTTTAGAAAAGAAGTCAAACTGCGAAAAATTAGTAAAAATGATGAATAACTTAAGAGCTAGCTTATTTCTACCTTTCTAGACCAATGTAAACATTTTACAGTAAGAGCCAAGAATTCAGAATTTAAATTTATGAGCTCATCCTGATAAATTTTAAATTAGTTATATACTCCATATCAGTCTATGCTTTTCTCCTTAACCACCCTGGGAAAATATTTGTCACAACAGAAAAAGGTTTTATGTAGCAAAGATCAACGGTTGCCCCCCCAAGATCCATTTTCCCCTTCTTCTACAGGATCAAAATTCCTATTTTTAGCCAGACACATATTTCCAAGCCCCCCCTTAGACTTAGGTACAGCTATGTTTACTAAGTGTTGGTTTATAGGCTATAAGCAGAGTGCTGTGTGCAGCCTCAGAGAAGTCCTTCATGGGACGGTGGAATGTCCTTCTCCTTTTCCATTCCTCCTTCCTGCTGGCTGCAATGTAGACATTATACCAGGAGCCGCCATGTCGGATAAGGAAGGAAGAACAATGAGATGAAAGGAGATTGTGTCCTGGATGATCATGGAGCTGCCACAGCACCCCTGGACTGCTTCTATTTACATGAGATAAAAATAAAATTGTCTTCCTAAGATACTACTACTATTTTCAGTTTTCAGGTACTTACAGCCAAATCAAATTTTGATGGGATCAGAATTAAGGAGAGACACTATAGAAATGGTTTTTGTCTGATTAGTGGTGAAAGAGGCAAACCCATAAGATCCAAAAACTAAAAAAAAGCTACAATAATCTCACTAGGGAATAGAATGGAGTCATTTCACAACAGTACAGCAGAAATCATAAGATGGAGGCTGAGACTAGATGGATAGTAAAACCGAAAAGCCCTATAGCCATCAGTTTTCAAGTTCTGTAAGGGAATGCAAGTCTCAGGAAATCAAAGCCCCAAGCCTTCAAGAGGAGACTCTATAAGGATAAACATCAAGACACAAAGGCCAACTGTATGAAGGTGCTCTAACTTTAACACCCAGTAACTCTCTCTTAGAAGTCTAGAGCTCTTCATAGACAAGATGAGGAAAGTTCATCTAGGTTTCCCCTCCTCAGTTCCAGTTGTTTTTTTGTTAAAGAGTTAGACTTTTTTAAAAAAATAAATTTATTTATTTATTTTTTGCTTCACTGAGTCTTCCTTGCTGCACGCGGGCTTTCTCTAGTTGCCGTGAGCGGGGTCTACTCTTCGCTGCAGCGTGCGGGCTTCTCATTGCGGTGGCGTCTCTTGTTGCAGAGCACAGGCTCTGGCACGTGGGCTTCAGTAGTTGTGGCATGTGGGCTCAGTAGTTGTGGTTCGCAGGTTCTAGACTGCATGCTCAGTAGTTGTGGTGCACAGGCTTCGTTGCTCTGCGGCAGGTGGGATCTTCCTGGACCAGGGCTGGAACTCGTGTCTCCTGCGTTGGCAGGCGGATTCTTAACCACTGAGCCACCAGGGAAGTCCTCAGCTCCAGTTCTAAGATTCACATTTTCAGCAGGCAGAGCACTAGGGCAATCTCAGTAAAGGAAGATTCTTCCCTGGCAGAGAAGGACAAGCCTAGAGCTAGCTAGCAAGAGACCAAACAGTCTTTGAGGTTCCCTTCAGGTTGTCTAGACGTAATTACTCCTGAACTGAAGGGAAACGAGTATTGATTTCAAGAAGATGTTCTGTTGAAGTATATTTTTGCCATTTTCTAGAGCTTCCCAGGGGCTACATATTTTGAGTTTTCCAGTCTTATTTTCCATTGGTTCACTTTAAGGATCCTCAGTCCAACCAAAGTACTCAAATGGGGCTTCCCTGGTGGCGCAGTGATTAAGAATCCGCCTGCCAATGCAGGGGACACGGGTTCGAGCCCTGGTCTGGGAAGATCCCACGTGCCGCGGAGCAACAAAGCCCGTGCACCACAACTACTGAGCCTGCGAGCCACAACTACTGAGCCAGCGCACCACAACTACTGAAGCCCGCGCGCCTAGAGCCCGTGCTCTGCATCAAGAGAAGCCACCGCAATGAGAAGCCTGCGCACCGCAACGAAGAGTAGCCACCGCTCACCGCAACTAGAGAAAGCCTGCACGCAGCAACAAAGACCCAACTCAGCCATAAATAAATAAATAAATTTATTTTTAAAAAAGTACTCAACTGTTTTCATGTGTGAATTTATTTTCCTTCCTTATAAAACTTGTTTATTCTTTCATCTGACTAGAAATATTTACCTTTGCCTATCAAGATCTGACATATTCATAATATTTCAGCTTGAACCAGCCACAGAATGGGAGAAGTCATTTGCAACACATAATGATGAGCACATACCCAAAAATACAGAGAATTCCTCCACATTAAAAAGACAAATGATCCAGTAGAAAATGAATAAAAGAGTCCAGGGGGACTTCCCTGGTGGGTCCAGTGGTAAAGAATCCGCCTTCCAATACAGAGGACATGGGTTTGATCCCTGGTCGGGGAACTAAGATCCCACATGCTGCGGGGCAACTAAGCCCACGTGCCACAACAAAGAGCCCACGTGCTGCAACGAAAGATCCCACATGCCTCATCGAAGATCCCGTGTGTGTCAGAACTAAGACCCAACACAGCCAAAAATAAATAAATAAATAAAATATTAAAAAAAAAAAAAAAGAGTAGATCAGGGACTTCATAGAAAAAGATCTAAATGGCTAACAAACATATGAATACTAACAATAACCACAAAACCAAAATGTTGTAGAAATATTAATACAAGAATATAAAGATCTCTGGCCTTTGTGGAATTTGTTCTATCCACCAATGCATCAAGCACCAAGCAATAATATCTACACTTCTAGGGTTATTCTGAGGATAATATTAATACTGTATGTAAAGGACTTAGCACAGTGGCTTGGCACATAGTAAACAGGCAGTAAACGTGAACCACTTTAATGTTATCAATAAGAATAACTAGTTATTAGGAATGTAAGTGGTGTAACAGAAATACGAACAATGTTTCATAAACTCTTAAATTTGTCCAAGTGAAAGATTCACAGAAGTGGTTTTTGAGGTAGGCCGTGGAAAATGAATTGGTCTTCTCTAGATTAGATAATCCAAATTTTCACATTTTGAAAAATGCATATTTGAAAAACAAAGTCTTGAAAAGTTGAGTTATTTTAATTTCACATTTTTATAGATTGATTATTGCATCATTTTTATTATTTCTACTATTCAAATATATACATATGAGAAAAACAGTTGCCTCATTATCCTAAAGAGATTTTTATGTCAAGGTACTTATATCAGAAACATTAAATCATCAGACATTTGATCATTTTTCACTTTAATCTAACAATACGTAAGGCTCAATTGTGTTTAACAATTAAAAATTCAATTTAATTTAACAAATTAAGTATTAAGTACTCTGATGATTATTCTCCATTTGTCTCTCCAGATTCATTTTCCACCCTTCTCTGCCTTGCTCTTTACCTCTGTCTTCCCTTATCTCAAAAGACTACATTATCCAGTCCTCACTTGCCCTCTCTCGCTTCTGGTTGGGTTTGGCCAATGAGAGGAAGTGTTGAACAGAACACCATGCACTGGTTACCAATCCCAGAAAAGGACTCTATACATTTCTGCCCATTATATCTTGGTATCAAGGTTGTGAAGGAAAATACAACAGTCAAGCACTAGGTAGAACAACGATTTACTCACATAGAGAAGAGACAGAGTAAGATCAGCTCCAGTCATGTGCACTAGTCTCATACGGCTAGTGGATGCCAGCCAGCTGACAAAGGGAAATTGGCCCACGAGCACCCTCCCCCTCTTTATCCCACACTATCCCTAGAGTCTGAAATACTGAAAGCTGGGGGCAAGCCTGAAACAGGGGACGATAATCCCACAAAGTACAGGTTGTGTGAGCTCCTCATCTCTTGGTAAGGAAGTGTTCCAAGTCCAAGACCCATTCTTACGAGGCCAAAAGGGGTTGAAAGGCTATGCACAGGAGACTTTTTCCCAACAGGAAGCATCAGCAGAAAAGCAAAGAGTGGAAAGAGGTAGAAACAATAGTACAACTTATTCCCTGCTATATTTCCTCTTTGGCCATGGCTCTTGTTGAGTGGCTTCTCTTCCATACCTGTAACTCTCACTGGGTTCTGGAGCATAGTTCCCAACCCCTTGCCTCTTTGCCTGAGTGGATAACTGTTTCCAACTGGTGCTAGTCCCTGGGTGATTCATCATCCCTTTTTGGTTACTTTTAACTATGCCCACAACTCTGCAAATATTCCCTTTGTTAAACTATGTTCCAAAAAACCATCCATTAATACCAGGACCCTCAATGATACAAGCATGACTGTACACCAGTCACTATACACAACAAGGCAAAGGTCTATATCAAATGGGTCCTCTACAGGATGCTAAACATGGTGAGCCTCCAACGTTTATGCTAATCTCCCAAAGATCTTTATTTTTAACCTATAGCATTTATTTCACTAATGTATGCTTAGATGTGTTCTGTCTCCTTAAGCTTTTCTAGATAGCAAGAGCTTTTAAAAAATCTGATGAGGGGCTTCCCTGGTGGCGCAGTGGTTGAGAATCTGCCTGCTAATGCAGGGGACACGGGTTCGAGCCCTGGTCTGGGAAGATCCCACATGCCGCGGAGCGACTGTGCCCGTAAGCCACAACTACTGAGCCTGCGCGTCTGGAGCCTGTGCTCTGCAACAAGAGAGGCCGCGATAGTGAGAGGCCCACGCACCGCGATGAAGAGTGGCCCCCACTTGCCGCAACTGGAGAAAGCCCTCGCACAGAAACGAAGACCCAACACAGCCAAAAATAAATAAATAAATAAATAAAATAAATTTATTAAAAAAAAAAAGACAGGCATCTATGTATATTATAGACATTAAAAACTTAATCAGTATTTTAAAAAAAATCAAAATCTGATGAACTCTATGGATCAACACCTTAGAAAAGCACAAATATATATATATACACCCTAGAAAAGCACAAATATTTTTGAATATAATTTGAGGGAATCCATGGGTTTCCCTGAAGCCCTTCAGCTCACAAACCCCAACATGAGAACCTCTAAAAAATAAATAAATGTGGGGCTTCCCTCATGGCGCAGTGGTTGAGAGTCCACCTGCCAATGCAGGGGACACCGGTTGGATCCCTGGTCTGGGAAGATCCCACGTGCCGTGGAGCAGCTAAGCCTGAGTGCCACAACTACCAAGCCTGCACTCTAGAGCCCACGAGCCACAACTACTGAAGCCCGCGTGCCTAGAGCCTGTGCTCCTCAAAAAGAGAAGCCACCGCAATGAGAAGCCCGCGCACTGAAACGAAGAATAGCCCCTGCTCACCACAACTAGAGAAAGCCCACGTGCAGCAACGAAGACCCAAGACAGCCAAAAATAAATAAATTAATTAATTAAAAAAATTTTTTTTTAATAAATGTGGACTTCCCTGGTGGTGCAGTGGTTAAGAATCTGCCTGCCAATGCAGGGGACACAAGTTGGATCCCTGGTCCAGGAAGATTCCACATGCCGCAGAGCAACTAAACCCGTGAGCCACAACTACTGAGCCTGCGCTCTAGAGCCTGTGTGCTGCAACTACTGAGCCCATGCACCGCAACTACTGAAGCCCGCGCACTCTAGGGCCGGTGCTCCGCAACAAGAGAAGCCACCGCAATGAGAAGCCCATGCACCGCAACGAAGAGTGGCCTCCACTCGCCACAACTAGAGGAAGCCCGCGCGCAGCAATGAAGACCCAACGCAGCCAAAAAAAATAAGAAAAAAAATAAGAAATTAAAAATAAACAAATGCTCACTGAAATAAGAAGGGTGTTTCATTTACTTTGAGTTCCTAGAGCATATCAGATCTGCCATTTATATTTCATTTCTCATTCATTCAACAATAGTACAATAAGAAAAATAATGCTAATGCCAGAATTAATCTCTATTTCTGAAGACTAACTTTATAGAAAGATAAACACTAAAGGCCTTGCAACCTTTAAAAACAACAAAAACAAACCCAAATTAGGTAGATCATTGGAGCAAATAAGAATGTTCAATAAATGACCCCAAACTGTGCAATCAAGTCTTACTCATCCACACTGAAAATGGACAAAGTATTAGCATAGCTAATCAACAACTCATTTCTTATTGGAATTAAATTACTTATTGGAAGGGGATTGTATCTGATTTACCTCTTTAATAGTATTTTCAATTAATTTGATATTAAAATAGTTTATACCTTTTGAGCATAAACAATTGATAACAAAAATCTATTATTTGGAAGTTGAACTCAACTTGAAATTTTAAAACTATTATGCATCCTGCACTACCAGATTTTTGTACTCTGTAATAAGAATAAAGGTCTTCCGCATAAAGTTTTCTATGGAAATACTAAGACTGTCAGAGAGATAAGCAAATAAGTTAAAACTTTAACCTCAAATGGTCCAGAATAAGAATATTATTTGTTTCCTAGAGAAAAATATTTATCTACTACCGGTTTTTCTGTCACTAGAAAGTCATTTGTATTTTTTTTTTCAGACACAAATTTAAGAGAGCTCTAAAACAACAAATTCCACCAACTCTCCACATATGTGAATGACCCAAACAGAAAAAAGAGATCATATAGTTGCAAATACAGAAGACAGGAAGCACAGGAAAATCCATCTGAAATCTGAGCAAGTAGTTCACGCAGAACTCTCAGCCATACCTTTATCTGATCTTAAATTTTTTAAAGTAAAATAACATCTAAAGCATACTGGGGCTTAAAAAAAAAAAGCCCATGGTTCATTTGGCATAACTGTGTAAATATCAGAGAATTCCATCAACATCTTCTCTATTTGACTACTGTTGAAAAAAATTTCACATATGCTTTATCACTATGCTATTTCACATTTATTTAAACTTCAGTGTTGTACCTTCAGGCTAACAGGATCTATTTTATTTCTTTTATATACGCAACACCATATTTGATCTATGTCAAGCACAACGATGTGCTTCAATTTTTATTCTGAATGTTTTTTTAAACAATGATGCTTTAAAACTAAATTGCCAGTAACAGAACAAAAACAACATTGAAAAAACAATTTAAAAGCAAAATGGAGAGTGAGGCATAAGTGTTAGTACCATAAGTACTGTCATTGTCTACCAACTAGGCAATAACCAGGTTAAATGTCTATGATTGCTCATGCAACTAGACTGATATCACGTTACGTCTGTGTTTTTACAGAAACTAGGGAAATGTTGCTACTTCTTTGACTTAGGGAAATTAGAATATGGGCTGAAAATAAGACAGGCAGTGTGATTTAAAAAGAAAGATATGTATACACCTGTACTTTGGCCTAAGCTAAAATGGCCATAGGTGTCAAACATATGTAGGAGACAGTAGATGGTAAATGTGGATGCCATACAAGGTATTTTTGTTGTTGTTGTTGTTGTTTTAAATATCCACAAGGCTGCCTTCAGGAAGTTTTAGTTTTGAAACTTTTTCTTTGAAGGTTCAGATGGTTAGAAAAGTAGCTAACACTTTCTAGGCCTGCAGAAGATCTAAATAAATTCTTAGATACATTTTTTTTCTATATAAAATTATGCAAGCACATATTTAGAACAAGTTGATCTTTCTATAAAAAAGGTATATATGTGCACATATATACCTAAAAACTAATACAGTTACAAATCAGTTAAAAATTCTACCAACTAATTCTTTTACAACTGGTCCAGACCAGTGTTTGGGGAAAGTGGTCTATATAAGGAAAATAGAAAAATTCCATTCATATCAAATTTGGAAATTCAGTTTTTAACAATCTCATCATGGTCACCAAAGAAAACACAGATGATATGTATACATATAACTAATTCATGTGTTATTGGCCAATAGTATTGTAAGTTTTAAAAAATTCATGACAACTTTAGATTATATTTCTCAAAAATGCCAAAACGCATAGTTTTCACTGCATCCCCTTTGACCATACACAATGCATGAATATTTTAGATTTTAAAATGTCCAAGCATATGTATAATAGCGTTGCAGAAATTAACGACCAGTAAATTCCCAATGAAATCACTGACTGATTTAAAATGGTTGGAGAGTTACCACAACGAATCCTCTGCCTAGGGACTTCCCTGGTGGCACAGAGGTTAAGACTCTGCACTCCCAATGCAGGGGGCCGGGGTTTGATCCCTGGTTAGGGAACTAGCTCCCACATGCATGCCACAGCTTGCCTGCAAGCTGCAACAAAGGAGCCCACGTGCTGCAAATAAGACCCGGCGCAACCAAATAAATAAATAGAATAAATAAATAAATATATATTAAAAAAAAAAAACTCCTCTGCCTAGACTGCTAAAGCTGACCGGAGAAAAGTCTTATGAACGCACTACATAGCACCATTAAAAAATTATGGTTTCTGATGGTGGCTGGGCTTTCAAATCCACTCAGTATCATCATCTCCTTCATCCTTGATTCATACCATTCCCCATTCCTTTTTGCCCTTACTGTTCTAAATTTTACTTTTGTCATTAGCCTTCATGTTTTTCACCCATGAAGCAAGCATGAACTTCCTCAGTCTTCCACCCTTTCACCCCTGAATGTATAATCCATGTGCTTCAAAGTTAATCAAGCCTGGGCTCCAATTTCAGCTCAATATTTACCAAATCTGCGACCCTAAGCTGATCTCTCTAGGCCCATTTCCTCATCTATAAAATGGGAATGTGGGAATGTGAAAACCTAATCACAGCGTGCTCAAAATGATTTATGAGAAAAGATTATGAAAAATGACCAACGCACTGTGTAAACATGGCAGATGTCTGTTAGTTCTTTATTCACTCCCACAATTTTACTCTTAATCCTTTCTGTTCTTCTCTGCTCATTCCTCCTGGAAAATCCCTGCTTATTTCAAATAGCTTTAAGGTCACCTCCAGGTAAAACTTTCACCACCCATCTCCTCACTCAAGTATAACTTTTTAGTGACCCCATAGTACTTAGCAGTTCTATTATAGTACATAGCACATTATTTAATAATGGCTTACCTATTTCAAACCCTTTCTAAAATGTGAGCTTCTGGAGGTAGGGACTGTTTACTTCTTCGGATTTCCGAAATCTAACAAAGTACCTAGTACATAGTAGGTTCTCAAAAGTTAATATAATGGGATGAAAATGATCTTAAGAAGCATCCCCACTATCCAGATGCCTTTTGGAACTTGAATTATTTGTGTACTGTATTGGTGTCTGCTAGTGAATGGAATTATGATTGGAATGGGAAAATATAATGGAAAATGATAGTTAAATTTAAGTAAGAAATTAACACATAATCATGTCTCAAAATATTCTGGACCAGGTATATATATCCAAAAGTCTCACAGAAGAAAAAGAAAATGAAGTTAAGGGCCTGTGCCAGGTAAATTTCATTACAAAAATGAAATGAATATAATTCACAGATCCATGTAGAAAAACATGAAGGAGTAATTGAATTGTTAAACAAAGAAAAATAACAAAACTCCAAATAAAAGAAGTCAGGCATTTTTTCAAGCAGCCATTTGGAGACTCTCTCCCATCTCTGAGTATTTCAAAGAGATAGACAATAAACAATAGAAATCAGAAAAATATACAACGGAAAGTGACATGTGCTATGAAGAAAATTAAGCAGCCGAAGAATTATGTGTGGGGACTTCCCTGGTGGCACAGTGGTTAAGAATCCACCTGCCAATGCAGGGGACACGGGTGTGAGCCCTGGTCGGGGAAGATCCCACATGCTGCAGAGCAACTAAGCCCGTGCACCACAACTACTGAAGCCCGCGTGCCTAGAGCCCATGCTCTGCAACAAGAGAAGCCACCACAGTGAGAAGCCTGCGCACTGCAACGAAGAGTAGCCCCCGCTCGCTGCAACTAGAGAAAGCCCACGCGCAGCAACGAAGACCCAACGCAGCCAAAAATAAATAAATTTAAACAAATAAATTAATTAATTTTTAAAAAAGCCAACAAGATTTGTTGAGAGACCGGATGTGAGGTATAAAAGAGAGAAGATGATGAATAGATAAAGAAAATGTGGTGCATATGTACAGTGGAATATTATTCACCCATAAAGAGAAGGAAAGTCTAGCATTTGTGACAACATGGATGAACCTGGAGGACATTACACAAAGTGAAATAAAACCAGACACAGAAAGACAAATATTGATTGATCTCACATACATGTGGAATCTAAAAAAGTCAAAAACTCATGGAAGCAGAGTGTAGAACAGTGGTTAACAGAGGCTGGGGTGGGAGAAATGGGGTGATGTGGGTCAAAGTTCCTGTCAGATGAATAAGTTTTATACTTGAAATTTGCTAAGAGTAGTAGACCTAAGCATTCTCACCGCATGTGTACATACATGTGCGCACGCACACACACATATATACACACAGAAGGTAACAATGTGAGGTGACCAATGTGTTAATTAGCTTGAATTATGGTGCTCATTTCACAATGTATATGTCTATTAAATCATGTTGTACACCTTACATATATACAATCTTTATTTGTCAATTATACCTCAGTAAAGCTGGGGGGAAAGAATGTCAAGGTTATTGCCTTACAGAACTGGAAGAATGGAGTTGCCTTTTGCTGGGAGGAAAGTCTGTGAGAGGAAGTGGGGCAGAGGGAAGGGCTGTCATAAGCTCCTTTGGTCTTGCTTTTCTAAAAACATGCCACCCTGAGTGTGATAAATAAAACCCAAGCAAAGCTGTACATGAATTCCTAACACCTGGGGAAGAAACGGTCTCATCTACTAATGGAAAAGAAGAATGAGCAGGTTGTCTCAAAATACATCCCTTCTTTGTTATCTTGCAGCGGTTCAGTTCTCAAGGGTTAATCACAAGCAAATCACTTTCTGCTGAACTCAGTGTTTTATACTGCCTTATTATTTGGTTCAGTTTCTACAAAGAAAGCTCTTTGAATTTAAACAGCAAGTGGAAAGGAGAAAAAAGGGAAGAAACAAGAAAGACTGTTTGCCAAATCAGCAGAATTTGAGAAAGAGAGGTAGTGCACATGCAGATCAAAAGAAGGAGAGCAAGGGAATTTATATTCCAGAAAAAGTGTCAGACATGATAAAATGACATTAGGAAGAGAATTTTTACAATTATCCTTCCCTAAAATTTTCAAGCTGGCATGAATGTCCCAGATTTTCATATCTAAATCCACCTGGCCCTTACCATTACTGTTCCATTGCCAAAAAAAAATACACTTGAACTCCTCTCAAAGCACCAATTTTTTAATTAATTTAAGTGAAAAATTTTAATTAAGTAAAAAGAAAAAGCAATGTTAACTACATCTTACTTGCTTGACTTTAAAGTCACTTAATTTATTTTAAACCATAGGCAACCATTAATATCTACAGCATGACTAGAGAGTAAATAAAAGGGCAAAACAAAAACAAACTGAAACAATAAAACAAAACCCAAAAGCAAACATAACAAGAAACAAAACTCTCAGGCTAAAAAACAAAAACAAAACTCTCAGGCTCAGGACAAATGAGTACTTCTCCACTCTAATATAATGAACAAAAAATTCTCCAAACTTAAATCCTTGCTATAACTGATGATCTTAACGAATAACCTTTTAAGTACTGTTTAGCATATATTCAGGGACCCACTGATACAAACCTTGTCTCTAATAACACAAGCAGCTTTCTTTGTTAAATGTGACTAGTCAGAAAGTCCTGTCCCAATACCAACCTAGCCCTGGTCGCCTCAGAGAGTACCAGGAGTCCCTGGGTTCATCATAGGTTTGCCAAACCAGGCTGCACATTTGGCTTCAAGTTCTCAAACCCAAGGATACTGTGATGGTTCACTTTATGTGTCAGTTTGGCTAGGTCAGTCAACTAAACCTCAATCTAGGTGTTCCTGTGTAGGTATTTGGTACATGTGGCTAACATCTATAATCAGCTAACTTTATTAAGTAAAGCAGTTTATCTTTGATAACATAGGTGTGACTCATCCAATCAGTTGAAAGGCCTTAAGAAAACTGAGATTTCCCTGAGGAAGTAGTAATTCTGCCTCAAGACTTAGCTGCTGTCTGAAAGTTGCCAGCCTGCAGGCCTGCCCCACAAATTTTAGACTTGCCAGCCCATACAACTGTGTAAGCCAATTCCTGGAAATAGATAAATAACACATTCTACTTAGTTCTGTTTCTTTGGAGAACCCTGGCTGATACATATTTCTACTGTGTTTCAGGACCAGAAAATAATGCTTTTAGGCATATCGCCCTGACTCATTCATTATTCACTAATTCAACATTTATTTAAACATTTAATCGGGGTGCTTACTACAAACCAGGCACTGTACTAGGGGTAGAGATATGGATCAATAAGGCCACCTCACAAAGGTTACAAACTGATTCACAATCTCAAAACAAAACCTGCCAGTCCTCAAAAACTTACTAGTTTGCTTTTATATTTTATTTCTCCATAAATTTATCTAATTTCTTTTAGAACTTACTAGATTTTTAGCCAGAAATATTTCTTAGGATAATAAAGGGATGGCTATTCTAGTTGTCAATGACTCTCAAAAGTTGACACATGACACACCCTCTCTTAGGACCAGATTTTAAATCAGATCATGGACCATAGATAAGATTCCCTCTAGGCTATTTGCAAAGGCACATGGTTGTAGCTCCATCCCTTTGTCACGTTACCTCATGATACCTCATCAATGTGCAGACACTGGAGTTAAGATCCACTGCTTTATACAGCTACACTGAGATAACCAATGTGCTGAGAATAATCTAGTGCACAGATTTTACTAATTAGTGTTAACACATTCCATCAAATTTGAAACAAGCATGCACTAACTAAAAACTCTCTTTAAGGTGTATACAACTATAATAATATAGTAATTGATATTTTTTTAAATTGGTAAAAACTTTCACTTTAACACTAGGTTTAACCTGAGGGAGAGATTCCATTTTTCTATCTTTATTACAATTTAGTAAGTCAGTGCTAGTAGGGAGTAGTGGAAGTAAAACGCTGAAAGACGGTTTCAGCAGATATTTGATCAGAGGCTGCCAATAAGAAACTTGCACTTACCCTTACATGTTTGCCCTGTGAGCTGGTCCCTACCTGTGTCTGGACCAGGTCACTTCCCAAAATAAGCTCTCCATCCTCTGAAGCTGCTGGCTCTGAGTAAGGGAGTTGGGGTATCTGAGTCATATCCCTACTACCCTCATTCAGTTGAGTCTAATATGTCTCCACCCTTCTGTTTCACCACTGTTCATATAAAGATAGTATTATTGACCCCAGTCCCTAACACAGAAGGATGTCTGGTATATATATATATGGCTTCTCAGTTACCAAATAGCAAAGAAAAATGGAATGACTCTAGGTAGGCAGCAGGAACAAGTAAATTTCCAAATATGAAAGAAATCAATGCCAACAGTACCCTCTCCCCTATTCAAATACTCCCACCTCTCTACATCCCAGTTTATTTCTCTATTGTAATCCCAGACTACAACTTCATAACTTGTCTCCTTTACTGAACTGTGAGCCTCTAGAGAGCAAGAAGCAGGCATTATTCATCTTTGTATTCCTAGAATACGTATGGGTTAAATAAAAGTTAGTGTTAATTGACTGGATGGATGAATGTGTGTGTAGATGGTTAGGTAGACAGGTGGCCAGTTGCTAAGTACTCTGCTTCTGGGTCATAGATGGCTTCTGAGAAGAGTCCAGATAAAACTGAAGGACAGGGTCAATGCTAGACCAAGAGGGCAAAGGGAGGATACAGGAGAGAACAAAGGTTAGAAGCTGGGAAACCTGAATTCTGATTGAGATTCTGCCCTTAACTCACGGTGACCTTAGGTTATTGCAATTGAATATATGTGTATGTTGGAGGGCAGGGATCATCTGCAGAATATGTTAAATATCTACAGAATATGTTAAATATAGACTAGACCAGTAACCTATGAAATATTTCAAACATAGAGCAGACAACTTATAAAATATAAGGTCAACTTCCATCTATTTAACAATATGGAATCATCTCAAGATAATAACCCTAAGCAGACAGGCCAAAAAGGGGCAAGATTTGCAACGCCACATTCTAATTAGAAAATTAAACCAGAATGATACTGAAAGATGACTTCAGTGTTTGGAAGATATCTGTTAGGAAGTAAGAACTATGGCAAGCTTTACATCCGTGCTCTGTGGCTCTTGATGCTAGATGTGTCAAGTCTATCAGTGAAGCTTCTGAGACGTGTTCTTTGGCCTGAAGCTTCAGATCTGCTCTAAAAAGCTTGGTCTTCTGGGCAATTCAAGGTTCATTTAGTTCTAGGAGTTAGTTTCTTTAACTTGTTCGTCACTGCTATTTTATTCACTGGCCCTAAATTTCTCTCTTTCAAATTTAAGGATTTTCCTTAGTTCTTTCTATTATCTAAAATTTGGAGAAAAGGGACTTTTTTTTACCTAACAGATATCCTTTATCATTTTGTTATTGTACTGACTTATATTAAATTATTTTTGTCCAATAACTTCCTGAATTAAGAGTTCTACATTATTCCTGAATTAAGTCCTAAACTATTTTAGCCTACCTTCAAATGAGCCTTCCCTGCCTCTTTCCCCCTCACACAATCACACACTTCTCCCGCCAATTCATTTATATATTTTCTCTTTCAGGAAATGTTCCATTTCTATTTGACTTCTGAAAGGTGCAAACAGAAGTACACACAGTACTCTAGGAACAGACACATTATACTTTATACAGAAAAGATATGTTTTGGGAATTCCCTGGTGGTCCAGTGGTTAGGACTCTGCGCTTCCACTGCAGGAGGCCCAGTTCGATCCCTGGTTGGGGAACTAAGATCCCACAAAAAAAAAAAAAAAAAAAAAAAAAAAATGTTTCTGTTTTATTTTCAATAGTTTCCATAAGATGTCCAATGTTTTGTTGGCATTTTTAGAGCTGAAAGAAATGATAGAAAACATCTAGCCAAAACCCACTCCACTTCCTCCATTTTTACGGAGGAACACACTGAGGTCCTGAATAGCCACATGCCTTGTCCAAGTTGCAGCCATTGTTTTTTGTTTGTTTGTTTGTGTTTTGTTTTTAATTAAATTTATTTATTTTTGGCTGCATTGGGTCTTCATTGCTGCATGCGGGCTTTCTCTAGCTGCGGTAAGTGGGGGCTACTCTTCGTTGCGGTGCCCGGGCTTCAGTAGTTGTGGCGCATGGGCTCAGTAGTTGTGGCTCACGGGCTCTAGAGCGCAGGCTCAGTAGTTGTGGCGCACGGGCTTAGTTGCTCCGCAGCATGTGGGATCTTCCCGGACCAGGGCTCGAACCTGTGTCCCCTGCATTGGCAGGCGGATTCTTAACCACTGCGCCACCAGGGGAGCGCCACTGCAATTGTTATCAGTGTCTGCACTGGGACTGGAACACAGGTATCCTAATTCCAGACCAGAGCCTAGGTCTTCAAGCAACAATTTAATCTCCTGCAGTCTTTTAATAGATTATAAAAATCATTCAATTACCTTTCCAGTGTAAGCTCATACTCAATGAAACATCCCTAACTGACTTTAGGGCCCATTCACAAACCTTTTGCCTTGTACAACTTCTTACTAGGTAGTTTGATAAATTACCCAGAGAAAATAGTGTCATTTAATTGTCTAATGTCAAGTTAGATCCTAGCACTGGTCCTTGATGTCCTCACTCCTTATAATTCCCTATTTTTTTTTTTTCCACAAAATTTTATCTTCCCTCAACCTCCAACAAGAAGTTGTATGTTCAAAACTCCTACATTTAATATAAAACCAACCAGTTTGTTAAGTATGAAAGTAGGATTACTAGTACCTCCTTCAACTTCTGGATGGGGCCACGTGGCAATCTGTCACACTCCAGTATAAAGGCCATTAATAATGAGAGGCATCCATTTAGCCAACAACTCAAAGCCTTACAATTGTCAAGGGAGTGGTTCAATGAACATTCTCAAACTGATGCTACGAATTCAAATTGGGACAATCTGTCTTGAAGGTAATTTTACCATAGGAATCAACAGCCTTAAACATATTCATGTCATTAGGCTCAGAAAATAATCAGAGAGGTGCATAAAAACTTTCATATGAGAATATGCATCACTGCATTATTTATAATATGTAAAACTGGAAACAATTTGAATACCCAGCAATAGGGGAATAATTAAATAAATTAAGGCACATCTAAAATATGCATCCACAATTAAATAATATATTGAAGAATGTTTACAGACCATGTTAGAGAATAAAAGCAAGCTATAAGACAGAATGTTCAGCATATACGCACACAGAAAAAAAATGGAATGCTATAAAACAAAACATTAACAGTAGTTATACATTCTTATTACCTACCTTTTATCACTAAAACAAAATCTTTGGATCACAGACTTTGGAATTCAAAGAAATATGGTCTGAATTGCTCTCTACATGTCAGCAGCATAACCTTGGCCAAGTTACTTAACCTCTATACTAGAGTTTCCTCATTTGTAAAATGAGGTAAACAATACCTACCTCCTTGGGTTGCTATGAATTTTTATAAATTAGGACATGCATATACATCACCTAGTATTTTACATGTAGTAAACATTCAATAAATGGTACCTACTTCAATTACTATATGATATTATTATACAATTGTTTTTTTTAAAATCAGGGGAAAAAATAAAGGTTAAAAAAGAAAAGTTGTGGAAGATCCCACCAGTCAGAAGGGTTTCATAAATAACTTCTTAAGTCAGAAAACCCTCTGATCTGTCTACTTTAAAATAAACTTTAAAAACAAATTCTTCAACAGAAACAAATACACCTCATCTTTGGTATCTTTGGATTATGGATCCTAGAAGTCCTAAAATATATGAGACAACACTGGACAACAAACAACTGCCTGCATCCCTCAAGATTTTAAAAGACTCTACTGGACACTGAGTAGGTGAAAAGCCTATGTATGATCATCTTAGTCTAGGACTTTACTACATATAAAATATATCATTTTTGCACCATTTTAGTGAAGACTGAATTTTCCAGAATTGCAGCTATCATGTAAATTGAGGTAAGATTCCACTTTGTTTCATTCAAAATTTTACCAAAAATTGTTCACAACTTGGGAAAAATTAGCTTGTCGATGACAATGGCCCTTATGGTATTTGAACTGCCAATGTAATACATCTGAAATCAGCCTGCATTTATAGCCATCACACTCACAATGATTTCTTTGCACTGGTGCAATATGCCAGCAACTGATCAGTTCTTCATTGTGTCTTCTAATGTAATCATGCCTGAGTACTTACATATTTAAATAGTAGACACGTTATTTTCTAATAAAATACTTACTTTACCTTTATGCTTCAATTAGAGCAGTACACTGATTTTTTTAAATTATGCTTATGGGTATTTTTTATTGCCTATAAATCTTTAGGATATTACAGGAAACTTTAATATTTGTTATAAAAAGGGGTCTCTGGGCTGGACAGGTTTAGAATCACTGGCCTAAACTTTAGCCTTCATGTGCCCAGACTACTAAAGATGTCTCCTAACTGATAGCTTGGATTCTATACACTCCCTTTTCCAAAGAAAAGTACCTACAGATGTAAAAAAATCACCAATATTATTTCTATCTTCAAAATACCACAGGGCTCTAATTGCCTTGCAAATCAGTCCAGTACTGAGATTTTTCCAACTCTCCATAGAGAGATGAGCTCTGCCTAACCTAATATCTTATCCAGTTTACATCACAGACTGAACACTCTATTCAGAAAGCCTTATTTCTGGGAACTATCCTCAATATTTTGAAATATTTTGTAATAACCTATAAAGGAAAAGAACCTGAATATATATATATATATATATATATATATCCGAATCACTCTGCTGTGCACCTGAAACTAACATAACATTGTAAATCAACTATACATCAATTAAAAAAAAAGTTAAATAATAAAAAAAAAGAAAGAAAGCCTTATTTCTAAGGAGTCAGCAAGTGACAGTGGAAAGAGTGTTAGGATTTAGAACCCTAGGCCCACCACTTATTAGGAGAATGATCCTGGATGAATTACCACTTTCTGAGTCTCCGTCTCCTCGTTTAAGTGACAACTGAAAAGGACCTTCCTCACAGGGCTGTGGTATGGAATGAATCAGACATAGCAGGAACTCAAAGAGTTTGCTACTTCAAACTTTTTATCTGTTTTGTTCATTTACTTCTTCCAAGGATGATACCTGGCTGGTATCCAGCAGTGCTCAAGAAATGTCTCTTGAACAAAAGCATATTGCTTTCTGAAACCTTTCCAGCCCACTGACTCTGTTCCAGAAATTTATCAGTTAAGTAACGATAACTGAGCGCTTACAAATTGAGTGCTTACTTGAAGTAAACACCGAGTCTCTGCTCTTAGGAAACAAAAAAACGCTGGAAAATGACAGGTCAACATAAAAGATGTCACAAGACTGTGTATGACTAGTCAACGAACAGTATGGACAAAAAGTGCTGTGCATCTATCACTGTTGGCTGGATCAACACTGAAGGTGGTGTGGAAAAGGGATAAAACAGACTTTCTCCAACTAATCCATTCTTCTCACACGTAGCCTGAGAGAACTTTACAACTGCCCAACCGGTCACTCCTCTGCTTAAAGCTCATCAAAATGGTACCTCAGGATACCCCAAGCTGTTCACGTGATTTACCAGAAGCTTCCTATGTTCTGGCCCCCATTTGGGAACAGCACAGATCAGTAAGGTGGCCCACTAACTACATGTGGCAACTGAGTATGTGAAATGTGTCTAGTCCGAACTGAGATGTCCTGTTAGTGTAAAATACACACTGGATTTCAAAGACTTAGTACCAAAAAAAAAAAAAAAAAAGGAAAACATCTCATTAATAATGTTTATATTGGGACTTCCCTGGTGGTTCAGTGGTTAGGAATCCGCCTGCCAATGCAGGGAACACGGGTTCGAGGCCTGGTCGGGGAAGATCCCACATGCCGAGGAGCAACTAAGCCCGTGAGCCGCAACTACTGAGCCCGCATGCCACAACTACTGAAGCCCACGCACCTAGAGCCCGTGCTCTGCAACAAGAGAAGCCCGCGCACCGCAACGAAGAGTAACCCCCGCTGGCGGCAACTAGAGAAAGTCTGTGAGCAGCAACAAAGACCCAACGCAGCCAAAAATAAATAAATAAATTTATTTTTTAAAAAAATAATGTTTATATTGATTTCACGTCAAAATATCACTGTGGACATACTGGATTAAATAAAAATGCATTGTTAAAATTAAATCCACCTATTTTTTTTCACTTCTTAAATATGGCTATTGAAAATCTAAAAACACGTATGCGGCTCGCATTATGTTTCCACTGGACAGTTTCTTTTCCCAGCTCTATATTTCAGCCTGAAGAGACCCCTTACTACGTCTGACTGGGCCCTGTTTACCTGGCCTACGACTCTGTCGATGATACTACTGGCGCCTGAAACGCTTTTTCCTCTTCCCCGAGTCTGCCGCTACTCATTCTTCAGATCTTAGTTTTACAACGATGGTTACAGCGCTTTCTCCTAGAAGCCTCCCCTGGCCTCACCCCCTAGCCCCGAAAGACTGGACTGGGGTCTCCTCCTACATGATGGGAACACCCATCCTACAGCACTTATCACACTGCATCTGCAATTGCCTGTTCTCTGGTCTGTCTTCCGACAAGAATGAAAGCTCCTTGAGGGACCAGAGATTCTCCGAACACGCCTACTCGTCAACGCCGGGCACCGAGGAGCATCAACTCTGAATAAATGAGGGGTGGACAAAGGTAGTGGATGAACACCGGGACGACCCCGGTTCGGGGATAAGGGGGTGCAGAGAGGTGAGGCAGGGACTGTGGGCAGAGGAGGGTTTGGGGAGCGCTAGCGGGTAGGCTCGGGCAGCTTGGAGCGGGAGAACGGCAGGAGCGCCGGCAGACTCACCAGTCTCTGGTCAATGTCGGCGTCCGACCGCTTGGTTGGGGGCGACGAGTCCTCAGCGTAGCGCAGGCCCTCGCCGGCGGTGGCTACGCCGCCACGGGCAGCCATGGCAATGCGGCGCCGGGCACTCGGAACGCCCCGCTGCCTACGAGGCGGCCGCAGGGACAAACTACTTAGGGCGGGTCCGTTCGCGGGTTTTACCTCTGCCTCTCCCGCTGCGCTAGTGGAGGGCGGGGCCCCAGGGGATCTCGTTCTCACCCAGGCTCAGACCAACTTGTCCCCTCAAGCCAAAGGTCAGATCCTAGCTGGGGCCCCTAGGATGTGGAGGATTTTTTTCTTTGTTTCAGATTTGCAGGCCTAAAGCCAACGTTGGGACTCGTGGGGCAAAGCGTGATGGGGCCTTTCTTCCTTCCCCTATCCCGACCTGAGAGCCTGGGTTTAAGCCCTACAGTCTGATGTTAGATCTGACGTTGGTCTCATCAGATGCCGGACCAGGAGAGACCCAGAGAGTCTAAGTGCGGTGCCGAAGTTCCCTGACGTTCCCTGAGACCCACACCAGACCTTTCTAAACCTGCCCTCCCACACACACCCCGCCCAACCACTGATCATACTTCATAATACCACGATTCTCCCATCCATGAGGGCAATAGAAGTGGCAATCTGCTTACTCCACCCCTTCCCGCCATATGGTTGGCTATATGTAAGGTGAAATTGCAAAGAAGAAACTTATAAACCTTCCACCCCACAAATGGTTTTGTGCTGACTTGGATATAGAAAGACGCACTTCGTTATTCGTTTTTTTCTTTTTTGTTTATTTTATTTTTCTGATTTATTATTATTAATTTTTAAGTAAAGGCTTTTGGAGCAAAAATTAACCAACAAATGAAGCCAGTGTAGTGCTTTCCAACTCCTGTACCAACTTCGCAGCTCTTCTGACTTTTATACCCATTGCAAAAGCAGCTTACAAATCTTTTCTTTTTTTTTTTAATTCCTGATTTAAAAGTTTTGAGGATCTACTAATTTATTGATTTAGTTAATATTATTAGCAAGCCCAAGAAGTTAGGGCCTGGAGGAATTTATAATCCAGTAGGGAAGATAAAACTAATACGAAGTGATTATAATGTATTCCAGAGCGTGAGACTATATGCATCATACAGCAGTATAAAGAGGAAGGGACTAGGAGGGTAGAAGAGATCTGAGTTCTGGTGCATGTTCCTGCATTTTCTAGGCCTGTGTTCCTGAATATACCCATTAACTGCTTCAAATCTCTCCTTACCTGTGGAAGGAGAGTAACATTTGTCCAACATTCTGACTCAGGGAAATTGTAAGCATAAAATGAAAAAAGGAAACAAAAGAATATGGAAGTAATTTGTACAATACACTTAAGAAGAGAGTTACCACCACAATTTGATTGGTGTTTCTGGGAGGGAACGGCCATTTTTAACCAGGGTCATCAGAGGAGGGTTGGTGGAGACTGAGCCATTGAGGTGGTCAGTAAAGAATGGGTAAGACTTTTTTACATGAAAGAGGAGGAAAACTGGAAATTTTAGCTGGAAACAAACACACAGAAATGAAAAAGTGGCGTGTAGAACTGGGTTAAAAAAAAAATGCCAAGACTCTTCAGAAAAATGGCCTTATTAGAGAAATTAATTTTCATTAGACTGATCCACAAGTATCGAGGACGTTGGTGAACTAAGTAAATAAATTGGATTGGAACCCACAGGTCATTCATTCATTCCTCCATTCATATATTCGATAAATATGTGTTAAGCATCTGTTAGGTATCAGACACTCTACTCGGCATTGAGTCTACAATGCCAAGTAAATAAATAAGATACAGTAAGTCCCCTACATACAAACCTTCAAGTTTTGAACTTTCAAAATGTGAACGTGCGTTCGCATGTCCAATCACATAAGTTAGTTCACGTGTCTGGAGTACACTGTCACATGTGTGCATCCTCTACAAGTGGTTGTGCTTTTACGTACTTTACTGTACAGTACTGCATAGAGTACAGTAGTACAGTACCTTTATTTCAAGCGCAGGATGTCCAGAAGCAAGCGTAAAAACAGCAATGTTGTAGCTGGTACTGCTAAGAAGTACAAAGGGATAACAATGGAAACAAAAGTGAAAATAATTGAGAGAGTGGAGTGAGGCGAAAAGATGGTAGACGTCATTCATTCTTATAACATGAATCGTTCAACCACCGGCACGATTCTAAAGAACAAGAACAAGATCATGTAATGTGTGAAGTCTGCCATGCCGATGATGTCAACAATAATATAGAAGAAGCGTGGAAAAGTGATGGAGGAATTTCGCGCCAAGCTGGCGGGTAATCCCCGTGTCAGTGTGACATGCTAGCTCGGAAGTGTTTTCTGCCGCTGTCGTGGTTCGTCCACTAAACCGCATGGTCGCTGTGTACATGGGCAGAACATGGGCATCGGCAAGAACAGGGACCTGCCCTGGCCCCTGCTCAGGAATGAATACAGGTATTTCCAAAGAATGACCACAACCTCTTCAGTAGAAGGTAAACAGAATTTGGTGATTATGGGTAGGAAAACCTGGTTCTCCATTCATTCCAGAGAAGAATCGACCTTTAAGGGACAGAATTAATATAGTTCTCGTTAGAGAACTCAAGGAACCTCCACAGGGAGCTTATTTTCTTGCCAAAAGTCTGGATGATACCTTAAAACTTATTGAGCAACCAGAATTAACAAATAAACTAGACATGGTTTGGATAGTGGCAGGCAGTTCCGTTTATAAGGAAGCCACGAACAAGCCAGGCCATCTTAGACTATTTGTGACAACGATCATGCAGGAATTTGAAAGTGACACATTTTTTCCAAAAATTGATTTGGAAAAATATAAACTTATCCCAGAATATCCAGGTGTTCTTTCTGATGTCCAGGAGGAGAAAGGCATTAAGTACAAATTTGAAGTATATGAAAAGAACGATTAACGTGAAAGTGTTTTCTGATCTATTTCAAGCCTCCTCCTCCCCCCCCAAAAAATATGTATTTTTTGTTGTAGAGACTTTTGTTGATTTTAGATCCATGGATAATTATTTCTAAGCAAAGTACTTTTATTCCCCATTAATCTTAACTAGACTGTATCAGAAACCATTTGTGAAACATTTCTTGCTGTAACTGCCTGAATACCCATCAGGAGTCAAGAACAGGTGACCAGCACCTGCCTAGGGCAGAATATCTACCAAGACAGCCCAAAGTGGGAGAATCCCCTGGTAGCATGAGTTGAAACAACCAGAGCCCCTAGAGCTAGGAGCTAGGCAGATGGGTCCAAAGGTCAGAACTGGATTATAAACAGAAGAGCTAGCATTCAATTATTAAAATTAGATCAAAAGAGGGACTGTGAATTACTTTATATCACACTTCTGAAAAAAATTCTGTTCACTCAGACCAGGAGTCAATAAGTTGAAAACTCCAGGATATAGCAGCCCATGCAGCTCAGTATCAAAAAACAAACAACCCAATCCAAAAAATGGGCAGAAGACCTAAATAGACATTTCTCCAAAGAAGATATACAGATTGCCAACAAACACATGAAAGGATGCTCAACATCACTAATCATTAGAGAAATGCAAATCAAAATACAGTGAGGTATTACCTTACACCAGTCAGAATGGCCATCATCAAAAACTCTACAAACAATAAATGCTGGAGAGGGTGTGGAGAAAAGGGAACCCTCTTGCACTGTTGGTGGGAATGTAAATTGATACAGCCACTATGGAGAACAGTATGGAGGTTCCTTAAAAAACTAAAAATAGAACTACCATACGACCCAGCAATCCCACTACTGGGCATATACCCTGAGAAAACCATAATTCAAAGAGTCATGTACCACAATGTTCATTGCAGCTCTATTTACAATAGCCAGGACATGGAAGCAATCTAAGTGTCCATTGACAGATGAATGGATAAAGAAGATGTGGCACATATATACAATGGAATATTACTCAGCTATAAAAGGAAACGAAATTGAGATATTTGTAGTGAGGTGGATGGACCTAGAGACTGTCATACAGAGTGAAGTAAGTCAGAAAGAGAAAAATAAATACCGTATGCTAACACATATGTATGGAATCTAAAAAAAACAAAAAAACCCAAAAAGGTTCTGAAGAACCTAGGGGCAGGACAGGAATAAAGACACAGACGTAGAGAAGGGACTTGAGGACACACGGAGGGGGAAGGGTAAGCTGGGATGAAGTGAGAGAGTGGCATGGACTTATATATACTACCAAATGTAAAATAGATAGCTAGTGGGAAGCAACCGCATAGCACAGGGAGATCAGCTCGGTGCTTTGTGACCACCTAGAGTGGTGGGATAGAGAGGGTGGGAGGGAGACACAAGAGGGAGGAGATATGGGGATATACGTATAGCTGATTCACTTTGTTATAAAGCAGAAACTAACACACCATTGTAAAGCAATTATACTCCAATAAAGATGTTAATAAATAAATAAATAAATAAAGGGAGGTGGGAACTCCAGGATATTCCACAGGGCTAGTAAAGAGGCAGGTACGAGACTACCATTTTGGTGGTTAAAGGAGAAGGTCTGAGACCTTAAAAAACTTTGTTTCTGATCTTCACTGAGATTGCATGGGATGTTACAATGATAGAACAAGAATCGGCTGCTCATTACAAAAAAGAATAATCTAGTATCAAGCATAATGGCTAAAATTAAAAATTCAGAGGTAATAAATTGAGAATGAATACTGCTAGAAACCAAAATTAGTGAGTTAGAAACTAAACTTCACAGAATTAAAAAATGAAAATTAAAACATGTTTTACCCATCACGTTAGCAAAGATTTAGATTAAGTATCCAAAAAAAAAAAAAATAGCATTTTCTGCCTTATAAATTGGTACAACCTTTTTAGAGTGTAAGTTAGCAATATGAATTAAAATTCAAAATATTCTGGGTTTGGACACAGAACTTCCACTTCTAGAAATTAATCCTGAACAAAGAAATGGACCCAAGAGTATTTGTTGCAACATTTTTTTTCAAACTTGGAAACAGCCCAAATGTTGATTAATAAGAAATAACTAACCAATATGTCTATAAAATGTAACATCTGCAGTAGTTAAAGAGAATGAAGTACTGACAGAAAAATGCCAAAAATTGCTAAGTAAAAGAAGCAAATTGTGTGTAATACTCAAAATGTTTAATAAATGTTCATGTGCGGGGGAAAAAAAAAAAAGTGATGGAGGAGATGGAGAAACTTCTCAGTGTGTGGATGCAAGATCAGCATCAGCGTCGAGTCCCGCTCAGCTTAATGCTGATTCAAGAGAAAGCTAAAAGCCTTTCTGAAGACTTGAAGAAGAAATATGGCGAAGAATCAGAGGGCACATCTTTTAATGTCAGCCATGGCTGGTTTCATCGGTTCAAGGCTAGAGCCAACCTTCACAATGTAAAAGTAAGTGGCAAGGCAGCGAGCGCAGATTCAGTAGCTGCCAGGGAATTTCCTGAAATGCTTTGAGAAATTATTGATGAAGGCGTGTATTTACCCAAGCAGGTTTTTAATGTGGATGAGAGAGGACTGTACTGGAAGAGGATGCCAGACCAAAGTTACATCAGTAAGGAGGAAAAGTTGATGCCAGGCTACAAAGCAGCAAAGGATAGGCTAACTCTGTTGTTTGGTGGCAATGCTTCCGGTTATATGAAACTGAAGTCTCTCTTAGTTTATCATTCAGAGAACCCAAGAGCCCTTAAAACATAGCCAAGGGCTCTTTTCCTGTTGTGTGGAAGAGTAACCCCAAAGCCTGGGTTACCCAAGCCATTTTTCAGGATGGGTTTTTCCACCGCTTTATCCCGGAGGTAGAGAAATATTGCTTGGAGACAGACATCCCATTCAACATTCTTTTGCTGCTCGGCAGTGCTCCGGGCCACCCCCCATTCATGGACGACTTTCATCCCAACGCCAAAGTAGTGCATCTGCCACTGAATACTATGTCACTCAGCCCACCTATGGACCAGGGAGTTACAGCGACTTCCAAGAAATATTATTTACGTTACACTTTTCGTCAGGCAGTAAAGGCAAGTGACGAATCAGGAACAAACTTGTGACAATTTTGGAAGGACTCTAACACCTACAAGGCTATAAAATCATTGACTTTGCTTGGCGTGAGGTTACGGCCGTCACCATGAATGGGGTTTGGAAGAACCTTTGCCCGCAATTTGTTCATGATTTTTGTGAATTTGAGAAGGTGGTTGAGGAATCCAAAGAGGTCTTCAGCCACTTAGTGACCCTCAGCGAGAAGCTGTAGCTAGATCTGCAAGAGGACGACTTCATTGAACTCTTTGCTGTGCAACACGAGGGGCTTACTAATGAAGACCTGATGAAATTGGAGGGCCAGAGAAAGGACGAAGAGAGACAAGAGGAAGAAGAAGTAACTGAAGAACCGAAAAGATTCATGACACAGGAAATGGCAAGGGGATATTCTTTATTTGAGGAGGCACTGTTTTTGAGGCTCAGGACCCGAACGTAGAATGGTACACAAAGGTTGCTGCAGCGGTTCAGAATGCAATCCAGTGCTACCATGTCATCTATGACGAGAATAAAAGAGCTACTTCCCAGACATCACTGGGTCATTTTTTTCAGGAGGGTGGAATTGAATCCAGCAAGGAACCAGACCTGTGCCATCAACATCAGGCGTGGGTGAAATTGCAGCTTGCCCTCCATCTCCTATTGCTGACGATCCTTCAGCTCTACCATCTCCCACCTCTTTCCCCTCCTCTAGTCAGTAAATCTTCTTGCCTGTTCGTTCGATGCCAGCCCCTGTATGCCAGCTGTTGTACTGTACTGCTGTATTTTCAAGGTAGTGTACTGTAAGATTAAAAATGTTTTCTTTATTTTTTGTGTTTGTTTTTTATGTATGATTTGTGTGAAAAGCATTATAAACCTATTACAGTACAGTACTATATAGTCGGCTGTGTTAGTTGGTTACCTAGGCTAATTTCGTGGGACTTATGAACGCGCTCTCAGAAGGGAACTCGTTCTTTTTTTTTTTTTTTTAACATCTTTATTGGAGTATAATTGCTTTACAATGGTGTGTTAGTTTCTGCTTTATAACAAAGTGAATCAGTTATACATACACATATGTTCCCATATCTCTTCCCTCTTGCATCTCCCTCCCACCCTCCCTATCCCCCCCCCCAGGTGGTCACAAAGCACAGAGCTGATCTCCCTGTGCTATGCGGTTGCTTCACAGTAGCTATCTATTTTACGTTTGGTAGTGTATATATGTCCGTGCCACTCTCTCACTTTGTCACAGCTTACCCTTCCCCCTCTCCATATCCTCAAGTCCATTCTCTAGTAGGTCTGTGTCTTTATTCCCGTCTTGCCCCTAGGTTCTTCATGACCTTTTTTTTTTTCCCCTTAGATTCCATATATATGTGTCAGCAAGACCTAAATAGACATTTCTCCAAAGAAGATATACAGATTGCCAACAAACACATGAAAGGATGCTCAACATCATTAATCATTAGAGAAATGCAAATCAAAACTACAATGAGATATCATCTCACACCGGTCAGAATGGCCATCATCAAAAAATCTACAAACGATAAATGCTGGAGAGGGTGTGGAGAAAAGGGAACACTCTTGCACTGTTGGTGGGAATGTAAATTGATACAGCCACTATGGAGAACAGTATGGAGGTTCCTTAAAAAACTAAAAATAGAACTACCATATGACCCAGCAATCCCACTACTGGGCATATACCCTGAGAAAACCATAATTCAAAAAGAGTCATGTACCAAAATGTTCATTGCAGCTCTATTTACAATAGCCAGGACATGGAAGCAACCTACGTGTCCATCATCAGATGAATGGATAAAGATGTGGCACATATATACAATGGAATATCACTCAGCCATAAAAAGAAACGAAATTGCGTTATTTGTAGTGAGGTGGATGGAGTTAGAGTCTGTCATACAGAGTGAATTAAGTCAGAAAGGGAACTCGTTCTTAGGTAGGGGACTTACTGTATCTGATTTCTTGGAGTGCACAGACTCCACTTCACAGGAGGGCTATGGTGTCCCCTAGTGGCTGGGCCCTTGCAGCCGCAGTTTTCCAGCCTGGAGCAAAGGAGCAGTTACAGCAAGACCCAGGTCAAATGCAGCTCCTCTTATGGCAGCTGCTGCCCCTGCTCAAGAACTGCAGGGAAGCTTCCAGAGTGGAATTCAGGAAAAGGGGAGAAAGGAGAAGCGGGCAGGGGAGAGGATAACAAGGTGGAAGGCAGCTGGGCTCAGCGGGGTTGTAGCTCGGACTCCACCTACTGAGAGCAGATTGCTGGCTGCTTGCAGGCTTGCCCCAGTTCCACTGCTGCCTCGGGTATCTCCTCCTACAGCAGTAGCCACTTTTAAGGAAAAATCTTCCGCAAAGACTACTCAGTTGTCAGACTTTGGTTCTTTGCTAAGGTTACCCTCACCAGCAAAAAAAAAAAAAAAAAAAAAAGGATGGAAACAAGAACAATTAAGTCCTCTCTCTCCCCAGAAGGCTCTCTTCCTGATTTAGCTAAATTTACTTCTCTGGCTTCCCTGAGAATGAAGAGGAATCCTTCTTGTGAAACCCAAAAGGGAATCCACATTAAATTTTCATTGGTCTATTTTTATTAGTTAAATCACTTCAGAGACAGGTAACACTACATTCAATAGACTTTTTAACAGAAAAGCAGGTATTGGTAATATATCTGAGATATATCTCAGTAAAAAAAAGGTTTTAAACATTTGTTGTTTTAAAAGACTTTTGGCAAAAAATAAATAAATTGACCTCTGTGTGCCTCAGTTTCTCGTCAGTAAAGTAGGGGATAATAATAGCACCTCCTGTGTGAGGATTACATGAATTGACTTTTGTAAAGCTCTTAGAACATATATACAACTTACTCTATATACCGAGTAAGTTCTATGGAGTGTTAGTTGCTATTTTCCTTATATTACCTCTTTCACCTGTTTGTTCCCTTGTATATTTTCTTCTTGCTCCTCAGCCCCAACTGTCGTGTTTGATCCCCAAGTGGTTGTCTTGTCTTTGAAATGATAAAATCTGATTAGACATTACAAAGTGATAAAGTATAAGTGTTGGGGGCGGAAGGAGTTGTGTTTACAGCAATGAAATTAAATGCTTTGGAAAGACTCGACGAAAGCAAGTTAGAAAGAAAGAAAAAAGCCGTCAAATGGCAGGTGTAAGAGGCTCATAAAAACTGAGCATGATTCTACACTCAGTTTGCTTTTAAAATGTCTTGTTCCTGCTTTATTTTAACAAACCCAAATTAGTAGTCATTGAGGATAGATCACCAGTGTAGAAGAAATTGGAGGCAGAACTGAATCAGGCCCACACCCAAGCAAAAGACTTTGGCCCTGCAGGTAAACATAGAGTACACGAATAGATATAGTGGATATAGTGTATGTCTGTTCTTCTATTTAAATAATAGCACTTCCTGTGTGAGGATTACATGAATTGACTTTTGTAAAGTTCTTAGAACAATGCCAGGTACATAGTAAGTTCTAGAAAAGACCCAGGCGGGAGTCGGAGAAGCGAGTGTTCAAGCTGGCCATGGAAGGGTGAATACAAGTTTGCTGGATTGATAAGAATGAGGCAGGCTCGGGGGTGAGGAGGGGGTTGGGTTGAGGGGTGGGGAACGAGGTAGAGAAAGCATTGTATATGAATAGTACAGCAAGTCATCCAGTTTGGCTAAACTTAAAGTACAAAGAAGACAATGAAGGTGGATAAGGGTAGACAGATAACCCAAGGCCAGATATGGCGCAGCTTTATTTAATAAGAAAAGGCATTTAGAGTTTATCTCATAGGTCAAGGCAAGACATCAAAAAATGTCAAATGTGGTAGTGACATGATCAGATCTACATGCTAAGGAGATCATTCTGGTAGCGATGATGTGGGATGGATGTGCCAAAACTAGAAAAGGGAGATCAACAAGGGAGTTATTGCAATAGCCTGAGAATGAGATGTTGAGGCCTAAACTAGGGCAGTGGCAGGGACATGCAAGGTGTGTAGTAACCTTTGGTGGTTTCCTCCCCACACTCAATCCCTCTTGGCCCCATCCAACAAGGACCCAAGGACTGACTCTGTTCCTTACTCTCAGGGTGGGCCCACCACTCTGGCCATGGTGTTTGTTTCATGGATGGGCACATAGCCCTTCTGGGATATTGGGAGTATAGAAGTTTGCTGTGTGCTTCAGGGAAAGCAGTTTCTTTCTATTCAGGTGGACATGAACAGAGAAGCATGAAGCCCTAATTGTGGTTGACAATCGCTTGACAGCCATGAGCTAGGGTGACCTTGTAATTTATCACCCCAAAGTAGATCACATTTGAATGAAAGATAGTGCTATAAATAGTTGTGTGAGGACAATAGATGTAACTGGGAGTGTCCTGGCCAACCAGGATACATGATGCCCCAAATGAAACCGTGCACCTCAGATTGGGACTTGAACCCATGCAGCTGGGACTCAAACCCGGCCAAAATCCACAGTCTTCCAGCTGAGATCACACACGTGGTTTTAGGACTTAATGAAGCTCAGGTTCGTGATGTCTCATCACAGAAAGAATTCAGTGAGACACAAAGTGATTGGTAAGAAGTGGATTTATTTAGAGAGAAACACACTCCACAGAGCGTGGGCCATCTCAGAAGGTGAGAAAGGTACCAGGGTATGAGGTTGTCAGGTTTTATAGGAGTGGGTAATTTCACAGGCTAACGAGTGGGAGGCGTATTCCAGCTATTTTAGGAAGGGGCAAGGATTTCCAGGAATTGGGCCACTGCCCACTTTTTGATCCTTTTTGTCGGTCTTGGAACTGTCATGGCCCCTGTGGGTGTGCCATTTAGCTTGCTGATGTGAGGCTCAAGGGCTAGTGGAAGTTGTCTGCCATCTTGGACCCATTTGGTTCTAATCAGTTTAAGTCATGTCCTCGGGCTATGTCATTCTTTCAAAGGTTGTGCCCTGCCTCCTTCCCTCCTGTTTCACGACCATTAGAAGAGATGGCCTCAGGATGCAGCAAACACCCTGAAAGCTACAAAGAGGTCAAAAAGAAACTGAGTCCTTAATCAGACTTCATTTGAAGTTTACCCCGTCTCTGAAATTTTTAGTTATGAAGTAAAAATTCCCTTTATTTTCATTTCTCTTTAATTTTTTTTTTTAAATGTAAGCATTTAAAAAGTAGAAAGAATAGTATAACGAGACCTCATAGCCCCTAAATCCAAATTCAACAATTGTCAAGATTCTGCCACAATACTCTCTCTAGGGACTTCTCTGGCAGTCCAGTAGTTAGGACTCTGTGCTTCCATTGCCAAGGGCGTGGGCTTGATCCCTGGTCGGGGAACTAAGATCCCACAAAAAAAAAAAAGTACTCCATTTTCCTTTCTTGGATGAAGTATTTTAAAGCAAATGAAGATACCATTTCATTTCACCCTGAATATTTCAGTATATTTCCTGCTAAATATGGACATTTTCTAACATATCACACCATTGAGACATCTAATAAAAATTGATAACTTTTTTTGTCATCTAATATCCAGTTATATCCAAATTTCTCTCATCGTTATGAAAAATGTTTAAATAGCTGGTTTGTTCACATCAGGATCCAAACGAAGTCCGCACACCACAGTTGATTTTTATGTCACATTAGTCTCATTTAATCACAAAAATTCCTTTCCCCACATTTTTTCATGCCACTTGCTGCCAAACCCAACTTCATGTGCCCGATGCACAGCGAGGCCAAACAAACCAAAACATTGGAGTTGGGAGCAGAGAAAGGTTTATTACAGGGGCCAAGCAAGGAAAACAGGTGGCTTGTACTCAAAAACTCTGAACTCCCCGATAGTTTTGGGGGAAGAGTTTTTATAGGCAAAATTTGGGGGGTGGGCTGCAGGGTGTGTGACTTTCTTCTGATTGGTTGGTGTTGAGGTAACAGGGTGGTGTTCCAGGAATAATTCTCCACGTGGGTGGGGACCTTAATTCCGGAAGAACTCAAAGATATTGTTATGTATATCTCTTGAGGAGGAACAAGGACTCTACCTTATCACTGCACTATCGTTTGACTGCTTTTCCTTTGTTTCTGTATTCCCTTGTTACTGAAACAAATTTGTATCTGCTGGCCAATCTACTGTACTGGCACTGGGCTGTGGTGAAGGAAAGTACCGGTGTTTATTGTAAGGCACCAGACAAGGAGCATGGGGCAGCAAATGCTCAAATAACCTGAACTCCCCAATGAGAGGGAGAAGAGCTAGAAGTCAGGAGAGAATGGGGCTATGGAAACCAAGAAAATTTCAAAAGGGATGAAATAGTGAGAAATGTCAGATACCTACAGATAAGGAAAAAATGTTCCCATTGAATGTGGCAAGTAGGTGGTTGCTGGTGGAATCTCATCCATACTAGATAGTCATCAACACCCACACCACATTCTAGAATATTCTAGAGAATATCCTTTTTAAAAAAGTATAAAAAAAGCAGTATGTAATCCTATTTCTCTGTGTATTGATATCAGTTTATATAGCAGGAAGAGAAGGGAAAACTAGCTAATTTGGATTTTATCATCGATCAGATGATTAGGTTTTTAAAATGACTGTTATTCTGTGATCACTTGGATATTTTCTTAAATGTTCATCCTTCAGAACTTAAGTAGGATGACAATGAACTGTTCTGCCTTCTCCTTAATGATATTCACTGAACAACCTATAACAAGAAAATACAGCTGAAGAGTGATCAGGACTGTATTTCTAATCTTTCAGGAGATTTTAAAAACAAAGAAGTGAATCTAAAGGGAATCACTAGGGGATAAGCCAAACAAAAACATGTTTTCATTTTTTAACATGTATTTTCAGTTGACTGACTGCCAATAGCTGGAAAGCCGGGTTTGGCCTATGTCAAAGGCAGAAAGGTAAGTGCCCTTCATGGAGGTGTCCACTGTCTAATCGTGGAAAAGGGGTATCAGCATCATGTAGATTTGTCTACAATGGTCCCCCAGAGCAGTGTCTGCAGCTCAGGTGCCAGCTAGAGATAATCCCATGAAAGAAAACCTGGCACCAGTCCACATATGTTATTTTCTGGATCCAATTTACATTTTGTGCTTTTGTCTAGCTGAGCCAGAACAGCATAAACAATGCCAAACCCGGTTTTCTGATTATTTTCAGGCTGATTGAATCTGGCACATGACATGGTTTTATCTAATTAACCAACATGTGGTACAAAACAAAACAAATTTGAAATGGAAAGCTCTTTCTGCCTTTATTGAAAGACTGAGGTGAATATATAATTATTTTGTCCTTGTCTCTCAGCCAAAATTATAGTTGAGAAAGGAGGCCTTTTTCTACTAGATAGCAAAACAAGTTCTGTGTATTACCTATCTATTATAATGAAAATTTATTGTGTTTTACATTTTCCCAAATCCAGCCCTTCCCAGGTCTCTCTCGGTCCCCAAAGGAGGAGAAATGTGTGGAAGATATGTTCCTAATTGTGGTATGATAAGAAATATATTTTGTCTTTATTCCTGGTTCCTGGTACAAAGCTCCTAAAACGCGTGGAATTTCCAGCAAGGAGTGCCTTTTGTTATTCCTAAGGAGCTCCTTAAGAGCACCTCTGAGTTTAAGCTAAGGAGGTGGTTTAGGGTGGGGTCCCTGGGTAGCCTTAGGATGGGGACAGTCAAAGGGATTCAAAGTTTGAAATGTTCAGCCCCACCCCCAGCCTCCAGGAAGGAGAAGAGGGTGGCCTGCAGATTAAGCTCCATAAAACCTCCTAAAAGAGATTTGAGTTTCCACATTGGTGAACTCATCCACATGCCTGGAGGGTGGTGCCCCCCCAGCTCCAAGGGAACAGAAGCTCCTACACTGGAGACTCTTCCAGACCTTACCCTATTGAAACTGAACAGTACCCTGTGGGGCTCCTGGGCACAAAAGACTTTCTGTGTCCCCCATTTCTTGATTACAGGAAATAAGCTTCATTCAGCCTTCATGAACTTCCCTGAGTTCCAAACTGACAGGTTCAGACAGTTGCTAATTAAAGGGAGGGGATGCAGAGACCAGGGACGAACAGTCAAGAAACAATAGCGCAGCCTTGGGGCAGGGTCCTGGTTCCCCATCGAGGGATACACATAATAATATCTTTGAGCTGTTTTGCAGATACTGAAACCCGCACCAGGTGGGAGAAGTTAACTGTATGCTGCCCACAAGCACGCAGACCCCAGACTGGTTGGAACCAGAAGGTTGATGTACTGATTCTCACTTACCTCACCACCAACCCATCAGAAGAATGTCCACGAGCTGATCACACCCTCTTTGAACCATTACTATA
Source organism: Eubalaena glacialis (assembly GCF_028564815.1). Lineage (NCBI taxonomy): Eukaryota > Metazoa > Chordata > Mammalia > Artiodactyla > Balaenidae > Eubalaena > Eubalaena glacialis. The sequence goes on along the minus strand of NC_083731.1, from coordinate 66,506,229 downwards.
AACTCCTCACTCCCCCCTCCAGGTCGGGACACACAGTTTTGAGGGCATTAGCCCACTGTGGCTCCCTTTGCCTGGCAAAGCAATAAAGCTATTCTTTTCTACTTCACCCAAAACTCTGTCTCTGAGATTTAATTCAGTGTTGGGGTACAGAGGCCGGATTTGGCTTCATTATTACCTCTTCATCTGGCTGTTCATCTGTATCAGTTATAATATCCTTTATAATAAACTGGTTAACATAAGTGTTTCTCTGAGTTCTGTGAGTCTCTCTAGCAAATAAATCAAACCCATAGAGAGGGTTGTGGGAACCCCCAATTTATAGCCAGTCAGTCAGAAGCAAAGGCACCTGAACTTGCATTTGGCGTCTGGGGGGTGTGGGTACAGTCTTGCGGGACTAAGCCCTTAACCTGTGAGATCTCACCCTATCACCAGGTAGTGTCAGAATTGAATTTAACTGTACGATACCTAGCTGGTGTCACAGAATTGCTTGGTGTGGGGAAACCCTTCTCTCTCTCTCTGTCTTTCAAACACACACACACGCAATTGGTGGACCGAAGTGTCAGAAGTGATGTATTCTGTGTGAACAAAGATAAACAAACAGTGTTGTTCACCACCCAGTTCTACAATGCTTAAGTAGAGGGACAGTGCACTCAGAGGGGAAATTAATACAAGATGAGGCACTCTGTGCTTTGGACAAGCAGGCACCTTAGATAGTTAGATGCATATCACAAGAAGAATTTTAATGACCTCAGACTCTTGCATCTTCCCATATATAGAAAAGCATTAAAATCGTTAACTTGAGTTAGCTGTTCTTTGTGATTAGCAGTAATCTTTTACCAAGATGTCTGTTTGTTTGCATGTATTTCCTAGCCAAAAAATCATATTTAAACTGGCTTTGAAAAGGAGCAGGACCCTGTGGTCCTTCCCCCCAATGTCCTCTGCCTGCCTTTGTCTGTGGAAAAACTTTAGCCAAAGAATAAGTTTAATCAGGGAAATGAGAAATTGCAGAAACAAAGGAAAACAGTCCAATAAGACAAAATAATAATAGTTTAGTCATTAAGCATAGTCAAAGACGTTTAGTTCCTCTTCATGGGTTATAGGTAACATTCTGAGCCCTATCCTGTGAGCTGTCTTATAGATACTGAAACCCCCATCAGGTGAAAGAAGTTAACTACATGATGACCAGACTGTAGCCATGACAGAAGCTGCCACAATTCCAAGAATTGGCCTCAAGGAAATGGGCACAAACCGACCCTGGAACTGAAGATTAACTGTACTTAAAACAATCAAAATGATGCTGGTCAGACCACTGCATGACCAATTTCAAGATGACTGTCAGAGCTGACTGTGCTGTTTCTGCATGGAGCCCCCTCCTTCTGTCTATAAAAGCTCTTGCATGCTGATTGTCGGGGTGGGGTGGGAGAATTGACCTTTGGACAGGAGTCCGTCCCCCCTCCGCCCCCCCCCCCCATTGCCGGCATCTGAAATAAAGCAAATTTTCCTTTTCACCAACCTAGCCTCTTTATTGGCTTTTGAGTGGTGAGCAGCCAGACCCACTTTTGGTTACAGCTTCTCTACCTCTTTGGAGGAGTTTCCTCAACGCTAACAGTGGCTGTCTCTTGGCTATAGTTTTCCGCAGGACGCTGAATAAAACTTGATGAAATAAAATTCATATTTTATGCAAGACAAGAAAATTTTAAACCTAAAATTTGTGCCTCTTCCATCCCCTTTCATGTGTATCGTGTAACTGCATTAACCAAACCTCCTCAGGAGATAACATTCCTTCTTAATCTTGTAAAGGGCCATGATGACCCCATGACCCACTACTCACTTTGTAGTGTAGATCTGGATTGTGTGAACTGTTAATAATACCTCATTTAACCCTTTGTCTCAAAAACTTGTATAACTGTGTTTTGAGCTCTAACAGGGGTGGGGGGGTGGGGGGGGGGTTGGGGGCGGAGTCCTCAGAGCTTTCTGAAAGACTTTGTCTCCCGGGTTATAATCCTCGGGTTGTCTCAATTAAAATTTTCCATTTTCTTCCTTATATCAACTATTGATTAATTTTTTGTTGACAAACTCACATCTCTTATGTTGTGTGTCTTTAAGTCAACATCCGTGTGAGTGGCAAAGGAGAAACAGACAGGACTGTTTTTTTCCTTTTACTAATAAGCACATGAGCTTGTAGGGGAGCAGAATTTGCCACCCCAAAATATGTCTCTTTGGCATATTAAATATTTTAAGCTGGTCATTTTCTAAGAGTAGACATGGGAAAAACTCTGAAAACCAAGTAGGTGGTACCATTTTGTGAGAGATATTTACATTTGTAAGAGAAAGCTCCATTTGAAAGGGTGTCTCCCTCCATACCAGGAAGAGAAAGATGCTCAAATCTCTAGGAGGTCTTATCAGTGGGGAAGGAAATGACTTAAATCTGCATCAAAATCACCCTTGTTTACTGTGCTTTTCCTGGTAACCTCCCACAACTGACTATCCCCACTCTCTACATTTTCTTTTTTTATAAATTTATTTATTTATTTATTTTTGGCTGCGTTGGGTCTTCGTTGCTGTGCACAGCTTTTCTCTGGTTGCGTCGAGCAGGGGCTACTCTTTGTTGCAGTGCGCAGGCTTCTCATTGCAGTGACTTCTCTTGTTGTGGAGCACGGGCTCTAGGTGCGTGGGCTTCAGTAGTTGCAGCACGCGGCTCAGCAGTTGTGGCTCGCAGGCTCTAGAGCACAGGCTCAGTAGTTGTGGCGCACGGGCCTTATTTGCTCTGCGGCATGTGGGATCTTCCCGGACCAGGGCTCGAACCCGTGTCCCCTGCATTGGCAGCCAGATTATTAACCACTGTGCCACCAGGGAAGTCCTACAGTTTCTTTTGTCTTTAGCTGAGGATGATATTTAAGGTGAGGACTTCGGTCATTTTGACAAGTTATTCAGTTTTCTTCAGTGTCTCCCATGTATACATGTTATTAAACTTTGTTTTATTTTCTCCTGTTAACCTGTTTCATGTCAACTTAATTCTTAGACCAGCTAGAAGAACCTAGAAGGGTAGAAGAAAATTTCTTCCTCCCTAACAGGCTGTTTGTTAAAAAAAACCCTCAAAACTGGATAAGAGAGTCTATCATATTTTGAAGAAGAATGTCAAGCAAGTAAAAGTTCAGCGATCAATTTAGGGCTGTAATTCTTCCATCCTTACTACATCACACAATGGTGGTCGGAAAGCAGGTGTAAGCAGATAGGGTAAGGGGTCCCTGGAGAAAGAGAATCAGGCATGGATTTCTTGACAGAAGAGAAGTCATTTTGGCCTAAGCCATTTTGTGAGATCTAAGCCTGGCCACAATGCTTGCCTTTGAGTGGGTCTCACTAACTAATGATCTTAAGGGAAAGTGAGGGAATGCAGGAAAGGAAAAGCAGTCAAGAAACAATATTTCAGTGATATAACAGAGCCCTAGGATATACATAACAATCTGATGCATGTCTTTGAGTTCTGCAGGAACTAAGGCCCCCAACCCAGGTGGAGGATGGAATGATGATGTTGACCCTCCTGACTTCAATCAACTAAAGCTTGGATTCTGTCGACCTTTGCCCCAATTCTATGCTGAATTCTCCACCACCCAAGTCCCTTCATGAATACATGTGCCCTTAGCTTAAAATGTCCCCAATTTTGCTGTTTGGGGAGACACTGCTTTGGGAAAGATCCCCGGTGTTTTCTTTACTTGCTGCAAGTAATAATAAATCTTTCCTTCTCCTGCTTTTTGCCTTGGTTGTGTCTTTTGGCTCGACATCCACCAACAGGTAATCCCAGTTTTTCGGGTAATGCAGGCATTGTATTACTCATCTAGAATTGCTTCAGAATGTCTCACACAATGGTGAGTACAGTGGTACTCAGTAAAGTGTTGTGTCCTGTTGATGGCAGCAATAACACCATTAGAGCAGGAAGTGGTACATAGCCACAGTTTTTTAAGAGAGAAGAACTAGTCTCTAAAATGATGCTAAAAAAATAAAATGTATTTAAACATAAATTTTCTAGATTGGGGGGAGCCATAGTCCAGGGGTAACTTGGTTGGCATGGCCATGATGGATGGTGAGGTCTGGGTTTAGTGTGTGTGATGGGGTCAGGGGTGATGGGAACTCAACCAATGCAACCCCTGTGTGCTGTGAGGCTGAGGAGATGACCCACATGGTGAAGAGTTTGGTTATATGTGAGGAGATTGAGCAAATAAGTAAATGTCTCAAAGATAAGGGAAGTCAGGTTATTAATTTTTGAAGGTACAGATCTGAGAAAGGGAAGATTTTAAAAATCCTGTGGTATTTGATTGGAATTAGTGTAAACTCATAGTTTTATATTTATATCAATGTCTAACTGTGTTAGTTTCCTATTGCTGCTGTAACAAATTACCTCAAACTTAGTGTCCTAAAACAACAACTATTTATTAGCTCACAGTTCTGTAGGTCAGAACTCCAAGAGGACTTGGCTGGGTTCTATGCTCAGGGTATCACAAGACCAAAATCATTGTGTCATCAGGCTGGGCTCTTATCTACGTTCTGGGAAAAAGATCTGCTTCATTCGGGTTGTTGGTAGAATTTAGTTGCTTGTAGTTGTAGGACTGAGGTCCCTGTTTTCTTTCTGGCTGTCAGCCAGAACCATCCTCAGCTACTTGAGGTCACCTGCATTCTTCAACATGTTGTACCACCATCTTCAAGCCAGCAACAGTATGTTCAAACCTCTTGTGCTTCAAATCTCTGACTTCCCTTCTTCCATCTGGAGAAATTCTCCTCTTCTAAAGGACTCACCTGAATAGGCCAGGCTTACCTGAATAATCATAAGGTCAAATGATATGACTATAATTATATCTGTAAAATCCCTTCACAGCAGTGCCTACATTAATGTTTGATTGAATAAATGAGAGACAAGAATCTTAGGGAGGCTATCCCAGAATTCTGTCTACTACACTGTTAAAAAAAAATGATTAAAGAAGACAATTTAGATCATATGAACAAACTTTATTTAACACTTCATGAAGTGGACAGTCTCTGTTTGGAGAACTGCAGAATGGGGTGGGAGAGAGGAAGCTTCTGTAGAATAAAGAGCAAGGAAGAGAAAAACAGAAAATATCTGACTGGCTGGGGCCACAGAGTCAATCTTGCTTGGGGTGAGAAGGAACAAGGAAATAAGTATAGAGCCCAGAGTTGGCTTGGAGTTTGGGGATTGGCAACTGGATATACTGCATTTCTGGTCAAGCAGAGCATTTACAGGGACATGAAAGTTATCTGTTTTGGTTTGCTGACATGGCACCCCAGGCAGGAGCAACTCTGTCTTGGGTCTAGAAAATTATTTCAACAATACTATCTATTTATCAATGGGTCAATAAACATCTATATCAATAGATATAAAAACAGAGATATGTGTACGTGTATATGTGTGTGTATTTCCTATATATGTCTTCTGAAAGAGCCTAGAAGCAATGATATCTCAGGAAGAGTAAGCACAACTTGCGCCCAGTGTTGGTTTCTAAATACCATTCCCCACGAAAAGGAAACAGATCCCTTTGGGGGCATGGATAATTTCTCAGAAGGAAAAGTATGAGATAAGCCCAAAACATCTTGAACCAGAAAGTAAGGAAGTGCTCAAAAAATGATGGGACATGTCAAAAGGAGAGAGGGGCTAGCATGAAGGGGCTCTCACTGGCCAAACATGACAAAATAAATGAAAGTAATGGATTATAACCCATTGAACAAATAAATATCCATGAGTCCATATTTGTATAAATGAATTCATAGGGGGAAAGAGAAAGCTCTTCCTTAAGGAGGAATGTCACCCAATAAATGTTGAAGGAATGATGGAGTTAGAAATAACTATGTTGCAATCATAAATGATTCAGGCAGGAAACATCAATGGATGATCAGACCACTGGGTAAAAGCTTGATGAGGAATAGGATATTTACATAGTCTCAAAGTATTTCTTCATAAATTGCATATCAGTTACTTATTAATTATTCATTAACTATACAGCTGAGAAACCCAGCATGTACCATCTTAACCAAGCGATGATAGTTAGCATTGCCAATAATGGGACAAACTGCCATCATATGTTTCCTAATATGATACACTGAGAAAAACAGAGTATCTCTGCTGTGGTATTCCTGCCAAAATGCATAGTTTTATTCAATTCTTGAGGTGACATCAGACAAACCTTTGCAAAGAACACAGCAAAGTTACCGGCCTGCACTCTTCAAAAATGTCAAGGTCATTAGAGACAAGGAAAAATTGGGAATATTTCCAGCTTGAGAGAGATCAGAGACAGGACAACTAAAAGGTCCTAGATTGGATCCTGGATAATAAAGACAAAAAAGGAAGAGGAGGAAAGAAGACTGCTTTTTGTCTGTCTGTTTGTTTTGTTATGAAGGACTCTTGGGGACAGCTAGCAAAATGTGCATGGAATCTTGTGGCTTAGACAGTAGTATGTATCAATGTTAATTTCTTGATTTTTATGAGTATACTATGGTTAGGTAGAAGAAGTATATGTCTTTATTTTTAGGAAATGCACACTGAGGTATTTAGGTGTAATGGGGCTATAAGTCTACAACTTACCCTCAATTAGCAAAAAAAATTTTAAAAACCCTGTTGTGAGTTGAATTGTGTCCCCCAAAGAGATATGTTGAAGACCTAAATCTGTACATGTGAATATGACATTATTTGGAAATGGGGCCTTTGCAGAGGTAATCAGGTTAAAGTGAGGTCATATTGGATTAAGGTGGGCCTTAAATATAATGACCAGTGTCCTTACAGGGAGAGAGAGATTCGGAGACATAAGGACACACAAGAATGAAGGCCGAGTGATGGCAGAGGCAGAGATTGAAGTTTGGCAGCTATAAGCCAAGAGACGCCAAGGATTTCTAACAAACACCAGAAGCTAGATGACAAACATGGAACAGATTCTCCCTCAGAACCCCCAGAAGGAACCTGCTCTGCCATTTTGTTATGGCAGTCCTAGGAAACTAATACAAACCTTTTGTTTGCTTGCTATTAACATCAGCATCTTATATACATGATTTTCTGGACTTAAATATTCTAAAAGAGCCACTGAAAGAGATATATGAGAATGTGTTGCAATGTACATGTAAGAAAAATGTGTCATTTTTCTACGCACCTATCTTTCATTCACTTACCTGTGGGAAACTTGCAAGTGATGTCACTGTATTTGCTTTGGTCTGAATGTTTGTGTCCCCCACCCCAGATTCATGTTGAAATCTTAACCCCCAAAGGTGATGGTTATTAGGAGGTAGGGCCTTTTGGAGGTGATTAGGTAACAAGGGTGGAGCCCTCATGAATGGGATTAGTGCCTTTATAAAAGAGATTCCTCAGAACACCTTAGCCCCATCTGCTGTGTGAGGATACAACAAAAAGTCTGTGACCCAGACGAAGTCCCTCACCCAACCCTGCTGGTGTCCTGATCTCAGACTTCCATCCTCCATAACTTTGAGCAATAAATTTCTGATGTTGGTCTGCAAGGCAGAAATAGAGACACAGATCTAGAGAACCAACGTATGGACACCAAGGAAGGAAAGTGGCGGGGGTAGTGGTGGTGGTGGGATGAAGTGGGAGATTGGGATTGACATACATACACTAATATGTATAAAATAGATAACTAATAAGAACCTGCTGTATAAAAAAATAAATAAAATAAAATTCAAAAATAAATAAATAAATAAATAAATTTCTATTGTTTATAAGCCACCCAGTCTGTGGTATTTTGTTACAGCAGCCTGAATGGACTAAGACAATATCTTTAATCCTCTTTCCTTGCTGGATAGTATCTACTTTAAAATACCCAATATGGGGACTTCTCTGGTGGTCCAGTGGGTAAGACTCCATGTTCCCAATGCAGGGGGCCCGGGTTTGATCCCTGGTCAGGGAACTAGATCTCACATGCTGCAACTAAGAGTCCTCATGCCACAACGAAAAGATACCACATGCTGTAACTAAAGACCCCACGTGCTACAACTGACTCGGCGCAGCCTAAATAAATAAATAAATAAATATTAAAATACCCCAATATGATCAAACAGAGCTAGACAGCCTAGAGAGCAGTAGACAGAGGAATTCGATTTGAAGCCTGATTTTGGAACTAACGTAACACAGGAACAAACACCGTGCCTAACAGTGTTTGACACACAGTAGTAGCCCATTGTGTGTGTGTGTGTGTGTGTATGTGTGTGTGTGTGTTCATTCTGAGTTGCTTGCTTCATCTTTAAAACTAAGAAACTAACATTCTTCACAGATTATGTCAGGATAAATAATAATGAGATAATAAATGGAAAATTTCTTTTTAGATTCTCAACCTTCCTGTAGAGCACATTTATATTATCTGTAAAAATGTTACCATCTCACTGTTACAATACTATACGCAGATCCAGATTATCCAGTACGCCATTGTTAACTTGTTAAATAATAATTATAAAAAAACACTTTATGATTTCCAGTGTGGAATAATGACATCTGGCTCTGAAATCATGTAAAAGCAAATGGATAGGAGAGGTTTTACAGAAAAGGAAACAGGTTCAGAGGAGTCTAGTAATTCACTTAAGGTCATGTACTCTAAGAAAAAGACACAATATGGGTAACTTTCTTGTTTAAAATTCCCCAAATAACCTGTGTCAGTCATCTCTTTAGAACACAATTTAGTATTCTGGCCAGAATTAATCATCTGGTCTGAAGCACAGATTGTTGACAGTAACTCAGAACTAACCTGCCTATTACTATATATAGCAGGATACATTGATTGCTTCATTTATTTTCCCAGGGATTTAAAACTTAATCATAGCATTTCATAAGCCAGAAGCACGTGTTTCTTGGATTAAATACATCCTGAAAGGGAATAACAGCATGATGACCCAAGGTCTTTTGCCTTAGAAAAAGCATTGCTGACAAACACAGCCAGGAAATAGAAAATACCGTGTTTTGTTGGGTCTTAACTTTATTTTTGTGGCCAGATTCTGCATGAGTATGTAAGGCTTTGAGACAAGTCTGTTGGATTGTTTTAACCTAAATTAAGCCCCCAAACCTCTATTGAATATTGACATTGTACAAACTGTACTATTTTTCTAGCATCTTATGTGTCCTTCCTATATTATAGCCATGATAATTTACTGAAATCAAAAGGGACTTAGGGTGATGTGGGTTTGCTCTTCAAAATACTTTTCTTTTTTACAACAGGGTGCCACAAAACCCGTCCCATTGATGTGATGTCCCTGTACTCCAGCCAAAAGAACAACGTGACCTCTTGGGATCACCTGCATGGGATCCAAAGAAATGATACTCTGACAAACAGACACAACGGATATGTGTTTGGAAGGAGTTCCAAAAGCACTGTCTAAACAGTTAGACATTTCTTACATCAATAAACAATTTTTATATCCTTACACTTCCCACATTCTCCTGAAAAGTGTCAGGTATTAAATTCACTACCATAGCCGCTGTTTTAGTACATTCTGTGTACATATTTCATCATCCTTCCCTCACAGACCAGCTGATGATTCTTCTCCTATACTCTACAACACCTACTCTATCACAAGCTACAAAAAAGCCTAAATTGTCATTCTGCTTGCACACAGTCCTGTGGTTTTAGCCTAATGTTCTGAGAAATGACTTATTAGAAGCAATTTAAAATAAATGTTCAAGACTGCTCCCTACACGTTGTCTATTTATCAGCCTTCTAAGCCATCATTCTATTACAGTTTAGTAACTTCTTTTTAATCTTTCTGGACAAAAAGCAAACCAAGAGCTGCTCCTAAAGGTGCTGAGAATGATGACTTATTAGCTGGAGCATCAGCTCAAACCTAGAATCTTGTCATCTAAATCATGTCTGTTGCAGGTGAGGCTCCTCACATGTAGTTACTTAGGTATAGCTCCTCCAGTACAGTTCTTTGACCTGAAGACCTATGAAGTAAAGGGACAAGTTATCATTCCCCAATATATCCAACATAAATTGGTGGCATATACATAGGATAACTAGTCTAGATACTCTGTTCAAAGGGGAAAAATGGAAGGCATGTAGGTATCACTGGGCTATAGCAATTTTGAAATCCAGGGAGGTACAGATTAATACTTCCTTGATAAGGACTCAAGGAATGGAGATAACTTTTATGGTACTTGGTTACACCCTTGGGGCTTTAAGTTCTGTCCTTAGAGTCACATTTCCTCTTCCATGAAAGGTAGCCCAGGTGTGCAGTTGTGTAGTTTTCTCAGCCTGATTCCTGTCAGTACAAGACCATTTTCATTTTTTAATGTATATCTCTTTTAGTCCAAACTGGTGGTGTTTCTGCAAATACAATTCTCTTAAAAAGTCTGAGATTTTTTTATGTATCTCATTTGGATTTATTCCATTGGACAAAAAACACACCTTGTCTTTTGCCTTGAAGGACAAACTTTGAAGGACAACACTCTTTAGCTTCTGAAAGTTTTAGTCTTTGACTGAATAATTCCCTGAGGTATTTATCACCTTAGATCATTCTGATGTCTTAACAAAAGAACTGACAGCCACTCTCAGCTTCCTCTTTAGCCATTTGAGAGGGCACTTCGAAAAACCAGCAAGTCCTGGCTCCTTTTGTTTAATAATCCTTCATTTGGGTAATCTCTCTCCTCTCATATTTTACTATAAGCAGCAAGAATAAAGTAGGCAGGATCTTCAACTTTCTGCCTGGAAATCTCCTTAGCTAGCTCACTCAGTTTATTAGGTACATTTTCTACTGTCCACGTTACTGTAGATAACAATGTTGCTAAGCTACCTACCACCGCATAACAAAGATCCCAGTTCCTGATAACATTTCCCTCATCTTTCACTGGCAGCCTCCTCATAGGCTAACAGGCTTCAACTAACAGTCTCTTCAATGGTCCTAAACTTCACTATCTTTTTCTGAAAAGTCCTTTCAGCTCCTGCTCTCTGTTCCAAAACCTAGCCCATATTTTCAGTTTTTTTTTTAAACTGCACCACACTTCCAGGTACTAAAATCTATATTAATTGCCTACTGCTACATTACATTTTATCCCAGTTTTGGGGTAGGATGCAAGAATTACTGCAGGACATCTTGAAATCTGACTACCATAGTATTTAACAATATTTAACACACTACATATCTTATTTTTGTTAGCTGTCCATCTAGAATGAAAGCTTCATTATGGCAGGGCTTTTTGATGGATTGATTCACTGCTATATCCCCAGTGCCTGGTACACATTAGGTACTCAACAAATAAGTTTCGAATGCTGGATAAAGACTACATTTCTTGACTTCTCTTTTTTTTTTTATTTCCAAAATAATCTTTAATATAATTTCCTCCTATATCCCTATATAGTAATGTTTTAAGCTTTCATCATAATATATGTTAATTGAAACAACATAGCATCATAAGATCCTTTCATTCTGAATGAATTAGTTGCTTCTACTGATAAATGAGTATGTTCTAAGTCTTCCTGGCAAATTATATTTACAAAAGAAAAACACCTCTGGAATTCTATACGTACACAAATACCATCAATCAAGAGGGAACTGGAAATTAACTATCAGGTTTCTCCTTAACCTGGTTAGTTTGGAAGAATAACTCACTGAGGGACCAGCACTGAAGATTCTGATTAGTCAAATAAGGAAATAAATCTTTGGTTGCCATAGCTAATTCTTCACTCATAGTTTTTTCTTCATACCCTCAACATTTTTGAGCATCTACTATGTGCCAACATTTTTGAACATCTACTACTACTTAGCATCCTTAAGCTAAGTGCTGGGAATGCAACAGTAAGTCAGAAACATACTATGTATGCTCTTACAGCCTCAAAGACAAATCAAAGAATTTCACTGCTGAAGATGTCTCAAAGGTCACAGTCCAGAATTTACCAATGCCTATTTCATGAATCTGAGAAGCAGATTTTCACCTTCCCTTCTTTACATATATTGTTTGAGAGAAGACTCAAATACATTTCTCTCTTCCATCTTGTGATGGGCAAAATTCTAAAATGACCCCCACTATCTTTGCCCCCTGGTGTTACTCCCATGATTGTGTTGTTTTACAGCAAAAGGGATTTTGCAGATATAGTCAAGGTTACTTAATTTGACCTTAAGATAGAGAAATTATCTGAGTGGCCTAACCTAATCACATGAACTCTTTCGGAACAGAGAATTCACCTACATACTTACTATACAACCATCAAAATCTTCATATCAAATTCATCTCTCACATCCCATTCAGTTTTTACAAAGTATCCAAATAATATCCTTTAGAGTCAAAGATCCAATTTGGAGTTAAATATTGCATTTAGCTGTCACCTCTCTTCAGACTCATTCAACTTGGGACATTTTCTCATCCCTTCCTTAGCTTTTATCATCTTGAAACTTGAAGATCACAGGCCAATTATTTTGGAGGATGTCCCTCCGTTTGGATTGGTCCAGTTTTTCTTCACGATGGTTGTGCATATTGGAGAAATGAAACTGTTTTCTTCTCACTGATTACTATAAAAGAGCATACAATTTCTATTTTTATGATTACTAGTGATGTTAATTTTGATAACAAGGTGGTGTCTGCCAAGGTCCTCCATCGTAGTCTTCTTCCCTTTGTAATTTTTTTTTTAACATCTTTATTGGAGTATAATTGCTTTACATTGCTGTGTTAGTTTCTGCTGTATAACAAAGTGAATCAGCTATACGTATATATATATCCCCATATCCCCTCCCTCTTGTGTCTCCCTCCCATTCTCCCTATCCCACCCCTGTAGGTGGTCACAAAGCACCAAGTTGATCTCCCTGTGCTATGCGGCTGCTTCCCACTAGCTACCTGTTTTACATTTGGTAGTGTATATATGTCCATGCCACTCTTTCACTTCGTCCCAGCTTACCCTTCCCCCTCCCCGTGTCCTCAAGTCCATTCTCTACATCTGCATCTTTATTCCTGTCCTGCCCCTAGGTTCTTCAGAGCCTTTCTCTTTTTTTTTAGATTCCATATATATGTGTTAGCACACAGTATTTGTTTTTCTCTTTCTGACTTACTTCACTCTGTATGACAGACTCTAGGTCCATCCACCTCACTACAAATAACTCAATTTCGTTTCTTTTTATGGCTGAGTAATATTCCATTGTATATATGTGTCACATCTTCTTTATCCATTCATCTGTCGATGGACACTCAGGTTGCTTCCATGTCCTGGCTATTGTAAATAGTGCTGTAATGAACATTGTGGTACATGACTCTTCTTGAATTATGGTTTTCTTAGGGTATATCTTGGCTTCTCTTATAACTGGGTTTGGCCATGTAACTAAATTTTGTCCAGTAAAATGTGAGCAAAAGTGACGAGTGCAATCTCTAGGGTGTACACTTAAAAGGAATGGACTTGTCCTCCAGTTTCCTTTTCTCCTTCATCACTGGCTGGCTCATTTATGCATTACATACAGATAAGAGAAACACACTAGAGAAGGCAGAGGAACACAATAGAAGCCTGGACCCTTGACATCATAGAGTTACTATACTAGCCCTGGCCTGCATATGCCAGGACTGGTACCTAAGAGCAAATTTCTAAGCTATTTAAGCCACAGCTAATTTGAGTCTCTACTATTGCAGCTGAACCTAAAGTTTAATCAATCTAAGTTACATGAGTGAGGGGGGACTAGATAGAAATACAAGGATGCCTGCAATAGCCTGAGGAAGTAAGATAATGGCTAACTAGTATTTAGACCATGACAAATATGGAGCCCCTATTATATAGTGGCAGTACACTGTAGGAATTTACCACAATTTCTCAATCTTTTGTTGATAGACTTGTGAGCAGTTTCTAGTTTTCTGCTCCCATGAAAGATGCTCGTATGAACATTCTTGCACATGATTTGGTGAACACATGTACAGTGGAATGGCTGGATATGAAAATATTCAGCCTTAGAAGATTCTGCCAACAGTTTTCCAAACAGGTCGTCTAATTTACAAGCCCATTAGAAGAGCACAAGAGTTTTAGTTGTTTCACATCCTTGCTCACAATAGTTTTTTCTTTTTAATTTTAGCCCTTCTGTTGAGTGCATGGAGGTATCTCATTGTAATTTCAATTTGCATTTTCCCCAAGACAAATGAAGTGGAGCCCCTTTTCATACATTTATTAGCTATTTGGAATCTTTTTTTTTTTTTTTGCGTGTAAAGTGCTTATTCAAGTATATTGCCCAGCTCGCAATATACTTGAGTAAGCACAAAAACTTGAATAGTTTTTGAGTTTAAATAATAATGATCACTGCATTTATTTATTGAGTATGCTAGGTTGGATACATGGTACTAAGCACTTTGTACTTACCTAATGTATACAACAACAGCATTCAGTTGGTCTTATGACTCTTATTCCCATTTTACAGTTGAAGAAACTGAGGCCCTGGATGTTCAGTAATTCACCCAAAGCCTCTCAGTTGTAAGTGGTGGAGCCAAGATCTAAACACAGATCCATCTGACAGACTAAAGTTTGAACAGCAAACCCTTGGTAGATAACATAGGAATCACTCCCTTTCCTTGGGCTGCATGTAACTTCATTACCTTAACCATTTTACTGGTACCTCAAGGAAAGGAGCCACATAGTTGGTGAGCTGCTGACGACCACTCAGAAGAGTCCTGAACTTCAACCTGTGTGGTGTGCCTATGGGGATCCCAACCCCAAGTCACACTCCTGGAAGTACTGAAAGGCCATGGGAATTTCTAATATGACTCCTTCTCCAAGTCAAGTCAGATAGGAGAACCCTAGGTTTTATCCATAGAAATGGAACTCTTGTCAGATTCCAGAAGGGATTAGAGATGGAACTGTGTCACAAAATGTCCATGAAGTGCTCAGTGCCTTCCAGTTATCCCAAAAGAGTTCCAGTTTCTCTGGGGACTGTACTTCTGCACCAGGCATTTATATGTTGGTAGGTAAAACTATATACTGCTTTATTTCTATTCTGAAAGAGATTTCAAGATAAAACACACTAAGGATATAGCTCTGTAACGTTTTAGCAATTGAAAGCCAAGAGCTGCTGAAACTGAAGTTAAGAACTCTTTGAGGACAAATTTAAGTATTATTAGAAAACATATATAAAGCTCTCGCCTTGACAGCTCAAAAAAAGTAACTTCCATTTATCCATCATCAAGGTGCAATTTACGAACCACTTTCACATATGTTATCTCATTTGGCTCTCACAAACCCCCAAAAGTAGATTGGACAGGTGGTATTATGCTTAATATTTCCATCTTACAAATGAAGCAAGCAAAGTTCAGAGCGTTTTAGCGGTTGCCCGAGGTCAAAAAACTCTTAAATGGCACTGCTGGGTCTCAAGGTCAGGTCTTTTGCTTCCCCCAGCCGGCCTCCCAGAACCACACATTCTCATAATGACCCCGTGATATTTACAAAGGACTGTGAATGCTCACAACAGAGTTGGCTTAGAGTTAAAACATCAGAACAGTTAGGAGTTCCCTAAGAGGGGGCACTTTTGGAAAAGGCACAGTGATTGGATAAAAAACAGTGCTCTAGAGAGTTTCTCTTTGATTCATTCATCACAGCTTAAAGAAGCAGTTCAGGGGAATCTCTCTCCCAAGCCACTGACTTGAGTCTTCAGAAGTTTTTCCAAAGTTAAGGGAGATTCCTTTCTCCCTGCAGCCAGTAGAGGTCTTGTGACGGCTACTACACAGTGTTGGAACCCAGGGACGGAAGCAACTACCTATTCCTCAGATTTGAATTTACAAACAACGAAATTCAGCCACCCTCCAGAAGATAAGAAATATCACGGAAAGCACATTTCTATATTCCTTATTTTCCCAAGTGACAGGACACATTGTCATCAGAAAAATAGAGGGAACAAATGTACATCTTTCCATTCTTAAGTAGAATTCTTTGTGATACACTATAAAGCTAACTATTTTAACACTGTTAAAGAAAAGGAATTTGAACCAAAATTAGCATGTTTGCTATTCATGAAAATTTGACATGTTATATAAAGTACTGTCATTGTATAGATTATAGGGTTGAATATTGGAGTGTTAAGGCTTTTATTAATGTAGATTCTGATAGGTTTAGAAACTTTGACACAACTGCTTTGGAAAATAATATACAGCTGCTCTTTGGGAAAATTATAATAATTGAGAAATGTTCCAAATTCCAAATTTTGTCAAAAAACATATTTTGTCACAATCATCTTTCAAAATGTAAAAAGCTAGACTTGGACTCAGAAGACCTAAATTCAAGTTCTGGTTCTGCCATAGATTTGTTACATAATACTGACAAGTCACTTTACCTCTCTAAATTTCTGTTTCCTAAAATAGGTGGTAGTTAGATAACCTTAAACATGGAGCTAGAATAACAAGGTTCTGTTTGTTCCCCACTGTAGTGCCCGGGTCTGTTAGAGTAGATGGCATATACTTATCACTAAATAAATATTTCTTACATGAACTTAAGATGACTTATTACTGCAGCATTCCTGATTTTATGTTACAAATTTGAAGAATTTCTAAAGAATATGAAATTGTCATGATAGAAATATGCTCACTCACACACACACACACACACACACACACACACTTAAAATGAGGAGATGCCAAGTATTAGGTGTTTCACATAGCTCCTTCGTTAGAAGAGGAAAAAAAAGCTTTAGAATAACTGCTGTCTTACATCTATTGGATTAATCTAGCTTTCCACTGCAGAATCAAATTTAAGGAAGCAAGACTTTTTAGAATTTTCAGACTGTTTTCACGGGACACTTAACAAGAAAAAGCCAAGTCTATGTGCCTCTATTTATATATATTTATTCACACTAATGAAGGAATACTCTAAGGCAACCGATTTAAAAATCAGATATATATTCCCATTTGTTTCCTCAGAAAATAAAGACACACTTGGATGTTAGCATTAGACCAGATGGGTGAAGGTTCTTTTTGATATAATTTTTGCTCATTGGGCTAGCTAAAATTGCTCACTGAGCCCTGAATTCCCATTTCCCGACAATGTCTCATTTTACAGCATTTTCTTTTGCACAGCTTTTGAAATTCTCCTTTTTTCACTCAGCTTCCCTCTTCCCCCACCAAAATGTCTTTTACTCAGATTAAACTCCTTTACCTAAAGGAAAGAATAAATGATTATTTCCCAGAGGCAGTTCTATTTTAAAAGAAAACCATTTCCTAAACAAATCTCTAATTTGCCAAATTTCAGGCAATTTAATAATCTCACTAGACTTCAGGTGTTCCCAGGTCCCTTAAAACATATAGGCAATTGTCTAGTATAGTGGTTCTACAAACTTTTAAAGCCATGGAACTCTTGCTTCAAACAAAAATCAGGCAGCAGTCCACTGTATAGAAGAGATAAGGGCTAAAGTACTAGGGTGGAAACAGTGATGGGGATCCAGAACTTTCCCTACTCTCCCTGCTTCTCTCCACCAGCATTGCTACAGAGGCGCACACCTCAGGATAACCCATGTAAAGGCCAGACCATCTTCTCATACAAATGCACTCACATAAGGTGATAAGCCAGTAGATGACTCACTCTCTCTTTTTTTTTTTTAACATCTTTATTGGAGTATAACTGCTTTACAATGGTGTGTTAGTTTCTGCTTTATAACAAAGTGAATCAGCTATACATATACATATAGCCCCATATTCCTCCCTCTGGCGTGTCCCTCCCACCCTCCCTATCCCACCCCTCTAGGTGGTCACAAAGCACCAAGCTGATCTCCCTGTGCTATGAGGCTGCTTCCCACTAGCTATCTATTTTACATTTGGTAGTGTATATATGTCCATGTCACCCTTTCACTTTGTCCCAGCTTACCCTTCCCCCTCCCCATGTCCTCAAGTCCATTCTCTACGTCTGCATCTTTATTCCTGTCCTGCCTCTAGGTTCTTCAGAGCCTTTCTCTTTTTTTTTAGATTCCATATATATGTGTTAGCATACGGTATTTGTTTTTCTCCTTCTGACTTACTTCACTCTGTATGACAGTTTGTAGGTCCATCCACCTCACTACAAATAACTCAGTTTCATTTCTTTTTATGGCTGAGTAATATTCCGTTGTATGTATGTGTCACATCTTCTTTATCCATTCATCTGTCAATGGACACTTAGGTTGCTTCCATGTCCTGGCTATTGTAAACAGAGCTGCAGTGAACATTGTGGCACATGACTCTTTTTGAATTATGGTTTTCCCAGGGTATATGCTCAGTAGTGGGATTGCTGGGTCGTATGGTAGTTCTATTTTTAGTTTTTTAAGGAACCTCCATACTGTTCTCCATAGTGGCTGTATCAATTTACATTCCCACCAACAGTGCAACAGGGTTCCCTTTTCTCCACACCTTCTCCAGCATCTATTGTTTGTAGATTTTTTGATGATGGCCATTCTGACTGGTGTGAGGTGATACCTCATTGCAGTTTTGATTTGCATTTCTCTAATGATTAGTGATGTTGAGCATCCTTTCATGTGTTTGTTGGCAATCTGTATATCTTCTTTGGAGAAATGTCTATGTAGGTCTTCTGCCCATTTTTGGATTGGGTTGTTTGTTTCTTAGATACTGGGCTGCATGAGCTGCTTGTCAATTTTGGAGATTAATCCTTTGTCAGTTGCTTCGTTTGCAAATATTTTCTCCCATTCTGAGGGTTGTCTTTTTGTATTGTTTATGGTTTCCTTTGCTGTGCAAAAGCTTTGAAGTTTCATTAGGTCCCATTTGTTTATTTGTGTTTTTATTTCCATTTCTCTAGGAGGTGGGTCAAAAAGGATCTTGCTGTGATTTATGTCATAGAGTGTTCTGCCTATGTTTTCCTCTAAGAGTTTTATAGTGTCTGGTCTCACACTTAGGTCTTTAATCTATTTTGAGTTTATTTTTCTGTATGGTGTCAGGGAGTGTTCTAATTTCATTCTTTTACATGTAGCTGTCCAGTTTTCCCAACACCACTTATTGAAGAGGCTGTCTTTTCTCCATTGTATATTCTTGACTCCTTTATCAAAAATAAGGTGACCATATGTGCATGGGTTTATCTCTGGGCTTTCTATCCTGTTCCATTGATCTATATTTCTGCTTTTGTGCCAGTACCATACTGTCTTGATTACTGTAGCTTTGTAGTATAGTTTGAAGTCCAGTAGTCTGATTCCTCCAGCTCCGTTTTTCTTTCTCAAGATTGCTTTGGCTATTCGGGGTCTTTTGTGTTTCCATACAAATTGTGAAATTTTTTGTACTAGTTCTGTGAAAAATGCCATTGTTAGTTTGATAGGGATTGCATTGAATCTGTAGATTGCTTTGGGTAGTATAGTCATTTTCACAATGTTGATTCTTCCAATCCAAGAACATGATATATCTCTCCATCTGTTTGTATCATCTTTGATTTCTTTCATCAGTGTCGTATAGTTTTCTGCATACAGGTCTTTTGTCTCCTTAGGCAGGTTTATTCCTAGATATTTTATTCTTTTCATTGCAGTGGTAAATGGGAGTGTTTTCTTAATTTCACTGTTAGATTTTTCGTCATTAGTGTATAGGAATGCAAGAGATTTCTGTGCATTAATTTTGTATCCTGCTACTTTACCAAATTCATTGATTAGTTCTAGTAGTTTTCTGGTAGCATCTTTAGGATTCTCTATGTATAGTATCATGGATGACTCACTCTTGAGCACCCTGAAGAAGCTTTTAGATGTCTATTGCAATTCACATTTTAGAAAACATATTCACATTTAAAAAAATACTTTGAGAATGTAGCAAAGCAAGAAGTGAACAGAATAAGCAATTTAGATTTTGCCCATTATCTTCTATTTCTATCTCATGTTTGAAACGTGGGTGTGTTACATGGTTGTGTTGTAAAATAAATATGGTCAACTAAATGCATTCCTGAAGTCAGTATTACTATTACCAGCTCCTTTAACAGAACTGGTTTTCCCCTAATGGGCTTTCCCTTACTCAAAATTTGAATTTAATCCAACCACCAAAATAACTACTTTCTCTTCTGAAAACAAAAGTTTCTGTGGTGTTTTCCCAGCAGAAGAGATTTTGAAGATCACCTCCAGAAAGGCCACCCAGATCCACTGTTTGCATTTCTCACCCTGCAGGCACCTCCAACCCAACTGTTCTCAAACTCTCACCTTCCTCCTGATTCATGATGAATGGTTGTGCCACCTACCCATTTTACAAAGCTAAAACCTTAAAGTCACCATAAAAACAGCAACCATTAAATTACTGGGGTTCTCAACTAGACATATTGTGTAGGTCAGGATTTTTTAACCTGATCTACTGGCGTTTGGGGCAGGATGATTCTCTGTGTGGGGGGCTGTGCTGTGCACAGTAAGGTGTTTAGCATTATTCCTGGCCTCCACTTGATGCCAATAGCCCCACTTCCATCCGCTTCCAGGCTTCACAATAAAAATGATCTCCAGGCGTTGCCAAATATCTGCTGGAGGCAAAGTCAACTCCATTTGAGAACAACTGATGTAGATTAACTCTTTACTCCTCACAATACCCCACAGGGTCCCACCCCAGACCTAGTGAATCAGAAACACAAGGGTTAGGGTCCAGAAGTCTGTTTCAATACACCCTCCAGGTGGTTCTGATGCGCTCTGACATTTGAGAACCCGTGGTCTACTTGACAGACCTCTAACGCTGCAGGTGGCATAGAAACCCTGACTTCCTTCCCTAACAAGTCCCTTGCCTTTATCTCCTCCTCTCCTGTCCTACTCCACTCACTGCCCACCCTTCATTTAAATCTTTCATTAGCTACCAAACATGTGTTTGTCTTTATTTTCTAAGCACCAGTAATATAAGCAAAACAATCGAACTCCTAAGTGGCTTGATGACTACAGGCTGGGGTGTTCCAGCCATCCCGCCCCACCTGGAGTAGGTACACACCTTGTCAGTGTAAGCCACAAGCCTCCGGCATTGTGCCTCCTTATTCTTGGTGAACCCCTTGACTTTTGTGGCTCATTCTCAAATGTCCCTTTTCTTTGAATTATTCAGAGGGCTAATCCCTACTTTCCCTGAACATCCAATAGCCTTACACATCTTATTTCGCTTATCCCATGGTGGCATTAACGTTTGTTTACGCGTCTCCTAGAGTAGCGGTTGGGTGAGGGAAGAGCCTTCTTTTATCTTTGTG
Source organism: Eubalaena glacialis (assembly GCF_028564815.1). NCBI lineage: Eukaryota > Metazoa > Chordata > Mammalia > Artiodactyla > Balaenidae > Eubalaena > Eubalaena glacialis. The sequence goes on along the minus strand of NC_083731.1, from coordinate 66,485,137 downwards.
TAGCCAGCTACACAAAGGACAGTGGTGATCATCGCAGCACACATCAGAGTCATCCAGGAGTTACTAAAAATTTGGATGTGGGGACACACCCCCGGACCTATAGAATCTTGCAAATCCATATTTTAAACTATTCCCACACCATAGTTGAATTACTGCCCAATGTCTTGCACAGAGCAGGTATTTAATCAAAATTTCTTGGATGTCTGATCAATCACTTAGCAGGGCTGCGTAGAGAATCATCTCCGCCTTCCCCTCAGCTTGCTGCTCCAGTTCTGCTTTTTCTTTCACTTTTGATTTCACTTTCCATTTCCTTTAACTTGGAAGTACTTGGCAGGGGGCTCCCCTGGGCTTCCCTGGTGGCACAGTGGTTAAGAATCCGCCTGCCAATGCAGGGGACACGGGTTGGAGCCCTGGTCTGGGAAGATCCCACGTGCCACGGAGCAACTAAGCCCGTGCGCCACAACTACTGAGCCTGCGTGCTGCAACTAATGAAGCCCACGCGCCTAGAGCCCGTGCTCCACAACAAGAGAAGCCACCACAATGAGAAGCCCGCCCACCGCAACAAAGAGTAGCCCCTGCTCGCTGCAGCTAGAGAGAGCCCGCGCGCAGCAACGAAGACCCAATGGCAGCCAAAATAAATAAATAAATAAATAAATAAATAAAATTAAAAAAAAGAAAGTACTTGGCAAAAACCAAACAGTCAAAACTGATAAAAGGCCACATTTTGTTCAGATGATTTTAATTATTGACCTAATCTCTGGAACCTGAAGGTTAATATATTGTTCACAGTCTCAAATATCCTGCAGGAACCTCAAATTAGGGTGACCTGTTAAATAGTCCTAAAGTGTCTTTCAGGATTTCAGTTACCTGGTGGCTACTTCCTACTCCCCGCTTGCATGAGGTCTCCGTGATTGATCATAGATAACGTTATCACCCTTTAAGGTGGTTGTGAGACCTCAAGCCAACTTACCTGTATGTAGCTGGCCAGGCGCGCTCCATTCTACACCCCCGGCGGGGCGGCGCGGCCGGCGCTGTCACCTGCGATCAGGTCGGAGGGCGCCAGGGAGGAGCAAGGTCGGGGAAGTCCTGGGGGGCGGGGCAGCCCGCGGCTGGTAGCGAGAATCGAAACTCAGCTGCTGAAACCGCCGTTCCCGCTCTTCGGAATCGCATCTCGAGACCCGCGAAGCGTCCCAGCTCGGCCCTCATCCTTCCCGCAGCGGCGGCGGCCCGGGCCCCGCGGGCTCTGAACCATGTACACCCGCACTGGGCTGCAGGGCTCCGGGGTCGGAGCCCCCGCCGCCTCCCGCCCGGCCCGGGACCCCCCTGCGTGGCGCAGGGAGCTGGGCCCGCCGCAGGGCCCCAGGCGGGGTTCGGAGGAGGCTCCTGTGAGCCGTTCGCGGGAGAGCCCGGAGCAGGCGGGCCAGAGGTTGTAAGTATTTAATCACCTGTCCTGCGGGGGCGGAAGCCCAACCCCAAACAAGCCCCCAGGTTCTTCTCAGATCACTGAAGTTTGAACCACAGGGGCCCCATTACAGGGTCTCTAAGAAAATGAAGGCTCATTTGTCTAAACAATAGCATCCATGAATTACCTTATAAATTGAGTGTGCCGGTCCGGGATCCTTACTGAACATCTGAGCCCCCGTTCCTTTTGAGGACGCTACTTTCCTGATTCTTGTGACTGGCTACAGGGCTAGGCTACTACTGGGTGTGTAGTAACTGCCTAGGCTTCTTACTGATTTTCCAGATATCTCCAGAACTCATGCTAGTATGAAAATATTTTTTTCCCTTCCTATCTTAAGAAAACTGATGCCCTAAATAGTATCTTCACATCAGCTGGGAGGGTAAGGGTGAAGAGGGAATGTGTTATGGGGTAGAAATGCAAATGCTGCCTCTAGGAGCCTGCATTCCAACAAAACTCCGGGATAAAGTAGCCTCTTAGGACCAGAGGACTGAGCCGGAGAGGAAGTGAGTGGGTGCAGTGTTTCTTGCCGCGGGTGTTGATAAGTGCTCTACACAGGAACAGGTAGGTAGCCTTTATTCCTGGTCTTTGGTTCAGGGACTACAGTTACTATCCTGGAAACATTTATTATGAAAAGTGTCAGTGATCCTTTCCCACCAATGGAATGAGATGCTTTAACCCAACAGTAGGGTTTGTAAAGACATGACTGCTTTTGAAGTGCTGCTTCTGTGAACTGGAACTTTCCAGATGGTTTCATTTTCAGTTCCCCCTTTTCATCAACTTCTAGTTACATGAAAGACAAACGTTGGTTTCTAAGGAACAGTATATAACCTTATGCCCAATAAACAGATTTTCTTTCATCTCTTAACTTTTGAAAGAATTTATAAGTACCAGGCTTTTAATATTATTCAGCTTTGGGTTGCCCTTAGGTGGGGTGGGTGATCTGGGTGATTTCAATTAGAGATTGCTGCGTTTCTTTCCTACTCAGAATGTGGGGGGGGGGGGGGGCGGGGCGGAGCGGAGCGGAATTCCCCAGCGGTCCAGTGGTTAGGACTCAGCGCGCTCACTGCTACGGCGGGTTCAAGTTTGATCCCTGGTGGGGAACTAAGATCCTGCAAGCCGAGCGGTGCGGCCCGAAGAAAATGGGGGGGATATCTGGTCATAATGGAAGTCCTTTAATTCTGAGTAATCTACATCTGTGTAAGCTGTAGCATTTGATGTAACAGAGGTCACGGATGTATGGTTTCACGTTGATGATAAATACTCTCTATGTGCCTTTTTTTCTATTTTAAAGATCTACTTAGACATAATCATTTAATTGCAAGCTCATAACATCTCATAAACATTAGCAGTTGCATCTGTCTGTTTTCTTACTTGTAAATTAATTGTAAATTACCCCAGAATCTTGCTGGACTAAATTACTCAGAAAGGGGCAGTTTTCTAATTAATTTTCCAGGCCTCAGTATCTGATGACCTCACTACATTTTGTGATTTCTAATTTGCCAGTAGACCATTAGAGAATACATGGGTGAGTTCAGTTGTGTTTCACAGAACTCATTATTTTCATGTGAACCAGTTGCAATAAGCAGAACATTATAAGATACATTTCCTTTTAGGTATATAACAAGTAAGATCCTGTATGGACCACTCTGAATTCTTCTTACATCTCCATTAGTCACTTATATCTACTGTTTATTCTTGCTTGTCTCCTTTAATGGAAGCAGGAAACCAAGGAAAATTGTTGAATGGCAAATAACATCTCAGTAAAATTGACCAAAAAATGCCGTTAAGATTTGATTTATTTTCTTGGAGAGAAATTAGAAGCATTTTCTGATAGAAAATTAAGAAAAAGGAAGGGTAGAGTTAAGTGCTTAATTGTGAAACTTCACTTGTTCACTTGCAATATGAGCTTATTTATATGATAAAGGGTTGAACTTTGACCTTGTTTTGTGTGCATCCTTCCATTTATTCATTAGGGAAGCCCCAACGTGGGAAAAGGAGCAGGAGCTTTGATGCCAGGCAGACTTGTTTTCAAGTTCTGATTCTGCCATTACTTACTCTCTGAACTTCAACTACTTTATGTCTCAGTGTCCTCATTAGGTGAAGTGAGATAATACCAACCTCTCAGGGTCTGTGTATGTGTGTGTCTGTGTATGCATCAAACAATTTCATGCCTGGCAGAAAGCAAGTATCCAGTAAATGTTGGGTGCTGATAGCCTTGAATTCATTTAACAAATGTTTATTGACCAAGTACTGTGCTGTCACCCTGAAGTGTTTATGCCTTGTAAAAACACACTGATTTAAAACGCTGACTTACATATAAATATAAAGAGACTTTAAGGCAAGTTGTTAGAATGATTCCTGAGGACCTCTAATAGACTCTAAGGCAAGGCTGAGCCCTTAACTATATTTGGATTTAAGTAAAGTGTTTACTAATAAATATTGGATTTCCTAATTATTTTCAGTTCGTGATTTTATCTTGTCCTTAAATATTGTAAGCTATTTATACAGATTTAAAGAGAAAAAAAGTTCACACAAACTTCTAATCCAAAGTAATCCTTTACCCTTCCCCCAAACTCTAGATAAATATAAGACTAAGGCATGGGTTTTTCTGGAAGGGAATTTTACCTCATTTTACCCAATTCTGGGCAAAAGGCTCTTGCCTATGATAGTAATACAGGCAAGGTTCACTTTGTTCAGATACTTGTGTATAACCGTACCTAGAGGTGGTCCTTTAGCTTGATGCTGTTTGAAGGAAATATAAAGATATTCTGAAAATGAACCCATAATGTGGAATTTTACTATACAGTTAACTTTAACATAATTTGTATACAAACTCAGTTTACCTTAAACATATTTGTGGCCAACTTTATAGCAAAAACTGTAGAGACTTAAAGATTAGCAATAATAACGGCAAGCACTTATGTATTTAACTTATGTTTGTTAAAGTGCATTACATATGTTAACTCTTTTTTAAAAATTTATTTATTATTTATTTTTGGCTGCATTGGGTCTTTGTTGCCATGTGCGGGTTTCCTCTAGTTCCGGTGAGCGGGGGCTGCTCTTTGTTGCGGTTCACGGGCTTCTCATTGCGGTGGCTTCTCTTGTTGCGGAGCGCGGGCTTCAGTAGTTGCAGCACGTGGGCTCAGTAGTCGTGGCTCGCGGGCTCTAGAGCGCAGGCTCAGTAGTTGTGGCGCAGGGGCTTAGTTGCTCTGCGGCATGTGGGATCTTCCCGGACCAGGGCTCGAACCCGTGTCCTGTGCACTGGCAAGCGGATTCTTAACCACTGCGCCACCAGGGAAGCCCCAAACATACGTTAACTCTTTGAATCATCACAACAACCCTATAAAAAGAGAGGGTTTCTAGCTCTGGATATTTAATTAGAAATACAGGAAAAAATAACTACTCAACAAAAGACAAGCCCTTGTGTAGCTTACAGTCTAATGATGGGGCAGACAGATAATTACATGCGTAACTCTTTATATGCACTGTGAAGGAAAGCCAGGGCCTGAGCTAGTCTTGGGAGCAGGAAAAGTGTTCCCAAGAGGTGATGTTTGAACTGTGATCTATAGGATAATTAGGAGTTGTGGTTTTTTTTGTTTTTTGTTTTGTTTTTTTCTGACAAATATGTTGTTGCAACACCAATTATCTATAATTCAGTTCAGTTCTGACACTACTCACAGCTGCTGCAGATGCCACAAGTTAAGGGCTCAGTCCCACAAGCCTGCTCCCACTTTAGGAGTAAGCCACAAGGGGGGCCCCAGTCTCCCCACATCTCTGACTACAAATTTGGGGGTTCCCGTGACCTCCCCCCATGCCCAGGTTTGATAATTCACTAGAATGACTCCCAGAACTCATGGAAACCACTATACTTACAATTGCAGTTTTATTATAAAGGATACAGCCCTGGAACAGCCAAATGGAAGATATGGGGAGGGGGGTTGCACAGTTTCCATACCCTTTCTGGGTGGGTCACCCTCCTAGCACCTGGATGTCTTCACTAATTTGGAAGCTCCCCAAACCTCACTGTTTGAGGATTTTTATTTAGGCTTCATCACATAGGCATAATTGATTAAATTGTTGGCCCTTGGTGATTGAACTCAATCTCCAGCCCCTCTCCCCTTCCCAGAGCTGGGGGAGAGGTGGACCTGAAAGTTCTAACCCTCTAATCACATGGTTGTTTTTTATGGCAAACAGCTCCCATCCCAAAGCTATCTAGGGCCCCCACCAGGAATCATCTCTTTAGCATATAATTGACATTCTCTTTTTTTTTTTTTTGGCTGTGTTGGGTCTTCGTTGCTGCGTGCGGGCTTTCTCTAGTTGCGGTGAGAGGGGGCTACTCTTCGTTGCGGTGCGCGGGCTTCTCATTGCGGTGGCTTCTCTTGTTGTGGAGCACGGGCTCTAGGCGCGGAAGCTTCAGTAGTTGTGGCTCGAGGGCTCTAGAGCGCAGGCTCAGTAGTTGTGGTGCACGGGCTTAGTTGCTCCGCGGCATGTGGAATCTTCCCGAACCAGGGATCAAACCCGTGTCCCCTGCATTGGCAGGTGGATTCTTAACCACTGCGCCACCAGGGAAGTCCTGACATTCTTTTTTTTTTTTAATTAATTTATTTATTTAATTTTTTTTTTTTTTTTTGGCTGTGTTGGGTCTTCGTTTCTGTGCAAGGGCTTTCTCTAGTTGTGGCAAAGCAGGGGCCACTCTTCATCGTGGTGCGCGGGCCTCTCTTGTTGCGGAGCACAGGCTCCAGACGCGCAGGCTCAGTAGTTGTGGCTCACGGGCCTAGTTGCTCCGCGGCATGTGGGATCTTCCCAGACCAGGGCTCGAACCCGTGTCCCCTGCATTGGCAGGCAGATTCTCAACCACTGCGCCACCAGGGAAGCCCCCGGACATTCTTATAACTTAGAATTCCGAGGATTTTAAGGAGCTCTGAGCCAGGAACCAGGGACAATGATTGAATACTTAAACTTTATTATACCACGGTAGTTTAAATAGCCTCTATGACAGCCAGGGAAGCTTGCTATTCAGATCTTCAAAAGACTTTACTGTGGGGAGCACAGTTCAACTGCCAGCTCTAGTTGCCATCCTTTTGAATCCATTGTATCCTTTGCTCTGAGAGCACACTTATTCTGCACTCTTCCCACCAGTGTCTGAGCATTCCAGGTGGGACTCCTTTATGGGGCAACTTTTGCCAGAAGACTCCCCATTGACCTATCCAAGATTTTCTCAGAAGCGTATACCAGTCTGAGGCTCTTCCTACTCAATCCTCCCTCTCTCCTTTCACAGGTGTCAGACCTGCTCATGTTCTTAAGGCTTTCCCTGCCTACTGCTGCTTGCTTACTTTTTATCCTTCACAAGCCTTCCTCCCAGTAAATCTCTTGCTTGTCTAATCTCATCTTGATGTCTACTCCTCGGAGGACCCAAACTGACACAGCCTTTAAGATACACCATACCCCTGACAGTAGCAGCTTAGACACCATGGCTGTTGGAGTGCTATATGTCCTGGGGAAACCCACTCCTTTTCCTTATTTCCTCCCTTGGGGCTCAGGGGACATTCGCTAGTTTCCTTCCTCTAACTTCAATACTTTGCCCAGTTTGTTGTGCTCCAGGGAAGAAATTAACCCTGGTAACTGATACATTTTTTCCCCCTTCATCCTCAAACTCTCAAGGGAGAGCGAAGGGAGAATAAAGAATGGCTTGGTAAGCCCACTTATTAATGGCCAATTCCTGATTTTTCTCTCTTAAAGAACCCTGTGTTATTTTAGTATTAAACATTTCGTAAATGTAAGATGAGATATAAGATGGGATAGATGATAACATAGTCATTAAGTTATAGCATTAGTTCCATTTTTATAAACATCACTATTTAACCATTGTTGAGTATACTCTTAATCCTGATGTATAATTTATACCCAAGACAGACCATCAAAAACTTCTTAAGTCATTCTTGACTCAGCTCATTTGAATCTGAACTAGCCACATAAAATAGTCTTAAATGAAGTGCAAGTTTTTACAAACTTATGAGAGCCTACAGGAACTGCTTTCACTATTTTTTCTTCACTGCAAATATCCCAGATTTCTCTTCTGTCTCCTCTTACGACTGTGAGAAAATAAGCTTTTGCCTGTAGTTGTTAAATGGCATGAAAGCATCAGGCTATTACCCCTCCTTGGAGATGGAGAAATGAATAATGCCTGAGTTCCTTTTAGTGCTCTGAAATAATGGTACCTAGGAAGAGAAAAATCTATGATTGATTCTAATGAGTAATCTTCTTGATGGCTCAATATAGATAGCTATTCATTAGGGAACTATTTAACTCAATCTCCAGGCAAGGCTCGTAGGCATTCAGAAAGTTTGTAAAACAACAGACAGTATTTAACTCAATGATAATTTTATGACTCAATGAGCTGAGTAGGTGTCTCTATGACCAGATTCTACTACCAAACTGATCAGTAGAGCTCTGCCTATTTGACTGCTTTTAGGTCTTGTGCTCTTTGGAAGCCTCTGTTTGACTGCTTTTAGGATTGAGAAATGTGACAAAGCATTGCAATACTGTGGTAGCAGAAAGGAAATTAGTTATGACCTAGAACAGTTAAACCGGGTACTCCGAGTGACTAAAACCTAAATAGCAATCAATAGCTCGAACTTTTATGTCTTGAACTTATAACCACGTGCTAGACCCTGTGCTACACGCATCATATAATTCATTTTTCTCTTCACAATAAACACTTTGCCCCATTATAGTTGAAGAAACTGAGTCTTGAGAGAGTATATGATTTCCTAAGGTCTCATGGCTTTTTTTAGTCACAGAACCAGCCCTCAAACCTGAGTCTGTCTACCAAAGTGTGGTTCCTGAACATGATGGAGCTGGAGGAGGGAGTGACAGTGCAGCTCATGAATTTCCCATCAGTGGTCCTATTTTCACATCAAGAAAATAGAATTTCTATAGACTAAAGAGAGTGGTACTATAGAATCAGCAATGTGACATTTATTTACAGCTTTAAAATGATTTGGATAGAGAAGTAGTTTGTAGGAGCAAAGTTTCTGTGGTGATCCTGTTTTCTCTGCTGCTTTTCTTCATGACAGCTTGGTTGGCTTACATTAGAACAACTTTCTCACTGTCACTGTCTCTGAGCAACCTAAACCACATACTGCCTTCCAGAGATCTTTCAGACTTCTGACCACAGCCTAAAGTTAGCAATGCATTTGACATTCATGACCTAGTACATGTATGGGTATATGTGAGTTTATGTATAACTGAAAAAAATGTCAGAAAACAATTCTCACCCTTACTATATGTGATGGACTTTGACATTTTCTATTCTTATTCATTAAAAATAAACCCATTAAGTTGATTTCATGGCCCATTAGTGGGTTACCACCTACAGTGTGAAAAGCAAAGCATTGTTCTTTGCATGGCAGAAGAGATTGTTGGAGTGGATGGAAAGAAAAGACATTTTGGTTTGATTAGGTCAAATTTACCTTCCTGTTTATACAGGAGGGGAGAAATTATGGTCCTGTTTAGGATGAATTTCCAGCTTTTCTTCACTAGATTCCACTCCTTAATATGGTATGCATTTGAATTCTGCTAAGTCTTGGGGAGCAATCATTTTTGTTCAAATACAATATCAAAAACGAGTGGGCATTTCTCAAAAAGTCTGACAGCTGAAACAGTGAAACAATAAATCAACAGGATGATGAAAGCTTGAAAACACATAAAACCTATAATAATCGGTAGAAGCATAGCAGAAATGAGAAAAAAGAAACTTAGTTCAATTACACAGTAAGGTTACTTACTTCAAAGTCAGTAAAATGCTGTAAGGTTATACTATTGTTAAGGTTAATTGCATCTATGCAGAATGTATTTGAATCTGAAACAAAACCTTAACAGGAAAAAAATCATCAAAGGGAGAAGACTGCATTTGAAGGGTCTGTTCTATGTCAGAGAATCAGCCAATGATGGTTCCTTTGTTCTGTAATGTTTGTAATTCATCCCCCCCCAACCATGAACACTTAAAAGGCAATTTATTAAAGTCCTGTAGAAAAACTGAAGACATTTCCCATCATTAAAACTCAAGGGCTGGTATTGCCCAGTGTTTGTTTTGCTAGGGAACCAGTGAGAGCAGAAATCCTGTGCTACCTAGTCCTGTAAGAAAATCTGAACCCCTGATTTAAGAAATCTTTATTTTAAATATTTTCTCATTTAATACTCCTTGGAATATTTTTTCATGTTTGTAAAAGTAAAGTCATATCTGCTTGTTATAAAAATCTAAACATTACATTGGGAATTCCCTGGCGGTCCAGTGGTTAGGACTGAGCACTTTCACTGCCGTAGCCCAGGTTCAATTCCTGGTCGGGGAACTAAAACCCCACAAACCATGCAGCGTGGCCAAAAAACCCAAAAAACCCAAAAAACTAAACATTACAAAACTAATATAGAAAGGAAAAGTCCCTTGCAATTCAGATCCTTAGAAATAAACACTTCAAGCTCTTTGATATAAGGACCTCTTTATCTTTAAAGTGTAAGTTGTTCTTTTTGACTTTTAATCCAAGTAGAAAGACTTAGAGCCATTATGCCCTTCAATTTCTACTGCTAATAGAAGGTGACAATAATAATCAGTGTCTTATACATAATATGTTATATATAATTATTATAATAAAATAGATATCTCCAAATAGGTGTCTTAAGCATAGATGGCTTTGTTTCTCTCCTATAAAGTAAGTCTGAAGGTAGGTAGTCTGGGGCTGATATAGTACAAATAATAGGCAATCATAATAGAACATTTGTTATTTCCTAGCCTTGTTCTAAGCACTTCGTACTCTAAGAGATAGATATTTGTTATCCCCATTTTACAGGTGAAAGAATAGAAAAACTGATTTGCTCAAAGTTATAGTTAGGAAGTAACAGAATTAGGGTTCAAAGCAGGGCAGTTTGGCAACAGATTACCACTAGTGTGGTAGTTTTACAGATTGCTTCTTTCTGCTCTGCTGTTTCTGATGCATGTCTTACATATTCAAGTTGCCTCACTGACCAAGATGGTTGCTTGAGCACCAGCTTCCACTTCAACCTTCCAGGAAGGGGGGAGGGCAACAAAAAAGCTTTTCCTGTCCATCTGTCTGTCTTCATTTAATGGAGCTTTCCTAGAAATCCTTCTCAGTAGCTTCCCCTTATATCTCAATTTGCCAAACTTAATCACACAGTCATATTTGGCTATAAAGAAGGTTGGGGACTATAGTCTTAATGGAGCACATTGTTAACCTGAATAATATAGGAGTGCTTTTAGTAAGGAGGTGGTGAGAATGAATGGTTAGGTAGGCCAGCATCTATTCTGGTTTAGGAATTGAGGAGAGTCAAGCATAAGAGCAGAAATTAATCATATGATCAAACTGTCACTGGAACTTTGGAAATGCAAATGGGATATCTAAGGACGAAAATTTTAAATGTAGTCCACATTCCTGTTCAGAGTATTGATTTTAGAGGACTATTAAGGGTTTTCTTCTGGATAATGTTCTGTGCAATCTTTGTTTTATGCTTTGCACATCCTGCAGGATTGTTTATAATAGTGAACAATTGAAACAACTGAAATGGTTAAGTGAGTGGTTATATTAATGGTGCATTGATGTTGTGAAATATTATGTAGCCATTTAATATTAAGCTTGTTACGTGCATAATTGGGAAAACCACTTATAAGTGAAAGCAGCATATAAAATTGGACTTAATATATGACTGCAACTGTGTAATATGTACAGAATATAGATTGAACTGAAATTCACCCAAATAACAGTGTAATTGAGATCTCTGAGGAGTGGGGTTATGAGTGACTTTTAAATGTTTTAAAGATAATTTTCTGCATTTTCTTATGTGAGCATATGTTTATTTCAAAATCAGGATGAATTTCATTTTTAAATATTCTATGCAGATATTTAGATGTAAATACCTTATGTCTTGCATTTCTAGTTTCTCCTTTAAGTTATAGATGACCTTGAGGAGCAATGCTTAAGACATGTGGACATATGCAGAGCTTAGCCTAATGATAATAATAATAATAAGAGGAATAATAATAATAGAAAATGTATAACAATTTGATAAGTGTTTTTATGCAAATGCCAATTTTCTTATCACTAAGCCATTCTTAAATATTCTCTTATTGGAAAAGATAGCCCTCCTTGGGCCTCTTGCACTCTAGATGTCTTGCTGGGTATGCCAAGATTGCATACCTGACTACTCTAACCTGGACTATTTCTTAGGGTTGTTGTGTAGCTGGGAACCTTGAGAGATGAGGTACATTCTCCCCAGAACAAAGACCAGGCTTGCTTACTATCTGCTATAAAAATGGTGGATTCCACAATTCAGTGTTCCTCAGCTGCAATGCAAAAACAGTGTGTGTGCAGCATCCATCATGTTGACTTGGAGCCAGAGAGAACAGACATAAATATGCTGGTGCCATGCCATGAGTGATAAAGTCCACGTCTTCTACCAGCATCCATGAAGCAGTAACAGCCTAACTATTAGGCTAACTTTAGCTTGCAAGTAGGTTCAGATCACATCCCAGACCTGACATCTCTATGTTCTGAAAATATGAATTCCGTGTAGTTACTTTTACTGAGGAAGCAATTTAATACATTTTGCAAGTATACTTACCAATTGGTCCCCATCTCTACTTCCATCACTGGTTTTTGCCCTCATAAAGATGGTGAGTCTCTCCGATATTATATTTCATATATATTCTTTGTATCTTTAGAGTGAATCTTTCTTGCTTCTTTTCTTAATAGATGAACTTATTTTTATTTATTTATTTATTTTTTGGGGGAGATTGCGATTGACACATATACACTATTTTTAATTTATTTAATTTATTTATTTTTGGCTGTGTTGGGTCTTCGTTGCTGTGCGGGCTTTCTCTAGTTGCGGTGAGCAGGGGCTACTCTTCGTTGCAGTGCACAGGCTTCTCTTTGCGGTGGCTTGTCTTGTTGCGGAGCACGGGCTATAGGCGCTGGGGCTTGACTAGTTTTGGCACGCGGGCTCAGTAGTTGTGGCTCTCGGGCTCTAGAACACAGGCTCAGTAGTTGTGGCACACGGGCTTAGTTGCTCCGCAGCATGTGGGATCTTCCTGGACCAGGGCTCGAACCCGTGTCCCCTGCACTGGGAGGCAGATTCTTAACCACTGCACCACCAGGGAAGTCCTCTTGCTTCTTTTTTCATAGCTTTTACCATTTACGTGTATATGTGTTTTAAGTGAAGAAGCACAACATCTTTCAGGTCTATCTTGTATGATTGTGCCAGTTGGTAACTATACAGACTTGCCTGGCTAAGGTAGTAATTTGAAGCTGAAATACATACCAAATCATTTGCCTTAGTGTGGGGTTACCTCCACCTGGCAGAAGGGGCACTTTTTTCTAATTTGCATAAATTTACCACCTCTCACTAAGCCGTGGGCCTATGTGAGGATCCTGGGATGGCTATGTGTGTGTGTGTGTGTGTGTGTGTGTGTGTGTGTGTGTGTGTGTAACAAAGGCCCTCTGGGCATCTATTCCGCCCTCCAACAGAAGCTGTGAGTTATAGAACTCACCAGCTTCACATCAGTCTCTTGGGTGTGCAAACTATGTCTGGGGCTCTGCAGGCTTTGAGACCAAAGAGAGTTCATTAGTCCTTCCACACCAGAGATGTGGAATGCAGGATCAGGGCTGGTGTGACGGGCTTAGGGGACAAGGATGATTTACTCAGTCTGATCTTGGTATTTTTTTTCTTAGGAATATGGTCTGTTTATAAAAGAAGTTTTGCAAACCTGAATGCCTCATAAGGTTTGATTCACGTTGGTTAAAAACAGTAAGCTTCAGAGTCCTATGTTGAAGACCATATTAAAAAAGCAATACAGAAAAACATACCTAGAATCTAAATCTCTATCCAGTGTCTTTGATTAACCAGAAATTTTCCTTTGTTTCAATTTCACCCAAGGATAAGATTTTCTTGAACTATGAAAACCTCAAACCAATTTTTTGTAGGACAGTAGACTTTATGTGTCTACTATTCTGCTTGAAATTATCTGTTTGTCACTTAATCTCTTTCTGAATTTTTGCTCTTGAGTACATTTCTTTTTTACTCAAACCAGTGTTGTTCCTAATTAGAAATTTAAATTACATCTGCTGCAGTTTGTACACACCAGGATATATTTATGTAATACTTTTAGCCAGCCAAGATATTTTTCATGACTCCAACATACCATTTTTTTCATAGAGTGCTTATTGATGACACCTTATAAAAATGTGCAAGAATGTGCACAGAGAGGCAGTTGTGTAGCTCAGGAGAGACCTCACAAGGAAGGTATTTCTTAAATATATATATTTAAGAAATATATGGTACAGAAGAACACTGCTCCCTCTGTCTTAACGCTGTTCTTTATACGTTCTCCCTTAGTATATCTCATGGATGTGTGCTGTTGGAAAGTGAAAATAATCTTACAAATGGAGATATTTCATTAAATTTCAATGAGGTAATTAAGGAAACTCATTTTCAAAGATATACATTTATTTCAGTGGCTTGAATGTTGCTTCATCAGGAAATGACCAGAATACTAAATACAGGTAGGTTGGGCTTGTCTCCATCAGTAGCTTTGAGAGTCAGGCTGTTGAAAGGGATGACATGGAGGTTAAAACAGCAGAGGCCCTTGCTGTGGGTGGAAACTAATTGGCTGAAAACATGAATAAGTTATACTTGTTATTCATGTCAAGGAAAAGCTAAGAGAGAAGGGATGAATATTTGTATCTACCCAGGCATTATGCTCTGCCACAGGATATTAAAAAATAAAAAGCCGATATTTAGACTTAAGCTCCTCTTCCTATAGGAAGGAAGAGGAATAGAGGCTCCATTACTTGGCAATGCTTTCTTCTGAATATTATATTTCAGATTTGACATTTTCAGCCAATAAAATATTGCTAAGAAGGTTGCTAAGGAATTCTCTAACATAAAACATTTATTACTGGGACCACTGTCCTTGAGTCTGGGGTTATGTTTAAATGTTTTCGATTAAAAGCCTCTGATTTCAAGGCTAGATAATTCTCCCCCTTTTTTCATGGCCCTGTATTGTCTGGGTACTTGTCGGCTACACATGTTGGCCATAGATTGACCACAGTCCTATTCCTAAGACTAAAGATTCTAGTGTGATATTGTCACACTTAAACCTAATCAGATTAGATATTGTAGAATAAAATCTTTTACAAACTGTTTTTTCTTTTCAAACCTTTCCTGATATTTTCATAAGAGAGATTCATGGAACTTGGAAAATTCTCTATGAAGCTTCTCTTATCAAAGTGCTAGCACAGGAACCCTTTTTGCCACTTGAGATCCTATCCTTTAAGCCTCAACTTGCTATTCTTCTCTGAAAATTTCTACTCCTCTGGGGTCTCACTGACTCCCCTCCACCTTGCATCTCTGACTACTTCCATCATCCCACTTTGAGGCTTGTTTGAACATCCTTGTGGTCTGCTCTGGTGGTTTCATGAATTGTTCCTAATTAAAGTGTAAGCTCTGTTAAAGGGGTTGGGGTCTGTTTTTTTGGTATCTCCCCTCATTCCTCATAAGCCCCTAACATAACAAGTCCATAATGGGTGCTTGGCTAAGTAGATTTACTTTGTTTGGAAGTCTATCAAGAGGCCGAAGTTAAGGACAGTCATATTTTATGTTTTCTACATTGAGCTGAATACTTAGCTCCAGACACCCACCTGGTCTAAGTCAAAAGTGCTTGGTTTGAGTCTCAGCACTATTGCTTAATTAACCTCATGATCTTTGGCATATGATTTAACGTCTGTGTCTTTATCAATGATTTATTAATCCCTCAATTCCCTTTTAGTCCAAATGTTTGAAGACAGCTTGATTGATCTACAGCACTGGTTCTCAAAGTGTGGTCCCCAGATCAAGAATATCATCATCATCTGGGAACTGTTAAAAATGCAAGTTATAGATGCCCCCCGTCCCATACCTACTGAATCAGAAACTCAACATTTTACAAGCCCTCCAAGTGATTCTGATGCATGCTAAAGTTTAAGAACAACTGATTTGCAGTGTAGTCAAATCCCTGGTATGGTGAGAAGCTCCATACCACAATGTTAATGGACATTGATGATTCTGCAGTCATTTCATGGTTGGCATTTAAATCCAGTATCTCGTTTCATCTTTAAGGCTCTGAAGAATGGCTCACTATTGCATCATACTCAAGTTTGCAGGTACTACCCACAGAACTGCAGCTCCTAAGCTTCTATAAAGTGTGGACAATTGAGGAGTGAAAAATCTTTCTGAGGGTGAACAAAGAATATGCAATGGACAGGGGATTAATTTCCAGCGGCAGCCTCCTAATTTTGTATTCATCCCATTGTACGCATGCTAGGCTACACATGCAACGTCTGCTGATATACGTTAGGTAACTGGGCATCCAGCAGCCCTGTTTGCATGCAAAGGTGGTTGCACACCTCCCATGTACAACTCTAAAATTAAAGCCCAGTTTGAAGCTGGCTGAAGGCTTACTACTAGGAAAATGAGATAAGGAAGAAATGGCTTCTGTTAATCAGCGCTTTTGGCCTCTACTGTGCAATCTTTGCTAATTTGTCCTTTGAAATTGTACGTTCTGTGTTGGACAAAGACTTCTAAGAGTATCTGGGATTTTTTAAAAAAGACTTACATTTATAAGCTGACTGTATTTATCCATAACATTTCCCCTCACACTGTACCTACATGTACGCTGCAGTCTTGTTGTGCTATATTTTTGCTCTATGAAGTATTCATACTTCTGTGGGACTACATGTATCATCACAAAGAAGAGCCACCCCAGCACAGACTCACGGACTGGGTCTCTGGCATCATTTCATTTCAATTCAGCCCACATTCATCAAGCAGCTACTTTGTGCCAGGGGCTGGGCATATATGGATCCCTCAAGCACAGTTTCTGCCCTCAAAAGCTCACAATATTGTAACAACTTCTTGTACATTAGTGGTGAATATTTTTGCTTAAATGAAGTCTTCCCTGGTTCCCGCTCCATCCCCCCCCCACCCCCCCAGAGAATTGAAGTGACTCCTTACTTCTCTGAACTCCTGATTATGCTCGACCTGTGTCCCCAGGAGAATGAGGGGCCCAGCGGACCCCTGCCTAGAAGTCAGAGCCCCAAAACACAAGACTGTGGCCATCTGGCCACTCAGATGGGTCATCAGGAGGAGGTGGCTGCATTGCAAATGGCCCCTACGCCCAGTTTGTGGGAGCAAAAAATGTATGAGTGTTTCCTGTACTCCTGTTGTGGGTGACATGGAAGAGAATGCCAGTCATCTCAAAGGGATGTGCCCGTGAGCGCCACCTGGAGGCACAGTGGATCCCTACAAAGACAGTTTACCAAGAGCTGACCCTGAAGAAGTCACTTGTCATTCTTCATCAACTGCTTTATATTTCCATATGTGGCCGTGTGCACTTGTTTTACTTTACCAGCTAGATTGTAAGCTCCTGGAGAACACACCTGGGTCTTAAGAGGAATATTATCTTTCCTAGTACCTATTTGATGGTGATGATCATAAATACAGTATATTATCAGAAAGAATGTATGGTGCTTTATATGCATTAATAATTTCTCATGATAATCGATTTTTTTTCTCTTCATTCTAGCACAGGTGCATATACCTTGATAGTACCAAATGAAAATCGAAGAAATGAGATGCAACAGAGTATGTATATTATTTACCATTCAAAATACTTCTCATTTTCTTTCTTTTTGTTTTTAAACTACAGTTTTTGTTACTTTATTCATAATTTTAAAAAAAATTTATTTTTGGCTGCATTGGGTCTTTGTTGCTGCGCGCGGGCTCTCTCTAGTTGCAGCGAGCTGGGTTACGCTTCATTGTGGTGCGCAGGCTTCTCACTGCGGTGGCTTCTCTTGTCACAGAGCACAGGCTCTAGGCACGTGGGCTTCAGTAGTTGTGGCTCACAGGCTCTAGAGCGCAGGCTCAGTAGTTGTGGCTCACGGGCTTAATTGCTTCCCGGCATTTGGGATTTTCCCAGAGCAGGGCTCGAACCTGTGTCCTCTGCATTGGCAGGCGGATTCTTAACCACTGCGCCACCAAGGAAGCCCAACTTTGGCAGTTTTAATTATACCTTTTAAAATTATTCTATTGTTAGTGCTTCTAAATTTGTTTCTCTGTGTTAATAGCAGAACTCATTGCACGGTTATAAATCTGAGGTTTCTGTTGGGCTTAAACAATTTGACATCTATTGTCAATAGACCTATCAAGTTCCTGTAAAATTGGGCTCACTGCAGATATCCTTACAGGACTTGGAACACTTTTGAAAGAGACAAGTGATATATGAAATTTATAAAATCTGTCTCTTTGCAGATCTGTCCCATTCCTTCTTTTATATAAATTTTTATTTATTTATTTTTATTTTTGGCTGCGTTGGGTCTTTGTTGCTGTGCGCGGGCTTTCTCTAGTTGCAGTGAGCAGGGGCTACTCTTCGTTGCGGTTCCCGGGCTTCTCATTGCCGTGGCTTCTCTTGTTGCAGAGCACGGGCTCTAGGCGTGTGGGCTTCAGTAGTTGTGGCACACGGGCTCAGTAGTTGTGGCTCGCGGTCTCTAGAGCGCAGGCTCACTGGTTGTGGTGCACGGGCTGAGTTGCTCCGTGGCATGTGGGATCTCCCCGGACCAGGGCTCGAACCTGTGTCCCCTGCACTGGCAGGCGGATTCTTAACCACTGCACCACCAGGGAAGTCCCTGTCCCATTCCTTCTTAATGGAATTTTTTTTTTTAGTCTCTGTGTTCCCATAATTTTGTAACTATCAGCAGTTTTTATTCGTGACTTCACTACCCTCAGCTGTTTTTATTCGTGACTTCACTTTCCTTCTTTAGATTATAAGCTCTTTGAGGGCAGGGGCTACATCTTACTTGTTTTTGTGCTCCGTGTACCTAGTGGGCATATAACATGCTTAACTGAAGTTGTACAGTAAAATAAATGCTGCCCTTTAAAGTTACAGTATTATACCTTAGAGTTGGAAGGAGAACTAAAGTTCATTTAATTCACAAAGAAGTTCTGAGGCTTGTTCAAGTCAACTGTGGGGCTAGCACTGAGATTCTGTGCTCTCCTATCTTGATCTTAATAGGAAATTTAATTTTGTAATGACCAATGGACATAAGGGCACAGCAGGAAAGCAGCTTTATAAAGGTCTCCACTGGACAGGTAGGCCCCTGGGTGGTACATCTGAGTCTGTGCAGAATATGACAGTCACAGCTATGCTAATACGGTGACTGTGGGCACTGCCTGCAGGTGACCAACGGAATCCCAAAGATTCTGGCATTTTACAAGTTTTTGATTTAAATAGTTAACAGGAATTTAAGCCTCAGTGCAGTCTGGATTTTTGAGATGTTGCAGAAAGTTTTTTTCCCTCTAATAATTAAAAAATATTATAAATGGACTTTTGAAATAATCACTTCTAATGAGATTCGGGCATACGTTGGAAGAACAGAACTAGTGTCTCTGGCGCCCCCTGCTGCCAGTCAGTGTATATTTGGGGAATGAGCACTGCTCTACAGGGAGTAGGCTCAGCCTAGCGGTTCCAAGTGCCAGGAATCTGAGAGGCCTCATTCCTCATGGTTACATTAAGCTTGGGGAATATTTAAAATAAAGTGAATACGGGCATTAGAATTTTATGGGGATTTATGTTTACTGTGTGTGAAAAGTTCTTATTGACACATGAATGTTTTGCACACACTCTCTATAGGAAACTTTTAACATTAAATGATATAGGGTTTGAAAAATGCCAGAGTGGGAGGAAAAACTAAACTTCTTTATTTAGTAGGAGTTCAGGTTGTTTTCAATTTTTAAAAAAATTTTATTTAATTTATTTATTTTTGGCTACGTTGGGTCTTTGTTGCTGCGCGCAGACATTCTTTAGTTGCGGTGAGCGGGGGCTACGAGCAGGGGCTACTCTTCGTTGTGGTGCGCGGGCTTCTCATTGCAGTGGCTTCTCTTGTTGCAGAGCACGCGCTCTAGGCGCAAGGGCTGTAGGTGCGCGGGCTTCAGTAGTTGTGGCACGTGGGCTCAGTAGTTGTGGTGCACGGGCTTAGTTGCTCCGCGGCACGTGGGATCTTCCTGGACCAGGGGTCGAACCCGTGTCCCCTGCATTGGCAGGCGGATTCTTAACCCCTGCGCCACCAGGGAAGCCCCTGTTTTCAAAGTTGAACCTTCTGTGCAGACTCTTGGAGAGAAAGTGCCTTAGGGTGACCCCAAGGGGTTAGGACTGGGTGGGTGGTGTCTTCCTTTCCTGGATATCTCGTCCACTCATGCTTGCATGTAGTTAATTGTCCATCTGATGGTGGTTTGTTATGCTTTCAAGGGAGCAGTTCCCTTTTCACGCTCTAATAATTGATGATTTGATATTTCTCACCTGGCTTAGTGGCTGCAAAAGAGCTGAAGGACCTGGAGAGGTGGAAGGAGCAACAAAGGACGAAGCCCATTAACCTGGCACCCATGCAGCTAGGTAAGCCAGCAAGCCAGTTGCTTGAATGCGGAAGGACAGGGCCACCCAAGGATCCTGTTAGCATCTTGCCCACATCTGTCTTTCAATGTACGTTATAGGTCATTGGACCATTGTGCTGCTTGAAATGGAATGCATTTAATGTCAAAACATGCACTTAAAGTCAAAAGTATGCAGGTATACTGTTGTTTCTGATTTTCTGCAAGTAGCAAATGGATGATGCCACAGTTATGTGGGAATAAAAGGATGGCTTAATTGCCAAATAATTTAGAGCCTCTTAGTTGATCAGCTCTGAAGAAATCTTACTTGGGCGCTGCATATGCCCTGTCATAGCTTTTACTCCCATCCTGATTAGTGCTATCACAAGCATATTAATCATGGCAGTTAACTGGTTATGGGAAAAAGAATGAATGGAGAGTCAATTCCAACACTAAGATGCGAGTGGGCTGGGGACACAGGGTGGGTATAAAGAGAACATCGCCTGTGTTTTCATTCGCAAATAGAGACTTTTGGGCCTCTGGAGCACGTGGCAGTGTGATGAATTGTCTGTGCTGCCTTTGCCTGGTGTTTGAATCATTCAACAGGGAAGCCCTCTAATGGGAATCATTCACATCTTCTCTTTTCTCTTCCAGAAGCGCTGAGAGCTTAAAGGGCTGGACACACAGTTCCCACAGATTTGGTTCACACAAATGTGTTACGAGTCAGAGGCCACTTACTCTCACAGTGGTTTTATCTATTTATTTATTTTTTTGGCTGCACCGTGTGGCATGCGGGATCTTAGTTTCCCTACCAGGGATCGAACCCACGCCCCCTGCAGTGGAAGTGCAGAGTCTTAACCACTGGCCTGCCAGGGAAGTCCCTCATAGTAGTTGTCAAGAAGTATTTTTTCCAAGATGTAGGTAAAAATAACCTAATTTGGTAATCACTTAATGGGTGCAAGTCATAGTATTATCATCATCATCCCACTGTATTTCATGAAAGGGGTTAATCTCGTGTCACCATTTTGCTGAATAAGCTGCATTTGAGGGGTGCAACCTGGAGACAGCTTTGTCCTTCCTAACTGGTCCCCTCACACCAGCTATGTGGGTCTACTTTTTCTTATGTTCTTTGGATGAAATTAGATCTCTTTGGTATTTCTCAAATAATAAAGTTGTCCAGCTAATTCTAGGCATAAAAACAGTGTCATTTCAGTAATTAAGTTTAGTCCTAAATACTGGTCAAAACTCTGTTACTGACAGAGATTAAAGCTTCTTCCCTGCTCCAGCCCAGGTCTATTTTGGATAGAAAGTTGGCAAAGGAAATGGGGTGTGGCTGAGTTTTTCACTATTGACTCCACTGTTCCCAGATTCTGACCACTCATGGGTCAAAGGGAGAAGGAGAGGTTAGGGTCTATAGTGCACCGATCCCAGTTTCTTCAAGTTTTGGTGTGTGTTTACTGTGCATCTCACCCCTGGGGTTCTTGGAGTTCTTCAGAGTCCCTCCTTGCCTGCCAGCCATCTCTCACCTGGATTTCCTTGATAAATATGATACTTTTTCCTGCTGGCAGTGCTTGGCTTCACCACTGGCTCTTGGTAGCTGGACTATCTTTGTAGAGCTCCATTGTACCTCTGGGTGGCCCACATGGGCAAGGCCCTTTTTTATTTTTTTGGCCATGCCGTGCGGCATACAGGATCTCAGCTCCCCAACCAGGGATTGAACCTGTGCCCCCTGCAGTGGAAGTGCAGAGTCTTAACCACTGGACTGCCAGGGAAATCCCGGGCAAGTCCCTTTAAGATGACTTTAGATTGGCATTCTCTTTCATGACAACCAGATTGGGAGTGCAGGAAACACTTGTGTATCCTTCCCACAAACTCTGGGAATACAGGCCATTTGCCCTGCAGCCATCTTTTCTTTATGACCAGTCTGAGTAGCCACATGAGAGCAGCCATGTGCCTTTTGGCTCTGACCTACCTAAGCATGGGTCCACTAGGTCCCTCAGTCTCTTGGGGACACAGATTGAGCCCTTCAAGTGATTTTCATTAAACCTCTCTTACTCACATTGATGTGAAGATTCCTCCTTCCCCAAACACATACACAGAGAAGATGAAATTCACAAAGACATCTTCTCTCTGATTTCTACCTTCCTTTGACCTAGCTAACCTCTTTTATAGACTGAAGGTAGTTGGCAATTAAGGTTCCCCAAACTGGTTTTCAGTTACCCCCTTGCAGATCCTGCCTAGGGAGCCAAGCACTTGCCTTGGGGATTTGGAGTTATTGGTGCCTACTGTCTTGGGGCCTTAACCAAAAAAAGAGCAGGAGTTCTGCTATATGGTGTACCTAGGAATGGTCAAGGGGGAAGAGGTTAGCGAGTAGAAAAGAATTCTAGAATGTTTTAAACTTTGAGATGAGTTTTAAAGAAAACCTGCAAATGCTTATACATCTTTCTCCATTTTTATTTTTTAATTTAATTTTTTGGCCACTCCACGCGGCATGTGGGATCTTAGTTCCCTGACGAGGGATTGAACCCGCGCCCCCTGCAATGGAAGCATGGGGTCTTAACCACTGGACTGCCAGGAACGTCCAACTTGCTCCATTTTTAAATTCTCAACTCCTCTTCTATTCCTCTACCCTGTAAAATATTGGAATGGTTCTAGGAGATACTGAAAGTGGCTGTAACATTAAATAAAAGCCTCAATAGCCCTCACTGTTTCTTTCCTTAGGGCCAAGACCAAACAGGTATTGTAGAGCTTTTGGGACTCAGAAGTCTCCGTGGTGTCTTTATCTGTTCAATTATAACAACTATGATGAATGCAAATTGTTTTACTGCATCTTCTGTGCAAGTGAATCTTTCAGAGAACTGACACTTTTAGTGACCAAATCACCGGAGAATTACTTCAAAGGAATCTTTAAAATATGCACGCCAAGCTTGCATGAACACTGAGAAATCCCTAAACAGTAATTCTTAGATGATTGTCAAACTGCAAGGATTTCTGGCCCCCAGTTATTATAGGTTTAAGAGAGAGCAGACGAATGACCTAACATCCATATTTTTCTCTTGAATACCTAAAGAAAAGAACAATAAATAGTATGGATTGACAATCAATTTTAATTAGAATATTCCCATTGTACTTTTAAAAACTGGGTTATAAAGACTGTATACTCGTCTCATGGCAAGACTTCTGAGGCTTTCCTGAGCTTTTGCTACTTGAATACAGGGCAATAGAGTCAGAAGAAGAAAAACATTGGAAACATCACTGATCATCATCTTTATTAGGTTAAGGAATGGTCATACTCTAGCAGAAAGAATGTTCTGGAATTTCCAGAGCACTATTTCTTATTATTTAGCATGGACCTTCAGGTGTGATTTCAGTCTAAAGAAAAACTTGAATACCTACATGATTGAAAAACCTTAGTAGCATTGTCCTCTTCTTGGGGGAATATGGCCTTATCTTTCTGTCCAGCTCTTTCTCTTTTATGCAATTACTATTGTTTAATGTCTTATTTAAAAAACTGGTTATGTTACCGAACCAAATTTGGGCCTGCTCACCCATGCGCAGTAAAGCCAAGCTACTGACACTGGGTTGTGGTGAAGGGAAGTGCAGTGCAGTAAGGCATCATCAGCCAAGGAGTTGGGGACAGCTAGTGCTCAAAAAACCTGAACTCCTCGATGGGTCTCAGGAAAGCATTTTTAAAGGCCAGGTGAGGGAGGGGAGTGATCAGCTTGTGCACAGTTCTGATTGGTTGATGGTGAGGTAACAGGGCTGGCTGTGTCACAGGGGTTAACATTATCAATCCTTAGGCTCCAGAAGGCTTGGGGGCTGTGTGCTCATGGTCATCACGTGCTTACATCTTCCATTTGGTGGGGGTTTTAGCATCTGTAAAACAACTCAGGAAATGTGCATCAGATACTATTCTGTAGGTACTTCAGGGAGGAGCTAAAGCAGAGGATACAGGGGAGGGGTCTGTCCCGGGAAGAACCCATAGGGTCTTGCTCAGTTACAGTTCCCCCTTTTCTTGAGGAGAACAGGTGTTGGACAAGAAAGGGAGTAATGTTTTGGATAGAGAGGTTAATCATAAACTCGGCAGAGGAACTCGGTTTTAGGGGGACTTGGTTTCAGTTATGTCCTTATTTCCAGGGGTATGAAAATGTTAAAGAAACTCATGGTGTAGACTTATCATGTATTTAATTAGTCTTTGATGGCTGACAATTCAGCTTAACATTCATGTTTCACCTTCATGACTTTTTTGTTTACTTAGGTGGAAACCAGTCAGAGGTTGAAGTCAGGCAGAGACAACAACTTCAACTGATACAATCTAAATACCAGAAAAAGGTCAGAATCCATCTCTTTTAGCTTAAATTTGGCAAGAAATTAGAGTACCAGCACTTTCAAAGTAACCATGAAATAACACAGTAACTTTACCAAAAGCATAAAATGTTCGAACAAACTGCAAAAGAAAGTCTCAAAAATCAAAGAAATCAGGATGTGAGAAGTGAAGGGAGAAATCAGGATGTGAGAAGTGAAGGGATAAATACTGCAACTTCTCACCCAAGCTGTCATCAGTCAGTCAGACCTTTGGTAAAGGGGTTTTTTCCCCCCTAGTTTAAGTCTCTACTATGTTTTGAGTATTCGGGTTCCAAGAACATGGATTTGTTTACTCCATTCCAGTCCTGAAAGTACTACAAAAATTTTTAAGATTCCAGCAATTTTTTTTTTTCTTAACAGTGAACTCTGAGTTTTATAATCAGGAAAAATTATCTACTCTTTCTTCTCTCCAACCTGGTGGAGGTGGGTTGGGGACAGAGGAGACAGAAAGACAGAGACCAAGGAAGAAACACAAAGAAATTTTATGGGCAGCAGACGTGGCCTGACCATCCTCTGTGATCTAAGTAGCTCGAAGAACCAACCTATAATCATGGCGTGCTATAGCACAGAAAATACTGTAATTTGCCTTTCATCATAATTTTTTTTTAACATCTTTATTGGAGTATAACTGCTTTACAATGGTGTGTTAGTTTCTGCTTTATAACAAAGTGAATCAGGTATACTTATACATATATCCCCATATCTCTTCCCTCTTGCCTCTCCCTCCCTCCCACCCTCCCTATCCCACCCTATAGGTGGTCACAAAGCACCAAGCTGATCTCCCTGTGCTATGCGGCTGCTTCCCACTAGCTATCTATTTTACATTTGGTAGTGTATATATATCCATGCCACTCTCTCACTTTGTCCCAGCTTACCCTTCCCCCTCCCTGTATCCTCAAGTCCATTCTCCAGTAGGTCTGTGTCTTTATTTCCGTCTTGCCCCTAGGTTCTTCATGACCTTTTTTTTTTTTTTTTTAGATTCCATATATATGTGTTAGCATACGGTATTTGTTTTTCTCTTTCTGACTTACTTCACTCTGTATGACAGACTCTAGGTCCATCCACCTCACTACAAATAACTCAATTTCGTTTCTTTTTATGGCTGAGTAATATTCCATTGTATATATATGTGCCACATCTTCTTTATCCATTCATCTGTTGATGGACACTTAGGTTGCTTCCATGTCCTGGCTATTGTAAATAGAGCTGCAATGAATATTGTGGTACATGACTCTTTTTGAATTATGGTTTTCTCAGGGTATATGCCCAGTAGTGGGATTGCTGGGTCGTATGGTAGTTCTATTTTTAGTTTTTTAAGGAGCCTCCATACTGTTCTCCATTGTGGCTGTATCAATTTACATTCCCACCAACAGTGCAATAGGGTTCTCTTTTCGCCACACACTCTCCAGCATTTATTGTTTGTAGATTTTTTGATGATGGCGATTCTGACTGGTGTGAGATGATATCTCATTGTAGTTTTGATTTGCATTTCTCTAATGATTAATGATGTTGAGCATTCTTTCCTGTGTTTGTTGGCAATCTGTATATCATCTTTGGAGAAAAGTCTATTTAGGTCGTCTGCCCATTTTTGGATTGGGTTGTTTATTTTTTTGATATTGAGCTGCATGAGCTGCTTGTAAATTTTGGAGATTAATCCTTTGTCAGTTGCTTCGTTTGCAAATATTTTCTCCCATTCTGAGGGTTGTCTTTTCGTCTTGCTTATGATTTCCTTTGCTGTGCAAAAGCTTTTAAGTTTCATTAGGTCCCATTTGTTTGTTTTCATTTCCATTTATCAGGAGGTGGGTCAAAAAGGATCTTGCTGTGATTTATGTCATAGAGTGTTCTGCCTATGTTTTCCTCTAAGAGTTTGATAGTGTCTGGCCTTACATTTAGGTCTTTAATCCATTTTGAGTTTATTTTTGTGTATGGTGTTAGGGAATGTTCTAATTTCATTCTTTTACATGTAGCTGTCCGGTTTTCCCAGCACCACTTATTGAAGAGGCTGTCTTTTCTCCATTGTATATTATTGCTTCCTTTATCAAGGATAAGGTGACCATATGTTCGTGGGTTTATCTCTGGGCTCTCTATCCTGTTCCATTGATCTATATTTCTGTTTTTGTGCCAGTACCATACTGTCTTGATTACTGTAGCTTTGTAGTATAGGCTGAAGACTGGGAGCCTGATTCCTCCAGCTCCGTTTTTCTTTCTCAAGATTGCTTTGGCTATTCAGGGTCTTTTGTGTTTCCATACAAATTGGGCAATTTTTTGTTCTAGTTCTGTGAAAAATGCCAGTGGTAGTTTGATAGGGATTGCATTGAATCTGTAGATTGCTTTGGGTAGTATAGTCATTTTCACAATGTTGATTCTTCCAATCCAAGAACATGGTATATCTCTCCATCTATTTGTATCATCTTTGATTTCTTTCATCAGTGTCGTATAGTTTTCTGCATACAGGTCTTTTGTCTCCTTAGGCAGGTTTATTCCTAGATATTTTATTCTTTTCATTGCAGTGGTAAATGGGAGTGTTTTCTTAATTTCACTGTTAGATTTTTCGTCATTAGTGTATAGGAATGCAAGAGATTTCTGTGCATTAATTTTGTATCCTGCTACTTTACCAAATTCATTGATTAGCTCTAGTAGTTTTCTGGTAGCATCTTTAGGATTCTCTATGTATAGTATCATGTCATCTGCAAACAGTGACAGCTTTACTTCTTCTTTTCCCATTTGGATTCCTTTTTTTTCTTTTTCTTCTCTGATTGCTGTGGCTAAAACTTCCAAAACTATGTTGAGTAATAGTGGTGAGAGTGGGCAACCTTGTCTTGTTCCTGATCTTAGAGGAAATGGTTTCAGTTCTTCACGATTGAGAACGATGTTGGCTGTGGGTTTGTCATATATGGCCTTTATTATGTTGAGGTAAGTTCCCTCTATGCCTGCTTTCTGGAGGGTTTTTATCATAAATGGGTGTTGAATTTTGTCAAAAGCTTTCTCTGCTTCTATTGAGATGATCATATGGTTTTTCTCCTCAGTTTGTTAATATGGTGTATCACATTGATTCACTTGCGTATATTGAAGAATCCTTGCATTCCTGGGATAAACCCCACCAGATCATGGTGTATGATCCTCTTAATGTGCTGTTGGAGTCTGTTTGCTAGTATTTTGTTGAGGATTTTTTTTTTTTTTTCCACACACACTGTATTTTATTTTTACAAGAGATAAATAGACTGACACCAAGCATTGTACATGGATGACCACAACAAAAGCAACAATGATTGCAATTACCAAACATGAAACACACTCATACTATGTCATAATATTGACATTCAGTCCAGTAATCCTCCACTGCAACAGCTCCTTTACTTTGCAGTGAAAATTGATTTGTATATTCTTTGCCTCTGAGTTCTTGTGGGATTTTTTCTTTTTTTAAATTCAACCAGAAAGTCACAAAAATTATACTCATCCTCATCAGTTCACTCAGTCCCATGTAATTAATTTTTTTTTTTTCATCTTGATCTTTTGTTAGCACTTTTATGAGCTCATCAGTTTTTCATTAGAGTTCTGAAAATGCTTATTCATTCAGTTCAGCAGTACAGTCAGGTACCAGAAACCTGTACTTGTCAGAGTCTTTTCCATGAATTTCCTGAAGATGAAACCCTTTTATAGGAACATATTTACAAAAGCATCAGAGTATACCCAGAACTGTCTGTAAATGACAAAAGACTTAAAAATGACCACGGTTAAAGATTTGATGAAAGTTCATAATAATGCAGTTGACAAGAAAATTAGTTATTTCTGAGATATACATTTTAAAGTAATAACTAGGATTATGACTTATAACATTATACCAGAACATATAAGATTTTTAGAAATTTCATGTAATGTCTGAAACATTTATATTAACATATTTCCATACAAATAACCCAATGAAAGTTTAGTATTAGTTGTTTTGTTTGTTTGTTTATACTGCAGGTTCTTATTAGTCATCAATTTTATACACATCAGTGTATACATGTCAATCCCAATCGCCCAATTCAGCACACCACTATCCCCACCCCACCGCAGTTTTCCCCCCTTGGTGTCCATATGTCTGTTCTCTACATCTGTGTCTCAACTTCTGCCCTGCAAACCGGCTCATCTGTACCATTTTTCTAGGTTCCACATACATGCGTTAATATACAATATTTGTTTTTCTCTTTCTGACTTACTTCACTCTGTATGACAGTCTCTAGATTCATCCACGTCTCAACAAATGACTCAATTTCGTTCCTTTTTATGGCTGAGTAATATTCCATTGTATATATGTACCACAACTTCTTTATCCATTCGTCTGTTGATGGGCATTTAGGTTGCTTCCATGACCTGGCTATTGTAAATAGTGCTGCAATGAACATTCGGGTGCATGTGTCTTTTTGAATTACGGTTTTCTCTGGGTATATGCCCAGTAGTGGGATTGCTGGGTCATATGGTAATTCTATTTTTAGTTTTTTAAGGAACCTCCATATTGTTCTCCATAGTGGCTGTATCAATTTACATTCCCACCAACAGTGCAAGAGGGTTCCCTTTTCTCCACACCCTCTCCAGCATTTGTTGTTTGTAGATTTTCTGATGATGCCCATTCTAATTGGTGTGAGGTGATACAGTTGAGGATTTTTGTATCTGTGTTCATCAGTGATATTGGCCTGTAGTTTTCTTTCTTTGTGACATCTTTGTCTGGTTTTGGTATCAGGGTGATGGTGGCCTCATAGAATGAGTTTGGGAGTGTTCATCCCTCTGCTATATTTTGGAAGAGTTTGAGAAGGATAGGTGTTAACTCTTCTCTAAATGTTTGATAGAATTCGCCTGTGAAGCCATCTGGTCCTGGGCTTTTGTTTCTTGGAAGATTTTTAATCACAGTTTTAATTTCAGTGCTTGTGATTGGTCTGTTCATATTTTCTATTTCTGCCTGGTTCAGTCTCAGAAGTTGTGCATTTCTAAGAATTTGTCCATTTCTTCCAGGTTGTCCATTTTATTGGCATAGAGTTGCTTGTAGTAATCTCTCATAATCCTTTGTATTTCTGCAGTGTCAGTTGTTACTTCTCCTTTTTCATTTCTAATTCTATTGATTTGAGTCTTCTCCCTTTTTTTCTTGATGAGTCTGGCTAATGGTTTATCAATTTTGTTTATCTTCTCAAAGAACCAGCTTTTAGTTTTATTGATCTTTGCTATTGTTTCCTTCATTTCTTTTTCATTTATTTCTGATCGGATCTTTATGATTTCTTTCCTTCTGCTAACTTTGGGGTGTTTTTGTTTTTCTTTCTCTAATTGCTTTAGGTGTACGGTTAGGTTGTTTATTTGAGATGTTTCTTCTTTCTTAAGCTAGGCTTGTATTGCTATAAACTTCCCTCTTAGAACTGCTTTTGCTGCATCCCATAGGTTTTGGGTTGTCATGTTTTCATTGTCATTTGTTTCTAGGTATTTTTTGATTTCCTCTTTGATTTCTTAAGTGATCTCTTGGTTATTAAGTAGTGTATTGTTTAGCTTCCATGTGTTTGTATTTTTTACAGATTTTTTCCTGTAATTGATATCTAGTCACATAGCGTTGTGGTTGGAAAAGTTACTTGATACAATTTCAATTTTCTTAAATTTACCAAGGCTTGATTTGTGACCCAAGATATGATCTATCCTACAGAATGTTCCATGAGCACTTGAGAAGAAAGTGTATTCTGTTGTTTTTGGATGAAATGTCCTATAAATATCAATTAAGTCCATCTTGTTTAATGTATCATTTAAAGCTTGTGTTTCCTTATTTATTTTCATTTTGGATGATCTGTCCATTGGTGTAAGTGGGGAGTTAAAGTCCCCTACTATGATTGTGTTACTGTCGATTTCCCCTTTTATGGCTCTTAGTATTTGCCTTATGTATTGAGGTGCTCCTATGTTGGGTGCATAAATATTTACAATTGTTATATCTTCTTCTTGGATTGATCCCTTCATCATCATGTAGTGTCCTTCTTTGTCTCTTGTAATACTCGTTGTTTTAAAGTATATTGTGTCTGATATGAGAATTGCTTTTCCAGCTTTCTTTTGATTTCCATTTGCATGGAATATCTTTCTCCATCCCCTCACTTTCAGTCTTATGTGTCCCTAGGTCTGAAGTGGGTCTCTTGTAGACAACATATATACGGGTCTTGTTTTTGTATCCATTCAGCCAGTCTATGTCTTTTGGTTGGAGCATTTAATGCATTTACATTTAAGGTCATTATCAGTATGTATGTTCCTATTCCCATTTTCTTAATTGTTTTGGGTTTGTTATTGTAGGTCTTTTCCTTCTCTTGTGTTTCCTGCCTAGAGAAGTTCCTTTAGCATTTGTTGTAAAGCTGGTTTGGTGGTGCTGAATTCTCTTAGCTTTTGCTTGTCTGTAAAGGTTTTAATTTCTCTGTCAAATCTGAATGAGATCCTTGCTGGGTAGAGTAATCTTGGTTGTAGGTTTTTCTCCTTCATCACTTTAAATATGTCCTGCCAGTCCCTTCTGGCTTGCAGAGTTTCTGATGAAAGATCAACTGTTAACCTTATGGGGATTCCCTTGTATGTTATTTGTTGTTTTTCCCTTGCTGCTTTTAATATTTTTTCTTTGTATTTAATTTTTGATAGTTTGATTAATATGTGTCTTGGTGTGTTTCTCCTTGGATTTATCCTGTATGGGAGTCTCTGTGCTTCCTGGACTTGATTAACTATTAACTTTCCCATATTAGGGAAGTTTTCAACTATCATCTCTTCAAATATTTTCTCAGTCCCTTTCTTTTTCTCTTCTTCTTCTGGGACCCCTATAATTCGAATGTTGGTGCGCTTAATGTTGTCCCAGAGGTCTCTGAGACTGTCCTCAATTCTTTTCATTGTTTTTTCTTTATTCTGCTCTGCAGTAGTTATTTCCACTATTTTATCTTCCAGGTCACTTGTCTGTTTTTCTGCCTCAGTTATTCTGCTATTGATTCCTTCTAGAGAATTTTTAATTTCATTTATTGTGTTCATCATTGTTTGTTTGCTCTTTAGTTCTTCTAGGTCCTTGTTAAACGTTTCTTGTATTTTCTCCATTCTATTTCCAAGATTTTGGATTATCTTTACTATCATTATTCTGAATTCTGTTTCAGGTAGACTGCCTATTTCCTCTTCATTTGTTAGGTCTGATGGGTTTTTACCTTGCTCCTTCGTCTGCTGTGTGTTTCTCTTTCTTCTCATTTTGCTTAACTTACTGTGTTTGGGGTCTCCTTTTCACAGGCTGCAGGTTCGTAGTTCCCATTGTTTTTGGTGTCTGCCCCCAGTGGCTAAGGTTGCTTCAGTGGGTTGTGTAGGCTTCCTGGTGGAGGGGACTAGTGCCTGTGTTCTGGTGGATGAGGCTGGATCTTGTCTTTCTGGTGGGAAGGACCACGTCTGGTGGTGTGTTTTGGGGTTTCTGTAACCTTATTATGATTTTAGACAGCCTCTCTGCTAATGGGTGGGGTTGTGT
This sequence comes from Eubalaena glacialis, assembly GCF_028564815.1. Classification (NCBI taxonomy): domain Eukaryota; kingdom Metazoa; phylum Chordata; class Mammalia; order Artiodactyla; family Balaenidae; genus Eubalaena; species Eubalaena glacialis. Next base: position 66,453,362 of record NC_083731.1, on the reverse strand, counting down.
TCCTGTCTTGCTAGTTGTTTGGCATAGGGTGTCCAGCACTGTAGCTTGCTGGTCGTTGAGTGAAGCTGGGTCTTGGCGTTGAGATGGAGATCTCTGGGAGATTTTTGCCGTTTGATATTATGTGGAGCTGGGAGTTCTCTTGTGGACCAATGTCCTGAAGTGGGCTCTCTCACCTCAGAGGCACAGCCCTGATGCCTGGCTGGAGCTCCAAGAGCCTGTCATCCACACAGCTCAGAATAAAAGGGAGAAAAAGAAAGAAAGAAAGAAAGAAAGAAAGAAAGAAAGAAAGAAACTAAGAAAGAAGAAGATAAAATAAAATAAAATTTAAAAGTTACTAAAATAAAACCTAAAAATAATAATTAAAAATATATTTTTTAAAGTAATAAAAAGAAAGAAGAGAGCAACCAAACCAAAACACAAATCTACCAATGATAACAAGTGCTAAAAACTATACTATAAAAAAAAAAAAAAGAAGATGGAGAGACTGAACCCTAGGACAAATGGTAAAAGCAAAGCTGTACAAAATCACACACAGAAGCATACACATACACACTCACAAAAAGAGAAAAAGGGGAAAAAAAAATATATTGTTGCTCCCAAAGTCCACCTCCTCAATTTGGGATGATTCGTTGTCTATTCAGGTATTCCACAGATGCAGGGTACATCAAGTTGATTGTGGAGATTTAATCCGCTGCTCCTGAGGCTGCTGGTAGAGATTCCCCTTTCTCTTCTTTGTTTGCACAGCTCCTGGGGTTCAGCTTTGGATTTGGACCCGCCTCTGCGTGTAGGTCGCCTGAGGGCATCTGTTCTTCACTCAGACAGGACGGGGTTAAAGTAGCAGCTGCTTCGGGGGCTCTGGCTCACTCAGGTTGGGGGGATGGAGGGGTACGGATGCGGGGCGAGCCTTCAGTGGCAGAGGCTGGCGTGACGTTGCAGCAGCCTGAGGCGCGCCGTGCGTTCTCCTGGGGAAGTTGTCCCTGGATCACGGGACCCTGGCAGTGGCGGGCTGCACAGGCTCCTGGGAGGGGAGGTGTGGAGAGTGATCTGTGCTTGCACACAGGCTTCTTGGTGGCGGCAGCAGCAGCCTTAGCGTCTCATGCCTGTCTCTGGGGTCCGCGCTGATAGCCGCGGCTCGCGCCCGTCTCTGGAGCTCCTTTAAGTGGCGCTCTTAATCCCCTCTCCTCGTGCACCGGGAAACAAAGAGGCAAGAAAAAGTCTCTTGCCTCTTCGGCAGCTCCAGACCTTTTCCCGGACTCCCTCCCGGCTAGCTGTGGCGCCCTAGCCCCCTTCAGGCTGTGTTCACGCAGGCAGCCCCAGTCCTCTCCCCGGGATCCGACCGAAGTCCAAGCCTCAGCTCCCAGCCCCCGCCCGCCCCGGCGGGTGAGCAGACAAACCTCTCGGGCTGGTGAGTGCTGGTCGGCACCGATCCTCTGTGTGGGAATCTCTCTGCTCTGCCCTCCGCACCCCTGTGGCTGCCCTCTCCTCCGTGGCTCTGAAGCTTCCCCCCTCCGCCACCCACAGTCTCCGCCCGCGAAGGGGCTTCCTAGTGTGTGGAAACCTTTCCTCCTTCACAGCTCCCTCCCACTGGTGCAGGTCTCGTACCTATTCTTTTGTCTCTGTTTTTTCTTTTTTCTTTTGCCCTACCCAGGTACGTGGGGAGTTTCTTGCCTTTTGGGAGGTCTGAGGTCTTCTGCCAGCGTTCAGTAGGTGTTCTGTAGGAGTTGTTCCACATGTAGATGTATTTCTGATGTATCTGTGGGGAGGAAGGTGATCTCCACGTCTTACTCTTCTGCCATCTTGAAGCTCCTCCTTTCATCATAATTTTGTGTTCCATTGGTCCAGACTGAAAAATAGTAACTGCTTTTTGTCTTCTGTAATCTCAATACAATTTAGCTGAAAAGAGAAGAATATATAAGAATCAAGAGGGAAGCTGAAGAAGCCGAAATCCAAAAAATGAAGGCAGTTCAGAGAGAAAAGGTAAGACATTGGAGAGAATGGTGAGTCAGCGTTTACTGAGGGCTTCTGATGTGCCAGGTTCTGTCCTAGACACTGTTCATATACAAAGTGTTTAATCCTCACAAGAGCCTATGAAGTGTATAATATTCTTATTACCCAAGTTTGCAAATGAAACTGCCAGAGGATTAGATAACTTGCCCAAGGACTTGTAGCCAGTAAATAGAAGTAGGGTTTGAATCCAGTCTGACTGATCTCAGAGCTAGAGTTCTTTGTCATCACACTCTCTCGCCTCCCAGGTAAGTGATCAAAGGAGTAGCTGTGTATTTGGCCAGAAGGCAAAGCAATTAGTAACAATGGCCACCAGTGGTACACCATCATATTTATATCCAAATATTGAATTTTCCAGGGTGAGTGTTAAATAGGTGAACATACCTCTCTCACTGATAAAGAAAAAGCATGCATTTACATTTCAGTACTAGTGATATGATCTATTTCAAACCTCAAACTGGTGTGTTTAGTTTTGATACTCTTTCTGGGGCTTGGGGGGAAAAATCTCTTAAAAATGCTCATCTGCTAGAGAAGGAAGAATGTACTGTTCTTCTATCCCCATTCCCCCCCACCTCCTGCTCCCATTCCCCACATAAATCCTAAGCTGTAATGGGTTTTAAGTGTTGGAGGTCTGGGGGCAAGAGGTTGACTCATGATACTGATGACCAAGTATGACATCTGCTGCAGGTTTAAGTCATGAAAACACAATTCTTTTTCTTGCTGTCTGTATCTCTCTTCATCCTTCTCTTTCTTTTTTTCCTCTTAAAGATTGAGTGTTGGTCAAAATTTAAACGTGGTTACCAAGCAATAGATATTTTTACTAGAGTTAATGAAGCCCAAAGCTGATGGCTTGTGGAATGTGCAAGAGTGTGAGTCTTTTCTTTCCCCGAGGAGCTCTCTACCTGGCTGGGGAGCAAACTAAGTCTTTCTTGCAAGGTGTCCTGTTGTGCTGTGTGACCTTGGACAGGCCCCTACCCCTCTCTGAACTCTTCCTGTAAAGTGAGTCTGTAAGCCTCACCTCCTTGTCTCTCAAGGCTGGGAACATGTGTAGATGTAGAGATGCTACATCTGTAGAGATGCTACATCTGTAAACATGTAGGCTCTGGGGTAGAGATAAGACTGGACTTATAAATGAGGAATTGAAATGCTGGAGGTATAAAAAAAAAAGAGTATAGGCACTTTGTTTACTAAATTTGATTCAGCAGTTCACTTCCAAGTCATCAGCTATTATACCTTCATTGAAAAGATTCTCATAATAACTTTTTAAAACCTGTCTTTCTCTCTCTTTCTACCTCTCTATTCCTCACTCTTTTCCATTCAACCCCACCCCCGCCCCATTTTTTCCTTCAAAGGAAGGTTCACACTTCAGTCTTGTGATTGTAGAGAAGGTATTCCCTTTATATAGCATAATCATTCTGTATTTCAGGTGCAACTAAGAAAATCATCAAATCTAATTAAGGGGCTTGCAGATCCTAAAGAATTGTGTTGTAAACTCTTATCCTAAAAGTGATTTATTAGTTGTCATTTAATACCCACAATTGGCTGGCTTGTGGGTCATTTATAGCTCATTTCTTCTTTGGTCAAATTATGTATACTATTCAGAAATGTTAGTGGCTGAAACAGTTTTCTTTAACATTGAGTAAAAGCAGCATTCCCTCCCTTTCCAAGTTATACTATAACACTAGATGTACAGCAATCATTAACTACAGAAGTCTTAACTGGGTTGGCTTTTCTAACATGACAAGTGTAATGATTATTGGTATGAATTTGTCCAAAAGTGAGAGATGGGGAGAGGGAGTTGATACGTATAGATCCATCCCATTCAAAATGTGGTCCTTGAACCAGCAGCCTTGATATCACTTATTAGACATAGAGAATCTCAAATCCCACCCCAGACCTTCTGAAACAGAACCTGCATTTTAACAAGCTCTCCAGGTGATTCTTGTACACATAGCGGTTGGAGGAGCATGAATCTAAATTGCCTTACAAGAGAAGGAGCAGCCCACTCTGGTCCTTCCACAGACTTGATTTCTCTGGCTAATCGGCCCGGACTGCCACCCTGACCTAGCTCTCCCTGTTGTACATAAATCTGTTGCTTTTCATACTAAATGTGAGCCCATTTAATAGCTTGTGTCAGATAAAAGAAAAATGGACATTAGCCATCTAGAAATGGCATACTTCACATTGCCAGTGTGAAAATGGCCAAGGGAAGCGATAATGGCCGTGCTTATGGAGCATTTATTCCTTAAAATGCACAGCAAACACACACATGGACACCAGCTTACAAAATACCACCGTCCCCCTCAGGCAAATGGCTGCTGTCCAGGAACTATGAGCCAAGTCGAATCCAAGAGCCTATTGCCACCCGAGAACCTCTAACTTGGCCTCTTGGTCTTAATCCCCCTTGACCTTCAGTTTGTCCTCTCCCAGGAGGGGTCACCAGGGAACACTGGGTCTCTTTCTGATTGGTCACCACCTGTGTGTGAGTAAGGGGAGAGTAAACTGTACTCCCTGCCAGCACATATGGGTCCTTAATACGCACAAAGGTATGAAAGGCAGCCAGCTCTTTAGCCTCTGATCATGTCAATGGGATCCAGGAAGGGTTAATCCTGTGGGTTAAGGGGAACTTTGGAGAGGGCACTGGGATGCTTCAGTTAAACTTGTATTCCCTACATTAGAGTATGTTGATGTTATGTATTCTTCCAGTGGTGTACTGGGGCCTCCTTGTACTGGCTCATGAGAGTGGATTGTTCTATTTTGTGGGCTAGCGGACTTCATGTTGGTAGACTGAAACTGACCATGAGGAGTATTTTCACCACAGAAATCAGTAAATGCTACAAATCAACCTCCCCTCCTCCTCCCTGCTAGAGCCAGTTGTTAAGCTTATCAGCACACCACTGCTTTGCCCTAAAGGAAAGAGGTCCTCCTTTCACTGCCTCCGCCTCCCGCCCCGCCACATTCCCAAACCAAGCTTCAGAGGGCTTGGCGGCGAGGGCAAGGATTTTATGAATTATCTGGCACATTATGTGTCTGACACTTACTGATTTAAAAATAGATTACAACCCATGTGGTAGGCAGAAAAATGCCCCCTTCCCCTCCTCTTCCACATTCTAATCCCTGGAACCTAGGGAGATGTTCTGTTATATGGCAAAGGGGAGCTAAGTTTGCAGGTGGAATTAAGGTTGCTAACCAACTTACTTTCAAGTAGAGAGAGTGTGTATCCTGCATTATTCAGGTGGGTCCAATGTTATCATAAGGGTCCTTAACTTGGAAGAGGGAGACAGAAGATTGAGAGCATGAAGAGATGGAGCAGGAGAAAGACTCAGCCTGCCATTGTTGGCTTGAAGTAGAGAAAGGCCATTGGATAAAAGAGACTAAACCTATGGGTAGGAGCTACAAAACCATAACTATGGTACCCCTAAGTTCTACACTGAACAAATAGATGACTGACATCTTAGGATAGCAGAGCATGCAAACAGAAGATGTGATTCTGGAAATAGAGTCCTTATTGTAGTGGTACAAAGAAGTAAAGACCCTGCTGTAGTCTTTGGAGGGGACTCATATTGCTAGCTACCTAAAAGCCTCGTGGACATAACAGCTGCTACTGGTACTGGAGTCTGCCAATTTCCCTCAACATCAATATATTATTTTAGCCCCGTTAGACCCGTTTTGGACTTCTGACCTCCAGAACTGTAAGATTATTAACAAATTTATGTTGTTTTAAGCTATTAAGTTCATGGTTGTTATAGCAGCAATAGAAAACTAATACAACTCATGTGGTTTTATAGTGTATTAATTTCTCTTCCTGGAGATCTGTATGGCAGAGTAATAATTTGATTTTTTTCCAGACTTTCATAATGCCCACGAACTTAAAAAATAAAAATCTCCAATTCCATGTCAAAGACCCTCCCTACCTCCTGGATTCATCTTATTCTGCCTTTGATTCTCATATGTTTGAAATCATATTATATAGGGCTATATAATTTACAAATTCTTTCATTTGATTCTCCCAACCTCTTAGGGTATTATAACCTCAGAAAGGGCAAGAAATCAGCTACGGATCTGAGTGGCAAACGAAGCCTTTCCTTGTTCTTTCCAGTAAACTATAAAGTCATAAAGCTGATGAAGTTATGTGGAGCCCTGGAGGTCATGGTGTTTTATGTAGACACTGAGAAGCATCATTAGTTCGTTTTAATGTTATAAAATGAAGTAGGAACTACTTTGTACCTACTTCATTTCCTATTAGCATAGAAAACAAAATATGCATATTAGATGCAGAGATGCATCCATATACATGTTTTTTGTTTTTTTTTTTAATTAATTAATTTTTGGCTGCATTGGGTCTTTGTTGCTGCGTGCAGGCTTTCTCTAGTTGTGGCGAGTGGGGGCTACTCTTCGTTGTGGTGTGTGGGTTTCTCATTGTGGTGTCTTCTCTTGTTGTGGAGCACGGCTCTAGGCGCGTGGGCTTCAGTAGCTGTGGCTCACGGGCTCAGTAGCTGTGGCTCTAGAGCGCAGGCTCAGTAGTTGTGGTGCACGGGCTTAGTTGCTCCACGGCATGTGGGATCTTCCCGGACCAGGGCTCGAACCCATGTCCCCTGCATTGGCAGGCGGATTCTTAACCACTGCACCACCAGGGAAGCCCCATATACATGTTTTTAAGAAATCACACTTGTTGCTTATTTCTAGGAAACAAGTACTAGCGAGGGCTAACGGTTTAAGAACAGTTTTAGGAATAAAACTCAACATCAAGGAAATTATTTCAATATTGTTTTTATAAACTGGGAAAAGTTTCCATTTCTGAAAACTTTCAAGGAACAAAACAGAACTTTCAAGTATTTCCCAGAAATATGGTTCCTACATCATGCATGTCTTTGTGGATGAACTGGTGTGGGCATTAAGCCTCTGGTTGTTGGAATGCGTAGGGTCCCATTAACTGACCCCATTAATTAATCCCATAATGTTGGGATGTTAATGATATCTCTGAAATGCAGATGTAGTACTAAAAGGGTAAGCTGTTAGCTTCCTTATGTTTCACTTTCCTTAGCTGTAAAATGGGTATAATAATATAATAATGGGACTGGTGGGATTAAAGGATACAGTAGGTGCAAATCTCTTTGTACAATGGGTAGCGCTAAGTAAGCAGTGAAAAAGGGTGCCCTGACCTAATTAACTATACATGTAAAGAAGTGCTCTATTTCATTTGACCCTACTATTATATCAACCTCTTGTGTGGAAGGCAGAGAGGATTTTTGTTTTACACATGAATTGGATTGGTTTAATTTATTTCTAAATTAAATAAACCCACATGAACTGGGTTGCTGGAGAAAAAACACACTGGCTCTTCCTGTCACACGAGATTGCTGGGCTTCCCTCCCAGCTGGGTCTTTAACAATTCCTAGTGCACAGCATTTTCCTTTGCAGTCTAGGCTCATCTAATTACCGACATCTTCCTCCCTTCACATTCTTCTTATCCTCACCTTTCGTTTTCAGCACATGACCTCATTTCCCACCTTCTAGTGAATAAAGACCACAAGGCTGGAAGTACCTATATTTTTCTGTTTCCTTACTCTTCCTTTGCTGTTTCTGCCCCCGTCTCATCGCAGCAGGAATAAGAAAGTGCTCTTCCTTGTTGCTATGTTGGATTCTCCCACCCGTGCTTCCCATCCCATCTTTCCTCCATCTCCCCGGGAACATTGCTGCTCCATCGGTTAACCCTCCTTTTCTCCTGTAGCTTTCTTGTTGTTTCTGTTTTTCTCTCTTGGGGTATAATCATACTGAAATCTCTCATCTTAAAAACAAAGTGTCTCTGTTCTGGTTTGCTTTCAACTCCTCCCTCCCAAGCATCACAGCTCAGCTTCTTGAAAGCCTTTTCTACCACATTGGGTTCCTACATGTCAGTATGTAGACTGACTCCTTATCAATCACCTGAACCAAAAAAAAAAAAAAAAAAAAAAATCTCTGTTTTAAACAAAGTTCCCCAGGTGATGCTGAACTCAGCTAGCTTAGAAACTTACCTTCTTTGAGTCCTCACCTTCACTTGTTCCTTGGTGGGCTGAGTTTGACTTCTGTCTCTAGTAATTCATGGGTATTTATCTAGCCAAGAATCACTAATGAGCTCTTAGTTGAAAAACTCAGTGGAGACTCTTCAGTTCCTAACTTATCTAAACTGTTTGTAATATTGTAACTATTTAAATAGTACTTTGTCCTTCAAATTCTACCCCTCTGGATCCTTTTCCTCTGCTTGTTTTTCTGCTATTGATGTTCTATCCAGGTCCCATCCATTCATCTTCTCTCATTTCCCTGTGCCTATGCCACCATATTCTTAGGTGAAAGCCCCCCGCATTTCCACATCTGTGGATTTTGCTTGTGCTGATGATTTCTGAAATCCACATCTCCAGACCATATTCTTGAATCCCAGAACCATATATTTTACTGTATGCTTGATATTTCTTTCTAGATGTGCCACAGTGTATCTCAAATCCAGTAGGTTCAAAACTGACCTCGTATTCATTCTGATGCTCTTAAATGACAGTCACCTGTAATCTTCCCCCCTTTTTTGACTCATTCTATATTAATATAGCCTACCTCCTACTATTTCTTTTTACTCTCCTCTTATTTCTGTCCCCCACATTTTTCTAGAATTTGTCCTTTCTTTTCTGTCCCTGTTGTCTTAATTTGGGACTCATAATTTATGGCCTGGATTACTGTGAGAACCACACCGTTGGTTTTTGTATTTGTGGTCCTTTCTGTGGCTTATCCTTCGTGTTGCTTTCAGGGTGAGCTGCTTACCATCCTGCTTAAAATAACATAATGGCTCATCATTGCCTTTAATGAAGTCCAAACTCCTTTACTTGTCATATAAATTTCTTTATAATTTGCCTCTTCCTACTTCCTCAACCTTGTCCTCCACCCATCTCACTACAAACCCCTTTGAATTTATCCACAAGCTTCTTGGGGTTTCCTGAACTGGCATATTCTCTTGCGCCTTTCTGTATTGAAAATATTATACGTTATAGGAATGCCCTTTTCCTATTCAGGGCCACTACTATCCCATCATTGCCTTTGTGCAAATTAGAAACAGATTCTTCATCCAGGCAGTTAGTTCTGTGGGTGCTCAGATTGGTGACAGATGGTGCTTTTGTGAGAAATAGAAAAAGACACCTCTGCTGTGCTGAAACACCCCATGCTGGGATGCAAGCCTTGGTAAGCTGAATGCTGCCTCTATTTCAGCCTTTTTAACCTCTCTGCTAGGCCCCTGGGCAGTAAGAAACCATACAATGGAGTGCAGTAGCCTTGCTCCCATCACCTCCTTTTCCTCCTGGAAAGTTCTTGCTTAAGATTGGTCTCTATCTAGTATTTCTACCTCTCATTAGACCCATGGTTCTTATCCTTTTATTTGGTCATCAGCCCCTAGGGAAATCTGAAGAAAGCTATGGACTCACGCTCCATAAAAATGAGCATACTCCTATCAGACAGCTTATTCATGAACCTGAGGTTAGAAACCATATTCCAAATGTTATTCAAATTTTGGCTAACCTTAACCCTAACCCTAACCCTAACCCTAACCCAGGATGGGGTCTACCCACATAGAAGGCACTGAATGAATGTCTGTGGAACTGCTGAAAGCATTTCCCAATTGCCCACTTCTGTGCTTTTTCTTTGTATTCATATTACATATTTGCAAACCTCTATTCCCTAATATATTTTACACACTGCCATCATGGTTTTCTTGTCTGTGTTCCCAGCTAGCTTCTAAAATTTTCCAGAGTAGGCACTGCTCTGTTTGTATTCCCAGAATCTAACAGAACATAGTACTGAGCATATAATAGGCATTTGATAAATGTTTGTTGAATACATGAGATTCAGTGATATTAAATGATTTGTTTAAGGTCACTCAGTGATGGTGGACCTAGAACTCATTCCATATTTTTTCTTCTGGACCTCATGTTCTTAGATCTTTTATATTATGCATTTGTATACATATAAGTATGGTTGGGTGACTCCTTAAGTCACTGTTAAATGGGAAGAAATAAGTAGTCTGACTAAATCTTAAGTATTTGGATTAGTGTACTAAAATAGCTACCACAGTGGTGGGTATTGAATACTTAAATACTCCAGTATTTTGCAAAATACTTCTCCATCAACTCTTGAGGGATAAACAGACCTTTGTTGGAAAGAATTAAGCTACTGAGTAACTGTTTTTGTAAGTTGAGTCCAATGATAATCTATTAGTGAAGAGATGAAAATCCATGTTCCAATTTCTGACCTTGCTAAAGGAACCCAGCCCTGGTCTCTAAATGCTTGTGTGATTTTCTCACTGTTCTCTAAGTAGCATTCCTAATCCTGGTTTAATCAATACCTACTGCTTGCTTGCTTGCTGTCTTTTACCTCCCGGCTCCCTTTTCTTCCCCCAGAGATGTGGGGAGCTCATCACAATTGACTACTTTTGGTCTCATGAGTCAGGATTTTTTTCTAGACTGAGATCATGTTTATTCAGTTGTACAATTTTCTGTTAGTTTGCTTCCTAGAACTGTGATTCATTAATAATCCAATTGCCTTGTATTATAATTGAATTACAACTGAATTGTATTACAATTCTCTTGTATTGTAGTAAATTTCCTTTATGTTTTTTCTGAAACTGAAATCATCCATTTTACCTTTCACAATGGGATGAGTAAATAGTTCTGTGTGAATGAAGACTTTCATGGAAATGAACAATATGAACAGTTTTTTCCTCTCTTTGGAAGATGGAGCTAAACTTATGTTAGAGTTTGGAAGTGATGATTTCCATTATTCCCTTTTCACAGGTCTTCCTGAGGGACAAGTCCATTTTTTTTTTTTTTTTTTTAAAGCAAATCCAGCTGCTTGACTTCTCGCTTGGATTCAATTAAAACTTCAAGTCCTCCTGTGTTGTAGAACTTGTTTCAACTCCCCATTAAATTTGTTGTCTAGGAAGTCTACTTGTTTTTCACAGGCAAATTAAAAAAAATGACAGTTGTATCATAGTAAAAAAACACAAGCGTTTCTGGGTTATTAAGTTGGATTAAAATATGCCAGAGCCATGGTGACAGTAATATCAAATGTGAAGTTCTTTATCTCTAGACTCTCCAAACAACTAATTTAAAAAATGAGAGGATTCTTCTATTCAAGTGGATGGCTGTTTTTGGACATTTGCTGTTCAGTCTCTCAACAGCTTTAAGTATCTGATTCTAAGTCAGAAGGGAATTGAATTGGCTTATTGAAAATCTTTTCCTGAATGCTTTATTGTAATGTGGAGATATATATGTAGTATCAACTATTTAACCATTTATATATATATACATATTTTGTATCATCTATTTAATCGTTTATTATAATTTTAATTTAACATGATTGGTGTGGAAGTTTCATGTTTTCCTTAGAACATTTTGAAAACACTGCTTAAGATATAAATGTTGCTATCATCTGAACTGAGGTTAAAATGTGAAATACTGATTCTGTGATTATACCAATCAAGTTGGGAGAGGGGAGCCATGGAAAGAACTTAGAGCTCCTGGCTTTCAGTGTAGGGCACATGGGTTGTGACAGGGTTATCACCTTGGAAGCCCTGGTAGGTACCATATTGGACTACTGAGGCCACTTGAGCCTAAAGATTTTGGACCTTGGGTAACTTTAACATCATGATTCTGCTTAAAGCTTTCCTAATAGATTACATTTTGATACTTGAAATTTCAGAGCAATAAACTAGAGGAGAAAAAGAGGCGTCAAGAAAACCTCAGAAGAGAAGCTTTTAGAGAACATCAGCAATGGTAAATTTATATTTTCAGAATTTTGTACCTTTTATAGACATATTGTTCATTGTGCTTTTAAATTCTAGGTGATAGTAACTATTCAAAACATCTGGTGTTGGATTGTTGACTATTAATTATGTAATTGAACTCTAGAAGTGAGGTTCTAAGTTTGGAGATATCTATACTCATTAAAGTATTCTTTAGCAGTCAACAGATTAGAAGGAATACTGCCAAATTTGAGAAATTCCCCATTCTAGATAACTTGGAGGGCTTGCTTTTTGGTAATCCAGGTTACTTTTGATTATGAAGACTTCCAAAACACCAATATAAGGAAGATGTTGTTTGAAAGAAGTACCCAAGCAGAATCTAAACTAACTAGGGATTTACCTAATGGACTGAGGACTTCTATTTTTGTAAACAAGAATTGAGAAATAATTTCACATTTATCAGCAAAGCTCCCAAATTGGTGGTCATACATCAAGGTACTTTTTCCAGTATGACTTGTGAATTACAGCAGCTAACATGTATGGGGCAACTACTATGTGCTTTATAATGTAGATAATCTACTCTCTTATACAAGCTTTAAAGATAAGTTTGTGTTCCAGCTCTCAGTAGCTAGGTTACTTGCACACTGCTTAAAACAATAGACAAAACCAAAGAACCATATTTCTGTCCCTAGATTAATTCCAAATATGGTAGAATTAAACAAGCAGATTTGGGTTCAAAATCCTAGCGCCATTCTTCAGCTGTGACCTTGGACAAACTACTAAACCTCTTTAAAGCTTAGTTTTTCTAAAAAAATTAGGGTTGGTAATATCTCTCCCATCGGCCATTTGTAAGGATTAAATAAAATATCTTATATAGGGCTTCCCTGGTGGTGCAGTGGTTAAGAATCCGCCTGCCAATGCAGGGGACATGGGTTTGAGCCCTGGTCTGGGAAGATCCCACATGCCGCAGAGCAACTAAGCCCGTGCACCACAACTACTGAGCCTGTGCTCTAGAGCCCGCGAGCCATGATTACTGAGCCCGCATGCCACAACTACTGAAGCCCGCGGCCCTAGAGCCCGTGCTCTGCAACAAGAGAAGCCACCGCCATGAGAAGCCCATGCACTGCAACAAAGAGTAGCCCCCGCTCACCACAACTAGAGAAAGGCTGCGTGCAGCAACGAAGACCCAACGCAGCCAAAAATAAACATAAATAAATTTATTTTAAAAATGTTATAAAAAATTTATTAAAAAAAATGGTATATAAGTGACTGAATTTCATGGGGACTTGATATGTAACTTCTTACAGAGGTTCTTGTTGAATGGGATCAGACAGCTTATTTTGTAGAGACCGTTTAGAGATTTCTGGTTCCACCAGAACTAGTCATCGGCCTCCCACTTTCCAATGGACTGTACTGACTGCCTCCTCTTATCTGTTCCCGTCGTTATACCTCATTTGTAGAATTTAAGATCATTCTGATGTTGGGGTGAGCATATGTGACACCCTAAAGTGTGTCCCTCCTCCAAGTACAGCATCCTCTGGTTTTCTCATTTCACTGAGATTCTCCTGCCTCTACTGTAAGCAACAGCTCCTTGCTTTAAGACTCAGAGGTTGGAATGTAAAAGAAGTTTCTCAGCACTTCACTTTGCCCATTAGCAAGTTGGATACCTGGCCTCTGCTACCCAGGCCAGGAAAAGAGTGGGAGATAGAATGGGGTTGGGTGGAAGTGCTAATGAATGATGTTATCTTTCCCCACTTTTGTTCTAAGGCAGACATGGGGGTAAGGAAGCTGGTGTGAAGCTAAACACCAAGAGAAGTTGGCTGTCTTAGAGAGAGATAGAGGGCGGCAGGCAATAGATTAAGGGTTAATGTATTATTGCCTCCCCCTTCTTTGGTAAAGAATGGATGAGAGTTGATTTCTTGGCCAATCAGAGGAGTTGAATGCCCCCAAATGCCATGGGGGCATTTGTAGCCTGGAGACACAATAAGAACAAATGTATTTATCCTGTGGCATCCTTGTTTACACTGGGAAAGGGAAGACCTGCTTACCAGTGAGGGGTCTTAGGTACAGGACTGGGAAGTTGAACAAGTCCATCTCTCTGGGGAGTTTTAAACATGATAAAGTGAAGGATGAGAGATTCTTGGAATTTTAAAGGATGTGGGAGATTGTGTCATCAAACCTTTTTTTACTAGTCCTCCAGCTTCTTGAGTTTGTGTTTTACTGAATACTAGAGATCACCCTTTTTCTGTAAAGAAAGAAGAGTTCTACCCTCAGGCACCTCACACACTATCAGTGGAGCTGAATTCAATTACACGCACATTTCACTCTTGATCTTTCTTCTGCTTATCATAAAAGTCCCAGTTAACCAGGAAAAAGAGAAGTTGGCTAAAAATGAGAAGTATCTCAAATTGATTGTTAAAGCCTATTGAGAAACACAAGAAGTATATGTGTGTGTTTTTTAAATGTATTTTGTTTTGAAGTACTTTTGAAATTAAAAGACCAATAGCTAATGAAATGAATGACCATTATATAGCTAGAAATATGAAAGAAACTTCTTGTATAAGATGGATCCTCTGTATAACAAGCCTTTATCATATTTTCTTAGAATCAATTTATGGTGGAAGAATTGTATAGGAGAGCTATTAGAATTTTTTTTAACATCTTTATTGGAGTATAATTGCTTTACAATGGTGTGTTGGTTTCTGCTGTATAACATTTAATTTTTATTTATTTATTTATTTTTGTCTGTGTTGGGTCTCTGTTGCTGCGTGTGGGCTTTCTCTAGTTGCAGCGAGCGGGAGCTACTCTTCACTCTTCATTGCGGTGCGTGGGCTTCTCATTGCGGTGGCTTCTCTTGTTGTGGAGCGTGGGCTCTAGGCATGCAGGCTTTAGTAGTTGTGGCACGCGGGCTCAGTAGTTGTGGCTCACGGGCTCTACAGCGCAGGCTCAGTAGTCGTGGCTCATGGGCTTAGCTGCTCTGCGATGTGGGATCTTCCCGGATCAGGGCTCAAACCCGTGTCCCCTGCATTGGCAGGCAGATTCTTAACCACTGCGCCACCAGGGAAGTCCGAGAGCTCTTAGAATTTTAACAGCACAAAGTTTTAACTAGACCAACCAGGCTGTTCCCTATTCCATCCCCTTCACCAAAAAATTAGATTCTCCTGAAGCTGTCAAACTAAGGATCACAGAATAGAAACACAAATAAGGAATTCTTTCAATGCTGTGATATGTGTGGTTCAAATAGCAGACTAGGAATGGTGTTCTTTGTTTTGTTTTGTTTTGTTTTCTGTAGAGAAGGGCAACCATGGACTTGAGCAGACTGTAAACCCAGGTTGCTGGAGAAAAAGCTCATGATATCATCCTGGGGCACCACCATGAGAATCTTAATGTATTCTTTCTTACCACTTTGTTCCTGACTTCGTTCATTTGCTTCTGATTATTTTTAGTGTTGTCAATTATTTAGCTAACAGGCAGAAAACTAGGCTTTTATTGACATCCAGAGGGACTCTCCTGAGTGTAATAGTGAAAGCAGTTTATTGAATGCCTGTGGGGTTGCTTTCTAATTGTACGCATTAATCTGCCCCTGTAAGCTGGCTGAAAATACACAAGCAGATTGCATGTGCAGATGGAGCACATGGGATGGTTTTTATGAAAAGACCTCTGGAATGCACTTCTGCAGTACTGTCTTTTCCTTAAAAATCAAATGACTGTGACTATTTCAATTGGCGGCTGAGAACAGACCAGATTAATGGTGCATTAAGTCTGCTACTCTGGCTGGGGACAGACTCGAACTTCACAGTGTAGAGTTAGTTCTAGGATTCTTGAGCATGAAAGTGAAGGGTAGAAATAGGCTTCTAACCTTGGCATAGTTTTCACCATTATTTTACTCTGTCATTCTTTACTACTTATAAAAAGACAAATGTGATTTTTCAGGATGGCCTTTTTAATTAGTCAATATTACTGGTAGATTTGAGGATTTGAAGTAACAGTTAATATACCTTTGTGCGTGTGTGTGTGTGTTTTGTTATAATCAAAGAAAGGATGTTGTGATTTAGATTATTTAAATTTCAGCGTTTGAAATTTAAACGGTAATTTATTTTGAGTCATAGTCATCTTTCTCACCATGTGGTTTTTGGATGGATGTCGAGACAGATTTGAATTTTGAGCCCATGTAATGAGTTATGGGGGTTAGGGTAAGATGTGAATGGGGCAGTCAGATGCATTTTGGGTGCAGGTGTTAGGAAAACCAATGTTCTCTTAAGGATTTGCTGGAGAGATGAGAATTGGGTATATTATAAGTATTTACAATTTAAACTCATATCTAATAATCATTTAATCTAACAGATTGTACATTTGTATAGTTTTAAAAATATACAAAGTGCTTGGCTCTTTTAAATGTTATTTCAAAGTAATAAGCTGTTGTATTATTGAGAACCTATGGAGTGTCAGCAGTGTTAGGCATATTATATACATTTTTTCATTTAATTTTTAGATCAACCCTATTAGGGATATATCATCTTCATTTTACAGGTGGAGGGTTGAGTAATTCAAAGTCACAGACATAGTGAGCAATGCAGCCAAATCTTGGTCTTGAGATTTGGAGGACCAGGGATAATGAGTAATTCAGAGGTGTGCTGTACTCACAAGGTCAGGATTATCAGGCTAGGGTGGGGGTGATAAGCACTGTAGCTTATGGGGGGCCTGTGGGAGGCCTGTGGAGAAGACTATAGAATAGGTCAGTTCAGAGATAAAGACTTGGGCAAAATTGACTTCTGATTCTTCCAAGGAAGATCTAAATTTTGCCTGCAAGAGGCAAAAGAAAAACTGAGGAAGTATGTCTGCTTTCTCTGATTTTCCTCAGACCCGAAGGACATCCTTTTCCAGGTCCAACACTGGATTAATTCCACAGTTAAGCTTCCTGTAGGGTACATGGGCTTTTGTGAGCTCTCCTGGCTGGACTGTACTCCTAGGTACCAATATTTCTAGGGGAGAAGGAGCTCAGTTCTTAAAACCTTGGTTGAAAAAGCCCTTGGAACCAAGCTCATTCCAAAGTAGGGCCTTCTTATTTCTGAATTGCCAAGCACCACCGTGAGCTCAGCCTGCCGATGGTAATGTGGGGAAGTTTTCTTCATTTCCGCCATTGGAACCACGCATCTCTTTAATTTCCATTTGAATGATAGTGTGATTAGTTCCTAGGAGGCACATCTTCATCTGTTTTAGTTTCCTAGAGCTGAGGATCGAGGCAGGTCTGCTGAATATGCACACTTAGGTTCCAAGTTTGTCTTCTAACATGCTCACTAAACTTCTAATGCCCTTCGTGGGAGCTTCCAAAAGACACTTAAGGGCTAAATTGATCCCTTATCCATATGGTAGGCTTAAATCCAACCTCACATTTTATAATCCCAGTAAGGTGAACTGAAAGTCATCCTATTCATAACTTTCTATCTTATGCTAATGAAGTGAACTTACAGGTACAAAAATCCTCTATTTTGTTCAGAATGTGACTGAACAGTTTATGAGAAATCTGAGAGAATCCCTGCCTACTGAATGTTAAATCATGTTGATGGTTAAAATTTCTACCCACTATCAATTTTTCCTGCAGATGTCCTAGTGAATGTTAACTCATTTTCATTCCCACTGCCACCACCTTCATATAGGTATTTCTCACATGCCACTTGCATTATGGCTTCTGTCTCCTTGTCATCCCCTGAGTTACTGGAATGGCTTTCTTACTCTCTTTGCCAACAGTCTCTTTTCTCGATTGTCTTATATGTTTGTCAGATTTCATTTTCTACAGCACAGCTTTTGTCATGTCACTATCCTATTCCAAAAGCCTTGATTATTTCCCATTGCTTATGAAATAAATTCCAAATTCTCTAGCCGCACGATGGGGGAATTGTGAGCCACCTTAGTAAGAAGATGTCAGAAAGGACTTGATTGGGTTTGGGCCTCTGTCGGGTTGATTTTGGGAGAGGGTTTGAGGAAGCAGGGCTTTGTTCTGGGTTGGCTGTTAATCAGGAAGCAGGGGTAATAGTGATTAGGTATCAGGTATCTTTTTTTTTTTTTAACTTTTTTTTATATTGGAGTACAGTTGATTAACAATGTTGTGTTAGTTTCAGATGTACAGCAAAGTAGGTATCAGGTATCTTAATCTTATTTAAAAGGAGGGACAATCAGAGTGAGACTAATACTGTAATCGATAAATAAGCAGTAGTCACTCCTATTAGCCAAAATGTTGGGGTGTTTGGTCACTTTTGTGGTTTAGACAAGGTTCATGTATTTTTCTTTGTTCAGACATATCATGGAGTGGCCTTTTTTTTTCATGATTCATCACCATCATAAAGTGACCTCCTCTGATATTGATATTGTGTGAAATTACTTTCAATAGGAGAACACCAAGGCTTAGCTGTGAATGCCAGGGGAGCTCCTGGATGTCAGGAACAGCTTCTATTTTTTCAGGATGTAGTTAATAATTGGTTAAAGATAAAAGCTGACTGGTGCCTTATTTACAAAATAGTTTCACTTAAGTATCTCATCATTGGAACCTGGTACCATCAGTGCTCCCCTCTTGGGAGGGTAGATCTAGGATCAGACTGCCTGCCTGGTCTCAAACTTTAACCTCTCTCCTAACATTGAGCCTAGGTTTCCTCATATATAGCATGGGGTGGGGCTAATATTTGCTAACTCGAAGATTAATCAATATAACCCATGTAAGAAATCTAGCATAGTGCTTGGAGGGAGAAGGTAGAGTATAAAGGAACTCCAAACAAGGATAGCAGGGGAAGAAGTAAGAGAGAGGAACCAGCTGACTCTGGCCTTTATCTCCAAGGGTAGAGCCTAAGAACTTTTGGACACATGAGAAGACCCTGGAGCCCGGAAAGTGCTCCTGGTAAATGTACTATACCTGGGGGAATATGTGCCCCCCACCCCGCCCCCGCCATCCTGGAGACAAGCTACCTGCACAGCCAGCCAACTTTATCACTTTTGTGTGAGTTCTAAGATCTTTACTGAAAAAAACTGCCACAAAATAAACTCTGGTCAAACAAATAAGGAATCCAAGAAAGAGGAAGATGTAAGATATCAGAACAATTATGAATAAAGAAGACAATGACATTTATAGCCAAATACATGATTAGCTTTTTTCTTTTTCTTTTTTATTATTAAGAATCAACATGATGAAATTAAAATCATGGGGGATTTCAGTGCTATGGAATAGGCACAGGGAGAGAGGAGGATAGGAAATAAAACAATTATTTTTTTTGCACGAGTGAATGCTAGTGAATTCCAGATATTGATAGAAAAAAATAAGTAATTATGTGTTTATTATATGTTTAATTGTATTGTATGTACAAATAGGATATATAACAAAAACGTAAGAAGAAAAAATCAAATGAAAAATTGATAATTACAACAAAAGGCAGAAAAGAGGGTGGAAGCTTTATAAGCAACAAGACAGCAATCACAAAAAAGGTATATAGGCTAAATTTCCTTATTTAAAAAAGTTCCTGGATTGCAGAAAAAAAAAAAAAGCAAAAATCTAGCTATATGCTACTCTAAGAGATATCTATAAAACAAAAGAGTTGGAAAACAAAGGCATGGAACATATATCCATACATGCTAATAAAAGAAGGCAGATGTAGCAATATTAATATGAGACAAAATTGAATTCAAGATGAAAAGCATTCAACAGGATAAAGAATATTTTATGCACATAAAATATGTAATCCTGAAGATAATGTGAACTGTAAATATCAATATAGATTTGAAATATATGAAACAAAAACTGCTGAAGTCTGTAATATAGATTATGGATTTGTCAGATTTTCCTTTTGTTCTCCTTAGAAATTAATAGGTCATCATGTGAACCAAAAAACTTCATAAGGAATAGAGGATATGAATAACAATGACTTGGCATGATAACATAGACATAGTTACAAAGTGTTGTACCTAGTTTATGGAAATACCTATTCTTTTTTTTTTTTTTTTTTTTAGACTTCTCAGTTTAGTCTTAATCCAAATGATGCTCAACTGCCTAACCACAAATGAATACATATGCTCATTATCATGTGAAAATACCTATTCTTTACAAATATGACTTAACTACCACTGGCCATGACTAAGGCCTCAAAGACTCTCAGTAAGTTCCAAAAGTACCCCCAAATCCTATAAAGCCACTATTCCTAAGAAAAACGTAATAAAATTAGAAATTAAGCAATAAGAAATTTTAAAGTCTATCCACTTAAAAATTTTTTCTAATTACCTTTTTAAAGGACTGTTAGGTTACCATCTGTCACCACACTAGACTTATTGCAGTGATCATTTCATAATGTATAAAAATATCAGGTCACTATGTTTTATACCTGAAACTAATATAATATTGTGTGTTAATTATTATTCAATTAAAAAATAAAAGAATTAAAGATTCAGGTTCCCTGGGAGGATGGGGGGAGACTATTAGGATAAAAAATTTTGAAACCAAAACTGAAATTACAAATTACTTTGGGATAAGAGAATATAAATTTTAAAGTATTCCACATTAAAATCCATGGGATGTGACTACAAAATTATTTAGAAGATGCAGAAGTTTAAAAGCTTTTAGAAAAAATGGAAATAAAATAACTAAGCATTTTACTGATAAGATAATAGCCATAAAATAAATACAAATAGAAGGGAGGAATAAATAAAGGAGAAAAAGGGACAAAGTTGAATAGAAAAATTTATCATCACTAAATTAAACCAAAAACTAGGTTTTTTGGAAAATTCTGGTAAAATAGATAAACTTTTGACTTGTCTGAGTAAGGAATAAGGAAGAACTCCAAGGATAAGAAAGGAAGTATAACCAAAATTCTAGAAGAGAAATACTATGTCCTACTTCTGTTAATTTTTTTAACCCAGATTTCCTAATTTATTTCATAGGAAAATATATGCTATTAGACTTGAAACCTGAATAGAATAAAAACTCTAAATGGAAGGGAAAATGTAGTTTGATCTCGCCTAAAAAAAGACACTAGGCGCAGTTGGTTTGAAAACAGAAGAAGAAGGTAACTTTCTCAGTAAAGTCTGGAACAGGATAAGAAGGGCATTTGCTATTCATCACTGATACTGATTTTTAGATAGAAAATTAGAGTTTCTATTTCTAACAAAGAAAGAATTTAAATATTGGAAAGGAAGAGATAAGTGCCTCTGATTGCTCACCTAAAACCTCTCAAGGAAATCAACCAAAAAATTATTAGAACTAATACAAATAGTTTGACTATAATGAATGAATCTAAAATCAATATGCAAACACTTCTGTCTCTGCACCATCAGACACACCATCAAAAGCTCATTATAAAATATAATTGAAAGAAAAATTTCATTTACAGTAATCATGCACACTGTAAAACAGGTGAGTATAAGTCTAATAGACCTATATATAAAATAAAATACCTAAAATAAAATGAAAATATTAAATGTAGATCATCTATTTACCATAGAAGGGAAAAAAATCAACATTGTAAAGATAATTCCACTCTTATTCATATATTAATTAAACAGGACCTTTTGTGAAATTTGATAAAACATTTTTAAAGAGAAAATATTAAAAAAAAATAGACAAACCTGAAAAACTGAAGGGACAGGGAGAAGCTTGTACCAGGTATCGTATACAACATAGGTATGGTAGTAATAACAAAGTGTTATTGGCATTGTAATAAATAAATTTGGTGAATGGGAGAGAGTCTACAAATAGACCCATGGATATATGGGAATTTAGTATTTAGGACTTTAGCTATTGATAAAAGTATTTGTTCAATCAGTGTCAAAAGGACAGATAATTTGACAAATTGTACTAACTCAGCACAATTAGAATGTAATGAAGAATGCTTTTATAATTTTGTGGTAAAACTCCTTTCTACGCTATATACACAACTTGGAAGCCATAAGAAAAAAAATACAGATTTGACTACAGAAAAAAACCTATGATAGATGACGTAATGAACTACGTTACAAGTAAGTGATAGTCTAGGAGAAACTCTTTGCCTCAAAAATAATCGGCAAAGGCTTAATTTCACAAAGAAGCCTTGAAAATTAATAAGAAAAAGGCAACTCTAGAAAAACTGGCAAAGGGCTTGAAATAAATAATTAAAAGAGAAGAAGTATAAATAAATGAATATTCAGCTTCACTAATCAGAGAAACACAAATAATTTTTTTATTTATTACACTGGTAAAAATATAAATGTATTGATAATATCTCACATTAGGAAATGTGCTTTCATTTATTCAACAATTTGTACCTGGTATGTGTCAAGCACTATACTAGGTTAGTATATACTAGGTTAGTAAGTTCTTGGTATGTACTGTGAATATCACTGAGTTGCGCTCCCGTTGCCCTCCCTCTATCTAGGCCCACTTCACTTCACTCATTTATATCACCGTCTGCACCCTGCAGTCATTGGCATTTGTGTGTCAGCTGACAGGAGGTGAGAGAAGGAAAAACTGCCCCATTCACTCCTAGCAAGATAAAAAGAACCAGGGAGAGATTTGTCACTGGTATTTTTTCGGTGAGGGTACCTTTTAAATTATGACTATTTAGCTTTAAAATCGGTAGTTTAACATTTTTATTAGTATGTTCTTTTTTTTTTTGATGTGGACTATTTTTTTAAAAATCTTTATTGAATTTGTTACAATATTGCTTCTGTTTTATGGTTTGGGTTTTTTGGCCGCAAGCTATGTGGGATCTTAGCTCCCCGACTAGGGATCAAACCCACACCCCCTGCATTGGAAGGCAAAGTCTTAACCACTGGACCGCCAGGGAAGTCCCTATTAGCGTGTTCTTATGTGTCTTGTCATGGTGCAAAGTTGGCGGTTACCTGGTGGGTAACCAGGTAGAGGAAGGTGCATAGCACCTTGTAGCCCTGATTAGTGGCAGGAGCCTGATTCATAAGCTCCTACAGATCTAAGTGAATGTTTTTAAGCGTATTCTTTTTTAAAATCCTTGCTGTTTATCTATTTTATATATGGTACTGTGCATCTGTTAATCCCATACTCCCAATTTATCCCTCTCCCCCCTTCCCCTTTGGTAACCAAAAGTTTGCTTTCCATGTAAACTGATTCTTCCATGAACATTAGAAACCCTAGTTGTCTTTTCTAGCTATTTTTTAAAAAAGCCTTATAGGAATTATCTTTGCATTTCTGTCCCATTTAAATGAGCCAGCAGACACACATTTCACTCTCTGTGGCCTTTCCCATATATTTTATCCTTTCAAAAAGGTCAAAAACTTTTTGATTGATGAATCTCCATTAACATTAATATTCCATCATATTGCAATATAACCAGCCATATCCCTTTCCTTCCCTGACTTTCTCACCCTCAGTTTCTCCTTCCAAACCCCTACCTGTCCTCAAACTACTGGGATAAATGAGTATACGTTTTTATACTCTGGGCCTAGGCAGCTCCTAGACCTGATACCAAGACAGCTTAAGGATGGGTGGGTTCCTCCCCTTTCCCACATTCTCCTCTTCTGACTAAGGTTCTGAAATAACTAAGATGCCTAGCTTAATCCTTGAGAATTCTATTCTTCTACTCTTCCTCAGCTCTTCTTGGCCTCTTCTTATGTACTGCTTGTGGAACTGATGACCTAAATTGAGAGATAATTCTCTTGTATATATAAATCTATGTTGTATTACTAGGGTTGGCTAATTGCTGTGATCAACAGACCTCAAAATAAATAGTTGCTTGAGCATTATTATTATTTTTTTCTCATGTAAGACATGGGCGAACAGGTTTGAGAGGAGACCCCCTCCATGCAGATATTCAGGCACCAAAAACTGTTAGCAGTGCTACCACTTTCGATACACAAACGACTTCCAACTTTGTGCTGGGGTTTGCCTCTATTCCAGACAGCCAGAAGGAGGAGGAAAATGTATGGAGGTGCATGCGTAGGAAACTTATTATGAGTTCATCCTGGAAGTGGTGTGTATCACTTCCTTCCTCATTCCATTGGTCAAAACTCAACCACATGGCCAGCCTTAGCAGTAAGGGAGGCTAGGAAATGTAGTCGGGTTGTATGACTAGAAGAGGAGAACTTCCATTTTGATGGATATTTAGCAGTCTCTGCTACAATGGAATTATGTCCAGGTGATGCTACCCTGAAGAGACATTTTAGGATAAGCCATAGGCATCATCCTAAGAACAAGTGTCATAAGTTGGAGATGAGTTCAGTAAATCTTCAAAACCAGTCTGTTATTGGTGGTCCATCCTCAGTTGTTCTATGGAGAATAAAGGAAGGGATCCTGTATTTATGCCTGGGTCAAAGTGATAAAGTGGGAGAGGATCACCCCCCTCAGTAGGTGGCGGAGTCACAGTGGTGACAAAGAAAGAACCCCAATGAAAAGGTGACTCAGTGCTAGAGTCCAGGGTTCTCAGTTTTGTTGGATTTCCCCTCCAGTAGATGTTCCTCCTTTTGCCCCTCAAGGAGGTTCATATATTTTCTTTTTATTAAATACGACCATAATTACCTACAGGGATTCCAATCCAGTTCAGCCAATGTGTGGAATTTACAGTATTGGTAGTAGAAAAATGCCATTTAGCCTGGTAACTTGGAACTTGTCTTGTTTGTATAGTTAATCACTTGGGAGTTATCCACCATTCTTCACAGGCCCCTACTTGTATGCCTCTGACAGTCCTGTGGCCCTGTCATTATGATTTGATCTTGTGGCATGAGTGGGGCAGTGATCGTTGGCACAAAGGCCATGCCTGGTGGTTAGCAACCCAGCCAGCTTAGTGCTTGGCATTGGCAGGTAAGAAGCAACTGTTGGAACACAATGCAGGGCTGCCAGCCTACTTTGTCTGAAGCTCCTTATTTGCTTATTATCATGGCACTTCTTTTTCACTGCTTTCTCCCGTGGTCTGCTCTCAGCTAAGGATATTCAGAAATCTCAACCAAACTTCTGGCAATACTCTTCTTTTTGCACTTTTGACTGATGGCTTCATAAAGCCCCAGACAATGGGGCAGCTTCCAGCCTCTGCGACTTCATTAGTCTCCTTGTCTACTCTGGGCAAGATAAGCAATCCTAGACAAATGGAAAGCCTGCTTGTCTCAGCTGCTGAAGCCTTGTGTTTCTCAGGGTCATGTTTGTCGCTTAACTTTCAGCTCTTCCTTTCCCAGCTCAAGCTTCTGACCTTGTTCAAATGCCATGTTCTACCTAAGTAATTATTTGAAGTGATGTTGGCATCTCTGTTTAACTTCTAATTCCTTTTTTGATTCCCCCCCTCACTGGATACCATTTATTTTTACCAGACCATTTGTGTCTCCTTTGATGCCCATGCCCTAAATGCTTGATAAATTGGATCTTAGCATCAGCCTAAAGTATTAGGGAGAAGCAGAGGGATGAGAAGGAAGGAAGCAGAAGGGGAGCAGGCTGCAAGGGTCTGGTGCAGTATAAGTTTGGCCTTGCTGAGCTATTTGATTGTGAATATGGAGTAAGGGGATCAAAGTCCCACAAATCACATGGGGAAAGGACAAAGGAACAGAACTTCATCACTGGTAAGCAGAATGGGGCAGTTGTTACAGTAAGGACTGGGAAACAATTCCAATATTCATGCTTGACATACATGAGGGGAGGAACTAGGATGATGATTTGGATTTTTAAGGAAAAAGCAACTTATTAAAACAGAGGATTCATCTAGGTCCATCTTTCACAGTCTCTCAGAGCTAAAAAGAGATGCCAGAAATACAGACCAGAACTGGCAGCACTTCTTACCTTCCGTGGAAGGTACAAATCAAGTATAAAGGTGTGTGTGTGTGTGTGTGTGTGTGTGTGTGTGTGTAGGGAGAGGGTCTGTTTCTGCTTTCAGAATTCCAAAGGGGTCCATGACTCATAAATGGTGAAGAGTTATGGATTAGCAGCTCTGTGTGTCCTGAGAGTAGTCAAAGCACAAGGGCAGTGAGATGACTAGGAGAGAGACCCCTGGAGGGTGAAGGGCCTAATGATACCAGTGTGGAGTGAGGTGTTGTAGGGGAGGGATATTCCACAGCCCTACAGTGAAGTCTGAGTGTCACGCTTTAAATGTTCAGATAGGAAATTAGGGCCCCATACTGTGGAATCTGAGAGGACATTTATCTCCACGTCAAAGTACACGAAGCAGAAAAAAATGAAATCATAGGTTCATATTCCACAAACCTAGTTTTACATTTTTCAAACTATGAATGCAGTCTTGCAATAGCATTTTGTTTTGATTTTCTACTCTACCGTGTCCACAAACTCACCTTTTGTTCTACCTAGGACACTTTTAGTCATCCCCCAATAAAAGTCTAGGCTAGCACCCAAAGGCACAATAAATAATGATAGTTCTACTTTTATGAAGGCACTAACACCTATTTGGGTTGCTGCTAGCAAAACTGCTGAGTTCTTGAGAAGACTCGACACAGAGTCGCCACACAGAGGTACCTGTCCAGTGGCTGTTTGTGACCCACAATCTTCAGCTTCGGTAAGTGGAACGTCATGCAGGGTGCCATCTGGCACTTTTTAAAGTGGATGAAGACTAAGGCCAGAGAGTGACCTGTACAGCATAGAATTTTGGAACTAAAGGCAGATGATCTAAGCTGATACTTTGACCTCAACTATTGTCTCAGCTGTAAAACAATGCTTGTACTTGTTGCCAACATTATGGACTGAGCATCAGCCTCTGAAAAACCTTTGATCTCACCCAGTTATCCGTCCATCTATCCATCCTTCAAATTTTTATGTTTATATAAGGTCTACCAAGCACATACAATTTCTGCCTGGAAGGACCTTAGTCAAGTGAAGGAGCGAACCAGGTATAAAGCAGAGTGGTGAGTGTAGAGCATGTAGCAGTTGGAAAGCTGAAGCTTAAAAGATGAGTCAGAAGAGAGTCATTCCAGGTGTCAGAAATTAGAAGCAAGAATTAAGGTATAATGGCAAGAAAAAGCATGGCTGTGTTAGGGATGAGTTTTGTGTAGCCACAGTCTAGAAGGGCAAGCTAGAAGGCTGGAGAAGAAATCAGGAGCCATGAGGAGAGTTTCTCATTTGTGGCAGTCTGGGTGGGATGGTTCATTGTGTGGGCTGTCTTGAGTAGTGCAGGATTTGTAGCATCCCTGACCCCGGGTACAAGATGCTATCAGCAACTCCCAGACATTGAGGTTCCAGAGATGCCCCACACAGGAAGCTCATGGTGCTTCTGGTAGAACACCACTGCAGACATGTATATGCCACATTGGAAAACTTGAACCTCATTCTGTCAGTACTGAAGGTACTGAAAAGTTTTAAACAGGAAAGCCTCAAGGTCAGATTTGCATTTTAGCTGGATCACTGGTAACCAGGTGAAGGATGGGTCTGAAGTAATAGAGAGGTCTCTGAGGCTTCTATATTAGCCTCGGCAAGCAATGATGAAGACTTGAAGTAAGGTGGTGGGTGAGCGGATGGAGATGAGAGTGCAGGTCAGAGAACCACTTAGGAGGTGAACAAGGCAGGGCTTGGTTACTGACTGACCAACTGGGGGCAAGGAAGTAGTGTCATTAAGGATGACCATCGGAAAGGGTTGTAGTTGAAAGAAAAGATTGGTTTAAGTTTTAAAAAGTCTTAGCTTTTCAGTGTTTGGGCAGGTAAATGAGAGGTTGTTAGAGACATCTGATCTTCCTCTCCACCCAGCCCCTTTTCTCTTTAGTGACCACATTTTAAAATGTCAGGAAGACATTAGGACACTCCTTGGGAAAAAGTCATTCTCCTCTTACCTACAAACCTCTAAATGCTTCTTCTTTTTTCCGTGCTTCTAAGGCTGTGTTCCAAAGTCCAAATTTACTAGTGTGGGCTCCACAAGTCACATCAAATCCCTCATCCCTCTCCCCTCATTGCAGGGCGCTGGAGGAAGGAGTTGAGAAGCTGTAGGTAGTAGAATTAAACCCTGTGTAGAGACGCTCCATGACATCTGTCTGGATAGCCTTTTCATGATTGGGGAGGGGAGGGAAAACAGGAGTTGGCTAGCTTTACCACCCGGGTGTTTGGCTGGCAGGATGGTCTTGATTTCTGTCTGAGGGCTTCTTGAATTCTGTGGTTGAAACACCTGTGACCTTGCTCTATTGATTTTTGGCTTGTTTCTTCAATTTAACAAGATCATCCTGGAATTTTAATATTGTCTTCCAAGACATTAGTAATCTCTCCCAGAGCTGCATTTTCTGTGGATTGATTAGTGCCTTAGTCATAAGATCTTCAGAGCTATTAATAGGAAATATGGAGCAGTATTGGCTCCTTACCAACAGCATTCAATAGCTGCTCCCGTTTTGACACCAAACTATTAATAATTTGTGGGTGTTCAATATATTTAACTGACTTTTTACCCATATTGTATTCTTCTCATACTGTCTAATCCATATGCATAGAAGTGCTCAGAGAATGCATTGCAGAACCTTTTTTTTTTTTTTAATTTTTATTTATTTATTTATTTTTGGCCGTGTTGGGTCTTCGTTTCTGTGCGAGGGCTTTCTCTAGTTGCGGCAAGCGGGGGCCACTTTTCATCGCGGTGCGCGGGCCTCTCACTATCGTGACCTCTCTTGTTGCGGAGCACAGGCTCCAGACGCGCAGGCTCAGTAGTTGTGGCTCATGGGCCTAGTTGCTCCGCGGCATGTGGGATCCTCCCAGACCAGGGCTCAAACCCGCGTCCCCTGCATTAGCAGGCAGACTCCCAACCACTGCGCCACCAGGGAAGCCCCAGAACCATTTTTTAATGCTTTAGGAAAATCAGATATGTACATTACACTTCTGCGAAGTTAAAAGAAGACACCTGCAGTTTGCCTTAACTGTGGTCAGTGCACAGAAGGTGAACACTGCATGGTATCCATATAGGTGGGGCGTGAGGAGCCGCACTGTCTCAAGTTTTTTTAAACACAATTTAAATTTTGCTATATAATGCAACTTTCCTGAGAAAATTTTTCTTCTCACACTTATTTAAATGTGGGGCTGCCATGGCAGATGGGAATTTAATGAATGACATATGATGATGTCAGTGAAAAAGACAAGAAGAAAATTCCTGTGGGTGTCACACAAGAGAACTTCAGACAAGAAGAACTTACAGTGTCCACTCACACATGGATGGATGTAGTTCTGTGTACTGGGGGTGGGTGTGGAAGCAGAAGTACCAGCGTCATCATACCCTCCCCAGTCCCGATCACTGAATGTTTCCAGTTGTACAATTAATGTACAACCCGTCTCTGGTTTGCTTCCCCTGCCTCTTCTACAGGGACTAGTAATTAAAAAAAACCTCATCCTGTTGTTCCACTGCCCAGTGGCTCCCTATATCTTCAAGGATCAAGTCAAAATGCCTTAGCTTAAGCACAAAGCCCTCTCTGCCCTCTGTCCTCCTGTGCCTCCAATCTCCCCTACCCCCCACAACTCACCTCTCTGCGGTCCTGCGGTCTAGGTCTCTGCTGCTCCAAGTGTGCTCCAGAGACCAGCAGTATAAGCATCACTTGGGAGCTCCAGATCTGAATCAGAGCCTGCATTTTAACACGGTCCACAGGTGATTTGTGTGCACCTTAATGTTTGAGGAGCACTGCTCTCTAATTCCCGCCTTTCCGGCCATATCCTCTCACTTCCACTCCTCTGAACACTCAGTGCAGTTTGCTTTAATTTTTTACCCATGTGTCACATGACCTTTAAAAAGTCAACACTGAAAGGCATACGTCCCTTGCATCCCTTCAATCCTTCCTCCATTTCAATTCTTTAAACTCCTTGTATTACTTTTCCATTGCTGCTGTAATGATTTTTTGCCAATTTAGCAGCTTAAAACAACACAAATGTATTCTCTCGTAGTTCTGGAGGTCAGAAGTCAGACATGAGGATGAAGGGACTGAAGTCAGGGTGTCAGTAGGGCTGGTTCCTTCTGGAGGCTCCAGGGGAAATCGGTTCCTTGCCTCTTCCAGCGTCTCTTGGCTGCCACCATTCTTTGGCTCTTTGGCACATGGATCACTTTAATCTTGACTTTTCATCCTCACCTCACCTTCTCTCCACACTTTGACCTTCTCGCCTTCCTCTTATAGTGACCATTGTGATTATATTGGTTCCACCTGGATCACACAGGCCCCTATCCTGGTCTCCAGATCCTCAATTTCTGCAAAGTCCCTTTTGCCATATAAAGTATAACATTGACAACTTCCAGGGATTAGGATGTGGACATCTTTGGGGGGCCATTATTCATCCCGCCACATTCCCTTAGCTGTGTCTTTTGTTATTTGGCTCTGAATATCTGTTAACGTGTATATTGCTATCTCTTGATTAATCAATGTTAGATCTTATTAATTTCTTTCCCCCATTCTCCCAATATAATCATTCAGTATTTCAGGCTTTCCTTTATTATGACTCTGAAAATATTTTCTCACTGCCAAGCCAGTTATACTCTACATTTTTTTCCTTTCAAAACTTTGAAAAAATTTCATTTTATTTTTGCATTTTCTTAGTTTCCTTTGAACATTTGATGGCCTTCCTTTAGCTTTTGTGACTGTTCTACAAAGTGCCTCTTGATGAAAATTTCCACACAATTTTCCACTTTGTGCCTGTCAGATAACTGTCAATTTCGGGTTTCTTTCCCTTCTGGAAATATCCCTCCTCTCCTCCTCCTCCCTCCTGACTTAACCTGTGCTGGTTGTTCTTTCAGCCTCCTACACAGCTGTGGTTCTGGGACTGTCCTTTCACGGAATGATTCCCAACCTCATCTGCACATTGGAATCACCTGGGGGGCTTTAAAGTTCCCTGATGCCTGGGTCACACCCCCTGAGCTCCTGCTGTATTGTGGCCTGGGCTTCAGGCTTTTAAAGCTCCCCAGGTAATTCTACTCTGCAGCCAAGTATGAGAATCACTGCTGTAACATCATCTGGGGAGTTGCTTTTGTTGCTTTCCTGTGTTGGGTTCCCTGATTTCTGGTTCTCTATTTTTAAAATTTATTTCTTTGTTTTGGTGGAGCATATTATTTAGTAGCTTGCCAAGAGAAGATGTATGTTCAAGCCCTTGCATGTCTGAAACTGTCTTTATTCAGCCCTCACACTTAGCTTGCAATTTTCTGTTAAGTATTCCAAATTGCAAATAATTTTCCTTTAGCGTTTTGAAGGCATTGCTCTTCTAACTTTGAGTTATTTGTTCCTGAGAAATCCAAGGCCATCTGAATTTCAGTTCTTATATGAGGTCTTTTCTCTGCTTCCCCTGGAAATAATTTAATCCCTCCTTTTTTCTGATATTCTGTAATTTCATAATGTGCCTTAGTGGGAGGGTCATTTTTATTCATTTTAAGTCTGGAAACTTATCTCTAGTTTTAGATGATTCTCTTGTGTTATTTCTTTGATTTATTTCCCTTCATTTTCTCTTTATGGGATTCTTATTATTCAAATCTTAGGCCTCCTTGATTTATCTCTTCTTTTTTGTAAAAAATTTTTCTCCTCTAATTTACCTTTGACTACTTTTTTCCCCTTACTTCCTGGCATATTGAGCTAGAAAAAACCCCAGTCCTTTCTCTTCTGAGTGTCTCCTTTACTCCTGCCCCACTGACACACACACAACACTTCTGAGGCCAGATGTGTGTGGTGTTTTCCCCACCAAGCAGTCCTGCAACACCAGCCGGGTGTCCTACCATTCAACTCAGTTCTGACACTCTCTGCCTGGTGATAGCGTCAGATTCCACAGGGTAAGGACTCAGTCCCACAAGACTGCTCCCCACTTCAGATGCCAGTCACAAGTGGTAGGTCCCCAGGGTACCCACAACTTTGGTCCAACTTGGCCACAAATCACAAGTTCCCACAACCTGTACCTGGGGTTTACTTAATTTACTAGAGCCACTCACAGAACTCATACTACTATATACTTACTTATGTTTACCAGTTTATTAAAGGGTGGATACAGATGAACAGCCAGATGAAGAGATACATAGGGTGAGGTCAGGGAGGGTCCCGAGTGCAGAAGCTTCTGTCCCTGTGGAGTCGGGGTGTGGTCACCCTCCTGGTATATGGATATGTTCACCTACCTGACAGTTCCCGGAACCCCCATGCCTCTGGGACTTTTATGGAGGCTTCCTCCTGTAGGCATGATCAATTATTAATTCCACTTCCAGCTCCTTTTTCCTCTCTGGAGGATGGGGGTTTGAGACTGAAAATTGCAAACTTCTAATCATGGCTCCGTCTTTCTGGTGACCAGCCCCCGTGCAGGAGTCATCCAGGATCCCACATGGAGTTGCCTCAGTAGAACAAAAGATGCTCGTTATGCTCTGACCACTTAGGAAATTATGAGGATTTTAAGGAGCCCTGAGTCAGGGATGGGGTCAAAGACGAAATATTAGAACAAGAGATGCTCCTAAAGCTCTTATCATTTAGGAAATTACAAAGGTTTTAGGAGCTCTATGCCAGGAACTTGGGGCAGATATATGTATACACACACACACACACACACACACACACGATACTATATACAAAATGTATATAAAAATATAAAATATATATAACTTTTTTGTTGTCTCACACATTTTATTGACCTTCTAAATATTTTACTGGTTTGTCTTTTTGTGGGGAAAGAGGAGATATTTTTAATTTCTAAGAACTCCTCTTTGCTGCCTTTAAAAAATAACAACCTGTTCTTGTTTCATGGATAAAATATCACCCTCTACGTCTTAGAGGAAACAGTACAGGGAGCAGTAGAAAACTTCAAAGAAGGGGGCCCAGAGGCTCACCGCTTAGTATGTAGGAGTTTACACAATCCCTTCATTCTCGCCCTGGGATATGACCACAGCTGCCTTATGTACTAGGCCTGTCTGGTTTAGTTGATCCAGAGGATATACTTTTTTTTTTTTTTTTTTAATTAATTAATTAATTAATTTTTATTTTTGGCGGTGTTGGGTCTTCGTTTCTGTGTGAGGGCTTTCTCTAGTTGTGGTGAGCAGGGGCCACTCTTCTTCACGGTGCGCGGGCCTCTCACTGTCGCGGCCTCTCTTGTTGCGGAGCACAGGCTCCAGACGCACAGGCTCAGTAGTTGTGGCTCACGGGCCTAGTTGCTCCGCAGCACGTGGGATCTTCCCAGACCATGGCTCAAACCCGTATCCCCTGCATTGGCAAGCAGATTCTCAACCACTGCGCCACCAGGGAAGCCCCTTGAGGATATACTTTTGATTTCCTCTCAAGCCTGGGAGAATTAGCACCTGAATTTTCAGGGTGGAAGCAGACATAGGCACCATCCTTTCATCCAACTGTCTTCCCCAGTAGCTGGTGCATCAATTTCTGGGGCCCTCACATTGTTCTGTGGAAAAAGCTGGCTTCTTGTGAGTCCTCTGTCCCCACCCAGCAAGTCTTTAGGTTTGCTCTTTCCTCTCCTAAGCCACTTACCATTTCTTCATCTACTTTGTCTTCATAGATTTTTGTCTGGGAATACAGATTTCTCTTGGGTTTTGAAGCAGGGTTTGTGTTTGTTTCATTTCCTCCTCTGTTTAGGGTAATTTCTGAGAGGAGAATGGAGCAGAAACATATTCACTTCACCATCTTGAAATGAGAACTTAGTGCTTGTCAGGGATTGAATTGTGTCCCCTCAAAATTTATATGTCGAAGACCTAACCTCCTGTACTTCAGAATGTGATCTTATTTGGAGACTGGATCTTTACAGAGGTCAAGTTAAAATGAGATCTAATCCAATAGGAAAGGAATCCTTATAAAAACGGGAAATTTGGACACAGGAACAGACATGTATAGAGGGACGATGATGTGAAGAGACACGGGGAGAAGACGGTCATCTGTAAGCAAGGAGAGAGGCCTAGCTCCTTCCCTCACAGCCCTCAGAAGGAAACAACCTTGCAGACACCTTGATTTTGGACTTCTAACTTCCATGTGAGGCAATGAATATCTGTTGTTTAAGCCACCCAGTCTGTGGTACTTTGTTATGGCAGCCTGAGCCAACTAATACAATGCCATTTTTCATTTATTCACACAGTGCCCCGCCCCGCTTAGTCTGATTCCTACTCTTTAAGACACAACCTAGTGTCACCCAGTTTGAGAAGGTGTCCTTGATCCAGTTTAATTAAATGTCCTTCTTTTTAGCATCCTTTGTCACAATACCTCTCATGATGTCACAATACCTGTAATCATTAGTCTCATTAATCTTTTTGTCTGACTTCCACACTAGGCTATGAGCACTTGAGGTCTGGGGTCATGTCTGACCACAGTGCTTGTGCATAGGAGGCTGAAATATTGCTTATTGAATGAATATATTATAAGCATAGCTTGTGGGGGAGGATGACTAAAAGTGTATATTTTAGTTGAATAACAAAAAATTTACTATTAATATGTTAAATCAATATTTTATGATAGAAAAATAATGTGAATATGACATAGAAATTTCTGGGACTTTAGAACTAAGAAAAATAGTGATCAAAAGTTTTTTTCCCCCTATTTTTGAACAGAAACTTCCTGTCATGCCCAGGGATCACAGCAAGCATTAGGACTGCAAGTAACTTTGAACTCTTTGTAGTTGAGATGCCATGTGACTTCCTAGCTTCTGTGGCCTTTTCATTGACACTTTATGTGTCTAACCATTTTTTTTCCTGACTCAAAAACTAGGACCCATATTTTGATAAAAGAACAGCAAAGTGGTTAAGTTTAAAAGAAAGGTATACAAATAGGTTCCTCAATAAAGTCATCATATCTGCTTTAACTATCTTACTCCTCCTTTTAGTCCCTTGACTATAAGATGTGCCCCTGGCCCCCTTCCCACCTTTCAGATCTTGTATGGAATATTTGTGATAAAAACTAGCCTTCTCTAATATAAAAAGAAGGGCTCATGGGAGAATGACGCCCCCTCCTTTATATCTTACCACAGTCCCCTTGTCTTCAGGATATGGATACAACAAAGTCCTAGGATATGTGTGCCTGTCTAAGGTAGCAGGGTTTGCATATATGTGGGCTTTCTGAACACATCTGGAGCTCCACCTTTCTAATTGGTAGTGCTATAGCTGATACAATTCTGAGAGCCTCTCTCCCTTTCTGGCAAGTGCTTCTCATTATTTGATGGAATATGGGTTTTATAGTGACAGAAATGGGGGAATGAATTAAGAAGTGCTTGAGAAAAATTATGGTGAGAGAAAAGGGGGGATCAGGCTACATAAGCTTTATGGATTATTAGTCCAAAGAACTAGGCCTGAAATATGTCACCTGCTGCCATGATGCTGCTGGTAGTTTTATGAGAACAATGGATTTCCTACGCATTAACTTATCAGGCTGGCCTCTCTGCCTTACAGAGGGTGGGCTACAAATCAGTGTGAGGGAGAGAAAGTGACATGGACAGATAGAATACTTGAAATCTCATAAATTCCAGCACACATGGTCTCTGCGCCCATGGGGGGAACCCTGACGTGGAGAGTCACTGGGACTGAAGGACATCTTACCGTGTGTGCTGGCTCTTCCGAGGGTCCCCCTTGAGGTCCTAATTCAGCCAGGAATGATGGCTCCTGTGCTCCTGAACAGGCTTTGCTTTCCCTCTCAGGAACAGAAGTGAGCTTCAGGTACAGATTAGGGATGCAAAGACCTGGAGAGAAAGGCATCTCTGGGATTACATGGTATCAATCAGCAGCTGACACGCTGTTTAATAGGATAGCATTAATGAGCAGTAGACATGTCAGTGCTTCTGTAGTCAGTGTCACCATTGCTTGCCTCTGATATTTACCAGCTAGTTGGAATGTTCTTGAAAAATATATTTAACTTTCCTCTGATTCAAATCCTTCTCATTAGAAAGAATAAACTATGTTGATTATCTCTGAGGGGATATTTTTAAAGTTTAATGAAACAAACATTTAGATCATCCTTTAAAACGTGCTGGATGATTGTGCTCGTACTCACCTTCTTTTTGTATATCCCAAGGGGCGTCTGCAGACATATGCATACATCACTCAGTAAGCAACTGTATATGGAGAGCTTACTATATGCTTAGTATGAGGTCAATTTGTTAGAACCAGACCCATGATAGGCAGACCAGTACATTGTTGTGATGCTTTTTTCCATGATTTTTTTTTCCTATACCATTACAGGCCAGAAGACAGGCTTATATGGATTCTATAAGGGAAGAAAGTAAAAAATTGCAAAAGATGAAGGATGAACACCGCCAGAAGGTATTCAAAGACCCAATTAGCCACTGCTAATTATTTGCTTGGGGTACTAGATAATTTTGAAGGGTTTCGGAACAGAAATACCTACATACGTGAAAATCACAATAAAAAAACCCCACAGGTGTTAAAAATGGTGAGATGTGAGTGTGTTTTAAGAGTATGGTGGTGTGGTGGCTCCTTCTGGTCAAAACTCTCATGATACTTAGCCTCATAGGGGCTACAATGTGTCTGCTGTAGTTGGTGCCAGCATCTCATGGAGAAGATGATAGAACACTTGGGAACTTATGATCTACAAAACATAACCAATGCCACTGCCATTTTTTAAACCAAAGGTATATGATATTGCAAATAGTGTCCAGAGACGACTATAATGCATAACAAACAAAGCAGGCATACAAAATCATGAAACTGGCTTAAATGTTCATCTAAAAATATACATAGAATGAAAAGTAAGGATACTCTACACATATACAAATATGTGAGGCATTCCAAACAAAACATAAAATTCCAAATAAAACGAGCAACAGAAATCAGTGAAATGAATACAGAACCTCCTAAGAAAAGTACTTAAAGGGTAATCCTTATTAGAATATGAAATTTCTGGCATGTAACTGAAAACAGTGTTGTGACTTGATGGTCATACCTGCCTTTGATATGTAGGCTCAGTGGTGCCAGAGGCTCCTCAACAAGGGCTGGGAGTGATGGGGAAGATGGGAGTCAGCTCCAAGGGGCCACTTCATTCCAGGTCCTTCAAAAAAGCAAAATAAATTATTCAGCTAGTTGAAGACCATTATATTCCCCATCATTTTTATTTTCCAACATTTTTCTTGCTGTGTTTGTGGTGATATCCTGTCATTTCTTCCAGAATATCTTTTTTTTTAATTTTATAAATTTATTTATTTATTTTTTGTATTTTTGGCTGTGTTGGGTCTTTGTTGCTGTGCGCGGGCTTTCTCTAGTTGCGGTAAGCGGGGGCTACTCTTCGTTGCAGTGCGCGGGCTTCTCATTGCGGTGGCTTCTCTTGTTGCGGAGCACAGGCTTTAGGCGCGTGGGCTTCAGTAGTTGTGGCACATGGGCTCAATAATTGTGGCTCGTGGGCTCTAGAGCACAGGCTCAGTAGTTGTGGTGCACGGGCTTAGCTGCTCCATGGCATGTGGGATCTTCCCGGGCCAGGGCTCGAACCCGTGTCCCCTGCATTGGCAGGTGGATTCTTAACCACTGTGCCACCAGGGAAGCTCTCTTCCAGAATATCTCTTAAATCTGTTTCTTCAATTATACAATTAACTGAATACTAACTCCCATTCTGAGTTCCTCGATTTCATTTAATTTGGTTTTTTTTCCCTTATGTCTTTGTTGCACAAGGTAACTTATTATAGCAATTGTGTGTGGAAATCATATTATGAAATATGTACTAATTGTCATTGCTGTAATTTGACCCTTTTGAGTGCTACCCTCCTCCCCAAAGTGGTCAATTTCTTACTCATTCATAATTTCATCCAGCATACAATATAAATGACTGTGTCACTGAGCTGTTTTGTGCATAGTACGTAGTAATTAAATTGTTGAAAGAAATAATATAAGTTACCAATTTAGTTATTAAGCTACTATATAAGCAATAAAGAAACCATGAAACATTTTTATCCCTTGGTGTTTAAAAAATTTTTTTTCTTTTGACAAAGGCCTCATATTGAAATCTACAATTAAAGAAGCAATGTTACAGTAAGATTCTAGTAATTAGCATGTGGAAACTAAACCTGGTATACACTCATGTTGTATTTTCAGTAATGTCTGTTAAATCACATGAAGTGTTTCTGTGATCCTTTAACTTATTCCTAGGTCCTGAGGTACTTAGATACTGAGGGGAGTGTTATGAAATCAGTGTAGATACGATTTACTTTAAAATAACTTTTAGTGAATTTTAAATAGTGTTTTATAAAGTTTGGTGTATATATTTAGAATGTAAAAACCATTAAAAGTAGAATATTTTACAAAGAGAATGCTCAACAGATTAGAAAATCAGATCTGGGATTTAATTTTCAGGTTGAGCAGTTATTTTAAACAGTGAAAATTAAGCTTTTTATTTCTTAATCTTGTTTTTCTTCTGGAGTTAGACAAATATTGATACATACATATTTTCTGGTTACTAATTAAACATATTTTTTTTAACATAAATTATTTCCCTTTACTTGCTGAAGCTTTCAGTAAAATGAATCACGAGTGTATAGATAATTCCATCACTAGGGACTTCAATAAGGGTAGAATACATAAGGATATTTACCTTCTTTTTGCTTCTCTCCCTTTTTGCTCAGTCTGTTGTTGTTAGAAAATGTCCCCTGGAGGCATTTCCTGGCTGGTAGAGTCTGTTACTCCTTATCACTTCAGTGGTTTACCTTAAGAAAATAAGAAGAATCATGTTTATGGTAGGAAGATACAGAAAATAACACATTTGAATAAACCTACCTAGGAAGACAAAAGACCTGTATGCAGAAAACTATAAGACACTGATGAAAGAAATTAAAAATGATACCAACAGATGGAGAGATATACCATGTTCTTGGATTGGAAGAATCAATATTGTGAAAATGACTATACTACCCAAAGCAATCTACAGATTCAGTGCAATCCCTATCAAATTACCAATGTCATTTTTTACAGAACTAGAACAAAAAAATATTAAAATTTGTATGGAGACACAAAAGACCCCGAATAGACAAAGCAGTCTTGA
The DNA here is from genome assembly GCF_028564815.1 of Eubalaena glacialis. Classification (NCBI taxonomy): domain Eukaryota; kingdom Metazoa; phylum Chordata; class Mammalia; order Artiodactyla; family Balaenidae; genus Eubalaena; species Eubalaena glacialis. Next base: position 66,414,757 of record NC_083731.1, on the reverse strand, counting down.
GGGAAAAAAGTGGAGCTGGAGGAATCAGACTCCCTGACTTCAGACTATACTACAAAGCTACAGTAATCAAGACAATATGGTACTGTCACAAAAAGAGAAATATAGATCAATGGGACAAGATAGAAAGCCTAGAGATAAACCCACGCACCTATGGTCAACTAATCTATGACAAAGGAGGCAAGGATATACAATGGAGAAAAGACAGTCTCTTCAATAAGTGGTGCTGGGAAAACTGGACAGCTACATGTAAAAAATTGAAATTAGAACACTCCCTAACACCATACACAAAAATAAACTCAAAATGGATTAGAGACCTAAATGTAAGACTGGACACTATAAAACTTTTAGAGGAAAACATAGGAAGAAGACTCTTTGACATAAATCACAGCAAGATCTTTTCTGATCCAACTCCTAGAGGAATGGAAATAAAAACAAAAATAAACAAATGGGACCTAATGAAACTTCAAAGCTTTTGCACAGCAAAGGAAACCATAAACAAGATGAAAAGACAATCCTCAGAATGGGAGAAAATATTTGCAAACGAATCAACAGACAAAGGATTAATTTGAAAAATATATAAACAGCTCATGCAGCTCAATATTAAAAAAACAAACAACCCAATCCAAAAATGGGCAGAAGACCTAAATAGACATTTCTCCAAAGAAGACATACAGATGGCCAAGAAGCACATGAAAAGCTGCTCAGCATCACTAATTATTAGAGAAATGCAAATCAAAACTACAATGAGGTATCACCTCACACCAGTTAGAATGGGCATCATCAGAAAATCTACAAACAACAAATGCTGGAGAGGGTGTGGAGGAAAGGGAACCCTCTTGCACTGTTGGTGGGCATGTAAATTGATACAGCCACTATGGAGAACAGTAGGGAGGTTCCTTAAAAAAGTAAAAATAGACTTGCCATATGATCCAGCAATCCCACTACTGGGCATATACCCAGAGAAAACCATAATTCAAAAAAAGTCATGTACCAAAATGTTCATTGCAGCTCTGTTTACAACAGCCAGGTCATGGAAGCAACCTAAATGCCCATCGACAGATGAATGGATAAAGAAGATGTGGTACATATATACAATGGAATATTATGCAGCCATAAAAAGGAACGAAATTGGGTCATTTGTTGAGACATGGATGGATCTAGAGACTGTCATACAGAGTGAAGTAAGTCAGAAAGAGAAAAGCAAATATCGTATATTAACGCATATATGTGGAACCTAGAAAAATGGTACAGATGAACATGTTTGCAGGGCAGAAATTGAGACACAGATGTAGAGAACAAACGTATGGACACCAAGGGGGGAAGCGGCGGGGGGGTGGGCATGGTGGTGTGATGAATTGGGAGATTGGGATTGACATGTATACACTGATGTGTATAAAACTGATGACTAATAAGAACCTGCTGTATAAAAAAATAAATAAAATAAAATTCAAAAAAAAAATCATGTTTATGGTAGGAAGATACAGAAAATAACACATTTGTATCATTGCGTCTATTCATGTGTTTGTTCATTCCATTCATTCAATAAGTATTTATTGAACACCTGCTGTGGAGTAATTGGAAAGTAGATTCTCTAGGTTAAGTTGAGGTGACAGCACATTGATCCTGCCCTGTATGTCCCTGACTTTCACATTCTTGCATTACGCTGGTCTCTGGGGACAGTAGGTTCTTCCTTAAGTTTAACTTCTCAGTATTTTACATTTGATTCAATTCCCTCTTCTAGAAATTTATTTACAATTCCCTTTCCAACCTATGCCTTCAGTATATTCTCCACTGACTACTACATTTTTTGTCAACAAACATGCTGACTCTTGCCATTCTAAACAAAGAAGCCAACCAACTCCTTCTTCTGCTTCTACCAAAAAAAAAAAAAAAAAAGTCAAAGGTAATATTACTGTAATCACACCTTTATTGCCCACTTTGTCCTTAATGCTTTATGTTCTGGTTTATATTCATAAATATTCTTACTGAAACTGCTCTCTAAAGGTAAAATCCCTTCTGAACATTCAATTCAGTGGTCTTTTTGAAATCCCTCTATCCCTGTAACTCTGACATTATTTAACACCATATTAAGCTTTCCTTTTCTGGCTTTCTTTTTTTTTTTACTTTATTATTCTGGTTGATCTATCTCAGAGTAATCCATCCCAGTATTCATTCATCCATCTGTCCATCCTCTCAACAAACATGTACTGAGCTCCTATTATGTACTGAGCCTTCTGCAAGATGCTGGAGCTCCAATTAGAAACAGGATAGACAAGGTCCCTGCTCTCCTGAATTTTACTTTTTCATGGAGAAGATGGACAATTAAAAGGAGAAAAATAAAAAACATTGCACTTTTATTTTATAGTGAGTAATCACTTGGTAGTAATTAATGCTACACAAGAAAATATTGTGTTGTGATAACTTCAGAGTGGTGTATCAAATATTGTCAATTGCCTAATTCTCTCCTAAAACCCTGTTTTTTTCCTTCATGTATTCATCCTACTCAGCATGGCCTGTGTTTCCGAGAAGTCAGAAGAAATCAGTCCAGGGATCCATTTGCAAATGGTCTAACTGATCAAGGAAATTCTATTCTCCTTAACTATGATTGGTTCAGCCATTGATATGGGAAGTAGTTCCAACCAATGAGACTTATGAGAAGCCTGCCTTTCAGTACAGATTTTTATTAATATGTAATATACTACTCTTCCGATTTAGTGATTTTTGGCTTTATGTTTTTGGTCTTTTAATTTTGTCTGATTCTAATATATTTTTGTACCATCCTTCTTGTTAGAACTTATGTGGCAATTTCTTTTTCCATCACTTAATATTAACCCCTGTGTGTCACTTGGCTTCAATTAGATTTCTAGTGACAAAAATGGCTTTTTCTTTTACCCAATTTTGTAGTCTCTTTTAATATATTCTCATTTATTGTGATTGCTAGTGTATTTGCACATATTCTTGCTACAGAATTTACTTCTTTTTCTAATATCTTTATCAGAGTATAATTACTTTACAGTGTTGTGTTAGTTTCTGCTGTATAACAAAGTGAATCAGCTATATGCATACGTATATCCCCATATGCCCTCCCTCTTGCGTCTCCCTCCCACCCTCCTTATCCCACCCCTCCAGGTGGTCGCAAAGCACTGAGCTGATCTCCTTGTGCTATGCAGCTGCTTCCCACTAGCTATTTTACATTTGGTAGTGTATATATGTCCATGCCACTCTCTCACTTCGTCCCAGCTTACCCTTCCCCCTCCCCTTGTCCTCAAGTCCATTCTCTACGTCTGTGTCTTTATTCCTGTCCTGCCCCTAGGTTCATGAGAACCATTTTTTTTTTTTCGATTCCATATATATGTGTTAGCATACGGTATTTGTTTTTCTCTTTCTGACTTACTTCACTCTGTATGACAGACTCTAGGTCCATCCACCTCACTACAAATAACACAATTTCATTTCTTTTTATGGCTGAGTAATATTCCATTATATATATGCGTGCCACACTTCTTTATCCATTCATCTGTCGATGGACACTGAGGTTGCTTCCATGTCCTGGCTATTGTAAACAGTGCTGCATTGAACATTGTGGTACATGACTCTTTTTGAATTATGGTTTTGTCAGGGTATATGCCCAGTAGTGGGACTGCTGGGTCATATGGTAGTTCTATTTTTAGTTTTTTAAGGAACCTCCATACTGTTCTCCATAGTGGCTGTATCAATTTACATTCCCACCAACAGTGCAAGAGGGTTCCCTTTTCTCCACACCCTCTCCAGCATTTATGTAGATTTTTTGATGATGGCCATTCTCACCGGTGTGAGGTGATACCTCATTGTAGTTTTGATTTGCATTTCTCTAATGATTAGTGATGTTGAGCATCTTTTCATGAGTTTGTTGGCAATCTGTATATCTTCTTCGGAGAAATGTCTATTTAGGTCTTCTGCCCATTTTTGGATTGGGTTGTTTGTTTTTTTGATATTGAGCTTCATGAGCTGCTTATATATTTTGGAGATTAATCCTTTGTCAGTTGCTTCGTTTGCAAATATTTTCTCCCATTCTGAGGATTGTCTTTTTGTCTTTTTTTATGGTTTCCTTTGCTGTGCAAAAGCTTTTAAGTTTCATTAGGCCCCATTTGTTTATTTTTATTTCTATTTCTCTAGGAGGTGGGTCAAAAAGGATCTTGCTGTGATTTATGTCATAGAGTGTTTTGCCTATGTTTCCCTCTAAGAGTTTTATAGTGCCTGGCCTTACATTTAGGTCTTTAATCCATTTTGAGTTTATTTTTGTGTATGGTGTTAGGTGGTGTTCTAATTTCATTCTTTTACATGTAGCTGTCCAGTTTTCCCAGCCACTTATTGAGGAGGCTGTCTTTTCTCCATTGTATACTCTTGCCTCCTTTGTCAAATATAAGGTGACCATATGTTCGTGGGTTTATCTCTGGGCTCTCTATCCTGTTCCATTGATCTATATTTCTGTTTTTGTGCCAGTACCATACTGTCTTGATTACTGTAGCTTTGTAGTATAGTCTGAAGTCTGGGAGCCTGATTCCTCCAGCTCCATTTTTCTTTCTCAAGATTTCTTTGGCTATTCAGGGTCTTCTGTGTTTCCATGCAAAGTGTGAAGTTTTTTGTTCTAATTCTCTGAAAAATGCCATTGGTAGTTTGATAAGGATTGCATTGAATCTGCAGATTGCTTTGGGTAGTACAGTCATTTTCACAGTATTGATTCTTCCAATCCAAGAACATGGTATATCTCTCCATCTGTTTGTATTATCTTTAACTTCTTTCATCAGTGTCTTATAGTTTTCTGCGTACAGGTCTTTTGTCTCCTTAGGTAGGTTTATTCCTAGATATTTTATTCTTTTTGTTGCAATGGTAAATGGGAGTGTTTCCTTAATGTCTCTTTCAGAGTTTTCATCATTAGTGTGTAAGAATGCAAGAGATTTCTGTGCATTCTGTGCATTAATTTTGTATCCTGCTACTTTACCAAATTCATTGATTAGCTGTAGTAGTTTTCTGGTAGCATCTTTAGGATTCTCTATGTATAGTATCATGTCATCTACAAACAGTGACAGTTTTACTTCTTCTTTTCCAATTTGGATTCCTTTTATTTCTTTTTCTTCTCTGATTGCCGTGGCTAAAACTTCCAAAACTATGTTGAATAATAGTGGTGAGAGTGGGCAACCTTGTCTTGTTCCTGATTTTAGAGGAAATGGTTTCAGTTTTTCATCATTGAGAATGATGTTGGCTGTGGCTTTGTCATATATGGCTTTAATTATGTTGAGGTAAGTCCCCTCTATGCCTACTTTCTGGAGGGTTTTTATAATAAATGGGTGTTGAATTTTGTCACAACTTTTTTCTGCATCTATTGAGATGATCATATTGTATTTCTCCTTCAGTTTGTTAATATGGTGTATCACATTGATTGATTGGCATATACTGAAGAATCATTGCATTCCTGGGATAAACCCCACTTGTTCATAGTGTATGATCCTTTCAATGTGCTGTTGGATTCTGTTTGCTAGTGTTTTGTTAAGGATTGTTGCATCTATGTTCATCAGTGTTATTGGCCTGTAGTTTTCTTTCTTTGTGACATCTTTGTCTGGTTTTGTATCAGGGTGATGGTGGCCTCATAGAATGAGTTTGGGAGTATTTGTCCCTCTGCTACATTTTGGAAGAGTTTGAGAAGGATAGGTGTTAGCTCTTCTCTAAATGTTTGATAGAATTCGCCTCTGAAGCCATCCGGTCCTGGGTTTTTGTTTGTTGGAAGATTTTTAATTACAGTCTCAATTTCAATGCTTGTGATTGGTCTGTTTATACTTTCTATTTCTTCCTGGTTCTGTCTCAGAAGGCTGTGCTTTTCTTAGAATTTGCCCATTTCTTCCAGGTTGTCCACTTTATTGGCATATAGTTGCTTATAGTAATCTGTCATGATCCTTTGTATTTCTGCAGTGTCAGTTGTTACTTCTCCTTTTTCATTTCTAATTCTGTTGATTTGAGCCTTCTCCCTTTTTTTCTTGATGAGTCTGGCTAATGGTTTATCAATTTTGTTTATCTTCTCAAAGAACCAGCTTTTAGTTTTATTGATCTTTGCTATCGTTTCCTTCATTACTTTTTCATTTATTTCAGATCTGATCTTTATGATTTCTTTCCTTCTGCTAACTTTGGGGTTTTTTTTTGTTCTTTCTCTAATCGCGTTAGGTTGTTTGAGATGTTTCTTGTTTCTTGAGGTAGGATTGTATTGCTATAAACTTACCTCTTAGGACTGCTTTTGCTGTGTCCCATAGGTTTTGGGTCGTCGTGTTTTCACTGTCATTTGTTTCTAGGTATTTTTTATTTCTTGTTTGATTTCTTCAGTGATCTCTAGGTTATTTAGTAGCGTATTGCTTAGCCTCCATGTGTTTGTACTTTTTACAGTTTTTTTCCTGTAATTGATATCTAGTCTCATAGAGTTGTGGTCAGAAAAGATACTTGATACGATTTCAATTTCTTAAATTTAACAAGGCTTGATTTGTGACCCAAGATATGGTCTATCCTGGAGAATGTTCCATGTGCACTTGAGAGGAAAGTGTATTCTGTTGTTTTTGGATGGTATGTCCTATAAATATCAATTAAGTCCATCTTGTTTAATGTGTCATTTAAAGTTTGTGTTTCCTTATTTATTTTCATTTTGGATGATCTGTCCATTGGTGAAAGTTGGGTGTTAAAGTCCCCTCCTATGATTGTGTTACTATTGATTTCCCCTTCTATGGCTGTTAGCATCTGCCTTATGTATTGAGGTACTCCTGTGTTGGATGCATAAATATTTACAATTGTTCTATCTTCTTCTTGGTTTGATCCCTTGATTATTATGTAGTGTCCCTGTTTGTCTCTTGTAATAGTCTTTATTTTAAAGTCTATTTTGTCCGATATGAGAATTGCTACTCCAGCTTTCTTTTGATTTCCTTTTGCATGGAATATCTTTTTCCATCCCCTCACTTTCAGTCTGTATGTGTCCCTAGGTCTGAAGTGGGTAGACAGCATATGTATGGGTCTTGTTTATGTATCCATTCAGCCAGTCTGTGTCTTTTGGTTGGAGCTTTTAATCCATTTACATTTAAGGTAATTATCCATATGTATGTTCCTATTACCATTTTCTTAATTGCTTTGGGTTTGTTTTTGTAGGTCTTTTCCTTCTCTTGTATTTCCTCTCTAGAGAAGTTCCTTTAGCATTTGTTGTAAAGCTGGTTTGGTGGTGCTGAATTCTCTTAGCTCTTGCTTGTCTGTAAAGGTTTTAATATCTCTGTAGAATCTGAATGAGATCCTTGCTGGGTAGGGTAATCTTCGTTGTTGGTTGTTCCCTTTCATCACTTTAAATATGTCCTGCCACTCCCTTCTGGCTTGCAGAGTTTCTGCTGAACAATCAGCTGTTAACGTTATGGGGATTCCCGTGTATGTTATTTGTTGCTTTTCCTTTGCTGCTTTTAACATTTTTTCTTTTTATTTAATTTTTGATAGTTTGATTAATATGTGTCTCGGTGTGTGTCTCTTTGGGTTTATCCTTATGGGACTCTCTGCACTTCCTGGACTTCACTGACTATTTCCTTTTCCATGTTAGGGAAGTTTTCGACTATAACTGTTCAATTATTTTCTCAGACCCTTTCTTTTTGTCTTCTTCTTCTGGGACCCCTATAATTCGAATGTTGGTGTGTTTAATGTTGTCCCAGAGGTCTCTGAGACTGTCCTCAATTCTTTTCATTCTTTTTTCTTTTTTTTTATCCTGCTCCCTGGAAGTTATTTCCACCCTTTTATCTTCCAGGTCACTTATCCATTCTTCTGCCTCAGTTATTCTGTTATTGATTCCTTCTAGAGTATTTTTAATTTCAGTTATTGTGTTGTTCATCACTGTTTGTTTGCTCTTTAGTTCTTCTAGATCCTCGTTAGATGTTTCTTGTATTTTCTCCATTATGTTTCCGAGATTTGGATCATCTTTACTATCATTACTCTGAATTCTTTTTCAGGTAGGTTGCCTATTTGTCTTCATTTATTTGGTCTTGTAGGTTTTTACCGTGCTCCTCCTTCTGTAACGTATCTTTTTGTTGTTTCATTTTTTTTTTTTTTTGATGGGTGATGCTGTATTCCTGTATTACTGGTTGTTTGGCCTGAGATGTCCAGCACTGGAGTTTGCAGGCAGTTGGATAGAGCTGGGTCTTGGTGCTGAGATGAGGACCTCTGGGAGGCCTCACTCCGATTGATATTCCCTGGTTTCTGAGGTTCTCTGTTAGTCCAGCAATTTGGACTTGGATCTCCCACCACAGGAGCTTGGGCCCGACCTCCGGCCTGGGAACCAAGATCCTGCAAGCCTCATGGTGTGGTTAAAAAAAAAAAAAAAAAAAAAAAAAAAATTAGAAAGAAAGAAAAAAAGGAGCAATACAATATCAAAGAATTAAAATACAAAATAAAATTAGAAAGATAAAAAAATATATTAGGAAAAATAAAACTATAATTGAAACAACTGCAACAAGGTAAAATAAAACCACAACAGAAAAAAGAAAAAAAAAAAAAACAACGGGGGAGGGAAAATATGCCAAAATGAGAGTACAATAACAAAGTATAAAGAATTAAATAAAATTAGACAAGTAAAAGATTTATTAGGAAAAATAAAAATATAAAAGAATCAACAACAATGAATCAACAAGGTAAAACAGAACCCCAATCTAAAAGAGGAAAAAAAAAAAAAAGAAGCCTTGGCTATGGGGGTGGAGTTTAGGTGGGGGATGGAACTTAGGCAGGGGTGGGGTTTTGGGTGGGGTGGGACCTAGGCGGGTGGGGGGGTGACATTTTAGCGGGGGGCAGGGCCTAGTTGGGGTGACGTTGAAGCATGGGGCAGGGCCTCTGCTTAGGACCTGCATGTAAGGGGAAAGGCCAGATGTCGAAAGGAGGGCTTCCGGAGTGTGGAGTTCCGGAGTTTGGAGGTAGGGCACTGAGTGAGGTTGTGTGGGTGGGGTTTAGCCCCAGCGCATTGGAGGGGTCTCAGAGTGTAGAGGTGGGGCCCTGGGGGGTGTGTAGGGGCGGGGCTTGGGCTCTGCACTGCAGGAGGGAGACTCTGAGGGCAGAGGATTAGGCCTGGGAGCCCAACAGGCTTCCTGGTGACTAATGGACAGGGAGAGCACTGCCCCCGTTCCCTTCCATTCCTTCGTGCCCCTCCCCTACCATGTCCCCCAGGGTCTACCCTGTCACCACTGGACCCCTAACTGCGGGTGGGTCCCGCTGGGTGCAGTAGCTCCTCCCCTCCCCCAGCCACCCCTCAGGGGTGCCGGTCCTGGAGGTCTGGCCTTTACTTTTGCTCCCCCTTCCCTCCCTCCCACTCCCTCAGGACCCGTGCGGCTGGAGGAGGCATAGGTGGGCAGAGGATCAGGCCCAGGATCTCAGCATGTTCCTGGGGGCCCAAATGGGCAGTGGAAACCTGGCCACGCTCCCTTTTGATCCTCTGCCCTCCCAATGGTTCCCCAATTTACCCCTTTGGGCGTGGAATGCCTTTCCCTCCCCCAGCCGCCCCTCAGTCCCGTCCCACCTCCACTTCTCCTCCCCCTTCACTCCCTCCATGCCCCACGTCCTATCCGGTTGCTGGGGGTTCCTCCTGTCCCCTTAGATGTCTGTGGTACCCCACCGGTGCCTGGTAGGTGCCCTAGTTGTGAGGAGATTCGAATACTGCGTCCTCCTAGTACGCCATCTTGACTCTGCTCCTCCTACATAATTTACTTTTTAACTACATTTTCTTTCTTGCTTTCTGTTTTTTATTTTCTTGACTCTGAATTTTCTGTTGCATTTATTTATTTTTCCTCTTTTCTCTCCTCTCCTTTCCTCCCCATTGTAAGAAATTTCACAGTCTTTTTGTTTTAAATTTTGTATGACATTTGGTTGGCCTATTTAAGCTGAAAATATAAGTCTCACTCCAGTTCAGGGAAATTTCTATTTTCCTTTCACATTTCTTCCCCTGTATTGTCTCTTCTCTCCATTTCTGGGTTATGTATCAAGTGGCTTTCGGAAATTCTAGATCTGTTCTCTCTCTTAATCGTTTTTCTTATACTTCCTGTCTCTTTGGCCTTTTCCGTTGCATTCTGGAAGAAACCTTGAGCTAGATCATCCTGCTCACTATGTTACTTCATAAGTGTCCATTCTGCTTATTTGGCACATGCATCAAATTTGTTTACCAAGGTTGCTGACTTACTTTTTCATAGCCACGTTCTGCTTTATAAGTGCAGTAGTTTTTCTGATCTCTTCATTGATGGTAATTATACAACCATTAAAATTTTCTATTTACTATTTTAGCAGTACTTTTTTTCCTTTCCATTTTAAGTTTTATCTTGTGTAGTTTTCTTTCTCAAATGTTTGGTGATTCTTGGTTATCTCCTCATGTTTCTTTGGGCACATGGCCAAGTTAGATATACAGGAGCCTGTCTTCTGCATGTGGCAGCCTCTTGTTCTCCTAAAGTCAGCAGGTATTGGGACATTGTCCTGTTTCTCTGAGCTCAGACACCCTTCCTCCATTCACTGTTACCCAAGGGGCTGTGTCAGTGCTTGCTGCTATGTACGCAAGCGTGGGAGGGGAAGAGCCCACTGCCAAGCTCATCTCAGTGTAGTTCTCCAACTGGTCATCTTCATGACTTCCTCCCAGAGCTCCTTCAGAAACACAGCTAACTCAGCCCCAGTTTATCCTGCATGCTTGTTTCTCCATATAATTTATTTTGTCTCCTTTCTACCTTCTAGGAATTCAAAATTTTTTTTCTGATAGGCTGAGTGCACTTACTGATTTTGCATGATTATTGATTTTATATAGTCATTTGGAAAGTAAAAACAAACCAAAAAATGAGAACATACTTAAATTATTCAATGACAGAAAATTATCATAGAATACATTAGAAATCATGGAGAGAGAACTTTATGGGGAATGCATTCAAAGCTGTACCCTGAGATGCTCTACTCAGAGAAAGAAAAATCATAACTTTAAATCCAATCAGTACTCAAAACAGAAATGAATTAAGTATCCAGCCTAAGAATTTAGAACAAGAACAATAAACTATACTGAAGGAAGTAATTAAGAACAGAAATTAATAACAAAACTTCAAGAAACAGCTGTTATAAAAATCCAACAGCTTGTTCTTTGATAAGGTCAACAAAATGAACAGATCTCTGGTAAGTCTAATGAAGAAGAGATTAGTAAAAATGCACAACTGCATTTCTACTGTTTCTACACAACAGTAGAAATGAGGGGCTAGAACCACAGTTTTAGAAAAGATTAAGTTTATATTACTATAGATAATACTATACTAATGAATTGAATATGTGGATTAAGTGAATGGTTTTATGAGAAAATGTAAAATTCTAAAATGATTCAAAGAATTAAAATAAAGACAAATGAAAATGTGAGTGATTTCTAAAATTTTCTGAGAATTACTTCTCCTTAACAAGCTAAACTTGGATAATTTTCCAGGCAAGTTCATTAGAATTTTCAAGGAACAGATTTTTTTTCTATGTTCTACGAATTGTTTCAGAGAAAGGAAAAAGATGAAATAATTTAGAATTAGAATTAATATTATTTAACTATCATCCCCATGATGTCACAACCTTTTAAAGAGAGCAGACACACACACACACACACACACACACACACACAGATTTATAGAGATTAACATCTGAAAGAAAATTCTAACTAATGGGATTTTTTTTTCTCTTAAATAATTTACCAAGACATAGTAAGGTTTTTTCTCGGAATGCAAAGATGACTAGCTATATATTATAACTTTTAATATCATATCACTGCAAATATGATAGGTCATGAGAGAAAAAGAATTTGACTACCTCTGTAGTTGTAAAAAATGGGCATTGGTAAGTTAAAATCTATCAATTAAAAAAAACATAGTGAGCTAGAAATAAAATTTTTTCTCTTAATATACATATAGTCTTCCAAAGCAATAACCAACATTAATGTCAGTGGGAAAATATTAGAATAGTGAACAACATAAGGGTATTTGCAAACCCTACCACTAACCAGTGTTGTTCTGCAAATTCTAACCTAGTGCTTCTCAATGTTATTTGACGAAAAACTCTTTTTAGTGAAGGGGAAAAAACCTTCAGTTTTGCATGGAACAAGGTTTGGGACTTGTTTTAGTCAACTTGATAAGACGAAAATAAAAAAAGGAGTTTGTCCAATTATTGGAAATAAGTAATTTATAGATGACAGCAATCTGCCCATACAACCCAAGAGAATCAACTGAAAAATGCTTAGAACAAATGGAGTTAGAGTTGGTTATAAAACATTTACATAAGAATCAACAACTTCCTCAAATATTAGCAAAAAATTAATTAGAAAATAGGGGATAAAAAGATCTCATCAAAAAGCAACTATGGGGACTTCCCTGGTGGCACAGAGGTTAAAAATCCACCTGCCAATGCAGGGGACACGGGTTCGAGCCCTGGTTCGGGAAGATCCCACATGCCATGGAGCAACTAAGCCCATGCGCCACAACTACTGAGCCTGTGCTCTAGAGCCCGCACGCCACAACTACTGAGCCCGCGTGCCACATCTGCTGAAGCCCGCATGCTTAGAACCCGTGCTCCGCAACGAGGGAAGCCACTGCAATGAGAAGCCTGTGCACCGCAACGAAGAGTAGCCCCAACTCGCTGCAGCTAGAGAAAGCCCGCGCACAGCAACGAAGACCCAGTGCAGCCAAAAGTAAAATAAATAAATAAATAAAATAAAATAAAATAAGATTTAAAAAGCAACTATGTAAAAAATTGCTCAATCCATAAAAAAAAAAAAACCCACCCAAATGCCCCAAACCTAAAAAACCCTGCAGAAAACGTGAGAACTTTCCTGTGATCCATTAAAGTCAATTTGAATAAAGTAGAGATGGCTGATGCCCCTGAGTGGTAAAATCAATACTGTAATAACTACAGTTCTATCCAAATTAATTAGAGAGTTAAATGGAATTCCAATAAATATCTCAATGGAATTTGATGTAGTTTGAAAAACTATATCTACACTTCAACTGGGAGAATTAGCACAAGATTAAACAAGAAGTTTTATAAAAATACAGATAATAATTTGTGTGTTTGCTAGGGCAAGGAGGGCTTACACTATTAGCTATTAAAAAACATTACAGACTCCCTTGTACTGCTGCTGGTAAAAGGGGAACTGAAGGGCTATCTGATGATACCAAATTCTAAAGAGTTTCCTAAATATAAAAGTATTAGATCTAAAAGGTATACATCTATTCTGAGGAAATAATCAGAGATGCACACAAGTTGTTTATATAAGAATGTTTATTTTTAAAATCACCTTAATGGAAAATTTGAAACAATTTGTTCAGCAGTAGAGGATTTGAAGATTTTGAAGTTTGGAATACAGTGCATCAATCACTACTGTGTTTTAATGACGTAGGAATATGCTCACCTACATGAAACTGAAAAAAGGCAAGATTATAAAATAGAGTCTGGGTGAGTTTTGAAGCCCACCTCTTCTTCTTATGGTACTTTGTGTGTGGATTACTTCGTCTCTCTAAACCTCATCTGTTATGGATAATAGTGATGTTATTTACCTCATAACATTGCTTCTAAGATTACGTGAGAGAGAGCACGTGGAGAGTTTATCCTAATGCCTGGCATGTGGAAGCCTGTAAATGTGACTTGAGGTGGTGATAAGCAGTTATAATTTCTGTATGTATGTAAATCAAGAAATGAAGGAAATATACTGACATGTTAAAGGAGCTTATCTCTGGGTGGAGGGTTTTTATGAGTGATTATTATGTTTTCCTTCATAGTTTTTGTACTTTCTACATTTTCGACAATGTATAAGTAAATTTTATGAGAAAAAAATTTTTTTAAGTTAGAAAGAAATTTAATTTCTTAAAAAATTTTTTAAGTTAGAAGAAATTTAATAGGAAGTATTTATGGGTGGGAGATAGAGAGCTGTGTGATTCAATGACTATTGTAGCTGAAAGTCTACAATAGTAGACTTTTCAGAAAGCTGAAAGTTTCTTTATATTAAAATGATAGAATTAACAATAACTAGTAAGAAAGGAGTACACATTACTAATGCTATTTTTTCACTCTCCTACTTTACCCATGAGTATTTACTTCCTTGGATTTGGTTGGTCTCCTCTCAATATTTTGAGGTCATTTCCACTTTTTCTCATAGCCAAGGACATCTTTGTCCTTCTGGGCAAAGTTACTACTGTGGGGAGCCACAGAACCAAGACCCCTCTAAGCTGTCCCCGGCCCCAAACTCTTCTCCTGTTTTAAAAATCATTCAAAGTAGGGGTTCTTGAACTTCATGGCATTAACTCTCCTGCTTCTACTATCCTTTTCCTCTTGTTGAGTTGAGAGAACACTCTCTCCTGGGAGAAGTATGTCCTGCCCGTGTGATGGCACTTTAATGTTTACATAAAGCAGTCAAGCTGAACCATGTCAGAACACGCCCCACTGGAATTCAAACATGATTTTAAAATGACCCTATCCTAGTCTCCAGTTACTACAGCCTTGCTTTGGAACATGCCTTTAAACTCATCAGCTTTCTCAAGCATCCAGCCTTGAGCACACCTGTTTGTTGTATAGTTGAGCCTTTGGTAAATTGCAACACAGAGAAGTGATTTCTATAACCTCTAGCAGGAGATGGTGACCCTTTTCCTTCTTGCTGTTAGTTTGGGCCCCCAGCACTGATCCCTGGCAGCCCTTCCTCCAGTGAGAGCAATCCTGGCAGGGTGGGCACAGAAAGTGGCACCGTTTGCAGTGTTGTCCTCATTTACCAAACACCACTTGGCCAGTGTTTACAGGAGGTTCTGCTCTTGGCATCTCCAAGATGATATTTTGTTTTTCGTAGTACTTAAGTACCTTCTCTGTATGGAGCTCTGTCTGAATGCAGGGAGATGAGCAGAGCAGTGAGAAGACACACACTCTTTCCCCTGGGAGCCTTCATGGATGCACTTAAAATGTCGAACATTCAGGAACATTTATTCCTTGTCTCTCATTTGCATCCCTTCCTTCGTATTCCCGTGTCATGTTGCTTGAACTTGTATTCAGTAATGCATTTCTTTTTGTTTTGTATCACAGTTGTTTCTGGGTCTGTCTCTCTCATTATACTGTGATTTCCTTCAGGTTGGAGCTGGGTCTTCCTTGCATCTGTACCTTCAGCCTGAATCCAGGTGTCTGGAAAACGGTTGGTGCTTCACAAATTTGTGTTGAGTAAGATAAGATTTGACAGTGTCTCAGATGCTATGCATCATGTCCCTCTGGCTTAGAGTGTTTGGATTTTCTTAATGTCCAAAGCTCAGTCCTTGGAACAGGAATGACTTATTTTGTATCTCTCCAACGAGGTATTGCACTTATGTGTGAGAAACGCATCAATGAACCAGGAATACGCTTATAAAGCATGCAGATGCATCTGCAGTGGCTGTCAGTTCAGCAGAACAAATTAATTAGTTGAAATAATCCTTTGTGGCACCAAAGGAAAACCAGCCTCTCCCTAGTAAATATGGTTTGCTGCTTATAGAATAATAATCCTGAGTGCAGTGGAGCTAGAGCCCCCACTTCTGCCACCTGGAGCAGTGGTCTTGCATGGTGATGCCTCATCAGTTCCCTTACCCTTCCCTCCTGCTCTATTTTCTCTTCTCCCCTGTCCTTGCCTCTGTAACAGGATGCTGTGTGCTATTCTCTTCCCGTCCTCTTTTTTCTTCCCTGACAGTCCTTGGCTTCATGATGTAGTATTTTGCTCTTTTACATTACAACTGTATATCCATTGGGATTTTTAAATAAAGGAAAGCATAAAGAAACAGAAATGGTCTCCTACACAGATAAACCTTCTCGATGGTTTGAGAAAGTAATATATTCACGTGGTTCAAAATTAAAAAAACAAACACTATTTATGATATTAAAGTTTCCTTCCTCTGCCTATCTACTCGCTATGCTTTTATCTCCAGTGATAGTTATAGTTAGCATTTTAGTATGTGGTTTACCATAAAAATGTCTAAAATATGATGTACACCGGCATATGAGTTAAAATGGATGTATGTGTATCTTTTCTATTTACATGGAAGAGTCCCCCACAAAATTGCTCTGAACCTAACTTTTACTATTTAATGTGTCTTAGAGATCTCACGATAGGCACCCCCCTCAGTCTATCTAATTCTTTGTAACTGCTGCATAGTATTCTGTTGTGTGGATGGTCTACCTTACTGTGCCAGATCCTTGTTAATGTGCATTAAGACTTTCTCCTGAACTTTTACTGTTTCAATAATACAAGTATGCCTCTCCTTTTATACATATCTTTGAACACTTCTGCAAAGGATGTGTACATTTTACATATCGATGTTTATTGCTCTCCAAAAACTAAATTAGTTTTTATTAACTTAGACACTCCACCAAAGTGCTGGGATGTACCTGATTCTCTATCAAACTTTTCTAGTTTCTCTCACTGTGATAGAAGAAAAATTTTATCTCATTGTTTTGATTTATATTTCTTTGACTATGTGTGAAGATGATGACTATTTTTAATTTACAGGCAGTCTGTAGTTTACCTGCCAACTTCCTCCTCCTATCCTTGGCCTTTTTCTGTTTGGTGGTTGTGTTTTCCTTGTTGGTTTATATAAGGTCTTTAGCTACCTACTCAGGCCTTCCCTGAGACTCCATCTAAAATAGGAACTGAGCCAATGAGCCTCACAACAGTGTGTTTAATCCTCTGCATAGGATTACGGGCGGATATTTTTCTCACTTATTCATGGGCTTCCTTTTTTCTAGAATATAAACTCTTAAGGAGCAAGGATCTCATCTATCTTGTTCATTATCGTTTCCCCGTCATGTAGATCCAAGCCTGCCTCATAATAAGCACTCAGATATTGTTGAATGACTGAATAAAAGAATAATTGAATTAGCCTATGTATGTCATAAACATTTTTTTAAGTTTTTTTTCCCCCAATTGAAGCTTTGAATTTTCATGCAGCCAAATTTATTAATCCTTTTCCTTTATGATTTCTGGACCTTCCTCATTCCAAGTTTATCAATAAACTTACCCATGCCTCCTTTGGAAACTTCTATGGTTCCATCTTTTAGATTCAAATCCTAGGGCTCTATAAAATTTATTTTGATATAAAAATAAAGGATCTTGTCCTAATTTTTCTCACAATAGTTGGCTAGTCTATCATCATTCACTGAACTATCTCTCCTGCAAGGGTTTAGCACAACAACTTATGGTAAACTGTGTTTCCATGTAGTAAGTCTTTTCCTGGATTCAATCAAATTGTTTTAATTACTGTAGTTTCATGATATGTTTTAATATTTGGGGAAGCTGGTTTTCCCTCATTTCTTTTCTTTTTTTTAGGATTTTTTTATTGCTATGATTGCAAATTTAATTTTTCCAGATAAATTTCAGGATCATTTTTGCCAAGGCTGAAAAAAACTATCTTAAAAATTAGTTTAAAGAAATATGTAGTAATATGCATATATAAAATATATGTTTTATAGGTTTTTTTTTTAACATTTTTATTGGAGTATAATTGCTTTACAATGGTGTGTTAGTTTCTGCTTTATAACAAAGTGAATCAGTTATACATATACATATATCCCCATATCTCTTCCCTCTTGTGTCTCCCTCCCTCCCACCCTCCCTATCCCACCCTTCTAGCTGGTCACAAAGCACCGAGCTGATCTCCCTGTGCTATGCGACTGCTTCCCACTAGCTATCTATTTTACATTTGGTAGTCTATATATGTCCATATATACACTACTACTCTCTCACTTTGTCACAGCTTACCCTTCCCCCTCCCCGTATCCTCAAGTCCATTCTCTAGTAGGTCTGTGTCTTTATTCCTGTCTTGCCCCTAGGTTCTTCATGACCAATTTTTTTTTTTTTTTTTTTTTTTTTTTAGATTCCATATATATGTGTTAGCATACGGTATTTGTTTCTCTCTTTCTGACTTACTTCACTCTGTATGACAGACTCTAGGTCCATCCACCTCACTACAAATAACTCAATTTCGTTTCTTTTTGTGGCCGAGTAATATTCCATTGTATATATGTGCCACATCTTCTTTATCCATTCATCTGTCGATGGACACTTAGGTTGCTTCCATGTCCTGGCTACTGTAAATAGAGTTGCAATGAACACTGCGGTACATGACTCTTTTTGAATTATGGTTTTCTCAGGGTAAATGCCCAGTAGTGGGATTGCTGGGTCGTATGGTAGTTCTATTTTTAGTTTTTTAAGGAGCCTCCATACTGTTCTCCATAGTGGCTGTATCAATTTACATTCCCACCAACAGTGCAACAGGGTTCCCTTTTCTCCACACCCTCTCCAGCATTTATTGTTTGTAGATTTTTTGATGATGGCCATTCTGACCAGTGTGAGATGATACTGCATTGTAGTTTTGATTTGCATTTCTCTAATGATTAATGATGTTGAGCATTCTTTCATGTGTTTGTTGGCAATCTGTATATCTTCTTTGGAGAAATGTCTATTTAGGTCTTCTGCCCATTTTTGGATTGGGTTGTTTGTTTTTTTGATATTGAGCTGCATGAGCTGCTTGTATATTTTGAAGATTAATCCTTTGTCAGTTGCTTCGTTTGCAAATATTTTCTCCCATTCTGAGGATTGTCTTTTTGTCTTTTTTATGGTTTCCTTTGCTGTGCAAAAGCTTTGAAGTTTCATTAGGTCCCATTTGTTTATTTTTGTTTTTATTTCCATTTCTCCAGGAGGTGGGTCAAAAAGGATCTTGCTGTGATTTATGTCATAGAGTGTTCTGCCTGTGTTTTCCTCTAAGAGTTTGATAGTGTTTGGCCTTACATTTAGGTCTTTAATCCATTTTGAGTTTATTTTTGTGTATGGTGTTACGGAGTGTTCTAAAATCATTCTTTTACATGTAGCCGTCCAGTTTTCCCATCACCACTTACTGAAGAGGCTGTCTTTTCTCCATTGTATATTCTTGCCTCCTTTATCAAAGATAAGGTGACCATATGTGCGTGAGTTTATCTCTGGGCTTTCTATCCTGTTCCATTGATCTATATTTCTGTTTTTGTGCCAGTACCATACTGTCTTGATTACTGTAGCTTTGTAGTATGGACTGAAGTCCGGGAGCCTGATTCCTCCAGCTCCATTTTTCTTTCTCAAGATTGCTTTGGCTATTCGGGGTCTTTTGTGTTTCCATACAAATTGTGAAATTTTTTGTTCTAGTTCTGTGAAAAATGCCAGTGGTAGTTTGATAGGGATTGCATTGAATCTGTAGATTGCTTTGGGTAGTATAGTCATTTTCACAATGTTGATTCTTCCAATCCAAGAACATGGTATATCTCTCCATCTATTTGTATCATCTTTAATTTCTTTCATCAGTGTCGTATAGTTTTCTGCATACAGGTCTTTTGTCTCCTTAGGTAGGTTTATTCCTAGGTATTTTATTCTTTTTGTTGCAGTGGTAACAAAATCTTTTGTCTCGTATCTAGAACTGATGAGTTTAGTTTGTTCAGGGTTCATATTATCAACTTAGAATGGGTTGGATATTAGAAGTTGCTCCTTGGAGAAATGGGTTAATACATGTGGGAAGAATTAGCATCCTTTGACAAGAGGGATTTAGGTTTTGTTTTTTTTTTTCTTTTTAAAAACAGCTTTATTGAAGTATAATTGATTACAAAGAACTATACATATTAAATGTATATAATTTGAAGAGTTTGTACATATGCATACTCCCATGATACCATCACCACAATTAAGGTAAAAGACATATTCAACACCTCCCAGAGTTTCCTTGTGTCCCTTTGTTTTTGTGATAACAACATTTAACATGAGATCTATCCTCTTAAATTTTGAAGTGCACAATACTATATTGTTAACTATAGCCACACAGCAGATCTCTATAACTTATTAATGTTGTACAGCAAATCTCTATATCTTATTAATATAGCATAACTGAAACTTTATACCCACTGAATAACAACTCCCCATATCCCCCACCCCCTAGCTCATGACAACCACTATTTCTCTTAGCAAATGTCCTCAAGGTTCATCCACATTGTTGCATATTGCAGGGTTTCCTTCTTTTAAAGCCTGAATAATATTCCATCCTATGTACATACTACCTTTTAAAAATTAATTCATCTACTGATGAACACTCAGGTTTTTTCTATATCTTGGCTACTATGAATAGTGCTACAAAGAACATGCGACTGGAGATATCTCTTTGATATCCTGAATTCAGTTCTTTTGGATACATACCCAGAAGTGGGATTGCTGGATAATATGGTAGTTCTATTTTTGATTTTTAAAGGAACCTCCATACCGTTTGCCATTCCCCAACCAACAATGAACAAGGGTTCCTGTTTCTCCACAACATTGTCAACCCTTACCCTTTATTTGCTAGCCTAACAGATGTGAGGTGATATCTCATTGTAGTTTTGATTTGTATTTCCCTGATAATTAATGATATTGAGCATCTTTTCATATACCTGTTGGCCATTTGCATGTCTTCGTTGGATAAATGTCCATTTAAGTCCTTTGCCCATTTAAAAAACTGGGTTATTTATTTTTGGCTATTGATTTGTAGGAGTTCCTTATTTATTTTGAAAATTAACCCCTTATCAAACATGGTTTACAAATATTTTCTCCCATTCTGTAGCTTGGCTTTCCATTCTGTTGATTGTTTCCTTTGCTGTATGGAAACTTTTTAGTTTGATGTAATCCTACTTGTTTATTTTAGCTTTTGTTGCCTGTGCTTTGGTGTCACATCCAAGAAATCATTTCCAAGACCAATGTCAAATAGGTTTTCTGTTACGCTTTCTTCTAGGAGTTTTACAGTTACACGTTTTATGTTTAGGTCTTTAATCCATTTTGCATTGATTTTTGTGTATGGTTTAAGGTAGGGGTCCAATCTGATTCTTTTGTATGTGGATATCCAGTTTTCCTAACACCAGTTGTTGAAGAGACAACATTTCCCCATTGTGTGTTCTTGGCACCCCTGTCAAAGATTAGTAACAGTATATGCATGAGTTTATTTCTGGGCTCTGTATTCTGTTCCATTAGTCTCTATGTCTGTCTTTATGCCAGTACATTACTAATGTAATTACTGTAGTTTTGCAAAATATTTTGAAATCAAGAAGTGTGGTGCTTCCAGCTTTGTTTTTCTTCCTCATGATCACTTTGACTATCCTGGGTCTTCTGTGATTCCAGATGAATTTAGGATTGTTTTTTCTATTTCTGTAAAATATGCCACTGGAATTTTGGTGGGTATAGCATTGAATCTATAGGTTGTTTTGGGTAGTGTGGACATTTTAATATTAATTCTTCCAATCTACGAACACAGGCTATCTTTCCTTTTATTTGTTTCTTCTTCAGTTCTTTCATCCATGTTTTGTAGTTTTCAGTGTACAAGTATTTTACCTGCTGGTACTCAGCATGCAGTCTGCAGTCGCTGTTTGGGAGGCTCCCTGCTCTGCGAGGTAACGGTCCACGCTCAAACTCCATGAGGTCCTGATGGCCCCTTAAATGAGTTATTCATACACTATCTGAGAAAGCTCCTATTCACATCTCCCAATATCTTTAAAAGGCTTGAGTGCACACATGGGGGATGTCCCAGACACGGCTTGTGATGGCAGGCTGCCTACGGGCACCTCGCTTGGAGCACAGGTGGTGCCCGTGCTCTCAAAGGCCGCGGCCTTCGGGCTGCCATCTTGGGAACGCCCGCCCTCCCGGGATTTAGGTTTGAACTTAGGTTAGATAGGATCTACTAGAACTTTTGAGTGTAAATGGGCCCTATAGTTCTAGATATGGCTGTTTATTAACTACTGACAAGTTATCCTTAATCTTAACTGCCTATTTGGGATGCTTTTACAGAAGATTAGATAACAAAAAAAGTCTAAGCTCTAGTCTTTATTTTGCTACTTAGGAGCCACTTAGCATTTGATAAAATACTTAAACTGAGTCTCTGATCCTTTGTTTCCTCATCTATGAAACAAGCATAATAATGCTCATCCATTCATTCATCAAATAACACTTTATTTACCTGCCTACCTTTGAGAATTGTTGTGAGGATCAAGTAACAGAATTCTGGTGTAATTTTTGTTTGAAAATGTTAAGGTCTTCTGGTTAAACACTGCACTTCCAAAATATTTCATTTGCTTATCTCCAGTCCCTCTTTCACCGAATCCCACTAAAAACACAATACATGAAATGTTTTTTAAAAAAGCACAATAAGCCAGTATGTAGAACAAAAGAACAGGCCAGGAGGCTGGAGCAAAAAAACAAAAGAACAAAAAAACAACAGGATATCAGCACAAGTTCAAGCTGGAAAGTAGAGCAGGAAAAGGCAGAACTCATTTTCAAGAAGTGGTAACACTGAAGTTGAAGCAGTCCCGATACAAGTGTGGAATTGGAGGCACCTGGTATCTCTGAGGGCTAGGGTTGAAAAAAGGATGACTTGGAAATCTAACTCAGGAATGGTAAGACCCCTAGGACCCTTCCCCCACCTCACTGAAAGTTAAAAAAAAAAAAAAGTTGTAAGGATGAGGAATAAGGATGGTGGTGTACCAGGAAGGGAAGTTGGAATTGGGATGGAGGTAGTAATAGAGATATAAATCTTCTCCATGGTAGGAAGCCAAAAAAATTACTATTTTTTTAAAAAAATTAAGAAATAGAAGAATATTCATGTTTTGAAGAGGTTAATTGACAGATGAAACCACTCACAAAAATTGAACGTGATTGTGTGGGTGAGGAGGAGGACTGGAGCGTCTTTTATTTTAATATAAGCCTAGTATAAGTAGTACTGTTGCTTGGTAGACTTTTAAACTATGTTCATATAGCGACAAAAATTAAAATGAAAGACTTTATGCCATTGTAGAGAATGAGTCTCTAGCACAAGGCTTGGCATCTCGGTATTTAATAAGTACTTGTGAAGTGGCTGAATGAATATTATTCAGTTACTTAGAAAAGTCTCCAATTTTACCCTTGTCATTGGTGCTAGGTGGAAATTAGAATTAAATAATGTGCTTTAGGGATTAATGAGTAGCATATTTGGATTATCACAGTATAAGAAACCAGTCTTTTTATTCTGGAGGCTATAGAATGTTGGAAGGCCTTTGAATATAGTTAAAAGAATAAAATGTCAATCTGAACTTTGAATTTATTTTATACTTTTCATCATGGAAGTTTGGGGGTTAAAAAAATACATGTGTTGGTATGTGTTTATCAAGAGGTGACAATATTTTCTCTCTCAGAAAACCTCTTTGACTTAGGCACTAACTTATGACATGGGCCTGATAACTTCCCTCTGCCTTTTTCTGTCTTTGACATGAGGTTATAACTTGGTCTGCCTCAAGATGTACGCAGTTGAGTATTGAGATTCTCTGGCACCTAGTTCTTTGGTTTAATACTGTAAACACAGTAACTGAGTGTGGAAGTTGTTGCCTCTTCCAAGAAGATAATTAGAATGTCAGAAGCTAGAGATTTAGTTTTAGTAACATGATCTCCTATTTGAAGCAAAGTATCCTCTCCAGGGTGTCCAAAGTTCTGCTAGTATATGAAGTAACCAGCCAATGATAGGTGAGTATTATTCTCCAAAATGGAAAGTGTTTTTGGAATTGCTCTACAGAATCAAGTCCAATATGTATTTGTAAGTAGCCATGAATTTGTTGGGAAAAAGAAGCTAGAGAAATTACCAAGAAATAGTATTGTATAACATTCGTTAAGGAACTAATTTGTTTTTCTTTGTAAGACACAGGTGAGTTTGGCTCACATTGTGTTTTCCTCTGTGTTATGTTGTACTGAATGGTCTCATATCTTGAACATGCACATTGGCTTTTTAATCTCACGATTTTACACTCACAGAGTTATTATTTGACTAAGGCACAATTATTTTTGCTACCCGGTTATGTAAGAAAATAATTTCACATGGAACTGGTACTTAAGTAAAAGTTTCAAAAATGAAATATTGTACCAGCTAAGGTCAAATATTTAATTGATTTGGGTGTCTTCTGTACAACCATGTTAACTGAAAACCATATTTTAAAATTTCATTGTTCCTAGAGTGAATTACTGGAATTTAAACAAGAGCAACAGGAGGAAGAAAGAGCCAGAATCCACCAGGCTGAACACAGGAGGTATAAATGGCAATAAAATAAGCATCCTTGGTTAAAACACTACCTATAAAGTTTTTTCAATGTTTTGGGGAAACACTAAAGTAATATTGAATACAGTTTTGGAATCTATATTACCTTTTAATCTTTATATTATTGGGGTGTGGTATGTGTGAGGATGCCAGCTGCTATGCGTGCACACACACACATACACATACAATATCCAATTTTTCTGAACTGGTGGTATAAATTGACACTAGAAAGTGGAATCAGCTCTCAAGCTATATGTTTATTTAGGTCATACTTAATTTTCCCCCCATGGAACAAAGCATATTAATCCTTTGATATGATGCTTTACCATTTGTAGACTACTTTAGAATGATTGAACTAGTATAGATGGTAAGATACTCACACTTGAATATAAAAGCTCAGACAAGAACTACCATTAAAGTTGTTTTATGTTGACTAACATATTAGGGAAAAAATCTTAAAATAGAACCAGTAAGTAATTTTTAATAGTGGAAATAGCCTCTGTCTTATTTCTAATGTCAGGCAGTAAGAGTACCCAGAATATCATGTCGATGTTGGACCAGTGTTAATAACTACCATAGATATCATTATTCTAGATTTTCCTAGGGAGCAGTTGTGTTATTTGAGTTTACTGCAGTGTGATTGTCTCAGGAGGAGAATTTAATGTAAAGGCTTTCATGATTTAAAGGAGCAAATTCTTTTGAAACTGACTGGCTTCATTTATGTGTTTAACCTTCCCACTATCACTAAAGTGTATTTTAAAATTGTGGTGGTTTCATTTTGTAAATGAGACTTTAAAAAGTGTTAATGGAAGCTCCCAATTCTGCTGCAGCTGCCAACTGTGGATGTGTACTCATATTATTTTGACTGGATTATTCTGCTTCCATAGCCCAGTCAGAACAGTTTTAAAATATCAAATGTGAAATTATGTGTTCTTCTCTGGTTATAAGGAAACATAAAAACTCTGATACACTGGCTATTTTGTTGGGTAAAGGGGAACCGTGACTGCTACCTATTTTATAATAAAGTAGGTCATGAATTAGTTTAGTCTTCTACTTTTTTCTTCTCTTTAAAAGTCTTCCTATTAAAAAACCTGATATTTCCTCTGTGTTATGTTGTACTGAATGGTCTCATATCTTGAACATGCACATTGGCTTTTTAATCTCACGATTTTACACTCACAGAGTGTATACACTCAGAGTGTATAACACATTTCTATAACACTGGTTAGTAGTAGCCAGTTATTTCTCTGAATTTCTGAGAGTTGGATTATAAAGCTTTAAGCATTTTAGAGATAGTGGTATGTCACATTAATAGGTCCCATTGCTAAGAAATTAATCTTCAATGGGCACCCAATAAAAATGCGTTATTTGATTAGAGGTGGAAAAGATTACTTTTTTGTTACAGGAACCTTGACCCTTATTCTTTATTTCCTTATTGCTGAATACCTAAATATTGGTGGCACTATTTATTTCCTACACCTCCTATTCTTTCTATTGATTCTAGTTAAATGTAGATCCAAATTTAATCCAATAGGAAATCTCTCTGGATAATAAACTCAGTAATCAGTTTTGAAACAACTGATCAAGTCTTTAAACATATTTTATGCTATCAGTTTTTGATAAAAGCTTATGTTTGTATTGTCCTTTGGAGTTTATAGTGAGCTTTTCTATGTTATCATATGAAAATACTCGTTCAGTTGTCTCTTAATGAATAAAATAGCTGTGTCCATTCCTGCTGAGGGCAACAATACAAACTATGTAGTTTGAGCATACGGGACATAAGTTAGGTTTTCTCCAGGGACATAATTTTATTGGAGACAAAAAGACAATGTGTTTCCTACTGTTTGGAAGTTCACATAGCAGAAAGTGCAGCCCTGACTTTTATAATAGAAAGCCTGTAGATTCCTAATAAGCTTTACAATGAATCCCATAATGATTGAACCTGATTGCACCTGAACCTGACCCAGTGTAACTTTTTGAGTAAGAGAAGAAAGTTGAAGCTCCAGTGGGAAAAGACAGAGCACTGGGGTCAAGGACTTGAAAGGATCTGGGCCACAAGCTGGAAATTGGAATGAACTGAACTGATTTATTGAAACTTGAACCATCCTTGAACAATAGTTTTTATCCAAGTTAATCCTTAGAAGAAAATTCAGAGCACCAGCTTGACAGCAATGAAGTGTATGTATTTTCTAACACTAGTAAACAAAAATATAAACTGGTACGTTTTTCCCCTATTTGAATTTGTTACTGAGTCCAAGCTCATACTTCTCGTCCCATGACAGGCCAATAAATCAGAGACGAGGTGCTGGGGCAAGGAATAGCGACTTTATTTGGAAACCGGCAAACTGAGAAGATGGTGGAATTGTGTCCCAGAGAATCATCTTGCCTGAGTTAGAATTCAGGCTTCTTTTATACTAAAAGGGGAGGGAGTAGAGTTAAACATTTCCTGGTTCTGTTAGCCTCCAGAGGGGATGTGTTAATTTCTTCCTTCCTGCAGTCATTCACAGGTGGGCCTGGTCAGCATGTTTCCTGTGAGCTAAACAAAGGTATTTTACCTCATTATCTGAGAGGAAGGGTTCTCAAAAATGGGCCATTCTGTATAATTTAAGCTTATAGGCAACATCCCTTTAGTGATTAACTTGTAGTAGAATACAAAAGATTCTTCCCTATTACAAATTCTTGATAGAAATTGAAAAAGGTAATCTGTTTACCATCCATGATCTCTAGTTGACCCACTCTGCTGTCCTCTTAGTAACATGCTTAAAAGTGAATCACATCACCTTGTGTGCATCACAAGTCATCCACCTTCAAAGTGTTTGAGTGAACTGAGTGCAGTGGACAATGAACTACATTCACTACCATGGGTAATTTCACAATGCAGCTGCAGTCACAGAAGCAGGCTGAGGTGCGGACCATGCACCTGGACAATTCATTCATTCACCTCTTACATATCAGGGCACACCCTGTGAAGGCTTTGTTCTAGGCACTGGGAATAGGCATAAACAAGGCAGAGAAGGTCCCTGACTGCATGGAATTTACAATCTGGAGGAAAGAAACAGAAGTCAACAATTTAACGGCAAGATTATTTCAGACAGTGATACACACCAGGAGGACCACGTCACAGAGTGATGTTAAGGGAGAGATTGGAGACGATAGTTCCTCAATGAAGAGGTAACATCCAAAAACAAGAGCCGGTCACATAGAGATGGGGGTGCAAAACATACAATGGAATGTCCCCTCTTATCAAGCATAGGAACAAAAGCAAAGGCCCTAAATCAGGAATGAGCTTGGTCTTTTTGAGTCCCAAATGATTTGATTATAGATGGTGAGGAAGAGAATAATACAATATGAGGTAAGAAAGGTAGGCAGGAAATAGAAGATTCTGTAAGCCAATGATTTTATTCTAAGACTACTAGGAGTCATGGGAGGGTTTTAAACAAAATTCCCGAAGGCATGATCCCTTTTATAATTTAGTAAGGTGGTTGTATGGAGAACAGATTGCAGAGGGCAGGAGTGGAAGCAGAAGCAAGATGAGAGAGGACAGGGATTTGGACTAGAATGGTGGTCATCAAAAGAAATGGGTGATTCAGGATGTGTTTAGTGGGTGGAGCCAACAAGAATTCTAGTGGATTGGAGGTGGGGTAGGATGGGGGATATTGAGGGAAAGCCCATCTTTGTTACTGACAGAAAGACTGGATAAAAACAGCCCCAGGCATATGGACCATCCAGAATACCATTGGGTGTGTAGTTTTAGAGGGATCAAGGTCAGTTCTGTCTTCCTTAATATTCAAGTCTCCAGCTCAAGTATCTTACTTCGATCTGCATGCTGAGAGGTCTAGAAAAGGTGACTTAAACATTCAGTTCTGCAGTGAACCAGTCTGACCAGAATATGGCACCTGGGTAGATTTTATGGTGAGAGATAAAAAAAAAGCCTTCTAATAACTAAGATGTGACCACTGCCAGACGCGGCTTGGAGTTGAGGAGAAAACAGCAACCCCATAAGCCAGAGACTAACCTGGGTCAACATGCAGTTGGCATTTTAGCTGGCACACTGAGCAAGACCGCTAGGCAAACCCCCAGCCTCTGACTTTGCCACTCAGCAGTCATTATCCTCAAAGTTCCCAAATCTCCCACAGTCGCTGACTTACAGCCACCCACCATAACCACATTCGCTAAACTTCATGACTAAAAAGGAGGCTAACTTGACTGGGTCCTGCCTATTTTCCCTTCCACAAGCATGGATTGAGTGGGTGCTGTGCTCCAGGCACTCTTGTTTCTGCTGAGAAGCTTATGGTCTTCATGACACTGTTCCTCAATAATCCGTTCACATCACAGGGTACCTGTTACAATGCTATTTCTCCAGCCACCACATCCCTGACTCTACTCAGCCATACATGGGCAACTCAGAGCATGGTGTGGCCTTTTTCTTTTTTAAATTCAAAAATTGTAAGATGTAACACACAGAAAGTCCATGAAATGAATATTTAGGATGATTAATTATAAAATGGACATCCAGGTAACCAGCTCCAGGAATAGAATATAACCATCATCCTACAGGTAACCTTATCCTGACCCTTATGATAATCACTTCTTGCCTTTCTTTATCGTTTTACCTCCTATGTGTTAAACTTAATTTCTGAAATTGGTTGCTGCAAGTATGACCGAATATCAGGGGAAAATGTACCCCTCCCTTCTTTTGAAAGCTTGGGCTTCCTTCTTCTGATATTTCCCTTTTCCCACACTCTCTTCCTATTTTCCTTCTACTTTTCACTAATGGGATTTACCTTAGCAAGACTGGCAATGGGGTACAGGATATATGGGAGGGGACACCTGTCTTGTAAAAAGAGCACCACAGAGCTATGTTTGGTTTCTCTTTATGTTTTAGTTCTTGCTGACGCTTCCATCTTTCCTCAGCTTCTGGGGTTCACTCCTGGCATGGCCCTGAGGGGTATGGATGCTTGGGTGACCAAGGCTCTTGTAGAACTGGTAGAGGTGGGTAAGTGAAACTCTGAAGTTAAGAATTTATGCCCCTTTTGGCCTGAGCCAAGACTGGCACCAGCTCCACCAGAGGACTGTTCCCAGTGTGTCATATGGTTAACGTGAAAAGAAGTGTCTGTAGATTTCTTCTGAGCTGAATGGGGGCAGCAGTCCCCACAGTCCGTTCAGACAGCACATTAGGTTCTCAGAAATCTCTCAGCCCTGCAGCAAGCTTTCCACTTACACACATTTTTCATTGTTTTAAAGGGTAAATAATGCTTTTCTGGACCGACTCCAAGGTGAAAGTCAACCAGGTGGCCTCCAGCACTTTGGAGGCAATTGGAATATGAATAGTGGTAACAGCTGGGTGAGTTTTTTTTTTTCTCTAAAAAAATTTCTTTCAAAGTTGAAGAATGAAAACAATGAGAGTTTTAAAAATATGTTGTGGCCTTCTCCCCAGATACTTTTTTTTTTTTGGCGTGCTATTCAGCTGTGTGATGGACAGTCAGCCAGGGTGATTACTGTAAATTCCACAATAGCTTCTGAGAGATGGAGAAGGTCCTGATTTCAGCTCCAGTCAATGCCAATCACAATAAAAAATGACACCTGCCCTTTGTTTGCTGTGTGATTGCCTGGACTGCAAGGCTTTTTAAAAAATCACCCTTTGCCCAGACCTAAAACAAAATCAAATGAACATTTTTTTTCAGGAAGATTTTCAGCGAAATATGGTTATAAAAATAGTAAGCATTCTCTTGTAATATATTCTTACAGTGAAACTAGCAGGTCAAAGAAACCAGCATTTAATTTTTCACTACAAAATGATTTTTAAAAACCCCTACAGCAAAATGCACTTTTTGAAAATGAAATGTTCTTACAGATTTCCGTGAAGAAAACCTTGCAACTGTGTTGTAATATGTGTGTAATGTGTTTTGTGTGCACAATATATTATTGAAACAGCACCAAAGCTTTGGAATGTATGGAATTGTGGGGTTTGCAATGTGTACAGAATCAAAACTAACTACAGTGGGTTTTACAATTTAATTGAAGCCCAAGTGCATATGTACCTACTCAAAAAAAAAAAAAAAAGAACAGATAGAGACCTTTAAACTGGTAAAATACAACAAAGTAATCAAATGCTTGCTGACCTGGAAACTCTAGAGGAAATCACCCCTTAACAAATACTTGATGGACAAAAGATCATTTTTGAGAATACAATCTGTTAAAAATCTTATATGCATGTTTCCTTGGAATGCATCTAGTGGTTAAAATTTATGGATAGATTTCAAAAATGTATATATATATTGAAGATAATTAAGTGTAGGCAAATTTGTAGAGAATGCACAGTGGATGTGTCTATTTATAATGTGTGCTCATGTGTATCACTATGGCATTCAGAATAGGGACAATGTACAAGAGAGAAAAAAGAATCAAAACACAGTATCTTTGCATCTTGTGTGAAATTGACAAATTACTGACATAAGAATACGTGAGTAGGAGTCATGTGGAAAATAGGGCATAGTGAATTTAAGACTATCCAAGTTTACAGAATTTATAAGTTGTGAAATGTGATTGAAACTCAGATTTTGGACAGGACTTGGAAACTTGCTGTACATTTTCTCCTCTACTTAATAATCCCCCCCCCACCACCAATTTAGAAGGTACATATACACAGAAAAATACCTGGGATTGAAGGGAAGATGATGGGAGAGAGTAAATGAATACTGCATGGGCTGCTGTTAGGAGAATGAGGATATGGGAGTCTGGCTCACCACTGACTATTGGTAGGTCTTAGGTAAGTGAGCCGTGAATCTCCACTTAGGTTCCTCACAGATAAAAAGAGCGGAACATTGCTTTCTCATGATGTGATGTGAGTGAGGATGACTGAAGATTCCTTAGTAAGACAGGCATATCCAAGTCCAAAGTGGATATTGGCTTTTCCCTTGCGTGAAAGAAGCAGTGACACAAAGGTGAGAACTTTCTCAGTCTCCCATCTCCACCTCACTTACCTACACACATCTCTTCCTCTATGTCTGCTTTTCCTTATGGACCAGATTCTATCTCCTCCTCCTACTGGGGGACTTTGTTCTAACAACGTTCTTCTCTCTCTCCTGAACTGTCAGCTGTCATCTTGACTAGAAAATTCCCATCAGCAGAAAACTTAAATAAATATACATTATATATTGAAGCCCCTTTCCCTCTTGCTACTGTCCTGTTTCTTTGTTCCCCTTTAGAGAAAAACTTTGAGGTATCTGTCCTGTCTCCAATTTCTTTCCTCCCTTTTCTCTTAAGCCCAGTCTAATCGGAATTTAGACCATAACTGTCTAACCACAATGTTCTTCTCATGGTTACTGACATTGTCTACATTACAAATCAAATGGTTATTTCTCAATTTTCATCTTTTGACCAATCAGCATCATTTGTCATGGTGAATCACTGCCTCCTCTTTGAACCTCTTTCTTTTCTTGGCTTCTGGGACACTGTACTCTCCTGGGTTTCCACCTATTTCAGTGGCCACTCCTTTCTATTCTCCTTTGCTGAATCCCCTGTATCTTTCTGTCCTCTTAACACTGGAATGCCTCAGGGATCCACCTTGGACCATCTTCTTTACATTTATTTAATACCTTCGTGGCCTCATTCATTCTCATGAAATTAAATACCAATATGCTCTGTACTCCCAAATTTCAATTTCCAGCCTAGACCTCTTCCTCTAGACTTGCAGATCCATTTGTCTACCCAACATCCCTACTTGCATGTCTAATAGACAGTTCAACCTTAACATGTCTAAAACTTCACCTTTGATCCTCTTTACCCCAATGCTCTATCTTCACTTTTTCCTGTTTGCATAACAGTACAACCCATTTCTCACATCCTCACAGCTGACCCATCAGCGAATCTTCTTGACTCTTCCTTCAAAATAGATCCCAACCTCTATCACTGCTCATCTCAATTCTTGAAATAGTCTCCTCGATGGTTTCCTTGCTTCCACACTTACCCACCTAGAGTCTGTTCTCAATATGAGACTGAAAAATAAGTCAGATCCTGTCACTCCTCTGCTCAAAGCCCTCCAATGGCTCTGACAACTCTCCAAATGTTTGGAGTAAAAGCCAAAGTCCTTAGAGTAAAAGCCAAAGGATTTGTATTTACTAATCCTTACAGGGGCTCCATGATCTACACCCCACTCTACTCCTCTGGCACTCTCCTCCTACTGCCCTTCTTCCTCATTCCTCCCAGCCATGCCAGCTTTCTGGCTGTTCTTTGAAAACTTAAGAACTGGCTGCTCCCTCTATACTCTTCTCCAAAGTATCCAAATGATTTGTTCTCTTTCAAGTATTTTCTTGAGTTCCAAGAATTCTTTGGCCATTCATTTAATGCTGCCACCTGTGCCCTTACCCCAGGCTCTTGTCATTCTCTTTGCAGTCTCCATTTCTTTATTCAATAGCACTCTGCAACTTCTAACATCATTTTCTTAGATGTTTTGTTGACTAATTACTCTTATTCTCTCCCTGTGGTAATTTATGTTCCATCTTCCATCAGAGCAGGGCCCTTTGACTGTTTTGTTCACTGATATATCCCAAGCATAACACAGTGACTGGAACTTACCACAAGCACAGGGAAACATGTGGTTGTGGCTGAGGTCACCAAAATGACAGAGATTTAGAACCAAATGATTTGACATACTAAAATGATTAGGTACTGAATTTAAAATAACTATGTATAAAACATTTGATGGAATAAATATTGGATTTGAAACGATGAGCAAAAACAAGAGATAAAGACAACCAGGAAGATTTCAAAGAGAGCAAAACAGAACTTCTAGGAATAAAAAAATATAATCTTTGAAATTAAAGCACCCAATGAATTTATAACAAAAAGAATACAAATTAAGAACTAAACCAAAATATCATTTTTCATCTATTATTTGGCAAAGCACAAGAGACTGACAACATACTCTGTTGGCAAGACTGGGGAAACAGTTTCTTTCACACTTTGTCGGTGGGAATTCAAAATGATTTAAACCATATCTAAATTAGTTACTGTCTTCCCATAAAATAAAAATCAGGCCTACACATATTACAGAAAAGTTTTACTAAATGTTCAAGAAACAGATTATTCCAAATGTCTAGAATGTTTTCCAGATAAATGAAAAGGAGGGAGTATTCTTCCAAAGGATTAAGCAGGTGAATGTAACTGTGAATCAAAATCAAAGACTATATAGAAAATAAATTATAGGCCAGTCTCATTCATAAATATAGATTAAAAAAATCACAACAAAATTTTGACAGATTCAATAATGAATTTCTTTAAAAAAGCATAGTATATCCTTATCAAATTATATTCACCCCAGAAGTACAAGCTTGGCTTATCACAAATAAAAAAAAACCCAGAAAAATCTCCGAGATAATTTACCTCATAAATTATAGGAGAAACACCATATGATCATCTCAATAGATACAGAGAAAGCATTTGATAAGTTTCAATACTGATTTGCAGTAAAAACTTCTAGCAAACTAGGAATAGAAAAGAAATTTCTTTAGCTAATACAGGGTTCAAAGTTCTATAATAAAAACACATCAAAAGCTTTTCTTTTGAATCAGATATAAGCATTGAAAAGGAAAAAATTTATAAATCACAGATGATACAATTATCTACCTAGAAAATCCAAAAGAATTTATATTAAAATTATTAGAATAAACAAGGGCCTAGCCATGTTGGTAGATATAGAATCAATATATAAGAACTAACTTTGTCTCTACACGTGGAGAATCAACAAAAGAACCTAATAAAAAGGTAAAACCAAAGATGTATATTACCTTTGAAATACCTATAAAATTTTATAGAAAGACATTAAGGAGTAAATAAATAAATGGTGTTTTACCTCGTTAATGGATACGAATGAGCTCTCAAATAATCTGTTGATTTAGTTAAATTCTAATCAGAGCAAAGAACAAAGAATAGCCAGTTCACTCCTAAAAATATAGAAGTACATATGGGACTTAATAAAATATTTAATATGGTATAGAATTGGCACAGGCAGACCCAACTATTTCTAGAATTTTGTTGTATGACAAAAGGCAGAGCCCATCATCAGGGGAAAATGGACTCTTCAACAAATGCTGTTGGGACAATTGAGTACCCACATGAAATCATAAAAAAAATCAATTCCAGGTAGAGTAAAGCTTATAAATAGAAAGGAAGACTTTTTAAATTCTAGAAGAAAATAGACTATTTACAAAATTGAGCTAGGGAGGATTTCATAAGACCCAAGGTATAAACTAAAAAGAAATGATAAATATACATTAAAATAAAACATCTGTTCATCAAAGGATACCATACAAAAATAAGAAAAGTTATAAACTAAACTTTTATTGTGGATATGTTTTATAAATAACAAGTGGACAAGAGGTTAGTATACAGAATATATTTAGAATGTGGCATTTGTTTAGAAGTTGGTAGATAACAATTGAGCTCCTACAAGGAATGAGAGAGGAGAGCTCACAGATGGGGCTTGGAGGATATGTTGGAATCAGTAAAAAGCCAAAGACAGAGAAAGAAAGGAGGAAGGCAGAAAATATGATAAAACTATGATGAAAGCCAAAGAAAGAAAAACTTGTTTCTTGAAACATCATATAGACACTTAAGTAGTAGGCCTTTGATCAGCATATTTTGGGTAGAAAAATTAGACCGATCTTTATTTTTAAAGATTTTTCTAATTTAAATCACATTCTTCTTAGGTTACTTAATACATATTTGTTCTTTGATTATTTATTTATAATTTTTATTTTTTAGAGATTTTATTGGAGTATAGTTGATTTACAACGTTGTGTTAGTTTCAGATGTACGGCAAAATGATTCAGTTATACCTATACATGTATTCATCCTTTTTTTTTTTTTAAATGGGAATTATTTATTTATTTATTTATTTATGGCTGTGTTGGGTCTTCATTTCTGTGCGAGGGCTTTCTCTCGTTGCGGCAAGTGGGGGCCACTCTTCATTGCGGTGCGCGGGCCTCTCACTATCGCGGCCTCTCTTGTTGTGGAGCACAGACTCCAGACGCGCAGGCTCAGTAATTGTGGCTCACGGGCCTAGTTGCTCCGCGGCATGTGGGATCTTCCCAGACCCGGGCTCGAACCCGTGTCCCCTGCATTGGCAGGCAGATTCTCAACCACTGCGCCACCAGGGAAGGCCCCACGTATTCATTCTTATTCAGATTCTTTTCTCATATAGATTATCACAGAATATTGAGTAGAGTTCCCTGTGTTATACAGTAGGTCCTTGTTGGTTATCTATCTTATATATAGTAGTGTGTGTTAATCCCATGCTCCTGATTTATCCCTTCCCCTCCCTCTGGTAACCATAAATTTGTTTTAGATATCTGTAAGTCAGCTTCTGTCTTGTAAGTAAGTTCATTTGTATCATTTTTAAAAAATTAGATTCCATATATGAGTGATATCATATGATATTTGTCTTTGACTTACTTCACTTAGAATGATAATCTCTAGGTCCATCCATGTTGCTGCAAATGGCATTATTTCATTCTTTTTTTATGGCTGAGTAATATATATTGTATATATGTACCACATCTTCTTTATCCATTCCTCTGTTGATGGACATTTAGGTTGCTTCCATGTCTTGGCTATTGTAAATAGTGCTGCAGTGAACAATGGGGTGCATGTATCTTTTCAAATTATAGTTTTCTCCAGATATATGCCCAGGAGTGGGATTGCTGGATCATATGTAATTCTATTTTTAGTTAAGGACGCTCTATACTGTTCTCCATAGTACCATA
The DNA here is from genome assembly GCF_028564815.1 of Eubalaena glacialis. Lineage (NCBI taxonomy): Eukaryota > Metazoa > Chordata > Mammalia > Artiodactyla > Balaenidae > Eubalaena > Eubalaena glacialis. Next base: position 66,378,879 of record NC_083731.1, on the reverse strand, counting down.
TTCTTTGATAATTTAAAATTGCTTTTATATTAAAAATTTTTTTTGGTCTTCTAGAGTCCTTTATTACTTTTCATGATGCATCTAGGGTAGGATGTTTAAAGAATCACTTCAAACGATCCTTTCTCTGATACCAGTAGGTGAGACCCTTTGAGATGCTGTGGCAACGCTGAATCCAGTGTCTTCAAAGGCAGTTAAGCATTTGCCATGACCCATGAGGCAACCTGAAATTTTAGTTTCCCAGAATGTTAGAGCACCAATAGTCTGAATCCCAGGTGTACCTTGGCCCAGCAGTCTGGGAGGCTTGATGGAGATGTCATGACTGTTTGCACATAATGGGGGGAGGGGACTCATTTAAGTCTATCTCCTTTCCTCAACGTCCCCTTAGAAGTCACCTTCCTGCTGTATAATACAGTGCACCTCTACTCCATACAGTTCCATTTAAATTGCTCTGCTCCATACTATATTTGCCCTGTCCTTGCTGTAACTATGGAGGTGGGTGACAATATTTGTGAACACTATTAGTTGTGACCCGTGTTAGCCTATCTCTCAGAACACAGCTGACGAGCTGTCATTCAATAAACCATTACATTGTTGACAGAGACCATTTTGTGACTCAAAATGGAACTTGAAAATTAAATCATTTCACTGGGACTTGAAATCATTGAAAAAATAGTCAGGTAGAGTGATTTTTGGAGGAACTTCATTTTGGATTTACAAAGGCTTTGAATTTTGTTGCTGGTACTAATTTTTGTTTTCTTTTTCTTCCAGGATATATGAGAAATATTTGCTTACATCTGGCCTTTGTCAACTGACCTTGAAAAACCACACGAGATGTTTTTCCTTCTTGCAGCTTTGTTCAGCCTCACTGTTTTTACCTTGACTTCAACTGCCCATCCACTCAGCTGAGCAGCTGGGGATGACTGGTTTCTCCCTGTCATTATTTATGCATGTTTGTAGGAGCTGATTACTGAACTCATATTTAATCTCTACTGCCAGTGAAATGCTACATTATTTTTCTAATTGGTTTCACCTCTTATTGGAAGTATAATTATAGACGTGTTAGTAAGATAGAAAAGGAGGGAATCATTTGATGCTTTCAGGTTAGTGAGAGCTGTGGGTGCTGCATGCTTGTCTCTCTAAACAGCTAATTCTTATCTAATTCTCAGATCAGGTTTGGGGAAGCTTTGGCACCTTTAGATTTGAATCCCTACTTTCTTAATTCAGGGCACAAATGTGAGCCAAAGAAAAAAATAAATCTTTTATATGCTTTTAAACAAATTTATAAATAAAATTTGAACTGCTTCTGTATAAATGGCTTGTGTTTGTTTTCTAATGAAAAGCTCTTGAGGGGTCTCATTTTTATATTCTCCTTTACAGTCCATAGAGATCAAATGTAGTACTATAATCACTATTGGATTTGGCTTTGGTCTTGACTTACTTACTAATACTGTTCCTCTGGTTTTTCAGAGTGGGACAGTTCATTTCCTGAAAGGCCATGAAAAAAATCAGCTAGACACAGATACCATGTGTGGTTTGTAGGTATTTTGGAAACTTGTCTTTGATCATGCAATCTGTTTCCTATTACTAATTCAGTAGGCTTTCCTGTTCTACTTTTATGACCTTGAACCAGTTTATAGACACTAGTGTGAGAATATTGGTTTTCCACACTGTATGGTCTGGCCACCCCCCATCCCCCCATGTTATGTAGGCGAAGCACTGTAGCATTGCATTTAGTCTTAGAAGGAAGGTTGGAAGAGTAGATAATTTTTGCAGCTGGACACGAGTAGACAACACTTTGCAGCATTTAAGAGATCTTCTGTGTTACCAACTGCTCTGTTGAAAGTAACTTTCTAAACCTATATTTAGGGAAACACTGGGATTTCAGGTTCTTGGGCCGAGATTGGGGGAGCTCACGGAAGTGGGGTGAGGGTGTGGTACAGAAAGAGCTGCACTGGGTGGTGGTGGCTGACAGCAGATGGTGCTCAGCTCGTTTCTTTGGAGTAAATAATGCAGACACTCTTGGTTTCCCTCACTTCTGCCAGCTGAACCTACGTTAGTGCGGTTGACAGTAATATAAAATGTTTGGTCCATCTGAAATCTTTGTCACTGCCTAATATGGGGAAAATGAAATCCCTAAGCCTGGATTGGAAACACCGCCAAACTGATTGTAAGTGTGTGAATGTCACAGGCATTTTACTGCTGTGGCATGCAGCCATTTCAGTCCTACACCTGCCAGCCTGGCTACCCCACAGTCCACGGTCATGTTCTGGTTTTTGTGTCTACGCTTGGCATTCCTCACTTGCTGCTATTTTCCAGTGTGTAACCAGGAGTCAATATAGGGGAAAGAGATGCTTTCTTACTTTGGGGACTCTTAGGAAAGTTGGTGTCAATTTCTCTTCTACTGCCTGCCATATCCTGCATTCCCAAAGACTTTGTTCAGGTGTCTGGTCTCATAAAAAAAATCATTGTGCAGGTATGGAAAATCGTGACTTTATGGCCAAAATTATCTCCACTACATATGGGATGGTAAACATCTTCCTTGAACAATTCTCTATGTAGGTAGAAGTAACCAGAAAAGAAGCAAGAGTTGCTGTGTAAGGGAGTCTACCATTTTGCTTTTCATATTTAATATGCTCTTGATTGGAATACAGTTTGACTTTTGGGTAACCCTGGATAGGAATCCCAAAGTTCCAATCACCTTTTCTATGCTTTTAAAGTACATTTTCTGAAAAAGAGAATAAAAATGAGACAAACTGTTACAAAAGTAGTAAGTTTTTGTTACAGACACTTTAGACATACAGATGAGTAATAAAAAGGAAAAAAATTGGTGATTTTTTTTTTCAGGTTCTGTTTGTTGATCTTCACACCTTAGTATTTTGGTATGCATCCTTCCAGATATTTTTATCTGTATGTGTATCAAAATCCCTGCAATAAAATCCTTACAGATACTTGTCTAATGATTGGATGAGGACAAATATCTTGAATTAGAACTGGTGGTTTTAAGGGAATCCACATTTATAGGGGTTTTAATATATGTAGTTAAATTACTTTTCCAAAAGTTGACATCAGTATTTACTGCCACCAGAAGTATGCTCTATACCCTCCCTCATCCTATTACTATTTTTTAAAAATCTTTGCTTATAGATGTAGAGAATGGACTTGAGGACACGGGGAGGGGGAAGGGTAAGCTGGGACGAAGTGAGAGAGTGGCATGGACTTATATATACTACCAAATGTAAAATAGATAGCTAGTGGGAAGCAGCCGCATAGCACAGGGAGATCAGCTAAGTGCTTTGTGACCACCTAGAGGGGTGGGATAGGGACGGTGGGAGGAAGATGCAAGAGGGAGGAGATACATATACATATGTTTATGTATAGCTGATTCACTCTGTTATAAAGCAGAAACTAACAAACCATTGTAAAGCAATTATACTCCAATAAAGATGTAAAAAAAAAAATCTTCCGTTATATGTTGAGTGAAAAATGTCATTTGGAGAGCTTAATCCCTCTTTTCTTTTTCCTTAGGTCTACTGGTCATTTTTTATCTTCTTTTGTGTGCATGCATGCATGTGTGTGTGTGTGTGTGTGTGTGTGTATAGTTGACTTGTAAAAGATTTCTCTGTTGAGATATTACGTTGTAAATATTCTAATTTTTATAAATCTTTTAATTTAGTATTTAATTTAGTATTGAGTTTTAAATATTTGTGTATGGGGATGTATCAATCTTTTTCCTTTGTGGTTTCTTCTTGGTGTTATGTTGATAGATTTTAAAATGTGCAGCAAGGCAGCAACCCACCCAATGAGAAAATGAAGGACTTCTCCTGGGTGTAGTTATGGGTGATATGGGGCAGAAGATCTTACTCCGTTCATAGCATAGACCTGAGCTCACAGGTTTGTTTTATGTATTTTTACACGGGAGAAGTATTTCCTGTGGTCCCTAAACAGTTTGTTTAGGTTGAAAAAAATTAGATTCCTTCCATAGATTGATTTTGTTAAACATTATAAAAATTCTCTAAGCTGATTTTTAACTTGAAGATTTGTCTTTTAGAAAGTATCTTTAGGAAATTACATTATAGTTATAGTAAACATAGAAATATTTCCCTCCAAAATAAAGCACTTGGCATTTATAAAAATGAAAACTTCAAGTTAAAATTCAAAGTTTTGATAACTCTAGCTAAAAATTTGTAATTGATTTTAGGAAACATAAATCATAGAGACAGTGCCTGCAGGCTGAATTTTAACTTGCAGAATATGAAACAGATGGGCTGCGATTAGCTGGACCTTCTCCTATGAAAGGGCGTGTTTGGAGCTGTGGCTGCCAGAGGAGGTAACAGACATTGTGTTAGAACTATTAATAGGTAGAAGAAAATAGTAAGAAGGCTGTGGGCTTTTTGTTTTTAATTCTATGAACCAATGTACATAGTAGGTAGCTCTGGGCCGATGTCCATGAAATAAGATTGGAGTGATGAATAATATACTTACATGAGGAAGAAAAAATATGCCTTTCAAGTTACTGTAAGGATTACAGAGAGAATTAGTACACGTTAGGAATTTCAGGTAGAGGCTCTGTGTTGCACCCCTTTTCTTTTTGAATAGTCCATTGTTTAACAGTGGCATTTAAAAAGGATCACAGAAAGAGGATTTTTTTTTTCTCACAGAATCATATGCTCAAAACTGACGGTTTTTAAAGCATATAAAGGCAAATGGCAGAAAAATTTTATTACATTTATTACATGTTATTGTGCCATCTGCTGGGGCAGAGGATACAGGGAGACCTGCGCTGTAACACTCACTTCCCCTAGTAAGCTGATTATTATAATCCCTTTGCCCTACCACTCAGAGCTTCACACCCATGCTCCAGCCTCCCTTACTTCCCCGAAGAGCACTGCTACAGCTGAGCTGGAGGAATTGTTCACTCAGTCATCAGAGGGTAGACATCTCATTCTCCACAAAATGTTATGTAAGTGATCAACCCTGGACTATGAACCGGTTAGAAATTTTAATTTTTATATTTTAGAAACCAGAATTGTGCCAAAATGGAGCAGAAAGTGTGCTTTAGTAATGAGACAGCAGAAACAGATGAGAGAGAAATATTTGAAATTGGACATTGTGAATTAGGAAAAATCAGAAATCAAAATTTAAATACAGTATTTATAGTCTTTTTTTTTAAAGATTATTTTTTTGATGTGGACCATTTTTAAAGTCTTCATTGAATTTGTTACAATACTGCTTCTGTTTTATGTCTTGGTTTTTTGGCCGCGAGGCATGTGGGATCTTAGCTCCCCGACCAGGGATCGAACCTGCAACCCCTGCACTGGAAGGCGAAGTCTTAACCACTGGACCGCCAGGGAAGTCCCTCTAGTCTGTTTTGAATATGGCACCATGGAGACACAAAGATAAATGGTACCGTTCCTGTCCTGAGGGAATGGAGTGGTCAGGATAGACAAGGTTATGCGACCGTAGTAAATCCCCATATCTCAGTGGATTGGTAGTATTTGTTTCTTGATTATGCTGCACTTCAAGTACAGGTGAGCAAGAGGCTCTGCTCACCTTTGTCCCTCAAGGGCCCAAGCTGATGAAGCCTCCATTTCCCTGTGTGCTTCCCCTACAGCAAGGTGAAGAGAGAGTAGCAGTATCTTGTATTGGGTAATTAAATGCTTTCCCAGGAAATGGTGCACGCTATTATTGTTCATATTTTATTGGCCAGAACAAATCACATGGCTATCCCCAACTTTAAAGGGAGTGGGAAATACAATTCTACAATGTTCCCAGAAGGAAGAAGAGAACAGGAACATTTGTAAATACTTCTAATGACTACCCCCAAAAATGCACTGTAGATTGAAGAAGAAACACCCATGAAAAATTAAGACATACATATAAATGCAAAGCAACAGTAGAAACCCAGTCCAGTTAAAAATTTATTAAGGGGCTACTATATGCCAGGTTCTGTGCTAGGCATGAAGACTACAAAGATGTCCAAAGCAGCCATGAAAAAACTCTGAGTTAGGGACACAGAGAACTTAGGAAAAAAATGAGATAGGAACTATGTAAAGCAATGAGGCCAGAAGTGTAAGACATGATGGAAGTCGGAGGGCTTTGTGTACCATATCAAGTAGCTTGGGCTTTTGAAGGGTTATGAGCAGAGAACGGACCTGATTAGATTTTTGTTTTAAATAAATCATGAGAGATCTCATGGAAGGCAGATTTCAGGGAGGCGGGACCAGAGGCAGAGCAACTAGTTAGAGGTGACTGCTTCAGTCCAAATGACCCATGATGAGAGTCCTAAGCTAGAGCACTGAGTAGAGATGGGGAGAACAGAATAGGCATGTGGAATTCTTAGGAAATAAAAAACCAGGACTTTGTTAGTGACTGAATCTAGATGGAGAATGACAAGTGAGAGATGAGTTTCATATTTCTAGCCTGGGTCTCTAGTTAAGGGGAGAGAGACCAAGATGGCAGAGTAAGAGGACATGGAGCTCACCTCCCACCCATGAACATATTTCTAGCATGGGTGAATGTGTTGATAGTGATGTGACCACAAAGACAAAATCTGTGGTATTTCAGAGGACAGGGAGCCCTAATGTGATCAATCAAGAGTTTTAAAGACTATAGATTTAAACCTGGTGAGCTCAGGGACTTTGTCTTGTTCAATGCTGTATTCCCAGTGCCTTGAATGGTGCCTAGCACATTAATAGGGATTCAGTGAATATTTGATAAGTGAATAGGTTTGATGGAGGAGTTAAGATTTTCAGAGATTAAGAGAAATAAGTATGATGGTGGTTGGTGGAGGATTGGGTGCAGGGACATTTAGGGCAAGTAAACCACAGCAAGGCAGTGGTTGTGGTTAAGTGTGTGGGAGGGGAGGACAGGAGGGAGAGCGGGAGAAGGAGAAGTGGAGGAAGGAGGGCGAGAGAGAGAGAGAAAAAGAGAGAGGGGAAAGCTATGTTAGGGGACTAATACAGTTGCTGCTCAGTGTCAAAGGAAGTGGGAAGATCAGAATTAGGAGAGGAGAAACACTCTGAAAGAGCTTCTCTTGATGCTTTGGGATTTCTCATAGCTAACTGACCAACCCCAGGTGTGGCAGCCAAGGTTGGAAAGATTCTTGGGACGAGGCTACCAGACTAAGCTAGTCAGTTCAGCCCCTGCCACTGGCAGCTGCTGGCACAAACCAGTGCTGGCTTTGCCTATTTGTAATTCAAAAAGGATGCGGTGATGCCTGTCCTTCAATGCCTACAGATCATTAGCAATGCCATAAGCCATAGCATCTGGGAAAAAGAAAGGAGAACCACTCAGGAGACGTGAGAGTCTAGCTCTGTCAGCCACTAATGTTGAAACCCTGGACTACTCTCTTACCTCCATGTCTACTTCACAGGATAGTTTTTGGACAACCTGGATGGGCTAAGTGCTCTTAAAAGGTAAATAAGTGTACAAGGTAAGGGAATGGCAAATGCTATTAATAATAATAAATTAGTATTAAATAGAAAGAGGCTATCTCAACCCTTGCACCTTAATATTAAAAGTGTTCGCTCTTCTTCCTCCCTACTTTATCACTATCCTACAGAACACCTCTGACTACAGAACACCGTCGACTCTTGCAGGACTCAACCGTCTTTTTTCCCCTCTCATCCATGCATAACTTACTGCCAAGGCTTATCAGTTCGACTTCCACAATATCTCTAGCAATTGTCCCCTTTCTTTCAATTTACTGCCATCCACTTGACTTGGTCCCTCGGTATGTTTCAAAGAGACCACTGTCAGAAAGAACTACCTGGTCCTCCTGCCTCCCGCACCTCACTTCCATGGTATTATGGAAGCGATGGGAATCTTGTAAGGAAGCGACTGTGGCATTTTAGGATCTCTGCTAGCCCAGCAGAGGCTGTAAGTGCGCGGACGTCTCCGGTTCTGAATGCATTACAGTGCAGGGCTCTGAGCAACGTGCGCATTCGTTGACTCACCTAACTCACCTAGGCAGGGAGACCTTTGACAGTCAGTCTCCCCCCCGCCCCGCCCCCCGGCACGCAGTGAGGACGACCGCGACGAGGCGGCAGCCAGCCCCACGAAGGGGACAGCCGTGCCTCCCTTACCGTCTCAACTCCCCAAGAGAGCTGCTCACCGGAAGCACCGCCGCAGTGGGGACCCGAGGGGCTCACAGGGAACAGGAGACGACGCCACCGCTCGGTCTCCGGCACCTGAACGCCGACCTGGAGCGCTCCAGGGGTACCGCCAAGGGCCAGGCGGGACGCACTCCGGCACCGAGGGACGCACGCCGCCGCCGTGGCCCCAGCCAAACCCCACCGCGGGGAGCGCTTCTCGCGAGACGCGCTGAGGCGGCGAAGCGAGAGTGGCAGAGGACGCCGGCCCGCCCAGGCCCTGAGGCTGGGGTCGGGAGACCGGGGGTCGGGCCGGACGCCGCACCCCTGCCTTCCGACACCACCGACCGGCGCGGAGGAGAGGCGAGGGGCGCCGGGCAGAACGAGAAGGGCGGCCCAGTTCGCCATGAACGTCTGTCCATCGTCTGGCGCGGCCTAGGCCCGGCCCGGGCGAGCCGGACGTCACCACATCCATCGATCGACCTCAAAGTAAACTTTTAAAACTACTTTTTTTTTTAATAGTGAAAAGTAAATATTGAAAAGGAATCAGAATAGTTATCCACCCCCATTAATGAGTTTCTTAAAACACATGTATCTCAAATACCATGCTACTTTATTTTTCTGAAGAATGTGTTTTTCTTTCCCCCATGTGGTCTTGCTGTGTTAAATTTTTAAAGAAAATTACCTGAAATTTTCTTTGAAGTTGCATTTTGTGGCTAAGAAATTTGAAACGAACCCTCAATGGACCACTGTAGACCATAGTATGTTGGAGAATGTACTCTCTCTAGTCTACTTAATAGGATCAGAACAAATTCTAAGTGGATGATATTCTCAATTCTAATGTATTTTCAAGGGTAGTTTTTGCCTCCATTCAGAATACCTTTCTTCAGAAAGTATTTTCGCAAGGCAAAGCTTGTCAAATTAGTTTTCTCTATTTTACCAAGTTTATATTTTGCAAAATTTAGTTCTCAATTTTCCCCTAGTCTGGTACAGGAAAGATAGGAGCTGTATTTAAAAAAAAAAAAAAGAAAACTTCTTTCTACAATGTGAGATATTCCAAAGTGCAGTTATAGAATTTCAAAATTAAATCTTGCACATCATTTGAGCTGTCACCATTTTTTTTTTATATTTGGAAACTTAAAAATATTTATTAATTCATTTATAATAACAAAAATCAACCTATTATGTGTCAGCATAAATCACGTTTTTAACAGAAAATATCTATATTTTCGAAAACAAGAGAAAATATGTGAGAAGAGTGGCATTGTTTTACATTAAGTTCTTTTTACATAAATTTACATCACATTTTTTTATTCAAACAGAAAGTCACAAAAATTATAATCATCCTCATCAGTTCACTCAGTCCCATGTAATTAATTTTTTTTTCATCTTGATCTTTTGTTAGCACTTTTATGAATTCATCAGTTTTCCATTAGAGTTCTGAAAAGGCTTATTCATTCAGTTCAGCAGTATAGCCAGTTACTAGAAACCTGTACTTGTCAGAGTCTTTTCCATGAATTCCTTGAAGATGAAACCCTTTTATAGGAACATTTTTGCAAAAGCATCAGAGTACACCCAGAACTGTCTGTAAATGACAAAAGACTTAAAAATGACCGCGGTTAAAGATTTGATGAAAGTTCATGATAATGCAATTGACAAGGAAATTTAGTTATTTCTGAGATATACATTTTAAAGTAATAACTAGAATTATGACTTATAACATTATACCAGAACATATAAGATTTTTAGGAATTCCATGTAATGTCTGAAACATTTATATTAACATATTTCCATACAAATAACCCAAAGAAAGTTTAGTATTAGTTTTTTAAAAAAATTTTTGAATTTTATTTAATTTATTTTTTTATACAGCAGGTTCTTATTAGTCATCAATTTTATACACATCAGTGTATACATGTCAATCCCAATCTCCCAATTCAGCACACCACCATCCCCACCCCACTGCGGCTTTCCCCCCTTGGTGTACATACATCTGTTCTCTACATCTGTGTCTCAACTTCTGCCCTAAAAACTGGTTCATCTGTACCATTTTTCTAGGTTCCACATACATGCTTTAATATACGATATATGTTTTTCTCTTTCTGACTTACTTCACTCTGTATGACAGTCTCTAGATCCATCCACGTCTCAACAAATGACTCAATTTCGTTCCTTTTTATGGCTGCATAATATTCCATTGTATATATGTACCACTTCTTCTTTATCCATTTGTCTGTCAATGGGCATTTAGGTTGCTTCCATGACCTGGCTGTTGTAAATAGTGCCGCAAAGAACATTGGGGTGTATGTGTCTTTTTGATTTATGGTTTTCTCTGGGTGTATGCCCAGTAGTGGGATTGCTGGATCATATGGTAATTCCATTTTTACTTTTTTAAGGAACCTCCCTACTGTTCTCCATAGTGGCTGTATCAATTTACATTCTCACCAACAGTGCAAGAGGGTTCCCTTTTCTCCACACCGTCTCCAGCATTTGTTGTTTGTAGATTTTCTGATGATGCCCATTCTAACTGGTGTGAGGTGATACCTCATTGTAGTTTTGATTTGCATTTCTCTAATAATTAGTGATGCCGAGCAGCTTTTCATGTGCTTCTTGGCCATCTTTATGTCTTCTTTGAAGAAATGTCTATTTAGGTCTTCTGCCCATTTTTGGATTGGGTTGTTTGTTTCTTTAATATTGAGCTGCATGAGCTGTTTATATATATTGGAGATTAATCCTTTGTCCGTTGATTCGTTTGCAAATATTTTCTCCCTATCTGAGGGTTGTCTTTTCGTCTTGTTTATGGTTTCCTTTGCTGTGAGAAAGCTTTGAAGTTTCATTAGGTCCCATTTGTTTATTTTTGTTTTTATTTCCATTACTCTAGGAGTTGGATCAAAAAAGATCTTGCTGTGATTTATGTCAAAGAGTGTTCTTCCTATGTTTTCCTCTAAGGGTTTTATAGTGTCCGGTCTTACATTTAGGTCTCGAATCCATTTTGAATTTATTTTTGTGTATGGTGTTAGAGAGTGTTCTAATTTCATACTTTTACATGTAGCTGTCCAGTTTTCCCAGCACCACTTATTGAAGAGACTGTCTTTTCTCCATTGTATATCCTTGCCTTCTTTGTCATAGATTAGTTGACCATAGGTGCGTGGTTTTATCTCTGGGCTTTCTATCTTGTTCCATTGATCTATGTTTCTGTTTTTGTGCCAGTACCATATTGTCTTGATTACTGCAGCTTTCTGGTATAGTCTGAAGTCAGGGGGCCTGATTCCTCCAGCTCCGTTTTTTCCCCTCAGGACTGCTTTGGCTATTCGGGGTCTTTTGTGTCTCCATACAAATTTTAAGATTTTTTGTTCTAGTTCTGTAAAAAATGCCATTGGTAATTTGATAGGGATTTCATTGAATCTGTACATTGCTTTGGGTAGTATAGTCATTTTCACATTATTGATTCTTCCAATCCAAGAACATGGTATATCTCTCCGTCTGTTGGTATCATCTTTAATTTCTTTCATCAGTGTCTTATAGTTTTCCGCATACAGGTCTTTTGTCTCCCTAGGTAGGTTTATTCCTAGGTATTTTATTCATTTTGTTGCAATGGTAAATGGGAGTGTTTCCATAATTTCTCTTTCAGATTTTTCATCATTAGTGTATAGGAATGCAAGAGATTTCTGTGCATTAATTTTGTATCCTGCAACTTTACCAAATTCATTGATTAGCTCTAGTAGTTTTCTGGTGGCATCTTTAAGATTCTCTATGTATAGTATCATGTGATCTGCAAACAGTGACAGTTTTTCTTTTCCAATTTCTATTCCTTTTATTTCTTTTTCTTCTCTGATTGCCATGGCTAGGACTTCCAAAACTATGTTGAATAATAGTGGTGAGAGTGGACATCCTTATCTTGTTCCTGATCTTAGAGGAAGTGCTTTCAGCTTTTCACCAGTGAATATGATGTTTGCTGTGGGTTTGTCGTATATGGCCTTTATTATGTTGAGGTAGGTTCCCTCTATGCCCACTTTCTGGGGAGTTTTTATCATAAATGGATGTTGAATTTTGTCAAAAGCTTTTTCTGCATCTATTGGGATGATCATATGATTTTTATTCTTCAATTTGTTAATATGGTGTATCACATTGACTGATTTGCGTATATTGAAGAACCCTTGCATCCCTGTGATAAATCCCACTTGATCATGGTGTATGATCCTTTTAATGTGCTGTTGGATTCTGTTTGCTAGTATTTTGTTGAGGATTTTTGCATCTATATTCATCAGTGATATTGGTCTGTAATTTTCTTTTTTTGTAGTGTCTTTGTCTGGTTTTGGTATCAGGGTGATGGTGGCCTCATAGAATGAGTTTGGGAGTGTTCCTTCCTCTGCAGTTTTTTGGAAGAGTTTGAGAAAGATGGGTGTTAGGTCTTCTCTAAATGTTTGATAGAATTCACCTATGAAGGCATCTGGTCCTGGACTTCCGTTTGTTGGAAGATATTTAATCACAGTTTCAACTTCATTACTTGTGATTGGTCTGTTCATATTTTCTATTTCTTCCTGGTTCAGTCTTGGAAGGTTATACCTTTGTAAGAATTTGTCCATTTCTTCCAGGTTCCATTTTATTGACATAGAGTTTCTTGTAGTAGTGTCTCAGGATGCTTTGTATTTCTGCGGTGTCTGTTTTAGCTTCTCCTTTTTCATTTCTAATTTTATTGATTTGAGTCCTCTCCCTCTTTTTCTTGATGAGTCTGGCTAATGGTTTATCAATTTTGTTTATCTTCTCAAAGAACCAGCTTTTAGTTTTATTGATCTTTGCTATTGTTTTCTTTGTTTCTATTTCACTTGTTTCTTCTTTGATCTTTATAATTTCTTTCCTTCTGCTAACTTGGGTTTTGTATGTTCTTTCTCTAGTTCCTTTAGGTGTAAGGTTAGATTGTTTATTTGAGATTTTTCTTGTTTCTTGAGGTAGACTTGTATAGCTATAAACTTCCGTCTTAGAACTGCTTTTGCTGCATTCCATAGGTTTTGGATTGTTGTGTTTTCATTGTCATTTGTCTCTAGGTGTTTTTTGATTTCCTCTTTGATTTCTTCAGTGATCTCTTGGTTATTTAGTAACGTATTGTTTAGCCTCCATGTGTTTGTGTTTTTTACGTTTTTTTCCCTGTAATTCATTTCTAAACTCATAGCGTTGTGGTCAGAAAAGATGCTTGATATGTTTTCAGTTTTCTTAAGTTTACTGAGGCTTGATTTGTGACCCTAGATGTGATCTATCCTGGAGAATGTTCCGTGCGCACTTGAGAAGAAAGTGTAATCTGCTGTTTTTGGATGGAATGTCCTATAAATATCAATTAAATCTATCTGGTCTATTGTGTCATTTAAAGCTTCTGCTTCCTTATTTATTTTCATTTTGCATGATCTGTCCGTTGGTGTAAGTGAGGTGTTCATGTCCCCAACTATTATTGTGTTACTGTCGATTTCCTCTTTTATAGCTCTTAGCAGTTGCCTTATGTATTGCGGTGCTCCTATGTTGGGTGCATATATATTTATAATTGTTATACCTTCTTCTTGGATTGATCCCTTGATCATTATGTAGTGTCCTTCCTTGTCTCTTGTAACATTCTTTATTTTAAAGTCTATTTTATCTGATATGAGTATTGCTTTCTTTTGATTTCCATTTGCATGGAATATCTTTTTCCATCCCCTCACTTTCAGTCTGTATGTGTCCCTAGGTCTGAAGTGGGTCTCTTGTAGACAACATATATATGGGTCTTGTTTTTGTATCCATTCAGTGAGCCTGTGTCTTTTGGTTGGAGCATTTAATCCATTCATGTTTAAGGTAATCATCAATATGTATGTTCCTGTGACCATTTTCTTAATCGTTTTGGGTTTGTTTTTGTAGGTCCTTTTCTTCTCTTGTGTTTCCCAGTTAGAGAAGTTCCTTTAGCATTTGCTGTAGAGCTGCTTTGGTGGTGCTGAATTCTCTTAGCTTTTGCTTGTCTGTAGAGCTTTTGATTTTTCCATCAAATCTGAATGAGATCATTGCCAGGTAGAGTAATCTTGGTTGTAGGTTCTTTCCTTTCATCACTTTAAGTATATCATGCCACTCCCTTCTGGCTTGTAGAGTTTCTGCTGAGAAATCAGCTGTTAACCATATGGGAGTTCCCTTGTATGTTATTTGTCATTTTTCCCTTGCTGCTTTCAGTAATTTTTCTTTGTCTTTAATTTTTGCCAATTTGATTACTACGTGTCTCGGCGTGTTTCTCCTTGGGTTTATCCTGTATGGGACTCTCTGCGCTTCCTGGACTTGGGTGGCTATTTCCTTTTCCATGTTAGGGAAGTTTTCGATTATAATGTCTTCAAATATTTTCTCTGGTCCTTCCTCTCTCTCTTCTCCTTCTGGGACCCCTATAATGCGAATGTTGTTGCGTTTAATGTTGTCCCAGAGGTAGGTCTCTCAGGCTGTCTTCATTTCTTTTCATTCTTTTTTCTTTATTCTGTTCTGCAGCAGTGAATTCCACCATTCTGTCTTCCAGGTCACTTACCCGTTCTTCTGCCTCAGTTATTCTGCTATTGATTCCTTCTAGTGTAGTTTTCATTTCAGTTATTGTATTGTTCATCTCTGTTTGTTTGTTCTTTAATTCTTCTATGTCTTTGTTAAACATTTCTTGCATCTTCTCGATCTTTGCCTCCATTCTTTTTCCGAGGTCCTGGATCATCTTCAGTATCATTATTCTGAATTCTTTTTCTGGAAGTTTGCCTATCTCCACTTCATGTAGTTGTTTTTCTGGGGTTTTATCTTGTTCCTTCATCTGGTACATAGCCCTCTGCCTTTTCATCTTGTCTATCTTTCTGTGAATGTGGTTTTTGTTCCACAGGCTGCAGGATTGTAGTTCTTCTTGCTTCTGCTGTCTGCCCTCTGGTGGATGAGGCTATCTAAGAGGCTTGTGTAAGTTTCATGATGGGAGGGACTGGCGGTGGGTAGAGCTGACTGTTGCTCTGGTGGGCAGAGCTCAGTAAAACTTTAATCCGCTTGACTGTTGATGGGTGGGGCTGGGTTCCCTCCCTGTTGGTTGTTTGGCCTGAGGCAACCCAACACTGGAGCCTACCTGGGTTCTTTGGTGGGGCTAATGGCGGACTCTGGGAGGGCTCCCACCAAGGAGTACTTCCCAGAACTTCTGCTGCCAGTGTCCTTGTCCCCACAGTGAGCCACAGCCACCCCCCGCCTCTGCAGGAGAACCTCTAACACTAGGAGGTAAGTCTGGTTCAGTCTCCCCTGAGGTCACTGCTCCTTCCCCTGGGTCCCGATGCACACACTACTTTGTGTGTGCCCTCCAAGAGTGGAGTCTCTGTTTTCCCCAGTCCTGTCGAAGTCCTGCAGTCAAATCCCACTAGGCTTCAAAGTCTGATTCTCTAGGAATTCTTCCTCCCCTTGCCGCACCCCCAGGTTGGGAAGCCTGACGTGGGGCTCAGAACCTTCACTCCAGTGGGTGGACTTCTGTGGTATAAGTGTTCTCCAGTCTGTGAGTCACCCACCCAGCAGTTATGGGATTTGATTTTCCTGTGATTGCACCCCTCCTACCGTCTCATTGTGGCTTCTCCTTTGTCTTTGGATGTGGGGTATTTTTTTGGTGAGTTCCAGTGTCTTCCTGTCAATGGTTGTCCAGCAGCTAGTGGTGATTCTGGTGTTCTCACAAGAGGGAGTGAGAGCACGTCCTTCTACTCCACCATCTTGGTTCCTCTACCGAGCTGTCACCATTTAATTTGTTCAGTTCCTTTCTTTATGGGGACAAATTTTAGTGTCTTGCTGTTTTTAATACCTTGTTACCAATAATCCCCATTTTCTGAAGGTCTGGAAAACTGGAGCTTTTTGATCTTTCATTCATTGAAAATGTGGATAAGAAATTTTCCAAAACTATTTTGGAAAAATATGGCCCAAATTTAGAAGGCTCATTTATAAAGAGTTCAATACCATTATAGGGGACTTAGATTCATTTACAAATTATTTCTTCAAAGGCTCAAATATCTCTAATCCTACTTATGGCAGCCAGCAAAGAGAAAAACACATACTGCTTTGTATTCAAAATCAGGTTTTTTGCACAAAAAATGTGTAGTTCAGTTATTCTAACTATGTATATGTTACAATATTTATAAGTTTTTATAGCTACTGCTACTATTTGGCAACTTGAGTGCAAAGATAAATTATGTTGCACCACACCTAATGCCAAGCACATTTCTACTCCATAAATTTCTTTAGAAAGAACATGGTTTTACCATGGCACTATGCTCCATCAAAATTTGTATTTATATTGTTATGCAAGGATAACTTTAGTTTGAACTTTTTAAACACTGAATTTACAGTAGCACTGATTCATTTAACTGAGTTTATAATGACATCTCGCTCTAGGAATGTCAAATGTTTTACTTTCAACAGGATGAAATTCCAAATACTTTACTTTGGTACCATGACATTTAAAAAATTGAATCATTATTGAAAAATAATTGTTTTCCAATATGCAGTGTCTGATTACACTGATGTAAAAGTGACATCATTTAATTGTTTGAAATGTTTTTCTGCATTGGAGCCAGTGTATTAACAGCTACACTTTTGTATGTGCACAAGAAAAATGGAATAAAGTTAATGTTATAAATTAATTAATATTTAGAATAAGATGAATTTAGAGGAACAGTTATTTGATCTAAATGCAAAGTCTTGCTTTGCTGCATGCTTTCCAAACTGTATGTGTTAGGTCATTGTCTTCAGGCACGATCTTTGGAAGCTGATATTGATGCTTCAGCATATTTGTGTCTTCTGAATTTTGTGGAATCAGTGGTATTATATGGTCCCCCATGGTAGGTGGTCAGTGTTGATAAACATTTTGAAATTTATAGGTTTGTCATTAACTTTCTCATGAATGGAGTATTTGTTGATTAAACAGTCCCTTTCATTTTTTGAGCCCATTAATGTCAAAATATTTGTTGCCAATTTTAAAAGTGTTACCAAATAAATACAGAATAGTTGTAGATTTATGCAGCATACCACTGTAGCAAGAGCAGTTATATTACTTTCTATTTTCTATGGGACAGAGGACTACTCAGTCTTTATTTTCCATAAATATTTCACATACACCTAGACTTGTTTTCCACTGACTGCACAAATGGTGGCTTGCTGATAGCAAGCATCTCTCAAATTAAGACAGCGGTCGCCCCACAACTGGCTAGTATCCCAAGGGGCCAGCAGAGGCAGCAACACCAAATCTTCTTTCTCCATTTCCCAGATGGGAAGGAGCTGTTCCTAGCTGCTAGTTTCCTAACACACTTTCTTTGTTAAGTGAACACCCCATAAGCTGTCCTGAAAAGAGAGGTGTTGTGTTGCAGATTGAGTTATCCAGAAGCAGCTGCTGAGAGGAAGTTTGGGGTTCAAGATGTTTATTTGGGAACAACACCCACGAAAAGAAGAGGGAAAAGCAAGACTGGGCAGAGGGAGCTGTCCAACTTCAATGCAGGCTTGACGAAGCCTTGGCTAACCTGGCTGGGAGTTCTGGAGTGAGTGTGGCCCATCAGAGAGGTCCCATATAGGGCCCAAGTGGCTGGATCTTTATACGCACACCTCACCTGGTCACCAAGTATGGGCTGTCCTGGAAGGGGCATGACATTTGGTGGGGCCACTCTCTGAAGCTGAGGCACACCCTGAAGAATCTGACAGCTAGAGGCTGTCTTGCTCACTGCACTGCCCACAGCTAGGCAGCACATCCTTCTTTGAAGAGCCATCTGGGCATCACTTTGTCCATCACGTGTTGTGGCTGAATAAGATTGGAAAAAGTGAGATAGGTTATCGCAGCATCCTTGGATTTAACCAGAGTGAGAACACACTATCTATGTCTCATTTACTACTAGACAAGTCCATGGTAGGAAGTAAAAGCACCAAATGGTGATTGCCAGAGGCTGTGGCCTGCTGAGATGGAGATTGGTGTGCAGGAGTTTGTTAGGGAGTGCTCTTGGGACCATAGGCTTGGAAAAGACAGGAGGATTGGGCAGAAGGAGAAGCTGGCTTATGAGGCAGCCTCAACATGGGCCAACCCCATAGGGAGCTCTGAAGTTGGGTGAGGGGGCTGGACATTTATACTTCCACATAAAGCAGTCATTGGGCGTGGGTACCCTGGGAAGGGGGTGTGGCCTCATGGGGCTTTCTGCCAGAAGCCCCTCCTGGCATTTGGGGAATAGTCTTTCAGTTCTGATGGGAGCTCTGAGAGTCACATCACAGCATTGCGCTGGAAGTCTACTGAGCCCATCCTGGCTAACTTTAATGCAAATAATAATAATAGTGCTAGTAATAATAATAATACTTTGTTTAAAAAATCCAGAACCGATGCTGAAAAAGACAAACGTGACACACAGATATAAACTAAGACTGTCTCTAAGCAAATTAAAAAACAAAAGTCACCCTATGTCTAATGAAGTTAAGGAATGATTTCTAGGAAGAAAGAACAACTTACATTTAACCGCCTTGAAGGTAAGCTGCTGATCCAGAAATCTTTTGAGCTGACTTACTTGAATTTTCACTCAAGTGCAAAAGGATTTAAGTTGATTCTTTAATCCATTTTGTTTAGAGTGTAGTACGGCAGTACTTTTTTATTTTGCAGTGTCTTCTTTCATTTTCAGCAGTCCCTATTTAATCGTTGTGTCTGCTGCCCCGTCCTGATCACTCAGCAGACCCCACTGCCATCCAGGGTCATCTGGCTACAGGTTCCAGCGTGCCCAGTGCCTGATGATTTGGCCCCCACTCTATGCATGGCCTTGCTCTCTCTTAGGCTGTGAGCAGAGGATTTTTCACAACAATTGTAAAACATCGAAACTCATCCCCACCAATCCTTACAAAGAGCCCAGGGAGCCCAAGCTGTTTCAAATGAGATGCTTCTGCCGAAAGAGCACGGGGAGAGTGACCCTGGCTACCAGAGGGAGGCTGGTGCATTTCATTTCATTATGAACTCAAACCAGGGTCTAGAGGAGGTTAAGATACCTTCATTTAGCTCTCAATCATTGTCATGCCTGGCACACGGTGCTCTAGAATTGTGAGGGAGGAAGACAGAGCAGAGGAGCTCTGGATGTGACACCAGGAGGCTGCCTTCAGTTCCTTTCAGCCCCTGATGTTCTGGTTCTCCGTGGATCAGGTCTTAACTCATCTTATTCCCACTGCCTAGAAAAGTGTCGGGTTCACAGTGCATGCTCAGAAGTGTGTGCTTTTGTTTTTTGGGTTCGCCCCGGATGTAACTTGTGGAAAGAAAGAATAAAATAGGTGTGGAACAAAGTTAAGGAATTATAAAAATTTTCTATCTCATGCTGCACGTGTCTCTACCCCCCACCACCCAAAGCACAATACCCTGCTTCTGACATTGTATCTTTCAATCCAGTGAAAAGTCCTTAAATCTCCCAACATCATATATCTACCCTAAGGAGATACTCTATTTGGACATGTTTCAACATAGCCTCACCCTCGGCCCAAACTTTGTGTCCAGGAGAATAGAGTCCTGTGATTAGTCAGACCTAAATATTGCTTTTTCACCATTTTCTCTTCTTATTATCCTACTAGATATATGTTAAACCTTTTCTTCTAGTCTTTGTTTCTTACTCCCTCCTGCAGATTGTATATTCCTTTCTATTTGTGCTGTATTTTGTGTAATTTCCTCAAATGTATTTGGAGTTAACTAATTTTGTCTTGAGCTGGTTCTTATCTTCTATAACCTATTCAGTGAATTTAAAATTTTTAATGAATAATTTCGTGGTTATAAAATCATTTATTAAGATGTAGAAGTGAGGGTTCAGAGAGCTTGGAGCTGGGAGAGTGGTGCACCTGGAGAAGGCATGGGAACTCTGCTCCCATTCCCCGTGCCTTGCCCTATGCATCCCTTTCATCTGGCTGTTCCTGAGTTATATCATTTAATGATCAACTGCGGATCTACCGTGTGGATGAAAGGCTCTTGGTGCTCCAGCCAGGCATCAGGGCTGTGCCTCTGAGGTGGGAGAGCCAACTTCAGGACACTGGTCCACAAGAGACCTCCCAGCTCCACGTAATACCAAACGGCGAAAATCTCTCACAGATCTCCATCTCAACATCAAGACCCAGCTTCACTCAACGACCAGCAAGCTACAGTGCTGGACACCCTATGCCAAACAACTAGCAAGAGAGGAACACAGCCCCATCCATTAACAGAGAGGCTGCCTAAAATCATAATAAGGCCACAGACACCCCAAAACACACCACCAGACGTGGACGAACCCACCAGAAAGACAACATCCAGCCTCATCCACCAGAACACAGGCACTAGTTCCCTCCACCAGGAAACCTACACAACCCACTGAACCAACCTTAACCACTGGGGACAGATACCAAAAACAACGGGAACTACGAACCTGCAGCCTGTGAAAAGGAGACCCCAAACACAGTAAGATAAGCAAAATGAGAAGACAGAAAAACACACAGCAGATGAAGGAGCAGGGTCAAAACACACCAGACCTAACAAATGAAGAGGAAATAGGTAGTCTACCTGAAAAAGAATTCAGAATAATGATAGTAAGGATGATCCAAAGTCTTGGAAATAGAATAGACAAAATGCAAGAAACATTTAACAAGGACATAGAAGAACTAAAGAGGAACCAAGAAACGATGACAAGCACAATAAATGAAATTAAAAATACTCTAGATGGGATCAATAGCAGAATAACTGAGGCAGAAGAACGGATAAGTGACCTGGAAGATAAAATGGTGGAAATAACTACTGCAGACCAGAATAAAGAAAAAAGAATGAAAAGAACTGAGGACAGTCTCAGAGACCTCTGGGACAACATTAAACGCACCAACATTCGAATTATAGGGGTCCCAGAAGAAGAAGAGAAAAAGAAAGGGACTGAGAAAATATTTGAAGAGATTATAGTTGAAAACTTCCCTAATATGGGAAAGGAAATAGTTAATCAAGTCCTGGAAGCACAGAGAGTCCCATACAGGATAAATCCAAGGAGAAACACACCAAGACACATATTACTCAAACTATCAAAAATTAAATATAAAGAAAACATATTAAAAGCAGCAAGGGAAAAACAACAGATAACACACAAGGGCATCCCCATAAGGTTAACAGCTGATCTTTCAGCAGAAACGCTGCAAGCCAGAAGGGAGTGGCAGGATATACTTAAAGTGATGAAGGAGAAAAACCTACAACCAAGATTACTCTACCCAGCAAGGATCTCATTCAGATTCGATGGAGAAATTAAAACCTTTACAGACAAGCAAAAGCTGAGAGAGTTCAGCACCACCAAACCAGCTTTACAACAAATGCTAAAGGAACTTCTCTAGGCAAGAAACACAAGAGAAGGAAAACACCTACAATAACAAACCCAAAACATTTAAGAAAATGGGAATAGGAACATACATATCGATAATTACCTTAAATGTAAATGGATTAAATGCTCCCACCAAAAGACACAGACTGGCTGAATGGATACAAAAACAAGACCCATATATATGCTGTCTACAAGAGACCCACTTCAGACCTAGGGACACATACAGACTGAAAGTGAGGGGATGGAAAAAGATATTCCATGCAAATGGAAATCAAAAGAAAGCTGGAGTAGCAATTCTCATATCAGACAAAATAGACTTTAAAATAAAGACAATTACAAGAGACAAAGACGGACACTATATAATGATCAAGGGATCGATCCAAGAGGAAGGTATAACAATTGTAAATATTTATGCACCCAACATAGGAGCACCTCAATACATAAGGCAAATACTAACAGCCATAAAAGGGGAAATCGACAGTAACACAATCATAGTAGGGGACTTTAACACCCCACTTTCACCAATGGACAGATCATCCAAAATGAAAATAAATAAGGAAACACAAGCTTTAAATGATACATTAAACAAGATGGACTTAATTGATATTTATAGGACATTCCACCCAAAAACAACAGAATACACATTTTTCTCAAGTGCTCATGGAACATTCTCCAGGATAGATCATATCTTGGGTCACAAATCAAGCCTTGGTAAATTTTAAAAAATTGAAATCGTATCAAGTATCTTTTCCGACCACAACGCTATGAGACTAGATATCAATTACAGGAAAAGATCTGTAAAAAATACAAACACATGGAGGCTACACAATACACTACTTAATAACGAAGTGATCACTGAAGAAATCAAAGGGGAAATCAAAAAATACCTAGAAACAAATGACAATGGAGACACGACGACCCAAAACCTATGGGATGCAGCAAAAGCAGTTCTAAGAGGGAAGTTTATAGCAATACAAGCCTACATCAAGAAACAGGAAACATCTCGAATAAACAACCTAACCTTGCACCTAAAGCAATTAGAGAAAGAAGAACAAAAAAACCCCAAAGCTAGCAGAAGGAAAGAAATCATAAAGATCAGATCAGAAATAAATGAAAAAGAAATGAAGGAAACAATAGCAAAAATCAATGAAACTAAAAGCTGGTTCTTTGAGAAGATAAACAAAATTGATAAACCATTAGCCAGACTCATCAAGAGAAAAAAGGAGAAGACTCAGATTAATAGAATTAGAAATGAAAAAGGAGAAGTAACCACTGACACTGCAGAAATACAAACGATCATAAGAGATTACTACAAGCAACTCTATGCTAATAAAATGGACAACCTGGAAGAAATGGACAGATTCTTAGAAATGCACAACCTGCTGAGACTGAACCAGGAAGAAATAGAAAATATGAACAGACCAATCACAAGCACTGAAATTGAAACTGTGATTAAAAATCTTCCAACACACAAAAGCCCAGGACCAGATGGCTTCACAGGCGAATTCTATCAAACATTTAGAGAAGAGCTAACACCTATCCTTCTCAAACTCTTCCAAAATATTGCAGAGGGAGGAACACTCCCCAACTCATTCTACGAGGCCACCATCACCCTGATACCAAAACCAGGCAAAGATGTCACAAAGAAAGAAAACTACAGGCCAATATCACTGATGAACATAGATGCAAAAATCCTCAACAAAATACTAGCAAACAGAATCCAACAGCACATTAAAAGGATCATACACCATGATCAAGTGGGGTTTATTCCAGGAATGCAAGGATTCTTCAATATACGCAAATCAATCAACGTGATACATCATATTAACAAATTGAAGGAGAAAAACCATATGATCATCTCAATAGATGCAGAGAAAGCTTTCGACAAAATTCAACACCCATTTATGATAAAAGTCCTGCAGAAAGTAGGCATAGAGGGAACTTTCCTCAACATAATAAAGGCCGTATATGACAAACCCACAGCCAACATTGTCCTCAATGGTGAAAAACTGAAACCATTTCCACTAAGATCAGGAACAAGACAAGGTTGCCCACTCTCACCACTATTATTCAACATAGTTTTGGAAGTGTTAGCCACAGCAATCAGAGATGAAAAAGAAATAAAAGGAATCCAAATCGGAAAAGAAGAAGTAAAGCTGTCACTGTTTGCAGATGACATGATACTATACATAGAGAATCCAAAAGATGCTACCAGAAAACTACTAGAGCTAATCAATGAATTTGGTAAAGTAGCAGGATACAAAATTAATGCACAGAAATCTCTTGCATTCCTGTATACTAATGATGAAAAATCTGAAAGTGAAATTAAGAAAA
Source organism: Eubalaena glacialis (assembly GCF_028564815.1). Taxonomy (NCBI): domain Eukaryota; kingdom Metazoa; phylum Chordata; class Mammalia; order Artiodactyla; family Balaenidae; genus Eubalaena; species Eubalaena glacialis. The sequence continues at coordinate 66,355,136 of NC_083731.1, read as the reverse complement.
CACTCCCGTTTACCATTGCAACAAAAAGAATAAAATACCTAGGGATAAACCTACCTAAGGAGACAAAAGACCTGTATGCAGAAAATTATAGGACACTGATGAAAGAAATTAAAGATGATACAAATAGATGGAGAGATATACCATGTTCTTGGATTGGAAGAATAAACATTGTGAAAATGACTCTGCTACCCAAAGCACTCTACAGATTCAATGCAATCCCTATCAAACTACCACTGGCATTTTTCACAGAACTAGAACAAAAAATTTTACAATTTGTATGGAAACACAAAAGACCCCGAATAGCCAAAGCAATCTTGAGAACGAAAAATGGAGCTGGAGGAATCAGGCTCCCTGACTTCAGACTATATTACAAAGCTACAGTAATCAAGACAGTTTGGTACTGGCACAAAAACAGAAATATAGATCAATGGAACAGGATAGAAAGCCCAGAGATAAGCCCACGCACATATGGTCACCTTATCTTTGATAAAGGAGGCAAGCATATACAGTGGAGAAAAGACAGCCTCTTCAATAAGTGGTGCTGGGAAAATTGGACAGGTACATGTAAAAGTATGAAATTAGAACACTCCCTAACACCATACACAAAAATAAACTCAAAATGGATTAAAGACCTAAGTGTAAGGCCAGACACTATCAAACTCTTAGAGGAAAACATAGGCAGAACACTGTATGACATAAGTCACAGCAAGATCCTTTTTGACCCAGGTCCTAGAGAAATGGAAATAAAAACACAAATAAACAAATGGGACCTAATGAAACTTAAAAGCTTTTGCACAGCAAAGGAAACCATAAACAAGACCAAAAGACAACCCTCAGAATGGGAGAAAATATTTGCAAATGAAGCAACGGACAAAGGATTAATCTCCAAGATTTACAAGCAGCTCATGCAGCTCAATAACAAAAAAACAAACAACCCAATCCAAAAATGGGCAGAAGACCTAAATAGACATTTCTCCAAAGAAGAGATACAGATTGCCAACAGACACATGAAAGAATGCTCAACATCATTAATCATTAGAGAAATGCAAATCAAAACTACAATGAGGTATCATCTCACACCGGTCAGAATGGCCATCATCAAAAAATCTAGAAACAATAAATGCTGGAGAGGGTGTGGAGAAAAGGGAACACTCTTGCACTGTTGGTGGGAATGTAAATTGATACAGCCACTATGGAGAACAGTATGGAGGTTCCTTAAAAAACTAAAAATAGAACTACCATATGACCCAGCAATCCCACTAGTGGGCATATACCCTGAGAAAACCATAATTCAGAAAGAGTCATGTACCAAAATATTCATTGCAGCTCTGTTTACAATAGCCAGGACATGGAAGCAACCTAGGTGTCCATCATCGGATGAATGGATAAAGAAGATGTGGCACATATATACAATGGAATATTACTCAGCCATAAAAAGAAATGAAATGGAGGTGTTTGTAATGAGGTGGATGGAGTTAGAGTCTGTCATACAGAGTGAAGTAAGTCAGAAAGAGAAAAACAAATACAGTATGCTAACACATATATATGGAATCTAAGGGAAAAAAAAAAAAAAAAAGAGGTCATGAAGAACCTAGTGGCAAGATGGGAATAAAGACACAGACCTACTAGAGAATGGACTTGAGGATATGGGGAGGGGGAGGGGTGAGATGTGACAGGGTGAGAGAGTGTCATGGACATATATACACTACCAAATGTAAAATAGATAACTAGTGGGAAGCAGCCGCATAGCACAGGGAGATCAGCTCGGTGCTTTGTGACCACCTAGAGGGGTGGGATAGGGAGGGTGGGAGGGAGGGAGATGCAAGAGGGAAGAGATATGGCAACATATGTATATGTGTAACTGATTCACTTTGTTGTAAAGCAGAAGCTAGCACACCATTGTAAAGCAATTATACTTCAATAAAGATGTTTAAAAAAAAAAAAAAAAAAGATGTAGAAGTGTCCCTAAATTTTTTTATTGTGCTAAAAAGACACATAACATGAAATCTACCCTCTTAGCAAATTTTTAAGTGTACAGCACAGTACTTCTAGTTTTACGTGCAATGTTATACAGTAGATCTCTACAACTTTTTCATCTTTCATCAACTTTTTCATAGATTGAAACTCTATACCCTTTGAACAATAACTGCTCATTTCTTCCCCTGCCCCCAACCACTGGCAACCACCATTCTACTTTCTGCTTCCATGAGTTTGACTACTTTAGATACCTCATATGATTGGAATCATGCAGTATTTCCCCTTCTTGTTGACTTGCTTATTGCACTTAACATTATGTCCTCAAAGTTCATCCATGTTGTAGCACATGATGATGGGATTTCTTTCTTTTTAAAGGCCGAATAGTACTCCACTGCATGTATGTACCATATTTTCTTTATTCTTTCATTTGTCCATGGACACTTAGGTTGTTTCCACCTCTTGGCTATTGTGAATAATGCTGCTGTGAACATGGGAGTGCAGATGCTTCTTTGAGATCCCGATTTCATTTTTTTTTTTTTTTTGGATGAATATCCTGAAGTGGGATTGCTTGATCATATGATAGTTCTATTTTTAATTTTTTGAGGAACTTCCACTCTGTTTTCCATGGTGGCTGCACCAATTTACATTCCCTCCAACAGTGCAAAAGTTTCCAGTTTCTCCACATCCTCACCAATGCTTGTTATTTTTTGTTGTTTTGTTTTGTTTTTTGAGAATGGCCATCCAAACAGGTGTGAGGTGATATTGCATTGTTCTTTTGATTTGCATTTCCCTGATGATTAATGATGAGAATCTTTTCATGTACCTTTTGGGTACATGTATGTCTTCTTTGGAGAAATATCTATTCAAGTCCTTTGCCCATTAAACAAAAAAAATTTTTTTTTGCTCTGAGTTGTAGGAGTTCTTATATATTTTGGATATTAACTCCTTATCAGATATATAGTTTACAAATATTTTCTCTCATTCTGTGGATTGTTTTTTTACTCTGTTGATAGTTTCCTTTGCTGCACAAAAGCTTTTTAGTTATGTAGTCGCACTTGTCTGTTTTTCCTTTTCTTATCATGTCCAAGAAATCATTGCTAACCCCAATGTTATGAAGCTTTCCCTGTGTTTTATTCTAGGAGTTTTATAGTTTCAGCTCTTGCATTTAAATATTTCATCTATTTTGAATTTATTTTTGTGTATGGTGTAGAATAAGGGTCCAATATCATTCTTTTGTCTGTGGATATCCAGTTTTCCAGACATATTTGTTGAAGAGACTATACTTTCCCCATTGCATAGTCTTGGCACCTTTATCAAAGGTCATTTGACCATATATGTGTGGGCATACTTCTGAGCTGTTTTGTTCCATTGGTTTATATGTCTGTCTTTATGCCAGAACCATACTGCTTTAATTACTGCAGCTTTGTAATATGTTTTTTAAAATTTTATTTATATATTTTTAATTTTTTTATACAGCAGGTTCTTATTAGTTATCCATTTTATACATTTTAGTGTATGTATGTCAATCCCAATCTCCCAGTTCATCACACCACCACCCCCCGTCCCCTGGCCACTTTCCCCCCTTGGTGTCCATACGTTTGTTCTCTACATCTGTGTCTCTATTTCTGCCCTGCAAACCGGTTCATCTGTACCATTTTTCTAGGTTCCACATATATGCGTTAATATACAATATTTGTTTTTCTCTTTCTGACTTACTTCACTCTGTATGACAGTTTCTAGATCCATCCACGTCTCTACAAATGACCCAATTTCGTTCCTTTTTATGGCTGAGTAATATTCCAGTGTATATATGTATCACATCTTCTTTATCCATTCATCTGTCGATGGGCATTTAGGTTGCTTCCATGTCCTGGCTATTGTAAATAGTGCTGCAGTGAACATTGGGGTGCATGTGTCTTTTTGAATTATGGTTTTCTCAGGGTATATGGCCAGTAGTGGGATTGCTGGGTCATATGGTAATTCCATTTTTACTTTTTTAAGGAACCTCCATACTGTTCTCCATAGTGGCTGTATCAATTTACATTCCCACCAACAGTGCAAGAGTGTTCCCTTTTCTCTACACCATCTCCAGCATTTGTTGTTTGTAGATTTTCTGATGATGCCCATTCTAACTGGTGTGAGGTGATACCTCATTGTAGTTTTGATTTGCATTTCTCTAATAATTAGTGATGCCGAGCAGCTTTTCATGTGCTTCTTGGCCATCTTTATGTCTTCTTTGAAGAAATGTCTATTTAGGTCTTCTGCCCATTTTTGGATTGGGTTGTTTGTTTCTTTAATATTGAGCTGCATGAGCTGTTTATATATTTTGGAGATTAATCCTTTGTCTGCTGATTTGTTTGCAAATATTTTCTCCCATTCTGAGGGTTGTCTTTTCGTCTTGATTGTAGTTTGCTTTGCAAAAGCTTTTAAGTTTCATTAGGTCCCATTTGTTTATTTTTGTTTTTATTTCCATTACTCTAGGAGTTGGATCAAAAAAGATCTTGCTGTGATTTATGTCAAAGAGTGTTCTTCCTATGTTTTCCTCTAAGAGTTTTATAGTATCCAGTCTTACATTTAGGTCTCTAATCCATTTTGAGTTTATTTTTGTGTATAGTGTTAGGGAGTGTTCTAATTTCATTCTTTTACAGGTAGCTGTCCAGTTTTCCCAGCACCACTTATTGAAGAGGCTGTCTTTTTTCCATTGTATATTCTTGCCTCCTTCATCATACATTAGTTGACCAGAGGTGTGTGGGTTTATCTCTGGGCTTTCTATCCTGTTCCATTGACCTATATTTCTGTTTTTGTGCCAGTACCATACTGTCTTGATTACTGTAGCTTTGTAGTATAGTCTGAAGTCTGGGAGCCTGATTCCTCCAGCTCCATTTTTTTCCCTCAAGACTGCTTTGGTTCTTCGGGGTCTTTGTGTGTTTCCATACAAATTTTAAGATTTTTTGTTCTACTTCCATGAAAAATGCTATTGGTAATTTGATAGGGATTGCATTGAATCTGTAAATTGCTTTGGGTAGTATAGTAATTTTCACAATAATGATTCTTCCAATCCATGAACATGCTATATCTCTCCATCTGTTGGTATCATCTTTAATTTCTTTCATCAGTGTCTTATAGTTTTCTGCATACAGGTCTTTTGTCTCCTTAGGTAGGTTTATTCCTAGGTATTTTATTCTTTTTGTTGCAATGGTAAATGGGAGTGTTTCCTTAATTTCTCTTTCAGATTTTTCATCATTAGTGTATAGGATGCAAGAGATTTCTGTGCATTAATTTTGTATCCTGCAACTTTACCAAATTCATTGATTAGCTCTAGTAGTTTTCTGGTGGCATCTTTAGGATTCTCTATGTATAGTATCATGTCATCTGCAAACAGTGACAGTTTTACTTTTTCTTTTCCAATTTGTATTCCTTTTATTTTTTTCTTCTCTGATTGCCATGGCCAGGACTTCCAAAACTATGTTGAATAATAGTGGCGAGAGTGGACATCCTTGTCTTGTTCCTGATCTTAGAGGAAATGCTTTCAGTTTTTCACCATTGAGAATGATGTTTGCTGTGGGTTTGTCGTATATGGCCTTAATTATGTTGAGATAGGATCCCTCTATGCCCACTTTCTGGAGAGTTTTTATCATAAATAGGTGTTGAATTTTGTCAAAAGCTTTTTCTGCATCTACTGATATGATCATTTGGTTTTTATTCTTCAATTTGTTAATATGGTGTATCACATTGATTGATTTGCGTATATTGAAGAATCCTTGTATCCCTGGATAAATCCCACTTGATCATGGTGTATGATCCTTTTAATGTGCTGTTGGATTCTGTTTGCTAATATTTTGTTGAGGATTTTTGCATCTATATTCATCAGTGATATTGGTGTGTAATTTTCTTTTTTTGTAGTATCTTTGTCTGCTTTTGGTATCAGGGTGATGGTGGCCTCATAGAATGAGTTTGGGAGTGTTCCTTCCTCTGCAATTTTTTGGAAGAGTTTGAGAAGGATGAGTGTTAACTCTTCTCTAAATGTTTGATAGAATTCACCTGTGAAGCCATCTGGTCCTGGACTTTGGTTTTTTGGAAGATATTTAATCACAGTTTCAACTTCATTACTTGTGATTGGTCTGTTCATATTTTCTATTTCTTCCTGGTTCAGTCTTGGAAGGTTATACCTTTTTAAGAATTTGTCCATTTCTTCCAGGTTGTCCATTTTATTGGCATAGAGTTTCTTGTAGTAGTCTCTTAGGATGCTTTGTATTTCTGCGGTGTCTGTTTTAATTTCTCCTTTTTCATTTCTAATTTTATTGATTTGAGTCCTCTCCCTCTTTTTCTTGATGAGTCTGGCTAATGGTTTATCAATTTTGTTTATCTTCTCAAAGAACCAGCTTTTAGTTTTATTGATCTTTGCTATTGTTTTCTTTGTTTCTATTTCATTTATTTCTGCTCTGATCTTTGTGATTTCTTTCCTTCTACTAACTTTGTGTTTTGTTTGTTCTTGTTTTTCTAGTTCCTTTAGTTGTAAGGTTAGATTGTTTATTTGAGATTTTTCTTGTTTCTTGAGGTACGCTTGTATAGCTATAAACTTCCGTCTTAGAACTGCTTTTGCTGCATTCCATAGGTTTTGGATTGTTGTGTTTTCATTGTCATTTGTCTCTAGGTATTTTTTGATTTTCTCTTTGATTTCCTCAGTGATCTCTTGGTTATTTAGTAACGTATTGTTTAACCTACATGTGTTTGTGTTTTTTACAGATTTTTTCCTGTAATTGATATCTAGTCTCATAGTGTTGTGGTCGGAAAAGATGCTTGATACGATTTCAATTTTCTTAAATTTCCCAAGGCTTGATTTGTGACCGAAGATACGATCTATCCTGGAAAATGCTCCATGAGCAGTTGAGAAGAAAGTGTAGTCTGCTGTTTTTGGATAGAATGTCCTATAAATATCAATTAAATTTCTCTGGTCTATTGTGTCATTTAAAGCTTGTGTTTCCTTATTAATTTTTTGTTTGGATGATCTGTCCGTTGGTATGAGGTGTTAAAGTCCCCCACTATTATTGTGTTACTGTCAATTTCTTCTTTTATAGCTGTTAGCAGTTGCCTTATGTACTGAGGTGCTCCTATGTTGGGTGCATATATATTCATAATTGTATCTTCTTCTTGGATTGATCCCTTGATTATTATGTAGTGTCGTTCCTTGTCTCTTTAACATTCTTTATTTTAAAGTCTATTTTAGGTCATATGAGTATTGCTACTCCAGCTTTCTTTTGATTTCCATTTGCATGGAATATCTTTTTCCATCCCCCCCTCACTTTCAGTCTGTATTTGTCCCTAGGTCTGAAGTGGGTCTCTTGTAGATAGCATATATACGGGTCTTGTTTTTGTATCCATTCAGGGAGCTTGTGTCTTTTGGTTGGAGCTTTTAATCCATTCACATTTAAGGTAATTATCGATATGTGTGTTCCTATTACCATTTTCTTAATTGTTTTGGGTTTGTTTTTGTAGGTCCTTTTTTTCTCTTGTGTTTCCCAGTTAGAGAAGTTCCTTTAGCGTTTGTTGTAGAGCTGGTTTGGTGGTGCTGAATTCTCTTAGCTTTTGCTTGTCTGTAGAGCTTTTGATTTCTCCATTGAATCTGAATGAGATCCTTGCTGGGTAGAGTATCTTGGTTGTAGGTTCTTCCCTTTCATCACTTTAAATGTATCATGCCACTGCCTTCTGGCTTTTAGAGTTTCTGCTGAGAAATCAGCTGTTAACCTAATGGGAGTTCCCTTGCATGTTATTTGTCGTTTTTCCCTTGTTGCTTTCAATAATTGTTCTTTGTCTTTAATTTTTGTCAGTTTGCTTACTATGTGTCTCGGCATGTTTCTCCTTGGGTTTATCCTGCCTTGGACTCTCTGCACTTCCTGGAGTTGGGTGGCTATTTCGTTTCCCATGTTAGGGAAGTTTTCAACTATAATCTCTTTAAATATTTTCTCGGGTCCTTTCTCTCTCTCTTTTCCTTCTGGCACCCCTATAATGTGAATGTTGTTACGTTTAATGTTGTCCCAGAGGTCTCTTAGGCTGTCTTCATTTCTTTCCATTCTTTTTTCTTTACTCTGTTCTGTGGCAGTGAATTCCACCATTCTGTCTTCCAGGTCACTTATCCGTTCTTCTGCCTCAGTTATTCTGCTATTGATTCCTTCTAGTGTATTTTTCATTTCAGTTTTTGTATTGTTCATTTCTGTTTGTTTGTTCTTTAATTCTTCTAGGTGTTTGTTCTTTAATTCTTCTATGTCTTTGTTAAACATTTCTTGCATCTTCTCGATCTTTGCCTCCATTCTTTTCCCGAGGTCCTGGATCATCTTCACTATCATTATTCTGAATTCTTTTTCTGGAAGGTTGCTCATCTCCACTTCATGTAGTTGTTTTTCTGGGGTTTTATCTTGTTCCTTCATGTGGTACATAGCCCTCTGCCTTTTCATCTTGTCTATCTTTCTGTGAATGTTGAGATGAGCCTCTGATTTAAGGAAGGTCAGTCTGGCTGGTTGCTCTGAGGAAGATGAGGGAAGAGTAAGAGCGGAAGCAGGATGTCACGGAGGAAATGCAGAAGGTGGTGGCTTGGGGTGGGTGGACCTGTTAGTGTTTGAGGGTCACCTGCGAAGGAAGTGGGGGCCGCTGTGGCTCACTGTGGGGTCAGGGACACTGGCGGTGGCGGCTCTGGCAACTGCCCATTGTCGTGGGCCCTCTAGGATGCTGCCATCTTCTCGCCAAGGCCTGGAAAAACATGGAACGCTTCACACATTTGTGTGTCATCCTTGCACAGGGGCCATGCTAATCTTCTTTGTATCATTCCAGTTTTAGTATATGTGCTGCTGAAGCGAGCGCTGTAATATATTTTGAAGTCAGGAAGTGTGAGACCTCCAGCTTTGTGCTTCTTTCTTAAGATTGTTATGGAATAAGTAATTTTTTTAATGTTTAAAACAGTATGTGTTTGGTTTTTGTTTTCAACTTGTCTCTTCTTTTTCCTAGCGCCAGCTCTTTGATTTTAGTTTCCATTCTTATTTTATAATCTCTTTCAGATTTTGTCAACTACTCTACAATGTGTGGTATTAAATCTATTAATGGTTGTGTCTTCTCTTCACTTTCAAATGGTTTTATTTCTTGTGTGGTTTGTAATTTGTTATTGTGAACGCTTGTTAAACTGGGGTTGTTTTCCCCATGTAAGTCAAGCACTCCCTTGTGGCTCAATTTTGCATTCACTTTTGCTTGGGCTTCAGGGATTCAGAAGTAGTAGAGAAATTTTTATAATATCCTCTTGGCTTGAGTTTATTACACTCCCTGGGCATTGTAACTTCTGATGCTGTTTCTCGTGTGAGATTTCAATTTCAAGAAAGATTTTGTTTGTTTTCCATTTAAATTCCCAGCAATTTGTAAGCTTCCTTTTCTCTTTCCTGAGCTGATGGGTAGAGCTCTTCTAGTCCTCTTTATCCAGACAGGGAAATCCTTTCAGGAACTTTGCTCTGTGCGGGATTCTCTTCCTACCTCACACTGCCCCTGGGCCATATCTCCTTTTCCTACCTTAAAGGTAGAACACATCCCTCCTATGCCCCCACTCCCACCCCCACCTGACTCTGTTCCTAGCCCTAGCATCAGGGCTGATATACATACCCATGCCACCTTGGGCTTCTCTCTCAACAGTTGTTAGAATTACCACTCAGGGTTTGAGTTCTTTTTTCATCTTGGTTTCTTAAGGCTTTTCTCTTCCTTGCTCTCCTCTTCTTTCCTTCTCTTCTTTCCGTCCTTCTTCTGAGTTGATTATGTATTCTCTATTATTGCTCTGTGCTTTTACACAGCATTTCTGTGTGTTTTCAGTTGGATCAATAGTATCTGTGTGTGGAAGTGATGGTAATGGAAGGAAGCAACTGAATTCAGCTCATGTTGTCTGAGGATCTTGAGTGATCTTCTAAAAATAAAATATATCTTGTCATCCCCAAGTTAAAGCCTGCTGATGACTTGCTATTGCACTTGGATAGTTAAACTCCAAAGTCCTTATTTTGGCTTAAAGTGTCCCATATGAGTTGACTCCTATCTCCCTTTGCAACCAGAGGTTATGGTACTTCCCCCCTCATTCAAAGCAGCCTTCTTTCTTTCCTTAGAGTTGTTGCTTCTGCCTGGAATGGACGTTTCCATCCAGATGTCAGATGACAGAATTTTCACCTTCCTAAAGAGGCTTTCCCTGGGACTTCCCTGGTGGTCCAGTGGTTAAGAATCCGCCCTCCAATGCACGGGACCCGGGTTCAATCCCTGGTTGGGGAACTAAGATCCCACATGCCACGGGGCAACTAAGCCTGTGCGCTGCAACTACTGAGCCTGTGAGCCACAACTAGAGAGCCCGTGCACCACAACTACAGAGCCCACACACTCTGGAGCCCATGCACCACAACTACAGAGCGCTACAGAGCTCTGGAGCCCGCACGCTACAACTAGAGAGAAGCCTGTGCACCGCAACAAAGAGCCCGCGCGCTGCGATGAAGATCCCATGTGCCACAACTAAGACCCGATGCAGCCAAAAATAAATAAATAAATAAAATTTAAAAAGGCTTTCCCTGACTACCCTACCAAAGTACGACCCCACTCCTTCCTCTAATATCACCCCGATTCATAGTCTTCATGATACTTATCACTATGTTAATTAATATTAATTTAAGTTTTTACTTGTTCATTATTCATTTTGGAGGCCAGTTGGACAGCGGTTGCTGATGGAGAAGCAAAGAAATAATCAGGGATGAATCCTAGATCTGGGGCTTGAGCAAGTGAGCAGATGCCTGTGAGAGAAATAGGTATGGGATGGAAATCAAGAGTTGTTTTTAAAAGGCTCATGTTAGAGATTTCTATTCTTCATCCTAATGGATACATCAAGTGGGAAGTTGCATATAAAAGTCTGGAAGTCAAGCGAAAATCAGGGATGGACATAAAAGCTTGGGCATCATCAGCATACAGATAATATTTGAAATCATATGACAGTAGTACCCAGGGAAAGAGTGAAGAGTCATTAGAAAAGAGAAGGTAATACATCTTTTAAAGCAATCACCAATGTGGCATAGTCAGAGCTGCAAGGTAATTCCATTGAACAAATATGCAAAAAACAAGGGAGGGCCTTTTGATGAAGAAATTAAGCAGCATGTTCCAAACTTTATTTAATTAACTTACCTCTTACTCTTGTCAGTGGGAAGTTTGGTGCATGGAAACTCCAGTGATGGTCAGTGTAGATTTCCAAAGGAGGAGAAATAAACTTTCTTGACTCTGTCTCCAACAGAACTTGACCAAATGTACACAAGGATTTCATGAATATTGATTCGTTCCTTCTTTTCCATAGGAATCGGTGTGGGGTATTCTGACAGAGATGACACATAGGTTTTGTCCAACACAAACAGTTATGTTAGAAATCTCTGGGAAGCTTTGTCTTGGCAGTATCCCTGAAGGCTAGAGAATGGACCAGAAGAGAATTTTCTTCTCTCCTTATTTTGGGGAGACTAAATTATACAGTTAAGCAAGTTATTTGGACTTCAGAGGAGCAGAGTAGTACTGAATTTCTTCAGACAATTTAGTTCAAGGTGGGAATTATGCTCTGTTGTTTTGAGATATGTGATAAGGTTGAAAAATTGTCGACTGTGGTCCTCGTAATAGAATGAACAGGCTCTCTGTCTGCTCTGAATTCCTTGAGCTACAGATCAAATCTTGCTTTTAAATCTAACTTACTTACTACTCTCATTGTCTTCTAGACTTATTTAGGCTATAAAAGGTTTGCCTAGAGGTATGGATTGTTTATGCATATGGTGTGGCTGCAACTTGCAGTATATCCATGCCTTTGCTTTATGATTTCAGTCAAAACAAAATTAAAGAATCATAATCTCCTGTGTTCAGGAAGTAATGAGGAATATTTTAACGTTCACGTTTTCATAGATCTTTTGTCAAGAATAGGACTGAAGTTCCAAATGAGATGCATTTTCTATAATGCATGTGGTGGCCCGTCCTGAAATAGCTATTGTTTTTGTCATTCTGATTTGTTGGGCAGACAGTTGAATATTAAACAATAAAAAATAAGTTTTTGTACATGACATTCCATTTTTGGATAACCAGCAACCAAAATTCCCAGGCATTGGGGTTAGTATATTCATCTCCACAGGTGTCCAGAAATGAAATGAAATGTCACCTAAAGCAGTAGACACATTTCATTGCTATTACACCTCAAATTTCCTCCAGTAAAATAGTTTATTAAAATTAAATGAAAAACCAAAAGCTGCACAATGGTTGTTCCAGCAGCTTTAATGGGTTTTAGGATGGAGCACACTCCCTACAATTCTGCAGTGGATATTTTATTATGCCCAAGACAGTTATTTTGAGAATATTATACTATTCTTTCCTCATCTTTTTGGCTGTGTGTTGAATCAACTAAATTGCAACTTATAAATTTCTGCTTAAAATCTCTGAGAAAATAGCTTTTGTTTCTATTTATAGGTACAGTATATACTTCCTGAAAATGTTTTCCCTCTCTCCTAATCATTCTCTCCTTTCTCATCATCTAGTTGTTCATTTAGCATATATTTATTTATGTGCTGTGTTACTGTGTTCATTCTTAGGGATAATCAAAGTTCCTAGGCCCTTATGGAGCTTATAATTTAGCCAAGTAGTCACATGACAACAAAACAACAGCGACAGAAACAGCTTCTTATACTTATTAAATGTTTACTATTTGCCAGATATTATTCTAGGTGAGGTCCTGTATTAAATCACATAATCATTACTCTAAGATGTGGGAAAGTCCTATGAGATAGGTTCCATTATTATCCCCATTTTATGGAAAAGGAAACACAGCTGCAGGGAAGTTTTAAGTAACTTACCCAAGGTCACATGGCTAGAAGTGGCACTAAAGATACAAGGTAATGAGATATAGGATGTTAAGGATATTGTGAAGATCTGATATAGAGGCTCCTGACCTGGTGTCTTAGTCTGCTCAGGCTGCCATAACAAAATACCATAGGTTGGGTGTGGGTGTGAAACAACAGAGATTTATTTTCTCACAGTTCTGGAAGCTGGAAAGTCCAAGATCAAGCTTTGGCAGGGTTCAGTTTCTGGTAAGGGCTTTCTTCTCTGGCTTGTAGATGGCTGCCTTCTTCTTGTGTCCTCACATAGGAGAAAGAGAGCAAGCTTTCCAATATTCTTCTTTTAAGGGCACTAATCCCATCCTGAGGGCCCCCTCCTCATAACCTCATCTAAACCTAATTACCTCCCAAAGGCTGTAGCTCCAGATTCTATCACATTGGAGGTTAGGGCTTCAACACATGAATTTTGGGGGGACATAATTCAGCCATAGCGCCCGGTTTTAGAAGTTTTCCAGGTCAAGGATTACAGACCCCTCTCCAGATGAGAAATAATGTTTAACAGCTATGAATAAGACTGTTTAAAAGATATCTATCTTTGCTAGATCCCAAAAGAATTATAATGGGTTACTATGTGGATTAGCTTTTTAAGGCCTTTAAGCCTTGGTTTTTTAATCTATAATTTGGGAGGAGAGTTGTATACTTACATATATACAGCATTTCTATATGTTAACAGTATATATTTTCATACATGAATATATATGTGAATGGTAAGGTGTGCATGTATGTGTGTGGGGCAGTCAGTGATCTTTTTTGGTATTTTCATATGTGAAGCACTTTTTTAAAAATAAATTTATTTATTCATTTATTTACTTTTGGCTGTGTTGGGTCTTCGTTGCTACACGCAGGCTTTCTGTAGTTGTGGTGAGTGGGGGCTATGCTTTGTTGCGGTGCGCGGGCTTCTCATTGTGGTGGCTTCTCTTGTTGCAGAGCATGGGCTCTAGGCATGCAGGCTTCAGTAGTTGTGGCATGTGGGCTCAGTAGTTGTGGCTTGTGGGCTCTAGAGCACAGGCTCAGTAGTTGTGGTGCACGGGCTTAGTTGCTCCACTGCATGTGGGATCTTCCTGGACCAGGGCTCGAACCCATGTCCCCTGCATTGGCAGGTGGATTCCTAACCCCTGCGCCACCAGGGAAGTCCTCATATGTGCAGCACTTTTTAAAGTGCTTTTTAAAGCACTTGGTAAAGTAGATGTGTTTTATCTCACCTGATCATCACAAGTGAGGTGTTATTTTTATTGTCATTTTTACATGTGTAGAAATTGAAGCTAAGAGATCAAGTTTCTTTCCTTTTCAAGGTCTTGCATACAGTTGGTACGTGGCCAAGCCAAGGTAAGGTACAAGCCACAGACTTCTGATTCTGGGTCAGCACTTTTCGTCTGCCCCATGGCTGCCTGGTGCTGGTGTACATTTTGCCTGACACCTGGGCTCTGAAAAAGATATTTATTCTCTTGTATGCTCAGCTGACATTTCATTTTGCTTCCTTGCCATCCATGACTACACCACAGTGTTCAGTGTTTCAGTACATTTTTGAAGTATTGATTTTCAGCTGGCCCCCATCTCAAAGACCCTACCACACACCCATTTCTATTTGCCTCACTTCAGCTCACCATATATTGTTACTAAGAGTTCCTGGTTTACTCTCGCTCAGTTTACATGCAGACTTGCAGAGTTTTACCGCAGCTCCAGTACTAGGAAAACAGCCGAGTTTCAAAAATGGGAGCAGGTTTTGCTGATTTTTAAGGTTAAAACAATCCTCTTTATACATGTAGAAATATATGCATTTGAATCGTTTCATAAAATCTATACATTGGGTCATATCATAATACCTTTTTTTAAGTGAAATATTTTTTCTTTATTTGCCCTTACCTACTTTCCTGACCCATGTCAGCCTCCACCCCCAGCTAGTCCATGTGTATAATCTAGCATGTGCCCTTCCAAATAATTCTCAGTGCTCAGCTTGTAAAGTCACATGTTTATATATGTGTGTGTTTTACAAAAACAGGTCATTGTTCTACAAAAATGGGTTCATATTCTTACATGCGCTTTACATCATCTTTCTTTTTTCTTTCAACATGAGATCATGGAAAATGCTCCAGGTCAACTGTCAGAACTCTAGTTATTCTTTCATTATTTTTAAGTTCAGAATGGAAAATTTAAGACATGTACAAAGATAGAGAAAATAATATGTTGAATCCCCATTGCCCATCAGCTGGCTTCAACAATTGGCGTTTTATTAATCTTATTTCATCTATTCTTCCTGACTTAAATTTTTTCTTTCATTTATTTTTTGCTGGAATATTTTTTTAAGCAAACCTAGACTTTGTTATTTTTATGCAGTAAACACTTCTGTATTTTTCACTAACAGAGATGTTTTAAAAAACATAACCATATACCATTATCAGTTAAAATTTATAATGGTTCTTTAAAATCATCTATTATCCAGTTCATGTTCAAATCCCCCCAGTTGCCTCAAAAATGTCTTTTTTCAGTAGTTTGTTTGAGGATTCGAATGCCAAACATTGCATTTTCCTGATAAGTCTTATGAATCGCTTTTAAATTTATGACAGTTTTCCCTTCCCCTCCCCCTTTAATGCCCCAATTATTGAAGAAACCAGGTTATTTTCTTTGTAGAACTTCCCACCTTCTAGATTTGGCTTATTGTAGCCTTATGATGTCACTTGACACATTCTTCTACCACGTTTTTCCTTTACATACTTACTTGAATATAGAGGATTGACTAGATTCAGGTTCAGTTCTTTTATTTTTTTATTAATTATTTTTATTTTTGGCTCTTTTGGGTCTTTGTTGCTGCGCATGGGCTTTCTCTAGTTGTGGTGAGCAGGGGCTACTCTTTGTTGCGGTGCGGGGGCTTCTCGTTGTGGTTGCTTCTCTCGTTGTGGAGCACGGGCTCTAGGCCCGCAGGCTTCAGTAGTTGTGGCACATGGGCTCAGTAGTTGTGGCTTGGGGGCTCTAGAGCGCAGACTCAGTAGTTGTGGCGCACAGGCTTAGTTGCTCTGTGGCATGTGGGGTCTTCCTGGACCAGGGCTCGAACCCGTGTTCCCTGCATTGGCAGGCGGATTCTTAACCACTGCGCCACCAGGGAAGTCCAAGTTCAGTTCTTTTAGCAAGAACACTTAATAGCTGGTGCTGTCTGCGCACTTCCTCTTGCATCAGCATTGGGAAGAATAGAACATTGGCTGGCCCGCTTTAAGTGACACTGAAATTCATCAGTGGGTTCAAGTGTGGTCAGCTTCCTCTCCCCAGTATAAACTTCCTCATTAACCTTTCCTAATGGTTTTAGCATTCAGAATTGAACATTAGTTACATCCATTATTTCACTCAGAGTTGAAAAATGATTTTTCTATATCTATTAATATTTTTCTGCATTTATTGTCTGGAATTCTTCTATGAAGACCTCTCCCTTGTCAATCATTGGTAATCCCAAAAAGCAGTTGTATAGGAAAGGCAGAATAAAGGCTTGATCCTTTCCTTTTATTTGTCAATTTTATGAAAAATGAGTTGGTGCTTTAACAACCCCCAGTGATAGTCAGTTACATATTTGGACTTGCAGATTTTCATATCTATATGTTTTATTTGAAGCTATTATTTTATTCGATGTTCAAATGGTTCCATCCTTAGCCAATGGAAAGCCCTCAGATTTTCTCCTTTTGTCTTCTTTTAATAAAACCCCAGTAATTCATGTTTTCCATGCTTTCTGGCACAATAAGGTATACTAGACTTAGTACATTTTCTACACCAGATCTAGATTGAGTCATTTCTCCAAGTAGGAATGTTCCCTTTTAGTGGAAAATGATATTTAGAGACCACAATCTTCGTTCTAGAAGTAAATTTATTATCTTTTTAATGGGTCTGTGATACTCTGTGACATACCGTGATATATTTAACCATTCTCCATTGCTGTCATTCACCTTTCCCCCAGTTTTGTTAGATTCTGCCATTCAATTGCAAAGCCATATAGAAGATACAAGAAAACTGTTTAAGAAACTTGCTATGGTCCTTGTATCATTAACAGAAATTGAAAAATTGAAAACCAGTACTAGGAGAGTTGAAATTCTTAATAGAAATCTGGTAACCAAAGAGTTCTTGGGCATTATGTGAGGACTAAAGGAAAATAACACTTCTTCAGGTAGATAAAGAATTTCTCCTCTACTTCCTGGAGCTTATCTTTAACAAGATGAGAAGCTGATACTCTTTTCTCCTTTCCTCTTTTGGAGAAGAATTTTCCTTCCTTCCCTCAGGGATCTTAGTGGAAACATATTTTCTGTTTGCTTTTTCTAACTGTGCTTCTGGCAAAGGGATGCACACTAGCTCTCCAAGTCATGAAGCAGCTTGGACCCCTCGTCAGCCCCATACAACTTTGGATGGAGGTGCAGCTGTGTGTCATATTGGCAGTACATTTTATTCTTGCAGAGGGCATTATGGCTTTTTTGATTCTATGTTTTATTTCTTTGCCAATCATCAGACAGTGTGCAGTGGAGGAAACAAAATTTATTGAGAGCTTTAGGCTCTGTGACTAGCAATAACCATTCCTGGCTGGTTACAAAGTTCCCCAGATGCACCATGGTATATAACCCTGACTTTCTAGTTCGTTGTAAAATCACAACACTACACTAACTCTGCCAACTGGCCTTCTTTTCAGTATCTACATAAAAAAGAAAGATAACACTCTATATATGGTTGGTAACACTCTTTTGATAATAAAGCTTTTGATAATACTGATTGACTTTACAAAAAAACTTTTATGGTAGTATAATATACATTACAGAAAATTACACATAAAGTACAGCTTGATAAATTTCTTCAAACTGAACACACTCATATAATCAGCATTTGGATCAATAAATTGTTCATTATAAGCACCCCCAAAGCCTTGTTATGTTCCTTTCAGTATCTCCCCTTCTACTTCCAAGGACAGCTATCGTCCTGATCCCTAAAAGCATAGATTACTTTTCCCTGGCTTTGTACTTATATAAATGGAATAGTATAGTATATACTCTTTTGCATCTGGCTTATTTCTGTAAACATTTGTAAGATTCAACCATATGAATATGTGTAATTGTAGATCGTTCATTTTAACTGTCATATGGGGTTCTGTTGTGTGTCTCTACTACAATTCATGTATCCATCTTCTGTTTATGAGCATTTGGGTAGTTTCCAACTTGGGGCTATTAAAATAATGTTGCTATCAGCATTCTAGTACATGCCTTTGCTGAACATACATGTGCATTTCTGTTGGATCTACACCTAGAAGGGAAAGTTATGGTCACAGTGTATGCAGTATGTTCTGCTTTATTAGATAATGCCAAATAGTTTTCCAAAGTGGTTGAACCAAATCAAACACCCATCAGCAGTGTGTGAGACCTCACTGAGACTTGGTATTTTCCATCTTTTTCATTTATATGTATATATTTTTTTCCTTTTTAAATTTTTATTTTTTATTGAATGGAAGATTCTTTAAATTCTACAGTGCTTTACAATTTTCAAAGGTTTCTCACACATGATTTCATATGATCCCATAATAACCACCTTTTTTCCCCTACCCCTAAATTGCCCCTCCCCACTGTAACCACTGGTTTATTCTCTATATCTGTGAGTCTGCTTCTTTTTTGTTTTGTTCACTACTTTTTTGTATTTTTTAGATTCCACCCATAAGTGATATCACACAGTATTTGTCTTTCCCTGTCTGACTTATTTCACTTAGCATAGTGCCCTCCATGTCTATTCATGTTGCTGCAAATGGCAAAATTTCATTCTTTTTTATGGCTGAATAATATTCCATTGTGTATATATATATATATGCCACATCTTCTTTATCCATTGATCTCTTGATAGACACTTCGGTTGCTTCCATACCATGGCAATTGCAAATAATGCTGCTATGAACATTGGGGTGCATGTATGTTTTCGAATTAGTGTTTTTATTTTTTTCAAGTATATACCCAGGAGTGGAATTGTTGGGTCATATGGTAGCTCTATTTTTAGTTTTTTGAGAAACCTTAATTTATATATATATATATATACACATATATGTATATACTTCTGAGTGGAAAGAAGATTCCCAGAGTAGAGAAGACTTTCTAATACCAACCTCCAGGTTCTGTCTGAAGTGTAGCAATAGTTATGGGGTAGTTTAGGCAGGGTCTCTGACAACACCATAATTTATCTCATTGATGATGAAGGATGGGCCAGATGGATACAAACAGCTTTTGAATACCATCAAGGAGAAGAAGCCTATGAATTTACTGACTTTAGAGAGCAGTCAACTGTTGCCTTCTGATGTTTATTATTATACAAATTTTATGACAAAAATAAAGACAGTAAAAAAAAATTCACAATTCCATAACTGTAACACAATAATAATACTTGAGTTCACTCATCCACAAACATAGCTGAATTATATATGGTTGTAATCATAATCTAGACATAATTTCATATGATGCTTTTTTGAACTGAATGTTGTATCTAAAGACTCTCTCATGTTGTTTCAGTATTTCTTTATTATAAATTTAGATTGCTTCCAAAGTTTTACCATTCTAGAGAGGTCTGTAGAAAATATCTTCATCAGCTTACCTTTCCTTTTTTTAAAAAAAATTCTTTAGGCTAAATTCCTAACAGTGGGATTACTGAATAGAAAATTATCTTTTTTTTTTGGCTCTGGATTTATCATACGTCTTTCCAAATGGCTCTCCATAATTTATGCAAGTGGAATCCAGTCTTCTTGGAAACCAAAAGAGCTTAGTTTTACTTATAGCAACACACACTTTGTTAGGTTCATGAACAAATAAAATGTACAACATATTGTAAAAGTAAATTCCTTGCATATGGAAGATTTAAAAGTTCTTTCTTTATTTGTAATATCCAAATCTGGGAACAATCCAAATTTCCACTAGTAGATCAATAGATATCTAAATTGTGGTACATCCATATAATGGAATACTGTTTAGCAATTAAAAGGAAGGAATCATTGATACATGGCAACATGGATGAATTACAAAATAATTATACTCAGTGAAAGAAGCCAGACAAAAAAGAGTACATATTGTATGATTCCATTGTATTATCTCTAAAAAATGGAAACTAATAGTGACAGAAAGCAGATCAGTGATTGCCTGGGGACACTGAGGTGGGGGTGGAGAGGGGCAAGAAGGAAAGATTACAAAGGAGCACATGGAAAATTTGGGGGTTGATGGATATGTTTACAGTAAGTCCCCTACATATGAACGAGTTCTGTTCCAAGAGCGTGTTCATAAGTCCAATTTGTTCATAAGTCCAACAAAGTTAGCCTAGGTACCCAACTAACACAATCGGCTATATACTGCTGCTTTTATGCTTGCTTCCGGACATCCTGGGCTTGAAATAAAGATACTGCACTACTGTACTCTATACAGTACAGTACAGTAAAGTACACAAAAGCACAACCACTTGTAGAGGAAGCACACATGACAGTGTACTCCAGATATGTGAACTAACTTATGTGATTGGACATGCCAACCCACGTTCGCATCTTTGAAAGTTCGCAACTTAAAGGTTTGTATGTAGGGGACTTACTGTACGTGATTGTGATGATAGTTTCATGAGCATACAGTCGGTTCTCCATATCTGCAGGTTCTGTATCAGCAGATTCAACCAACAGAGGATCAAAAACGTTGGGAAAAAGAAAAAAATTCCAGAAAGTGCCAAACACCAAAACTTCAATTTGCGATGCTTTAGCAGCTATTTACATAGCATTTACATTGTATTTACAATTACTTATATAGCATTTACATTGTATTAGGTATTATAAGTAATCGAGAGATGATTTAAAGTATACGAGAGGGGAGACCTCAAGATGGTGGAGGAGAAAGACGTGGAGATCACCTTCCTCCCCACACATACATCAGAAATACATCTACATGTGGAACAACTCCTACAGAACACCTACTGAACGCTGGCAGAAGACCTCAGACTTCCCAAAAGGCAAGAAATTCCCCACATACCTGGGTAAGGAAAAAGAGAAAAGGAAAAACAGAGACAAAAGAATAGTGACAGGACCTGCACCTCTGGGAGGGAGCTGTGAAGCAGGAAAAGTTTCCACACACTCGGAAGCCCCTTTGCTGGTGGAGACGGGGGGTGGGTGGGGGAAACTTCGGAGCCATGGAGGAGAGTGCAGCAACAGGAGTGCAGAGGGCAAAGTGGAGAGATTCCTGCACAGAGGATCAGTGCTGACCAGTACTCACCAGCCTGAGAGGCTTGTCTGCTCACCCACTGGAGTGGGTGGGGGCTGGGAGCTGAGGCTCAGGCTTCGGAGGTCAGATCCCAGGGACAGAACTGGGGTTGGATGCGTGAACACAGCCTGAAGGGGACTAGTGCACCACAGCTAGCTGGGAGGGAGTCGGGGGAAAAGTCTGGAACTGCCAAGGAGGCAAGAGACCATTGTTTCGGGGTGCATGAGGAGAGGGATTCAGAGTACTGCCTAAGGGAGCTCCAGAGACAGGCATGAGCTACGGCTATCAGCATGGACCCCAGAGATGGGCATGAAATGCTAAAGCAGCTGCTGTAGCCACCAAGAAGCCTGTGTGCAAGCACAGATCACTATCCACACCTCCCCTCCTGGGACCCTGTGCAGCCTGCCACTGCCAGGGTCACGTGATCCAGGGACAACTTCCCCGGGAGAACACACAGTGCGCCTCAGGCTGTTGCAACGTCATGCTGGCCTCTGCCGCCGCAGGTTCACCCCGCATTCCATACCCCTCCCTTCCTCCGGCCTGAGTGAGCCAGAGCCCCCTAATCAGCTGCTACTTTAACCCCATCCTGTCTGGGTGGGGAACAGATGCCCTCAGGTGACCTTCACAGAGGCAGGGCCAAATCCAAAGCTGAACCCCAGGAGCTGTCTGAACAAAGAAGAGAAAGGGAAATTTCTCCCATCAGCCTCAGGAGCAGTGGATTAAATCTCCACAATCAACTTGATGTACCCTGCATCTCTGGAATACCTGCATAGAAAATGAATCATCCCAAAATTGAGGTGGTGGACTTTGGGAGCAACTGTAGACTTGGGGTTTGCTTTCTGCATCTCATTTGTTTCTGGTTTTATGTTTATCTTAGTTTAGTATTTAGAGTTTATTATCATTGGTAGATTCATTTATTGATTTGGTTGCTCTCTTCCTTTTTCTTTACTATATAGAGATATATATATTTTTCCTTTTTCTCTTTTTGTGAGTGTTTATGTGTATGCTTCTTTGTGTGATTTTGTCTGTATAGCTTTGCTTTTACATTTGTCCTAGGGTTCTGTCTGTCCTTTTTTTTTGTTTGTTTGTTTGTTTTTAGTATGGTTTTTAGAGCTTGTTATAATTGGTGGATTTGTTTTTTGGTTCTGTTGCTCTCTTCTTTCTTTCTTTTTTTTTTTTCTTTTTTTAATTACTTTAATTTTTGTTTTTAATATTAAAAAAATTTTTATTTTAATAACTTTCTTTCCTTCCTTCCTTCCTCCCTTCCTTCCTCACTCACTCCCTTCCTTCCTTCCTTCCTTTCTTTTCTTTCTTTCTCCCTTTTCTTCTGAGCTGTGTGGCTGACAGGGTCTTTGTGCTCTGGCCGGGTGTCAGGCCTGTGCCTCTGAGGTGGGAGAGCTGAATTCAGGACATTGGTCCACCAGAGACCTCCCGGCTCTATGTAAAATCAAATGGTGAAAGCTCTCCTAGAGATCTCCAACTCAACGCTAAGACCCAGGTCCACTCAATGACCAGCAGGCTACAATGCTGGACACCCTATGCCAAACAACTACCAAGACAGGAACACAACCCCACCCATTAGCAGAGAGGCTGCCTAAAATCATAATAAGGTCACAGACACCCCAAACCACACCACCGGATGTGGTCTTGCCCACCAGAAAAACAAGATCCAGCCTCATCCACCAGAACACAGGCACCAGTCCCCTCCACCAGGAAGCCTACACAACCCACTGAACCAACCTTAGTCACTGGGGGCAGACACCAAAAACAATGGGAACTACGAGCCTGCAGACTGCAAAAAGGAGACCCCAAACACAGTAAGTTAAGCAATATGTGAAGACAGAGAAATAAACAGCAGATGAAGGAGCAAGGTAAAAATCCACCAGACCAAACAAATGAAGAGGAAATAGGCAGTCTACCTGAAAAAGAATTCAGAGTAATGATAGTAAAGATGATCCAAAATCTTGGAAATAGAATAGAGAAAATATAAGAAACGTTTAACAATGACCTAGAAGAACTAAAGAGCAAACAAACGATGATGAACAACACAATAAATGAAGTTAAAAATTCTCTAGAAGGAATCAATAGAATAACTGAGGCAGAAGAACGGATAAGTGACTGGGAAGATAAAATAGTGGAAATAACTACCACAGAGCAGAATAAAGAAAAAAGAATGAAAAGAATTGAGGACAGTCACAGAGACCTCTGGGACAACATTAAACGCACCAACCTTTGAATTATAGGGGTCCCAGAAGAAGAAGAGAAAAAGAAAGGGACTGAAAATGTTTTAAGAGAGTATAGTTGAAAACTTCCCTAATATGGGAAAGGAAATAATGAAGTCCAGGAAACACAGAGAGTCCCATACAGAATAAATCCAAGGAGAAACACGCCAAGACACATATTAATTAAACTATCAAAAATTAAATACAAAGAAAAAATATTAAAAGCAGCAAGGGAAAAACAACAAATAATATACAAGGGAATCCCTATAAGGTTAACAGCTGATCTTTCAGAAGAAACTCTGCAATCCAGAAGGGTCTGGCAGGACATATTTAAAGTGATGAAAGGGAAGAACCAACAACCAATATTACCCAGCATGGAGCTCATTCAGATTTGACGGAGAAATTAAAACCTTTACAGACAAGCAAAAGCTAAGAGAATTCAGCACCACCAAACCAGCTTTACAACACATACTAAAGGAACTTCTCTAGGCAGGAAACACAAGAGAAGGAAAAGACTTACAATAACACACCCAAAACAATAAAAAGTGGTACTAGGAACATACATATCGATAACTACCTTAAATGTAAATGGATTAAATGCTCCAACCAAAAGACATAGACTGGCTGAATGGATACAAAAACAAGACCCATATATATGCTGTCTACAAGAGACCCACTTCAGACCTAGGGACCCATACAGACTGAAAGTGAGGGGATGGAAAAAGATATTCCATGCAAATGGAAATCAAAAGAAAGCTGGAGTAGCAATTCTCATATCAGACAAAATAGACTTTAAAATAAAGACTATTACAAGAGCCAAAGAAGGACACTACATAATGATCAAGGGATCAATCCAAGAAGAAGATATAACAATTGTAAATATTTAGGCAGCCAACATAGGAGCACCTCAATACATAAGGCAAATGATAACAGCCATAGAAAGGGAAATCGACAGTAACACAATCATAGTAGGGGACTTTAACACCCTGCTTTCACCAATGGACAGATCATCCAAAATGAAAATAAATAAGGAAACACAAGCTTTAAATGATACATTAAACAAGATGGACTTAATTGATATTAATAGGACATTCCATCTAAAAACAACAGAATACACTTTCTTCTCAAGGGCTCATGGAACATTCTCCAGGATCATATCTTGGGTCACAAATCAAGCCTTGTTAAATTTAAGAATATTGAAATCGTATCAACTATCTTTTCCGACCACAATGCTATGAGACTAGATATCAATTACAGGAAAAAATCTGTAAAAAATACAAACACACGGAGGCTAAACAATACGTTACTAAGTAACCAAGAGATCACTGAATAAATCAAAGAGGAAATCAAGAAATAACTAGAAACAAATGACAATGAAAACATGACCACCTCAAACCTATGGGATGCAGCAAAAGCAGTTCTAAGAGGGAGGTTTATAGCAATACAGTCCTACCTCAAGAAACAAGAAACATCTCAAATGAACAACCTAAACTTACACCTAAAGCAATTAGAGAGAGAAGAACAAAAAAACCCCAAAGTTAGCAGAAGGAAAGAACATAAAGATCATATCAGAAATAAATGAAAAAAAATGAAGACAACCGTAGCAAAGATCAATAAAACTAAAAGCTGGTTCTTTGAGAAGATAAACAAAATTGATAAACCATTAGCCAGACTCATCAAGAAAAAAAGGGAGAAGGCTAAAATCAACAAAATTAGTAATGAAAAAGGAGAAGTAACAACTGACACTCCAGAAATACAAAGGGTCATGAGAGATTACAACAAACAACTCTATGCCAATAAAATGGACAATCTGGAAGAAATGGACAAATTCTTAGAAAAGCACAGCCATGCCAGACTGAACCAGGAAGAAATAGAAAATATAAACAGACCAATCACAAGCACTGAAATTGAGACTGTGATTAAAAATCTTCCAACAAACAAAAGCCCAGGACTACATGGCTTCACAGGCAAATTCTGTCCAACATTTAGAGAAGAGCTAAAACCTATCCTTCTCAAACTCTTCTAAAATATAGCAGAGGGAGGAACTCTCCCAAACTCATTCTACGAGGCCACCATCACCCTGATACCAAAACCAGACAAAGATGTCACAAAGAAAGAAAACTACAGGGCAATATCACTGATGAACATAGATGCAAAAATCCTCAACCAAATACTAGCAAACAGAATCCAACAGCACATTCAAAGGATCGTACACCATGATCAAGTGGGGTTCATCCCAGGAATGCAAGGATTCTTCAATATATGCAAATCAATCAATGTGATAAACCATATTAACAAATTGAAGGAGAAAACCATATGATCATATCAATAGATGCAGAAAAAGCTTTTGACAAAATTCAACACCCATTTATGATAAAAACCCTCCAGAAAGTAGGCATACAGGGAGGTTACTTCAACATAATAAAGGCCATATGTGACGAAGCCACAGCCAACATTGTTCTCAATGGTGAAAAACTGAAACCATTTCCTCTAAGATCAGGAACAAGACAAGGTTTTCCACTCTCACCGCTATTATTCAACATAGTTTTGGAAGTTTTAAGCACTGCAATCAGAGAAGAAAAAGAAATAAAAGCAATCCAAATCGGAAAAGAAGAAGTAAAGCTGTCACTGTTTGCAGATGACATGATACTATACATAGAGAAACCTAAAGATGCTACCAGAAAACTACTACAGCTAATCAATGAATTTGGTAAAGTAGCAGGATACAAAATTAATGCACAGAATGCACAGAAATCTCTTGCATTCCTACACACTAATGATGAAAGCTCTGAAAGAGACATTAAGGAAACACTCCCATTTACCATTGCAACAAAAAGAATAAAATACCTAGGGATAAACCTACCTAAGGAGACAAAAGACCTGTATGCAGAAAAGTATAAGACAGAAAGAAATTAAAGATGATACAAACAGATACAAACAGATGGAGAAATATACCATGTTCTTGGACTGGAAGAATCAACATTGTGAAAATGACTATACTACCCAAAGCAATCTACAGATTCAATGCAATCCCTATCAAACTACCAATGGCATTTTTCACAGAACTAGAACAAAAAATTTCCCAATTTGTATGGAAACACAGAAGACCCCGAATAACCAAAGCAATTTTGAGAAAGAAAAACGGAGCTGGAGGAATCAGGCTCCCTGACTTCAGACTATACTACAA
Source organism: Eubalaena glacialis (assembly GCF_028564815.1). Taxonomy (NCBI): domain Eukaryota; kingdom Metazoa; phylum Chordata; class Mammalia; order Artiodactyla; family Balaenidae; genus Eubalaena; species Eubalaena glacialis. The sequence goes on along the minus strand of NC_083731.1, from coordinate 66,328,615 downwards.
AGCTATGGTAATCAAGACAGTATGGTACTGGCACAAAAACAGAAATATAGATCAATGGAACAGGATAGAAAGCCCAGAGATAAACCCACGCACCTATGGTCAACTAATCTATGACAAAGAAGGCAAGGATATACAATGGAGAAAAGACAGTCTCTTCAATAAGTGGTGCTGGGAAAAGTGGACAGCTACATGTAAAAGAATGAAATTAGAACACTGCCTAACACCATACACAAAAATAAACTCAAAATGGATTAAAGACGTAAATGTGAGGCCAGACACTATAAAACTCTTAGAGGAAAATGTAGGCAAAACACTCTATGACCTAAATCACAGCAAGGTCCTTCTTGACCCACCTCCTAGAGAAATGGAAATAAAAAAAAAATAAACGAATGGGACCTAATGAAACTTAAAATCTTTTTTTTTGCACAGCAAAAGAAACCATAAACAAGACAAAAAGACAACCCTCAGAATGGGAGAAAATATTTGCAGATGAAGCAACTGACCAATGATTAATCTCCAAAATTTACAAGAATCTCATACAGCTCAATATCAAAAAAACAAACAACCGAATCCCAAAAATGGGCAGAAGACCTAAATAGACATTTCTCCGAAGAAGATATACAGATTGCCAACAAACACATGAAAGGATGCTCAACATCACTAATCATTAGAGAAATGCAGATCAAAACTACAATGAGGTATTACCTCACACCAGTCAGAATGGCCATCATCAAAAACATTTACAAACAATAAATGCTGGAGAGGGTGTGGAGAAAAGGGAGCCCTCTTGCACTGTTGGTGGGAATATAAATTGATACAGCCACTATGGAGAACAGTATGGAGGTTCTTTTAAAAACTGAAAATAGAACTACCATATGACCCAGCAATCCCACTACTGGGCATGTACCCTGAGAATACCATAATTCAAAGAGTCATGTAGCACAATGTTCATTTCAGTTCTATTTACAATAGCCAGCACATGGAAACAACTTAAGTGTCCATCAACAGACGAATGGATAAAGAAGATGTGGCACATATATACAATGGAACATTACTCAGCCATAAAATGAAATGAAATTGAGTTATTTCTAGTGATGTGGATGGGCCTAGAGTCTGTCATACAGAGTGAAGTAAGTCAGAAAGAGAAAAACAAATACCGTATGCTAACACATATATATGGAATCTAAAAAAAAAAAAAAGGGTTCTGAGGAACCTAGGGGCAGGACAGGAATAAAGACGCAGACATAGAGAATGGACTTGAGGACATGGGTAGTGGGAAGCGTAAGCTGGGACAAAGTGAGAGAGTGGCATGGACATATATACACTACCAGATGCACAATAGATAGCTAGTGGGAAGCAGCGCATAGCACAGGGAGATCAGCTCGGTGTTTTGTGACCACCTAGAGGGGTGGGATAGGGAGGATGGGAGGAAGATTCACGAGGGAGGAGATATGGGGATATATGTATTTATATAGCTGATTTACTTTGTTATAAAGCAGAAACTAACCATTGTAAAGCAATTATACTCCAATAAAAATGTTTAAAAAAAAGAAATTAAAACTGAGAAAAATTTAAAACATTAATTCATTTAAAAATAAGTTAATTACATTTTAACATAAATTTTTGTTAATGAAAACTAAGTAAACTTTCCAAAACAAACAAGGAAAAATGAAGTATTTGAGAGAATGTGCATAGGTTATATACAAATACTACACCATTTTATATAAGGGAATTGAGCATCTTCGGAGTTTGGTATCCACAGAGATCGTGGAACCAATCTCCTGCAGATACAGAGGGACAACTGAATGCATATGTCCAAACGTATCAAGTTGTACACTGTAAATACATGCAGTTTACTTCATATTAATTTTACCTCAATCAAGCTGTCTCAAAAAATAAAATTTGTTGCTCAATATTTCCAACTCTTTGAACATTACAAGCAAATGAGGAATGTGAGTTGTTGTTAATTCATTATTATTAAGTAGTAATAATGGGTTTAAGGGACACAATATTGTATTTCCCCCTAAAATATACTCAAGTCCTAACCCCCACTACCTAGGAATGTGATCTTATTTGGAAACAGGGACTTTGCAAGCACAATCAAGTTAAGATGAGGTCATACTGGATCAGGGTGGGCCTCGAATCTAGTGCTTGGTATCCCCTAAGAGGAGAGGATGCATGGACAGACACACAGAGAGAATAACGCCATGTGTAGATAGAGGCAGAGACTGGAGTGATGTAGCTACTCTAATCCCAGTAACACCAAGGATTGTTGAGAGCTACTAGAAGCTGGGAAGAGGCAAGGAAGGATTCTTCTCTAGAACTTTCAGAGGGTACGTGGCCCTGCTGACACCTTGATTTCAGACTTCTAGCCTGTAGAACTGTGAGAGAATACATTTTTGTTGTTTTGAAATGACCAGAAATGATAATTTGTTACATCAGCCCTTGGAAACTAATACATATAGCAACATGCTTTTATTAGCTAGTCTACTCTAATTTTAAACAAAGTTGATTATAATACCAAAGGAAATATACATGATATCTGTTTTATAGAACCAGATGTCTGATTATTTCATGTCTGATGAAACTTTGTATTTTATAAAGTGAATCCCCCTTTGTTCTGTCCTTGTTTCTCTCCTCTCTCCAGTAGCCACATGTGTTACCATCATGTCTTTATATTAATATGAACACAGTGATTATCAAAGAATTGTCTGTGGATGCTTGGTGATCCCTGAGACACTTCCAGGGAGTCTGTGAGGTCAAAACTGTTCTCAGTTTTGATTTTTTCACTGTGTTGACATTTGCAGTGATAGTACAAAAGCAATGGTAGATGAAACTGCTGACATCTTAGCACAAATCAAGATAGTACCACCAACTGCACTAGTAGACATTTTATTCTTCATCTGCATGTACTGGCAGAAAACAAACAAAAAGAGTTTCACTTAGGAATCACCTTGATGAAGCAGCAGTATTATTAATTTTATTAAATCTTCATCCTTGGGTGTACGTGTCTTTTTAACAGCCTGTGTGATGATATGGGGAGTACAAATAATGTCTGTCTGTTACATAGAAAAGTCCAAAAGAAAAAAAAAAAGCACTTGTGTGGTTGAGTTGTGAACTGAACTAGCAGCTTTTTTCATGAACACCATTTTTATTTGACAGACAGACTCTAGTTATTCAAATTATTCAGACTTGGGTACTTAGCAGACATGTCCCTCTATGCCCAGAGATTTTCTTTTGGAGACAGCAATCTTAAGTGATTGTGTTTCCTTGACTGAGAATGATATTTCCTGTAAAATCTTAAACACAGGTAAAGCTCAGGGAGTTACAGGGATTTGCTGAAGGACACATACCATAAAGTAGCAGACATGGGCTTAGAAACCAGGCCCCCTTACTTCCAGCCTGCTACTCTTCCCATTTCACTAAATGAGACAGGTGGCTTTTCATATTTCATGCATCCTCTCCTTGAGACAGAATTAATGCTGCAAGAGAAAGAAATGCCAGGTGGAAAAACTGACAAGTCAGATATTACACAGGCACTTAATTTTTATTTTGTAATTTTCACAATCTGAGCAACCAAGTAGAATACATAAAGAAGACACTAAAATGTGGCATAATAAAATTCATTTGACCAGAAATACGGGCTTCCATGTTTTTGTCTCCAGCTCAGGTTTTTTTTTTTTTTTTTTTTTTTCATTTTTAATGTCAAGTGTTCTCTGAGTCCAGCGCTCACTTTGGCAAAAACTACATTTAGTTGCAAATTGAGACACGGTGCATAGCTGCTATGATTAAGGAATTCAGAATCTTATCCAATATAAGGCCTTGAGGGCAGAAAGAAATGCTGAGCGAAAAACATTTCAATGTTGCCATGTCTAGATGAGTGCCTGAAATAAATATTAACTGTTATTTCTGCAAACTTTCCCTCTGTTTTATATACTTCATTTCCCCCACTTTTGAGTCTACAGTGTATTTCAGCAACATTATGGGTTTCTACTCATGATGAGTGTTCTCAGCGTGGGCTGGGTCAGTGTTTGTAGCTCAGCTGGCTGGTGCCAGAGTGGAGGGCACGTCTGATTTGATTCCACCCCAGGCACTGAAGGATTTTGAAGATTTTCCTCCTAATATTTGGCTTTACTTGATAATCCCAGAGCATGCTGGGAAATCTCAGCAAGAGGAAAAATTTAGTAACCACAGGGAGGCCTGCTTGCAGGGTTGTGGGTAAGTATGAAAGCTTATCAGTATGACTGTTAATGACTTGTATGTTCTGCTTTTCACAAGATTTTCTTTCAACAAAAAGTGTGTAGGCTTGTGAGGACAGACAGCTTTTAGAAAACTCAGCCGTCCCCGGAAAGACAAATGCATGATTGAGTCATTTCCCAAGAGAGAAGCCACTAGTCAGCCAGGTATGTGGAACCATGTGGTTCAGAATTTAGAATTTCAAAAGCAGGAGCTGGCAAAGGGTTGCATGGGATTTTAGCCTCATGTTTTCATCATCATTTTTCTTTCTTATTTTTGAGTACTGAAATTGCCCTGGGCATATGCAGAATAAGAGACATGCTATCTACCTCTAGTCAACGTTGGAGAAAGTGTTCAGTTCAGAAATAGACTTTGTAGCCGAGAAGGTGATCAAATCTCAGAGGCTTGAAGAGTTTTTCTGTGTGTGTGCAAACCAGTTTCTCATGTATCTTCTTTTCGATTCTGTTTTCCCCCTTTTTGTTGTTGTTTGTTTATATATAGTCACTAAGACTCTCTGTCTTGGAAATGTTTAACAATAGGCTAGATTTTTATTTGGTCTGGGTGCTCCAGATGTGAGCTGGCCCAGAGGAGGTGGTGGTGGAGGTGGAGCCTTTGCACTATGCACTGGGAGTGGGCAGATTTCACTGACTGGGTTACAAGGCTCTGAAGCATTCTGTACTTAGAACTAGCTTTTCCGAGCATGCAGAGGCATGTGACAGTGGCTGATCTTGACATAGAGGGAATCTAGCCAGAAGTGTCTGTGTACAGCATGTCCCAAAGTACAAGGAAGCTTGCCTCATGACCCTGTACCTATAGGGCTAACCTAACATGACAGCTAGGATGACTCTGGTCTTCTATATGCTGGAGACAACTTCACCTTCATTTAATTGAATACAGCTCACTTTATTAGGTTCCTACTAAGAAAAATGCATGAGATTTGAACGTAATTAATTCTTGTGACTTACTACCTTCACTTTATTTATTTATTTATTTATTTTTAAAAATTTATTTATCTGTTTATTTACTTATGGCTGCATTGGGTCTTCGTTGCTGCGCGCGGGCTTTCTCTAGTTGCGGCGAGCGGGGGCTACTCTTCGTTGCAGTGTGCGGGCTTCTCGTTGCGGTGGCTTCTCTTTGTTGCGGAGCACAGGCTCTAGGTGCGCGGGCTTCAGTAGTTGTAGCACACAGGCTCTAGAGCGCAGGCTCAGTAGTTGTGGTGCACGGGCTTAGTTGCTCCGTGGCATGTGGGATCTTCCCAGACCAGGGCTCGAACCCGTGTCCCCTGCATTGGCAGGCGGATTCTCAACCACTGCGCCACCAGAGAAGCCCTACCCTCACTTTAAATTGTAGGAAACAGAGGATTAGAGAGAATAAGTGGCTTATCCAAGTTCATACAACTGGTTCTTCTCACCACATGTCTTCATTGTGATAAGAGAGACAACTTTCCTTTCTGTGACAAAAATACAGTCTCCTGCTCTCATTAGTGAGTCTATGATTTTTTTTTTAAAAAAGACTTCATTTTTCTAGATTGCTTTTAAATTCACAGAAAAATTGAGAAAAGGGTACAGATGTTGCCCATATATTACCTGCCTCCCTGACCCCCACCCATTGTCAACATCCCTCTCCAGATTGGTATATTTGTTAAAGTCAATAAGCCTACACTGACACATCATTATCACTCAAAGTCCATAGTTGACAGTAGGGTTCACTCTTGGTGTTGTACATTCTATGGGTTTGGACAAATGTATAATAATATGTGTCCATTATTATGGTATCATATATAGCATTTTCACTGCCCTAAAAATCCTCTGTAGTCTGCCTATTCATCTCTCCACACTGCCCTTCCTGCAACCCCTGGCAATGACTGATCTTTTTACTGTCTCCATAGTTTTGCCTTTGTCAGAATGCCATATAGTAGGAATCACATGGTATATAGCCTTTTCGGATTGGCTACATCCACTCAGTAATATGCATTTAAGACTCCTCCATGTCTTTTAATGGCTTGATAGCTCATTTCTGTTTAGCACCAAAAAATATTCTACTGTCTGGATGTACCACAGTTTATTTACCAGTTTACCTACTGAAGAATATCTTGGTTGCTTCCAAGTTTTGGCAACTATGAATAAAGCTGCTATAAAAACCTAACTGCATTCCTCAAATTTTGCTATGTAGTGTTTTTATTATTGTTCTAAATTTTTAGATTGATTTCTCTGTTCATCCATGAATTATTTAGAAGCATATTTTTAACTTTCTAAATACATGGGCTTTAAAAAAATCTTTCTATCATTGATTTCTAATTTAATATTATTAGATTAAATTAGAATTTAATGCAGAGAATGCAGATTATGATAGGATTCTTCGAAATTTATTGAGATTTTCCTTATATGGTCAGTTTTTATAGATAGTCCATGCATACTTCAATAGAATGTTTATTCTCTATGTTCTGTAAATATGTATTAATACAGGGATTATTTGTTCTTCAAATATTCTATTACTCTTTCTTTGTTTTCCTGATCTCTAAATTGCTGAGAGGTGTGTTAGAATCTTTTACTCTGATGGTTGATATGTCAATTTCTCCTTTTCACTCTGTAACTTTTCGTTGTAAATATTTGAAGGTATTTTATTGTGTGCATACAGGTTTAGAATTTTTATATCTTTCTGGAAAATTAACTTCTATTAATACATAAAAGCCCTCTTTATTAACAATGATTTTTACCCTTAAAGCTTATTTTTTGTCTGATATTATTTTAATTATACCATATTTCTTTTGGTTAGTACATGCTTATTAATATGTAATTTTTCTATACTTTTAATCCTCTGTGTTTTTTTGCTTTAGATGTTCCTCTTGTAAATTTTGTTTTTTGATGTGACTATTTAAAAAAAATATGGTTTGACATTCTTTGTCTTAGTTGGACAGTTGAGTCTATTTACATATATTTGGATCTTCTTCTTCCACCTTCTTTTTAAATTTTGTTTGACCAGACTCCTTTTGTGCAGTAAGTAGGTTGAGCTTTCCCCCCTAAGGTAACGAAATTATCAAGGTGTTTATTGAGCACAGTTTAATACACATACACAGATACATACCCCTCTAAGAAGTAGGTTATTTTTACCTTCATTTTACATCCAAGGAAACTGAGCCAGAATGGTTAATTACCTGGCTCTAGGTCACAAAGCATTTGTGTGGCAAAGATTAGATTTGAACCAAGATCTTCTGGAATTGGAGTCCAAGTCCCTTATCTTTTCATGCTTCCATCTTGTCTTCAGGATAGAGTCATCTCCGGTGGAACTGAAGATAGGAAAGAAGATCAAAGGAAGAAGAGGACTTCAGGAAAAGCCAGTAAAGAGTGCTGAGGTCAGAACTTTTATTGTCTTTAAAAAAGGATTGATTAGAGTTTTGAAAGTAAACAACTTTTTGCTTTGTCCTTGTTTCTTTGATGGAATTTACTCATCAGAAAGTGATGATGTTTGCTACAATATAAGCAGCATTTAAACACATAGTCATTTTTTTATTAGTCATGGTATTTCACCCATGATGAAATGAAAGTTTCATAAAACCATAATTTGGAACAGAAATGGATGGTGATTTTGTCAGTTTTCTTGATAAGTAGAGAGATATGAAGAATATTATTGAACAAGCCTGACAATGAGAAGACCTAAGCCCATGTTCATTTCAGTGATTCACAAAAGAGATCAAAGTAAAATTTCTCTCTGTTTAAAGTATTCTGTTTTATTGTTTAAAAATTCACTTGGCAAGAATTTCTTGAGAATTTTTCTCAGGGTCACTGAAGCTGGTTTTGGTAATAAGTTTAGGATTTGAAGGCAAGCAGTGATTTGGTTGAATGAAACTTTAATCATTAATTGTCTAAAAGTATAGAGATTGTGTGATTAAGGGGTAGGGAGGCAACTGCAACTATTTTGGGGGGACTGAAGACTATAAATGTAAACAGTCTGATTTTGTTTATGGATTCTATGAAATTTCAAGGTAGTCATTTCTTCTGCCCTAGGTCACAGCAGCAGCTTTGTAGATCTAGTGCTATGTCCCCTTGTCTAAATTGTAACCCCTTTATGGTGATGTGGAGCTTCTGATAAGAGCTCTAAGTAGCTTGAATATACAGTGAGAATCACATTGAAGCTGGCTTCAGAACCCTAGTTTTGTAGGTCTAGGTGACTAACATCTTTGATAAAGTAAGCTGAAAAATCCATTTTCAAATGAAATGTACTTATTTTAAAAGTAAAATACTTCTTAAGTGAGCAGAATCTGCAGTTCTAGATCTTTTAAAAATTTTTTATTATTTATTTAATTGAAGTCTAGTTGATTTACAATGTTGTGTTAGTTTCAGGTATACAACAAAGTGATTCAGTTATACGTACAGATATATCTATTTTTTCAGATTCTTTTCCCTTATAGGTTATTATAAAATATTGAGTATAGTTCCCTGTGCTATACAGTAGGTCCTCATTGGTTATTTATTTTATATATAGTAGTGTGTATATTGCAGTTCTAGGTCTTAAATGAAATTTAGGCATAAACAAAGGCTGAGTGTCACTTTGATTCACTGATAATCTACGTTACCAAAACAGGATGCTGATTGTTGATGTTCCTTTTCTTCTATTGTAGGATCACCTCTACTTTGTATTAGTATGGGAAGAGTCTGTGAGATGTATCAATAGTTAAAAGATATTGCAGTAGGCTTTTAACTGTCTCCTCTCTTTTATTCTTGTTCTGTACAATTTTACACACATATTGCCATTGGAATAATTTTTTTAAGCTGGTTGAATCTTATGGATAAAGTGCTAACTCTATAACTTGGACTAAAAGCTATTCCCAGTCCAGTCCAATCCCAACCTGCATTCTGTTCTCAACTCCAGTCCTCCATCACCACCTCCACACACACACACACAGACACACACACACACGGAGTTCTAACCACTTGGTATTTGTTCTTACTTTCTTTGCACATGCTATTCACACTGCCTAAAATGCTCTTGACTCTCTCCTCTACCTCTATAATCTCAAGACCCTGATTAAATATCACTTCCTCTTTGAAGCCATACAGAACCTGCTTCCTATAGTTGTTTATTCCTCTGTGCTTTCAAAGCACATTATAAATTCATTGTTTTATGGAATTTACCCATCGTATTCTAGTAAGCCATAAACTATAAGATGTTGCAATACAGTGAAAGCCGCAAAGAGTAGCTGCATAAAGATTAACTTTCCTCTTCTAGTTCACTACCATGCTCTTGTCATTTCCCACCTTGCTCCTAATTACTTCTGGGGTGGAAAAAGAATAAAATTGCTGCTGGTGGGACTTAGACTTAAGTAAGTAATGGAGAAGATAAAGAGGACTAGTAGTAAGAAATGACAGCAAGGAGACAGGGAGATTCTGTGACCCTAAGGTGGTCTATATGGGCCTGCTGTTCTCAAGTAGCCATCTGTATCTAGGGGATGCACAGAAAACAGGCGTATGTGAATCTAAGATTACCTGTATAAAAAGCATATTCTGCTTAAGTCTAAGAAAAACCAGGATTAGATTAAACATGTGAAAAAAAGAATGACCTTCTTCAAGTGTTAACATTTCTGTAAAACTCACGTTAATCATATATCCTATTTGAATGTAACAGAAACACGAGTAAATGTTTATGCTGAAGTAATGTAAAAAATAGTTCAGTTTTTACTTAAAATTTGGAAAAGTGTAATAATCTGCTAACCACAGTTTTAGAAAGATGAGCTATTCAAGGCTATAGACTAGTCTGGTAATAATAGTAACGGTTGCCATTTATTCAGTGCCTATTAAATCCCAAGCACTGTGAGGAATGCCTCATAACTATATTTTATTTTTATATATTTTATCTTATTTAATCCATGCAAAGCTAGGTACAAGCACCCCCATTTTTTAAAACAGACAACTGATGCCCCAAGAGGTCAGATAACTTGCTCAGTGTCACCCAGTGTGTGGAGAGAGTCTGAATTAGAATTCCAGTCTTTCTGCCTCCAAAGCACATGCTCTTTCTGTCATACCAGGTTGCCTCACAAAGTAACTTCTGAGGATGAACATCTAGGAAGAAATAAAGAGCTTCTCAAAAATCAGATCTGCAAACTAATACCTACAACTCAACAGCAAATGAGTCTACTAGTTAAGAAAAATGTATTTAAGAAATTAATTTGGTGTCCCTAAAAACATGCCTACCGCATGCCACACAATGACTACAAAAACACTCAAAATAACTGATCAGATATAGTTATCTCCTGAAGGTTTTCCACCACTGTCTAGCCCAACATGAGGCCCTCTGACATTGGGCCAGGGGCACCATGTAAAAGTTGTGACCTACAACCCGGTCTGTCCATGGCCCTGTTCCACACTTCAGTCTTCTCTCTGCTTCTCTTGGCTTCCTGTTTTCTGACCTTGTGTCTGGTCACAGCATTCCATGCTGTCTTCTTCACTTTACTCTCTGCCTTACACAGGGTTCTATCCCTTCTGGATACAGTCTTGGTGATTCCGTTGACATTGGCCTACCTCTAGGTTCGCAATGCAGACTATGGCCTTAACAGATACTCCTGCCATGATGTTTATCCAAGAGTAGTTTGAAGACCACTTCTGTCAAGATTATATTGGGAGGGAAGCTTGTGAAATATCTGAGTTGACTGAATCAGGACCTCTGGGGAGTGGGGCCCTGCAATCTGCACTTTAACAAGCTTTCTCTGTGATTTCTTTCATGACCAGTGTTTTATAGGTACTGTTCTAGGTTTGATGTGATCCCTAGGCATCCCTATCCTTTCTGTCATCCTCTGCAATGACTCCCCTATATGTGAGGGCTCCCTGGCCTGACCTGACTCTGTGCCCTGAGTGTGGTTAACTGTGGGTTGTTTATATTGCTTGGGCCTTTTAGAAAATCCTATCCTTAGAGTGACTGCCTGCCCTTTGCAATCACAAATGTAATTTTCCCTTTACTTCATACATAACCTAAGTTTCCCCAAAGCCTCATCTGTTTATGGGTACAAATAAAGCCACTTAATGTTTATAACCCAAATTTCACTGACTCATGCCCATACAGACATAATACAAGACCTTAATTTCCTGCAGAATTTTCCCTCAGTGTTTCTGGGAGGTTTTGGGACGGGCCTCCCAGGTGTCCTCAACGCTGCTTCTTTGTGCTGTGCTGCTGGTTGACGTGTGTCACTTTTGGAGTCACTAGGTTATGCCTCTCCATGAATCCAAGGCTGGTGGCCTCCCTGCAGGTGTTGATCTCCATGACCAGGAGTAGATGCTCTCTCTCTGTACTTTCAGAGCTGCAAACCGTTGAGGAGCCGGGGGTGATGCTTTGTTTCCAGGCATCCTGACTGGGTTGGAGCCAGTCTGTGCTTGGCATAGAAGTGAGAGGATGCTGTTTGCTCTGACTCTGTGTTGTATTTTTTCCACCCAAGCAACACTATTACTCTCCTGGGTCTCCAAAGTCCTTCTCATTCAATTTCCGTGTGCAGCTCCTCTCTCCAACACCCCAAACACTAGTCTATATTTCCAGTCCGCTCACTTCCTTGGATGCCCACAAATAAACCGTATTCCCCGAACAAAACCACTGTGAAAAATCTACTCCTTATAGACCTCTTCACCAGTTCATCACAAATGCTCAGCCATATCTAAATCTCTGAAGCTCATTTTAAACTTAGGTGGGGACGCTTCCCCTACCCAACACACATCTTAACATCTGTTAAGTTCCTGACTCCAATGATCCCAGTTTTAGAGCTACTACAGAGAGACCCTTGAGAAGAGGTTGAAACAAACTTTAGAACATAGGATAAGCTGTCAGAGTGAGAGAATGCAACAGTACAGATACTGGAAAATTATTTATTTTTTGTTTCAAAGAGGACGTCTGATAAACTTAAGTTGTAGAATATGAAAGAAAAGAGAGAAGCAGAGAATGGAGCTGCATGCGGGATTCAGCATCGAAATGAAACACAGTCTCCCCTACTTTCCTCCTCCTTTACCACACAGGGCCAGCTGTCACCGAAAGCTGTTTCCAAACCAATTACAATTCCTTTACCAGAAAGGAGGATAAAATCTTAACAAAGGAACAGATGATTGGATGCTATTGGTTCTTCTGACTCTGGAACTGCTTTAGAAAGGAAGTTGAATCTTTGCAGAATTATTATTATCAGTCATTCTTTATTGCTTCAGCTTTCTTTATTGCATTCTAACACACAAAGTAATGAAAACATATAATAAAGAGAATAAAACACGTAATGCATCACTGTGCAGATATTGCAATCGTAGCCAATCCAATGTAAATGCCCTATAGGGAATACTTGAGCCTTCCAATACATTGCTAACCGTTTGCATGATACTACATCACGTTATTTATCTACTAAACTTGTCATGCTTTACTCTGCTAAATATCATGCCAGCATCAACCCCAAATAGCACTAGGACTCTTTTCCATTTTCCACATGGAAGTATATTTCTTTGCTGTCACTGGTTTTAACGTTTGCAAAGAGTAGCTCCAGCTCCTGAATAATTAATGCATAATGATTACTAAGCTACGGGTAGTTTACTATTCTAGCCCCTCTGGTCTTTGCAAAGTTGCTTGCTTTAATATGCACTTCAAATTGGAACCAAGAGGCAGTAAAAGTCATTAAGACGGCATGGAGCTCAGTCAGTAATGATTTACAGAGTTTGGATGCATCCTGGGTTTTTCATTCGTGGCTCTCAAGCCCCATCTGCTGCTTGTGTTCTTACTTGGTATCCTGTTTGCAAATGCTTCTCTGATGGAGGGTTTCTGTTCCGTTTACACTTAAAAGAATCGACACTCAAGAGTTCAGGTCAAGTACACATTTCCTCTGTGGTGTTTCCAACACTGGAAGATCACTGGCAATGACTAAATACACTAGGAATATTTCTGCCAAATATATACATGTCAAGCAACTTCATGATCTCATATGGTATGGACACTTAGTAAATATTAAATAATGATAATAAGAATTACAAGAGTGATTCATCCAAAGCACTGTAGAAGAGACTTTTTAAAAGCTAGCTGGGAGGGTTTTAAAGAGGAGCAAGAATGTTCTCATGGTGAGAGTGGGAGAGTACTAACGTTAAGACTGACACTGCTATTTGCTGCTTGTGGTTTCTTCTCAAGGACATTCCTACAGATTAACTCAGACTTTAGTGATTCCCATGAGCTGTAAGCTGTGTTATCCCAAAGGACAGAGATGGTCATTTTAGGGGCCTTGCCTGTGAGCTGGAATGATCAAATGTGCCAGGGATATCTAAGGAGAAGTTGTGAGTGACTATGGCAGGGCAAATTCCCCTTGGGTGGGCATTAGAATGAGAACTAGTTGCCTCTAGAAAGTCAGTGACTCATTGTATTCTCCCTGGTACCTGGTCTGGGGCTGAACATACAATATACAATAGAAAATTGGTCAAGATATTTGTGGGATGGTGGTAAATAGAAGAACATATTGTAAACACCATTCCACACTAACCAAATTGAGGTTTCGGTTTTATATATATATATGTATATATAAGTAAAAATATAAATATAAATATCTATCAATCGATCAATAGGTATCTTGGTTGCTCAATGTTTTCCTCCCATGGAATATTATGTCATTTACCTTTTTTTTGGAGTCCCTCAAATATCTCCATTAAATACAATTTTTAAAAAACATTTTAGAAATAAATATATAAATGCTTTGAGTCTGGTTTTGTAGAATGAAAAAAGGATCCGAGTTTGCTTATGGTAGGAGATGTTAATTCTTTGAGATGGTTCAGAAAAGGTCTTTGACTAAGTGAACCCTTGTGACCTCCATGTTAGCATAAGTCTAAAAGTCAAACTTGCTATTTCATCCTCCAGCAGACCAAGCCTTACGTACTGTAATTGGTGCTTTGCCCTTTCCAGCTCTTAGATTGTTGCTAGGCCTGGCACTGGGTTAAATGGACGGGACCCTTGTCGTTGGTGGAGTAAATGGAAGGGAGGCTAAAGGTGTGCATTGCTCTATGCCTGCGAATGGTTTGCTAATGAATCATTTGTCAGAGAGGAATGAGGGGGAAGAGAAATAGCTGGAAAATGACCCGAGAAGCCCCACAATATGGTGTATGATTAAATAACGGACCGAGTATCACAATCTCTGAGTACTTTAGAGAAATAGAAGGCATTGACCACAAGTCAGTATCACATTCTGTGACAGATTCCCCACAGAGGACTCCCGCTGAGTCAGGTTCTTCCACAGTTTATGGTGTGCAGTGAGTCCATTGGGTGTATTCTTAGTTTAATGGGTTGGTTGCTGATTGCCATAATGGAGGGAGTGGGGGTGAGAACAGTCAGGGAATTTCAGGGGAGACCACAAAAATACTTTGGTTCAGTCCTCGGGGCTCTCCCTACCCCATTGCCCTCTCCCTCCAGGTGTCAGGGCCCTATCTTCCTTTCCAGGTGTTTGTGGTTACTTGTGTGAGTGACCCAAGCCATCGAAGGGGAGGGGGGGTGACTGTCCACATGAAATGGGTTTAAGGGAATGGAGAAGCGAGTTTAACTCCTGCTTGTCAGCCAGTGGGGAGCACCCAGACTGCTGTGGCCTGAGTGCTGTCGCTGCCATCATGAAGCTCCCGGGGGCAAAGCTGGGCAGCCTCTCAATGGCCCTCCATTCCCACCCATGAGATCTCGCCTCACTCCTTCCCAGCCATGAAATTGTTTCCTGGACGGAATGACATAGGGGACCAAAGATCCTCTATTTTTCCTAATTTGTACCATCTGGGACCTGTATTTCAACTTGTCAAACAGGAGAAAAATATTTGACTCCATTCTTCTCTCTCCTCTGCTTTAATACTCCTAAGGTGATTCATAATGCCTTGCTTGAGTCAGGAGAGACACCCTGTGGAAACTTTGAAGAAATTCTGGGGAAGGGGAGAGTTGATGTGGGAAGGGGATTGAACACAGTTAAAACTTTAAAAATATCCTGCCATATTTATTATTAGATATGCAGATAACCTCCTAAAGTGTGTGTGACCTTGGGTAAATAATTTACCCTCCTCTCTGTACCTTCATGTTTTCATTTATAATGGGTATAACAATTGCATCTAATTCCTAAGGTTGTCAGTATTGAAAGTATATACATATATACTTCAATATAGTACTGGGCATGTCACTAAAGATATACTCCATGTGAAGGAGTCAGCCACCCTTACCACTTTGGAAGGCTGGAAAGCTACTATCACCTCCCAAAGCTCCTAGTCATAGTCTGGGATTGGGTCACGTTCCGAGCATACCTGGCATGAGATACAGGGAAAGAGGTTTGGGCTTTAAAGTCAGAGAACCTCGATTTGAATCCTGGCTGAACCTCTTATTTGACTCTAAGCCAATTACCCAATGTGTTAGTTTCCTGCGCTATAACAAATTACCATAAGCTCTGTGGCTCAAAACAACAGAGGTTTATTCCTCTACAGTTCTGTAGGCTAGAAGTCCAAAATCAGTTCCACTGGCTCCAAATCAAGGTGTCAACAGGACTGCACTCCCCTGGGAGCTCTAGGGAATTCTGTTCCTTGCCTCTTCTGCTTCCGGCAGCTGCTGGTATTTCTTGGTTTGTGGCTACATCACTCCAATTTCTGCCTCTGTAGTCACATTGCTTCCTCGTGTGTGTGTGTGTGTGTGTGTGTGTGTGTGTGTGTGTGTGTGTGTGTGTGAGAAATCTCCCTCTGCTTCCCTCTTATGAGGACCCTTGTGATTACATTTAGGGGCCACTGGATAATCTCTTCATCTCAAAATCCTTAATTTAGTGGTATCTGCAAAGATCCTTTTTCCTTATAAGGTAATGTTTATAGGTTCCAGGGATTAGGAATTAATATCTTTGGAAGGTTATTATTCTGCCTACTACTCTGGACTTCTCTTAGTCCGTTATTTCAGTTGTAAAATGGGAATAATAGTACCAAATTCACAGGTTACTGTGAGGATTAATTCAATGTGTTATACAAGAGGTAGTAAGAAAGATCTTCAAAATTCCATTTCGACCAGTATAGCTGCAGTGTGCACCCTGCTGTCCTGTGGCAAGATGCAGCATGCAGCCTCTGTTTTCTGAAATGGGGTTAAGATAGTCGGAAGTGGAAAATCATAAGAAGTCATTAGTTTTTGTTCGGGTCAAACATTACAGGCCTACTCTTTGCTGGACACTCTTCTGAGGACTGAAATTACAAGGATAAAGCCCGGATCTTGAGGAATTCCATTCCTGATCTATTCTCTTTGGGGTGCACAGGCATACGCAGTGTGAATCCACTGCATTAAGTGTCCTGCTAGGATGAGCCGAGAGCGCTGTGATACAGAGTGGCCATGGAGTTGGCCAGGGAGGGCTTTGCATCTGCATGGGTGGTGACGTTGGGAAAACTCATTTTGCCTGTGGGTCCGGCCCTTCTCAGTTTCTTTGTAGTTACAAGTTAAACAGGTCATTTCTATGCCCTGTGGCTCCTGAATTTTGGAGTGGAGTAGATGATGATGCTGGAGTGAGAATAAAAGTGTGAATAAAAACATGGATTTTACTGCTTGATTCTTCTCCAAAGCTTGCAGGTCACAGAGAGTTGTATCAGGGAGATGCTTTTCAATTTAGCACAGAGCCCAGGAGGGCTCTTAGTCCTTTTCTCCCGCTTCCCAATTTAAGCATGACTGAATCTTTAATAATCAAACCAAATAAATGATGAAATGCCCAGTGACAGCTGGTGGGTTTGATATAGCTGTCCCTGGAAATAGATTTGTAATTCTGTCGTGTTGATAGGAAAGAAGATGTTGATCAGTATGTTCCCAGTTCATTATCATGTTCATGAGGGCTGCTGCCTCATGATTTCCTGTCAGATCCCTTGTTCAGTCTGCAATGGAGGTAGACCTGGGAATGTGTCATTCTCATCTATTGGGAATAAATGTTGTTTTCTCCCAAATTGTTTCAGCCCTCTAAGTAATTATTATATGAGAGCTAACAATTATAGTTCCAGTTTTAGAGAAGCTGATAAATTATGGGGATCCTATTTGGAGAGACAGGGCATATTTATCAAAAGATAACAATTCCCAGTAGCATATTCCAAAGCAGCAAATGAGTGGCTCAAACAAGGAGTTTTGGAAGAGGGTGGTGTTTGGGGAAGACTCCACTGAAGAGGTGGGTCCAGAGCTGAGCTTGTGCATGTTGGCAGTTAGGAGGAACTTGGAAAGGGCTTCCCAGGGACACAGAAAGAGTGGAACTAGTGAGGGACAGAGGCAGGAATGTGCTAATGTGCCTTTAGGACAAGATTTGTATCCATGTGGATAAAGTAGTATGATTAGAGCCATATGATTGTAAAATAAAAGTCTTAATAGGGAGGTTCAGTCCAGATTCACTCATCCAACATTCATTTATTCATTCATCAGCTACTTATTGAGAGTATACTGTGTACTAGCCTTGACCCTGAAGTAATGCATTTTGTATGTTGCAGTACTGGTAATGAGAAACTAAGAAGATTTTTGAGCATTGGAGAAAAGTAAAGTCATGGAGTAAACTAAAAATGATGCTCTGAGAAGATTCATTGAGCTGCCTTGTATAGAATGGATTAGAATGGGAGATACTGAAAATAGAGAGATGAGTTAGGGAACCATTGCAGGTGAAGGACTTTGATAAGCGAGGCAGCAGAAGGAATGAATACAAGAGATGTTATCGGGGGAAAGTGGCTGTTCTTTTGTGTTTCCATAACACTTTGTAGAATGTGTTGTTTGCTTACATGTCTATTTCCCCACTAGACTGTGAGCACCTCAAAGACAAAGGCCATTTACTCTTGTGTCTCTACAACCCCAAGGAATGTGCCTGGCACACAGTAAGTTCTCAAAAAACATTTGTTGACTTTCTGATGATTAAAAATGGATTGAATGTGAGAAATGAGAGAAAAGAAGAGTCAGAAATGACTCAAGTTCTTAGAACAGGGGAGGGTTATTCATTATCAACAGGAAAGAAGATGGTCACAGCAGAACTGCTACTTCGAGAAGATGTTCTCCTCTCATTGATCAGGCATTTGTGACGTTGAGGTGAAAAAAGAGACATTAAGACTGATTTACGTTTCTAGGTCACATTTTAGGAAGAGAAACAAAGGGGCATGGCATCTAAGAGAGTGATTCAGAATCTTGGAGAGGAGGGAGACAGTGAGTATAGTTTGAAAAAACCTATTCTTTACTCTCACACAAATCTGATTTTATACTTGGGAAAAATACAACTCATAGAAAGGGACTTAAATATTTGCTTATCAACAGGGGAATGAATTTTAAAAGATTAATATACTTTGATAAAAAGTCTAACCAGAGATCTTTTCTAGCACCCTTAAAACCATACCTTACATATCTGGACAATTGTCTCAGAAGGCAGGCTCAGCAGGCAGGCAAAGAAGGAATCTTTCATCCCATTTTTAAAGTCTTATATACCAGAAACTCAGAACAAATTTGTGCCCATTGTAAATAATTCAATCACACAATTCAAACAATGCAGAAATGTTTGCCCTGGAGAGCAGAAAGTTAAAGTCCCCTTCACAGACATCCATATCATTTTCATTATAGGGAACCATTGATAGAAGTCTGGTTTGATTTCTTTCATATATTTTAATCTATGCACATATAACACATACAGGGATTTTTAAAAAACACATAAATGAGATCATACTATACATATTTGTTTTGGGGTACCTTTTTTTCTTTAACATCTGTGATCTTGCCATGTCCATATATATAAATCAGCCTCATGCTTTTAATGGTTGCATGGTATTCCATTGTAATAATAAGAGTTAACATTATTTAACTATTTGCTGTGTGTCAAGAACTGTGCTAAGCATTTAATACTATTATCTCATTAATACTTATGCCAATCCTAAGGGATGGGTACTTTTATAATCCCCATTTTGGTGATGAGAAAACGGAGGCACTAAGAGATTAGGTAAGTTTCCCAATAACACAAAGATAGCAAGTGTCAGAGACAAAATTTTATTCCAGGTAATCTGATTTTAGAGTCCTTATTCTATACTGCCCTCCTATGGATCTACTATAATTTATTTTTTTTTAAAAAATCACCATTAATGGACTCTTACTATGTTTTCAGTTCTTCAATTCATTCATTTATTTATTGAGCAAGTATGCCTACCATCTACCACACACTGTTCTAGGTACTGGGGATTCAACAGTGAACAAACTAGACAAAAATTCCTGCCCTTATGGAGTCTACTGGTGAAGATAGACAAGATAAATAAGTAAAGTATGTAATATTATAGATAAATAAAAAAGATAGCAGTGAAAAGAGATAGGACCTGTTGGGGGTTGAGAACTTTAGATACAGTGTTCAGATGAGGCCTTTTTGAGAAAGTAACATTCGAGCAAACCCCTGAAGGAGGCAGAAGCACCAGCTTTGTCAATATCTGGGAGAAGGCTATTGCACAGCTAACTCTCCTAGATACTTGTAGGTATTGAATTATCAAATGTCTCCTCCTTAGTAATTGCAGAGATCAGAGAATTATTGCTTTGTGGTTCTGGTTACTCCTCAGGAGATGTTGCTGAATTATAAATATCAGAGAGCAATAGAAGAAGGAGCCAAGTTGTTTTGCTTTTACATCAAGCCACTCTGGGAGGGATGACTTCACTCCTAGATCATATGGTGACACCACTTTGACAAATATGTTCTCTCCACCAACCATTTCTTTCTGACTCTTGGGAGCCTGGATGGTTATATGTTTTGACAGAGATGATGTTGGCCAAAAATCTTTCTGAAATAGAGGAGTCTCTTCTAGGTCGGATTTAAAAATTTTAAATGGAGGTGGAGGAAAGAGCTCTGTGTTGGATAGCCACTGGGAGGAAGTCAAGATTTTTTTTTTTTTCATTTTTGTACTCTTTAAACAGCCTGGGCTGCTTTTATTCATCCTTCTTTATAGTGTCCTAGGCAGGTGTAACTGCCACATAGCAAAAGATGGACTTAACAGGGTGCAGTCATAAAATAACTTTGTTTCCTCCTGTGGCCCTTCAGACCAACTCATTGTGCTTACTTAAGTCTCATAGATTTTTCTAGTAACTCTTAGATTATCAAAAGTCCTCAGTCACTTCAAGTCATAAGAATAATCTCAGTTCAGCAATTTAAAGGTGCAGCCCAGTTTAATAATAAAAACTCTGAACTTCATTTGAAGTTTGAGATTTTCCTCTCCCCCAACTTAATACTGCTGCTTTGGGATGGGAAGCTAAGGAGAGGAGAGGAGAGCCTATCAACTTCTATATTTTCCACTTTGTGCTTAATCTTCACACACCCGCTTCATTCTATCCCATTTAGTCTCCTCCAGCATTGAAGTTGGGGGCAGAAAAAAGAAGCAAGGGATAGGAAAGTTCTTCCTTCATAGAAAAGGATGTTATCTGGCGTTGAAGATAATTCCTATGCAATTTCAACTTTGTAGGACATAGAAAAATAAAGAAATTCTCCAAAGGATTTTTTTTATGAAGCGAATAGAACATTGTCACCAAATACTGAAAAAGATTGCACAAGAACAAAGTCACAAATTTTCATTTTAATAATGAGACAATTATCCTAAATAAAATGAAAATTAAACAGAATCCAGTAGCACCTTAGAAGATAATATGCCATGACCATGTGAGTGTATTTGGGTGATATATAGTTGATTTGTTATAGAAATACATCGTAATGTATTTCATCATATTAATAGTTGTACATTGGAAAAATGCTATAATAATTTTTTATGGGTGCTAAAAAGGCATTTGATAAAGTTTGACATCTATTAAAATTAATTAAATAGGAATATATAGATTCTTCTTTAACATGGTAAAAAATTCCTTTCTCAGTCCACAAAACAGCATCACACTTAGTGGACAAACACCAGAAATAACATTTCCATTAAAGTTAGAAGCAAGAGAATGACCACAAACACCACTATTATTTAACACTGTTTAGACTGATGTACTTAGGTAATGCAAATAGACAAGGGAAATACACATGGAAAAAGAGGAAGTAAAATCTTTGCATACAATGTGATTTTTAAACTTGTGAAACCAATGATCAGTGGAAAAGTTACTATAAACAATAAGATAATTCAGGAAGATGACTACTACAAAATTATTATACATAAATAATTAACTTTGATATATACAGACAAAAACCAATTAGATAATAATGGAAGATCTCATTTATAAAGCAATAACAAGATAATTTCCAAGAATGAACTCAAGAAGAATTGTACAATTTCTATACAAAGAAAACTTTATAAGACACTTGAGGGACATAAAAATGGTGACTTGAACAACTGAAAAGGTATGCAATATTCTTAGAGAGGAAAATGATGTATCATAAAGAAGTTAATAGTTGCCAAGTTACACTATATGTATAGTGCACGCCCAGTGAAATAAAATAGGGAATCATCAGAGATAGTCAAGCTGGTGTTTCTCTACTTAAAAGTTGTTACTGTCCAATATTTAATTTAAATTTTTAATCCTTTGTTAGCCATTTCCTTATCATTTTACATAATTAATGATTGTTTAGATTCATTCATATGCTTACTGATATTTTGCCAACATTTCTTTTGCATAGCAGACCTTTCATCTAGGAACATGTTCCTTCTTCCTAGGTATAATCTTCAGTATAACCCTCCTTTATTGAGGGCTTGGTAGTAGTAAGTTCTCTCTCTCTCTCAATTTTTTGGGGGGCCTGGAAATTATTTATTTTGATTTAAAAAAAAAGTTCGCTTAGCTAGGAACTTTTTTGTACCATATTTGTACCATATTTGTTTGTACCATATTTTTTGTACCATATTTTTTGTACCATATTTGTCTGACAGATATTTTTTCTTGGTACTTTGATGGTATTATTGTTTTGTCTTCTGGTTTCCAGTCTTGCTGTTGAGAAGTCAGCTGTCAGATTAATTGTTGCTCTTATGTAGATGATTTGTCTTCTCTTTGGCTACTTAAAAAATTTTTCCCTTTGTCTTTGATAATCTGCAGTTAACTCTGGTAAGTCAAGGTGTAGATTTCTTTTCTTCTGTCCTGTATAGGATTAGTAATATTTCCTGAATTTAAGAATCTATATCTTTCATTAATTCTAGAAAGTTCTCATCCATTATTTCTTCACCTATTGCCTATTTCAAATTCTTTTTTGCTTCTTTTGAACGTAGACATTTTTTCAATCTGCCCTCCATGCCTCTGATCCACTCTCTCCTCCCTATTTCTGTCTCCTTTTCTTGCTATGCTACATTCTTAAAAAAAAAATCTTCAGTTCTGTCTTCAAGCACCCTAGTTAGAGGAGCAGCCCATTTAACTCAATACTTTTTTACCTATTTTCCAGGCACTGTATGAAGAAAGGGAACACACGGTAAAAATACCTTTAGCTACAAATGTGTTGGTGAGCCCTCAGCTCCAGGCTGACTTAGAGATACCTGCCATGTCCACAGACTTGCCCACAGAATTCTTGGTCCCTAGTCTCCTGACCAAGGGGCAGAGTCCCAGGTTCGGTGTACTTCAGTCTCCCATCTGGGCACTACCTGGTCTCCCCTCTCCATTGGAAACCTTCACTTGGTCTCAGAACTCTTACCCTTCTCTGGGGTCCAGAAACTTCTGCGTTGTCCAATTCAAATTGTTCCTGCAACTCCTCCCTTTAAAGAAGGGGTCCAACTTAATTCTTAGGATAATAAGGAACTCTTTTGTGCTATAGCAATCATACAGATGAGGAAACAGAGGCATATAGGCCAGGGCTCAAGTCACCCAGCTGGTAAGTAGCAGAGGCAGAATTTGGGTGTGGATGGCCTGACTTCAGTCCCTGTCCCTAACCACTCTATTGTGTTGCTCTTTGCCTGTGACACAGAGGCTTCTCACTTCTGCTCAACCCTGGGTATGAGTGAACATGTCCCAGCTTTTAAAAATACAGTGCTGCTCTCCTTTTCCTGGGTACAATGAAGGAAGAGGTATTAATTCTCAAAAAGTTTTTTAATAACTCACTCTGTTATATACCTAGTGAAAAAGAATATATTGCTTTGAAAGCTGCACTAACTTAAGGTCCCCATATCTTAGTTTTCTCATATTAAATTGGGGATAGTCATTCAACTATGATTTTGCCTCTATATGTTACTTCATCAATATTTGGTGATAGGAGAAAGAAGATATTATCTAAGAAGGTGTTTGAAATCTTCAGGGAAAAAAACCCCATGTGATATTATAAGAAGAAAATTGATACACAGCAGATACCATAAGTGGTAAAATGAATTTTAACTTTGGTGTCCCTAGATGGTCCCTATTCAGTTCTAAGTAAAATATATTTCAGTCTAGAAGAAAATAGGGACCCTGCCAACTGTTATTAATGCTTGCTTGCCTTTTAATTGAAGTGCACTCTTGGAAAATGTCGTATGTATCTGGGGAAATATAATGCATTCAGCATAAGAATAAATCTTTTTTAAGTGAGTTAGACCCAGGGATTTTTTTCACTTTTCAGCCAATCCACAGTCTTTCTGGTTTATCAGTTCCTTTTTCTTTGCTAAGCAGTGACGGTAATGCATACATTTGCCTTTTCCAGTAAATCATCCTTTTATAATTTGGCTTTCTTTCAATCTCAGATTCCCATCAGAAGGGTTTTACCTCAAGGCATATAGCAACCAATTTCCCCCGTAATTAATGCCATATCTGCCTCAGAGTCCATTTCAATTCCCAAATGAAAATTGATGAGGCAGCCAACCACAAATAAGGATCACATACCGCTGATTAAACTATCAGTCTTGTTTCCCAGCTATCACGTTACAGTGCTGAATCATAACCAGAGGGTGAGTTTTCTAGTCCTTTGCAATGTATATTGCTCATAGTAAGTGTCCATAAATTGCTATTAGCAGATGAGGAGAGGGATTTTATATGGCCCCTATCAAATTCCACCAGAAAGATTAAAGAGGTTTCTGTTACAGGGACTGAGACTCCACAGCACATGGAGACAAAAAATGTGTCTAGACTTGATAAAATGTGCCACAAACTGTGAAGAAAACCTCCAGGAAAAGAAAAACTACCCAGCAAGGTGTTTTTTCTCATCCAGGTGGACTGTGGATGGATGGTTAAGTCAAACAGCTTCATGTTGTCTAGGGAACATGGAGACCAAATTCTCCACCCACCAGCCTTCAATTCAATTCCAGACTTCAGGGTGGGAGTGGGATTGGAGGTAGTGTATGAAGTAACTATTCACCAAATGGTCAGAGTAAGAATTCATTCACTCATTCATTCCGTTCATTCACTCATTCACTCAGTGTTTATTTACCTATTTTCCAGGCACTGTGTGAAGAATGGGAACACACAGTGAAAAAGACACCCACTCTGTCCTGGTTGAGCTGATACTGTAAGGTGGGGGTGACGTTACCGAACCAAACTTGGGTCTGCTTGACCGTGTGCAGTAAAGCCAATGTAGTGACACCAGGTTGTGGTGAAGGAAAGTGCAGCATTTATTGCTGGTGCCAAGCAAAGAGTCTAGGCAGCTAGTGCTCAAAAGATCCGAACTCCCTGATGGCTTTCAGAGAAAGGTTTTTAAAGACAGGGTGAAGGAGAGGGTTGTGGGGTGCTTGATCAGCTCGTGGACATTCTTCTGATTGGTTGGTGATGAGGTAACCGGGAGTCAACATCATCAACCTTCTGGTCCCAACCAGTCTGGGGTCTATGTGCCTGTGGTCAGCATATAGTTAAGTTCTTCCACCTGGTTGGGGTTTCAATATCTGCAAAACAGTTCAAAGGACATGGCTCAGAATATTGTCTGTAGCCCTTGAGGAGGAACTAAAAGTCCTTGACTTTGTTTAATGGCTAAACTATTATTATTTTGTCTTACTTGACTGTTTTCCTTTGTTTCTGCATTTTCTCACTTCTCTGATTAAATTTATTCTTTGTAACTTTGGGAAGGCCAAGGAGGCTAAAGTTTTTCTATAGACAAGAGGCAGGCGGAGGACAGGGTGGTGAGGGGGAGGGGGGTGAGGTCCATCCTGGGAAGGCCTATAGGGTCCTGGTCATTTACAGTGGTGGTGGGGGACAGATAAGTAACCAGATCATTCAATAACGGGTATTAAATGCTATGGGAGAAGTAAGCATGAGGTACTAGTCAAGTATGTAGATTTTGTGTGTTTGTGTGTGTGTGTGTGTGTGTGTGTGTGTGTGTGAGAGAGAGAGAGAGAGAGAGAGAGAGAGGTTGGGGGAGGGAGAAGGCTTCCTGGAAGAGGTCACTTGAGCCCTCAACAGATGGGGAGAGTTAGCTAGGTTAAGAAGGAGTCAGGGCAGGACAGGCATTCCAGGTAGTGGAAGCAATTTGAGCCAAGTTTGGGATGGAAAGAGAGCATGATCTCTTTGGTAAATGAAAAATTAGTCATAGCTGGAACAAAGGTGTGGGAAGAGTTTTGTGGAGAAAAAGATGACTAGGGGGAGGCTGCCAGATGTTCTCCCCTGAAATGTTTGACCATCAGTGAGAGCAGGGCAGATGTGAGTGCGATTATGAAAACATACATATGTGTGTGAGTGTATATATATAAATTTACCTCTAAATGCATTACGTATTTCAATCAGTAATGTATCCTTGTTGTTTGGGTATCCTTTTGACATATTTTTAAGAAAGTCATTTTAAAAATTAAATTCAGGACTACTGTAGATATGAACCCTGCCCCCAAGGGACTGTCTGTGACACTCTCCAGCACATTCTTTATGTCCCAATTTGTAAGATCTGACTTTGGTTTATCTCACTAATATTTGTAGCTACCCCCAAATTAGTGGCAGAGCTGAGGCAAGAAATTCCAGAGCTTTTTCCCCATTATAGAACTAGCTGTACTCAGAGGGGACCTAAATCGCATTGACTTACTAAATTAAAAAGGTTGGCCCATGCACCTTTCAAAGAGTCAGCCACCCTGTCCAATTTTCCAGCTGCCCACAACCACTGAGTAGCACAGTATGTAGAGGGCAGTCGTAGCAGTCCAGGTGAGGGACCACGTGGTCTGCTTGTCAAGTATGCCCTGTAGAATCAGTGGATGCTCAAAAAGGACTGTGGCTCAAAAAAAAAACTGAAAAAAAAAACCCAACCTGTTGAGCAGTTGGTTTAGTATTATTAGCTATGCTTGTACTTTTTGATAATCTGATTTCTTTTAACAATTTATTTTAGATAACAAAACTTCTTGTCTCAAAAAATGATAAGTTAACTTTACAGCTATTGTAATTCTTAAAACTGAGGAGATGATGATGATGATAGTAGTTATTTGTATAGTAACATGCCCAAGACAAATCCTAAGAGAGGAACACAATCAGAATCAAATGGAGAGATTTGGCTTTGCCCACAGTCCTCCGAACTAGAAATTTTTAAAGGTATTTTGTGTGGCATGCTGTACTGTGTGCAGTTTTTAGCTTTTTAACTTCAAGGACATCAAAATATTGGAAGAGGTTCAAAGAATGATAATAAAAAGCTTATGGGGCTGCCTTACAGAAGTGGGCCAGTCACGTAAGACAACAGCACTGTCGGATGAGCCCTTGCTGAGGAAGCCACCACACGGGGCGCTGAGACCTCCTCCATCCCAACCATGGGAAAGGGCTTAGACCCGTATTCATCGCCTGGCTGGCCTGCCTTTGGAGAAGAGCAGTGCAGGGCATGTTCAGAGCACAGAGCCTTGCTATGTGGTTTCTTCAAAGAGGGTTTAACTGCATGTTTGCCATGGACTCCTCCTGCTCCTTCCTTCCAGTTTTTCCCTCAAACAATTATAAGAGGAGGGAAGTCTCTGGATCTAGATCCCAACCCAAGAGTAGATTAATGAATGCCACGACTGCCCCTGGGCAACGTGCACCCTCCCAGACATGCTGGATCTCAGACTTCATGCCAAGAAGGAGAGAGCTGAGCTCTTCACAATGCTGAGTCCATTGCTTGGTTGAAGAGGGTGACCAGGAGCACTAGAAGGTTTCAAAGCCCCAGGTGTTTTTTGTTTTTATGTGTAAACTGCCCTTGATGTATTTGTTCCTCTGCATCCAGGCAGCCACCAAGTCCTATTGGTTTGTTCCTGCTCCTAGCTTTCAGAAACATTTAGGCCAGGGTTCGCAAAAGCTCCCCATTATATACACATCACAGTGAAAGAAACTGCCCTGCAGTACAGCTCCAAACTCACCCTCTCTCTCTCTTACACATGTGGGTGCCTTATCCTCATCTACCGAATTATAACAGATTTCTCTGCTTAGTGTTTCAAGTCCTCCTCAGAATGACCTCCATCTGCATCTCAATCTGACATCTCTTTATGTCCCCATGGGTACCCTGCAGTCTATCCTAACTAAATGCCTCACTGCTCACCCAAATCATCACAGTTCTACTTTCTTCTGAAACTAACAGCAAGGGAAAGAACCTGTTGACAATGAAGTTTTCAAAAGAAGCCACCCCAAGAATCTGGGCCTAATAGTCATCCCATAAAATTGAGCTCTTAGAATTTGCTTCTTTCACTGGGCCATTATTTTCACGTTGTGAAGAAGTGTTTCCTTAGTTCTGTTCTTGAGAACAAGTGTTGGTACAGGATGGAGGTAAAGACCTTGACACCAGGTTCTGGCCCCTGGCATAGATGATGTGAAAGTGAAGAGGAGGAATATGTGAGGGGAACCTATGTTCTCTGAGTTCCCACCATGTACCAGGCACTGAACTAAAGGTCCTGTGCACTTTCTCTTCTTCAATCCTCAAAGGCTTCCTTTGATGTGCACTTTAGGAACCCTTTGTTGGGCTTGCTGTGTTAAGGTGACATGCCTAAGGCCACCCAGAAAATAAATGGTGGGGCTAAGGTCACACTGGATCTTTCTGGCTCCTAAGCCCTTGTTATTTCCACTATGTCACATTTGTTTTCAAGGACATAGAGAGTAGGGGTGGGGAATACTGTGGAAACAAACAAAAAAGACTTATTTGTGTTCAGTATCCGAGAAGTACTATACCTTCTTTGCTGGCCCCGGCTTTATTTATGTATTTTTTTAAGAGGATAATGACCAGAAAAATGAGCAATCAAAACCTTTCAGGTTTGGGGCTTCCCTGGTGGTGCAGTGGTTAAGAATCCGCCTGCCAATGCAGGGGACACGGGTTTGAGCCCTGGCTGGGAAGATCCCACATGCCGCAGAACAGCTAAGCCCATACGTCACAACTACTGAGCCCGTGCTCTATAGCCTGCAAGCCACAACTACTGAGCCCGCGTGCTACACCTACTGAAACCTGCGGCCCTAGAGCCCATGCTCTGCAACAAGAGAAGCCACCATGATGAGAAGCCCGCACACCACAACGAAGAGTAGCCCCCGCTCGCCGCAACTAGAGAAAGCCCGTGCACAACAACGAAGACCCAATGCAGCCAAAAATAAATAAATAAAATAAATAAATTTATATTTAAAAAAACCTTTCAGGTTCTACTCCATGCCTATTTTTCTTCAAAATCTCAGTCATTAGGAAAGGATCTATTTAAAAATCTTGTTCTGACTAGTTTCTGTCTCAGTACAGATTGTTCAGGAGCTTTCTGGATTCTCAGTGTTTCTATACTTTGTTCATTATTATGGCCGTTTTCTGTATTTTATAATTTCATTATTACAAGTAAACTCTTAGTAATAAAAATTACCTTGTCACCTACTGGAGCCCTTTAATGCACCCCAAAATAGGGGGCAATTGGCATTCTGAGTAATCCCCTGCCTTCTCCTATTTTAACAAGGAACCAAAAGAACTTAGAGTGAATTTATTCAAATGTGGGTAAGATCCATTGACTCAATATTCCCTTCAGTAATCACACACTTTGGTTGTACATGTTAGTTTTCCATGTCTCTTTATCCTGCCCCACCTAAAAAATGTAGGATTGGAGTTCTCTGAAGAGCACAGAATAGAGGGACAGAGGATGTCAATCCTTCAGAAGCTTGAGGTTAGAATTCTTTCTTAACCTCTGCCCACGATCCCCTCTGTGGAGAAATGCCACAGTAGAAATAGCTTGAGAGTTAACCCATGGATTACATAGCCACAATTATATAAATATTCAGCACCTCTCAACCAACCAGAACAATGGCAAACTCAGGAGTAAAAAGACATAAGAAGAGATAAAGATAAAAAGATTGAATAAAAAAATGGATGAGTCAGTTAGCAGAGCGGAAGAGAAGGGTACAGTCATAGGCTGGCAAAGGTTATAATTATCAAGCTCCGTGAGTGCCAATTCCAAGAAGTACTGGGAAAGCAGAATTAGTGGAGACAATGGCAGAGAGCAAGGTTAAGGTGGGAGTGACGTGGACAAGGGAAATGGAATGAGGCCAGGTAATTAGGAATGAATCATAAGAAGCAGAACCAGTAACAGCAGAGAGCAAAGATCGGGAGGAGCAAGAAGACACTCCAAGTTGAAAATTGCAACAAAATAAGGAAAAGAATGAATTATATATGAGCATTGAGCTTAGGAGCAAGATGACATAAATTTCAATGACTCCTGAGGCTGGCATCACTGGATTATAGCACAGTACCATAACTGGTGCTTAGAATGATGAGGCTGAGCCATTGAGAATATTTTAAATTATGAATATATTATATGGAAGACTGCAGAGACATATAATAAATTTTAGAAGGATTTTAATAAAATATAGTGGAAATTTAAG
Organism: Eubalaena glacialis; assembly: GCF_028564815.1. Lineage (NCBI taxonomy): Eukaryota > Metazoa > Chordata > Mammalia > Artiodactyla > Balaenidae > Eubalaena > Eubalaena glacialis. Next base: position 66,298,795 of record NC_083731.1, on the reverse strand, counting down.
TTTTATCAGTGAACACATAAACATCTAGCTATTTGCAAGTATAACAAGTTCCTAACCATCCTAGGTTAACTAAAGCATTGCCAAAAATGTTACTTGCCACACTTCTAAAGGCACAGAAATGTGAAAGTAGGGAAAGGAAATGGATTCCTATTGCTAAATCATAGGGTTCATGGGGGAAGGATGGAGGTAGTGTGGAATTGGAAGGCTTGGGGAGCCACTGAAGGCATTTAAGCAAGAGTGTGCCATGAGTAGACCTATGTTTTAGCAATATCATTCTGGCAGGACCATACAGGAAGTTACGTTGGGAGAAGACTTGGTAGCAGAGTAAGGCAAGTTAGGCACTTACCTTGGATCCAAAATTTAAGGGGCACCAAAACCTTCAATAATCAAGATAAATAATATTTTAATGGAGTATTTTAAAAAATCAAAATTAGTGCCAAAAATCCATGATGAACAAGATATCAAACTTTTGAATAAAGACAGAATTAGCAGTAACATTTAAAACATCCAGGAGAGGCTGGATGAAACAGAGAGATGATAGGAGGAAGGATTAGGTGACTGGTGTAATGAGCCGACAGAGGCAGATAGGGAAGTCAAGGACAAAGCCCAAGTTTATGACTCATGTAGCATTGTCAGTCTCCAACCTAGGGGATTCAGAGAAGAAGTAAGTATGGGGGAGGATGATGATGAGTTGTGCTGTGAGTTTGTCACATGTGAGGTGTTCATGGGTTATCGAATGGAGGAAATCCAGCCAATGACTGGAAGTATGGTCTAGCATTTGGCAGAGAAGTCTAGACTGGCTGTAGAGAGAGGGGCTTTTTCACATGTAGATGCTACTGGAAACAGAATGTATAGATGGGCCTGCCCAGGGAACAGGTATATAGACAGATGAGACAGGCAATGGTACTGAACATAATAATAAAAAGCAATAGTAACATTTATTGAGGCTTACTAAGTGCTAGGCACTCTGCTGAGTTGTTTACAAGCATTATATAATCAAATCCTCACAACAGCTCTGAAAGTTCTATGCTGTTTTCCTCATTTCACTGATGAGGAAATGGATGTTAGAGAGCTTAAAATAGGGGTGATTTGAGATCAGCAAGTAAATGGCAAAGCCAAGATTTAAAATCAGAAAGTCTGAAGAGAAGAGGGAGGCAACCTGGCTTTGGAGAGCAAGGACCAGAGTTTGAATTCCAGCTTCGAGGGCTATGTGATCTTGGTCCCACTTATCCTTCTGGAGTCTCTGTTTCCTCTTCTGTAAAATGGGGATAACAAAGGCTGCCTCTTAGGACTGATGGGAAGATGAGATGGGAAATGTCAGGTGTCTGATGCATAGTAGGTGCTCAGCATGAACTGGTAAGTGTTGCAATCATTAGGAATACCCCAGGGTCAGGCAGACATTGCAAGGACCTTAGTGTAGAGGAGGCTGGGAGGCGAGTATGATGGAGAGGTAAAAACAGAGTCAGAAGAAATGGAATCAAAGGGAGGAAGGGGTTGGGCCCACCAGTGTTTGGTTGATTTGTCCGCCATTGATGTCCTTATCAGAAGCAGTAGGTTTAGTGGAGTAGGTGGGGAAGGGGGAGCATTAAATGATGGTGAAGAAGGAGAGGTAATGAATGTGGACAATGCTTCCCCAAAGCTTTGCTCTGTAGGGAAGGAAAGGGAGGGATGTTGCTTAAGGGAGACACAGAGGTCAGGAAGAGTATTCTTCTCACCCCACAAACATCCTGCAATGCGGGAGCATTTTTCCCTTGACAAAGGAAGTCCGTGGAAAGTGAAAGAAAACACTAGGCCTAAAAATAATGATGACTTTCCACTTAAACTTGTACAGTAGTGGAATACATTCAAAAACAGTTTTGCATCCAGTGTGACATGGAGGCTTCAGAACAATCCTGTGGAGTAGATCAGACAGGTAGAATCCCCAATTTATAGATACTGAAATGAGGACTCAGGAGAGATTAGAAATAAATTCAACGATTGTCAGTGTGAAAAGATTAAGAGACTCCCTCCTCACCCCAGCTGGTGTGCAGAGTGGAGGTCGTGGGCTGATTCTCTAGAATAGCGATGATGGGCTAGTCGTGGAAGGGGTGAGCTCCATGTAGGGGAGAATGCATGGGAGGGAGGAAGTGAATGAGACGGAGCAGAGGCTTTTTGCTACTCCCCACACAGCCACAAGAGAGATGTCTGAAAAGGATGGTAATGTTTAAATTTACATTAAGAATACACTAAGACTTTTAACATTTTCTTAAGACATTAAGTGAAAATTGGAATTGTTTGCAGTGTTTTGGCTTTTCTGCAGCCCTGAGCACATGGGACATGGTAATATTTGGATTATATATGGCTGGCAGATGGCGGCACCAGACTTAAGCCCAGGTCTGCTGATGCGGAGCCAGCATCCTATCCACCAATCCCCATTGCTTTTTTTGGTAAGTAAGACTCTCAGTTTGTAGAAGCAGAGTAAAAAAAATTTATTTTCTTTTTAAATTGTGAGGATTCTAATTTCAACCACACTGAATCACAAAGCTTCCAGAGAGACAAAAGGTTAGGGATGATTCACACAATATTAGTTAGGTGAGGAAAGGCTTTTATTTCATTAGATTGGTTTAATAATCATTGAGGGCCTGATATCATGGAGAAGAACTTAGAGGGGATTGTAGAGAGAAACTAAAAGCAGGCTAAACTTAACCTATTCACAGAAGTGCCCCAAATCTGAAACTATTCATGCTAGAACAGAATTTGATTCATCAGCGTGTACCTGACCTGCCCTTTGGAAAGTGTGTTAACCATTTGATGTAAGACGTGACATTTCATCCAGGTTCACTTATTTGCATACTTGTGATTTCATTTGCATGTATTTTACTGTGCTGCACTCTGGAAATATATTTACTTATTTCTATTCCCTCCTTTAAATTCCATATACCCTCTACAGTCCTTTGATAATGTAGCAGATCAAATATTGAGGAAAACATTCTTGTTACGAAGACAACTATGGAGCTTCTATATCCAATCTGTCATCAAAACTTTTCTTCCTTTAAACATCTGGTGGAGGCTTAAGGATGTATTATACAACATGGGGAGTATAGCCAATATTTTGTAATAACTGTGAATGGGAAGTCACCTTTAAAATTTTTTTAAATTTAAAAATTAAAAAATATGTATTAAAAAAAAATCTGGTGGATATGCTCCCCTACTTTCTATTTTCACTGCATCACCCTAGACTGGGGATTTCTCACCTCCTAAGTAGTCTCTTGCCCTTGAGTCAAAACCATGCAATTCAGTCGATTCCCTACATCCTAACTCACCACTTACTCGATGCTCAGTGGCCCTCAGAGTGAACTAATAGCACTTTTATATTATTAGATTCATCATATCCCAAATTCTTAACTTCTGCCATTGTGAAACTGCTAGAAATTAATAGCTGTGTTTATGACCTTATCCAGTTTACCACTAAAGAGAAATAAGTCTTTTTAAACTCTGCTTCCCCCTTCTTCTGTCCCCTAAGAAATACTGTGTCCTCAACAGCTTAGTTCCTTGTTGGGGCAACAAGGAAAGAAAAGTAGAAAATGGAGAACAAGGAATGTATCAGAAAGGCTGGAAAAGTGTTTTTCTTTTGTGGGAAAAGAAGAAAAAACAGAGATGGAAAGAAGGGGGAAGGGAGTGGAAAGATGAGGGTCTTAAGAAAGGGTGAGGTTTCAGAGTAAGACTTAGAGTTTAGGGAAGGTAGTTGAAAGTGAATAGAGATGGGCTGAGGGCAGATTCTGGGAGAGGAAATCTAAGCTGAGTATTCAGGAAAAACAAGACATGGAGAGAAGCTGAGTGAAATTGTTCTGATGTTGGATTGACTGTTTTAACAGTGACCCAAATAATAGTAGTGTAAAAAAGATGCAAGGTTTTATTTCTCTCACAAAAAAGTCTGAGTTGAAAGCAGTCCAGGAGGAGAAGGGTACTCTATGAGGTTGAAAGGTGGCCCAGGTTCCTTCTGTATTTTTGCTCCTACACACATTGTCCTTGTCTGTGGGATCAAAGTTGGCCCCTCCCTTCTACATCCATATTCCAACCCAATGGCGGGAGGACAGAGGAAGTGAGGGCACTGAGTTTTATTCCAAGAGCAGAAACTCTGAATTGCACACATCACTCTGCTCACATTCCATTTGCCAGAACATCATCAGTTGGCCATACTAGCTGCAAGAGAGGCTGGGCAATATCGTCTCTAAGTAGGCAGTCCCGTGCCCAGCCCAAACTCAGGGGAGTATGTTACTAAAAGGAAGAAGAGAAGCCTGTAAACTGAGGAACAGTCGGTCTCTGCACTCTTAGTTAGATACCATAGTTAGATAGGCAGAAGATCTTAAATAAGTCAGCTTGAATAGGTTATGCAGAATTTGAGGGCTAATCTGAATTCAGATTATAGAAGTGGGGTATGTTGGAATAGAAAAGGAAAGCTTGGAGGGTTAATCTGTATATTGAGTATGATTGACATTGTAGGACAGCAGGACACATTCTAAGGTCCCTGAATCTGGCCCATAAGTATGTCTGTAGCTCAGGGATCTGCAAACATTTTCTGGAAAGGGACAGATAGTAAATATTTTAGCCTTTGTGGGCCACACGATCTCTGCCAGATCTACTCAACTCTGATGTTGGAGCATGAAAGCAGCCTAAACAATATGTAAGCAAACAGGTGTTCCCCAGTGAAACATTATTTATAAAAACAGGCTGTGGGCCAGATTTGACCTTGGCTATAGTTTGCTGATCCCTGCTCTAGTCTGTTGTTTTAAAAGTACAGTCTTCTGAAGTTAGCATCTGACCCCATTAATCATAACAATTCTATCTACCCTTCACTAATAAATTTATTTAACTGAGTGTGTTCTATGCTAGGTTCTGGGATACAAAGGAGAGTGAGCCATAGTGACTGAACATATAGGGAAGTTATCATCCAAGGAGATATATAAGGAAGTAATTTCAAAATACCATGATAATTTCTATAATAAGTATATTGGTCAGATTCTATAGGAGCACAAGGGAAAGAGTACAAAAGAGAAGGTTTCTCAAAGGCAAGGCTTATGCTGGGGCCTGAGGATTAATAGAAGAATCCCTGGCTCACCAAAGAGGGAAGAGTATTTAAGAGAAGGAAATCTAAGGGAATTTAAGGACACAGTGTGTGCATAAAAATGGGAAATAAGAGAATTTGGCATGTTTGGAGCACACAAGTGTTTAAGGAGCAGAGAGGTAAAGGCTTAGAAGTTCAAATTGTAAAATGCCATTTACAAGTCATTCTAAAGAATTTTGTTTTATCTCAACGGGGGAGCCATTGAGAAAAAATGGAGCCAGGGGGACTTCCCTGGCGGTCCAGTGGTTAAGACTTCATCTTCCAATGCAGTGGGTGCGGGTTCGATCCCTGGTGTGGGAGCTAAGATCCCACATGCCTCACAGCCAAAAAACCAAAACATAAAATAGAAGCAATATTGTAACAAATTCAATAAAGACTTTAAAAATGGTCCGCATCAAAAAAATCTTAAAAAAAAAAAAAAAAAAGGAACCAGGCAGTGACATGACCAGATTTGAGTGTTAGAGAGATCCCTCCTGCAGGAGCGTGTGCCATTGACTGGAGGGGAGTGAGACGAGAGCAGGGAAGCTGGTAAGGATTATTAGATGTTTAGGCAAGGCAGAAGGAGGGCCTGAAATTAGTTGCCAGCGTTGGGAAGGGAAAGAAAGGAATAGACTCAAGAGATTTTGGGGAGTCAGTATGACAAGAATTAGAGGTTAACTGGAAGCAAATTGTGTGGGGAGAAAGAAGAATCCAGTATGGTACCCAGGATTCTGACTTGGGTTTCCAAGCACATGGGGGCACTTATCAAGGCAGAGTATGGAATACAGAAGGACTAGGTTTTGGGAATTTGATATGCCTACAGAAAATCTAGGTGAAGTCCACAATGCAGATGGATGTTTATGTCTGTTGCTTGGGAGAGAATCTGGACTAGAACTACAGACCTATTCAATTAGATGCTTCAATTTTGGGGAGATACTTACACTCTGTTACATCCTGAAAAACCAAGCTACAAAACCAAAACAGGCAAATACAGAAATCAGGGGAAATTCAAAATATGGATCTGAGATATAAAATCAAACCAAAAACTGCCTATACTAACAGTAGACTTCAAATGTTGCACTGAAATTCCTTACGACCAGTACAAAGAATGAGGCAGTAGCTTGAGTCTATAGAATAAACAATCAATTATTTAGGGGAAGCCAGGTGGTCTTGGTACTGAAATTTGAGTTTCCCATGTTATGTGGTGAGCAATTTCTCCAACGATATCCCCATAACAAATAAAATGACTTTCACTGAGCTGTTTCTTCTTCGGCGCTCGAAAGGGTCGTACTAAAGCAAAGCTGTACCAGAGCAGTTTTATATGGGTCAGTCATTCTCAACTCATCTGTCATCTTCATAAAGTCCCTAGGTCAGTAACCCTTCTCTGGCTGTGACAGAGAAATTCTGAACCAGGTAGAACCTATATGTCCTTCTGGTTCCTTGAGTGGGCAACATCAAGTAAACAATGGCCTTACTGACTGTTGTCTTAAAAAGACAATTTTCCTCTCTCATTTTATGGACTTTGTTAACTTCATTCTTCTAGGTGTATACGTTTAAGAGATTTCTGAGTTAGGTCAACATTATAGTGCAGGTATTTTCAATGTCACTAGGTTTAGGCCAGAAAAAGCTTTTCTTGTTCAAAATGTTACAAATAGATCAGCAGAGTACTGTTGCTCTTAGCCATTATCTGGAATATGGGAATGAACTTGTCCTGAACCCTTATTATCCGGACTTTTTCCTGTCTCTGTAAAAAGGTGAGCTAAGTACACTTAGAGTCTGAAATAGAAGCGGAGCAGATAATCCAAATTAGAACATACATTTGTCAGTTTTCTTCTCAAAAAGAGCATCTCTCAAGAGTATGTTTCATCATCTTGACGATCCAGGTTTTATTCTTTATGTCTGTCAATGAAAAAATTAATTAGTTGATCTAAGAAGGAAATGGAAAATTTTATTAGAGCCAAATTGAGGATTATAACCTGGGAATAGCTTCTCAGACAGCTCCAAGAATTGTTCTGCCCGTTAGAGGTCAAAGCACAGTTATATGTTTTTTGTTTTTATTGAAGTATAGTTGATGTACAATATTGTGTTAGTTTCAGGTGTACAGCAACGTGATTCAGTTATAAATCTATCTATCTACCTATCTGTTCTTTTTCAGACTCTTTTCCCTTATAGGTTTATAAGTTTTTGAGACAGAGGCTGTGCATTAAATGATGTATTATTGGCAGTTTACACAATCCAGATCTACACGAACAAAGGGAGTAGTGGGTTATGGGTTATCACCGCCCCTTACAAGATTAAGAAGGAAGGTTATCTCTTAAGGAGTTGTGACCCTTGATGAGATTAAGAAGGAGATGTACAATACATACATAGGGGGAGGGAGGAGGCCCAAACAGGCAGACAACAATTTTATGTTTAAATTTTTCTCATCTTGCCATAAAATATGTATTTTCTTTCATTACATCTAAGAATCAGATCCCTTATGCATGCTGTGAGAATATCCTTAGGCATTGCAGTAAGCTGGATTTATTTATAATTATCCTTCAATCTCTTATGGTTGGAGGTGCTGGGAATTGAATTGGTGAAGGGAACAAAAGATTTGGAGAAGTAAGTGCAGAAAATGATGCTCAGGGTGGAGTATATGCATATAACAAACAGATTTACTTTGCTCACATCCAGCTTAGGTTCCTAATGTCTTTCCTCATAACATTTTTATTTCCATTTATTAAAAAATTCCAAACTTACATCTGGGATTTTAAAGTATTTTTTTGTAAACTATGGTACATAGAAAGAAAAATGATCAAAACATAAATACATAGTATTGCAAATTGTTATGAGCAAATAGTTAAGTAGTAACCAGCCCACAGACCAAGAAATAAGGTATTGACAGAATTCCAGAAACAACCTCTACACACCCACATGCCCCTTCCCATCACCAGCTCCTTCATCCTATGGTAGTCATGGAGTATAAGTGCCTGACATTAAGCTTTTGATTGCCAAGGCATCCGTTTCAAAGACATCCATCTCAAATAAACATATTGCCAGCTACACAACTAGATGTAGAGCTAGGCTGCCCTACTCATGAAGTGCCCTTTTAGAAAGTCCAGGGTAACATAGATAATTGACAACTTGAGTGACTTCACTTTTCCTATCCTGTGCCCTAACTGCCCCTCCTGTGCTTTAAATTTGCCAATAAAGAGTGAACCAGTGAAACCGTAAGTATCCCACACTTGGATCCTAATACGGCAGAGCTCCGGGTCCTCACTCCCTCCTTCCCTCTCAACCCAAAATCTCACTGTGGCCCTTGGGCATGCTGTATACCCTTTAGGAGCTATGATTAATAAATCTTATTTTTCAAAGTTCCCTGATCGTTTTTTGGCTGAGGTGTGTTTTGCAATTATAATAAGAACCACAAGGACTGGTCCCTTCTGGGACATTATGGAAAAACCCGAACAAACTTTTTGGCCAACCTAATATGTCATATCATATCATATATATGTCATATCATATCTATATGTAATATATATGTTATATCATATCTATATGTCTTATATATGTCATATTTTTTGTGTCTGATTTCTTTGACCCAATGTTATGTTTTTATAATTCATCATGGTTTTGTGTGCTGTAATTCATTCATTTTCATTGCTGTGTAATATTCTGCTGTCTGAATAAACCCCCATTACTTATCTATTCTATAATTGATGGACAGCTGGGTTGTTTCCAGTTTGGATCTTCCCCGTACCCGATTTCTCAAGTCACTTCTATTGCTTTTCCTTTGTAATGTATTTTCCAAAATATAATAGTATTTGAAAGAGGAGATGATGAGAATTTACCTACAGAGAGATATTACAAACTTTTTCTGGAAAATTATAATATATTCAATAAACTCATTTAACCAAACTTACCTTTTAATTAAGTGTGATACATATAAATGTGCCAAGTAAATGGTAAAACATTAAAAATATTGAGTATTAGTTGTTCTGTTGCCACAAATATTATACTTTCTAAACCAAGGTAATTAGTTAGCTAACATGAATGAACACATATAATGTCGAGGATTGTGTGTTAATCGTCCCAAAACTCTACAAAGTAAGGACTGTTACTTTCACCATTTTACAGAGGAGAAGACTGAGGCACAGAGGTGGAATCCTTCACCTGCAGTCACACAGCTGGTAAGTGATGTAACTAGAATTCAACCCAGATGATCGGACTCCATAGTTGTGCTCTTCACTATTGTATTAAGTACCTTAACTAAAAACAAACATGGGGAGAAAAGGTAAAACATACTTCTGACCAGTTTATGTTTGCAAGATCATATGATACTTAGTTCTGATTAAAAACAACCCTGTCTACATAGCCACAATAACCCGTGTCAGGGCAGAAGGATTTGTAGGTAAGCTCCTCTGCAGCTTGTTTGGATTCTTCCCTTTGTTCTCCCGCTGGACTTAGTCCTGCCCAGGTAGAGTGGCTACAGAAGATGACCTCACTGAGCCCTCACATGAGTGGAAGTTGCAGTCTATAGCTGCCACTCCCCAGCACCTGTGGAGAAGGTCACCTTGGGCTTGGTCACAGCCCATGGTCTGAGAGTGGGGGCCACAAAGCTGCAAGGTAAACAGCAAAGACAAGCTAAGCAGAAGTATTTCATTCCATACACAATTTTCAGTGCCTTCCCTAGGACCTGCTTCCTCACCTACACTCAAGAAATGTTTGGTGGCAGACAAGCTAGAATAAAAAATATGAAGCTGCTTTCACTGGTTTTTATGAAACTGGATTCTTTTGCTGTTAATGAGAATAATCAGAATGTCATTCTGAGCAAAGCTCTGATTTCCATGCTTCCCTCCTCTTTGGAAACATTTTATTCTTTGGAACCTGCTGTGGGCATGCTCATAAACAGGGCTGCTCACGGGGTTCCCTGCCAACGCATTTGTTTGTGGTGGTGCAGACACAGCCATGAAAGTGTGGCATTGTCTTTTTGCATCCAAAAGTGAAGGCAGTCAGTTAAAACCCTGATTTATTTATATAAATAAATATAATTTCCTTCCATTGAATATCTTGTTCAGAGGAATTCTATTAACATGATTTATCACAATAAACAGCACGGTTCCTGCTTTAATTGATTTATTTTTTTCTCCATATAAAATTTCCCCTGTATCTCTGTTCTGCACCAACTTTTATTGTCCTTTTCACCCCCTCCCCTGCCCATATCTGTGTTGGCTCCAGGGACTAGATTTTTTATACAGTCTGCATCCTAAATCATTCATTTTCTCATTTTCAAAGTGCTGACTATAATCATCCCTTACATTTACTGAAATTAGCATGGGTTTTAAACCATTAGTCAAAAAAGAAGGGGCTTTTTTTTTTAAAGCTTCCTGCTGTTCTTTGTGGATGAAACAGTTGACATTTTGTTAAGAGATTTTTGTCTGACTTCAGTTCTCTAGATTTAATGTATTCTTAACAGTTATAAATGGAATGGTTTGTCCTAAATGGAAGTATATCTATGGTAGCATAGTTATATCCATTCTTTAAAATGGATCATTTCATTTCACACATGCTATAGAATCTTGAATTTCACCTTTACTCATGTCAATTTCTTTACTAAAAATGACACTGTTGCTCCAAATTCCTACCTCAATGGATTGGGTATATCACATTGTGGTAGTAATTGTTCATAAGTACATATTTTATAACATGTACTAATAGAGTAATAAAATATATTGCAATAACAATGTGCTCTGCCTGATAGAATTTCATCATGAGACTCCATTAACACATTCAGCTGGTATCAGCTTTTGAAAATGCCTTCCATTTTGGTGGAAGAGAGATACTCTATGTAAATGAATGGAGAAAATGGGATTCAAATAGGAATTTCTAGGAAGGCTGAGTAGAATGAAAAAATACAGAAACTTGAATGGATGCTGACCAAGCATTTTTTGACATTGCTTAAAAATCTGAATTCATTCTCTGGCTCCCTGTACTCTCCTAACACCAGTCCAGCTGCCCGCCTCATGCCTGAATGACACTGCCTTGCTAAGGTCACCAGCAGGCTCTTAACTGGACACCCCAATGGCCATATCTCAATCTTTATCTTCCTCATGCAGGCATTAGCTCTTCTTTTTTCAGTTTCCCTCTTCTCTTGGCTACTTTCTGGAGGATCCCTTTCAAGCATGCTTTTGTCCTCTAGGGTAACACACTGCACACTCCTGCCCCATTGCCAGGGTCTGTCCCTGGCTCTGTTCTTGCACATCTGCCCTCCATCCCTGGGAATCTCCCCTCTTTTCACCTCTTCACCGCCCCCAGGATTGACTTCTCACTCCATGGCAATGCCCTTGAAATGCAGAGACCTCAAACTCAACTTGCCCAAAGCCAGACAATATTTCACTGTCCCTCAAATCAGCTCTTCTTCTGAGGGCCATTTGCCCTCAGAAGAAATTTGGGTTTCCCCTGTGATACCCTCAGTCTCTTCTGTTACACCAGACCAAGTCACTGATTCTTCAGTCACCACATCTTTTGCTTTTGTTCCCTGTATTTCATTCCTGAGTTTAGTCCTCCTCATTTCTGCTCCTGGTATATTGGGACAGATTCCTGAATTGTTTCTCTGATTCCTTCCTCTTCTTCTCTGATCCAACCTGCTCAGTATTGGAAATCGGTCCTCCTAACATGTTCTCAGGCCAAGCTCCTACTAAAAACAACTCCAGTGATTCCCTATTGTATGCTAATTAAAGTTTATTAAAATTTATCTATGACTGGGCTATAATTTCTTCCTAGACTTATTTCCCACTACTTGTGTTTATATATGCTCTGCACTTCAGCCAGAGCATTGTGCTTGTAAACATAATCATTAATTGCTGGTAAACATAATCATTAATAAATACTATTCCCACTAGCTCTCAGGTACTGCAAATATGTGAACATATAAATGACTAAATAGCATAAGAACTGACTAATATAGCCCATCTCACCATGAGATATTAATCATAAAATTATAATTTTGACATAATATGTAAAGTTTTTTTAAAAAAAATTCTTTACTTGTTCCAGTTATGTAGGTTATCTTAAGAATTATGGTCAATTCTAAAACGACTTTCTCTTTTTGTGTGTGCCTGTGATATTGTGATTTATAATAAGAAATGTACATTTGGTTTTCATCCTGTTTCTGGCACAGAGCTCCTAAAGCCCTTGGAATTTCCTGTGATGAGAGCAATAAAGGTATCTTTGGTTATGTTAATGAGGTGATTTTTGGAAAGTACCCAAGGAGCCTTTGGAGTCAATCTTGTGATTAGAGGGTTGGAGCTTTCAGTTCCACCTGCCCGTCCTCCAGGAAGGGACGAGAGAGTGGCTGGGGATTGAGTTCAATCACCAATGGCCAACGATTTAATCAATCATGCCTACTTAATGAAACCTCTATAAAAACCCCAAAGAACAGGGTTCAGAGAGCTTCCAGGTTGGTGAACATGTGGAGATGCAGGGACAGAAGTACCTGGAGAGGACATGGGAGCTCTGAGCCCCTTCCTGTATACCTGGCTCTATGCATCTCTTCCATCTGGCTGTTCCTGGATTATATCCTTTTATAATAAAGCAGTAATCTAGTAAGTAAATATTTTCCTGAGTTCTGTGAGCTGCTGTAGCAAATTAATTGAACCTAGGGAGGGGTTCATGGGAACCTCTGATTTATAACCAGTCAGTCAAAAGGGCAGGTAACAACCTGGATGCCTTGGGATTGGCATCTGAAGTGGGGACAGTCTTGTAGGACTGAGTCCTCTACCTGTGGAATCTGATGCTAACTCCAGGTAGATAGTGTCAGAATTGAGTTGAATTTGTGGGACAAATTCCAGCTGGTGCTGAGAATTGCTTGGTTTGGGGGAAAATTCCACACATTGGAACTGGGAGCTGAATCAGAATACCCTTCTCCTTCTTTTGGAAAAGTGCCTGACAGCTTGAACATTAACACCTGACTTTCTCTCCCAAAATGAAAGGCCATTTAACTTACCTAGATCATACATATATTCTTTTAATCTTAGTTAACTTCTTATCTGGCTTCATGCATTTCTTCCTAACACTTCCATCATCCTGGTCATAACCATTTGACATACTTCTCAGCTTTTTCAGCTCTCAGACCCTTCAGTTAGGAAATGGAGCCACATTTTACACCTAGTCCCTGACTTTTACACACAATCTGGCCCATCAGCAGCCTCCCCCTCCTCCTCACCTCCCCCTAACCCAATCTTAGATGTGCTTCAAACAGGCCCCCTGACATTTGGGACTTTACCCTCTGATCTTTCCTTATTTACATAAATATACAATGCAACACATACTGTAATAGCTTATTGAGTTTAAATAAGGAATATATTTACAGTGGTGTGATTTTTTTCCATATACACAGCTGGGCTTCTGAAACATCACTGACTTTCTATGATACCTTATCAAGTCATTTTGATCATTCTTCTGGAGTCATTAGATTTTTTTTAAAGTAGGAAATTTCTTTCTCTAGAATCTTCTGTTTATAAACAGGTCCTCATTTCCCCTCAGGTCTATGCTGTTCCATGAGCCAGAGGGGTGCTTGGGAATTCAACCCATGTAGCACCTCATTGTTTGGCTTGGTTACAGTTGGGTAATTGCCTCTGACACTGCACCTAAGCTTTGATTTTCAAAGCAACAGGGATTTCCTCTCCTTCTGACCTGATGGAATCCATTGTGTAACTGGCACAGTATGAAAGCCCTAATATGGAGAAAAATGAGGGACAATTCTCTGGAGGCAGACAAGGGATTGATTTCTAACATAGGGATTGATTACATTTCAGACAATGGACTATAAGTGTCTGAATGCTGATATAATGGTTTCTTCTACAAGCACCGATGCAATTAACAACTCATTTTAATTGAGAAGGTGCAAAAACTCTTGGACAGGTTCCTATAGCCTTCGTCACAAAATAGGAAATGGGAGAGAAAATCAAGTCAGGATTCATTTTGGTGGAATTGTAAGGCGTATATAGTAATACCAAGTCTAGGAAAACTAAATCATTTTTGTTGGTTCAAGTACTGTTATACCATTGGTTTGACCTAGCTTTGTTACCGAACCAAACTTGGGTCCACGTCCCATGTGCACTAAAGTCCATCTACTGACACCGGGTTGTGGTGAAGGAAAGTGCAGCATTTATTGCAGGGTGCCAAGCAAGGAGTGCTCAAAAGACCTGAACTCCCTGATGGCTTTCAGGGAAAGGTTTTTAAAGACAGGGTGAGGGAGGGGGGTTGTGGGGTAGACATTCTCCTGATTGGTTGGTGATGCGGTAACTGGGAGTCAGCATCATCAATCTTCTGGTTCCAACTAGTCTGGAGTCTACATGCTTGTGGGCAGCATACAGGAGGCTAAAGATTTTCTACAGCATGGGACAGTTGTCTGAGAAGACAGGCTCAGACCAGATGTCTAGGCAAGGAGCCCTGACTGGGTGTTCAGAAGTCAACATAACGGTATTGGGTGCGTGTGGCAGACAGCAGAGCCAAGACTAAAGTACAGCAGTGAGGTGTCTAGGTAGGGACTACATGGGATTCACACTCAGGATCATGCAAGAACAAGTGTTTCTTTCAGTTTTGCACCCCAGGCACCTCACTCAACTTACCCTAGTCTTGGATTTGGTAGATAGCTTCTTAAATGGTTTGCAGTGATTTCCCCCCCACCCCAATTGTGGTATGCCTGCCATTGTGTAATCCCCTACCCTTGTGTGTGGGCTGGGCCTAGTGACCTGTTTCTAAGTAGTAGAACATAGCAAAGGTGTTGGCATGACACTTCCAAGATCAGGTTATAGATGACTGTGACTTCCACCTTACACACCACTCACTCTTGCTCTCTTTTGTTTTTTAACTCAGATGAAACAAGTTGCTGTTTGTGACTTATTGAGATGTATTGATATTTCTACCCTATTGAGGGACCTTTATGGCAGGAAACTGAGGGTGGCCTCCAGACAACCCCCAGTAGGTAATTGAAGCACTGAGTCCAACAGCACCCAAGAAACTAAGTTCTGCCAACACACACAAGCATGAGCTTGGAAGTAGATCCTTCCCTGGTTGAACCTTCAGATGAGACCAGAGCCTCAACTGACACCCTGATTGCAATCTATTAGAGACCCTGAGTCAGAAGCCCCAGCTAAGCCATTCCCAGATTCCTGACTACAGAAACTGTGAGATAGTAAATATTATTGTTTTAATTCACTAAGTTTTGGAGTAATGTTTTCTGCAGGAATAGGTAACTAATACAGTGCTTAAAGATTTTGGTGGTGGTGGTGGGGTGCTGGTTGCTGAACCTGAAGAACTATGCAAACAAAGAAAATGAAAAGGTACTAAGGACACACTGAACCACGTCATGGTTTTGACCAGGGGTGGTCCTTTCTGCAGGGGTTGCTTCTTTTTCTTCTTCCTCATCTCCTCCAAACCCTTCCTCCCTTAAAATAAGCTGGAGAGATTGATTCTTAAACTTTGAAATTTCTGCTATTAAATCTTCATGATTATTGCCATCACCACCCTCATGTCTATCATGACTTCTTTCCCTGAAATTTGCCATGATTCCCAGTAAGATTGTGACTATAACTGATAGTGACGATATGTCCCACTTATCCAAGTTCTCTTCTGCCCAGCAGCTACAGTCACTAAAATACAAAAATTAAAATGTCTGACATTGCAAGGGTATAGAGCAATTAGAACTCATACGTTGCTAGTGGGAATGCAAAATGGTGCCACCACTTTGGAAAACACTATGGCACCATCTTATAAAGTGAAACCTAAATCTACCATAAGACCCAGTAATCATATTTTTAAGTATCTACTCAGGAGAAATAAAAACTTATGTTCACATAAAAGCTTACATTAAACTGTTTATAGCAGCTTTATTTGTAATAGTCCAAAGCTAGAAACAATCCAAATGTTCATAAACTAGTGAATGGATAAGCAAAGTGTGACGTGTCTATACAACGGAATGCTACATATGCAACACAACCTCAAGAGCATCATGCTAAGTGAGAGAAGTTGTATACAAAAGACTGTCTACTCTGATTCCAATTATGAAAATTCTAGAAAAGACAACTACAGTGATAGAAAGCAGATCAGTGATTATCATGGACCAGAGTTTGAAGGAGGAGATTGTCTACAAAAGGACACAAGGAAACTTTTAGGGTAATGGAAATGTACTATATCATGATTGTGGTGGTGGTTTCATGACTGTATGCATTTGTCAAGACTCACTGAACTTTAATTGACTGCATTTACTGCATATAATTTGTACCTCAAAAAAATCGTTTAAAAGAAGAAAAATGCTAAGTGGCCACATAGAGTAAAGAATGAAGTAATTCAAGTTCTTTTTCTTGTCTTTACGGTGATGGTGTAATCATTGTTCATTCAAGAATACGTAGTACCACAGTGGTTGGAGATATGTGAGCTGATATGGTTTTGAAGTTCTCTGAATTACTTTCCGTGCAGAATAAAATGATTATTAAAGGAAAAGCAATAAGAATGTGTTACTTTGAAGCTTACATATACATTATTAAAACTCAACGGTAACCTCAGCAATTATTTAGACCCTAGGACAACAAAAGATTTTTGGTAGAGGAATATTTCCTCACTCATAGTGTTCAGAATTGCTGGCTTATGGTGATAATAGAAAGCAGACCAATGTTTAATGAGCTTTATTATTGTTTTAAAATCCTTTCCAGACAATTCACCCCTATTGTTGGCACCTGGATGAGCTGCTCCTGTGCACTTAATAAACTGCTTGTGCTCCTCACTAGTAGTTGTGGCATCCTGCGACCTTGTGCTATAGAATAATAGCACAAGTTCATAGGCCAATCTGATTTGCAAAATCTTTCAACATTTTATAATTATTCAACAAGTATTATTGATTACCTACCACAGACCAGGTGCTGTTCTAGGTACTAGTAATTTCACTGAAAATGGTCAGTGATCTCAAGGACTTTAAATACTGATGGTATCCACTGACATTGTGAAGGCAAGCAATAGGGTCTCCAACAGGTCAAAGTAGTAGAGTTTCCTAAGAGTCACAGTTTGTCCTTTGTTTCCCTTTGATCATCTTTCTTAGCATCCTCCCAGGTGAGCACCTTTCTTCTAGCACCACAACCAATCATATTCCTCATAAGCTTTGGGTGTGGGGCTCAAGAGGTAGGACATTATCTTCTCAGAAGGGAGATCCAACAAGTGGGACCTTCTGCACCAACTTAGATTTATTTGTTCTTTTGTGCCTTGTAACATTCACCTGACAATTAGCTTTCAAAATCCTCTGTCGGAAACAAGGTACTTCTGAAATTTTTGATGTAGGGATGCAGCTCAGAATTATAAGTGGCCTCCTTGATATTCTGCATCAGTAGCTAAGGTTTACACAGCAAATATCTGTGCCCATCAAGAAAAGGGTCTAAGATAAAAGCGATGCAAGAAGTTCAAAAGGATAAAAGCTCCATTGTGGAAACAATGGGAAGGTTAATACAGGCCAAGTTAGGTCGACCACAAACCTCTGTGCCTTAAGAGGGCTATGCTATCGCCCACCCCAGTTTCATTTGATTTTTTTCTTCTTTTAAGCCTACCTAACAATTCTTAACTTAGAACCATAAGGCTGCTTAGAGTACATGAATTGGGGCCCGGATTTACAGAAGTCAAGAAGGTTCTTTTTGATTAAGTGAATGAACCCAGCAATGTCAGCATTGGCTTACCCAAGTCTTCCTGCCAACCATGCACCCTTGTCCCTCCCAAAGAAAAGTAGATCAGATATCACAGCCAGTACTGGGAGTTTTCAGAATCTCATAAGAACTTTTACATCTTCTATGTTAATAGTTGCAGAGAGAAGAAGATAATAATAATCATCAATGAGTTTTTTTTTCTTCTCGTAATATTGCAGCATCTTCCTTTCAGATCAGTGTTAGCATATTCCTTGTCAAGCAAGTTAATACTCCATCTCAACCAACTCCTTTTTAAAGTCTTGACAAAGTCATTGTATGATTTGAATGAGAGAAGAGGTTGAACATTTAGAAATTAGATGAAGAAAGGCATTTTTAAATTTTGACTTTCTGTGAGCTCTGGTGACTTATTTTAAACACAAAAAAATCACTAGTGATGTAACTATTAAATGTAGCTAACATAATACTCTACCATTTGTATGATGATCTGACTCACTATTAATCTCGTTTTTGCATATTTGTGTAGTCTTAAAACCATTAAGACCATAGAAAGGTTGGACCTGAGATCCGTTCTTTGGGGCTATTTCTTCTTCTGCTGAGAATGTATCTTCAGCTGCCAGGGGAAGATGTGTGCATGAATCCTCTTACCTGTGTCAAGGTCAATTACAGCTGTGTAGAATGAACCCAGCTGTAGCAGGTTGATAAGTCCAAGTTTCAAGAGGACACAAAGTGACTGAGTTAGGCAAGAACCAGATTTGGGGCCAAGTTTAATGCTGTTGTTTGATGGGGAAGTTGAGAGCAAGGAGGCCATGGAAAGGTACAGTCCAGTAGCTGCTGAGATGTTATGGTCCAGAAGCCCTGTGTGCCCAGTGTCCCGTCTGTGTTGGTTTGTGTATTTTTAATATGCACAGTAGGGGGCTTGCAAAATATGTTCACCCCGTGACAGAGGACCTGAATCTTCTGGTCACTTGTCCCCTTCCACTGTTCTTGGGATTTCTCTGGGATGTTCTAATTCAAAGGAAGCTTTTACTTTGAAAGCTTCAAAAGTCATTTTACTCTACAGATTATATGTAGAATGAGAGGCTTGCTGACTCTTAGCTCCCATTGCTCTTAAGCCACTCAACTTGTTCTTGCTGGTAAAATGTATGTGAATTGGAGAGATTATTTCTAGGTATGGTGTTTGTATTAGATGTTATTCTTTTATTCATTCTTATTCAACAAATATGCACTAAATACTCACTAGATGCCAGGGGTATATGGGTGAACCACCTGTTCAGAGCTTGTGCAAAGCCTTGGTCCTGAGGGATCGGAGCCCTATGCTTTGGGCCCTGAGTGGAACCACAAACACAGGCAGTGCTGAGGGCCGTGTTCTTGTCCCACCTCAGGCTCTCTGGGAGATGGTTCTATGACAACCTGCCTTGGCTGAGGCTCTTTTGGTTGAATCTCTAAGTATGGCAGCACAAGCCAAGGCCTCCTGTTGAGTAATATAGGCTGGAGGGAAGAAATGAGATAAACCTCACAGTCAACAGTTTTACAAAACAAACAGTTCTGCAAATATCCACATATGCACAAAATCCCTTCTACTTTGTAGGGTAGAAACAATTATGTTTAGCACACTCAGATTGTATACTTTTTCAGGATATGAAGTATATTTTTCTTCTGCTGCATTTCTCATTTAATAAGTTAATAAATAGTCATTGATTAACACAACAAATTATTTGGAGAGGAACTTGAGCCATGTGGAATCTTCACATGAATTGCTTATCTTCAATATCAAAACTTTCTTCAAATAGAAACAGATATATTCAATCTCTCTCTGTTTTTAAAGTGTAGTCTGCAGACCACGCACTACAGAATCATTTGGCTGAGGCCACATTAATAATGCTTTTTAAAAATGCAGATTTCTGACTCTATTCCAAAGAACTTCTGAGTCAGAAACAGAGAGTTAGGCTTAGAAGTCTGTATTTTAATAACATAGACAGGTGGGTTTTACGTGCTCTAAATGTTGCATATCTCTGTTTCTGGTTTCATTGGCCTCTATGCAATTTTACTCTACAAACAAAGCTACCAGATGATGCCTCTGTAACCCTTCAGGACAAGCATGGGGACCAGGCTAAACCCTGGCTCTGCCATTTACTAGTTGCATGACCCTGGTCAAGTTATTTAACTTACTCATGTCTCAATTTCCATTTCTGTAAAATGTGGGTTATAAAGGCACCATGTAGAGGTGTTTGAGTTTTAAATAAGACAATACATGTAGAGCACTTTGAACTATGCCTGGCACGTAGGAAGCCCTAATAAAAGGTAGCTATTGTTGTTATTGTTCTTGATATTAAATCATTTGCAAAAACCATGTTTTCCTTTTGTGCAAATACAGGAACAATACTAATAAGGTAGATGTGCTAATGCCAAGTGAGTGTTTACAGAAGAAAGGACCTGTTGTAGTTAGAAGAGTGTAATAAGGGGGAACTGGAGACTGAAAACATCTCCTGGAAGAAAAGAGATTTAATAATAACTACACCTTTCTGTAGGTTGTTGCTTATGGTCTGTGAAAGTTTTTCACAACCATTCTTTCATTTATGGTTCATAAAATCCCATGAGGTTGGTGGAAGAAGAGAGATGGCAGAGTATGGGGTGAAGGTGCATGGTCTTTGGGGTGATGGTCCTAACTGACATTTACTCTCTGTATGATCTTCTTCAAGTCACATAACCTGTCTGAGCTGCAGTTTCCCACAACAGTAAAGTGGGGGAGAAAATGAAATATTCTATGTAGAGCTCGTAGCACAATGTTGGAAATATGGTAAATACTCAATAAATATAAATATTATTGCTGTGAGTCAAACAAGCCTTTGAGTCTGCACAACCAGCAATGGGCTGAGCTGTGGTTTGAGCCTGGACCATCTGCCTAAGCCCATTGCCAGTTCTACTAGATCAAGTTCTTGCAAATCTCAGAGAGCTGTTGACATTTTATAACAAACCATACTCCAATTTCTTTAAGTCCTCTTAATTTCCCCATAAAAGCTTGCTTTTTATTGTCAGAGATAATCATTTTTAAATTGACCTGCCAACCATGCTGATAAAATATCAGGCTGACAGAGGCCATTCTACTTGAATTACTTATCTGGAAACTTGACTTCCAGCTGCAACATACGAATCCCTTCCTGAGATGCCTGGTTCAGGTCAGGTAGTTAAACTCACCAAGCAGCTGCTGTTGCTGAAGGCCGTGAACATAGCAGGTCTGCAGGGCCACCCACTGGGCCCTGGGATTGTAAATCCTCATGATGCTGTAAAAGTAGCGCTGCTGCCCTTGGGTTAGGTCCCGTCAGAGCAGAGCAGGTGATTTTGATGAGTCGGTGGAATTCGATAGGATTAGAGTGTGATGTATTCAAAGCTGACTTCCACAGAAATAAGATGCTTCTCTCTCTCTCTCTCTCTCTCTCTCTCTCTCTCTCTCTCTCTCACCTCCCTTAGTTTACTTAAACAGTCTTCCACTGACATGTGTAGTGGTGAAAATGAGTTAAAAGAAGATTCTAGGTAAGTAGGTCAAAGTATTGGGCTGAGGGAGATCCAAGGATTTTCAATATCAGATAACTGTACTGATCTATTATAATCCTTGTTGAGGAAGGTGGGCTATGAGAATCTACACAGGGCCTGAAGTGTGCCAGGCTCTGGAGGGTAAAAGAGAACTTTCCACTGAGAGTTCTCAGTGAGCAGGAGAGAGAGCTAGGTAGATAAGTAGATGGGTAATGTGATAAGGGTGCAAGGTCATTAGTGAAAAGGTGCTATGAAAACAGAGAAGGAAAATAAGCTCTGTGTTAGCAGTCAAGGAAGATTCCTGAAAGAGATGACCAACACATCTGAGTCTTCCAGGTGAGGAGGTATTCCCTAAAGGGACTAGAATACTAGTTCTCAAAGGGCATCAGCATCACCTAGGAATTTGTTAGAAATGCAGATTCTCATGTCTCACCCCAGACCTACAGAATCAGAAACTCTTGGGGGTGGGGCCCAGCCCTCTGGTGCCCTCCAGGTGCTTTTGATACACACACAGTAAAATTTGGGAACCACTGGGCTAGAAGGAAAAGAAAGGCTGATTAGAGGGAGAAAGTGGTACAGATTTTCTAATGGGACACAAAACATCTGAATATATTGGGAACTAGACTTTCGGCATTTTTTTACTTTAATCAGCATATAGAGTCTAAGCTGGCAAAGCCTCTAGAGTAAGTAAGGCAGGGGAAGATCATGGAAGCCTTTTCTACTATACTAAGAGTTTAAAGATTACCTTTTATATGAGGAACGTTGGTCTTTATTTAAAGCAGTGGTTATCAACACGAGTGATTTTGACCCTGAAGGGACGTGTGGCAATGTCTGGAGAAATTTTTGGTTGTCACAAATGGTGGGAGGGAGGATGAATGCCACTGGCATTCAGTTGGGGAGAGGCCAGGGAGGCTGCTGAATAGACTACAGAGCATGAGACAGCCTCCCAGTTCCCTGCAACCAAGAATTACTCAGCCCCAAATGCCATTCTTTAAGCTGACCAGATCTGCATTTCACAAAGATCGCTGTGGCCCTGCTGTGGACAATGGCCTCAAGGGAAGACAGACCACTGGTAGGGAGACCATTTAGGAAGCTACCATCTAGTGCTAGGGAGGAACAAGAAGGGCTGGACTACAATTACTTTTATATACCTGATATACCATAAGTGCTCAGTATATTGAGATGGGGAAACAGAGATAGTGGCTTCAACATTTTAGAAAAATCAAGGAAAAATAAGTTCCCCTTAGGCTAAAAAATTCAAAACAATGACAGAATTTCAAAACTAGTTGATAACCATGTAATACAAACTAAACTTAAGATAAATATATATAAGCTAAGTGAATTTTATCTGCTAGAAATTTTGTGTGAAGTTGACATCTGTGAGTCAGATTTTTTTTGGCATCTAGAGACCTTAAACTTGATATTAAAAATATGTTCAGAGGGAAAGTAGCTGAGCCAAGTACTTCACACTTTGAGACATCATTTTAGCTTTACAGTTTCTGAATTAGATGTTTTAAAAGATAATATATTTGAAGAAGAGAATAGATCCCTAAGTAAGACTTTTCAAATGATTGAGAACAATATAACAGGAAAATTGCAAGCCATTTCAAGAGCAAAGCTCCAAAGTGCAATGGGAGTTTCCATTATATAAGATAAAGCTTTAAAATTTATGGTTTTATTTTACAAGGGAAAAAAAATGCCTAGTTCTCTTCCTTAGTAGAACTCTCAACTTCCTAAATGAGTAGTAACAGATAACATTTTTAATATTCTTACTCTGTTGCTTAGCCTTCCTTGAGGAGAAGGAAGAGCTCCTGAAGTGGGATGGGTGTAGAATTAGATCATCCAAGTGCTCATTCATTCTCTCACACACATGGTCGACATGCACCGAGGGCCTCTGTTGGGCCCAATGTTTTCCCTAATGCGGGGTAAACAAAGAGCCAAGAAACCCTCAACCCTTGAAGAAGAGACAGAGAAGGTCCCTCCATCTGTGAATAATATGCTTGTACCTTCAGCAGTGAACTATCAGAGACAGAGTGAGGGACTCGAATGCAAGGAATCTGTGGAACATTCCGTAGCTTTTGTTGTCTTTTCTGTTTTCCTCCCATCTTCATCCTGTACCTCCAAGGAACAACAAAGCATAACATAAAATTTCATTTTGTTCAACCAATTTTGGGGATGTACCTAAGTAAGTAAGCAGGCAAATAAGTAAATAAATAAACAAATAGATAAATATTATTTATTTCAAGGGATAAGACATTTTCTCAAATGTTTACATGGAATTAGACCTCACCAGACTTCTTAGTTCTCCACTTTTCCCAATTCTTACCCCTTACTTACCGAAGGAATAATTCAGAGCCCTTTGTCTTTCTGCTTCACTCTGCCTTTGGAACAGGTGGGTTGTAGAACCACACCAGGTCATAACAGTTATTTCTTGATAATTTTAAATAATAATTATTGCTTCATCTGATTCTAAAAGTAATATATGTCATTTTTGAAAATTTGGAAAAATTTAAAAATTGAAGGGGAAATAAGATCATCCATAATTTAACAGTGCATAGCTATTGTTGGCATTTGATTGATTCCATTTTATAATTTTTTTCCCGTGTACATTGTGTGTGATTTTAGAACAGGGAGATCATTCTCTCTGTGTTATGCACCTTCCTAGAACATTAAATATCCTTTGAAAATATGATTTATCTTGGCAGTATAGTATATCTTTACATCACTCTCCATTTCTTGCACATTCAGATTTGCAATTTTCCAGCCTTGTACTATAAAAGAAGCTATTAAATCTAGCCATGCTTCTAACCTGACAAAGATACAGAATGAAGGAGCCACATCTGCTATGAGTAAGTCTCGTTTCCTTTCCATGTAATTTAGGGTTTAGAATCTGAGGTGTATAGCATAATTTAAAAATTAACAATCAAGGAAGAATGGACATATTGGAATAGGGTTGCTAAGGCAGAGTGGAAACCCTTAACATTTTCTCCTCTGCTCACTCCTTTGCCCTTGTCAACAACGCCTACCTCATCGGGTTGTTTGATTACCTGAGAGGTTTTTAAAATTTTATTTTATTGAAATATAGTTGATTTACAATGTGTTAATTTTTGCAGTGCAGCAAAGTGATTCAGTTATACATACATATACATTCTTTTCCATTATGGTTTATCCCAGGGTATTAAATATAGTTCCCTGTGCTATACAGTCGGACCTTGTTGTTTATCCATTCTATATATAATATTATTAACTGAGATTTGAATACAGAATGATCTCATTAGGCCGGTTCCTCTTCTCTCCTCTACCCTATTGAATGCGCTTAAGAAGGATTTTAATGCGTGAGAAAACTCTGGTTCTGAGTTCACAGAGCTAATTGCTCAGATCTTCCAGAAGAGAAATTTATTAGGAAAACATCAGTCAACATCTTTGTGTGTCTTGTTTCCATGATATAAACTTATAAATTAAACTATAAATACTGCTTTCCTTCAACGTGCACTCCAGAAACCATACCAACCAAGATATACTCTTTTAATATTGTCCATGATAGAAGCCTACACTCTATCCTGTAATCAAATCATCTCAGTATCCCTCTTCCCATTTTCCAGATCTGTAGAGCAGAACATAAATATTCTTCAAAGCTGGGAAGATTTCTTCTCTCCTCAAATAGCATAAGGAAATGACGGACGATCTTTCTTGGGGCAACAATTCATGTGTGATTTTCTTGGACTGTTCCTGAGAAAATCCATCTTACCTATTCAAGTGGTCTATACTTGATAAAGTTTGATTAAAATGCTTACAGAATTCAGGGAGGAAAAATTACCAAAAAAACTTATATCTGAAACAAAAAGACAGATTTGCTTAAAAGAAACTTAGCCTGTATTGTAATCTCCCCTTTTTAAAAAGCTGGTATTCATATTCAATGTAGTTTTCTTGCAAGGTCCCTTTCTTCATGCAGTCGTGGCAGTAAAATTCAGTTTGTTGATAAGCTGATATCCAAACAATGTCATGTGATGAAGCAAAGAGCTGGGGAAGTTTGGCTGCATGCCTTTCCCTGCTTCTGGACAGCATGCAACTGCACAGTTTAATCGTTTTTCTTCCAAATTTTGTATCTAGTCAAGTGTCAACTTTTAAATCTACCATATCTGCGTTTTATGCAGACATGGGGGAGAAAAGTGCATGGAGACAGAGAGGCTGAATATTAAAGGTCAAGAAATCCATCAGGGCAACAGGCCATTACATGTGTTCTTCTCAGATTTGGAGTCAGTAACCCCATCCCCGTTGCTCAGAATGATGAAGGAATAATTCCTAAATATAGAGGTACAGGCATACATTTGACTGTGGTAATCTATGGAGTTGTCCCATATATTAAGATATTGTTCCTTAATTTTTGGAGGAGTATGATATTCTCCATATTTGATCTTGAATAGAGGCCGCACGATAATGAACTTATGGCACAAGATTCTTGCTCACACTGATGTC
Organism: Eubalaena glacialis; assembly: GCF_028564815.1. NCBI lineage: Eukaryota > Metazoa > Chordata > Mammalia > Artiodactyla > Balaenidae > Eubalaena > Eubalaena glacialis. The sequence goes on along the minus strand of NC_083731.1, from coordinate 66,273,034 downwards.
ATCAGCATAAGCCTCATTTTAACCTGATCCATGAGAGCAATCTTATCCCTTCCTCTGGGCTAGCGTTATTATTACAGACTTCTTTCTTTCTTGAGAATCCTCTCTCTGAGTGCTACATTATCTGCAAAAATGAAGAGTTCCTAGAGAAAATGGAAGAAGAAATACCAAAAGAAAACCACAAATTCAAAATTCTTAGGAGACTAAGGGGAAGAAAAATATAGGGCGATAAAAGTGATGAACTGTATAGCGTAAAAAAGAAAGGACTCAACACACAAAAATGTTTGCATTTTTTCCCAATAATTTAAATGCAGACCTTCTGGGGAATAAAAATGGCACAAGTAAGAGTCTGTAAATGCCAGTCAATACCACAAAACCTCTCAGATCTGGATCTCAGAGGTTGGTGATTCTCTATTGAGAGATAAAGAACAGTTGTCTGCAGAGTTGGCATTGTCAGTTGAGTCTCCCTTGAATGTTTTTCCAGGATATGATGAAATGCCTTCTAGAGCAAACCACATCTGCTGACTGTTACACACACGTGCTGATTCATAAGAGCATGCATTACTCCCTGCTCAGTCAGGAAAATAGAAACAGACCTAGGTGTTTGACAGAGAGGGAATTGAACATAAGGAATATAAAAGTTTTGGAATGGGCTGTACAGGAGCAAAACAAGAAAGGTTAGCTTATCCAAAGATTGGCAATTGCACTAAACTATTACCACACCGAGAGCTGGGGGGCAAAAGCGAAAATGATTTCACCCAGAGTCCATGAACACTGTGCCATTGAGGCTGCTTCTGTTGGGACACTGCTGCCTGAGTAGCACCCCAGGACCTGGTACACACCTTCTACTCTTGCTTCTGTGTTCTTTCCAAAACTTTAAATATTACTGTTGCTATCACCACTGTCACTGCCCTGGCTGCTACTATTGCTGATGCCGCCACTGTTACAGATGCAAGCAGAAACCATTCTCCTTCTCCTTTCCCCCAGCATTCCATATCCTGCATCCCATTGGATGCCAGCTCATGAGGAATTCTGCAAAATGTATTTTGCAGTCTTCCCACTACTGTGGTAAAGAGAAGGATCTAGAAGGGTAAGCATGAAGCTGAGTGATAATGGACACCACATACAGTCAGTGTTTGCCTAATACCACTAAAGTTTGGAATTTTGTAAGAAAAGACAAAATAAAAGATAATTAACTAGCTGTATAGATGGTATCAAAGAATGAGATATAAATTTTGGGACAGTAACTTAAGACTTAGGAATGATGAAAAAATGTATATCATCAATTTTGGACAAAGAAATTGTTTTCCCAATGACTAGCTAGACTTTTCAAAGAGAATTAAAACTGACTACAAAAAAAAAAAGTAGAAACACCCATCATATAATTACTATAGCAAATATAATTTTGACTAATGATGAAGGTGCATACCATTTCATAGATGAAACATTGGTACAGCAATGGGACACAATGCTTAAGACATTGGTATGTCTACATTCCAGTGCTTAGAACATGGGTCATAAAGTGTTTTTATAGAATAGTAGGGTAGATATGACCTCATGGGCATTACCAAGTGAGAAAAAGGACCGAGACCCATGATTGGAATCCAAGATGAGATTAATCCCTAATTCAAAGAATCCAGTCTGCTAGAACAAGAGGCAGAGTATCACTGTATATTACAGAGATAAGTACTTCCCAGGAAAACCATGAACCCAAGAGGAAATTGTCTGCTCATATCCTTCTGCTCCTGCTTCTTCTCCGGGATCCTTTTAGCTGCAGGGATAATTCTGCCAGGGGATAACTCTGCCAGGCACAGATGTCCTCCCTTGGCTACCCCAAGCCCTCAGAGGGCATCAGTGAACCATAATAAAGTGAAAGAAGTATCCTTCCCCCCACTCGGTGCTGCTGTTTATCACTTGGACTCCTGAGTGTTCCCATTCAGAGCTTTCACAGTCTTTGTTGGACTTTCTTTCACAAAGAGCTGTGTAGTCCACTGAATGCAATCCTGTTTGGTGGGGTTTTTCATGGAGGCTGATTATTCCTCTGTTATCTTTTGTTTTTTTCATGCCATCTCTTCACAGAAAACTCCTATTTCTCCAAGATCCCCAAACCAAAGCTCTTACACATACCGACCGCTTTAGGGTCACTGGTCTCAAAAGCAAGAAAACTAAGAATCCCGGTTTGAGCTGTAAGAGCCACTTTCAGTGAGTGAAAACTACTTTGGACACTTAGAAGCAGTGATTAGCAGCAAAGGAAAAGCTGGGTATGGTCATATATGTGCCAAAGACTTTGGGAAAACAGATTCATAAAGTTCAGAAAATAATCTAAAATGGAATATAACTCGAGGAAATACCCAGAGATTTAACTTTGACTGTATAATCCCAAATAACTCTATGGAATAAAAAGGTAAGAGGTCAAAAGGAACTAGAGTAGGTGCCCTGGGTAGACAATTCTAGACTCAAGGGCATGTTATTTTTAAAAATTCTAAGAATTTACAAAAATGTCTTTTTCACTGGGGATTAGCAATGGTCCTCTGAAAACAGATCCTATGGCATAGCTATTAAATAGTAGAGCCAGGACTCAAACCCATGGTTACCTGAAGTCTATGATTTCTCCCCTTGGACTCTGGAACTAAAAGGGGATTCAAGCAACATATATGTTGCTGTAATAGAAAATTATTCCTCTTATCCAGCCATTACCCACAGACAAAATTCATGCATCTTGATTCTTTCTGTCCTTGGGGTATATTTCATTTCCATCTTGAATACTACTTGGTTGAACAAGGGGAGGCTTTAGTTTCACAAAGACTTATGGTTATAATTCTGGAGCAGGATATTAGTCTTATTATACCTCATCATTGACCTTCTAATAAGGCTCCTGGAAAGGCTTCATGGAAACAGGTGTCTAGCTGGCCAGTCCCATCAGCCCTCAAACCTGCCCAGTCATTTCCCAGTTCACAGAAGATGTGGGTGTAAAGCTTAGGTCCTTACCCAGGAAAACACTCTCTGCATGTATTCTGATTTTTTAAAAAGTGGACTGAATAAAAATACCATCTATCACTTGACAGTGAATTAGTAGAGCAACTTTCATTGAGATATAATTAACATATAATATTAGTTTCAGGTGTACAACATAATGATTCTATATTTGTATGTATTGCAAAATAATCACTATAATAAGTCTAGTTAATATCCATCTTTATAAACATTTAAAAGATCAATATTGACAGCTATGTTTTGAACAGTCATTTCCTTTTTAGTTGTTGTTAATAGGGATAGGATTCTGAGACTTTTAGGTGTGGTAGACCTGGTATTTCTGCAATTAACAAGGTGCCTTGTGAAATCCTCATGGACAGATAAGTACAATTTGAAACTTGTTAAAAAGTAATACTAGAGGTGCCAATTAAAGGGTCAGTGACAACCTAGATAGGGTTTTGGTGACATGCCCTGATCTATTCCACAGTTTTACCAAGGTCTTGAATGAAGACATAGTAGGCAATCTTATTAAGTTTTCAGATGACAAACATCTAGTTTCCAAATGACAGAAATCTATTCAACAGGTGGGATAGAAAACATAGTGGATGGCAGAATCAGGACACAGAAAGATCTTGACAAGTTAAAGTGATGGATTGAATCTAATAGGATAAAATGTAATAACAATAACAACAAAAATTATATTCTGCATCAGAGTTTGATTTCTAGTTGGAAAAACTCAGAAATAGAATTTGGAGTTTAGTAGCAGTTTAGGCATAGGGAAGTAAATGCAGAATGAGGCTGCTAGAGGGGTTCATGAGTGTGTAGGCTACATCAACAGAAGTATAGTTTCTAAAATAAGGGAGAAATTGGGATTGCCCTGGTGTGCCTTGTGCTGCAGTGTTGTGTCCACACAAGGGACAAAGGCAAGGTGGAGTGTGTGGCTAAAACAGAGGTGCTGTGTCATAGGATGAGCTGGCACATGCATAAGAGCTATCGAATCTGGGAAAGACCTATGGCAGGAGGGGGTGGGGTGGGCAATAAAGCCTCACAAGATATTTGGAGGGCTCATGTGTTAAAAACAATTTCTGGACAACCATCCCCCACCTCTGCAGGAGACCCTCCAACACTAGCAGATTAAAAGTTAAAGAGAAGGGAGGAACCTTCAAGATGATGGAGGAGTAAGATATGGAGATCACCATCCTTCCAACAAACACATCAAAAATACATCTACATGTGGAACAATTCCTGCAGAACACCTACTGAACGCTGACAGAAGACCTCAGACTTCTCAAAAGGCAAGAAACTCCCCACGTACCTGGGTAGGGCAAAAGAAAAAAGAAAAAACAGAGACAAAAGAATAGGGACAGGACCTCCACCTCTGGGAGGGAGCTGTGAAGGAGGAAAAGTTTCCACACACTAGGAAGCTCCTTCACGGGCAGAGACTGCGGGTGGCGGAGGGAGGAAGCTTCGGAGCCATGGAGGAGAGCACAGCAAGAGGGGTGTGGGGGACAAAGCAGAGAGATTTCCGCACAGAGGATCAGTGCCGACCAGCACTCACCAGCCCGAGAGGCTTGTCTGCTCACCCGCCGGGGCAGGCGGGGGCTGGGAGCTGAGGCTCGGGCTTCGGAGGTCGGATCCCAGGGAGAGGACTGGGGTTGGCTGTGTGAACACAGCCTGAAGGGGGCTAGTGTGCCACAACTAGCCGGGAGGGATTCTGGGAAAAAGTCTGGACCTGCCTAGGAGGCAAGATACCATTGTTTCAGGGTGCGCGAGGAGAGGGGATTCAGAGCACTGCCTAAACGAGCTCCAGAGAAGGGCGCGAGCTGCAGCTATCAGCGCGGACACCAGAGACGGGCATGAGATGCTAAGGCTACTGCTGCAGCCACCAAGAAGCCTGTGTGCAAGCACAGGTCACTATCCACACCTCCCCTCCCGGGAGCCTATGCAGCCTGCCACTGCCAGGGTCCTATGATCCAGGGACAACTTCCCCAGGAGAACGCACAGCGCACCTCAGGCTGTTGCAACGTCACTCCAGCCTCTGCTGCCACAGGCTCGCCCTGCATTCTGTGCCCCTCCCTCCCCCGGCCTGAGTGAGCCAGAGCCCCCTAATCAGCTGCTACTTTAACCCTGTCCTGTCCGGGTGGGGAATAGATGACCTCAGGCGACCTACACACAGAGGTGGGACCAAATCCAAAGCTGAACCCCAGGAGCTGTGCGAACAAAGAAGAGAAAGGGAAATCTCTCCCAGGAGCCTCAGGAGCAGCGGATTAAATCTCCACAATCAACTTGATGTACCCTGCATCTCTAGAATACCTGAAAAGAAAATGAATCATCCCAAAATTGAGGTGGTGGACTTTGGGAGCAACTGTAGACTTGGGGTTTGCTTTCTGCGTCTCATTTGTTTCTGGTTTTGTTTATCTTAGTTTAGTATTTAGAGCTTATCATCATTAGTAGATTTGTTTATTGATTTGGTTGCTCTTTTCCTTTTTTTTAATATTTATATATATTTTTCCTCCTTCTCTTTCTGTGAGTGTGTATGTGTATGCTTCATTGTGTGATTTTGTCTGTATAGCTTTGCTTTTACTACTTGTCCTAGGGTTCTGTCTGTCCATTTTTTGTTTTTTTATTTTAGTATACTTTTGAGCACTTGTTCTCATTGCTGGATTTGTTTTTTGGTTTGGTTGCTCTCTTCTTTCTTTCTTTTTTTAAATTACTTTTTTATTTTTAATAATTTAAAAAATTTTTTATTTTAATAACTGTATTTTATTTTATTTTATTTTTTCTTTCTTTTTTTTCCTCCCTTTTCTTCTGAGCCATGTGGCTGACAGGGTCTTGGTGTTCCGGCGAAGTGTCAGGCCTGAGCCTCTGAGGTGGGAGAGCTGACTTCAGGACATTGGTCCACCAGAGACTTCCCAGCCCCACGTAATATCAAATGGCGAAAGCTCTCCCAGAGATCTCCATCTCAACGCCAAAACCCAGCTCCACTCAATGACAGCAAGCTACAGTGCTGGACACCCTAAGCCAAACAATTAGCGAGACAGGAACACAACCCCACCCATTAGCAGAGAGGCTGCCTAAAATAGTAAGGTCACAGACACTCCAAAACACACCACTGGACGTGCTCCTGCCCACCAGAAAGACAAGATCCAGCCTCATCCACCAAAACACAGGCACCAGTCCCCTCCACCAGGAAGCCTACACAACCCACTGAACCAACCATAGCCACTGGGGGCAGACACCAAAAACAAAGGAAACTATGAACGTGCAGCCTGCAAAAAGGAGACCCCAAACACAGTAAGTTAAGCAAAATGAGAAGACAGAGAAACACACAGCAGATGAAGGAGCAAGGTAAAAACCCACCAGACTAAACAAATGAAGAGGAAATAGGCAGTCTACCTGAAAAAGAATTCAGAGTTATGATAGTAAAGATGATCCAAAACCTTGGAAATAGAATGGAGAAAATACAAGAAACGTTTAACAAGGACCTAGAAGAACTAAAGAGCAAACAAACAATGATGAACACAATAAATGAAATTAAAAATTCTCTAGAAGGAATCAATAGCAGAATAACTGAGGCAGAAGAACGGATAAGTGACCTGGAAGATAAAATAGTGGAAAAAACTACTGCAGAGCAGAATAAAGAAAAAAGAATGAAAAGAATTGAGGACAGTCTCAGAGACCTCTGGGACAACATTAAACGCACCAACATTCGAATTATAGGGGTCCCAGAAGAAGAAGAGAAAAAGAAAGGGACTGAGAAAATATTTGAAGAGATTATAGTTGAAAATTTCCCTAGTATGGGAAAGGAAATAGTCAATCAACTCCAGGAAGCACAGAGAGTCCCATATAGGATATATCCAAGGAGAATCATGCCAAGACACATATTAATCAAACTATCAAAAATTAAATACAAAGAAAGAATATTAAAAGCAGCAAGGGAAAAACAACAAATAACATACAAGGGAATACCCATAGGGTTAACAGCTGATCTTTCAACAGAAACTCTGCAAGCCAGAAGGGACTGGCAGGACATATTTAAAGTGATGAAAAGGAAAAACCTACAACCAAGATTATTCTACCCAACAAGGATCTCATTCAGATTCGACGGAGAAATCAAAACCTATACAGACAAGCAAAAGCTAAGGGAATTCAGCACCACCAAACCAGCTTTACAACAAATGCTAAAGGAACTTCTCTAGGCAGGAAACACAAGAGAAGGAAAAGACCTACAATAACACACCCAAAACAATTAAAAGATGGTACTAGGAACATACATATCGATAACTACCTTAAATGTAAATGCATTAAATGCTCCAACCAAAAGACATAGACTGGCTGAATGGATACAAAAACAAGACCCGTATATATGTTGTCTACAAGAGACCCACTTGAGACCTAGGGACACATAAGACTGAAAGTGAGGGGATGGAAAAAGATATTCCATGCAAATGGAAATCAAAAGAAAGCTGGAGTAGCAATTCTCATATCAGACAAAATAGACTTTAAAATAAAGACTATTACAAGAGCCAAAGAAGGACACTACATAATGATCAAGGGATCAATCCAAGAAGAAGATATAACAACTGTAAATATTTATGCACCCAACATAGGAGCACCTCAATACATAAGGCAAATGCTAACAGCCATAGAAGGGGAAATCGACAGTAACACAATCATAGTAGGGGACTTTAACACCCCACTTTCACCAATGGACAGATCATCCAAAATGAAAATAAATAAGGAAACACAAGCTTTAAATGATACATTAAACAAGATGGACTTAATTGATATTTATAGGACATTCCATCCAAAAACAACAGAATACACTTTCTTCTCAAGTGCTCATGGAACATTCTCCAAGATAGATCATATCTAGGGTCACAGATCAAGCCTGGTAAATTTAAGAAGATTGAAATCATATAAGTATCTTTTCCGACCACAACACTATGAAACTAGATATCAATCACAGGAAAAAATCTGTAAAACATACAAACACATGGAGGCTAAACAATACATTACTAAATAACCAAGAGATCACTGAATAAATCAAAGAGGAAATCAAAAAATAAGTAGAAACAAATGACAATGAAAACGTGATGACCCAAAACCTATGGGATGCAGCAAAAGCAGTTCTAAGAGGGAAGTTTGTAGCAATACAGTCTTACCTCAAGAAACAAGAAACATCTCAAATAAACAACCTAACCTTACACCTAAAGCAATTAGAGAAAGAAAAACAAAAGAAAACCCCAAAGTTAGTAGAAGGAAAGAAATCATAAAGATCAGATCAGAAATGAAGGAAACTATAGCAAAGATCAATAAAACTAAAAGCTGGTTCTTTGAGAAGATAAACAAAATTGATAAACCATTAGCCAGACTCATCAAGAAAAAAAGGGAGAAGACTCAAATCAATAGAATTAGAAATGAAAAGGGAGAAGTAACAACTGACACTGCAGAAATACAAAGGATCATGAGAGATTACTACAAACAACTCTATGCCAATAAAATGGACAACCTGGAAGAAATGGACAAATTCTTAGAAAAGCACAACCTTCTGAGACTGAACCAGGAAGAAATAGAAAATATAAACAGACTGATCACAAGCACTGAAATTGAAACTGTGATTAAAAATCTTCCAACAAACAAAAGCCCAGGACCAGATGGCTTCACAGGTGAATTCTATCAAATATTTAGAGAAGAGCTAACATCTATCTTTCTCAAATTCTTGCAAAATATAGCAGAGGGAGGAACACTCCCAAACTCATTCTACGAGGCCACCATTACTCTGATACCAAAACCAGACAAAGATGTCACAAAGAAAGAAAACTACAGGGCAATATCACTGATGAACATAGATGTAAAAATACTCAACAAAATACTAGCAAACAGAATGTGAGGTTCCTTAAAAAACTAAAAATATCACTACCATATGACCCAGCAGTCCCACTACTGGGCACGTACCCTGAGAAAACCATAATTCAAAAAGAGTCATGTACCACAGTGTTCATTGCAGCACTATTTACAATAGCCAGGATATGGAAGCAACCTAAGTGTCCATCAACAGATGAATGGATAAAGAAGATTTGGCACATATATACAATGGAATATTACTCAGCCATAAAAAGAAACGAAATTGAGTTATTTGTAGTGAGGTGGTTGGACCTAGAGTCTGTCATACAGAGTGAAGTAAGTCAGAAAGAGAAAAACAAATACCATATGCTACCATATATATATGGAATCTAAAAAAAAAATGGTTCTGAAGATCATAGCGGCAGGACAGGAATAAAGATGCAGACGTACAAAATAGACTTGAGGACACGGGGAGGTGGAAGGGTAAGCTGGGACGAAGTGAGAGAGTGGCATGGACATATATACACTACCAAATGTAAAATAGATAGCTAGTGGGAAGCAGTCGCATAGCACAGGGGGATCAGCTCGGTGCTTTGTGACCACCTGGAGGGGTGGGATAGGGAGGGTGGGAGGGAGGCGCAAGAGGGAGGAGATATGGGGATATATGTGTATATATAGCTGATTCACTTTGTTATACAGCAGCAACTAACACAACACTGTAAAGCAATTATACTCCAATAAAGATGTTAAAAATTTTTCTGGTTTTATTGAGATAACAATTGACATACATCACTGTAAAAATGTAAGGTTTACAGCATAATGGTTTGACTTACATGTATTGTGAAATTGTTCTGCAGTAAGTTTAGTTAGCATCCATCATCTCACATAAATACAATAAAAAATGAAAGCAAAAAAATGTTTTTTCTTGTGGTGAGATCTTTTAGGATTTACTGTCTTAGCAACTTTCATATATGACATATAGCAATGTTAACAGTAGTCATCATGCTGTACATTACATCCCTAGTACTTCTTTATCTTGTAACGGGAAGTTTGTACCTTTGACCACCTTTCTCCAATCCCCCTATCCCTGCCCCCAGCCTCTGGTAACCACAAATCTGATCTCTTTTTCTATGCGTTTGGTTGGGAATTTTTGGTTACTGTGTTTTTGTTTTGGTTTGTTTTCAGAGTCCACAGATAAGTGAGGTTGTACAGTATTTGTCTTTCTCTGTCTGACTTATTTCATTAAACATAATATCCTTGAGGTCCATTCATGTTGTCTCGAGTGGCAAGATTTCCTTGTTTGTTTTTTTATGGCTGAATAATATTCATTTGCATATATATATATATATACACCACAACTTCTTTATCCATTCATATGTCAGTGGACACTTAGGTTGTTTTCGTGTCTTGACTGTTGTACATAATGCTGCAGTGAACATGGGGTGAAGATAGCTTTTCAAGTTAGTGTTTTCATTTTCTTTGGATAAATACCTAGGAGTGGAATTGCTGGATTATATGGTATCTCTATTTTTAATTTTTGAGGATTCCCCATACTGTTTTCCATAGTGTCTGGTAAGGAGACAGAGAGGAACATGAGAGACCTTGGAAGATGGCCAAATCAAAAATTAACTTCTACTACACATGGAATATTTCACTGTGGACAGTAGGTGCACACTAAAAGTGAAGGAAGAGTCTCTGAGAGAAATGAAGCTTTGTACCCATCCGTGTGGTTACAGGGAATATAGTTCCCTAGGGGACATCCTAAATGCTCGGGTATCCGATGAATTAGCTGGTAATGCTGACTGTATGAGCCACTGCACTCACAAACAGCAATGTAATACATGACATCTATTCACAAACCAGAAATAATTCTGTGAATTGTCAAATATGTTAGCTTATGTTATAAAAACTAGAAATCTTAGCGTTAAGTATCACTTAGGATACATTTCAGCTGTAGATAACAGAGATGCCCAGCAAATCTTGGTATAAACAAACAGGGATTTATTCTTGTCACTTTGCAAGAACTGAAGCAAGATGGTTGGTGGTATTGGTTCAGGAATTCTGGGCTGGTGTCTCCAATTCTCTTGGTCTTCTCTTCCTGGTCATAACCTGGCTATGTCAAGATGCGGCAATCAATCAAAGTCCAGATGTGGCACTGAGGAGAAAGTTTATCTTCCCAAAACTTTCTCTTATCAGAGACAAAAACTATTTCTCAGAAGCTTCTCTGCTAATCTTGCCTAATATCACTCAGGCAGGTGTTATCAGTCAGTTGTTTCGATTATTGCTGAACAAACAACCACAGCATCATCTCAGGGACACACAATAACACACATTTACTTCTCTCTCGTCAGTCAGGGCAGCTGTTCTATGAGTCTCTCCTTCTTATGAGAGCTGGGCTACCCAGGGCATATCTCCTTATGGCAGAAGCTCCTGAGGGGCAAGCCTTGGCTTGGAATTGGCACATTCTTCCTTCCGCCGTATTCCAAGTCCAAAATCAATGCGGCAGGAAAGGATACTTTTCTCAAGGAGGTCATGGGGAAGGAATGAGTATTTGCTGAAAGGTAATGTATCTGCCACAAAAAGTCTGGATTTAGGCCAGCTCCTAGACCAGGGGCTGGGGTGACCTTCCTGGAAGCCAAAGGATATTTATCCAATCTTAAACAGATACGGAGGGCTGCTATCCAGAAAGAAAAAATGTAAATAGCTTTTAGATAGGTTAGGAACGGTGTCAACTGTGTCTGCCACAAAGCAAGGGTTTGATCCCGAGGCAATTTTTATAGTTCTATCCACACCTTAAACTATCAAAGTATTCAGAGGCAGTGTGTTTAAACAGATAATTGGCTTTTTCTGCTTCACACCTCAGGGACAGGAAAGAAGATAAGGAAGGAAACTCATTTATTATGTGTCTAATATATGCCAAAAACAGTGCTAGGAATTTAAGATAGACTATTCTATTCATTCTTCATAATGCTTTGAGATAAATATTATTAAACTAGTTTGTGGAAGAAAAAAATGAGGCTCTGAGAACTTGACAGTTTATATATATCATACAAGGTGGAGCCAGGATTTATGCCCAAGTTTGTCTGGCACTAAGGCTATAAAACCTTTCTATTATACCGTGTTGTCTTTTCTACATTTTGTTCAATTTGTTTAGAGCTATTTCTAGAATATTCTATGTGGATTCTCATAGAGGAAACTGAATTATCCTCAAACAAGATAATTCTTTATATGTGTGAAATCAATAATTCTGTCTAAGTCATTGCCTCTCCAGGTTAAAAAATAGTTTCTTCAATAATTCCTCTTATTATATGTGTAAGCCCTGTAATGGTCCCATTTTTCAGAAGGTCCCTAGGCAGTCAGATGTAGAAGAAAAACTCTTAACCAAAACAATCAGGACTCATAGCTGGCTGGCTAATCACAGAAAGGCAACCGAAATAAAAAAATCATCTAAAAATGATACTTACATGTCTTAAATATATATATTAAATTTAAAATATATAAGTCCATTTTCTAACTTTTTGAGGTAGGGCAAAGCCTTTTATTTTAATACAAGCAGAAATTCATGGCGGGGGCACTAAAACTCTTATGTTTATTTTAAGGAGTACTTGGAACTGTGCAAAGTGGACTCTTCAATTGTCACAGTGACTGGGGGCCACCATAGCATTTAGTGGGTGTGGACCAGAGATGCTGAATGTCTCAATGCTGCGCAGTCCTGCAAAAGAAAACAACTCACCTAAGATGTCAGTGAGACTCTTATTGAGAAGATTTGGGTCATTTAGCTGATGGAATTTCATGTTAACTCAAATAAAACAAGCTCCTAATAAATTATCTATGATTTCCAATCTTGTTTCTTTAAAATTGAGGGACCTCTTGGAAGACACTTGTGAAGCAAATGGGATACAGAATCCTCCTAGCTTTTTAAAAAAAATTTATTTATTATTTTATATTTATTTTTGGTTGCATTGGGTCTTCGTTGCTGCGCGCAGGCTTTCTCTAGTTGCGGTGGGCGGGGGTGACTCTTTGTTGCGGTGTGCAGGCTTCTCTTGCTGTGGAGCGTGGGCTCTAGGCACGCGGGCTTCAGTAGTTGTGGCACACAGGGTCAGTAGTTGTGGCTTGCGGGCTCTAGAGCACAGGCTCAGTAGTTGTGGCACACGGGCTCTGCAGCATGTGGGATCTTCCCGGACCAGGGCTCGAACCCGTGTCTCCTGCATTGGCAGGCGGATTCTTAACCACTGCACCACCAGGGAAGTCCCCCTCCTAGCTTTTAATTATTTTTTTCCTCTTACCTTTTGCAACTGTCTTGCTCATATCTAACCGGGCAGCACATTTTTTTCATTACTCTTTTTTTTAATGCTTTCTAAGCATTCAACTTGGTTTTTGTAGAAACTACTCTCGTAATCAGTCTATGTAATATTTAATAAAAGCATGCAATTGCAATTAACACATGTAGTACCATCAACGGGTTTGGGAAGTATACAATAGACCTGAGAGCATCATTAGTTAACCAGGAGATTCCACAAACATAAAATGGGTTCAGAGAACTTCCATTAAACTATGTTTCCTGGAATTGCTAACAAAGGCCTAAGGAAAGTCCCTTGCAGCCCAAATCGCAGATGTAATAGACTGAAATCTATTTTATGGTTAAATGTCCACTCAGGTCTGTTGCTTATTTTCCTTCTTTCTCACTCTAGCAGGCTCTTCTGCTTTTCTGTCCTTTGTTTTGGTCTTTTAACCCTTTATCAATTATGCAATATGTAACCCAAAGAAGAGTAACTTAATGAAATACAGATTTATTATTATTATTATTTTTTGAAGGTAATGATAAAGAGATTTCCCTCCTTGTTTACCCCCCTCCTATTGCTGCATGTGGATCTAGTGATCCAGTTCCCTCCGAAGAGCTCAGCTTGGTGAAGCTGACTTAGCAACTGTTTATGATGTTGCCTTTTATAGTTGTCCCTCTGTCTTTTTTCCAGCACTCTGATCCTTAACTCTCGGCACAATCATCAAAACTGTGGCCTCTCACTCCATCTGATGTTGGAGGTTACACCTACTGGGCGTAATCCTCAGCCCTTCCAAAACCCACAGGTGATATTACCTTCTCTATTTTGGTGGTTTGTCCACAGTTGTGATTTGGGCTCTCTAGTTACTTTGAGATCAAGTTAAAAACAGTCAAGTCCAGAGATTAAAATCTATGAATCTTGAATCAGAAAAAACATGTGTTTGCAGAATGGTTCCGCAATATTCTACCTGTGTAACTTTGGGCAGGTTCCCTAACCTTTCAAAGTTTTAGCTTCCTTATTTGTTAAAAGGTTATTTCAATAGATTCTATATACTAGAGTTGTTCTGAGCATTAAATGAGATAAAGAAGCTTGAGATACAGCAAGTATCCAATCCATGATCAACTTGCATAGTGCTTATCTGTCAAGCATGAGTCTAAGAACTTTACATATATCATCCTGTTTAATCCTCACATCAACCCCATGAGCTAAGTGCTGTTAGTCCCATTGAACAGATTAGAAATCTGAGGCACAAAGAGATTTAACGGCTCAGAGTTATGTAGTTATTAAGTATAGTCCCAGGATTTAAACCCAGCCTGGTTGACTCCAGAATTTGCCCCGTTGGCTGCTATGCTATGCTGACTCTTCATGGGTAGCTCTGACTATGGGTGTTACTGCCCATACCTGCATAACACTGAGAGACCGGAACCTGAAAAAAGACTGAGGTTCCTGTTTGTGCATGAAGTCATTCTTCCTGCTCTCTTTTACCACCAACGTGTGCTCCCCTTTCTCCTTTCCTGTGCAGAAGATAAATGTCAGACCTCTTCCCTCTGCCCTGCTCCTCACTAGGAGCTTCCTTTGTCACTCCATGCCTCTAATTTAGCTTTAGCACCTGACAAAGCATAAACTGACACCTTTCTAGGTTATGGCTAATTAAAGGAAGGCTGCATTTGGTTTCTAAATTCCTCCAAACTCTCATTGCGCTCTTCTGGACTACCTTGGTATATCAGGAGCCTTCAAAACATTTCCTCCTATACTAAATTCCACGTGAATGACCAGAGCAGATTCTGACAAGCCCAGTTACTTCCAGTGACTCAGATGTTATACCCCTTTTTATACCTTCCTAGAGAGTGTTGGTTCCCTTGGAAGCCACGTATGGATTAACCATGTTGAATCATACTAAATTCACAATCAACTAAACCATCAAAGATAATTCCCAAGGATGGTCACCTTCTTTCTGTAATGGTAAAATAGATATTTTGCTACTTTTAACCCTGCTAAATTTTCTTATTAATTTTATACTTGCTTTCAACCCTATCAAAATAATTTTGATTGTGGATTATATTATCTTTTATATTTGGTACTTCCAAATGTTTGCACCATCTGACATTCTTATGCGTGTGATATTCTTAGCAAAAATCTAGACTTTCATGGCAAACAATTAGCTCATGAGCATCTTAGAAAAGAAGATGGGTGAAGGGGGTCAAAAGGTACAAACTTCTAGTTATAAAATAAATAAGCCATGCGATGTAATGTACAGCATGGTTAACTATAGTTAGTAATACTGTATTGCATATTCAAAAGTTGCTGAGGAAGAAAGACAATAAATAGCATAACCAGGTGAGTTATAGCATATATTATAAGATAAGTGTAGTGGAAAAAATAAAGGAGAACAGAGATTTAGAGTTCTGCGTTAGGGTGTGAGTTGCAGTTTTAAATAGAGTGGCCAAGAAAACTCTGTGAACCAATATCCTTTGAGCAAAGACTTGAAAGAGGTGAGTAGTGTGCTAACCTTTTGTGGTTCATATTAATTCCATGTCTCTTCTCTCCTTTTTTAGACATAGGTTCTTATGTTCTGAATCAATAATAGAAAAAGGAGTGTCACATTTTACCCCTCCAATTTCCATTAACACCTCCCCTTTTTCTTTTAGAAAATCAGGGACTAAGATCTACAGACTAAAACTGTGTCCAGTTCTTAATTTCAGCTGTCAAGTAATCCTGTCTTGCCACATAGTAGGCACTTACCAAATATTTATTAAAGGAATCAGTAACAAAGGCCACTAACTCATAATAGAAGGTGGTAATTAATAACTGATTTTGAAGCCTCCAGGAATACAGTCTCTTGAGCGGGATTGCAAGCAGACTGGAGGAACAGCAGGTGGAGAACCTGTAGTTTGCGGCTGGCGCCCTCCCTATGCTCTGCCTTCAGAAACACCTTTGGTTAGGTAGGCACAGAAGTTCACTCCAGTAGCTGCCCCTGAACTTGGGAACTATACATTCACACACTGATTCTGTGAGAGTAGGATGTGGGAAAATCACCCATGAGGTATTTTTCCATTTAGCTTTTAATCATCCAAGTGAGCTTTGCTTCCAGTCACCACAAAACAAACAGTGAGCAGTTTTTCCCAGGGTCCCACATCTTAAGAGGGCTGAATGCAAAAGGCCCTTGCCAAGTGCCTGCAGTGAGTGTGCTTTTCATAGGAAAGAAAACAGGAATTCACAAACCATGAAATTCTGACGTACCGTGCAGGAAACCTTCTGGGACACAACTTTTCTTCCATGGTTCGAAATATGCAAACTGTGGAAATCAAATGCATTCTATATTCTATGACCATAAATAATGAGCAAAAGAAACTTTTAGACAACAGGTAACCATATAAATTTATTGTCCCAACTGGGAAACTCTTAAGAGTGAAAAGGTTTCTCTGAATCATCACACTGGGAAAACAGGCACAAACCAATCCTTTCTCAGATAAATCAGAATATATGGTGACCCTCTATGGAAGAAAAGTATTGTGAAAAAAAGTGTGCAGAGAAGTACGGGTAAAATTTAATATTTTCCCCAGACTGCCTATTTTACATACCTTTGATGCTGCTGTCCTTAACCACGGAATCATCAAATCATAGAATTTTAAGGCTCAGATTGGGCTTACAGATCATCTATGCCCTTCTACTTAAAAGACCAGCAGCAGCAGCATCATCTGGAAGCTGGTTAGAAATGCAGACTCTCAGGCCGTACTCCAGACCTACTGAATCAGAGTCTGTGTTTTAAAAAGATCCCTGGGAGATTCGTATGTGTATTAAAGTTTGAGAAGCATCAATTTCAGCCACTTAACAAATAAAGAAATTGAGGCTCAGGGAGATTTAAAAGTTTGAACAAAATCCACTTGTTATATCAAGAGCATCCTCTCCTATCTCCTCCCAGGCTAGTTTTGCTTCCAGTATGCATTGGTTCTTTCTTGTCTGTCAAGCGTAAAGAACACCAAGGCTGGCAGAACAGACCTGAATTCTATTCCTGCTTCCACCTCAAATTCAGAGAAGTCACCGCATCCAGTTTCCTCATCAGTAAAATGAGGAAATTTGACTAAGTTGCCCCTCAAGTTCTAAAGTTCCATAATTCTATGAGTTGTGGAGCATCTGAGAAGGTTGAAACTTAAATGGGAAGACATGGTGTAGGACAGGTGTTCTCAATGACTGCTTTTCATCAGGAAGACATGTTGTTTGTGACAATGAATAGGAAGGGTGTCCTGGGAGGTTCAGTGGCAGAAACAACTGTCTGATGGGAGGAAGGAGTACTTGGGGACAATGGAGAGAGGTGGTATGGGATGTCTAAGACAAGGAAAAAATATAAGGCAGCTTCAAGCATGTTCTTCATAAATTTAGACCATGGCATACAAAATAGCCCCTAAGGTAATGAAAGTTTTCCTCAGTTGGAGGTAGTTTATATATTCACTGCCTCTGAGACTTTCCCTTCTCAACCATGGTTAGCTACGGCTGTGGACAGTGTGATGGTTAATTTTTAACTTGGCTGAGCTCCGGTGCCCCATTGTTTGGTCAAACACTAGTCTAGATGCTGCTATGAGAGTATTTTTCAGAAGTGATTAACATTTACAATCAGTAGACTTTAAGGAAAGCAATGAGAAGTCTGCGCATCACAACGAAGAGTAGCCCCTGCTCGCCACAACTAGACAAAGCCGCGTGCAGCAATGAAGACCCAACGCAGCCAGAAGAAAAAAAAAGAACATAGACTTTGTTGCAAGAATGTCTGGGGTCTAATTCCAGCTCTGCCGTTTGGTATCTGTGTGACCTTGGGAAAGTTCCTTAAACTTTCTTAATCTCAGTTTATCCATACGAGAAATTGGCATAGAAATGTGCCTGCCTCAAAGGGTGAATGGGGAGGTTAAGTGAATTAATATGAGTAAAATTACTCAAAATGGTGCCTGGTATCCAGTAAGCACAATAGAAGTGTTAGCTGTGATCACTGTTATTATCTCCCATGCAACTGTGCTAACTGCTGGATACAAAAAATAAGTAAGACAAAATGGCAGCCTTTGAGGCGATCAGTCAGACAAAATAATTAAACACAATGTGGCGAATGTGCGAAAGACATATGTAAAGTGCTTGGCAACACAGAAGGTAGCTAATTATCGAAACCAAGTAGCCCATGAAGGCTTTAGGGAGGAAGTAAAATTTAAGCTAAATCTTGAAAAATGAGTAGGAGTTCACAGGGCAGAGAAGTGGGAAGGGCATTCTGGTGGAGGAGGCAACATATACAAAAGCATAAAGACATGGTTTAGGAAATGATGAATTCTGTTTTGAACCCGAGGAACGTCTAAGAAGAAATAACTCAAGAAATGGCAAGAGGGTCTAGAGTTCATGAGGAGGAAAAGGCTGGAGGAATAAATCTGGAAGTCATAGAGTCAGCAAACTTGTCACAGCAGTTCTGAGCTCTGTGCAAGAAAGAGCATATGGGTGAGAGAATACGAGGGTCACCGAGGACCACAGTGTGTAAGGAGGGGTGGTGGGTGACATACTTGAAACCAAATCAGTCAGAGAGGTAGCAAGGAACTCCGGAAGAGAACGGTATTGTGAAAGCCAAGAAAGGAGAGCATTCCAAGAATGAAGGCTTGCTAATCTTTTTTCTGTCACTATGGATTTGCCTTTTGGGTAAATGGAATTATTAAAATATGTGGTCTTTTGTGTCTGGCTTCTTTCACTTAGCATAACGTTTTCAAGGTTCATCTATGTTGTAGGGTGTTATTGGTGCTTTGTTCTTTTTTAATTTCATGGCAGAATAATTTTCTATTCTATGGATATTACACATTTTGTTTATCCATTTGTCAGTTGATGGTCATTAGTGTTGTTTCCACTTTTTGGCTCTTATGAACAATGCTGCTATGAATATTCATGTATGAGTTTTTGTGTGAACATATGTTTTTAATTCTCTTGGGTCTAACAATTGGAGATTAGCTAGATAATATAACAAAATACTACTTAACCATCAAAAAGAATGATATAGAATTATATATGCTCACATGCACAGAATCATTAAATGAAAATACAAGGTACAGTACAATGTGTATTGAATAAACACTTTTTTGTAATTAAAACAAACACATTGATAAATATGAAAACAAAGAATTAAGGAATACTGGGAAGAAAATAATTGTTTCAAGTCTTTCCTTCTCCCCCTATACAAGCTCCAGTATGTAGATGCCTTTAGAACATTCAAAAGGGGATATACTGGTGTGCTTGTATTTAAAAAAAAAAAACAGTCAAAAAAAGCCTCACCAATAGCACAACTTAAAGGTAATCTTATTCCACCTCTTTGTGAGTTTTCCGTGAATGTGTAATTAAGATAATTGTCAGTAACTATGTGAATTTAGTCAAAGTGGAAGTAGGCTGTTCTAGAACTTGTGTGGGCACAATTAAAAAATAAAAACGGAAAACATCTGTGAATGCTCTTGAAGAACTTCCAGTGCTTTCAGTCCTAGGATTCCAACCCCCAAAATTACCATAAATCTTAGTTTTGTCCCTGTAGAGCCGTCTATTAGCAGGGGAGCTTTCCTATGTACCTATTTTCCTTTGGTTTTGTGGAAATCTTTCCTAAATGCTGCCCTAACCCGTGACATTGGTGTCGCCCCCTGGAACCTGGACTGGCCTGTCCTTCTCCATCACCAGTACAGTGTGGCCGCCATGGAAGTGATGCTGTGCCGGTTCTGTGCCTAGTCCTTAAGATGGCCTGGCAGCGTCTGCTTTTGTGATCTCGGGAGCCCTAAACCACCATGTGGGAAATCTGGCTACCCTGCTGAACCCAGCCCCATTACCGAATCCTGAGCAAAACCGGGTTACTGTGTTTTAAACCACAACGTTTGGGGATGGCTTGCTATGCAGCAATAGAGAACCAAAAGCGGTAACTGGTTCTTTCTCCTGAGAGAGAAGTGTAAGAAATCCCAAAGGAATTTAAATAACCTTACCTCAAAAGGTTAAGAACTAACGTCTTCATATGTCCAATTAGCCCTTTTATAATCAACCCTTTCTTATCACAGGTAGAGACACTGAGACTGTTAAAAGCCAAGTGAAGCAATGAGCTGGAAGGAAATTTGTTTCCTTCAGTCCACACATTTTAATCAAAGCAGTGTCCCTTTCCATCAGAGTTGTACATCTTTAAATTTTCTCTCCGTCTGCAATTTTCCTGTGTGTGCTTGCTGAGAAGTATACTCAAACCCACATTCATTCCCTCGAAAATTCCTTTCCCTGTCTCTCCAGCTTTAATATTCCCACGGAACCTACTCTCCTCTCATTTTCTTTGTACCTTCTGTGTCCCTGTGAGTACACTGGTTCTCAAAGTGTGGACCCTGGGCCAGCAGCAACAGCATCACCTGGGAGTTTATTAGAAATGCAGATTTCTGCCTCCACTTCAGCCCTACTGGAGCAGAACTCTGGAGATGGGGCTTGCGATCTGTCTTAACAAGCCCTCCAGGTGATTTCTAATGTACACTAAAGTTTGAAAACCACCGCCATGGAATACAGGTTGGCAAACTATTTCCATCGAGGGCTAGGTAAGAAATATTTTAGGCTTTGGGAGCCAGATGGCCTCTGTTGTAACTACTCAACTCCACCATCGTAGTATGAAAGCAACCACAGTCAATATGTGAATGAATGAGTGCAGCTGAGTTTTAATAAAACGTTACTGATGGGTACTAATATTTGAATTTCATATAATTTCATGCTTTACAAAATACTGTTATCCTTTGATTTTTTTCACCCATTTAAGAACATAAAAATTATTCTTAGCTTGAGGGTTGCACAAAAGCAGGCAGTGGGCTGAGTATGGTCCACAAACTTTAGTTTGTAAACTCCTGCCTTAGGCCATCTCTGGTTTGCTCTTACTTAGGACACATTTGTTAAAGCATCCATCTTCAATTCAGCAGTCTTTTCTTTCTGCAGCCCCTGCATGGTCTCCCACACTCTCCAGGGCATTGACCTTCCCTGAGGCCATGTCTTGAGGAAGTGATTTGGGACACGGGGTCTCACTAGGAAGAGGTCTGTGTGTGGCCTTTCAGCCAGGGCCTTCCTTCACCATCAGGAGAACGGACCCAGCCTCAGGTCAGCCTTGATGGGAGCGGATTCAAGCCCTCCACTCCACGACTGACCGTCTAGTCTGCGGTGAGCATGCCGCCCCCGCACCACCACAAGCCCCAAATAAGCCAGAAGTGTGGAGTAGAGATGACCTCTCCAGAGTCCTCCTAAGCAGGGATGCTCTTGGGCCAGGCCACATCCTTCCAGCCACTCCCCTCTGGAGCCTTTTCTGGGTGTCTGGGTGCTTCCCAGGGGGCCGGAATCAGGGTTGTTTGTTTAGTGTCATTCCCAAATCACACCTTCAGGTTGGTCCAGAGAAGGAGAAATATGTGTCTTGGCAGAGTTGGGAGAGAGAGAGCCCAGGGAACAGTGGGCTGGGAAGATAGCAAGCTTTAGAGTCTTCTAATTTTAAAAGAAAAAAAAATAACACAGAGCCCTGCTGCTCTCTGGAATGCCCACACCGTTCCTCTCTTCCCTTCCCCTCCCCGGGGGCGGAAGGCACAGACACCTTAGTGGTGGCTGGTGTATATTTTCCCATGCTATACACAGGCACAAACCCTTGCAGCCATTAAACAGCTTCCTCCATCTCTGCCCCTGCTCTGAGAATTGCAGTGCTTCCAGACTCCGGAGGTAAATGGCAAGCAGATGGGACTTTTCTTTAGTACTATCAAAAGAAGCAAAACATTTCCGGGCTTCTTGTTTCTGGCAAAGCTGAGGATTTTATTGTTGTTGTTGTTGTCGTTATTGAAGTAAAGCAGAAAGGAATTAAATAGCTGAACTTCCTCTCCTGCTTCAGAATCGGAACAGAATCTGTCTCCTGGAAAAGATCAGGAACAGAGTACAGGTTTCGTTGTTTTCAAGCTTCTTCACATGGAGCTTGGAAATTGCCCTTTGGCAGAGTTCAGGGTGCAACTCAGCCTGAGCAAAGGGGTGGGTTCCTAACCAGTGACTGTGTCACAGTGTCGGGGAGAAACACAGGGATGGGCCCGTAGCATGGTTGGGACAATTGTCATCATTAGCAGGTACCATGTTCAGGGCACTTGACACAAGAGATAATGAAATAGAGGAACAGAGAGATAAGTGACTCGCTCAAGGTCCACCCAGTTAAGTGGCCAAAATTGATTGCATTTGGAGATGTATTTGGCTCCGTGATATACCTGCCAGCACCAACCAGTAGGGCCCTATTCCTAAGGCTGGCACTTAGGGTGCTACCTGTCACGTATTGTTCCAAGCACCTTCATAATTAACTCATTTAATCCTCATCATTACATAGTAGACACCGTTATTATACAAATTTACATAAGAGGCAATTGAGATACAGAGCAAATCACTCCTCATACACAGCTAGCAAGTAGTGGTACCGAATCAGGTCCGGCTGCTTGCCACTTGAAAATCAGTGCTCAGAGAGAGAGACAAACGTTGGCAGAAAGGGAAGGTGCTTAACAGAACACCGGCAATCTGGGGAGATGGTGGACTCAGTGTCCCCAAAAGCCACCTCCGAAGGTTTTGCTCAGCCATGAAAGCTTTTAAAGGGAAACGGGAGTAACCACAGTTGATCATCGAGATAGGGGGTCAGAGTCATCGCCGTCCCCCTCTGTGTGCAGGCTTGTCGACTTGTGATTTTTCTTTAGAGGCTATCTTGTTCAAGTTTGTTCAGGAGATTACTGAAGGGGAAGCTAGGGAAGAGATCTGGTCATCAGTTAATTACTTATTCTTCATTTCTATTTCTTTGATCTATGGAAAGAACCAACAAGTTAGGCAAAGTATTGTGTGATCAGAAGATTTGAAAGATGTGCTTGGGCTGGAGACGAGTAGAGCGTTGGGGTGCCTAGTTTAAGGTTAGTGTCAAGACAAAGGGGTGCCTTCTGCAGAGACCTCTTTCCTGCCAGAAGCTACTTACAGTAGCTCAGGAATCTGAATCCAAACCCACTGGCTTTAGATCCTCGCTCTCACCACCAACCAGGGCACCACACGCTCTGCAATGACATGAAATGTTAGAGTCCCAGCTCTGCCTCTTGGCTGTGTGATCTTTGGCAAGTTAACTCTCTGTACCTCAGTTTTCTTATTCGTAACATGGGTGTATTAGGGTTAATAGTGACAAGTGAACTGTCCCTTAAAAAGCCTACTTGCCAGACAGGTAGCAGATGCTTTAATAAATGGAGGCTGTTACTTATTATTATAGATCTAGAGTCCATCCAGGCTAAAGGAAGGGAAACATGGGCTTTTTAATCCTTTTTAGTAATTTGTTTTTCTTGCTAAAAAAATGCATGACGAAAAAAATGCATGACATTACCAAAAATGCGGTAAGAAAGAAGATAGTCTTGAAATTCTAGCAATAAAGGATTAACACTATTAATATTATGATATCTATTCTTTGGATCTTTTTTCTATGCATGTGTATACAGTTATTTTTAAAAAGTTGAGATTATATTGTGCCTTACGTTGTAGACTAAATTGTGTATTATGAACATTTCTACATCATTAAATATTCTTCTGCAATGTTTTAAAGAATATATACGTTTTTGACTGTATGGTTACACTGTAATTTTAAAAATCGATTCTCTATTGTTGCATATTCAGGTTGCTGTCAGTTGTTCCCTATTATATAAGTAAAGCTTAGATGAAAATTCTTGTGTTAACTGTAAGATCACAGCCTTTCACATCATTTGAGATTTAAGGATCACATTTGAGATCTGCATTTTGTCCCTTTCCGGCCACATATTTACTGTGTAACCTTGAACAAGTAACTCACCCTTTTTTGAGTTTCAGTTTTCTCCTTGGTAAATGAGGATAACAGTAATAATAACTACCTCACAAAATGATTCCGAGATTAAATTGAGAGACTTAGCATAGACCCTCAATGTGTAACTGCCGGGTCAGATGATATGCATACTTTCAAGACATAGGATAAAATTACTCTATTACCTTCCAGAAAGGTTGAGCTATTTATATCCTTGCCAACAGTACCCATTTCCGTGGAAACCTGGCATCATTAGGTATTAACATAAAAAGAACTTTGCAGACTTGATTGGCAAGAAAATATTTGTGTTAATTTGCATTTCTGATCATGTAGATTTTTTTTTTTTTTAATAAAGGGAACGCTATTTGTTTATTTATTTATTTTGGCTGTGTTGGGTCTTCGTTTCTGTGCGAGGGCTTTCTCTAGTTGAGGCGAGCGGGGGCCACTCTTCATCGCGGTGCGCGGGCCTCTCACTGTCGCGGCCTCTCTTGTTGCAGAGCACAAGCTCCAGACGCGCAGGCTCAGTAGTTGTGGCTCACGGGCCTAATTGCTCCGCGGCATGTGGGATCTTCCCAGACCAGGGCTCGAACCCGTGTCCCCTGCATTGGCAGGCAGATTCTCAACCACTGCGCCACCAGGGAAGCCCCATGTAGATTTTTAAATAAATGTTTACCTATGTGAGTCACGTGATACCACTGTCTGAGGAAAGAGAAAATGGAGGAGTGAACAGAAATACTCCTAATAAAGGATGGCAAAAGTTATAAGATATGTAGGTAATGGGGACAGACAGGACTTGGAGGAATAACACGTCGTAAGCATATTAACTGTGCCTCCAGAGACCTGATCTCAGATATGTAGGCAGCACTTTACATTGGGTTGTCTGGGGATTGAGGCAGCCCAAATCCAATGTCTGGAAACGAAGTCTCATGTGGAGGACGGAGAAGAAAGATGAAACTGCTCTTCACGGGCTGGTTTGCAACACACCTCCAAACACCACTGAGCCCTGTTCCTTGCGTGACGGGAGGATCATGCCTCTGCGTCTGGTGCCCTCTGCTTCCCGATGTCACAGTCATGGGTTGAAGGAGGAGCAGGACAAGACTGTCATCAGCTGATGATGCAGTTCTTCTGAAAGCTGCCAGTGAGAAAGGGCAAACCAGCCTCTGTGCATTAAGGAGCATTAGCTTCATCTGGGAGTTAGTCCTTGGCTCTTCTTCGTGGCTTTATTCCAGCTTGGAGGAAAGAAAGTAAGCAACAGATGGAAACGGGGATGAATTCAGCCTTCGTGGACCTATTTCACCAGGCTTCTAGGTTGTCATACACACCCACACACAAACAGTACTGGAAGTTATTTTCAATTTTGCCAAGTTCATCTACTGATTTATTTCTCGCCTGAGGTCTTCTGCAGTGTACTTGTTACCCCAACCTAAAACCAGGACTCATTTATTCACTCAGTCGTGCTTGACACTATGGATGCAGAGATACACAAGGTATGGTCTTGTCCTGAAGATGCTCTTAGTGACCTGGGGAAATCCCCACTCACTTGTGAATGTTTCCAGCTCGGTGCTTTGGAAATCTTGTAAGTACAACATTAAATTTTTTTTTAATGTAATTGTTAGCAAGTACCAAGGATCTTCTAGTAGCTCACCCCATCTTGAAGGGCAACAAGTATAAAGCTAGGGCAGGTACAGTCCCTGGTGGAAAAGAGACTTTCCTGCTCTGAGAGCCACAAACCAGCCTGTGACCTTCCTCTGACATGTGTTGGCCACATTGAACGCTTCTAGTGGCCACTTGTCAGACCCTCAAAGAACTGCCCCGCCGTGTGCCCCACCACCTCTAAGACCTCTTCCAAGCCTGTTCTCTCTGCCCCACTGGTGGGCAGGCCCCGATATTCTCACTGCCAGCCTTCTTTCTCAGTCTCCCAGGACACTCTAGCACTTTCTTAGCAGAGGAGGCCAGAGAATTCCCTTTAGATTGTAGATTCCCCCTTCCTTGCTTTTCTCCATTGTTCCCCTTGGAAAATCTTGGGTCCCTGTTTACCCAAGGTTTCCCCTGACTATGTAGCCTCTCAGGTCATTGGCCTTCCTTGTCACATTTGTCTTGCTTCCTTGTTCACCTCCAATAGGTAGTCTATCCCCACATCTTTCTGAGTCTACCTCCCAAATCTCTCTCAAGTCTGCTCGCCTCTGATCATCACCAGCACTGTCACCCTCTGTCAAGCTAGCATCCTTGCTCTCCAGGACTCTTTTTTTTTTTCACACACACACACTGTATTTTATTTTTACAAAAGATAAATAAACTGACACCAAGCATTGTAAATGGATGACCACAACAAAAGCAACAATGATTGCAATTACCAAACACGAAACACACTCATACTATGTCATAATATTGACATTCAGTCCAGTAATCCTCCACTGTAACAGCTCCTTTACTTTGCAGTGAAAATTGATTTGTTCTCCAGGACTCTTGAGACTTTTGGTCTCCACATTTTCAGTCTTGTTCCACTTCAATATGTTCTCCCCACCAAGCCTGGGAGACCTTGAAATACTTCAATGGCTTCCCATGTTGCTTTTAGGAAAGTCACAATCTTTAACACGGCCTCTGTGTTCATCTTTAGCTGCATCTCTCACCCTTATTCTCTGGGTGTCTGCCACCTGGCCATCTGCCACCTGGCCATGTCATCTTTCAGTTTCTCAGACCATCTCTGTTCCCTTCTGCCTTGGGGCTGCTGCATTTGTGTTTCCTTCAATCTGGACCACTTTTCCCATTCCCCATTGAATTCCCCTGAATCCTTCAGATCTGCCCCCAAGAGTTACTTCCTCATAGATGTCCTTCCCCACTTCCCTGACCAGATCAGATCCCATACATGTTCTTACTTCTCCATGTAATTTGTCCTTCATAGGCTTTTTCACAATTCATAAATTTGTATTTGCGTACTTATTTAATTTACATCTGTAGTCCATTAGACTCTAAAATATGTGAAGGAAGAGACTATGGTTTTCTTACTCACTATTATATTTCTAGCACACATTCTATATAGTAGATAATCAGTAACTTACTTATTAAAATGATTTAATAGACCAGCTAGCTTTCTCAAGAAACCCTAAGATTTTTCCTCAGAAACAGACACGTCCCCTCTATGTGTGAATGTTCCTGGTTCTGTAACTTTGGGGAACTTTGGGCAACGGGATCAATGAAGCCATGGGGTTCCATGAATAGGGAGAAGGTACTCAGAGTCTTTATCCTTTTATGTCAACTTCGTAGGTTATCATGCTGATATAGGGTGGGCATAGTGTAGGGTAATACAAGAAATGTGTTTAATTAGCTTATTCTTCCCTAACACCTCCTACCCTTGGCCTACTCGTCAGCCCTCGTCACAAATTTATGCAGGGATCCTTTCAGCATTACAGGAACAAGCTCTTCTTCTTGCTGCCTCCAATCATTGGATCATTAAAAACAAGTTTCGTTATCATTACTTTGTTTTCAGAAGCACTGGTCAGGCAGTCTATAGAATGCCCCTCAAGTTCTATTTACCTGATGTTTTCTTCCTTCATTCCTTCCTTCCTCCCTCCCTCCCTTCCTCCCTTCCTTCCTTCCTTCCTTTGTTTCTTTCTTTCCTTCTTTCTCTTTCTTTCTTCCTTCCTTCCTTTCTCTTTCTTTCTTTCTTTCTTTCTTTCTTTCTTTCTTTCTTTCTTTCTTTCTTCCTTCCTTCCTTCCTTCCTTCCTTCCTTCCTTCCTTCCTTCCTTCCTTCCTTCCTTCCTTCCTTCCTTCCTTCCTTCCTTCCTTCTTGAAATATATTTGACATGTAACACTGTGTAAGTTTACAGTGTACAGTATATTGATTTGATACTTTTATATATTGCAACATGATTGCCATCATACCTTTAGCTAAAGAGCATGTAATATCTTTGCAACTTTCTAATAAATATAAAATTATTACAAATTTTAAAAAGGTCTTTCTTGAGCATATACAGGGGTAAGAACTGAACATACATATGTGTGAGAACTGTGTACTATATTTCCTGTATGTTCTGTGCTTGGAATATGATCCTTTTCCCTATCCATCTATCTTAATCTTACTTAAATTTCTAGGTCCAGCTAAAGTTCCATAATAATTGTCTTCTTTATTGTGTAATTACCAAGAACCAAACATTGTGCTGA
This sequence comes from Eubalaena glacialis, assembly GCF_028564815.1. Lineage (NCBI taxonomy): Eukaryota > Metazoa > Chordata > Mammalia > Artiodactyla > Balaenidae > Eubalaena > Eubalaena glacialis. Next base: position 66,244,956 of record NC_083731.1, on the reverse strand, counting down.
GCATATTACATAAATTATTTAATTTCATCCTTAGTACATGGTGGGGTGGGTATTACTTCCCTTATTTATTTATTTTTTTAAAAAGGTAAGGGCAGTAAAGCTTGGAGACTCTGAGTGACTCCTTCAGTGCCATCTGGCTGGCTCCAAAGCCACACACTTCATCTCTCTGTGTCCTGTTGCCTCTATTTACCCAGGAATCAAGCTTGGTCATTTTCACTCTCACTGACACCCTCTTCCTCCAAATTGCTATATAGTTCCTTCTGGCTTGTGACACTCAACTCCGGATTTTATTATGTTCTGTGCTAACTTGTTGGGGCTCCATGAAGATTCTCCTTGTCTCCCCAGTTGTCCTTGTGCAGCAGGAGAGTGATGGCTGCCATCTCTGAGCCTCCCCACACTGGGCTGAGGTTGGTCCGCATCAGGCACTCTTTATGGTTGCTTATATCCCCAACATGGCATGGAAGAGTGGGAAAAAAGAAGCAGGAGTTCATTGGGGGAAAAATCTACATGAGAAGGATGATTGAAGGAACATCCTGGACCAAGTGGGGTGCCCAGTGAGGCAGCCAAGCCCTTGGCAGTGCTGTGGTAGTTCTGTTCACATTTGCACATGTCCCGAGCAGCTAAATAATCGTGAAAGGAAGTACTGCATCCATGGAAAAGGCAAACATAAACCCCTTTGAAAATAAAGTGTACATCTTACTGACGGGATGGCATTCTACAAAATAGAGAAACGTATGCTATTATGGTGGTGAGTGTTAAGATAACAAACCATAGCCCAGTGCTGCCTCCCAAGCAGCTTGGTTTTTCTTAATTACAAGTTGCTCTAGCTCTTTTGCTTTCTTGAGTGAGCCTCTATCCTAATTGTCTCACAGGCTCGTAGTAAGGAGGCTGTTCAGCCTGTATTTACATCATTACCCAGACACCGCCATAGTGTCCTGCTAACTGGCTCTCCTTCCACTTGCTTGTTGGGTTTTGTTTTGTTTTGTGTTCTTAATTGTATGTTCCACTGCTTAACTACTTTTTCTTCACATTAATCCAAACTCCTACTTCTGCTTTTGGTCATGAAGTCTCCCTCTCCCAAGTCCTTGGGGTTGTAATAATCAGGTTAAGGCTCTCTTTTCCAGGCATTTTGAATGACACTCTCTTCTCTGAGTCCATTTTCAGAAAAGTAGGTCAAAGTCATAAAGAATAGACTTCCTGCATGGAGACTTTCTGACTCATCATTAATCACGTCCTTGAGAACAATCGGGAGAATAAATTTCATGTGACTCCAGGCAGGTGTCAAGCAAGATCCTCTGTTGTGTCCTGTGAGGATATAGGTAATTTAATGGAACTGGGGAAAAAAAAAGTTTTATATTTTTTAAACCTGAGATTTCTCCTTTTATTGTAAAATCTCAGTAGCTTCCACTTTTATCATTTCAGTAAATCCTGGGAAATGATTCCAAGGAGCTTATTTGTACAGTTGGAAGAGAGTAAGTGCTTCAGTGTGTAAGGGACATAAAGAGGTGTTCCCAGTCCAACACTGGCACAGACTTTTCTCAGAAATAATTCCTACCCTGTGGGTTGGATTTATTAAACCAGAGGTCTATGGCTCAGAGGAAGGTAATGAGCCATGTGGACCCTTTAGTTCTAAATTGTCTTTACCTAATTGTGACCCTTTGGCTACAACCCATAATAAAGAGATATTCACACTACAAAAGAAAGTCTCTAGAAGGTAACCCCAGACTTGACATGCACTTATTACCACAAGGTGTTTCAAAGCTCTGTTAGAGTTTTTGACTTGTAATCAGGTCTAGAATCTTTTTTTGGTAGACTGTGCAATTGTCCTACATCTTTTAGGAATAGTGAACTCAGAACCAAGGCAGAATACACTGCCCTTTATTTGGCGTGTGGGATTTCAAACAGGGCTGAGCTGGACGTGCAGAAGTCCAGCTTCCACAGGGCAGCATAGCTAGTAGCTGATGGACATCAGCAGCCTAACTTTCCGTATCTCCTTCAGAAACCAGGCCCCTAGAAACTGAGCCACCAGCAGGAACACCCCCAAAGCAGCCAGCACAGCTACTGAGCAAAGGGGCCTAAGTGTGTTCTCACTGTGGAGAGACCCTGGTCTTTCCAGTCACCTCCTTACTGACAGAAAACAGCATTATCCAGCCCTTCAAGAATAAGCATGGGGCTGCTGAATGCAGGGATGGGGCACCATATACAAAATATGCCTATTTTCTTGGTGAGAGCAATTTAACATACTGATAAGAAGAGACAACTAGAAATGTGATAAAGCCAAGAAGTGACACTCTAACAGCAAGTCCTCCTCAAAATGCCACACTCTGTATTTCCACAAAGTCCTCACCCAAACACCCGGCAGAAGACAAGACTGCTGTCAACCATTTCTGCTCTAAGTGAGAATGTGGGTTGGAAAAATGTTCGATGATGTGGTTCTCTCAATTGTATTCTTTGGTTAAAATATTGACTTGAACTTTAACAGGCACCACCGTTTGTTTTAGTGTGGTTGAGAAAGATGGAAAATTACAGCCATTTCCTCTTACAAAAGGTTTCTGGAAGGTTACTGGTAGTCGCTTACCTTTGTCTTGGGGGGAAGCTTCGAAGGGAGTCTGGGGATGTGAAATTGAAGGAGCTGTGTGAGCTTTCGCCTCCGTGAGGAAGGCCTCCACATTCCTTTCCTACAACTCCTCACCACAGGACCACTCCAGGAACTGTGTAATACTTCCCTCCCTTCCCTTCAAGAGTTACAGCCAGAGATATTGGCACCTTTTATGAGACAAGCTTTATTTTGTGTGGTTTACAGATGTCGTAGGCAGTTCTGGGATGTGAAATGCTGTAAACCTCATTTCTTGTTCTTCTTACAAAAATGCTTTATTGAGGTGAGATTCATACACGGTGACCTCCTTGGGCTCCCATCTCAGGGCTCACAGCCTGACAGGGTCACCCCAGACCTCACCACGTGCAACTCACGGTCTCTGCTTTGACCACCCTCCCCCAGCAGGCGCACACAGCACTCGCCACCACCCAGCTCCAACCCTGGGAGCAACAGTCACCTTAGGCCTTGTTTCTGGAGGTGGGCATCCTGGGATGGCTTTGACAGAGGTCTGGGCATCTTTCACTTGGGAAACCCTCGGCCCCTCCTTCGCAGCTGTGTGAGAATAGAGACTTAACAGGCTGAGAAAATTAACTTCATTTGGATTTTTTTTCCGGCCTCTGGATCCTTTTTTTCTCTGTGGTCTGAGTCTCTAGGACCAGCAAAAGCCACAAAGAGCCATCCATGAGCAGCCCCCGGGGAGCAATTTGGATGGAGCAGCTGGGAACATCCGTCAAAGGAGCCAGGATGCTCTTCAGTGCAGAGACCACATCAAGCTGCATTAGCATCTTCCCTCAAGCCGGGCAAAATGGGGTGTGACAATAGAGTAGGCTGTCTTATCTCCACTCCACACTAGAGAGAGTGTGGTCCTTGTTGATTACAAAGGGAGATTAGAACCATGGGATTAGAAACTTTCAAGATTTAAGGGCCTTTAGTCTAGCGGTTTTCAAATGCTCTTTAGCTATGAACGCTTTATTCAGGGAAGCCATCATGGAAGCATATTACTGGAAACAGAGAAAGGCAGATGTGTTCTGATTGGCAGGAGTGGGGCAAATCCTGGACCCTGTCCATTTAGACCCCAACTCAAACCCTCCAGAGTTACATGGTCCAGTATGGAAGCTGTGCGCCACATGGGGCTATTTAAATTTAAATTAATTAAAATGAAATAAAATGTAAAATTCAGTTTCTCAGTCTCACTAGCCACATGTCAAGCACCCAACAGCCTCTAGTGGCAAGTGGCAAACTTATTGGACAGCGTGGATATAGAACACTTCCATTATAGCAGAAATCTCTATTGAACAGCACTGCTCGAGAGTCTAGGAGATCCCTAAGGGAACTCTGGAACTCCTAGGACTCTGGGAAACAAGATAGAAAACCACCGATCTAAGCTAACACCTGAGCAAGAAGAGAAGTCCAAAGAAGTGAGGCATAGTTTGCCAGCCATGTGACTGGTTCTTAAAGAACTAGAACTCTACCTCAGGTCTCTTAGGCTACTTCTGCCTGCCTCCAAGGACTCATCACCACCTTAAGCCTTCTTCTGACATCTCTACCGTTTAAAGAAAGGGAACCCAGGTCCTAGGCATCTCTGATACTTGGGAAGGGGCTTTAAATTTTGTACGTGTTCAGTCAGCCTCAGGCACATAAATAGAGACATTTAAACTCACATCAAGCCCAAGCAGAGGTGAAGGGAAATACTGTCAATTAGTGAGAGGCTAATTAATCTTTCTTTGCCACATACACTCTGGCAGGATCTAGAAAGTGTTGTTTTGCTCGGAGCTACAGGATTGCTTGCTATGGAAACAATGCATGATTATGATGTTGATTTCTTGGCTTTGTTCGGAAGCTGGCAGTGGAGGGCAGAGCTTGCCAGCAGTCACCCCTGCAGTTAAAAGGAAAGGAATTAGAAAATAGAAAGATACTTTAATTCATGAAGCAGGGCATTTTGGATTCTTTACTTTTCATAGAATAGGTATATTTTATCCTGCATGACATCTTCCAATTCAGGTATTTCAAAGTGATTTTCTAATCACATCTTGTTATTTCTCAATCTAAATATTATTATTATTTTGATTATTATTATGTTGCAATACACAGAGGCTTGGATGAGGGACTACTGTAGATGAAGCACTTCAAGGGCAGAACATCCTCCAGGACCTGGTAACTGGCTGTGCTCTTTCCAAGGGCTCAGAACTTGCTCAATTCTACCACATGTCTGGTAATGTCTTCCTTCCTGTCCAGATCACCCTGTGGCTGCCACTGAGAGATGTCTGTTTACAGGGAAATTCTGTAAAAGGGGCCAAGCCGGAAATGGCATCTCCATGTGTCTATCCAGCTAGCAGTCTCGTTAGCCACATAAGCAGCTCGAAATTAAGGAATGTGAACTCAGTGTCAGGCACAGGGCTGGGCACAAAGGGAGTTATACAAGGGAAAAGAACAGTATCTAGTAATGGAAACTGACTCCTGAACTCACAGTCAGAATACTGTATGATGTTTGTGACAGAAGCATTTGCAAAGAGTGGTGGCAGCGGTGAGAAGGATTAGCTCCCATCACTACACTGAAATTTTTCTCTCTGTTGCCATGCCACTGAACTTCTGCATGTGTTATTTCCTTGGCTTCTTCACCTGTCTAGGTAATTTCCATTTATTCATCAAACTGCAATTGAGATCACCTTTATCTGTGAATCCTCTCTGACCATACCACGCTCCTGTATGATAGGCAGAGTTGAGTGCATTTTCCTCACTGTCCTTAGGACAGCCCATAAATTTCTCTATACAATACATCACATTGTTTTGTAATTATCTGTTTATATTTCTATTACCCCTTTAGAATATGAGCTTAACCCCTCTGAGACCCAGTTTCTTCATCTATGAAATGGAACATTGTGAGGAGAGTACAGAAGTTCTCAAATAAATAACATTACTATATAAATGAGTGGATTGAGGATGTGATGCATGACTTGGGTCATGAAAAATGAAAGAAATTATCAGGTAGAAAAGATACCTTAATTTTAGTAGTTTCCTCTTTAAAGTTTGAAATATATCTAAAACTGGGAACTAGTTTGTTGAAAGTTTATCACTCACATTACTAGGGTACCTTTTAATTTAGTTTTTCATTCATTGATTCAAAAGTATTTATCATAAACGTATATGTGGGATATTTGGGAAATTTTGGGCAGAGGAAGGACTCAAAACTCTCTCTGGAAGAGTGTAAAGTCAAAGACACATGAAATAGTTAACCCTGAAGGTAACTAGAATAGTTAACTAATGTGTAGTTAACCCTACACATAACTAGTAAATGAAAAAATTAAGAATATATATAAAGGACATATATAATGAATAAAATAGGTTTTCAGAAGGTGTGGATTTTGTTGTCTTTCACTGAGAATAGTTCCATGAAAGAGGTGAGGCTTGAATGAGCCTTTAAAGATAGGTAATATTTGGAAGGATAGGTAATATTTGGAAGTGGTTGGGAAGGGTTTTCCAACAGTGGTAGAACAGAAGGACAAGAACAGAGGCAGTATGGACAAAGTAGACGCAGGAGACAGCAAGTAACCCATCTACCTAGAGCAGAGGACTTGCACTGAGAAACTGCAAGAGATAAGGTTCATCCATTTATTCAACAAATACTTACTGAATTCTTATTACCTGCCAGGCACTGTTCTGGGCATGGAGAGTGTAATTATAGACAAAATGAGTCATGATTAAAAGGAACTTATTTTCTAGTGAGCAAGATAGTTAATAAAAAACAGCAACAATGAATACATAGTAATACCAGGAAGTGGTGAGTGCCATGAAGAAAAATAAAGTAAGAAAAGGGGAAAGAGAGAAATTTCTGGGCTGCCCTAATAAGAACTACTATTTTGGGGAATGAGATCAAGGAAGTCTTCATTAATGATGTACCATTTAAGCACAGACCTGGATGAAGTGATGGAAAGAGCCACACAAATATTTGGGGAAAGTCATTGAAGTGGAGGAAACATCAAGTGCTGAAGCTCTGAAGTTTCAGCATGATTTCTGAATTTGAAATGAACAACGCATAATGTGCAAAGGGAGAGTACTAGAATATGGTATCAGAGAGGTAGGCAAGGCATAGCTCTACTGGATAAAGACTTTAGATTTTATTCCAACTGTGCTTGGAGGCCATTTGGGAGCTTGGGGTGTTAATGACATGATTATGCTTTAAAAGGATCCCTTTGACTGATATATGAAGTACAGAGAGTAAGGAAGTCTTTTTTTTTTTTTTTTGCAATCTTGGGCACTTATCCAAGAGACTTGAAAACATATTTATACAGAAACTGAACATGAGTATTCATAACAACTTTGTTCATAATGACAAAAAAACTAGAAACGACTCAACTGTCATTCAATGGATAAATGGTTAAACAAACTGTGGAACAACGATGCCACAGAATATTACTCAGCAATAAAAAGGAAAGAGTTATTGATGTGACAACTTGGATGAATCTCCAAGGAATTCTGAGTGAAAAAAAGCCATCCCCCACTTGGTCGTGGTGTATAGTCTTTATTAAATATGCTGTGAATTCAGTTTGCTAGTATTTTGTTGAGAATTTTTATATCTGTATTTATATACTGGTCTATAGTTTTCTTTCCTGTGATGTCTTTGTCTGGATTTGGCATCAAGGTAATACTGGCTCTATGGAATGAGTGAGGAAGTGTTTCCTCCTCTTCTATTTGTTGGAAGAGTTTGAGAAGAAATGGTATTAATTCTTCTTTAAAGTTTCATAGAATTCACTATTGAAACCATCTTGTTCTGGACTTTTCTTTATTGGGAATTTTTTAAAATTACTGATGCAATCTTTTTACTTGTTGATGGTCTGCTGAGATTTTCTATTTCTTATTAAGCCCATTTTGGTAATTTGTATGTTTCTAGGAGTTTGTCCATTTTGTCTAGGTTATCCTATTTTTTGGCATGCAGTTGCTCACAGTATTCTCTTATAATCTTTCTTATTCACCTAAGGTCAGTCTTAATGTTCCTACTTCCATTTCTGATTTTAGTTAAGTCTTCTATTTTTTTTTTTCTTAATAATTCTAGCTAAAAGTTTGTAAACTTTGTTGATCTTTTCTAAGAACCAACTTTTGATTTTATTGATAATCTCTATGAAAAGAATAGATAATTCTATTAGAGAGTAAGGAAGTCTTAAGCAGAAGCAGGGATAATAATTATTAGGCCATTGTGATGATGATGATAGCTATGATGATGATAACAGGCAGAGTACTGTTACCGTTTTAAGTGCTTCACATGTATTAACTTATTTAACCCCAACAAAACTCTATGAGGAATTTACTATGATAATCCCCACCTTATGGATGAGGAAATTGAAGCGTGTAGAGGTGGAACATACATGACAAAGCTGGGATTTGAGTTCATGCTCCATCCACTTCCCTAAATTGCCTCTCCAGTTTTCATCTAGGCTTGTACTAGGTGTGTCAGTGGAGGTGTGAGGAAAGGTTGAATTTTGGATATATTTTGAAGGTAAAGCTGATAGGATTTGCTGATGGGTTAGATACAGGGGATAAGAGAAAGATCAAGGGTAATTCCAAAAATTTTGACTGTGCCTACTGGATGATTGGTAATTTTGAGATGGGAACACTGGGAGAGAATCAACCAATTAGTGATAATCAGGAGTGGACTTGTTATCTAAGTATAGATTTCAGAGACAGGTTGGTGCTGTAGATAACAATTTTGGAGTTGTATGTAAATGGTATTTCAAGCTATAAGGTTGAATGAAATCCTCTGGAGAATGAGTATACAGTGAAGGGAGAGAAAGGCTGAAACTTGGGGGGCGCTCTAATGAGCAAAAAAGAGCACCAGAACTGAGTTCTGGATCTGGCAGTCAATGTGAATGTGGACAGTGACATGTCAAGAGTCATTTGAATGCAGTGAAGACAAATGCTTGATTGACGTGCGTTCAAAAGAGATTGGTACCTTTTTTTTTTTTTTTTTGGAGAACAGTTTACAATATCTGGTAAAGATAAAAATGAAGGTACTCTAGATCCAGCAACTCCCTTCTTTTCAAAGGCAAGGTTGAAGGTTGAGGCTATGGAATACTTTGCTGATTGCAGACAGTGCCTTTCATGGGCATACTGAAGGCTTGAGTTGTTGAAAAGCAGTGGGAGCTTGAGTCAGATTAGGTGACAAGCAGGGCCCCGCATGGATGGGAGTCTGGGCGATCATGGGTGGTGTGCGGGTTTCAGGTTTCAGGGGAGTGACTGCGATGAACACGGATAGGACATGCGGCATGATGAGGCTGGTGCTGACGCTCTCTCAGTGGAGGCAGATGAGCAGCTCTAATTGTCACATTCCCTTGTCAGGCGTCTTAGGCCATTTATAGTGTGAGTGGAGACCAACAGGGACAGAAAGGCTGAGGTCTCACCCCACGCATGTGATGTGCTGAGATCCTCCTGCAACCTTCCACAGTGGTGTGAGGCTAGAGAAGAGCCAGCTTACCAGGAGGATAGGACAAACTATCCAAGGCCCTGATTGTTGATCTGAAAATTCACACTCTATCCTGCAGGTAATGGTGAGAGATCGAAGATTTTTTTAAAAGGGAATAGGCTGAGTGCTGCCACATTTAAATGATGAAACATGCAATCAGATTAATGCAAGGATTTACATAAAATGGGCAATTTTAAAAGAAGGTGTCTTTTTTAAACTGTTTTTATGATTATTTATCTGATTCACGACCAGGCTCAGTCAAGGTGGTGTTCTTCTTTAATGCATTAAGTAATAAACTCATGGTGAGGGTACCAAATGCAAAATGCAGCTGAGAAAGACCCAAACTACCTAGAGAGCAACAAAGCAAGATTTGGTTTTCCACCCTCAGTGGACATGGAGGTTCAAAACTTAAAATACTTTCTGTAGAGATAGATAGTTGCCATTTCATACCACTGAATTTATATTCTTGGAGTGGTCAGAATAAAAGAATGGTATGGGAGAGTAAATGATGGCCTCCAAAGATATCCATGTCCCTATCCCCCAAAACTGTGAATGTTACCTTATATGGAAAAAGGGACTTTGCAGATGTGATTAAAGATATTGAGGCAGGGAGATTATCTTGGATTATTAGGATGGGCCCTAAATGCCGTCACAAGTGTCCTTATGAGAACAAGGCAGTGATGATTTGACCACAGAAGAGGAGAAAGCAATGTGACCACAGAAGTAGAGATTGGAGCGATGTGATACATACCAAGGAATGCCGGCAGACACTAGAAGCTGGAAGAGCCCAGGAACGGATTCTCCCCTGGAGCCTTCAGAAGGAACCAGCCTTGACATCACCTTGATTTTATTTAGCTCCATCAGACTTACCTTGGACTTCTGGTCTCCAGAACTTCAAGAGAATACATTTGTGTTGTATTAAGTCACTAAGATTTTGTGGCAATTTGTTACAGCAGCAATAGGAAACTAATACAGGAAGGTTGCAGAGAGGGTGATTTGTCTATTTTTTCACTTGGAAAAATGAGAAAGTGGAATGATTCTTTTACAGTCAACACATTTACTCAAAGGGAACAGAATCCCAATCCTTCTGAAGAGAAGAAAGTTGGCAAGACCATGTGCTACAAGAGCATGGGCTTGGAATTCAGGGACCTGGGGTTCAGATTCTTGCATATACACTTACACAGACTGTGGGAGCAAGGGCAAGTTCACACCCTCTCTGAGCTTTATTTCGTTATATGCAAATTGAGGAAGGTGCTTGGCACAGCACAGATACTCATTAAATGTGAGCTGGAATTGTACTGTCTTCCTGCCTCTCCCTTCAGCCAAGTACCTAAATAAGCAGCAGATTTTTTTTTTTTTTCATTTAAATGAAATCCAGAAAGGACTGACTTTTCCTTTTGTCACCCATCCCTACCACCACACACACACAAGCACAGGAAAGACCTGGAGTTCAAATGCATTCATTGAGGAAGAATGAAGGAAGGAGAACCAACAAAGACAAAAAATTGATTCAAGAGGCTCCTGGGAACAGAAGTGTCTGAATCTCCGTGAGCTCTTCTATGGGTGTTACAGACCAAACAAAAAGTCATTTTTTGTTTATTGTATCTTCAGAAACCAGAAATTGATTACACTAAGATGAGTCATAGCTATATTATGTCTCCTTGTAATATTAAGTAAATTAAAGTCAATTACACTGGATTATGTATCATTTACATGTCAGCCTTCTAGTGGTAACTGAGGAAAAACAGTCCTTAATCACCATGGTTTCTTTGGTTTGCCCTTTATGTCTTGACTGCATGAAGCACATAGGAAAGAACTGACCAGATTTCTTAATGCTAACCATAAAGCCCTTCCCACTCTTTTTACCTTTGAACTGCTTTGTTCCTCCAGATAGAACTGACTTTTGTATTCTGGGTTCCTGCCTCTTTAATGACCATGTCATATCTGTGAATTTCAGTGAACTGAAGCTTGGACTTAAATCCTAATGAACTTGGTAACTACTTTAGTATCTTCTAAATCTCTGATTGGTTGTAGGTTACAGAGAAACACAAACAAGGACTGTTTATTGGCCAAAGATAATTTATTGAAAATTAAAACTATAAATTAAATTATATATATATTTATGTATTCAAAATATAGTTATTATTTGTAAAGTATTGTGTAGATTGCATGTATATTTCTACATGAGAAAATTCACATGTATAAAAATATAAATATTTCATGTTGCATATTGACATTACATTGCTCTGTTTTGGTTGTTGATTTCCATCTTTAGAGTTCTGGACTCTGAAGGACTGTTGAAAATAATCCCAGGTAATGTCTAGTGAACATTAAGGGGCACCAGGTTAAGCCAGTCATGACTTTTCCTATTGAGTGGTCCAATGATTACTGGAGAATTGATGGCAGCTAAGCCTTCTTGGCTTCCATGATGCAGTTACACATCTCTAGCTGAGAGAAGAAGTGGATTTAGAGGAAAAGTCTTTCTGTATCTCACATGGTTATTTTAAGGATTAAAGCACTTAGGCCAATGTCTGACATCTAGTAAGGGCTCAATAAAACAACCATTTTATGAATCTTTATTTAGTGTGTACTATGTGCCAACAGTGACTAAGGCAGGCAAGATTCCTGCTCTCTGGAGCTACAATCTGGTAAAGGAAGCCAGGTAAAATATGCTAGGTGATCTAGTCACCTAGTAGTATATTTTGTGTACCCACCATGTACTAAGTACTATGTTAGAGCCAGTGGGTGGCAGTGCAGAGGGGATGGGCCATAAAGGTGAGTAAGACATAGTCCCTGCCCTTAATGAACCTATAATCTGTTTAGGAAGATGAGTCCGGCACACAAGAAGCACTATTTTTCTATCTGTAAATAATTCAATTTATGTATGTGATCTATGGCCACCTCTATCTTTTAATTCTAATTAACAAGTAATAAAAGACCATATAGTTTTAAGACTGCTGGAGTATGAGGTCTTGGTGCAGTAGAATTTTGGCAAAAGGGAAACTGTGAAGACTGGAATCATAGGAGAAATCCTATTCCAGTGGGGAAGGCTGGTTATGGATGCTGGGTGGGAATTGGCTTACCTAGAGGACTGTCTTCTATGGCAGATTTTTTTCCTCTTTGCATGGTTAGATGCCTCTTTTCCTCTGGGTTAAGCATGGCTGAGGTTCTAGTCTTCCATCGGTGAGTGCAAACAATACTGTTTGAGAATAGGAATTCAAGTTGGAGATTACAAATAGATATAAATAAGTAGGGAGGCCTGTTGTCTTTTTATATTTTACTTTGGGGTCCTGCATATAGACGTTTTGGATGGCCTCTTTTCATTCAAGTTGAAAAGGAAAAATCTAGGGCCTAGAGTGAACAGGTCTAGATTTCTTTGACCAACTTCACTGCCTATTAGCTATGGAATGTGGACAAGTTGTTGGTCTTCAGCTTACTTACTAAAACATGGGAAATATTGGGGGAGGCTATGCACGTGTAGGGGTAGAGGGTATATGGGAAATCTATGTACCTACCTCTCAGTTTTGTTGTAAGTCTGAAACTGCTCTAAAAATAATTGTCTGAAGAATGGGGGAAATAACTACTTTGCAGCATTATTAAAAACGTTAAATGGGATGAAGATAAAGGACATATATTAGATACCTAAGAAGTTGAAGCCATTAGTTTTGACTATTATTCCAACTCTAAGCTGCTCTTTTCTCCTCTAGGGTATGTCCAGATCTGGAGGTGAGTAAGACCTTCCCCCTATGAGGGTCTCCTCATCCTTAGATTGGTACATGGCATCACACCTAGTTATAAGCTCTCAAGGCTAATCTTTGCATTTCCAATTTATGTTAATAATAATATTAATAATTACAATGACCCTTTCTTGGTCACCTGCTCTCTACCAGGCCTTTTGCTAGCAGCTGCATAAATTAATACAGCCAATAACCCTATAATTAAGGGTACAGTTCTTAAAACATTTTATTCACAATTATTTTTTAAATTTTTGTTTATTTTTGGATGCATTGGGTCTTTTGTTGCTGCGCACGGGCTTTCTCTAGTTGCAGCGAGCAGGAGCTACTCTTCGTTGTGGTGCGCGGCCTTCTCATTGCGGTGGCCTCTCTTGTTGCGGAGCACAGGTTCCAGGCACGCTTCAGTAGTTGTAGCATGCAGGCTCAGTAGTTGTGGCTCGCGGGCTCCAGAGCACAGGCTCAGTAGTTGTGGAGCACGGACTTAGTTGCTCCGCGGCATGTGGGATCTTCCCAGACCAGGGCTCAAACCCATGTCCCCTGCATTGGCAGGCGGATTCTTAGCCACTGCGCCACCAGGGAAGCCCCACAATTATTTTTGATTTCTTTATCATAGACAGCAAAACTGAAAAGTTAAATGACTTGTTCTAAATCGTCTCACATAATCAAAACATATACAGAATTCTTTTTTGTGTCTCAGCCATATGCTGGGCATCATACAAAAGAAATCGATGAGAGATAATTTCTGTCATTAAGAATTTACTGCTTAAAGGAGGCAAATCAATATCTTATGTCACTGAGGACAGGCCCATAATTATGAGCTGCGACAGCCAGAGTCAATCTTGCAGAAGAAGAAAGAAAGAAAGAAAAAAGAATATGTAAAACCTCCATTAAGAGGAATCTAACTAATTGTAGCAGTCAAATAACAAGGCTCCTTTTTCCTCTGCTTCCCCTGCCCTCATTTTCTACTCTGTATTTTAAAACAAAGGAACAAATGACAACAAAACTTCCTATCAGGGATGTAGATGATGTTGTTGATGTTGATTTGAATTCCAAGGATGTGCTGGTGGGTGGTTGTCTCAGGGGGATAGTGACTGACATTATGTTGTCCACAGACAGAGGCAAGCAATATAAATTCCTTTCCTTAAATGATACAAGCAAGAATTTAGCTCTAAGAAACTTGCTGCACAGAGCAGGAGATCCTGCAGTGAGCTCGTGGTAGATGCAGCTTCCTTACCCACTTCCCCACCACACCCCCCATCCCCTGTATTTCCTACACCAGGCCACACAACCAAGGACATCACCACATGGGGCTGATGATTTGCTCAGGCCCTTCCAGACTGTATGGTGGGCCTTCCCAAGTTGACGGGGTTGGAGGTGGGAGTGTCTTTATTCCTCTGTGGCATTTCTTGACAGCTGTGAGAGAGGAAAGTAGCAATGCTGGCCAGAGCCAATTATTATTCAATTGTATCAACAGCAAATTATTATTCAACTGTATCAGGGTAGGAATGCATTTTGCCCTAGGGATATTTCCATCCCTTTCTCTTCAGGCTAGGAGCTAGTATGAGCCAGTTTTGCACATTGCTGGGTGAAGGATGCAGATTGTATTAAAGATTGTATTGAAGATTATAATGCAGATCAATCCAGGAATCTCTGACATCTGATCATCCCAAGCGGGCTCACGCTTTCATTTTGCCTGTAGTCCAGTCCTCACTGTTAGGACCAGCAGTATCCAGGACTGGAAGATACAGTTGCATAGGTTATGGACTGCACAGCTCTAAAGGACCCACGGTTTTATGATGGCCCTGGATTCTGCTCAGTCTCCTATCCTTTTGCCTTGCTAGTGATCACTGTTCAATGATCAAGAATATTCAGGATAACGTTGCAAGATCTCAGTAATCAAAAAAGAGTAAGCTCTATTTTCTATTTTATTCAGTTAGAAAATGGACAAACACAAATAAATATCACATTCTAAGATTTTTGAAATAAGATGTAAAAGAAAAAGTATCTCTACTTAATAAAAAATTTTGATTCCACAAATTCCATTTATTATGGATTTTGCAAACAACAATTTATATATCCTATTGTAATTACAGCAAAGAAAAATAGACTTATCTCTTGCCTACCTTCTAACTTTATCACACTTTCCACTTGGGAAAATAGTTTTATGAGGTTTTCATTTCAGTAAGAATTGACTTTTAATATCTAATATGCGAATGAAAAACCTATTAGCAGAAAGAGAATAGTGGTGGGAGGTTAATTTGTAATCTGTGCCTATCCCCAGATAATTCAGGAAGGTATGAATAAAGATTATACAGGGTACATGCAATATTAATACATTTTAAGGAGAAATGTAGATTGGATTGAATTAAAAAGGGTTCAGGTATGCCTGTCTTCAGTCGAGATTGAGTATAAACTCTCTCACTAGATTCCTGTTAGATTAGCTGAAGCAGCAATGTCTTTGATTCCAAAATATGAGTGGTAATTATCTCATACTTATTTATTTGAAAGCCTGCAGCAAAAACAGAGGTTAATGCCTTTTGCAGTTCACAAAAGACTAGGATTGAATTGGAATTACCTTGTTTACTACAGCGCTTTCTTAAGAACACAAGATTTCCACATAGGATGACAATTTTTTCAGCGTTCTCAAATTCACATTACACGAACTATTAATATCAGTATCTCTCACCATTTCTTCTTCCACTGAGAGGACTCCTGTGAAATCAGCTCCTCATCTAAGCAAGGGAAAGATTCAAGGACTGAACACCTTGAGTGGGAGGAAATGACAATTGAACCAACTAGCCATTTTACAACCTCCCTCTAGTTTGAAGACAGTGTTTTGTTGTAGCTGCTTTATGCTTGGAATTTTTTTACAAATGGTAATAATTATTCTATAATTACATTAAATGCCAGCTTCCCTGATCTTTCTTGAACTCTGTAAAACTGCAGAGCAATTCACCTAGGTGATGATGAACTTTCTAAATTAGACTCAATATACTGATTTAATGTGGATACAGCTAAAGCCCACTGGGGGCAGCTGATTACTTATGGTTACAAATGTTAACAAAATGAACAAGGAGGGTTTTAGTAATTCTCTCTCTCTCTTTCACACACACACACACATTTCATTAGCTAAATTGCTGCTCAAGTATAACTTCAAAATGATAAAATCATAACTCTTACATAAATTGAACAGAAATCAAATATTTTCTTTGTCTCTATACTTAAAGGGGGAATCAATAAGATGTTACCGGAGAATTCGAAGATCAGGCAATCAGGAATGTGGAAATGAATTTGCTAATAGATGCAAAGAGGGTTGAGGCAATAAAATGTAATCTTTGGGGTAACCTTTTCTATAGGTCCAAAATCATTTGTATACCTAGCAAATAAAATTTATTTACATTGCTATGGGTAAGAATCGTGTGCATTACTCTCAATTTTCTACATCTTCATTCTACTACTACAGAGTTCCAAAATAGCCCAGTCAATAGAAACCATCCAAAGGAGAAACTCCTGTAGAATCCAGTAATCCCTGGAGGTCAGCCAGACAATGTCCCACACACCCAGGGTGAACACCCAGCCATCTCCTTTGCCCACTTTTAAGAATTTGACCATTTTTTTCCTGACAGTCAGCTAAAGTCAACTGGTTATACTTCTGTTTCAGAGGAAGAGAAAAGGTAGGGTAGCTGGAGAGAAATCAAGTGGATCATTCAAATTCACCCAAGCAAGGGCTAAATAAAGTCAAGGCCAAAATTCAGGAACATTAGAATCCTGGAAATTAAGAGCTAGAAGGGACTTTAGGTATGACCCAAGACTTTCATTTTAAAGAAAATATGTCTGAGACTGCCTTCTTGGCAGTGGAAGAAATGTTAAACCACTTTGCTCAGATGCATTATGTTTTGTGGAGTCTGTCTCTGGAAATACCTCTCTTCCTTGGTGTAAAGAATCTCCTTTCTACATTCCCTCCTCCCTCCTTCACACCCTGTGCTACCCCTGAGATATTTCCCTTTGTATTTGGGAGTAATCAGAATTAAAATACACAGAAAAAAATTGTATATCAGGGTAATATTTCTTTTTAATCATTAATACATGTTCTAAAATTGTTTTCTACTGGAGGGATGGGGCATTTAAAATGGGATTTAAAGTAAATGTTATTTCAGGGCTTCCCTGGTGGTGCAGTGATTAAGAATCCGCCTGCCAATGCAGGGGACGCGGGTTCAAGCCCTGGTCCTGGAAGATCCCGCATGCCATGGAGCAACTAAGCCCGTGTGCCACAACTACTGAGCCTGCGCTCTAGAGCCCGTGAGCCACAACTACTGAGCCCATGTACCTAGAGCTCGTGCTCCACAACAAGAGAAGCCACCGCAATGAGAAGCCTGCGCACCGCAACGAAGAGTAGCCCCTGCTCGCCTCAACTAGAGAAAGCCCTCATGCAGCAACAAAGACCCAACGCAGCCAAAAAAAAAAAAAAAAAAAAAATTAATTCATTAATTTAAAAAAAATAATAAAGTAAATGTTATTTCAAATAAATGATATGGGATAATACAGGAAAATAGCTTCATAGGTGGGAAATAGGGTCCAAATGTCAAGCTACTTCTTTGACCAGAAGAGTTGAAAACCTCTGCACCTCATAGAACTAGAGGATGAGGGGGTCCCCACTCTCCACTCTGGTCCTCACTCATTGGAATATCTTTGCTGGGTTGGCAGTCTAGCATCCTCTGTACCCTAAACAGAGCCACTAATCCCCCCAAACTGTTACATGCTTGGAAAGAACAAAGCATCCCCCCCAAACAAAATATCCCATTTTCATTTCTGTTTTGTTTTGTTAATTTCAAAGTGTATACTTTAAAAAGTCATCCTTTTCTAGGGCTTTTAATGTATAACTAACTCATTCAGACCAGGGGTAGAGTCTATATTATCAATTCCTACACATTTAACATTGATAACATTGACAACATTAACAACACAGGGTAGTGTTGCTCTGTGTCATTAGCTACATGCTATCTAATTGGTAGATTAAAGATACTTATTAGTTATTACATTGATGCCAGTAGGAATAAACAGCTTCTCCAAATTTATAGCTCATAAAAAGTCAGATTCTGATTACTGTAATTATTCCTTTCAAAATGTAAAGTATGTGAATTATTCACATTAATGAGAGAAAAACCAGAAAGGAAGCAGGGAAAGAAATGAATCTTATTTGCCATCTTGTCTTTGTCTTCAGTTCTTAGGCTAAATAGCTATTATTTCATTTCATTAAGTTCAGCTCATTTCTGTCAATACTGTAGAGATGTGTATGGAATGAAAAAAAAGCTGCATTGTCACCTTCCAATTCAACCTGGAAATTTCATAAAGAAAAATATTTATGTAAATGTAGAGTTCCGAAGGAGCTGATACCTGTCATTGTGCTTCTTGGGCGTTTGGAATGTTTTATTCTGAACACTTCTCATTTTGTCTGCACACCCCCATCCCACCCCCTACATAATAATCATTAAAAGCCACAAAGACTTGAAGCCTGCCTTTGTGTCACAGCATTCACCATTCTATTACCTTGCTTTTGAAGAGAGATTTTTGTTGGCCTAGCGCTTTCCACAATAGACTCTCCTTTGAGCTTCACCACTGCCCTGCCTGGGAGATAAGGCAGGTACTGCTAATTCCCTGTCAAGGCAGAAACTGAGCTGTTCAGGGACTGTGGAGGCCACATTTCTGAGAAATAGTAGAGCCAGAAGTTCCGGCCCATTCTTAGTCCACACCCTATGCTCCTTTTTTTTTTTTTTTTTTTTTTTTTAATCTACAGTCTCTATTACTAGAAAGTGTCATTGAAATATGAAATAGTTAAATTACAAATAAGTATTTGTGATTGTTAACAGCATTATCTAGCTTTGGTTTTTATGATAACTTCCAGGGATCAATACTTTCTAACCCTGTGCTCTCCTTTGAAAACAATATAGTTGTTGGACCCCCAAACTTAATGAGGCTCACAAAAATGGAATGAATCCTAATAAAGAACACCTTCTGCACAGAAGAATGAAATTTGTTCCAAATTTAATTAATAAATGCAAATAGATGTCCTTCAGTTCTTAAGGGGACTCATATAAGAAAGACAATGAAGCAAGGCTTTTTTTTGGTCTGTGAAGAAATAAGCCTGATTCAAAGACAACAAAGATATAAAGTGGAACAAAAAATGTGCACTTAACATTGTTCAGATAATAGAAATGTCATATGTTGGATTCAGAACAGAGGAAACCTTAGCATATTAGGAAACCAACACAACTATTTTCTCTTCTCCATCACATTTGAGTTAATAAGAAATGATTACCATCAGACATCAGACTGACAATCATGCACAAATTGCTCTTGACTGCTCAGCAGGGGCAAAGTGATGAAATTTTATGATGCAGGATGGAAAGACCTCTATTAGGACACAGAGTAAGGTTGCTGGGGCAACCCTCTCCCATTGCTTTCACTTCCAAAGATGAAAATTCTATTTATCTGAAAGGTCCCTGGACAAACAACCTAATTACCTTCTGGGGAGTCCAGTCTCAGGAGTAGTTACTTGTGTCTCAAACCCAGAATCAACAGCTTTCTGGCTTTCAGAATTGCCTTTTTCAGAGTATTTCCTTTGCCTGTATATGAAGCATCAAAGCACATTGCCCGGCATACAGTGCTTAAATGAAAATATTGTTAAATGATTACATTTTACTGTCAAAATTATGAATTCACATTTTAATTTTGCCTATTAACTCTGTCCTTTGCCTCATCTTGAGGAAATTGTGTTTGTTTAGGTTCTTGCAAATGCAAAGAACAGAAATAGACTCAGCTTATCTTCTTTAATGAGATACATGGAGTAGTATAGAAAACTGGGTGCTGTCTCAAAAACACAGCCAGAGATCACAGAGACATGGGACGCCATTCAGCGCCTGCAGCGTACAACACCAGCTCTAACTGTTTGACAGTATCTTGAGGGCAAGAACGGAAATTATTTCTGGGCCAAGTTTCTGTTTCAGTCCCTGCATCTGCTTTTCCCTTCAACTGCTTCTTTTTGCTATTTGATATCAACTTATTTCTTCCCTCTCCTGCTCTTCATGTGCTCTACTTATTCGTGTCTTCTGCTTGCTGCTGGTGTTGGTGCTTCACAGCTCCTGCTCACTGCCTTCGTGGTCTGTCTCTGCATGCCTGGATCACTCTGTACTCTACTGACTTGGTAGATCTCTCATTCAAACTCCCCAAAGGAGAATCTATCCAAGGTTGCTAGTCCTTGTCCATATAGCAGGTCCTTTTTGTGGAAAACTCTCGTGCTACGTACCTTGAGGACTCCTGGCCAGCTCACAGATGACTGAGACCTAGCCTTGGTCCAGTCTGCTGGGCCAGCGTAACAACAACATACAATACCAAGATGGTGACCTATATGAAGGGAAACATTCAGAAGAGAGAATGGAGTGGGTTCAGCACTTGGATATCTCAGAAGAGGTCAGTGAGATCTGCAGGTATAGAATGTCTTCTTAAAAATTCTTCAATCCCAAAATCTATGACTTCAAAATTTTGACAAAGACAGAGATGAGGCTAAACCAATTTGACATGATACTTCAGATACTTGGATTGGACTTTTTACCAAAACATGAACTAGACACTGAAGAAGGAAAGAGCTCATGGACATTGGCTCCCTGCAGTAAAGAAGTGGGCACTCCAGAAAAAAATTCAAATGGAGTTTTTGTTACTTGTTTCCATGTGCAGCGGGATGACCTCAGTATTCATGTACTCAATTCAACTGGCAATTAATCAGATTGTCAGCAAGCTGCAGTACCCGGTAAGATGGCATGATATAGGCATAGAGTAGGTCCATAAACTCTCAAAAATGCACCACTAAGGCCAAGGCGTGAATTCATCTCAGACACGTGCTTCTGAGCATTTGTTTGTACCTACACTCACATATACTAAGGATACCAGACAGTTTCAATAAAAATGGGTTTATTAATAAAAATTGGTTGACCAAAAGTGCACACATATGATATGGGACATTTACTAATCGGTATAGTCTAATCTCATATGTTACATTGAGTTGTGCAGCTTTTCATCATTTCAAAAATTCTCCCCCAAACTCATCTTTTGCTTCTAAACAAGGAAAATGTATTTATTTTTTAAAATAAAGGTCACATCTTACAGAATCCACATTAAACCTATCGTAGTCATTGATCCATAGATTACCCATGACACTAAAAGTTTTTCCTTCACAGGCCTTTAACATTGAAGTTGAAATAAAATATTAACCTGGTTTTTAAAATTTTGTAGTAGCAGTTTCTTTGCTGAAAAAAAACAAAACAAAACACATTTCTGCCTAACAAGAGGTATTGTTCCATCCTGGGAAGTAAAACATCATGTCCAAGGCACTGATTTCCTTATCAAAAAGATGAAGAAAATTCTTCATTTCTGGTGACAGCATTCAGAATTGAATTATTTCATCAAAATAGGGTGATTTCTCAAAGTGCTCAGAACATAATATACTGACTTTTCAAAAGGAAATCACCTCACTCTGTATTTGTAGGTTCTTGTGTCAATGCTATTAGAAATATTATATTGAACGTCAGAACTCTAAAAAAATTGTTTTAAGACATAAATATTACTTATATCCCCAAACATTTGTTATTACTTTCCCCAGGAATTTAAAACCAAATTATATTGTTAAATTCATGACCAAAAATAAAATTTTAAAGGGCACTGGAAGATACTAGGAAGATGAAATTTAGACAAATGCTGTTTAAATCATGAACCTATAAAAAGATGTTCAGCACTACTGAGCACTTCTGCATTGCCAAGCTGACAGAAATGGATGCTACTTGGAAATCAAACCTACAGTTGCCAACTATAATAGGTTGAATGGTGGCCCTTGCAAAGATTCTAATCCCCTGAACCTGTAAATGTGACCTTTTTTTGGAAAAAAAGATCTTTGCAGATGTGATTAAGTTAAGGATCTAGAGAAGAGCAGATCATCCTAGATCATTGGAGTGGGCCCTATGTCCAATGACAAGTGTCCTTGTAAGAGACACACAGATTAGAGATACAGAGAGAACAGTGAAGACGCAGGCGTAGATTGGAGTGATGCAGCCACAAGCCAAGAAATGCAGTGGCCAGAGGCTGGAAGAGGCAAAAAAGGATTCTCCTCTAGAGCATCCAGAGCAAGTGCGGCTCTGTGGCTGTCTTGACTTCTGACTTATAGCTTCCAGAACTGTGAAAGAACACATTTAAAATGGGTTTTTAATAAATAATAATAATAGAAAAGAACACATTTCTGTTGTTTTAAGTCACCTAGTTGAAGAAGCAGGACATTCAGAGCTTGGAAATGGAAAGCTTAAAGGAAACAGGACGACTACTTCAAAACTAAACTTTCCAGGGTCTCCGCACGTGTTGCACCCTGTCCTCAGACTATCCCTCCCTAACTTCTTTATTTGACTATCTCCTACTTTTCCTTCAAAACTCTACTCAAGTGCCACTTCCTCTGAAAAGACTTCCATACCCAAACCTGGCTTCAGTGTCCTGCCATGTGCTTATATAACAATTTCTAATTGCTTACCATATCACATTGTAATTGCATTATGATTGACTTGTCTACCTATATCACTAGACTACACCTCCTGAGGGTGGGGCTACATTCTATATCATTAGCTTTATATTTCCAACACTCAGCACTATCCCTGGGACAAAGTGACCACTCAGTAAAGGTTCTTTGATTAATGGAATGAATGAATTTGGAGGTCTACTATGCTGAAAAGTTTTGCATTTTATTCTTCATGGTGGTGTGCTTTCTGAAAGCAGGATTATGGCCGAAGGATAGATAATGATATTCCAACACCGGTAGTGAAACGGAGCAGGACCCTATGGTCCTTGCCCCCTATGTCCTCAGCCTGACTTTTGTTTGTGGAACAACTTTAGCCAAAGAATAACGTTAATCAGAGAAGAGAGAAAATGCAGAAACAAAGGAAAACAGTCCAACAAGACTAAATAATAATAGTTTAGTCATTAAGCATATTTAAGGACTTTTAGTTCCTTCTCACGGGCTCTAGATAATATTCTGAGCCATATCCTGTGAGCTAGCTTGTAGATATTGAAACTCCTACCAGGTGGAAGAAGTTAACTGTATGATGACCAGACTGTAGTCGTGACATAAGCTGCCACAATTCCAAGAATTGGCCTCAAGGAAATGGGAACAAGCCGACCCTGGAACTGAAGATTAACTGTACTTAAAACAGTCAAGATGTTGCTGATCAGACCACTGCATGACCAATTTCAAGATGACTGTCAGAGCTGACTGTGCTTTTTATACCTGTAGCTCCCTCCCTCCACCTATAAAAGCTCTTGCCTACTGATTGTCACGGGGTCGGGGGGTGGATCGGCCTTTGGAAAGGAGTCTGCCCTCCCCACCCCACCCCACCCCAGTTGCCAGCATCCAAAATAAAGCAAACTTTCCTTTCCACCAACCTTGTCTCTTTATTGGCTTTTGAGTGGCGAGCAGCCTCTACTTCCAGTTACAGTAGGAACATCCTACAGATGGGATATGCTGACCAACTTTTAAGTAAACTCTATGAGGTGGTACGTACCCATCATTGGAAGTGCCCTAAGAGGGTCCTGACACCAGAGATAGTATTGATGTAATTCTCTGCATTGTTTAGATGGTGGAGCAAAATATGCTCTAGGGACTGTTCCTGCCCTAAGATATTGTCAATTCCCAGATCCTAGAATTCCTGGAAAAGAACTTGTGATGTTTAGTTTTAGTGATATAATTCCACTAAACTTAAAGTTTTGACCACTGTTGACTGTTGACAGTGTTTGCTACCACTAGAATTACCTAGGTGAATAAGATCCAGTCCATCCTCTCAAGAATCTTATGCTACCGTAAGCAGGAAGGTGAAAATGTTGCTTATGACTCATATAACAAACAAAATACTTGAGTGTTCACAGGAGAAAAGGTCATATCTAATAGAAGAGTATCATAGGAAGTGGGATGAAGTAGGTGGCCTTTGAAAAGGACTTTGAACCATAGCTAGGATTTTGAAAGACCATAGGAGCAAAATCTTTTTATGGCCTGATGTTTCATATTTAGTTGTTTCATGTTTGCTAATTATTTATTAACATCCAGCTTACTTTATAAACTTTTTTTGGAGAGTTAACCCTACATATTCCTCAGCTTTAGTCATTGTAATGTAATGACATTTAGTTTGTAAGTACCCATTCATTGGCTCTGAAGTGAGACAAGACCAGAAATTCCAGTCAGAAAGAAATCTTCCCCATAGGGTCCAAGTGGTCTATCATTAATTCTTCAAATTCCATTGTTGTAGATTCATTCCTTTAACTTTCATCAGTATAGTATATATTACCTCTCCCACTCCTAATAGTCATACTTTTTATTTGTGATGTTTCTGATTTTTTTCTTTATCAGTCTTACTGTAAATTGTCTATTATTTTAATCTTCCCAGAGAGATATTTTGCTTTGTTGATCTTCTATATTTTTTAATCAATCCCTGCTCCTATTTAAAAAATACATTTCATCCTATTTTCTTTGGTTTTATTCTTTTTTAATGTAACTTCTGGATATGAACACTTAGCTCATTTATTTTCTGTTTTTTTTTTTCTTTTCTGATATAAGTATGCTCTGTGGGGTGAAGGGATGTGTCCAGAAACAAGAGGATAGAGGATGCTCAAAATGTTCTCTGTTCTATTCCACAGTGTCTTTTGAGGGCTAGCCCTGCTGCTTGCAGAAAAGTTTGCTAACACAATGCACTAGTATGACTTTTCTGATCCTTTATATATTTGCATTTGCAGGGTTTATACTTACTCACAGACTCTTTTTTGTTCTTAGTAAATATCTACATTTCATAAGCTGCCTAGAGGAGATTGTGTAGTGCTAATTACTACCTCATATTCTGAACAGCAAGTTGTGGGGACCTAAAAGACATGACATTAAAATGTTTTCTCCAGAGGATATACCTTCTTCATCAAAAGTAAAACTCTTCCCACATAATGTATACAGATTACTAAGTACCAGCATTATTTTCACTAAAAATTAAAGACTGGTGGGAAGAAATATAAACAATGACCTGTACCCATTCTAAAAACCATTGTAGTTTTCTGTTACACAATATTGCCTAATCTAGATTTTACGTTATTTTAAAGAACTGAGGAGGGCTTCCCTGGTGGCGCAGTGGTTGAGAATCTGCCTGCTAATGCAGGGGACACGGGTTCGAGCCCTGGTCTGGGAAGATCCCACATGCCGCGGAGGAACTAGGCCCATGAGACACAACTACTTAGCCTGCGCATCTGGAGCCTGTGCTCCGCAACAAGAGAGTCCGCGATAGTGAGAGGCCCGCAAACCGCGATGAAGAGTGGCCCCTGCTTGCCACAACTAGAGAAAGCCCTCGCACAGAAACGAAGACCCAACACAGCCAAAAATAAATACAAAAATAAATAAAATAATAATAATAAAAAAGAAGGATCACCATCCATTGTTTAAAAAAAAAAAAGAACTGAGTAAATGGAGACGAGTTGTAATAAATAGAGTGATTCATGTCATTCATCTATCAAGAAATTAGTGTTTTTCTTTAGCATCTAACAAGTTACTGAGCTAGGTTCTAAGGAGATAAAAAAGATTTATAAGCTACAATCTCTGTTTTGAGATATTTATTGCCCCATATAGTAACTAAAATGTTATTTGAAGTAAATATGACATAGATAGAAAGTGACAAATGTCAAGTGGGAATATGGATAAGTGCTCTGTGAGTTCACTGCTGAGAGTTACCCTGTCCCCCTTGGTTCTTATGATATTTTTTATCCAGTGTCTAAGGTCTTTGGGGTCCTGGTTACATAGCACTTGGTTCAGCTCTCTTGAATCACTTCTCTTTTAATAACACTGAAAAAAAAAACCACACCTTATTTTTATTTCAGATGCAACAACATGAAGTTGGAACAGCTTAAGCTATCACTTATGGTGGCTTTTGAAATGAATAAGCCATAAATATTTCTCTAGAGCTATCATAACCATTAGGAACCATAAGCAAACAAAAACCCAAATCAATAGTTAACAACACAGTGAAATAATGTCTTGTTTCTTCTTTCGAGAGGAGACTACACAGAACACTTCATTCTCTCTAATCTGCTCTAACCCCATCATATACCATCGTTTGTGATACTAACAATTACAACAAGGCAACACAGCATGCTGATCAGCTCCTGCCTTCCAGAGGCACTCAGCTGGTACATACAGCATGAGTTATGGCTCGTAGAGACATTGCCTATTATCTGTAATCAGTTTTAGTCTGATGATATTCTCCAAATGCATTTTTCTTTTCCAATAAATGATAAATTATAAGGCTATTGCCTGGCAAAGAGAGAGTCATTTTTCCCCAGCCAAAGATTTATTTCCCTGCCAAGTTGTTTTTGAATCTTGAATGTCACTTTCAGCTGTTTCCAATTCTCTAAACAAGTATCGGCCAATCACCCAGACATGTGAGGGGCAATGCTTGAGTGTGTAGTTATTTAATGGGAAATGTTGCCATCAGAATTGAAGAGATGGTCTGTCAAAATCTGAGAGGGTGGCAAGAAGGAATTAGGAGATGGAAGGGGGGTCAAAAAAGGAAGGAGGAGGAAAAAATAAAGAGACACAATGAAGTAGAAAATTTCACAGGTAATAAAATCTCATCAAATTGGGATAAATAATAAACTATAAAAAATATAGTTTTTCAAATGAGGCTAAAGTCTTTGAACTATCCTTGGAAAAGGATTTCCTAAGTATAGAAAAACCGTAAACAAGATTGCAAAGAGGCTAGTTAATCTACATCTAAAAATTCCTTACGTCTTTTAGTAGTGTCTATTTACAAAAGCAAAGAGATTTCCTGTTCTCTTTTCCACCAAAGCAGCTTCAGTGAGTCTCACTTAAACCTTCATTAAGCACAGATTTTGTCACTGCACTACAGACTAGAATTGAATTTAAAATATTGCATAATTCAGGCTTCCTACTACCAAATTGCTTTAAATTAGTGATCTGTTAACTAGATTAGGACTAATATGTTAATAATTACTAATTTGTAGTTCTACATTATTACTTTGCCCAGCAACTTGCTGATGACGAGTAACAATATAGGTAGAATAAGGACTTCCAGATATTTACAGGGACTAGGCAGGGATTCTTTGATTGCAGATGCATGCCTGGACATCAGTGTCCTAAATATCTGCTCACTTAGGTTCCATGAACCCAGCATTGCCATAATTAGTGATGTTGAGCATCTTTTCATGTGCCTCTTGGCCACATGTATGTCTTCTTTGAGAAATGTCTGTGTAGGTCTTCTGCCCATTTTTTGGTTGGGTTGGGTTTTTTTTGATATTCAGCTGCATGAGCTGTTTGTACAGTATATTTTGGAGATTAATCCTTCATCAGTTGCTTCATTTGCAAATATTTTCTCCCATTCTGAGGGTTGTCTTTTCATCTTGTTTATGGTTTCCTTTGCTGTGCAAAAGCTTTTAAGTTTAATTAGGTCCCATTCATTTATTTTTGTTTTTGTTTTCATTACTCCAGGAGGTGGATCAAAAAATATCTTGCTGCGATTTATGTCAAAGAGTGTTCTGCCTGTGTTTTCCTCTAAGAGTTTTATAGTGTCTGGCCTCACATTTAGGTCTCTAATCCATTTTGAGTTTATTTTTGTGTATGGTGTTAGGGAGTGTTCTAATTTCATTCTTTTACATGTAGCTGTCCAGTTTTCCCAGCACCACTTATTGAAGAGGCTGTCTTTTCTCCATTGTATATTCTTGCCTCCTTTGTCATAGATTAGTTGACCATAGGTGCATGGGTTTATCTCTGGGCTTTCTATCCTATTCCAGTGATAATGATTTCTTCTATGTCTATGTTTTCTTCTAGGAATTTTATGGTTTCATGTCTCACGTATTCAAGTATTTACTCTATTTTGAGTTAATATTTGTGTATGATGTCAGATAGTGGTCTAGTTCCATTCTTTTGCATTTGGCTGTCCAGTTTTCCCAACACCATTTATTGAAGAGACTGTCCCTTCCCCAGTGTATGTTCTTTGCTCCTTTGTCATAAATTAATTATCCATTTATGTGTGGGCTTATTTCTGGGCTCTCAATTCTGTTCTATGGATCTGTGTGTCTGTTTTTGTGCCAATATCAATCTGCTTTGATAACTATACATTTGTAGCATAGTTTGGAATCAGGGAACATGATACCTCCAGCTTTGTTTTGCTTTCTCAAGTTTTTTTGTCTACTTGGGATTTTTTTGGTCATTCCATACAATTTTTAGAATTATCTGTTCTAGTTCTGTGAAATATGCCATTGGAATTTTGATAGGAATTGCATTGACTCTAAGATTGCTTTGGGTAGTATAGGCATTTTAACAGTATTAATTCTTCCAAACCATAAACACAGAATAAATTTAACTAAGGTGGTGAAAGACCTGTACACTGAAAACTATTACAAGACACTGGTGAAATAAATGGAAGAAGACACAATTTTAATATATTATGCTTTCATTTTCATTTAGTTCAAAATATTACTTAATTTCTCTTCAGAATTCCTTGACCCCTGTGTTAATTAGATGTGTGTTGTTTAATCTCCACGTATTTTGGGATTTTCCAGTTATCTTTTATTATTGATTTCTAGTTTAATTCCATTGTTGTCTGAGAGTAGACATTATATGTTTTCTGTTCTTTAAAATTGTAAAGGTGTGTTTTATGGCTCAGAATGTGGTCTGTCTTGGTGAATGTTTCACGTGCACTTGAGAAGAATGTATATTCTGCCATTGTTGGATGAAGCAGTCTATAGATGTCAATTATATCCAGTTGATTGATGGTGCTGTTGAATTCAACTATGTCCTTACTGATTTTCTGCCTCCTGGATCTGTCCATTTCTGATAGAGGGATGTTGAAGTCTGCAACTATGGTAGTAGGTTTTTCTATTTCTCTTTTCAATTCTATTAGTTTTTGCCTCACATACTTTGATGCTCTGTTGCCAGGTGTATACATGTTAAGGATTGTTATGTGTTTTTGAAGAATTGACCTCTTTTAGCATTATGTAATGTCCTTCTTTATCCCTGATAACTTACCTTGATTTAAAGTCTGCTCTGTCTGAAATTAACATTATATACATAACATTTTTTTCCTCCCTTCTTGCTCCTCTTCCTCCTTCTTTTTCTTCTTCCAGATGTATAAATTGTGTAGTCTATCAACACAGTATCTTTGTTTTGGCACGAACTAAAATGAAAAATTATTATCTGTAAGAAACTTCAAGCCTTAATCTTATTACCTCTGTGATCCAAGTCTCCAGTTTTCTCCTTAAAGCCAACAGCAGTAACTCCACTACAGAATTCACAATTATAACTATTTTTAGAGGAGAAATGATAGAAAAACAGACCAACAGTTGTATTAGTAGAAAACTGTTCTCCCTATCCTCCCCACCACCACCCCAGGAGATTTCTGAATAACCCAGTAGAGCTACCACTTTGTCACATCAAACCCAAAAGGCCAGAAGGGTCAGGATACCAATGCACTGGGAGCATTAAAATGTCACTGGAAATGTAACAAAATAAAAAGCTTTTGTATTTAGCAAAACTCCTCTCAAGGAAGAGTTAGCAGTATGTGTTCAGATAGAATGGTGGTGGTAGTAACATGGGTAGGGGTTAAGGGACGGGCCCCCAAAGCACATGCTTGAATAACAATTGAGGGTTGCTAGGTCATCTTCTGAGATTTGTAGGTAGGTAAATTGTAAGACTTTGGTTTTTCTGAATAAAAAATGGGAGTTTGTGATCAGAGCTGAATTGCCTAAGACTAGTGGTTCTCAAACTTCAGCATATATCAGAATTATCTAAAGGCTCATTAAAACATATTGCTGGGCCTCACTCAGAATTTTTGACTCAGTGGGTCTGGAGTGAGGTCCAAGAATCTGAATTTCTAACAAGTTCTCAGGGGAGGCTGATGCCGCTGATCTTGGGGACCACACTTTGAAAACCATTGCCCTAAACCAGAGACAAGACACTAATCACTGGCACTGTAGCCCTACTTCCTACTCCTTCTCCCACCTAAAAATAAATATTGGGAAAAAAGTAAAGACAATCAGCTTGAAGTATGTCATGTTATTAGCATGTTTGGTGTCCCTAATGATTAACTTGCACAGAGCACTTGCATGCCTTGATCCAGCCATGACTACAAACTAATAAATAACAAAGCCACTACTTCCTTGTGTCTTCACCCTCTCACCTATATTTTCCCTGTGGTGTTGATCATAAAATGGCTTCCTTCCTACCACGCAGGAAAAGAGAAAGGGATTCAGGTACAAATATAAGAAAATATTTGACAAAATATTACTTTTATAATGTAACAATGTTGTGAGATATAAAAACACATTTTCTCTGTTTCAAAGATTGAATTTCATTAGTCTGTAGAACATGCTTCATTATACTGGTTAGTGATCTCTATTGAAAATAAGATTTCCAAATGCCATGCCAGCTTTCGTATTTCTGAGAAGAAGGTCCAAAAATATTCCATTACATTTCCCAATAAAAACTGTTCATTTTGGAGTAAAGTTGTAAAGATGATTGACCAGTCTACCCTTTTATTTATATTCTTTTTAAAATCTATCTCAAGCCATTACAGTGATTTGGCCCAAGCATTTCATTTTCAATAAACATTGAATTGCTTGACAGCCACAACTTTATTTTACTTAACTTTTAATCTGAGGATCCTAGCAAGTGCCTGGCACACAATAGGTGTTCAATTCGTTTCTGACAAATGATGCAAATTTGCATAATACTTTTGTAATTGAATTATAATCATACTGCAGGGATTCTGCCCATGTGACCCACTGCTTTACAGCCAGTCATTCAGCCAATCAGACCTCAAATCTTCAGAAAAATACAGAACCTGAGATAGAGCCACCCATGCAGTGCACATTAACAAAAAACCGGGTGATCTTGTGATTTGAGTGAGTGGTCAGTTGGATAGAATTCTGTTCTCTCTCACAATAAGGGGAAGAGATTTCATAATTCTCATAGTTATCCATGTTTTGTTGCCTGTATTCACAGCCCTTCTTTCATAGCACATGAATCTGGTCCATTTAGAACAGACATTTCCCTCAGAAAAGGCCCAAGTAATATATTTCCAGATGATAATCTTTTTATAAGATTTTGAAGTACATTTAAGAGCCAGGCATAATCAACTCACTTGATACATTTTCTACATTAAATGTTATCGAGTTGTTTCTTTTGATATTAAAAATGTGATTTTCATATCTGATAAAGATCATGTGTAATAGAGTCTGACTCTATTTCTGGTGTCTGACTGCTGACAGCTTTCAAGCCTCACCACTCTCCCCTGCCTTCTACACTCTGTGTAAGCTGATAAGGAAGCCCAGATACTCCCTCCTTTGGCACAGGTGGAATGTCAAACCACGCAGGCCCCAGTCTATGGGCATGGGAACCCTCATCACAGCCCATTCTCTAACACCATAAGCCCCAAGCCAGTCTCAGTTCCATGCTCTCTTAGGCAATTTTTGGACCTGCTTTTAAGCCTGTGCTGCTGTCCCTAGAAAGCCTGAGTATGTGAGTAATAAACCTTTTCCTACCTTCTTGGTGCATGTGTGGTATCATTAGTCTTGACATCTTGAAGCGAATTTTGGGTGGAAAAATTTTGGGTGTCTCACTCTGCAAAAAAGTATCAGGAATATGTAACTGGTATCTGGAAGATACAAAGAACTCTTACCTATTGGCTTGTCAAAGCCAATAAAAAGTGGACAAAGGAGTTAAACAATCACTTCAGAAAATAAGATACACAGATTGCACACACATGAGAAAATGCTCAGTATCATCAGTCAATAGGAAAACGTAAATAAACCATATAAGATATCACTACACATCTATTAAATGGCTAAAAAGATTTTAAATGGCAATTCCAAGTGCTAGTGAGGATGCAAAGCAATTGGAACTCTTGTACATTGC
The DNA here is from genome assembly GCF_028564815.1 of Eubalaena glacialis. Classification (NCBI taxonomy): domain Eukaryota; kingdom Metazoa; phylum Chordata; class Mammalia; order Artiodactyla; family Balaenidae; genus Eubalaena; species Eubalaena glacialis. Next base: position 66,213,190 of record NC_083731.1, on the reverse strand, counting down.
TGATGGAAATGTAAAATGGTACAGCCATTTTGGAAAACAGTTTGTTTCTTACAAAGTTAAACACTTACCATACAATCTAGCAATCCCACTTCTAGGTAAGAAAAATAAAACATATGCATACAAAAAACCTGTACACAGTCGTTTATAGTGGCTTTACTCATAATCTCCAAAAAATGCAAACAAACTAAATGCCCATCAACTGGTAAATGCCATGAACAACCAAATGCCCATGATCAAACAAACTTTGGTATACACATAGAATGAAATAGATACATGCAATAACATGGAGGAATTTTAAATGTGTTATGGTAAGTGAAAGAAGTCAGACTTCATAAAGCTACCTAATATATGGTGATACTTATAGGACATTCTGAAAAAGGTGTAACTATAGGGAGAAGAAAGAGATCAGTGGTTAGTTACCAGGGCCTGGGAGTATTGGAAGGAGATTGACTCCAAAGAGACAAAAGGGAATTTTGGAGAGTGATGGAAAATGTTCTGTATCTTTACTGTGGTGGTGATTACATGGTGTTTACATATGTCAAAATTTGTAAAAATGTACACAATAAAGAGTAATATTTACTGTATATAAATTGCTCCTCATAAACCTGGCTTTAAATAAATTGTGATTCTAATTAGTCAATGTCTTCAGCACCGTTATAGCCAACTTGTATGAAATGCATACTACCACTATTTCCAAATGTATTGAGATGTTTCTCTTCATCAAAACTGAGAAATGCAGGAACCAAATAAAATTCACAGGATTTTGTGTAGTGAAGACTTTAAAGACCAAAAATGTTTTCATTTCTTTGTTTGCCACCTCTTCTTCAACCTTTTTCCTTTTGCTGTTTCAGGCTAGTCTTAGTGAAGATTTAAATCCTATATTTTTAGACTGCTCACTGGAGATTAAGTAAATTCAGGGGTCAACATGAAAACATTCTAAATGGTTTGAGTTCACTTAACATTTTGCCTAATAATGTTTTTGCTCATATATCTTATCAATTAAGGGGTAATTTTAGATAAGTGAATATCATTAAGAGAAGTATTAAGCATGGATATTTAAGCACTTATATTGGCCAGAGAAGAATAATTTGATTAAATAATTTGGACAGATTCCCTCTCAATGTAATTCTGTGAGGGACAAAGGGGGAGAGCATCAGCTCCCCAGGGGATTGAATGGAATAGATAATCCTGTGGTCAAACAAGCAAGGAGAAGCACTTTACTAAAGATGGGGCTTTCTGTCTTCATTAGAAAAATTGAAGATGCTCTAAAGAACTCCATTAAAGATAATGGTGTCTTTTAGAAGAACTGTGTGCTTCATGGCTTAGGTACTTGATTAAATGGCTAATTCACCCTCTACTTATCTAATTGATCTTGTTTTCTCCTCCTTCACCCTGCCCTTAAGATATCAGAAGTAAATGACATGTAACCACTAGAAACTTCTTTCTCTTTACTTACCAGGTATTGTCAAACTGTATCTACTGCTATCACAGGTTCTCTTGATACCTGAAGATGATGAACTGTATTATGGGGGTGACCATATTTATATTGGGAGGACAGCTGCAAGCTGCTTTGTGGATGAGAATCCCTTCTTAAAATGTATTTGGCTATCATGGAGGAAAAAAAGAATTCCTCTATTACATTCACTTCTCTTTTTTTTTTTTTTCAAATAAAAGGCCCTTTACTATTATGGGCAAAAAGTGACTTACCCCTTAATCCATTTTCATGTTCCCCACAGAGCCCCCATAGGGAAGCTTCATCTCAAGAGAGGAGTGAGGGGTAACCATGAGCAAGCACAGCAGATGAGTGGCAGTTTCAAAGGGGTCTTGAAAATAGACCATTATCCATCCCTGTCCTCATGAAATGTGATAGAGGAGCGGTTTTCAGTCACTCTTCTATTGCCACACATATGCTTGATAACATTTATATATGTGACATAGTCACTAATTCATTCTGGATTAGAATGTATCCATTCAGCACCTACTATTTACCAGGCAGTCTTCTAGACATTAGCGGTACAACAGTGAACAAATAGACAATAATTCCTCGCCTAAAGGAGTTTACATTCCAGTGGTGTAGACAGGAAATAAAGAAGATAATAAGTACTATATATATTTAAATATATAAAGAAATAAATAAGTTATATCTGTGTAACATATAAGTTATACATTATATGTGCAATTTGTATATAAAATAAGTTGTATATACTATATACAACTTATATAGCTGTCTAACTTATATATATGTATATTGCTTATATCTGTATAGTGTATGACTTAGTAACTAGTATTATGAAGAAAAATAAAGTAGAAAAGAATGATTAGAAGTATCTGGGCAGAGAATCATAATACTGGATAATGGCTGGAATAGTCTCATTGAGAAGATTCCACTTCAGTTAGAGACCTGAATAACTTGGAGATATCTAGGGATGAACATTTGAAGCAGAGCAAACAGAAAATGCAAAAGTCATGAAGCAGGAGCACACCTGGCATTTCAAGTAGAAGCAAGAAAGTTAGTGTGGCTGGAATGGACTGAATGAAGGGGCAAATAGTAAGGGATGAAGTCAGAGAGGTAACTGGATGCCAAATCATGTTACAGCCTTGTGCAAACAGGCATATTAAAAATTGTGGCTTTTGCTATGAAAGAATTGGAAAACCATGAGAGTTGTGAGCAAATACAAAGCATGATCTGAAGGATCCTTTAATTATCACGAAGCTCTTATACGGTAGTGGCAGTTGGGATGGTGAAAAGGGTTTAAATCCTGAATACAGCATTGTTCTGGGTTCAACAGTGTCCCCTAAAAATTCTACCTGCAGCCTCAGAATAAGACATTATTTGGAAATAGGGTCTTTGCAGATGTAATTAGTTAAGTTAAATAAGGCCATACTGGATTAGGGTGGGTAATACAATCAATGACTGTTGCCTTTATAAAAGCATGGGAAGACAGAGAGATGCACAGGGAGAAGCCATGTGAAGACAAAGGCAGAGATTGGAGTGATGCATCTACAAGCCAAGAAACACTAAATATTGCTGGCGGCCATCAGAAGCTAGGATGAGGCAAGGAAGATTTCTTTCCTAGAGCCTTCAGAGAGAGCATGGCCCTGCCAGCACCTTGGTTTCAGACTTCTGGCCTCCAATATTGTGAGAGAATAAACTTCTGTTGTTTTACACCACCTGATTTGTGATTCTTTGTTATGGCAGCTCTAGGAAGATAAAATACTCATGAAGATAGAGCCAACAGGAATTGCTAATGGATCAGTGAGTGTAGTCATAGGAAGACAAGTAAAAATATACACCCAAATTTTAGATTGGAGCAACTGAAAAAATGAACTTTAGGGACAATATTTGGAGTTCAGTTTTGGACAGATTTTATTAAAACATCCCTGTACTTAATCCAGTTATACAGTTTTTAGACTATTTGCTAAATCCTAAAGGAGAATAAGTGGGAGGTAAATTATACTGTTGCATGCACCCCAGATGGAAACAAGGATTATAGGTTTAACAAAGAGCAGACTTTAGTAGATTATTTAAATAAGTATTTAAATCATTATCAAGAAATAACGTGAGTACAAAGTTATACACCATTCTCAAACTCTTCCAAAATATAACAGAGGGAGGAACATTCCCAAACTCATTCTACAAGGCCACCATCACCCTGATACCAGAACCGGACAAAGATGTCACAAAAAAAGCCTACAGACCAATATCACTAATGAACATAGATGCAAAAATCTTCAACAAAATACTAGCAAACAGAATCCAACAGCACGTTAAAAGGATCATACGCCATGATCAAGTGGGGTTTATCTCAGGAATGCAAGGATTCTTCAATATACGCAAATCAATCAATGTGATACACCATATTAATAAACTGAAGGATAAAAACCATATGATAATGTCAGTACATGCAGAAAAAGCTTTCAACAAAATTCAACACCCATATATGATAAAAACCCTCCAGAAAGTAGGCACAGAGGGAACTTACCTCAACATAATAAAGGCCATATATGACAAACCCACAGCCAACATCATTCTCAGTGGTGAAAAACTGAAACCATTTCCACTAAGATCAGGAACAAGACAAGGTTGCCCACTCTTACCGCTATTATTCAACATAGTTTTGGAAGTTTTAGCCCCAGCAATCAGAGAAGAAAAAGAAATAAAAGGAATCCAAATCAGAAAAGAAGAAGTAAAGCTGTCATTGTTTGCAGATGACATGATACTATACCTAGAGAATCCTAAAGATGCTACCAGAAAACTACTAGAGCTAATCAATGAATTTGGTAAAGTTGCAGGATACAAAATTAATTCACAGAAATCTCTTGCATTCCTATACACTAATGACAAAAAATCTGAAAGGGAAATTAGGGAAACACTCCCATTTACCATTGCAACAAAAAGAATAAAATACCTAGGAATACACCTACCTAAGGAGACAAAAGACCTGTATGCAGAAAACTTTAAGACACTGATGAAAGAAATTAAAGATGATACAAACAGATGGAGAGATATACCATGTTCTTGGATTGGAAGAATCAACATTGTGAAAATGACTCTACTACCCAAAGCAATCTACAGATTCAATGCAATCCCTATCAAACTACCACTGGCATTTTTCACAGAACTAGAACAAAAAATTTCACAATTTGTATGGAAACACAAAAGACCCCGAATAGCCAAAGCAACCTTGAGAAAGAAAAACGGAGCTGGAGGAATCAGGCTCCCGGACTTCAGACTATACTACAAAGCTACAGTAATCAAGACAGTATGGTACTGGCACAAAAACAGAAATATAGATCAATAGAACAGAATAGAAAGCCCAGAGGTAAACCCACGCACATATGGTTACCTTATCTTTGATAAAGGAGTCAAGAATATACAATGGAGAAAAGACAGCCTCTTCACTAAGTGGTACTGGGAAAACTGGATAACTACATGTAAAAGAATGAAATTAGAACACTTCCTAACACCATACACAAAAATAAACTCAAAATGGATTAAAGACCTAAATGTGAGGCCAGACACTATAAAACTCTTAGAGGAAAACACAAGCAGAACATTCTGTGACATAAATCACAGCAAGATCCTTTTTGGCCCATCTCCTAGAGAAATGGACATAAAAACAGAAATAAACAAATGGGACCTAATGAAACTTAAAAGCTTTTGCACAGCAAAGGAAACCATAAACAAGACCAAAAGACAACCCTCAGAATGGGAGAAAATATTCGCAAATGAAGCAACTGACAAAGGATTGATCTCCAAAATTTACAAGTAGCTCATGCAGCTCAATATGAAGAAAACAAACAACCCAATCCAAAAATTGGCAGAAGACCTAAATAGACATTTCTTCAAAGAAGATAGATATACAGATTGCCAACAAACACATGAAAAGATGCTCAACGTCACTAATCATTAGAGAAATGCAGATCAAATCTACAATGAGGTATCACCTCACACCAGTCAGAACGGCCATCATCAAAAAATGTACAAACAATAAATGCTGGAGAGGGTGTGGAGAAAAGGGAACCCTCTTGCACTGTTGGTGGGAATGTAAATTGATACAGCCACTATGGAGAACAGTACAGAGGTTCCTTAAAAAACTAAAAATAGAACTACCATATGCCCAGCAATCCCACTACTGGGCATGTACCCTGAGAAAACCATAATTCAAAAAGAGTCATGTACCACAAAGTTCATTGCAGCACTATTTACAATTGACAGGATATGGAAGCAACCTAAGTGTCCATCGACAGATGAATGGATAAAGAAGATGTGGCACATATATACAATGGAATATTACTCAGCCATAAAAAGAAACGAAATTGAGTTATTTGTAGTCAGTTGGATGGACCTAGAGACTGTCATACAGGGTGAAGTAAGTCAGAAAGAGAAAAACAAATACCATATGCTAACACATATATATGGAATCTAAAAACAAAATGGTTCTGAATAACCTAGGGGCAGGACAGGAATAAAGACACAGACATAGAGAATGGACTTGAGGACATGGGGTGTCAGAAGGGTAAGCTGGGACGAAGTGAGAGAGTGGCATGGAGTTATATACACTACCAAATGTAAAATAGATAGCTAGTGGGAAGCAGCTGCATAGCACAGGGAGATCAGCTCGGTGCTTTGTGACCACCTAGAGGGGTGGGATAGGGAAGGTGGGAGGGAGATGCAAGAGGGAGGAGATATGGGTATATATGTATATGTATAGCTGATTCACTATGTTAGAAATAATTATATATATTGAAGACAAAGGAGTTCAAACATTGTCTAATTGATGTTTCTAAAAATGATAACAGAACAAATGACACATAGATTCCATATATTATTCCAAAATATTCTTAAAATAAAAAATGTCTTAAACCTTTGAAAAGTTAGTGAATTTCAAGGATAAAGAAAAAATCCCAGGGGAATCACCATGGAAAACTAAAATTATTTTAAACAATTTAAAAAAATCATATTGCCTTTAAACGTCTCCATAATTATATTTAGTGCCCAAAGATGTGCATAAATCTTTGTTACAAATCTTTGAAGTGAGACCCAAGAATCTTATACCGAGCCAAGTTATCCTCTGAGTCAAGTATAAAAGCATCAGACATTCTCAAACATGAGAAAAACCATACACCATGAGCCTCACTTGAAGAAAATACTTGATAATGTCTATTCAACTAAAAAGAAATCAATATTAAAAAGAAAAAAATTAGAAATGAAGAAACTATAGTAAAGGACTTGCATTCAACAAAAAATTCATTTATCAAATTTTATAGAACTGAGGGAATTATGAGGAGAGAACAGAATGTATACATGAACATTGAGAATTTGAGATAAAGGGAGGTGGGACAAGATAAGAGGACTAATTTTCTCATATTTAGAGTGGAAAATCAACAGATAAGCCCTAAAATTAAACATGTAACTAAAAACATACTCTAGCCATTATTCTAATATCAGTTGTTTTTCATTATCTTTCCATAAACTCAGAGAAATATTTTATAAACTAATAGCTCTTAATGAAGAAATATTTTCTTTTACTATGCATTATGATCTTCTTGTAGAAAATTATGCCTAATCATCTTACTATATGTGTAAATATCATAGATAATGTTCACCAAATGTAGACAGTGATTTTGGAGGGGAATAATTTTTAACTTTCTTCCTTCTATTTTTCTATATTGCTTGACTGGTTACAATGAGCATATATAATTTTTTTTGTGAAAACAATTTATTTATAAAAGATAGGCCCATAATTCTTTTTTCAAAACCCTTGGGACCAGAGGCATTTCAAGATTAGAATTTTTCAAATTTTAGAAAGGTGATAAGGTACATGTGGAATATCCTTAGGGAATCTAAGCCAGCTCTTCAAAACCAAACATGTTAATTTTGCTATAGCAAAAGTATGAATATTCACACCAATGGGAAAATTATGATTATAATTAGCCTTTTTAATGTGAGTTCAGATCAGGTGCTATCAAATGATTTTTCTGCAAACCAATAAAATGTTTATTCATTTTTAGAGCTCTTTCAATTACAGTTTTATGGATAAGCAAATATGGACCATTCTGTTTAACTTGAATGTCCACTTAATGTAAGCAACTTAAAGTACTATAATCATATGCTTGTGTATGCAGTCTGGAGAACATATAGTTCCTGCAATTCTTCATCCTCAACATGTTTTCCAAACTACACAGCAATTCTTCTGTTATACACATCTTTCTTCATCCCAACCCTTATCCCTCACTTTCCTGGGTTTTATCAACACAGGAAGGAAGGATGGTAGGGTTGAAAAAACACTAAGCTGAGAGTTAAGAGATTTTTGTTTTAGCTCTGCTCCCTAATAGCTTTGACTTAGACAAGTCAATTTCCTCGATAAGACTGTCTTTCCACACCATACCAAAAACTTGTAGCACATTTTAAATCTAATTATAGGAATCCAAAGGTCAGTCTTGAGTGGAAAAGAAGGGAGGGATTTATTAAACAAGAACAACAGTGAGTGGAATGGAAGGTAGTGACCAGGCAGCCGAGCGTAGATCTATTTCAGCATTAACATACAGGCTTTGTTAGCATCCTAATCAAAACACAATCTCTCTTCTTTGAACAATATCTGTCAGATCTTCTCATTTGGCCAATTGCTTTGATGTAAGGATACCCTAGGCTACCTAATGATACACTCGATCTCTCCACATTAGATAACTGTACACAATGTCAAACTAAATCAGGATTTAACCTGATGTTTTATGAAGTTCAGTTGGATTCTCAACCAAATCCTCCAGATCTATAAATGTACACATCACCTAGTGAAAAAAAAACAAGTACCACAAAAATCTTCAGCCTTTAATTTCTGTGAACCATTCAAATAAGTTTAGAAATAATGAAAACATGATCCTCCCTGTTAAAATTCCTGTATAATAGGTATGTAAGCATATTCTTCAGACTTGGGTTTGGGTGAAATAGCTCCATTATGAACAGCTTTTGGCTATGAAAGCAATGAAGCTGTGTTAAAAGATCACTTAAAGTCATAAAAAAAGAAAAAAACAATTGAATTGCTAAAGTTCCATCAGCAGAAGCTCTAGAAAGGCTACGTGGAGGAAACTTCCAACTTAAGATCTTGGCCTATTAATAAGCTACAACAGGAAGTCAGGCATTTTGGTTGCTGACTGACATGGAAAGACCTTTAAAACCATATGTGCCGGGCTTCCCTAGTGGCGCAGTGGTTGAGAATCTGGCTGCCAATGCAGGGGACACGGGTTCGAGCCCTGGTCTGGGAAGATCCCACATGCCGTGGAGCAACTAGGCCCGTGAGCCACAATTACTGAGCCTGCGCGTCTGGAGCCTGTGCCCCGGAACAAAAGAGGCCGCGACAGTGAAAGGCCCGCGCACCGCGATGAAGAGTGGCCCCTGCTTGCCGCAGCTAGAGAAAGCCCTTGCACAGAAACGAAGACCCAACACAATTTTAAAAAAAAACAACCATATGTGCCTTTGGTGGTTACTTTTCAAAAAGAGAAATTCTGCCAGGGATGTCTGGTAAGATTGCATCCTCCAACTAAGCTGCCTATGTAAGGGATGCAGGATTCAATGTGGCACCATAGTTCTCCTGCATCAGAGGTAAATGAAATAGAAGCCAATGGCTTGTGTTCTCTGATTGGCATCCAAATTACTGAGAGGGGTTCTATCCTTAAAGTTTCTTAAGTACTGGGGGTACTGGATTAGTACCAAGAGGGTCTGTGTTTATGGGCTTGTGCTCAAACCAGCAGACCTCCTACTTTTCAGGCCACAAAACGTGATGACTTCTGTGATGTTGGAGGTTCTGGGACCACAGGTCCAGAGGGTTGGATTTGTGAACTCAGTCAGGCCAACACTGAACCATGCTTTGAGTTCAACCATTGCCATCTTTTCAGAATCTTACTTGGGACCAACTCAAGCCTATGCACCCAGAGATAAGCACATGCACACACATATGCACAAGCATACACACACAGATCAGGTTTTTCTTTTTGAGCAAACCAAATTCATGTTTCTTACACATTAGCACTTCTTTCAGCCCGCGGGGTAGTCCTCTGGATGCCAGCCGCATGAAAGCTGTCTCTGTTTTTTACTTAACTACTAGAAGAATTAGCTTCCTCTTCCATAAAATTTGACTCTTTTCTCTGAATACATTTCAGAAATGTGACGTTTAGATGAGAGTCTTTATGGGAGTGCTTTTTTACCTTAAAACCCTACACAAGCATTCTCCGTGTGTCTCATGGGGGGATAAGTCCCCAAAAAAGTTAATAGATAATTTTGCAAAAAACAAAATAAATAAATCAAGTTGTCAGCTCAAATTAAATTGGGAAAATTTTAGCTTAAGACAGAAGTCTTTACTGCAGGACTTCCCAGAGTCCATAAATCGCTAAGATACAGTAAGAATTTACAAGGGAGAGGTATACTATACAATGCTGCTCATCCTACCTCACCTTGGAGTTATTTTTCAGTAATCATCTCAAGGGACATTTTCCAGAACACACTAAACCTTAAAATGCAAGTCATGTTACAGTGGGTATAAATGAGCTGAGCATCCTTAATAGAATTAACCAGAAGGCATAATGACATTCATGCTTCTGCTCAAAGGAGAATCTAATTTTAGTTTGGAAACTCAATCATAGAAGTATTTTTCATGCTGGAAAGGAGGTAAAAGCCTTCATAACTTCATCACAGCTTAGACAGTACACAAAGGGGGCAGAAGACTGATCCCAGAAGAGCCACACAAGGTGGACAGCAGGGCTGCAACATTTCTGGGCTGATTGATAAGTGACTAGTGAGGGTCGTTTGTAGAACATATTGGAAGATGCAAACCCCCTTACATGTCATATTGGGAAAAAATTCTTATTCAAAAATTCTATTGAAAAAATTCTTATGTGACTACATCAGCCTTGAAAAAACTACAACACATTAAGTAGATAAGGGTTACTAGAACATGCTTGACTCAAGAAGAAGAGAAATCCAACAAAACCAAAGAAGAGAAAAATGTATGAAACACACATGGGTTCCAACTTGTAGGGATGGAAAATTGAAAATTAGTATCAGAACACTATCATGTTCTGTTTCGTTATATAAATTATTCCTAAGTTAATTATATGCTAGGGTAGTCAACACAATGTTGAGGAGAAGAATAAAAGTGGAAGACTGACACTATCCAACCTCAAGGCTTACTATAAAGCTGCAGTAATCAAGACTGTGGTATGGGTAAAATAATAGACAGATCAGTGGCACAGAGTAGAGAGCCCAGAAATACACCTACATAAATATAATCGACTGATCTTTGATAAAGGAGCAAACGTAACACAATGGAGTAAAGACAGTCTTTTCAACAAATGGTGCTGAAACAACTGGACATCCACATGTAAAAAAAAAATGAATCTAGATGCAGACCTTATAGTCTTCACAAAAATTAACTCAAAATGGATCACAGACCTAAAGGTAAAACTCAAAGCTATAAAACTCCTTTCTAAGATAACATAGGAAAAAAACCTAGATGATCTTGTGTACGGTGATGACTTTTAGATACAGCATCAAAGGCATGATCCATGCAAGAAGGAATCGATAAGCTGAATTTCATTAAAATTAAGACTTCTGCTCTATGAAAGCCATGTCAAGAGAATGAGGAGATAAATCACAGGCTGGGAGAAAATATTTTCAAAAGACACATCAGAGAAAGAACTGTTATCCAAAACAAACTACACAAAGAACTCTTAAAACTCAACAATAAGAAAATAGAAGTAGTTAAAATAGTTAGAAAATAAATAGTTGAAAAATGTGCCAAAGACCTTAATAGACACCTCATGAAAGAAGATATACAGACGGCAGATATAGGCCTATGAAGATATGCTCCATATCAAAAGTGATCAGGAAAATGCAAATTAAAACAATGATATACTACTACACAGGTATTCCAGTGGCCAAAATCTGGAACATTGCCAGCACCAAATGCTGCCAAGGATGTAGAGCCAACAGGAACTCTCATTCATTGCTGGTGGGAATGCAAAACAGACACTTTGAAAGACAGTCTGGTGGTTTCTTACAAAACTAAACATACTCTTACCATATGATCCAGTAATTGCAGTCCTTGGTGTTTATCCAAAGGAGTTGAAAACTATGTCCATACAAATACCTAAACACAGATGCTTATAGCAGCTTTATTCCTAATTGCCAAAATTTGGAAGCAACCAAGATGTCTTTCAGTAGGTGAATGGATTAATAAACTGTAACACATCTAGACAACAAAATATTATTCAGCACTAAAAAGAAATGACCTAACAAGCCATGAAGAGATGGAGGAAACCTAAATGCATATTACTAAGTGGAAGAAGCAAACCTAAAATGATGACATACTGTATGACTCCAACTATATGATATTCTGGAAAAGGCAAAACTATGGAGATAGTAAAAAGATCAGTGGTTGCCAGGGTAGGGAGTGGGGGTGGGGGTGGGGGGACGGGGTTAGGGATGAATCAGCAGAGTACAGAGGATTTTTAAGGCAGTGAAAATACTCTATATGATACTATAATGATGAACACATGTCATTATACCTTTGTCCAAACCCACTGAATGTGCAACACCAACTGTGAACCCTAAGGTAAGCTCTGGACTTTGGGTGAATATGATATGTGAATGTAGGTTTATCATGTGTGACAAATGTACATATTGATGATAGTGGGGGAGAATATGCACATGTGGGGTCCCAGGGTATATGGGTATTCTCTGAAACTTTCTCTCAAATTGGCTATGAACTTAAAACTGCTCTAAAAATAATAGCCTTAAAAGTAAAAGAAGTTGGCAGGAAAACAAAAATATTTTAAACCAAATGTTTGAAGATGTTTGAAACGAAAAATATATTACTTTTTCTTACAAACTATCTTCTTATCACTGTTGGAAAACAATCCTGAGCTGCATCATCTTATGATGCTGATTCCAAACAGTAATTCCTGTTTGCTTAAGAATTCTAATGGGAGGTAGGGAAGCATCAAATGTTAGGTTTTTGGTTATCTTTGTGTTTAGAAGAAAAGTGAATTGGCTCTTACCCAATTAATTTTAAGAAGCTTCACATTATCCAGTGGGCAATACTATTTTATAGTTACTATGGCTGTGCAACAAACCACAACAAAACTTAGCTTAAAACAATCATAATATTCATTTTACTTGTGAATCTGCCCCCTAGTCAGAGGTCAATGAGAACAACTCATTTCTACCTCTTGATATAGGGCTAGGGTAGCTCGAAGGCTAGTGGAATCAACCAGAGGCTTCTTCATTCACACGTCTGGCGATTGATGCTTGCTGTTGGCTGGGGGCCTCAGTTCCTCTACATGTGGCCTCTTCACAAGGGCTAGTTTGGGCTTCCTCACAGCAAAGTGGCTGGCTTTCAAGGGCAAGTGTCTGAGAGAGAGCAAAGCAGAAGCTGTATTGCTCCCATGACCTAGACTCGGAAGCCAAATGGCATCACTTCTGTCATACCAGTTTATTGGTTGGAACAGTCACAAAGCTCTGCTCAAATTCAAGGAAGGGAGGCACTCAGGTCTCAGAGGGAGGAAAAGAGCATATGTATATAGGTGCAACAATCTTTGGAAAATACAATCTGCTATAGCTTTACTAGAAGCTGATTCTGTTCTTAAAATTTCTTATTTGTCTGTGTGGAGAACTATAACCAAATGAAATGATAATTAACAAAGGATAGAGCTGAAATGCATTGTCTGATATGGCATAAGACTTGCTATTGAGACAGTCTTTTTTCAAATATTGTTATTATTTAGAAATAGATAACTTACTAGTTAGAAATTCTAATTTGAGATAGTATAATAAGCCAGTTAAGTCAGTAAGGGCAGAATTTTTTGAAACTCAAACTAGCTCATTAGCATCAGTTAATAAATTAAGTCAATGTAACCTTCCCAGATCTTTGTACTTATACTTCAAGAATTTTCAATGCAAGGCAATAGTCCAATATTTACTCTTAACAAGGAAAAAAATGAAAATCTGTTATTTTGCACTTAAAACACAAGATGAAATTTGAGAAAATTCTCTGAAGTCAAAGGTATAGTTCAAGAATTTTCAGTGCAAGACAGTAGTCCAACATTTACTCTTAACAAGGAAAAAAATGAAAATCAGTTATTTTGCACTTAAAACACAAGATAAAAATTGAGAAAATTCTCTGAAGTCAAAGTTAGACTACTCCAACATTTCAAAAGAGGGGAAATAGAGTGAATTTTTAATTAATAATTAATGTAACATAATGGGGGATGATTTAGAACAGAATGGAAAAGATAAACTATAACACTCCAACATATTTCTTTCTTCTGAATTCATATCAGTATGCTACTTATGCAAATTATTGCTTCTAGTCATTACCACACACATACATATCTATACATATAATTTACATTTTTTCATCTTGCCTTCACACTAGATGTATATTCACTCCTGGCTCCTTACCCATGAATTATTTTGTACATCATCATAGCGTGCAAGAGTTAAGAATTTTGAAGCGTTTGGTTGATTTGAAGGACTCTCTTTTTGAACAAAGTGAAGAAACTCCATTATGACGTTTTGCTCCCCTTGCTACTACAAGAGGGTGTATTATGTGGGTGATACTTGAGGAGGGGAAAGAGTACTAACTTCATTTTATTGCTCACAGATTACTTCAAATTATTCTCACAGCCATCTGCCTCAATTAACATCCAGTCTATTACTCATCTACATTTGTTCTCAAGGATGAACATCTTTATAACATAACTGAGTTTTTCCCTTCCATAAACAAAGCATCTGGCTAAATTGCATTTCACAAAAGCCACTTTTAGATAGATAGATAAGTATTATACTCTAAGATAGGAGCCTGAAAGACATGATGCTAAGTCTTCTGAGAAGGAAAAAGGTACATAGCGCCCTGAGTGTTTTCCACAGAATGCTCAGAGTACCCAAGAGTTAATGAAAGGAACTCAAACTCTCAGTCCACGAGAACTGGGTTTAAACACCAGTTGTGACATGAGCAATATTGATAAGCCACTTACTATCTCTGAAATTCAGTTTACTTACCAAAAAATGAGATTAACACTCCCTGTCTTGCAGGACTGTCACAGGGATTAAGTGGAATAACATGCAGAAGTGTCTGATACTAAGCAAACAACTGATAAATTCTATTTGATCGTCTCTCCCCAACTCAGTTGTTATAGTTTTCTGCTTTTAACTTTTTAAGCACTTCTATTTTGCTTTTGTGGTAGGTGAAGATTTGAACTTACACACACACACACACACACACACACACACACTCTGGAAGGATTTCCCTTGACTACTGTCCTTTGTGTTCCTGATTATTCCCTCTTAGGAAATCGTGTTGGCCCATCATACTCTAAGCTACAGTTCAGACGGTCATTAGAGAGTTCTAGGCACTACAGATTTAGTAGCCTACTTACCCTCAGGTAATTTCAAGGGTCCTGGTGTTTCCTTAAAAGCTGAACAATCATAGGCTGATGTCACTATGCTTGAATTTTCTTTGTCAAGACAGTTCTCTTAATAACTAAGAAGGCTTACAATGTATCAGTTTCTAGGCAACTCCATAAAAAAAAACAATGGCTTTTGTCTAGCTATGACCTTTGAGAATTCCTGTCTCCTATCTTCTGCCCTTTCTTCATGATCCTCCCTCAAGGCAGAGAGAAGCAAAATACTTAGAAGAGGAAAGACCGCCCACCCTCAATCTGATCAGTGCTGCCAGATTTTTCCCTTTCTTGAAACAGAGAATTCTTTGGAGAGTTTCTTAGGAGAGACTTAGGGACCCAGTCTTACCACTTTATCATCTGCTAAGTTTATTGTTTTCTTTTTTTTTTTTTTAAAGGTTTGCATTTTTTTTTTAAATTTATTTATTTATGGCTGTGTTGGGTCTTCGTTTCTGTGCGAGGGCTTTCTCTAGTTGTGGCAAGCAGGGGCCACTCTTCATCGCGGTGCGTGGGCCTCTCACTATCGCGGCCTCTCTTGTTGCGGAGCACAGGCTCCAGACGCGCAGGCTCAGTAGTTGTGGCGCACGGGCTTAGTTGCTCCGCGGCATGTGGGATCTTCCCAGACCAGGGCTCGAACCCGTGTCCCCTGCATTGGCAGGCAGACTCTCAACCACTGCGCCACCAGGGAAGCCCAGTTTATTGTTTTCTTACCTCTGCTTGTTTTATTTTATGTGGAAGTAGAACAAAAAGCATTCGCTTTTGTAATGGGAAATCTAACTCCATTTTCAAATGTTTTATTGCTGGCAGCTTTTATGCCTCACCCTTCCGTCTTCTTCTTTTGCCACACATCTGGACAAGTGGATAAAAGTCCGGGTATTCCTTTGGGAACAGTAAGAAATTCAAACAACGCAAGGCCCTTTCCATTCACAAACTCTCACACGGCCTCACCTGCTAACCACAATAAAAATCCAGCCCAGTCACCTTTCTTTGCTCTCTCAATCCATTTTGGACCTGCTTGAGAGGCCCACCCAGAGACTTCCATTATGTAAGTAACAAACGTTTTTATGCTGTATTGGTGTGTGTATAGCATCATCAATCTTGACATTCAAGCCAAACTTTGGATAGGGTCCCTCTGCCTCAGCAGATGATCATCCAGCTTTTCTAATGGTATTCTCCATTAACTTATACTGCAAGCCACAAACAGAAAAGGCTTAGCAAAGCTATATTATCTTTCTGCTCTGTTTTTAGGGTGGATTATCTTCAGACTATGTTTGCCTTTTTTAAAATCATAAGACATATCTAAAAGCCTCAAGAAATACTCTAATTTTTCCCACCACTTTTAAAAAACATTATAACTTCATTCAGCAAATGGTCTGAGTTCAAGGTACAAAAACTCACAGTTTGATAAAATATTTCCCCCTCACATAACAAGAACCACCAACTGCCCAGCCTAGAAAACAGGGATTCTTTCTGTCCTATATCTTAATGACTCCTGTCCTCAACAAATGACATATTTTTAGTAACTGTTACTTCCAGCATCCTAGTTATGGTAACAAATTCCATATTCGTTAGGAGACCATCCAGTGAAATTTTAAAAATACTCAAAAGAGGACTAACCAAAGGGATTCATTGTCTCACACAACAAAAAGTCAGAATCTTCCAGAGTTGGCTAAATCAGTGGCTTAAAAATATTAATCTCTGATTCAAGTTTTAAGAACAATCTGGGGTAGGAGCAGGTCTGACATGAAATAGGTTTTTTATAAGCAATCAATACTGTCTGCCACAGTCAGTCAGTCTCTATACAGTTATTGAATATCTATGATATCCCAAATGCCAGCCTACCCATTAGGGAGATTACACTGAAAAAGACATCCTAGAATTAAAGGAATTCTTACTTGCTGAAGAATAATTTGTTTCATATAAAGGAAATATAATCCTATGTTACTATGCTTAAACTTTTCCAAAGAAATCATTCAAACCATCAAATGTTAAATCTCTTTTCTTACACTTTATAGATCCTCAAAGAATGCCATATTTTAGTGTCTTTATATGTAGAGCTTTATATATAGAACCTTCTCGTGCAGCCTTTTTTTTCACCCTGGAAATTTTAATTGTGTCTTTTTCATTGTTAACAAGAGACATATGTCTTAACCTGATTATTTAAAACATCCATGTTTTATGTAATGTACTCCATTTTCTTCTCAACATTCAGCATAGAGCTTTTTATTTTCACTTTGACTCACTTCTTTCTGTAGCTGCTGTAGAGATTTCTTACTGGAATTTCTTTTCAATTCATTTCTGGTTAGCTCCACTGTTTCTATGAACCCATATTGCCTGTCATTTTTTGGTTCTCTTTTTTGTTTTGCTGGACTGTATCCTCAAGTAATTTATTCATAAAAGTTATGGGAAGAATACTTGAAAAACCTTTAATTGTAGGAAAATATCTTATTTTGACCTCATACAGAAGTGATAGTTTTGGCTATGCTCTTCAGCCACATATCGTACAGGTACCATGGAGTTCCTCTCTGCATTGTATCTTCCAAAAATTCAACAATATGTCTGATTTGCTGAACTATTTTCTTGTAATTACCATCATTATTCTTTTGGGTGGGGGAGAGAGATTTAAAAACAAAAAACAAAAAAAACCTATGCTTAGTCTGCCTTCCTCAATCAGATGTCAATTTCCTACATTTTTTTGAAAAGTATAGCTTTAAGCTAAGCCTGTCTACCGTTCTACTTATATATTCCATTCTTACAATTTGACATCAGTTTGACAAATATAAGTGAAGGATTAGTTGATCTTGTAGATAGTCCTGAACTTATTAATGAGCTCTTGGGTTTAAATGGACTTTGAAAAGTCGTATGTTATACTTGCTTTCAAAACACTCAATTCTTAAAATTATCCTAAAAAGGCCTATTATGTCATTCTTTTTAATTGTAAGGTGATAAATAATCCAGAATCCCATGTATATCTAGGAATTTAAGAATTTTACTCCCCAGCTTTTCCTGAGAATATTTATTTAGTGTTCATTTCTCAATAATCTTTATTTAAATTATTTCTAATATTTCTACTACATTACCCTCAAAGTTGCTAGACAAATTAAACCACACAAGTGTAATTTGTCTCACTTTTAGAAAAATTAGTAATTTTTTATTATAACTGAGAAGCTAGACCTTTTTCTAAACTCTGATAAAGGATGATTTTTCTATCTTATATCACATGTTTGGGCAGTACAGATTTTCAAGTGCATTACTAAAACTTTGGCCTCTGGTATTAAATTTCCTCCAGATATCAGAGTCTGTTCCACAGAGGTAACATTAATCTCCTCTACCAAGACAAGATGTTCCCATTATTCACTAAGATAACAAATTCCAAGATTTGCTGACAAGATCCTTTTTTTCAAATATTCAGACTGAAGAGGTGGCAAAACTCACTTAGAAGAAGAAGTGAGGCTAAAGATCAGCCTCCCTAATGTTCAGAACATGAATTATTTTAATCCCTTTCCTGATAGGCATATATGATTCAAGGTGTACATACATCTAAGGAGCATGATCAGGGGTTAAGCAAGAGATTGGTATGTTTTTCCTACCTAGATAGAACTGTATTTTGTCCATGTAACATATAAAATCTGGAAAAGTTATTCTTTTTTTTTTTTAACATCTTTATTGGAGTATAATTGCTTTACAATGGTGTGTTTGTTTCTGCTTTATAACAAAGTGAATCAGCTATACATATACATATGTTCCCATATCTCTTCCCTCTTGCATCTCCCTCTCTCCCACCCTCCCCATCCCACCCCTCTATGTGGTCACAAAGCACCGAGCTGATCTCCCTGTGCCATGTGGCTGCTTCCCACTAGCTATCTATTTTACATTTGGTAGTGTATATATGTCCATGCCACTCTCTCACTTTGTCACAGCTTACCCTTCCCCCTCCCCATATCCTCAAGTCCATTCTCTAGTAGGTCTGTGTCTTTATTCCTGTCTTGCCACTAGGTTCTTCATGCCCTTTTTTGTTTTTGTTTTTTTCCTTAGATTCCATATATATGTGTTAGCATACTGTATTTGTTTTTCTCTTTCTGACTTACTTCATGACAGACTCTAGGTCCATCCACCTCACTACAAATAACTCAATTTTGTTTCTTTTTATGGCTGAGTAATATTCCATTGTATATATGTGCCACATCTTCTTTATCCATTCATCCGATGATGGGCACTTAGGTTGCTTCCATGTCCTGGCTATTGTAAATAGAGCTGCAATGAACATTTTGGTACATGACTCTTATTGAATTATGGTTTTCTCAGGGTATATGCCCAGTAGTGGGATTGCCGGGTCGTATGGTAGTTCTATTTTTAGTTTTTTAAGGAACCTCCATACTGTTCTCCATAGTGGCTGTATCAATTTACATTCCCACCAACAGTGCAATAGTGTTCCCTTTTCTCCACACCCTCTCCAGCATTTATTGTTTCTAGATTTTTTGATGATGGCCATTCTGACTGGTGTGAGATGATATCTCATTGTAGTTTTGATTTGCATTTCTCTAATGATTAATGATGTTGAGCATTCTTTCATGTGTTTGTTGGCAATCTGTATATCTTCTTTGGAGAAATGTCTATTTAGGTCTTCTGCCCATTTTTGGATTGGGTTTTTTGTTCTCTTGATATTGAGCTGCCTGCACTGCTTGTAAATTTTGGAGATTAATCCTTTGTCAGTTGCTTCATTTGCAAATATTTTCTCCCATTCTGAGGGTTGTCTTTTGGTCTTGTTTATGGTTTCCTTTGCTGTGCAAAAGCTTTGAAGTTTCATTAGGTCCCATTTGTTTATTTTTGTTTTTATTTCCATTTCTCTAGGAGATGGGTCAAAAAGGATCTTGCTGTGCTTTCCTGGTGATGTATTTTTCCTGGTAATACACATTGCAGACACTCTGCTACCTACCATCAGCCTTCTTTCCTAACCCAAGCTTTCCTTCTAACCAAGCACTGATTTTGCAACAAGAATTCTCAGTACAAATTAGGTGCTTCTGGGAAGTGGCACTCCTCATGCAGGTTTTTGAAGTCTTGGAAACATGGGACATTTATGCAGCAATAGTCCAATGTTCATGCTTCAGGTAGAAATTAAGGTGGTGAAGAGGACAGCTTCCTGCTTCCTGGATCATAGCTTCAGTAGTGCATTTGTAAGCCCTGTAGTTCCAGTGGTGGCCTTCTAATCCTCTGCCTTCCTGATAGGGGCTGAGATAGTAGGGCTTCTGGCAGGCAGGCTGAAGTTCTGGGTCATTCTAGACGCCCTGTCCTGAAAGTGCCCCTTTAGCCATTTCAACTTTGTAAGTACATATCTGATTTAAATATTTTTGTATTTAAAATACCTTAAGTGCCTTTTATTTTCTCTACAAAACATAACTGTTACATCTTGATCACATGCTGAATTCTCATATACGTGAGCCTGGTTTGAGATCCTTTCTCTTCCATTCATCCAAAGTCTCCTTCAGCTTCATTACAGTAGTTTTGAGTTTTCTATTTGGTAGGACATGAATCCTCTTGTTATACTTTAGAGGGAGGAGAGGGCATTCTTGAACATTAATTCTTGCAAATAAATTTTAGAAACAGTCAAATCTCCCTACATCTGCCTACCACAAAAATAGTGTAATTTTTATTAGAATTCCATTAAACTTATAAACTACTTGGAAGATTAATATCTTTATAATATTGAAGAATATGGTTTGCCTCTGTTTCTTTAAGGCTTCTTCTATAGGAGAACAAAAGAAAGAAAAATCATAAATTCCACACATGATTATAACTGTTTTTTTTAAGATGGATACTGAAACAAAATGTAATATCATAAGGGAGTATGAATTCTGAAGGTTTTCAAAATAAAATTATTTACTAATCAAATAGTATCTACATACATTTGGAAAACAGTAATGTATACAAGTGAAAGACATCATTTATTGGACCTAAACATACTTGGGGTATATATGGATTTGAGTATCTCTTGAAATAATTCCAAGGATTTCCAAAGTTATCTGGTTGGGAAGCACCAATTTAGACCAACCATCCCCTCACAGTGATAATTCTTTGGGCAGTGCTGATCAATTAATGTAGAGGCTAAAATGGTAAGGAGAATTCATTACTCGGTGGGTAACTATTTCATTCATGGAAAAACTTAATAGAAAAAGATTATCTCTTCAGGTGAAGCCACATCTACCTATGGTCCTGTCCCCTAGAACTAAAGTGAATACATTTTATTCTCTGGAGCATTCCAGTTTTTCAAATACCTGATAATAATTTTCAACTCACCCATGCCCACTTCAGTTGTCTCTTGCTAGTTCCTTCAATTTACTTTTACAGCTTATTCCCAAACCATTCACCATTCTAGTCACCCTTCTGCAAATATACCTAAGTTTTTCAGAATTTCATTTAATGAGAAAAGCTCAGCACGTGCTAACCCCAGCACTCTAGGTGTGTTCTGACATAATCTACTGCACGTGTAGATTTGCTGCAGAACAAGTATTAGGATCACAGTATAAGATATTTTAACTCCTATCACACTTTTGGCTCACATTGCACATTTGTTGCTTAGGTTATTGGTTTTTCCTACCTGAACTCTAAAGTCAGGTGGCTCAAAGTCTGCACATTAAAAAAAAAAAAAAAAAGGAGAATCAAGATGGCAGAGTAGGAAGATCCTGAGCTCACCTCCTATCACAAACACACCAAAAGTACAACTACACATAGAACAACTCTCTCTGAGAATGACTTGAAGACTAGCAGAGTGGCACTTCTACAACCAAGGATATAAAGAAAAAAACACACCAAGACTGGTAAGAGGGGAAGAGAAGTGATCTAGTTGGGACCCGCACCCCAGCAGGTGACCCAGAAGATGAGGGGGATATTACAAGCTCAAGGATCCTCCCTAAAGATTGAGAGATTTAAGCCCCACACTGGGCACCCCAGTGCTGGGGTCTGGCACTGGGAAGATGAGCTCCCTTGGCTGGTTTTGAAAGCCAGTGGAGCTAACCACAGGGCTGTAGAAAACCATGTTCCACTCTTAAAAGATACTCACACAGCCTTGCTTGCTCCCAGTCCCAGCATAGAAGCAACAGATTGAAAAGTCCCTGGTGCTCTAGATGGCCTGCCAAGACCACCCTAGCTTGCCCTCCAGGCTGCACCAGGTTCTGGGTCCACCCCCAACCCCAACCAATGAGGCAGCCCTCACATGCCCTGGGAAAAGCTTCAGCCTGTGCCAGGCTCCAGCTGCCTCCACCCCCATCCCTCTACCACCTAGGCAGGGGCCACTAACATACTGTGGGAGAATTAAAGGCTCACACCAAGCTCCAGCCTTCCCCTGCCAAAGTGGCAGCCCCCAACGTACTCTAGGAGAAGCCCTAGCTTGCACCAAGTTCTGGCTCTAGCCACCCCCTCTGGCTCCAGTCCATCCCTGCAAAGGTGACAGCCCTGGTGTGCCCCAGAAAAAGCCCCCGCCTGAGCTCACTTCAGATCCACCTCTCCCACCAAAGCCACTGGGCTCACACAGCACAGGGACACTCCCACACAAAGACACGCTTTCAAGTCCAAAATAGGTAACTGTTTCACCTAATTTCATAGAGACAACCAGAGAAAGTCAAACTAAATGAGAAAACAGAGGAATACATTTCAAACAAAAGAACAAGAAAAATCCCCAGAAAAAATGAATGAAATGGAGAGAAGTAATTTACCTGATAAAGAATTCAAAGTAATGGTCATAAAAATGCTTATTAAACTTGGAAAAAGAATAGATGAACACAGTGAGAACTTCAACAGAGACCTAAAAAATATAAAAATAGAAACAATAAGAGCCAAGAAAATACAATAACTGAAATAAAAATACACTAGAAGGAATTAACAACAGATTAGGTGATATTGTGATACTGAAGAATGCATAAGCAACCTGCAAGACAGAATAGTGGAAACCACCCAATCAGAACAGCAAAAAGAAAAAAAATATTTAATAAGGATAGTTTAAGGGACCTCTAAGACCACATCGAACATATTAATATTTGCATTAAGGGGTCACAGAATGAGAAGAGAAAGAGGCAGAAAACATATTTGATGAAATAATGGCTGAAAACATCCCTAATCTGGGAAGGAAATGGATATCCAGGTCTGGGAATCACAGAGTTCATCCCAAATAAGATGAACCCAAGAGACCCACACCAAGACATATCATAATTAAAATGGCAAAAGTTAACTTTATAGAGAGAAATTTAATGGCAGCAAGAGAAAAACTGTCACGTACAAGGGAGTCACATATAAGGCTATATGTTTTTTCAGCAGAAACTTTGTAGGTCAGAAAGGTGTGACATTATATATTTAAATTGCTGGAAGGAAAAACCCTGCAAC
Source organism: Eubalaena glacialis (assembly GCF_028564815.1). Lineage (NCBI taxonomy): Eukaryota > Metazoa > Chordata > Mammalia > Artiodactyla > Balaenidae > Eubalaena > Eubalaena glacialis. The sequence continues at coordinate 66,189,862 of NC_083731.1, read as the reverse complement.
CAAGGATACTCTACTTGACAATGTTATCATTCAGACTTGAAGGAGAAATAAACTTCTCCAGACAAGCAAAAACGAAGAGTTCATGACCACTAACCTGGCCTTATAAGAAATGTTAAAGAGTCTTCTGTAAGCAAAAAAAAAAAGAAAAAAAAAAAGAAGGAAAGAAAAAGAAAAAAAGAAAGAAAAGAAAAATTTTAGCAAGAAATAAAACATATGAAAAAAAAAATCTTGCTGGCAAAGGTAAATATGTAGTATAGGCAGTGGATCAACCACTTAAAAAGCTAATACAAAAGTTAAAAGACAGTAAAATCAACTATAACTACAATAACCAGTTAAGTGATACACATAAAGATGTAAAATATGATATTAAATACAAAACATGGTGTGGGGGGGTAAAAATGTAGAGTTTTTAGAATGTGTTTGAACTTAAACAACTGCCAGTTTAAAATATATATGTATATAGGTACATATGTATACCTATAGTACCTACTGATACATATGTACCTATTGAAAAATATAGGTCAATATATATGAACCTCATGGTAACCGTAATAAAGAGAAAAAAACTGCAATAAGTACACCAAAAAACAAAGAGAAAAGAACCTAAACATGACACTAAAAAAAAAAAAAAAAATCAAGCCACAAGGGAATAGACTAAAAGAAGTAGAAAAATACAGAGAAGAACTACAAAAACAACCAGAAAACAAGTAACAAAATGGCAATAAATACATACCTATCATTAATCACTTTAAATGTAAATCAACTGAATGCTCCAAGAAAAAGACATAGGGTGGCTGAATAGATAAAAAAAAAAAAAAAAAAAAAAACCCAAGATTCCTCTATATGCTGCCTACTAGAGACTGACTCACTTCAGAGCTAAAGACACACACAGACACAGTGAAGGGATGTTAAGGGGTATTCCATGCAAATGGAAAAAAAAAGAAAGCTATGGTAGCAATATTCATATCAGAAAAAATAGACTTTAAAGCAAAGTCTGTAACAAAAGAAAAAGAAGGGCATTATATATGAATAAAGGGGTCAATCCAAGAATATAACATTTGTAAACATACATGCACCTAACATAGGAGTACCTAAATATGTAAAACAAATATTAATGGGTATAAAGGAAGAAATTGACACTAGTACAATAGTAGTGGGGGACTTTAATACCCCACTTACATTAATGGATAAATCATCTAGACAGAAAATCAGTAAGGAAAGCATGGCCTTAAAAGACACATTAGACCAGAGGGACAATATATATAGAGAGAACATTCCACCCAAAAGCAGCAGAATATACATAGTTTTCAAGTGCACATGGAACTCTCTCCAGGATAGATCACATGCTAGGCCAAAAAAAAGTCTCAGTAAATTTAAAAAGATTGAAATCATATCAAGCATCTTTTCCAACCACAATGGCATGAAACTAGTAATCAATTTCATGAAGAAAACTGGAAAAAAACACAAACACATGGGGATTAAACAACATGCTACTAAAAAAAACCAATGGGTCAATGAAGAAATCAAAGAGGATATCACAAAATACCTTGAGACAAATGAAAATAGAAACACAACTTTCCAAAATCTATGGGGCATAGCAAAAACAGTGCTAAGAGGGAAATTTATAGTGATACAGGCCTACCTCAAGAAACAAGAAAAAACTCACATAAACAACCTAACTTTCCACCCAAAGGAATTAGAAAAAAATGCCCTATTATTAACACTTTGCCCATCTGCTTTATTATTTGCTCTTTCTCTTAATCTCTCTTTCTGTCTCTCTCTCATAATTTATTTCCATGTTTAAATATGTTGGTGCTCAAATTGTCCCAGATTTCGCCAGTGAGAGCACTTCAGGTGGCTCTTGCCTCCTTTTGTCATGTTTCCATCATTTTTTTGAGCACTTCCTTACTTTCTGGCAGAGCAAGATGTTTCAGGCTCACCCACACTATTCCAACCCTAGAATCAGCCACTTCTCCAAAGAGTCCTCGTTCCTTTTAGTGAAGGAATTAAATCTGTACTTTATAATCAGTTGATATTTTAAGAGCCTAAATGTATATTAGAGATCCCATGACAGCTCATTCTTTAGATGAATGAGGTAACTTTAACCCAGAGAGTTCCAGTGAATTGCTTCAACAGCTACTGGGAAATAGAATCAGGGCTAAAGGCAGGTCTTCTAACTCCCAAATATCTATTCCTTCTATTTTATAACTTTTCAACCTTCATAGAGCCCTCAGCAATAACATGTGTTTTCTCATTCTGTTAATTTTGTACCATCATTTCAACATCCTGAGATGTCTATTTATTAACCAGTCTTGTCACTGGATTCTCAGTCCTCACTCAAATGCTTGAAAAGTAAGTTTCTAAACTGAGATCAGATCTATTTCCAGCTTCATGGGAGATTTCTTGGACTGAGTTATAAATCTTTGAATAATGAGGTGTTTAATGAAACCAGGACTAGTGCATTGTTAACTGTGGAGAGAGAATGGTACTCCTATAATCACTATTTTTGGGGAGCTTAATGGAAAAATACAGAATATTGAAAATGGTTTCTTATTATTATTTAATTTGTCAAAGCCCCATCATTTATGCCACATTTTATTATTTTTTAAAATTATTTATTTATTTATTTATTTGGCTGTGTTGGGTCTTCGTTGCTGTGCACGGGCTTTCTCCAGTTGCGGTGAGCAGGGGCTACTCTTCGTTGTGGTGCATGGACTTCTCATTGCTTTGACTTCTCTTGTTGCGGAGCATGGGCTCTAGGTGCGTGGGCTTCAGTAGCTGTGACACACAGGCTCAGTAGTTGTGGCTCATGGGCTCTAGAGCACAGGCTCAGTAGTTGTGGCACACGGGCTTAGTTGCTCTGCGGCATGTGGGATCTTCCCGGACAAGGTCTCGAACCCATGTCCGCTGCATTGGCATGTGGATTCTTAACCACTGCACCGCTAGGGAAGTCCCTATGCCACATTTTAAATGAGGTGGAGTAGTTTTTAAAGGTGCTACAGAGATCATTACAAAAGCACTGGGAAGCCAAATATAGTGAGGGCAGAGTGAGGGAGGAAGCACAGGAGGAAAAAAGAATTACTAAACTTGATGTTAATCCAGGCGCCAGCAGCACACATCAGCTTAGCTCATTGTCAACTGTCCATAGAGGGACATAATCTGAAAGTTAAAATGGGATTGAGATAAGTGTGTTGCCAGTTCTGCATCCATAACATCCATCCATCCCAAGGCACCATCGGTTACATCTTCAGTCTTTTTGGAATTAAGCAAATGAGCAGCTAAAACTGAAGTTCCCAGAAAGGAGGTAAAGTTAGCAAAGATATGACAGTAGGGTGTCACAGGAGCAGAGGCTGAACACCTGGAGTCACCTCTATGGCTAAGGCAGAGTGAATGGGTGGTGGGCTGGAACATGGGAACCAGGAGGGCCCATGGCTTCATGGTGGCTCATAGTTTCAGGACCTGCTGATGGCAAAGGGAAAATGCCTCTGATTTCCTTATAAAGGAGAAAGAAGAATGCACACATAATCTTGGACACACTCTGAAAGGAAAAGAGCCCTATTTGGTGTACCAGTGGCACAACGACCGTGATGCCTTCATTCACAAATCCCCTAAGATCGTGCTCCTTTGAACAAAGTTGGCTGAGGCACCCAGGGAAGCTCCAGTCTCTGTGCTGGCAGCTGGGGTGGCAGCCATGGGCTGGTCTTGGGCCTGGGACACAAGAGGGTCTAGTGCATCCCAAATAAGAGGAGAGCCAAATTACCGAGACTTCTAGAGCTGAATTAACCAAAAGGGTGCTAGCCCCGACATGAGCCTATGGGAACCACGCCTGCACAGGCTCAGAGAAGAAGGAAACCTATATCCTCCATGATGATTTGGACAATGAAGTGTCAGTGGGACCACAGAGGCAGTGGGATTCCTTTTACCTAGATCTTGATCTTTGTGCTTTTTGCTGTACTGTTTTGTTTGTGTCTCAATGTCTGGAGCATTCTTAACTTAACCCCTTTCTTCCCTGATCCTTTCCTGTTTCCCCAGCCCCGCCCCCTAGACCTGTAGGAAATTCGTCCTCCTCCCAGACCATAATCAGACACAGATCCTCTCCTTGGTCGTGAGAATCATAAGCAGTTTTTCCTTGGAGCACTGTTGGCCTTGCCACTCCCCCACTCTGGCCATGTACTTCTAGCACCTGGGCTCCTACATCATTTTTCCCACCAGTCTCCTGCTAATAACTGGCTTCCTGGTTTTCCCGCCCCAGCCTGTGTCTCTGCTATGCTTTCCGGCCCAGGATCCCTCCTTCTCAGGGAATGGAGCCACATCACCTCCTGACAAGCCTTCCTGGGTTTGACTACCACTGTGCTTGGACTTCTGCCTACTTCTAGCTACCACAGGCCCCGCATCCAAAGGTTCCATCTGCAGGCAGAGATCTTGGCCTGTTGCACACCTGTTGTCGACTGCCTGCCTCTGGCTGCCTGGACCATCCTTCGTACACGTTACTGCATCCCCTTTCCCCTCAGCTGGGCCTCTGGGCTTCAGGGCTGATGGAGGTTTCCTCATCTGAGCCATGGTTGTGACAGGGGCTTTTATCTAGAAACAAGTAAACAGTGCCAGCTGAGTGCAAATACATGGCAAGTAATGTTCTAGTAATACAGACATATTCAAAAGAAGAAGTGTCCTGGCAGAGACTGGATAGCATCCAAACTGTCCCACATTCATAGACTCTTAAAATAGTTTCAATTGGTTTCAGTTCCCCGAACAGACTTAGAGGCACAATAGCAGCCTCAACAATGTGTTCACACTGATTCAGCTGATAGATGTCAAGCTCTTTGCTCTCACTTCCTTATTGATTAAGGTAGGAAAGGTAAACAGCTGAGAATCTGTGTTAAAGTGTAGTTTAGTCAGTCAAGGAGGAATGAATGCTCCTTGATGGTAGCTGTTTAGTTTAAGGAAGGGAAATTCTGCCTAAAAACACACAGATCAGAATTTTTAAACCGCCTAATCCACCCCCCTGAGGACCAGGCATGCTCTCTGTGATGTTTCTTTTTGTCTGAGACAATCTCATGACCAAGAGGGAAGCTGTGTGGACCATCCCCTCCTTTCAGAATGCAGCCAAGTAACCCAAGGGAGTGTCTCTGGTTACTGCACGTGTAGATGTGCTGCAGAACGAGTGCTCGGATCGCAGTATACGGAAGGCACCGGTACCACACTGGGTCTGTAACGGATAAAGCCCACTCCCCATAAGGAGCAGCTCACTCTGTCAATCACCATATTCTAGGCCAACAGTCTATGGACAGGTCTGGAGCCTCCAAGAAGTAGATGCCGGGATGAGATTAAACGTGCAAGAAACTTATTATGGAAAACATCTGTGAGGGAAAATGAGGTGAGATCCAGGAAAAGCTGGAGAAACATCAGTCCATGTGCAGGTCTGACTCCAGTGAAAGAGACAGGATGGAAGGAAGGGTGGTCCGATGGAAGCATCTTGGATGCAGTGCAGTTCTAAGGAAAGATCAGGAAGGCCATTGGGGTAAAATTCTTTGTCAGAGACATATGACATTTCCCGGGAAGGGGCTGCCTTACTATTCCTGTGGCGCTCATCAGGGAGCAGTCCATGGGAGGGTGGCCTCAGCGCAGATGCCGCAAAGGACTTCCGAACATAGCAGCGGGGGCCGTCGGAGGGGTATGCGTCCTGCAGCCAGAGACCTGGGAGGCCAGATCTTGCACCCATCATATAAAGTGACTAATCCAGACCCTCACAAGTTGTTTATATGTTTATATCCTGTGAGCTACCAAGAGAGACTTAAGGAACTTTACATTAACGCCCTCTCACCCCCCAAAAATCCCCTCAGGCAAAGAGATAAAAATAAACCACTAATGGGGGGAAGACACAGGGTAATAAGAATAGCTACCCTTTATTTAGCACCCACCAAACAGGAGGCACTTTATATCCTTATCTCTAATCCTTACAACAACTTTGAAAAGTCCTTTTATCCATGAGGGCACATGTTTAAGTGCGTTAAGTGCTCATCTAAAGCCACACAGCCAGGATTTGAGTCCATAGTTTGGGTTCCCAAGTCCTGCTCTTCCTACTCTGTCACACTGAAGAGGGGAAGAGAAGACAGCAATCATACCAGAAAACAGGCTGAGAAAAGTTGCTCCAGTGAGCATAAAACTTAACCCTGAACATGCAGGTAGGCAAGGAAAAGGGAAAGATGCTGGGTTATAATTACTCTCTTTGGCTTTTAAAAGAAACACATGAGAAGGTAGCATGAGAAGGTAATACATTTTCCTAGCCTTGAGTTCCGAAAGAAATTTGGTGAATCAAACCTGAAAATAAAGACGACTGAGAGACTCTTGAAAGAAAGGAGTAGTAATGGATGAATTGTGTGTTTGCAATAACTTTAACGTGTTAGTACATAGCATGCAGGGTTCAGCTCGCTTAGCGGTGACCTACCCTTAAGATGGGCAGGTAGAAGGGGTTTGGACTCCACTTCCTTCTGTGCAGTAAAGGCTTAACTCGGCAGACTGGGGGTGCCCAAACACAGCACATCCAGAAAAAAGGACTGGTCTTTGGCTCCTGAAAGATCAACTCTGAGCCCTTGGAATATCTTGCCTGATAACCATGTCATTGGGACCTTAAGCCACAAGAGATAGTTTATGCTAATAATGTGACTTACGGTGAGTGCCTATTTTTGTATTCCTGAAGCCTTGTATCTGTTTGACCTCTGAGGGGGACTGGAGACTGAGTATCCAAGGTCAGTCATATAGGTGCTCTATGACTATGTGATTGACCTCCAATAAAACTCTGCACATTAAGGCTGGGGTGAATTTCTCCCACTGGCAATACTTCATACATGTTGTCACACAGCATTCCTGGGAGAATTGAGTGCTGTCTGTGAAACTCCACTGGGAGAAGACAGCTGGGAGCCCTGTGCCTGGTCTCCTTATGCACCTTTTTCCTTTACTGACTTTGATCTGCATCCTTTTGCTGTAATAAACATAACCATGAGTACGGCAGCTTTTCTGGGTCCTGTGAGTCTTTCTAGTGAATCATCATACCTGAGGATAGGCTTGGGGACCCCTGACAAATGTCTTTATTCTTTCTCCTTCCCTTCATCTTCCTCCAATCAACTGACATCTTTCCCCCTTTCTAATTGCCCTCCCTCCCTCCCCCCCACTGCATTCCCTTATAGGGCCAGACAGTAACCTCTCATGATGGAACATTTTTCTTTCCCCATCTCAACCCTTGCTAAAATGATAGTGTGAGGTGTGCCTATATTTATAATTCTTTCTCATCTTAGATGTCCTGTCACTTAACAAACAGCATCTAGTCGTCAAAAGAGCAAAGGGCCATACAGTGTGATTCTTTCTGCTGCACAAATAAGAAAATCGAGACCCAGGTGTGATGGATTAGCTGAGTCTTCCAGAGCTGATCCAGGGGCCGTGCTTACGAGTGCCAAAACTGGCCTTGTTGGTTATTGCTCTGGGTCCCCAACTCCTCAGCTCTTGTTAAGATCCCTTGATTAAATCATAGCTATATTGAGAAAAATGACTTTGAAAACAAGCCGACTCTCGTGCTTTCTGCTTCTCCCTGCTCCCTGAGGGACACGTTTTCAGGCAGGTGTTATCCCCACCAATTTCATTAGCATTGAGTTATAAGGATAAAAATATCCCACCTCTGTCACTGACAAGTTACCTTCTGCAGTGAACTTACCAAGTCTTCTTTTCTCTGCTAATTTTCAGTGACATGTTTGTTGTCAGCAAGGCAAAGCCAGCGCAACTGATTCAGGGTGACCTGGGCTCTGTTCCACTCTGAGCATCAATAAAATTGCCAGGTCTGCTTTGCTTTCAGAATTTGTATTGTGGGTAATGATGATATATGAGCTCACGAAACAGATTTGGTTCCCAGTGATGAGAATGGTTCTGGCAGCTAAGGAGGAAAAAAAGCATTTTGATCTGCAGTACAGACTTATTCTGATATGGATGCCATCAATGGGAAATTCAGGTGGGCACAAGATACCATTTCTAGCCTGACAGTTGGACCATATTGACAAAAGAGTGGAAGCTACAATGAAGGCAAAGAAGTTGAGGAGAAAGGGTTGGGTAGTGGGGTGGGGAGAAAGCCAGTTGGGGAAAACATTTCAAGTCAGCTGAATTCCATTCACGCTCTGATATGCCCAGCAGCCAGTGTCGGGCTGAGGACACAATCAGGTTCAAGCAAATGATTACCGTCCTCCCACCATGGTAATCTGAAAAGACAGTTACAGCCCAGGAAGGCAGCTCTGCAGGGCGATCAGGATCTGACAGGGGCCAACTGACACAGCCCCCAGTTGAGGCTGTGAGAAACAGTCAAGTGCCAGTGGTAATTAAAGACGCCCGGCAGCATTGGGAGTGCTGGCTGGGCTGGAGTTTCCATGGGGGTAGCTCCCCTCCTGCCCCTGCTCCCGTGGAGCAGAGCAGACTCTCCTACTGGTCTGAACTATCCTAAGTAAGATTATTTTTATTGTGGTAAAATATACATAACATGAAATTTACCATTTTAACCATTTGTAAGTGCAATTCAGCGGCATTAAGTATATTCATACTGTTGTGTAACCCATTACCACCTTCCATCTCCATAAGTTTTACATCATCCCAAGCAAAAACTCTCTGTTATAGAATAACTCTCCATTCTGCCCTCCCTTCCTGTGAACCACTATTCTCCTTTCTGTCTCTATGAATTTGTTTATTCTAGATGCCTCCCATGAATGGAATCATACAATATTTGTCTTTTTGTATGTGACATTTCACGTAGCATAATGTTTTCAAGGTTCATCCATATTGTAGCATGTACTGGAATTGTGTTCCTTTGTAAGGTTGAATAATATTTCATTGTGTGTATATACCACATTTTACTTATCCAAACCTGACATTTGCGTTGTTTCCACCCTTTGACTGTTGTGAATAATGCTGCTATGAACATGGGTGTGCAAATATCTGTTCAATTCCCAGCTTTCAATTCTTTGGGGAATATATATACCAGAAGTGGAATTGTAGGATCATATGATATTTCTATATTTAAAGTTTTAGGAACTACCATATAAATAAGAATACTTAAAATGTATAAAGCCTCATAGATGTTTTAGAGAAGCCCTTTTGTGGCAGGTTAAGCAACTTCCTTATGTTGAATGGAGAAAATTACTATAGGAAGAAGTCACGCTTCTTCTCACGCAGTAATCCTGCATCTATAATATAATCATCATAGTATAATATTTGTCAAAATTTTCTGAAGCTCCGTTCATGTGCCCCACACCGGTAGGTGCTGGGGAACACAGCAGTGAACAAGACAGGAGCCATCGCTACCAAGGGGAGTAGAGGGAGCTAATAAGTCAACACACGGAGGAGGGCAGCCAAGCTGAAGGATGCCGAGGCAGAGCTGAGAGCTGAGGCTGAGGAATGTTAACTGCTACCCACTGAGTGCCTAATAGAGGTCAAGTGCTAGACACTTTTAACATAGCCTACTTTAATCCTTACATGGGCAGTATTGTCATCCCATTTTACAGGTGAGAGAACTGTGAAGCTCAGAGGGGTAGCACACCCCAGTACTTAACAAATGACATCTACTTCATCGTCTCATTCGTACTGAGAGTCAGACAGGCAGGCAGGGAGACCGTCACTCACAGCACTGAAAATAGGTTCTCCTGACTTCATTTCAGACCATGGTTCTACAACTTACTAGGCCTGTCTGTGTAGCTGAGGAAACGTACAAACATACCATGTGCTTAAGTTTCCAGTCACAGTTCATTGCTAGCAATGAGTAAATTCGGAGCTGTATAAGAGGAAAAAACTAGAAATAGCTCTTTAAAAATTCTTTGTTGAACTATAAATTCTTCAAAGATAGGTACATCTGTGGCCTGACACTTAATTTTTACATACCACATACAGTAGGAGTTCAATAAATCAACTCGACAAGTATTTATTGAGCAATTATAGTATGTTCACCCCAGAAGTTCGAACATCCTTCTCCTGATTTTAGGGAGCATGCAGTTTGGCCCATGCAACAATAAGAAGAAACTATAAGACTATATACAGTAAGGTGGTAATTTACATAAAATTAGTGCAAACATCTGGATCCAACAGGAATGAAAATCGAAGGTTTACCTTGTGCCACGCACCAAGCTACATGTGCTTCTTTACATACATAATCCACTACGTCCCTTACACCAACCCACAGAGACAAGGGTGAGTTACATTTCCAGTGGGAATACAGAGCATAGGTAGGTTAAGCAACTTGTCCCATGTCACACACAGAGCAAAGGGTTAAGGTGGGATTCCATCTCAAGGTTGTGCCAAGGCTCTTCACTCCAAATTTGGGGCTTTTGGGGGTTCACCACTCATGAACTTCCCAAGCATAAGACAGGACAGCAACTATGGCAGGGACGGTAGGAGTCTGTGATGGGGAGCGACTGTGGAGAAACGTGGAGAGTGGCATCCCCGTACCAGGTGTTCCACAGCAACACAATTACAAAGCACAGGAAGACCCAGGTTTCAAGCGGCCCCACCCGCAAGCATGAGTTTCCTGCTCTATAGGAAAAGAGCAGCCATCCTCGACTTTCTTTTTTTCTTTCTTGTATTTATTTACTTTTTTAAACATCTTTATTGGAGTATAATTGCTTTCAATGTTGTGTTAGTTTCTGCTTTATAACAAAGTGAATCAGCTATATGTATACATATATCCCCATATCCCCTCCCTCTTGTGTCTCCCTCCCACCGTCCCTATCCCACCCCTCTAGGTGGTCACAAAGCACCGAGCTGATCTCCCTGTGCTATGCGGCTGCTTCCCACTAGCTATCTATTTTACATTTGGTAGTGTATATATGTCCATGCCACTCTCTCACTTTGTCCCAGCTTAACCTTCCCCCTCCCCGTGTCCTCAAGTCCATTCTCTACGTCTGCATCTTTATTCCTGTCCTGCCCCTAGGTTCTTCAGAACCATTTCTTTTTTTTAGATTCCATATATGTGTGTTAGCATACGGTATTTGTTTTTCTCTTTCTGACTTACTTCACTCTGTATGACAGACTCTAGGTCCATCCACCTCACTACAAATAACTCAGCTTTGTTTCTTTTTATGGCTGAGTAATATTCCATTGTATATATGTGCCACATCTTCTTTATCCATTCATCTGTGGATGGACACTTAGGCTGCTTCCATGTCCTGGCTATTGTAAACAGAGCTGCAATGAACATTCATCCTCGACTTTCAAAGAGGAGGAAGTTATCGCAGGAAAGGACACCTCCTTACAGCTGGCCCTTGGCAGCCCACACTGAGGGAGAACCCTGGGCTGACGACCTGATATGGAAGGGCTCCGGGACTCCTAAGGATGTGCCTAACCCCATTTTAACACTTTGGAAATCATACTTTTGGGAGGCTGAGCTTTACAACTAAAATAGCCTGAAGGAACCGAGACTCAGTGCCTTTTATGTTACGGTTACTGTTGGAGGAAACTGGAGCCTGTAGAGCAGGATGTGAAGGAGCTAATGGAGAAGACTTTGGATTCAGACAGATTTGAACTCTGGGCCTTTTTTAACTAGTGTAGCTGTGGGCACTCCTGTAGCTTCTCTAAGCTTCAGTTTCCTTATCTATACACTGAAAAGACTAACAGTGGTTTCACAGACTTGCAATTCAGGGAAATTGTTTATACGTGGAGATTATTATTATCACTATGCTTACCATTAGTAATAAAAGTCTGTCAAGCAAGGAGGGGATAGTTGACAGAAAGAGGCTCCTGAAGGGGCAGGAAGGAGTGAAAGCCAAAATCCAGGTGGATGGGCTGTCCCGAGACAGCAGGAAGGAATTAATGCCATCAGGTATTGACAGATACAAACATAGGAAATTTACCCAAGGGAGAAAGGAGAGGCAAGTCTGCGCCTCTTGGTTTGGAAAAAGATTACAGGATAATTTTCTGTCAGTTTTTCCTAATGTTTCTCTTAGGTGGTGTTAAGCATAGTTTTCATTTCCTGAGCCTTTATCATTTAACTGCAGGGGCTGGGATCGGAAGAGTTCCATGTGTCTTGGAGTGGTGGAAAGGATTATCTCAACATGGAATCTTTGTGTCCAAAGTCAAGAATCTGCTTCCACATATTGAGACATCAGTGGATGTACACACTTGTGGGTGTGTGTTGTCTTTAAGTAAAGTATTATCATTTGCGGGTCTGTACTGTCATTTAATGTCGTGTGCCATGCTTCTGAAGTGGCAAAGCAGAATCCTAATTCAAGAGCAGTCTGAAGTGGTGCAGCTTATTGGAAGAGGCAGCTGTTCTGCAGATTGGATCCAGCTCCTGTAGCAGCCACATACAGTTAGAGCTGGGGATAACACAGTGTGCCTGTAACCAGGGTTACTTCTGCCCCCAGGAAGGGCATCCTAGGGGATATTACTTGTGCATTGAACCAGTAAGGGTTCTTCAGAGAAATGGAACTGTTAGGAGATTTTATACTTATACACAGTTGACCCTTGAACAATGCGAGAGTTTGGGGCTCTGACCTCCATGCAGTCTAAAGTCTGTGTATGTCTGTACAGCCAGCCCTCTGTATCCGCAATTCTGCATCTATGGATTCAACTAACCTCTGACTGTGCAGTACGTATTTATTGAAAAAAATCCATGTATAAATGGACCCTCGCAGTTCAAGTCTGTGTTGTTCAAGGGTCAACTGTATATACACATACATACATATATGTATATATACTGTATATACATAGGATATGTATGGACATATATACACACACACACAGGATATATACTACATATATACCTCACAGGAAATGTATGTACATACACTTATATCCTGTTGGTTCTGTCTCTGGAGAACACTGACTACACTAGCTAGAAATGACTTGAGATTAAAATTCACAGTTCAAAGGGAGAGATTTATTTTAAGGAATTAGCTCATGTGATTGTGGGAACTGGCAAGGTCAAGATTCGTAAGGCAGGCCAGCAGGCTGAGAACTCAGGCAGGTCTTAGTGCTACAATCTGGAGGTAGAATTTCTTCTTCAGGAAACCTCAGTTTTTGTTCTTAAGACCTTCAACTGATTAAACGAGGCCCACCACACTAGCAAGGGCAATTTCCTTTCCTCAAAGTCTATTAGTTGTAGATGCTAACCACATCTACAAAATACCTTTACAACAACACCTATATTCGTGTTCGATTCAAATACTGGGTACTATATAAAGCCTAGCTATCTATACACATAAAACTAACCGTCACGCGCATGAAGATGGCTTATAAATAGGAGTCCTTCTTAGTCATCTACACAGTGATGGCCAGGGAAATTTCACCGAGCTGGGCATCAGTAGACCTGGGCTTTGCACTACCCCCCCCCACCCCAGGTAACCTGGAAGTATATCCTTCAAACTTTCTGAGCCTCCATTTTCTCAGGTGGGGCCTTATAGTACTTTTTCTGCTTGCTTATCATGAGATTTAAGGAGATAAGGTATGTAAAATTTTTTGGAAAAAAATCATATTTTAATAGATAATGTTGATTGCATACTTATTATGTTCAGACGTTATGCCAGGTTCTTTACATAAATTTTATTATTTAATTCTCAAGACAATCCTGAGGTTGATACCATTTTATAGATGAGGCAATGTGAGCTCAGGGAGGTGAAGTAACTTGGGCAAGGTCCCATAGCAAGTAAATAGCAGCTAAGATTCAAACTGAGCTATGTCTGACTCTGAAACCTACAATTTAACATCTTTACTGTATTTAAATATGGTAAGATTTATTATGCACCTATATTCATTATGTAGCTGGAGGCAGGTGAACCATATGACCAAATTCACTTTGTGATGATCACCTAAAGGACATTATAAAAGGTATCAAACAGTTCTTATTTGATATATAGTATCAAGGGAAACCAAATACTCAACAACATTACTGCATATATGCCCAGAAACTAATAGAGGACAAATCTATCCCCATTAGTCTGCTTGATCTGCATCTAAGCAGTTTCCCTATGTCAATGAGTCCTGTCTCTATCTCCTTACACTAAGTTCTTCAGGAAACATAAAATGTGAGTAGGTAACTTCAACACATGTTATTATACTGAAACCACTGAGAACATATTACAAAGTATTACAAATATGGAAGGATGCAATAGGAAGAAAAATAGACTTGTAGACACAATGAAAATTTCTAGCACTTTCTCCTATAAAATTTCAGCTGTTACTAAATATACATAAGAGAAATCTTTACTGCTTCTTGGAAATTCTTAATTGCTACAAAACTCTTAGCAGCTTACCCTCTACCTGTTCTCTTACAGTGCTGGGAATAATTGACAGTATTTCAAATACTACATACTATAATAAAAACATCTGTACACTGTTTGCTTTCTGCTAGTATCAGAAAGGAGGCTAGTTTCCTGAATGTTTTTTTGTGTACGTGGGGAAATGTTTTCTACCCTATAAAGCTCTGATCTAGCCCTGGTTTTAAGTGGCTTTGTAGGCATTGGAGTAAAAACCATCCCTACCCACCCTGTTATGTGCATTAATACACATTCAGTGTAATTTCCCAGGGGTGATTCTTTGTTCATTCAGAAAAGGTTTTTGTCAGGAATTTTATTCATTCCCACGCATAATAATTCCCCCCTCCCTCAACTTAGTGAAACCACTCACTGAATTCTGCTTCCAAGCCTTATGCAGATCACACTCCAAACTTAGGGAATACTACTCATTAACAAAATACTTGATTTTCCTCCCCTTCAGGGACATGGCAGCTCTGTACCTCCCTACCCCATTAAATATAAGGTTGCCGTTTGACTTTCCTTAACCAATAAACTGTAAATAAATAGAAGTAACTCAAGAATGGGGAAGGTGATTTCCTAAAGATGTACTGGGCCAGCAAAATATGTATGTATGTTTACCATAATGTCAGAAGTACTCATGAAAAGCCATCTGTCACCCTGTCCCACTCCTACACAGAAGTATCCCCTAGTACAACTTGAGATTTAACCAGTGTCACCAGTCCTAATTTCCTGTTTATTCTAAAAAGTTATTTTGGAGCTTTCATCTTTTGCTTCACAAGTAATTTCAAAGAACAATGCTTTCTAATAGCCAGTGACCTACAACTACCAGTTGTGTGTTGTGTGTTCCCTGTGTAGTCACACTTAAAGATCATCAAACAGTACTTAACATTTGAAAATCTAGCTTTTCAAGATTGAAAAGTTAAATATGTCTCAATTACCCATCTTCTGTAATGCATCTGTAATGATTTCAAAGATGGATTCCAGAATCCCCTTTAGACAGAAAAAAAATAAGTACTTAATAAGTAAGAGGTTTGCTGACATTGCACGTATTACATTTAATAGCTTGGACATATCCATTTGCTGAGGAACAAGATGAAGAGTTTGAAATGGCCTATAATAAAATGACAGTTTGATTTGTGTGGAGGATGAAATCTCTGCTCTGTCTTCATTTAGATCACTAAGGTGCCTGCATAATACAACTTCTGTAATTAAGCATGATAAAAACAAATAAACAGTGCCATCTTTTGGACGATGCTTAAACTTTATGCTTAAAGACAGACACAAACCAGCATCAGACAACCTACACAGTACCCACCAGCATTCATCACAGATGCCAGAAAAATCTTATTTTTATTAGTAGTAAATTTCCATGGCATGAAAACTTTTATTGGCACCATAGGAATGCAAGCCACCATAGTGTGACTTGCAGCTGTCCAACTGACCTGGAATTGCACACTCAGATTGGCTTTTTAACATCTCTATGGAGATGGCTGCTGCAGCCATGTGTTTATTTGCTTCTTGGAGCACCTGAGGACATTTATTTTTTTCCAATTTCAGTTCCGTTCTAAATCTAGGGTGAAATGTATCTGGCTCAGGTGTCAGGTTTGGAAAAGCAGGTGGATGAATGTCATGTATAAATATAGAAATGCTATTGTTATTCTGCTCATAACTGTTATTCATAGCGAAAGTGGGAGGAATAGACAAGAAAAGACTGTTTCACCAAAACTCACTTTCTATTGAAAAGCACAGATTGCTTCAGTAGTGGGCAATCTAAAGAGATGACCTGTGCATAAAGATGCAAGTTTTTTTTTTTTAATTTATATGTTTTATTTTTGGCTGCATTGGGTCTTCGTTGCTGCGCGCGGGCTTTCTCTAGTTGCGGCGAGCAGGGGCTGCTCTTCGTTGTGGTGCGGGGGCTTCTCATTGCAGTGGCTTCTCTTGTTGTGAAGCATGGGCTGTAGGCGGGCGGGCTTCAGTAGTTGTGGTGCACGGGCTCAGTCGTTGCGGCTCACGGGCTTTAGAGTGCAGGCTCAGTAGTTGTGGCGCAGGGGCTTAGTTGCTCCGTGGCATGTGGGATCTTCCCAGACCAGGGCTCAAACCCGTGTCCCCTGCACTGGCAGGTGGATTCTTAACCACTGCGCCACCAGGGAAGCCCGATGCAAGTATTTTAAAAGAGGAATTCCAAACTGTCACTCTACTCAAGCGTTTAATAACCACCTAGCATTGTGCTGAGAACTATGCATGAGACAGTCCTGCAGCCCCTAAAATTATTGACATAGTTGTTACTTGAAGGCTGTTTGGTAGGAGAAATGTTTCAGAGGTGTGATTTTAAAGGATTAGGGAATATAAAATGAAAATGGAGGTAATTTTGATGATGTTGATGATGCTGAAGAGGAGGAGGAGGAGGATAGCTAACACTTATTGAGTATTTACCATGTGCCAGGCACTGTTTGAATGTTGTACGTGTATAAATTCACTTAATCCTCATGAAGAGTTAATGAAGTAGGTTCTCTTATAATCATGATGCCACAGATGCGGAAACTGAAACAGAGAGAGGATTAGTAACTTGTCCAAAGTCACATACTCAGTTACAACTTACTAGAAAATCTCATGTCAAAGAAGACTGAAAAAAAGCGTGTTTTGCCACGTTGGAAAAATAATGGGCCAAAGCCAGGATGTGGGCGTGAATGTTAACTTCATTCATTCATTCATTCATTCATTCGACAAATACACAATGATTTGAACACCTATTCTGTGACAGGTACCATTGTGAGAGCTGAGGATTGAATGAAACAAACTCCCTGGCATCACAAAACCTGCCTCACAGTGGAGCAGATAATACACAGAAACATGTCTTGTGACAATTAGGAAAGCAGGATAGAATTAGAGAATGCTTGGGGACACCACGCTACTACGCTCGAGTTGATATGAGATAAAATAATTGATACCTGCCCCCAAAGCACTTTGAACCTGATGAGGAAGGCAGACAGACTCAGTAAAAAAGATGTGTCATGAATTGTGCTATGGGAGACACAAGCACAGACTGCCCAGAAGGACACAGGGCCCCCCATCCAGATTGGGAATGGAGGTTTCAGAGAGGGCTGTTCATAGATGGCAATGTTTCCACTGAGAGTTATAGAATAGAGTTAGCTAGACAGGAAATGTGGGGACATCTTGGGAAAGAATAAACAGAAAACATGAAACTTGAGAGCTATGTATATAAAATATTCATTCTGCTTCCCCAGAAAACTTTGACTAATTACCAGTTACCAGATCTTGCCAGACTCTCAAGTTTCATATTTTGTGCTTATTCTTTCCCAAGGAATCTATGTAGGTAGGTAGGTAGATAGATAGATACATGCATATTTACGTGTATAAATTCACATATTTACATAGATAAATAAGGAATTGGCTCATGCAATTACAGAGGCTGAGGAGCCCTATGATCTGCCATCTGAAAGCTGGGGACCCAGGAAAGCCTGTGGTGTCATTCAGTCCTAATCTGAAGGCCTGGGAATAAGGAACACTGAGGGCAGGAGAAGATATATCTCCCAATGAGGCAGGAAGAGCTGAATTCTTCCTTCCTCTGCCTTCTTGTTCTATTCAGGCCCTCAGTGGATTGGACAAGTTCCATCCACCTTGGGGAGGGCAAACCACTTTACTGAGTCTACTGATTTAAATGCTAAGTTCATCCCAACACCCTCACAGACATACTAGAAATAATGTTTAGCTAAATATCTGGGCACACCTATGATCCAGTCACATTGACGCATAAAATTATCCATCACACGAAGCAGCTCCATATAGTGGGATCTTAGGCTATGTGCAGACGAGCAGCCAGAAACAGGTGGCTCTGGAAGGTTGAGCAGAGAGAAAATCGCACCAGACCTCATCTGGCCTGCGATGGAGCAGGTGCTAATCTGGAGGGCCGTGAGGGATCATTGGTGGAAAAGAGGTGATACAGTCCACATTCTGGAGAGAGCCCTGTAACAATGATGTAAGTCACAGGCCAGAGGGAAACAAGATAACTGCAGGAGGATAAGCAGAGACTGTCACAGCGATCGTGGGGAGAGATGATGAGCTTGGGGATGAGGAAACCCATTTTCAAGACTCTTAGAAGAAAGATGGTGATTTTTTGGACTTGAGAGAGGCATGGAAAGGAAGGCAAACAGTAAGATGTGCAGGTCACTGCCCCGGGTGACTGGGAAGATGGTCGTATCATTCACATGAAAAGAGATTCAAAACGAAGGGAAGACCTGAAGCATGATTGATGTTCCTGCCAGGGCAAACACCCCTGTTTCTTCAAATATGCCATAATCTCTATCCTTTCCAGGCATTTGCAAAGACTGTGGCCCCTACCTTTTTCCACCTCTTTGTAGCCTCCGATCCCTGAGCTTTCCCTGGGTAATCCCTCCTAAAACCTCAGGTCTTGGCTTCAATGTCATTTCCTCCGTGGCCTCCATGACCCCAGGCAGATGAGGCTCCTGCTAGATGCTCTCTAGCGCCCTGTTCTCTCTCTCCCCCAGCTTTATGAGAGTTTATTTTTACTTTGTCTCCCAAACTAAACAATGAACCATGTGGATTCCTCACTACACAATTCCTGCCACATGGCACACCGTATGAAATGCTTGTCGGATGCCTATATGATGAGTGTCCTATAAACCCCTAGATATATGGGTGCCAAGCTCTAAAGAGGGGTCTGAAATTAGAGATATGGATTTGGGCATCATCAGCCGGTGGAAGCAATTTCCCTTAAATTGATGATCACACAGCCCTAGGAGATGAAAGTGTTTTTTCAAAAGCACTCTGAAGGACAGCACTAAAAAAACAAAAAAAAACAAAAAACCATATATTTCTTATGCCCCAAGCACCTCACATGTATTTTCTTTCGATGCTTTCTGTCTTCCCAGGAAAGCAGGTGGTGGCATACACTCATTTTCCTTCTTTTTTTCTCTCTCCACTGGTTTCTTTTCAGCTCAGGTAAAAGGCTTTTCACACTAACAGCAGAGACAACATAGACACACTGAAATGACTCTTAAGCAAGGATATTTCTCCCCTCAGTATCAGGGAATGACTTTTCTTCAAGGACAAAGATGAAAACAATGCTTTCCCCCGATTCCCCTTCTAAATCTTCTCCCATCTCTGAGGGTCTTCATGTCCCCTGAGGTTCACCATCCTGGGCCCACACAGCCTAAGTTTCTCTTTGGGAATAGTTAGCTCTCTCCAGGTTGGCTTAGCCCAAGCTTGAAACCCTTTCTGCTCATGGAACAGGATTCAGCATCGATCATCAAGGCATCGTTTTCCTACCAACTTCGCCCACCAAGGTGAAGAGGAGCATCTTTTCTGGATGAGATTAATGGAAACGCTGTTTCTGTGCACACCTTGTGTTCAGTGCCTGATCAAGATATAACCTGGTATGCTAATGAATGCTAATTAGGGTGGATTATGGTATGGCCATCTGTCACATCAGTTTATTTCATTGGACCCCTCTGCTGGAAGGAATTACGCTCTCCTACTCTTGTGAAGATTATTTAATTTGAATACAGAATAAGGAGACTTTGTCCTCAGTTCACATCTCTGTAGTAATCATCAGCATCATTCACATTTATTTTTTGCCTTTTTCT
Organism: Eubalaena glacialis; assembly: GCF_028564815.1. Classification (NCBI taxonomy): domain Eukaryota; kingdom Metazoa; phylum Chordata; class Mammalia; order Artiodactyla; family Balaenidae; genus Eubalaena; species Eubalaena glacialis. The sequence goes on along the minus strand of NC_083731.1, from coordinate 66,169,965 downwards.
ATACCCCTCTAAATGGCTGAATGTTACACTTTCAGAGAACATGAACAATGACAGTGAGACCAGTTAATAAATACTAAGCAAATGCACAAAGTATACATCCTTGCAAAAATACAGAATTAAGTACATGAGACCTTTCTGAAGTGCTTGTCTGTGGATATTCTGCATGGCTTCTGAATTGCTGGGTGTTATTTTAAATGTGAATGAAAGCATGGTTCTGAGTTGAATGGGTTATGTTTTTTAGAAGTCTTTGAAAAAAAGATTATACTAGACATCTTGAGACTTGTAGTAGAAGGCTTTTTGCTAAGGAGATATTTTGAGTGTAGATGTGCATCTCTTCTAATAGTTGAAGAAGTGATTTCAATGTGGACCGAAATGATTTACCTATTTTTCAGAATGCTAAAATAGGTCTCTTCCTACTTCAGATACCACAGTATGAGGCAGAGCCTCTCCACATGTGGAATTTCAGTATTCTTGGAACCCCCTTCAACTCTGATATAGAAAGGATATAAGAGCAAGAGAACTTTTTGAAGCAATTTCATTTGAAGAGAACTATTGCTATGCTAATTCTCCAACACTCCTCCCTTCCAAGTCCTCTAAGAGGAAGAGTGCTAGTTCCCTCACCACAAGCCTAGTGAAGAGGATTTTCTGGAAACTGCTTAGAAAGTATGAACCATGAGGACCAGTGCCTAATCCGCTTCTGGGAAAGTTTGAGTTGCCCATGACAGTGGTGGATAGTGATGGCTGTGTTGCCATGGGTCTATGCTACCAGAAGTTTTAGGGGCAAAGGATTTGTGAGTGTTTCCTATGGACTATACTTGGGCCAGGCAGGAGACAGGGTCATTGTGAGGTTACTGTTTCCCAACAGTAATCCCAGTTGGCCAAAGAAATTTGAATCTGTACAGAGATTTGCTATAAACTCATTAGCATAATGTCTAAAGTCTAGAAATCCAAGCTCTTTCTTTTATACATGTGGGAACTAAGACCCAGTGAGTGATTTCCCCAAGGCCATAAGTAGTAAGACTTAGAAACTAAAACATCCAGCAGAATTGCAGCTGGAAACTCTGGGTGAGCTAGCAGCATGCAAATGTAGACCAAATCCAGATCAACATGTGGTATCTACAACTTTCCATCACAACCTTTTCATGTGTACAGGTATGCTTGAATATCCTTTAGCAAAACCAGGTCCTGAACATTCAACATTCAACATTCAACATTCAACGGTTGAATGTACAAAGGTGGCACTAACTTACCAATTACTCAGGATGTGTTTAATATTATTTTATTAATAGACAAGATGGATTTGTTTTGATTTTATGTTTAAGACGAATGGAGAAGGAACACCAGCTGCTAGATCTAACTTTTGGACCTGGATGCCTAAAGCAATCTGATTGAAGTGACATGAAATGTAAGATGGGGAATTATGATTTCTTGTTATATGTAGGAGCCTTTTCAAGTCTTTCCATTGATGCCATAACAAAAGTGCATTACATCCCATAAGAGGATGCATTCATGATTGCCCAGTCACTGAGAAGAAGAAGCCTGGAAAACAAAGCTACTAAAGCTGAATGGAGCACTTTAAACACCCAGGTCTTGGAATAATAGGTTACCAAAAGAAAGGCAAATCATGTTTAGCGTCTACACACAGGCACATACTGTATTTTGCAAGTTTACAACCATCTGGATTAATCTTGTAGAGATATCCAAAGACTCTAAATGCATACAGTGACTCCTTTTGGCATTTATTTTCCATATTCCTACACTTTTTTCCTTTTGCATCAAAATCTTTAGATTTGAAACACAGGTCACCTGATCCTTCAACTCATCCTTCTGGTCTCTGATAAATAACAGGGGAGCAGGCAGGGAAGGGGTAAAGGGTTCTGATTTTCTAAAAAAGCATACTCTATTATTCCTGGGCAGCAGGCCTTCTAGGAATAGCTAGATATAGTTTTTTAAAATCCTAAATATTAAATCTAGAGGGATTTCAAAGGTAAATAAATAAGTAAATAAATGCTTCATTATGTCATGCAAACTTTTCCTTTAGTCTTATGAGCATTTCCATTGTGAAAACTGGATATCTCACTATTAAAACTCCACCTCCTTCTCCTGGTTCCCTGATTTTTTTCTCTTTTCCCATTAGTCATTGTTTATTTTCTCCTCCCTATAACGAGCACATTTATTCTCTTTTCCCATCACTCCCTTCACTCCAAGATGCTGTTTTGGAGGAGAAGGGCAGGACTTCTCATCCCTTTCCACTTGGGGAAGCGTTAAATGCATGTTTTCCTCACCCAGAGCCAGTAGGATTAACCCTGGGGTGAGTGGGCATGGGGGTGAGGTGCACACTCTAGGACCTTCTTCTGATCAAGCTGTTCCCTTGGCAGTGACCACATTAACCTGTATTTAAATTTTTCCGAGACCAGGCCAGGTCCCATGTTTGCAAGACCAGGCCCGGTCAGAAACAGTAATAGACATCCTGAGTGGGCCCTTGATTATACTGGCCCTCATTTGTCTCTTTTTTTCTTTCACCGCAACAGAAATCCATGAGATGGGAAGGTGCTTGCCTGCTGCATGATTTATTACTCAGTCTTTGCAGGTGTCTCTTTTTTTCTTTCACCACAGCAGAAATCCATGAGATGGGAAGGTGCTTGCCTGCTGCATGATTTATTACTCAGTCTTTGCAGGATCGGTACATTTCATTTGAATATTTGCAATCACACGCAAGTTGTGCCCGGTGCTCTGTATCTTGAATGTAGGAATCTTTACTGCACTAACCAAGACATATTATTCACCACTCTGGAGGTAGCAGAAGATTGATTTATTCTAGTACGTTCTGCTCACCCAGCAGCTGTTGGATTCAAAATCATTTGCTTAGAAAATCCATCAGAATTAAAGAGCAAATTTCAAAATAAATTGCTATCGTTTTCATCGGCAGCCTGGCTGCATGCATCGTGGGAAGTACAAAGATTCTTTTGCCTAAACGCTTCTTTGAACCTCGTCTTCATAACAATGCTATGAGAGCAAGTGCCTCGGGAATTTTTCCAGTGACAACAGCCAGTGTTTGACCTCATGATGTTGAGGTGGGCTTTCAGCTTCATCTGATTTATGTTAACGACAAGCAGACTCATCAAAAGGAGTCAGAACTCTTGAATCATTGTAGGTCTGCAGCTCTGAAGGAGCGAAAAATCTAGAAAGGGAAAATGGCAGCTCATCCAACCTGCTGAATACTGAGAGGAGCCTGGCTCAGGACTGCATCCCACACAGTGAGGCCGACCTCTTGGGAAGCATCCCCACGGCTTAGACTTTCTTTGCTGGAAATGTTGAGTAGCTCCTGTCTCCTGGTCCATGCAGCATATGTACCCCTTCCAAAGCATCCTTCATGATGGCCATTGTTACCATATCCATTTAACAGAACAATATGAGATTTAGAGAGGAAGTCGCCTTCAGCAATTCGGTGGCAAATATGAAACTGAGTGGTCAGAATTCTGCTTAATCCAACCCTGTTGCTAACACACAGTGAATCGTGTTGCTTCCCTAGAATTTATACAAATATTTTTCCCTGAACTGTTCTGAAATGATTTGCCTTCAATGGCTTATCAATTTCATTATAATCTTGACCCCAGGCTCACTAACCCTCATCTTTTAGCTAAATGCAGTCAGTATTGCCTAGTGGTTAAGGCCCTGGGGCTTTGGAGTGAGATGCCTTGGATAATTCCCACCATTTTCTCACCATGTGACCTTGGACACGTTAATCAGGTTGAACCGTATGAGACTGCCATATCTGAAGCTCAAAACCAGTCGAATATTAGCAATTTCATATGGTTCAACCTTAACTTCTCTAAATATTAGCTTCCTCCTCTGGGAAAAGAGGCAAAGTAAAAGAACTCACATTGCAGAATTATGATGAAAATCAAATGAGATAATAACCTGTCAAGACTTGGTATAGTGCTTGGCACGGGATGAGTGTTGGCTGTTTATATCATAGACAGGAGGAAATTAATTAGGTGTGCCTCACTTCAGCTGAATCTGCAGAAGTAGTCATTGCAAGCAGATTTTGGCATTCTGGTCTATTGTGCTATTTTTCAACACAGAAATATATATTGATAATGTTTGTAACACGTTAAAAATCTGAAATCAGGATTACAAACTGTACCTAGAGAGTTCGACACTGAGTTAAAATTTCAAATCAAACAAGGGTGCTATCATTTAGAAAGCATTCTCACCATATCCCTCTCATTAAAAACCTTTCAAAAATAACCCAATGTCTTTTTAATTTCTATTTATTGGATCGTTGGTGTGGTTGAGCATTGTTCCATATTTGTATTGGTTATTTGTATTTCAAACCACAGAGTTTGGGGCCCAAATCTACCTGTAGAAGGAGGGGGGATGAGAAGCTCTTGGGCTTTTCCACAGATCTTCTGGAGTGTTACCATCTCCCTTCTGCCTGCGTTACATCCTCTCTGCTCTCCTCCATCCTACTCTTTCTCCCCAGCGTCTGATCCAGGCTCACAGAGTAAAAGCCCCTTCCCTAGGATAATTTATTTTAACCAGGATCTTCTTCTGGTTAAATCAACAATCAACATCATAAGAGAGACTCAAGCTTTCAGGACAAAGGAATCCTGGTTCTGGAACCTAGCTCTTCTCAGGTAGCATGGCAATTGAGAACAAGAACAGAAGACAATGGAAGCCATGTCTAATTTTTTAAATGTCAGTGATAAGCAAAATAAATAACAAAATACCAGTAGTGTCACTTTGATGCAGTATGCAAGTTAATGGTTAGCCTCAGTCCTGTGAAGTTTACATTCTAATCCGAAGCAAATGGTGCTCACCCACAAGTGAGCCTAACCTCAAAAATCATTGCATAACCCTTTATTTCCTATAGAAAACACTTCCTTGATGGTAGCAATTATTGAGTTGCATAACATTTGTGTCAGCCATGGCCCTAACATTGATTTCTAAACAAGTGAATGATCAAGTGATAGATTGTGTGATATAACTTCTAAATACTGTAAATGTTCAGAGAAAGGATGAGGCATGATAGGCTTTACAGAATAGCTGGGACTCAGATGGGATCCACTGGGTGATCCAGAAGATGGTGTCTCTTCTGTGTTCTGCTTCCATTCTTGGCTTTGTTCTATGAATTCTGGCCCTTTCTCAGAAACCTTTAGAAGTACCTAATTTCCTCAAAGCAGATGAAAACTCTCAGTCTTGAACTTCAAGTTGCTGGACTCCATAACTGACCCTCCCCGTGACATTGAACTGCCCTCACTCCCAGTGTTGGGCTCATGGCGCGAATCTAAGCAACCCTCATTGACCTCCTCCATTCTCACCTCTTACTCTTACCTCTGAGTCCCCAAACTAACCTCTGCTTCTTCTGTGAATGCTGCCGCTGCTTCTCCTTCTCTTCCTCCTCCTTCTCTTTCTCCTCCCCTCCCCCTCCACATCTCCACATTTCCATCTATCTCCCTTTCCATCTATGTCCCTATCAGAGTCCCCAGATCGGGTGACTCTGGTCACGCAGTCATTTGAACCATCTGACCACAGCTAACTGTGTCAGGAAAATGTGGTTTGGAGTTTTGTTTTGGTGTGGTGGGATGGTTGTTTCTCGTATATTTTCTTACTCATTTTCATGTGTGTGCTCCTGACTGCTCTGGTAAATTCAAAACTCTTGAAGATCAGGAGCACCGTCTTCTCTTTGCTCTGATGCTTCCCACAGCGCTCAGTACTCTGCACACCGTGGGCGCCCAGAGTTGTCGCTGGCTGGTGGATGTAACGAAAAGCTTCAACAGCCTCATGAACCCATAGACCACAGAGTGGTTTAATCACACTTGCTGATTGTCTCATCCTCCACACTCTGGGCAGAAAGCCAAAACCCACCCAAGATGTGGTAGTGGTCTTATAATGACACAGTATTTGTTTACAAGCCTTATTAGGAGAAAGTCAATTTGTAACATCTAAAGCCTTCTAGACTTATTGTCTGATTAGCCCTCTTCTTGTGGCTTGAGAGCGATCTAACTCTATAGAAAAGGAGCAACCACAGAGGGTACGCAGCCTACTTTATATGTGTCCTTGGTGACATCCGTAAGACCTTTGATAGAGAAACCTCTTATTCCCTTACTCCTTGAAGCCTTCTTCAGTCTCTTTGACCAATGGTAATCATTCCATTTTTAAAAAACTTCTATAGTGTCTGATGTCTGGAGCACATAAATTGATCTTTGGTATTTATAGCTGTGAAATAAAATTCACATTTTATGGCAAGACAAGAAAAATTTAAACATAAAAATTTTCTCTGCCCTTTGGTTCCTCTCTCCCCACTACTGTGCATTGTGTATGTGCATTATGTATCATCCAAACCTCCCCCATTGGCAGAAATACCTGTTCAACCACAAAGAACAACATTCTCTTAGCACCAACAAGACAAATCCTCAAAAGGTAACATTCCTTCTTGATCTCATAAGGGACCACGATGATGCTTAGATCTGGATTGTGTAAACTGTCAATAATACGTCATTTAATGTACAGCTCTCTGTCTCAAAAACTTATATAACTGTGCCTTCACTTCAAATGGGTGGAACAGTTCTCAGAGCTTTCTGAAATGCCCTTCCCAGGTCATAATCTTCAAAATTGCCTCAAGTAAAATTTTCCTTTTCTTTCTTAGATCGAGTGATTAATTTTTTGGTCGACTTAGCAATAAGCAAATAATGTCAGCCAATAACAATGACTGATGATACAAAGAAGTAGGAGATTCCTGCTAATTATCCTCTGAAGCAGAGTTCAAAGACACCTTTTCTTTTTATTCTTTACCTAAAATTAAATGGCAATTAGACAGCAACGATTCCATTCTTGGCCAGCAAGAGACCACGGAGATGAAATACATTCACTTCCCTTCAAGTCTGTTATTCCAATTCTCCTCTCTTTTCTTCTTGGAAATAGATATTAGCTAGATTGAAACATGGGAAGTTCCAGCCATTAGGTAGTGATGATATTAAGGCACTTCACTTGTTTTTGCAGCTCTGATATGTTTCCATGGAAATAAGAGTTGGAAGCCAGCAACTGAGAAGTAAGAATTCTGGGTTTTCCTTAGCTTCTGGCTGCTGACAAAGAGCCAAATTTTCAAACAAGCTGAAGAATCTCAGAATCTTTGATCTAGTGCATTTACCGTACTCCATTAAAATAAAGATCCCATAGTTCCTTTTTTGCAAATTTCTATTACTCTTCTTGATTGTCAACTAATACTTAGGTCACCCCCACGGATCCAAGAGTTGGCCCAATACAGTAAACAGCCCTGAGCCTATAGTCAGAATATCTGGGCTCGAATTTCACAAATGCTAGTGGTAGAAACTTGGACAGATTATCTGGATTCTCAGAATCTCCATTTCTTAAGTAAAAGGTAAATTATTATTGACAGGGTAATTTTGATTACTAAACAAAAGAGAGCATGGGAAGCATTTGGTGTAGGGTACACAGTAAATGATCAATAAATGTCAAATGGACCTTAGTGGAGAGACAGAAAAGCAGAAAGTATCTATTTGGTTTCACCTCCACCCACGCCCACATTCATGGACATCATCATCAAGCTGAGAGGCAACCCTCCCCTTTAACATGAGGTTGTAATCTCTAATCCAAAAGAAATTCATGATGTGTATTAGTTTCCTCTTGCTGATGTAACAAATTACCACAAACTTAGTGCTTTAAAACTACATGAATGTATTACCTCGGTGTCTGTAGGTCAGAAGTTCTGGCCAACATGGCTGGATTCTCTGCTCATGGTCTCACGAGGCTGAAATCGAGGTGTTGGCTGGGGCTGCGGTCCACATCTGGGGCTCAGGGTCTTTTCCAAGCTCACAGGTTGTTGGCAGAATTCAATTCCTTCTCACATTTTCCACACGGACTCCTCCATCTTCAAGCCAAAAACAGCACATCAAATCCTTGTGTTTCAAATCTCTTGGACTTCTTTTGCCCTGAGGTGGGAGAAAGTTCTGCTTTCAAGGGCTCACATCAGGCCTAACTAGATAATTCAGACTAATCTTCCATTTTAAGGTCACTTGATTAGTAACTTAATTACATCTGCATAGTCCCTTTTGCCATGTAGCAGAGAGCATTCAAGGGTGGAACACCAGACGGTGAAAGTCACGGGGGCAAAAAGTCTGCTGAGCACATGATGTGTCCTGTAGAATAAGAATATGGGTTATTACACTTATCTGTTACAAATGGGGAAACAGAACAGTGTGAACTATGGTCACCCAAATGTCCAGGAATAGAACCAAAATAACCCCTTTCCTTTATATATTTCTGATAGACTTGTGATCTCCATACCAAGCACTCCAGATACTACTCAGTCAAATTTCCATCTTCAGCATCAGCCATCTGCTTTCTTACCTGCATCTTTTAATATGATTCAATGGCAAGAAAAGTAAAATTCAGAAAACAAAGAAAATTCAGTGCCTGCTGTGGAGACCACCACATACTCTGGGTTACAAGATGGAGAGGCTCGTGCAGAAGACTGGGGAGAGACGGATCCACTTCTCCATTGTGTCTCCCCAGAAGCTTCCAGACCTGTGGCTTCTGTTGGAGAAGGCGGCTCCCTGAGCCTTGCTGGAGTCACTGTAGCTGTGGAGAGAAGTGAGCCAGGACCCAAGGCACGTGGTGCTGGTCTGGGGTGGCTCAGCCCCAGGTACCTCCAGCCAAAGCCACCTGTTCCCTTGCCTCTAGCTCCATCCTTGGTTATCAGGCTCTCAGTAGCCTCTGCCCTTCTCTCCACCCCCTCCGTGTACCCCACCCCCTGGTAGTACTAGGTTCCTGAAAACCTGAGCACAGCTCAGAACACAGAGGTGTGATTTTAAGCTGCTAAATTTTTGGGTAACTTATCATGCTGAAATAGATAGCTTATAGAATGAAATTAGCCCCAAATCGATTAACAATAAAATACTCATCCTTAAAAAAAAAAGATAAAAATTTTCGGTTATTTTCTTAAATTTGATATTGCAACATTAAGGAAGCAGATATCAAAGCTACTACCATATACACTTTAAATATCTTACAATTTTATTTGTCAGTTATACCTCAGTAGTGCTGAAAACAATCAAAAAGTACAGTACATATTTTCTCTTCTGAGAGACAAAATGGAGGCAGATTTCAGTTGTGTGAGTGGGTCTAAGGCAGACAGGCTCTCAAACCATTCTCATGAAAACATCTGCAAAGAACCACACGTTCTCTGGAATATTTTCCGAAAGTCATGGGGCCAAGGAAGCTCCCTTTCTGATTCTCCCATCCACAACAGCAGTGTGTTACCTTTGTTCAGCCAATAAGAAATCTGGGCATGAAGAAAGTTGATAAACAGGTGAAAAGGGAAAGATCTGGGCTAAACATGTGAAATCAAAGAGCCTCAGTACCTTGCCTAAAACCATCAAGATGATGTAGATGTATGTAGGCTAGGAGGTTTCCAGAAGCATGGTGACATTTAATTATCCATGAGAAGATGAAGAATGTCTCCCTTTTAGCTCTATGCTTCTCCAGGATAATTGGGGGAAATTCTCCGAGCTGTTACTAATAAGGTTAAAATCAAATGGAAATTTCCCAGAAATGTTTACCTAATTTTGAACTACCACCTTCTCTAGGTAGGTCAGGAAACAAGACCTAAATTGAAGATGTGACCTACTTCAGGGGAAAAAACCCCTAAGGTCCCAGCACTGAGCCCTGAACACCGGCTTCCAATGCTGATGCTGTACAAGTGAGCTGTGTTGTTCTTTCAGGGAAAGGGTTTGGACTGTCAGTCTGCTTCAGTGCCACTTCCTGTGATGGTGTTTTTTACATCTCACCACCCGGAGTGCATGTTCATGCTAATGGATGAAAGCCAGACCAACTCTCTCCTGCTTGTTTATTTTTTAACAATACTTTCTTCTCTTGGAAAACAAGCATCCCCGAAGCCCCCAAGAACATTTGCATTTTGGTTGATACTGTGGTCACTGAGGAATACTCTTGCTTACTTTACAAATATTGCATTGACTCAGAGAACACGTGTCTCTAGAGAGAGACCCCCTTCTTCAGAGTATTGTCTGTGCTTCCCCAGGACATTATAGATAAACCAAGTCACCAAGGCTGGAGACAAAGTAGCCTAACGTTCATTCTCCATGGGAGAGAGCCATCCAATGTGAAGCAACGCTTGGATTTACAAAAGTAGCCCTAGTGATGTTTCATGAATTTGGAGATCATACGAGTCAGCGTTTACCAACTACTGTTCCAAACAACCCTCAAATATCAGCAGCATGTCAAAAAAAAACTATATCTCATTCTTGCTACAGGCTAAAACAGGAATTCTTGTTAAGTGTTTCTCTGGGATGCCGCTCCTTCAATGAAGACCCAGGGGTCCAGCCTCCATCTCGTTGTTCCATCCTCTAAATCCTCAAATTTCTCTCCATCCAACTGGTGGATGGAGAAAAACAAGAGAGTCATGGTTTCCAAATTGTGCACCACCATGCCCTGGGCTGCTGAAGTGAATTCACAGGGGTTCCACAAACTATTTAAAACATTTTAGGGAAACCCAGCTATACTTCGCATTTGTTGGACACTGCAAAAACTGCTAGCTCAAGGTAATTGCAGCTTCATCATTAAATCATGCTTCACTCATTTCTAAAATGCTCTATTATTTTTATTGAAATATAACTGACACATAACATTGTGTAAGTTTAAGATATATAATATACTGATTTGGTACATATATATATTGCAGTATAAATTACCACTATAACATTAGCTAACACCTCTATCACGTCATTTTTTTGTTGGTTTTTTAAGATCTAGTCTGTTAGGAACTTTGAAGTTTATAATACAGTATTGTTGACTATAATCACTATGCTGTGCATTAGCTCTCCAGGAATTATTTATCTACTAGTTCCCAGTTTATATCCTTAAACAACATCTCCCCAGTTCCCCTCTGCCCCAACCCCAGCCCCTGGTAACCATCGTTCTACTCTCTGTTTTTACAAGTTCGGCTATTTTAGAGTCCATGTATAAGTGCTATCATATAGTATTTCTCTTTTCTTTGTCTGACTTATCTCACTTAGCATAATGTCCTCAAGGTTTATTCATGTTGGCACAAGTGGCAGGATTTCCTTCTTTCTTGCGGCTGAATAATATTCCTGTGTGTGTGTGTGTGTGTGTGTGTGCGCATCAATACACATCACATCTTCTTTATCCATTCATCCACTGATGGTCACTTAGGTTCTTTCCATAGCTTGGCTATTGTGAATAACGCTGCAATAAACATGGGAGTACTTATATCTCTTTGAACTCATGTTTTCATTTCCTTTGGATATGTACCCAGGATTGGAATTGCTGAACCATATGGTAGTTCTATTTTTAATCTTTTAGAGAAACTTCATGCTGTTTTTCATAGTTGCTGCACCAATTTACATTCCTGTGTACAAGGATTCCCTTATCTCCACATACTTACCAACACTTGTTATCTCTTGTATTCTTTTTTTTTTTTTTATAAATTTATTTATTTATTTATTTTGGACTGTGTTGGGTTTTCGTTGCTGCGCGCGGGCTTTCTCTAGTTGCGTCCAGCGAGGGCCACTCTTCGTTGAGGTGCACGGGCTTCTCACTGCGGTGGCTTCTCTTGTTGCGGAGCACGGGCTCTAGGTGTGCAGACCTCAGTAGTTGTGGCACACGGGCTCAGTAGTTATGGCGCATGGGCTTACTTGCTCCACGGCATGTGGGATCTTCCTGGACCAGGGCTCGAACCCGTGTCCCCTGCATTGGCAGGAGGATTCTTAACCACTGCGCCACCAGGGAAGTCCTCTTGTATTCTTGATGATAGCCATTCTGACATGTGTGAGGTGCCATCTCATTGTGGTTTTGATTTGCATTTCCCTGATGATTAGTGATGTTTAACATCTTTCCATGTACTTGTTGGTCATTTAAATGTCTTCTTTGGAAGAATGTCTATTTAGTTCCTCTGCCCATTTTTTAATTGGATCATTTTGTTTTTCCTCATTGAGTTGTATGAATTCTTATTTTTTTTATATTAACACTTTATCTGATATATGGCTTGCAAATATTTTTTTTCCCATTCTGTAGTTTGCCTTTTCATTTTTTATTGTTTCTTTTGCTCTGCAGAAGCTTTTTAGCTTGATGTAGTCCCACTTACTGATTTTTGCCCTGGTTGCCTGTGCTTTTGGTGTCCAAGAAATTATTGCCCAGTCTAATGTCAAGGAGTTTCTTCCCTACATTTTCTTCTAGAAGTTTTAGAGTATTGGGTCTTATGTTTAAGTTTTTAATCCATTTCCTGTTAATTTATGTGAGTGGTGTAATACAGGGGTTCAATTTTATTTTTCTGCATGTGGCTATCTAGTTTTCCCAGTACAACTTATTGAAGAGACTATCTTTTCCTCATTAAATGTTCTTGGTTTCCTTGTCAAATATTATTTGACCATATATGCAGGGGTTTATTTCTTGGCTCTCAATTCTGTGTCATTAGTGTATGTGTCTATTTTTACTTGTACCATACAGTTTTATTTACTATAGCTTTGTAGTATAGTTTGAAATCTGAAAGTGTGACACTTCCAGCTTTGTTCTTCTTTCTCATGATTGCTTTGGCTATTTGGGGTCTTCTGTGATTTCATACAAATTTTAGGATTTTTTTTCTATATTGATGTGGTCTGAACTGAAGAGCATCCTGGCTCCTTTCATGGGCAAAGACTTCCACTTCCTTGGTTAAATTTATTCCTAAATATTTTATCTTTTTGATGCTACTGTGAATGGGATAGTTTTATTTCTTTTTCAGATATTTTATTGTTAGTGTATAGAAACAAAACTAATTTTTTATGTTGCTTTTATTTCCTGTATCTTTACTGAATTTATGATTAGTTTCAATAGGTATTGGTTGAGTCTTTAGGATTTTCTATATAGAAGATCACCTCATGTACAACAATTTTACTTCTTCCTTTCTGATTTGGACGTCTTTTGTTTCTTTGTCTTGCCTAATGGTCTGGCTAGGACTTCCAGTACTACTATGTTAAATAAGAATGGTGAGAATGGACACCCTTGTCTTGTTCCTGATTTTAATGGAAAAGCCTTGAATTTTTCACTGTTGAGACTGCTAGCTATGGGTTTGTCATATATGGTCTCTATAATGCTGAGGTATCTTCTCTCTATACCCAATTTTCAGGGAGTTTTAATTATGAAATAATGTGTATTTTATCAGATGCTTTTTCTGTATCTATTGAGATAATCATATAATTTTAATCTTTCACTCTATTAATATTGTGTATCACATTTGTTGATTTGCATATGTTGAACCATCCTAGAGATAAATACCATTTGGTCATGGTGTATGATTTTTTTAATGTGTTGTTGAATTTGACTTGCTAATATTTTGTGGGGAATTTTTGCATCTATATTCATCAGGAATATTAGTCTATAGTTTTCTTTTCTTGTAGTGTCCTTATCTGGCTTTGGTATCAAGGTAGTGCTGGCCTCCTAAAATGAGTTTGGAAGTATTTTCTCATCTTCAGTTTTTTGGAAGAGTTTGAGAGGATTGGTATTAATTGTTCTTTAAATGTTTGGTAGAATTTACCAGTGAAGCCATCCAGTCCTAGACTTTTTTGTGTTGGAAGGCTTTTGATTACTGATTAAATCTCATTGCTCAGTATTGGTGTATTCAGATTTTCTGTTTAATGCTGATTCAGTCTTGGTAGGTGGTATGTTTCTAGGAATTAATTGATTTCTTTTATGTTATCCAATGTGTTGGTGTATAAGTATATATAGTAGTCTCTTATGGTCCTGTATGTTTCTGTAGTATCCATTGTAACGTCTCCTCTTTCATTTCTGATTTTATTTATTTGAATCTTCTTTTTTTTTCTTAGTCTAGCTAAAGGTTTCTCAATCTTGTTTCTTTTTGAAAAAGCAGCTCTTAGTTTTGTTGATTTTTTTATATTGTTTTTCTTGTCTCTATTTCATTTATTTCTGCTCTGATGTGCTATTTCCTTTCTTCTGTTAACTTTGGGCTTGGTTTGTTCTTCTTTTTTTAGTTCCTTGAGGTATAGTTAGGTTGTTTATTTGAGATCTTTCTAATTTCTTAATATATGCATTTATCACTTTAAACTTCCCTCTCAGAACTGCTTTTGCAGCATCCCATAGGTTTTGGTATGTTGTGTTTCCATTTGTTTTGAGATATTTTAAAATTTTGCTTTGGATTACTTCTTTGGCCAACTGGTTTTTCAGTATTGTGTTATTTAATTTCTACATATTTGTAGATTTTCTAGCTTTCCTCTTGTTGATTTCTAGCTTCATATCATTGTGGTCAGAAAAGGTACTTGGTATTATTTCAATCTTCTTAAATTTTCTAAGACTTGTTTTGTGTCTAATCATACAGTCTATCCTGGAGAATGTTTCATGTACACTTAAGAAGAATGTGTATTTGCTTCTGTTGATGAAAGGTTCTATAAATGTTAGGTCCCTTAGGTCTAATGTATGGTTCAAGTCTATTGCTTCCTCATCAATTTTCTGTCTGGATGATCTATCCATTGCTGAAATGGGATATTAAAGTCCCCCAATTTATATATTCATTTATTGTTTATTGATTGATTGATTATTGTCTATTTCTCCCTTCAGATCTGTTAGTATTTGCTTAATATATTTAGGTGCTCCAATGCTGGTTATGTATATATTTACAATTGTTAATATCTTTTTGATTACTTGACCCCTTTATCATTATATAACAACTTTCTTTGTCTCAAAATTTTTGACTTAAAAATTTGTTTTTCTAATGTATGTATAGCTAGTCCCTCCTTCATTTGGCTTCCGATTGCATTTTTTCAAATCCCTTCATTTGAGCCTATGTGTGTCTCTAAATCTGAAGTGAGTCTCTTGTAGTCAGCATATAGTTGGGTCTTGTTTTTTATTCATCCAGTCATCCTTTTGATTGGTGAATTCAATTCTTTTACTTTTAGAGTGATTATTGATATAGGAGGACTTACTAATGCCATCTTATTAATTGTTTTCTAGTTGTTTGGTATTCCTGTTGTTTCTTTTCCCCTCTATTTCTTCCTACTTTTGTAGGTGGTATGCTCTTTTCCCCCTTTCTGTATCTTCTGTGAAACTACTTTAGTTTTTGCTTTGTGGCTACCATGGGGCTTACATAAGTCTTCTCATAGATAAAACAGTCTCTTTTAAGCTGATGGAACATTTAGTTCAATCATCTACAAAATCTTTACCCTTTTACTCCCCTCCTTTAATATTTTCTATTTCATTATTTACTTTTTTTATATTGTGTATTCATTAACCCAGTATAATAGCTATAATTTTTAATAGTCTTTTTCTTTGACCTTTATACTATAGTTCAGTGGTTCACACTATCCTATTACAGATTTAAAGTTTTCTAAGTCTGACTTATATTTACCTTTGCCAGTGTGTTGTATACTTTTGTATGTTTTTATGTCATTGATTAGCATCTTTTCATTTCAGCTTGAGGAACTCCTTTCAGCATTTATTGCAAAGCAAGTATAGGATGATGAAATCCCTCAGCTTTTGTTTGTCTAGGAAAGTCTTTTTTTCTCTTTCATATCTGAAAGATAACTTTCCTGTATAGAATATTCTTGGCTGGCAATTTTTTTCTTTCAACACTTTGAATATGTCATTTTATTTTCTCCTGGTTTGTAGAGTTTCTGCTGAGAAATCTACAGATGGGCTAATGGAGTTTCCTTTGTAATTTGTAATCCCTTTTTCCCTAACTGCATGTAGAATTCTTTCTTTATCCTCAATTTTTGACAGTTTTATTATAACATGTCTTGGAGAAGATCTTTTGATATAATAGGGTGATCTATTAGCTTTGTTAACTTTGAGGTCCGATTCTCTCTCCAGGTTCAGGAAGTTCTCAGCTATTATTTCTTTAAATAAATGATCTGCTCTCTTCTCCCTCTCTTCTCCTTCTGTAATACTGATTATTCAACTATTTGTTCTTTTGATGGACTCCCATAGATCATGTAGGCTTTCTTTACTCTTTTTTATTCTTTTTCCTTTGTTCTCCTCTAACTGGGCTACTTCAAATTTCCTGTCCTCTAATCTTCTAATTCTGTCTTCTGTTTGCTCTGCCGTACTGCAGATGTTCTCTATTGCATTTTTAAAAAAATTTCACTCATTGAGTTCTTCAGCTCCAGAACCTCTATTTGGTTCTTTTTTATGATTTCTATCCCTTTGGAAAAAAATCTCATTTTGATTCGTGTATTTTTTTTCTTGAGATTTCATTGAATTATCTTCCTGAGGTTTTTTTGTAGCTCACTGAGTTTCTTCAAAACGTATATTTTGTTTTCATTGTCATTTGTTTCTAGGTATTTTTTGATTTCCTCTTTGATTTCTTCAGCGATCTCTTGGTTGTTTAGTAGCATATCGTTTAGCCTTGATACGTTTGTATTTTTTACAGTTTTTTTCCTGTAATTGATATCTAGTCTCATAGCGTTGCAGTCAGAAAAGATGCTTGATATGATTTCAAGGCTTGAAATGCCGGTATGTGGGGAGAGAGAGGCTACGATAGTGGCTCCTCCCGCTGCGTGTGACTCAGCACTAGCGCCTGCTTCCATGGCAGTCTAGTCTTCCTCTGTAGGCATTCCCTGCTGCAGATTTCCTCCCTCCCATCCCCCAGTCCGTCTCCCCACAGCCAACTGCAGTTCTCGCTCTGGGCCTGTTCTCCAATCCCCACGCACCAGCTCCCAGCCCCCTTGCACACCTGTGAACACACGTCCCAGTCTGGGGCATGTAGGGCTGTGGTACGGACCATCTGTGTATTTCTCGCTCCGTCCCATCTGCCACAGATCAGCCGCTTCATCCTCTTCCAACAGCCTCAAATGCTTCCCTTCTGTCCCAGTCGATTTCCCCGTCGGAGAGGGGGTTTCCCCGAATTCGGGAATCTCTCCTCTGCTTCAGCTCCCCTACCCCGGGGTCCAGGTCCCATCCCACCTCCTCTCCTCCTCCTTCTCCCTTCTTTTTTTCCATCCTACCCAGTTATGCAGGGATCTTTATAGTCCTTTCCGGTGTCCAAGGTCTTCTGCTAGTTTTCAGCTGTTGTTCTCAATATGTGAGAATTGTTGCATCTGTAGATGTATTCCTGATGCATCCGTGGAGAGAGATGAACTCCACATCTACCTACTCCTCTGCCATCTTGAATCTCCACAAAAATAAAATGTATATTTTGAATTCTTTATCTCCACATCACAAAATTCTCTGCCTTTGAGCTCAGTTATTGGAGAATTATTATTTTCTTTTTGTGATGGCATATTTCCTTGATCTTTCATGTTCCTTGTAGTTTTGCATTGCTGTTTTTGCATTTGAAGAAACAGACAACTCTTTAAATCTTTGCTAGTTGCCTTCAGAATGGGTATTCTATTTGGTGGTATTATCTGGCGTTTTATCTGTCTTTGAATGGGTACAGCTGCTCCACTCTTCTTGTTCCCTCTTGTGGCAGGATTCTTAAGCTTTCCTGTTTTCTCTGCTTCTTATAAGTCACCCAAGCTGGCTACTGGAATCCTCTTTTTGTTTTCCAGAAGGTGGCACTATGGCTCAAGTATGTGGTTTCTCTCTTGCCCTCAGCCTGTGCCCTCTTTTCTTAACATGCTCCCTGTCTACCAGAGCTCTCTCTCACCACCACACATGGCTGCATGCGCAAGGAATCAGCCACAGAATTGGAGGAGGTATGGGTTTAGCACTTGGGGTATCGGGGGTGCCCACAGGCCTGGGGAGATTCCTGGGTATGGTACTCCCAGAGAGTCATGGGTAGACTTCCTGCTGACTACTGTCAGCAGGAACCTTGTCCCTTATCTGCCTCTCTCCCAATCTCCCCCTTCCCCCTAGTCATGGAGTTTCTGCCTCAGTACTCTGGGTGCTGCTGGAGAGAAATGGGTTTCTCCAGCCATGACCAGCACAACTGGGATAGCTAGGCACTCACTCACTGCTCTCCTTTTCCCTTGAGGGAGAGGTCACCATCACCATATAAATCAAACCCTGTGCAGTGTTCTTTGGTGGTGGTGGGGGGCCTAGGAAAGTTTATTTTACCACCACCTCCACTGTGATGAAAGTCGTACATTTTTTTTGCTCCAATGTCTTCTGGAATCTCCCTTCCAGATGGCTGGGCCTCTGCAAATTCTGTCTCCTGCTGGTGTATCTGCCCAAGTCAGCACTCTCCAGATTTTTTCCTGACTGCAGCGAGAGGGGTCTGGGCAGGTTTTCTGACTCCCCTGGTTCCACAGCCCATACCAAAGTCTGTCTGCCTATTAGTGGGTACACAGGTGGGCGGGATTCATCTCAGGTCCCTGGGCATATGATGCTAGATCCCACAACACCCACAAAGGTGCTTTTGTTCATGAATGGATGTCTATTTTGCTGTTGAAAAAGGAGGGTAAAAATGGAGGAATGTCTTATACCTCTGATATCACTGATAATGCTGTATCTTTTGAAATCTAGGTTTTCAGCCATTGTTATTATAAAAAGCAGGTACCATATAGAAATTAATATGCAATAGGAAATGAGGGTGGCTGTGTCTAATCTGATTCCCAGGTTTAAGAAGTTATGCAGTGCCCGAACAGGTGTACACATCCCATTAGTCATTGTGGTTATTTAAGAAGAAAATAAAAAATATTATTTGGTTTTTAACTCATGTGTACTAATTTTTCCAACATCACAAAGTTATTAGGATATAAATACTTATTAAGTTGTTTGGACCTAACCACTTTATAACTGGAACTGTTAGATATTTCTTTGGCCAAAAAGTAGCATGAGAAATTTACTAAGACTCTAAGAGCACCATGGATTGAGAATAGAGGATTTTGCTGAGAAATATGTAAGAGTCAATCCCAGAAGTAGATTACATCCTTTCCACCCACATTCCACTGGCTAGAATTTATTAGACAGCTACATCTAAGAGTAAGGGAGGATGGGAAATTCAGTCTAGTTGTGTGCCCAGGAGGAAAAGGAAAACAATTTGATGAAAAACCAGTCATTCTCTACTGTCGAAATGAATAAGCAGGGGGACAAAAGTGTCCCACATCCACAGTCTGACTTGCACTGAAAACTGTTGTAGCAAACACTCTCTGCAACTCAGCATCCCCATCATCCCTTCTATCCTACAGCTCTTATCATCCACAAAACACATAGAAGCCATTGCTTCACTTACTTCTCACAACCTCATGAGCTGGGCAGAGCAAAGACTGTCCCCATTTTGTCCCTATTTTGCAGTTTAAGAAATAAACAACTAGATTACTTTAGGTTACCCAGATAGCAAGTAACAGAAGCCAGACCCAAATCCAAGTTTTACACCACATTAAGAGTTCTTTATGCTGCAGCCAAACTCTAGGTCAGAGAATTCAATGGACAGCTGTGGGGCTTGTGTTTAAAGACAGGGACATGATCTGGTTGGCAGGGGGCTAGGATAAGCAGGAATGGGCAGCAGGATTGTCAGACTAGCAGCCTCAGTTCTACAAATAGGAGATGATCATGTCCTGAAAGTGATGGTTCTTGGGACATGAGAGACTGTCATCCAAGGGATGTTCTTCAGCTCCTACTGTCCTGGGTGAGCTCACAGATGTCTGGCCTCAGCTTTGTGACTTACACAGGCTTTTCACAGTCAACTCTCAATCACAGTGACAGTTGATTGCGAAAAGGAGCATATCAGGAGAGATAACTGCCACCTGGATCTGGTCTACCATTTGAACTGTCTTATGATTTTAGCAAATTTGTCTTGAGGGCATATTTTTCTAATACAATTTAGTTGTATTAGAAGCAATCTCTCTTTTCTTTAAGCACATTACTATTAATGGAAAGAAAGGAAGTAGGTCAAGAGCAGGGGAAAGCCTTTCTGGGGTTTGGAATCTACCAGTGATAATCCACAACATGCATAATCCTGATGTAGTCTGTATAAACATTTGTCTAACAGAGGCAGCTGCTCAGCCTCTGAAGTTCTCTTCTGCCCCAGTAAACACAAGGTGAGAAGCCCAAAGCACTGAACCTAAAGAAGTTGCAGTCTATGATTTTCCTGCTCTGAATAGCGGACATGCGGCCAGGGATAACTGAAGTATTGAAGATAGTTGAGAAGGACTTCTCTCGCGTGGCCAATCTTTACGTTATTGTATTTTCTGATCACGTTTATTTTCTTCTCCAAGCTTCAAACGGAAGTCATTAGAGACAGAGATTTCATCACTAGGTGCAGGTCGGAGGCCAGTTGACCTTCTGATATATTCTTCATTTTTGGCAGTCAGCTAAAATATGCCAGTTTCGGGACATGTGCTAAGAGATGATTTGAGGCTAGGTTCTGGGAATTAAACTGAACTCCCTTGTGCTTATCCGTGATTTATTGTTGCTTAAACCAGAACTAGCTTTCCAGCAAAACCAGTTGAGTCTGACAGAGCTGAAACTAAAATTCTTGATTAAAGGACTAAGGACCACATATGAGAAGTTTATTCTTTCGGTGTGATTTCTAGATGTGCGTGCAAGTGGTTCAAGGAGAACATTTACACGCTGCGTTTTTCTCTAGTCTAAAACACAATCACTCTGGGCAGCCATGGGGAGTGCAGTATGAAGAAGTCCCAGTTTTTCTTCCTTGACCCTAAAAGGAAATCCTGTAGACATTTCCATTCCTGTAAGGTACCTTCACATGAACTCAGTATGTGGTACTGGTAATCTACTCCACTCGTAAAGATTCCTGGAGAGCCACGGAAACAGCATGGTCCTTGTCTAAATGTAGAAAAGAAAAATCCTAAAGTTTTCAGTGATTTGTTTGAACTTATCTATTAATAGCTGGGAAGAGATGGTAACAAACTAAACCACAGAGTTTTCAAGGCCTAAAGAGAACGTCCCAATGCGTTTTTTTAGCATAACCCCATCCATTTCATTCCCTCACCCACATGCTCAGTAATCAATACTTTTGAGATCTACCATTTACTTTGTGGTGCAAAATGCTTTCTATACATTGTATTATTTAATCCTCACAACAACACAAAGGGATGAGGTGAGGTAAAACCAATGCTTAGTGTAAAATGGGTGGCTTGACTCCAAAATACTCACTCCAAACCAGCATAACAATTGCCTATTATCAGGCTGAAACAGTAATTTTCAACTTCTTTTGTATTTGTGACATATTTTCTTGAATAACAAAATTTTTGGAGGTGACAAAGGAATTTTAAGATTCAAAATGGCACTAATTAAGTCAGCAGTCATTTAGGTATAACCAATACTAGATTATCTCACTGTGTCACGGATTTCAATAAGAGTACCCACAGTGACCATACGATTCCCCGGGGAGCCCTTTGGCCTTGGGTCCCTAGTCAAACAGAAGTGTTGTTGCCCTGACCAAGAGAACAAGTTCACGCATATTCCCAGAAGCCTTGGAACTTCTTTGATGTTGCTTTGTTGTTCTGCTGTACCTTGTATCTCTGACTTGGAGAAATTGTGCCCTGTACAACACATAGCTACACAACAGATACAGCACAATGTTCCCACTGATAATTGTTGTTGTTACAGGATGTATTTTTAATTATAACAAAACTGAGCTTTATATACGTTGATGGCATTTTTTAGCCTACTTAAGGATGTTTGAGTATGCAGCTGCAGACCAAATAAGAACCACTGGTCTAGGGCGGAACTGGAAGAATTGAGCCCTATTCCTTGGTTCACAGTGCAAACAAATCAGTGAAATGCCCAACTGCTTTCACATAAAAATGGCCCTCATCAAGGCAATGGTCTGACCCAAACAAATACAAACATAAGGTCAATATCTGAGTTTGCCTAGTGGAGAGCAGAGACATATTTATGTATGATTTATGTCCTCTCTCCATGTATAGGTAGGTTTATACCATGGGTATATGTGGCTATGTTCATGATATTCATATGCCATGCTGACATGCGTTCTAGTGTGTTCTTCACATGTGACTTCTATCTATAAAATCATCTTGTCAACTCATGGAGAGGTAAGAGGGGTCATAGTTTTATCATTCCCCTTCTACCTCTCATCCCAGCTATGATTTAGAATTCAGTGATCCCTATGGATTTCACAGTGTTGCAGAAGATTGAATTTTATCTTTTAAGGCAGCACAGCACAGTGTGATGGTGAAGGTTTAAAGACAATACAGGCATGCTTTGTTGTATTGCACGTTGCTTTATTGTGCTTCACAGATACTGCGTTTTTTACAAATTGAAGATTTGTGGCAACCCTGCACTGAGCAAGTCTATCGGTGTCATTTTTCCAACAGTATTTGCTCACTTCATGTCTCTGTGTCACATTTTGGTAATTCCCACAGTATTTCAACCTTTTTCTTTATTATTATACTTGTTATGGTGATCTGTGATCAGCAATCTTTAACGTTCCTATCGCAAAAAGATTACGACTCGCTGAAGGCTCCAATGATGGTTAGCATTTTTTACATTAAGGTGTATGCATTGTTTGTATAAACATAATGCTATTGTACCCTAATAGACTGCAACATAGTGTAGACATAACTTTTATATATGTACTGGGAACCAAAAAATTCATGTGACTAACTTTATTGCAATATTCGCGCTATTGCAGTGGTTTGGAACTCAACCTGCAACATCATCCAGGTATGCCTGTACAGCCCTTTAAATTATAGGATCTTGGAATTCTTGCAACCTGGTGGTTTTGTGGCTTTAAAGTTATTTAATGTCCCTACATTGCAATTATTTTATCTTTAAAAAAAAGAAGGAAATAAAGTCTGGTGGGATCGTTACAGAACTTGGAGTCAAGTGTGATGAACGTCAGTGGGGTAGTTCTCCAAAGCTATTGATTACTGAGCAGGTGAGGGAGGGTGTGAAGTGTGATGGGTTTTACCAGGCAAATCTCTTGTGCATTGGGTAGTTCTCTGTTACCATCTCTTCCCAACTAAGTGAGTTCAAGCAAATCACTGAAAACTTTAGGATTTTTCTTTTCTTCATTTAGAAACAAGAACCATGCTGTTTCCCTGGCTCTCCAGGAATATGTATGAGAAGAATGGATTGCATTAGTCCCCCTTTTCCATGGGTGATACATTCTAAGCCCCCCAGTGGATGCTTGAAACGACAGACAGTTCTAAACCCTGTATATACTATGGGGTTTTTTTTTTTACTACATATACATACCTATGATGAGGTTTAATTTATAAATTAGGCACAGTAAGGATTAACAATTATAGTAACAAAATAGAATAATTGTAACAATAGACTGTAATAAAGGTTATGTGAATGTGGTCTCTCTCTCAAAATATCTTGTTGTATAAATTTAATGTCTTTCCCATCTTAACTAAGCACTTACCGTGCACTGTGGCTATATCTTTTGCTGTTTGAGATGCAACAGCAAAGCTAGCACAAATTTCTTTTTTCTTCTTCACAATTTCACAGATAGAAGATCCACTCTTACCATAGATCTTAGTAACCGCAGCAAACAATTTTTTTTCTTTCCTTATTAAGTCGAGAACTTTCACCTTTTCACTTAAAGGAAGCACCTTATGGCTTCTCTTTGGCTCATCCGAATTGTCAGCATTGCTATTTTTTTGCTTCGGGACCATTGTTAAGTAAAATAAGGGTTACTCAAACACAAGCACTACGATACCAACACAATCTGGGAACCAATGTGGCTACTAGGTGACTAAAGGGCAGGATACGCTGGAAGAGGGATGAGTCACGTCCGGAGTGGGATGAAGTGAGATTTCATCATGCTACTCAAAATGGCGGCAATTCAGAACTTATGAATAGTTCATTTCTGGAATTTCTCATTTAGTATTTTTGGACCTCGGTTGACTGTGAGTAACCGACACTGTGGATCGGGGGCACTACTGTATAGTGATAACACATACTGAGTTCCTGGGATGGTACCTAGCACAATACCTGACCCTAGTGCTTCAATAAATGATAGCAGTTCTATTATCGTAGTCATAGAGTGGGGCTATTCCTGGGCGAGAACATCTCTGGGTTTCGGGTGGTAATCCGAGACAATAAAAACATTCACTGGCCACTATGGAGAACAGTATGGAGGTTCCTTAGAAAACTAAAAATAGAACTACCATACGACCCAGCAATCCCACTACTGGACGTATACCCTGAGAAAACCATAATTCAAAAAGAGTCATGTACCAAAATGTTCATTGCAGCTTTATTTACAATAGCCAGGACATGGAAGCAACCTAAGTGTCCATCATCGGATGAATGGATAAAGAAAGTGTGGCACATATATACATGGAATATTACTCAGCCATAAAAAGAAACGAGATTGAGTTATTTGTAGTGAGGTGGATGGAGTTAGAGTCTGTCATACAGAGTGAAGTAAGTCAGAAAGAGAAAAACAAATACCGTATGCTAACACATATATATGGAATCTAAGGGAAAAAAAAAAAGGTCATGAAGAACCTAGTGGCAAGACGGGAATAAAGACACAGACCTACTAGAGAAGGGACTTGAGGATATGGGGAGGGGGAAGGGTAAGCTGTGACAAAGTGAGAGAGTGGCATGGACATATATACACTACCAAACGTAAAATAGATAGCTAGTGGGAAGCAACCGCATAGCACAGGGAGATCAGCTTGGTGCTTTGTGACCACCTAGAGGGGTGGGATAGGGAGGGTGGGAGGGAGGGAGATGCAAGAGGGAAGAGATATGGGAACATATGTATATGTATAACTGATTCACTTTGTTATAAAGCAGAAACTAACACATCATTGTAAAGCAATTATACTCCAATAAAGATGTTAAAAAATATAAAATAAAATAAAAACGTTCACTGGATGAAATATTCTGAGGAAGAACAAGTATTCAGGGTTATTTTTGTATAAAGAAATGAAAAGATACCAAACCCTTGGTTAATCAGAAACATTGAATCCCTGTTGTGTTCCAAGGCTCTGGATTTATGATGGAAGAAAAATAAAAGAAATAAAGATCATGATGACTTCAGAACAGTTACAAAACAAAATCAAATACTCAGATTTTATATTTATACTTAATACTCCTATATATGTTATATAGTATTATATATGTCACTCCTCTATATAATATATATAATGTTCATATATGAACATTATAACATATATTAATATACATACTATATTACTATAATACATATAATTATATGAAGTACTATAAATAATATATAATTATAAATCATAATCATTGAGTATTAGATAGGGTGTGTTTGCTGGGGCAGAGGGGGTGGGGAATCATATCTGGGGTGGAGACTGGAGATGTAGGCACAGCTCGGATCATGAAGGATCTGTGAGTCATTAGACTTGACCTTAAAAGCAATAGAAACCATTAAGTTCAGCAGTGATGGAATCAGATATGTCTTTTAAAAGGACAGCTCTGACTGCGGTGTACAGTCTGCACTAAAAAGAGGAAAGACACGAGGCAGGGAGGCTAGTTGCTGTTGCAGTCATCAGTGAGAGATACCTACACTAGAATCATGGCAGTAAAGACACAAGGAAGGGGATAGGGTAAAGAGATTATTTAACCTGCAATAGTTATATCTATTGGATGGTTGGACGAACGAAGAGAGAAAGAGGATTTTGAGCAGATCATGAAAATGCTTTTCAAAAACAATCATAACAACCATGTATAAAGCATGAGAACCATGTTTGCCAAATAGGCTTCTGGAGAGAAAGAAAACGTAGGCAAGTTTTCAGTAGGCCGTTTGTCTTCCCTGTAACTGCCCACTCCGTTAGTCTTGGGGTGCTTTAGCAGCTGTCTGAGGGCCATTTTTTAGCTGTGGCAATCAGCTGGTGATTATTCTTCTAGTTTTTCCATGAAATCTGAAGTCTTCTGATAGATGTCAACCAAGCGTTGAACAGGTCTTATGGCATTAAAAAATAAGAAAAAGCACTTAGAGCTTCCAATCGGGGCTTTTTTTTTTTTTTTTGGTCTAATGCTTCCAGCTTTGAAAAAGCTGTGGCCATTGGAGAAAATATGAGTAGTTAAGAGTGAGGGAAAGAAACGTGTGATTGTGGTCTTTTATCTTTAAAAAAAAATAGCCGATATTGGTGCCTGTTTAATTATAAAAATAATATTTATGCAAAGTGGAAAATCACAAAGAAGAAAATATAGTTATTCATACTATCACTATCCAGAAAAATAAATGTTTTGATACTTAGCTTTTCAGGTTTTTTCTATGCCTACATAAATTTTCTTTAAAAATGTGAGATCATAATGCATATCTTGGTTTGGGGTTCCTTTTGTACCCTGCGTTTTTAGGGTAGATTGAAACTATTATTACAAAGAGACCCCAAAATACAGTGGTTCCATCAAGATACACGCTTTCTTGTTTTACATGGATAGCCGCAGAGGTCGACAGGGTTCCCAGGGGTCTTAGGCAGCTCTGCACCTGTGGTTGCCCAGGGACCCAGGTCTGTGCCCACATCCTCGGAGCATTGCTCTGGTCCACATAACTGAAGCAGGTCCAACAGCACCACATAATGTTGCAGCTAAAGGGAAAGAGATACAGTGGAAATGGAAGACAAGCAGCTTCCTCTTTTAAGGATGTACCTTTGTAGTGGCTTAATTCTTTTCTGCCCACTTGCCATTTGCCTAAATTCAACCACACAGCTACACTTCCTTATATAAGGGAAGCTGGGAAAGGTTAGCGCCCCATTGCCCAGCCATGTGTCTTGCAAAACCCCAGTGTGGAAGAGCTTGTTACTAAATGTAAGGAGAAAATGGATACTGGGAACAATTGCCAGCCTCAAACTTAGGTCCCCCAATCACTCATCTGTGCCCTGCTAACCACATATAGAATATACTCACTCCTTCACCAAGGGGACAGCCTCAAAAACCATCCAATTACTACATCCAACTCAGAGTTCAAGATTTCGGGGTGACATCAAGTCTTCTCCATCAGGGCTGGAGGTACCCAGATCTGGGAAATTCTTTAACTAATGGGCATGTTTTCTGGCACCTTCCCCATACTTAGTGTTCAACAATGGAGTCAAACAGGATAGCTGCAATAAAAAAATTTTTTTTGGAAAAAGGGTGAATGGGAGAAAAAAATCGTTATGGTTCTTAAGAATGATGAAATCTTACTGGGCAGGAACTGTGACACATCTCCACCACAGCCAAGGAAGAAAATTTCTTCATCTACAGACACTAGCTCTCTTCTCTGGGAGACAGTCCTTTTGTCCACTGACCTCTCAGAGACTCTGCTTGTCCATTAAATTCTGCGGCCACAACTAAAGTGAGTGTGGAGGAGCATGCCTTACTTGGGGATGCACAGCTCTCCTGGGGGTTGCTCTAGGGACCAGAAAATTACAGCTTTTGCAGGCCAGGTTTGTGGTTTCTTTGATCACATAATTCTTTCAAAGTTCTTAGCAGTTTTCTAGACTATTTGCTACTGGTCATTTCCATGAACATGTAAGGTTAGCCAACAATCTCGTCTGCATCAATCTTAAGTTCATGAACACATTTGTTTACTCATCTCTAAACTTGGGCCATTTTCCTCCAATTCAGTAACAACTTTGAGGCCATTTAAAATAACAGGCGTGGGTAAGACAACAATACGCTTAATTCTATATTTGCCATTGGATTGGCTCCTCTGGTCGCATTAACAACAGGCCCTGGAGAAAGGCTCTGAGACACAGTTTATCTCTTTCTGTTTATGGTGCTGAAACTGTTCAAATTTCCAGCTCCATGAGGCCTAAATTACAAGACTGCTAGTCACTTCAGACGGCAGCCCCAAGCACAGGGGACATCCCTATCCGGGCTGTATTTCCTTCTGTCTCGACTGGCAAACTGACAAATCTTGCCAAACTTCATCGCTCTATACTAAAAGCAGCAAGAAGCAGCCAATAGAAACCAACATTCTGGTTTTGTCTCACTGTTTACCCCAGAGCTGCAGGCCTGGTAAGCATGTAACCTGTCTTCAAAGTTATCATAGGAACCAGTTTTACCAATGTTTTACCATGGTTTGACAAAGGTCATCAGCCTTTCAGCCTGCAATATCTGTTTCCTTGCTGCCCATCCCACCATTGTTAAAGGATCCATTTTAACACAATTGTTAAAAGATCACACAATTGTGAAAGTGATATAGTGTACTTTTTTTTTTACCCCTGCAGGATACTATTTCTGGTCCCAATTTATGTTTTTTTTATGATTCCCACTAAGCTACTGTTACAAAGGACCCCAAATACAGTATTGCAAAACAGATTGAATTTTCTCTCACAAAATAAGGCGTTTGGGACATGAAAGTGTCTCTGTTTATGACATCATCCAGGGACCCAGGTCTCTTCTGTATTTTGTTCCATCACCTGCTAGACCCCTGCCCTAGACACATGGTCTGTGTTTGCTCACGAGCACCACACCTGCACCCCAGCTCGGGGTGAGTAGAGAGCAAGCGATTCCTTTCTTTTGATGGGTGTGACTCTCAAGTTGCTCACATCATTTCTATTCACATCTCAATTGTGAGGCTGGTGGTGAGACAGGCCTGGGACCTGGGACCCTTTGCTGCAGTCCTGCAAAGATTGCACCTGGACACACCTCTCCTTGAGCTACAAAACACAAAGAAACTCTATGGGACTAAAATTAACTGTGTGCAGGCAGTTGGGGAAAATTCTGGACCAAAAGATACAAAAAACTAAAGACAAAACAAAAAACAAAACTCAACTGCCACTTCTGAAGAGCCAGGAGCAAAAGCAGGGTACTGAGCATGACCCCTGCACTCAGCACCACCTAAAGGGTGGGCAAAACACCCTCCACTTGGATCCCTGGACACACCCCTACCTTCACCCCATATAAGGAGCAAGCTTGTCCCCCCTCAGTGAGCGAGCAAGCCTCGGAACCTGTTGTTTGTTCTCGTTCCCCCCTGCTGCAGCAGGGGCCCCAATAAAGCCTTGCCTGAACTTCTTGTCTGGCCTTTAGTCAATTTCTATTGATTGGGGAAGGCCAAGAACCCTGGTCGGTATCAGTTGGAGACCCACGAGCCTCCGTAAAACTTACTGTGGTAGGGGTCTGTTACTAAATGCAAGATGGACACAAGGTTGCACGTAGAGCTATTCCACACCCATGAATGATGAATCATTGAACACTGCTTCCCAATTTGGGCTGTAATACATAATGCTTTGCTGATCATCTTTTTTTTTTTTTTAACATCTCTATTGGAGTATAATTGCTTTACGTTGTTGTGCTGATCATCTTTATTTAACAGTTTTTATATACATTTCTGGATGACTTACTTAAGAGAGGTATACTTATAAATGGAAATGTTACATATGAACACTATAAAGAATTGACTAGTTTCCTACTAGAAAAAGTGTGGCCATTTGTAATTCCAGCCTAAGAATGTAAATCTGCCTCCCTATATAATCTCCAATACTTAATATATATTTTTAAATTACTGACATGTTTTGGCAGCACGTATTTTGTAGAATATTTTCCATTTTAAAAAAATATGTATTTATTTATTTGGCTGTGCCAGGTCTTTGTTGCGGCACTCAGGATCTTTAGTTGTGGCATGTGGGATCTAGTTCCTCGACCAGGGATCGAACCTGGGCCCCCTGCATTGGGAGCACAAAGTCCTAACCACTGGACCACGAGGGAAGTCCCCCTAACATTTTTATATTTAAAAAATTCCCCCAGAGGAGCATGATCAAGATAGCAGAGTAGGAAGATCCTTGCATACCCTCTCCCACAGACACACCAAAATTGCAATTACATATAGAACAACTCTCTGAGAACATGAGGACTAGCAGAACAGCTCTTCTACAACTAAGGATATAGAGGAAACACCACATCAAGATGGGTAGGAGGGGCAGAGATCCAGTCTAGTTTGGATGCTCACTCCAAGCAGTGGAGGATATTACAAACTCGGAGGTCCTCCCTAAGGAGCAAGGGGTTGGAGTCCCACATTAGCAACCCCACTCCAGGGGACCTGCACAGGGAAGATAAGCTCCCATAACATTTTACTTAGAAAACCAGCAGGGCCAATGTCTGGAAGAGCCAAAGGGCTGTGGGAAACCAAGACTCCACTCTTGAAGGGGCTCATGCACAAAATCATTCACACCAAGTTCCAGCACAGGGGCAGCAGTTTGAAAAATGCCTGGGCTATAGTGATGGAGATCCATTGGCTAACTTTAGAATGAGTGTGGAGGAGCAGGAATCTGTTGGATCTTTCTCCAGGAACTGAAGCACTAGCAGGCACCATTTTTTTAAATTCTCCCTCGACCTAGCTGGTCTGCTGCTGGCAAGTGCAATTGCTGACGTTTGCCATCTACCTTGCCAGCACCACTCACCCTGCACTGGCTTTCCCCTGCAGACCTGCCCCTGCTGATGCCCCTACATGGTGACTACCACTCACTACACCTGGCGGGAGGTCTCAACCAGTTATGGCACCTCCTTCAAAGTGGCGCCTATTCTGGGGGGCCACCCATACTGCTGGTGCACCTGCACTGGTTGTAGCTGGGCCCCACAGCCAGCCACACCCAGGCTAGCCAAGCCCAACAGGGCACCTGCAGCAACTGTGGCCAAGCCAGCCTGCCAGCCTGGGGGCCAGCCCCACCTCTTGGTGCACCCACTGATGCCCAACTGTGGCATCTCCACAACAGGAGGGTGTATGCAGCCCATGCAGGGAACACCCCTGGAGTCCCTGGCTCCGATGACCAGAGGGGATTGCTCTTCTTTCTGGACCCCACAGGAAACCTTCTACATAAGGCCACTCCTTCAAGATTGGGAGACTGAGCTGATATATCTAATACATAGAAACAAACACACAGAGTTAGGCAAAATAAGAAGACAGAGGAATATGTTCCAAACAAAATATCCATGGGTGTGGGGGAACTAGATGAAGTGGAGATAAGCAATCTACCTGATAAAGCATTAAAAGTAATGCTCATAAAGATGCTCATCAAACTCAGGAGAAGAATGAATGAACACAGTGAGAATTTCAAAAAAGGGAAAGAAAATATAAAAAAAGAATAAATCAGAGGTGAAAAATACAGTAACTGAAATGAAAAATATGCTAGATAAAGTCAATAGCAGATTAGATGATGCAGAAAAACAGGTCAGCAATCTTGAAGTCAGGGTAGTGGAAATCACCCAATCAGAAGAGCAAAAAGAAAAAAAGAATTTTTAAAGATTGAGGATAGTTTAAGGGATCTCTGGGACAATATCAAGTATAGTAATATTTGCATTATAGGGTTCCAGAAGGAGAAGAGAAAGAGAGAAAAGGACAGAAAGTCTACTTGAGGAAATAATGGCTGAAAAGTTCCCTAACTTAGCAAAGGAAACTGATATCCAAGTCCAGGAAGCACAGAGACCTAAACAAGATAAATCCAAAGAGGTTCACACCAACACACATTATAATTAAAATGTCAAAAGTTAAGGAGAAAGAGAAAAATCTTAAAGGCAGCAAGAGAAAAATAACTAGTTATGTACAAAGGAGCCCCCAAAGGCTATCAGCTGATTTTTCTGCAGAAACTTTCAAGCCAGAAGGGAGTGGCATTATATATTTAAAATGCTGAAAGGAAAAATCTTACAACCAAAACTATTCTGCCCAGCAAGGTTATCATTCAGAATTGAAGGAGAGATAAAGAGTTTCCCAGACAAGCAAAAGCTAAAGGAGTTCATCACACTGAACAGGCTGTACAAGAAATATTAAATGGACTTCTTAAAGTGGAAAAGAAAAGACCATAACTAGAAATAAGAAAACATATGAAAAGAAAAAAATCTCCCTGGTAAAATAAACCATATAGTAAAGGTAATGGATCAACCACTTACAACGCTACTATAAAGGTTAAATAACAAAAATAGTAAAATCAATTTCAACTACAATAACTAGTCAAGGGATACTAGTTATAAATAGTATAAAATAAAAAGATGTAAAATATGACATCAAAAACGTAAAATGTGGAGAGGTGAGTAAAAATATAGTGCTTTTGAAGTGCACTCAAACTTAAGTGACCATCAACTTAAAATAAATGGTTATATACATATTTTGTTACACTTGAACCTCATGGTAACCACAAACCAAAACCTATAATAGATACATGAAAAATAAAGAAAAAGGACTCCAAACATAACACTAAAGTCATCAAATCACAAAGGAAGAGAGAAAGAGAAGAAGAAAAGACAGAAAAGAACTACAAAAACAAGCAGAAAACAATGAACAAATTGGCAATAAGTACACACCGATCAATAATACTTTAAATGTAAATGGACTAAATGTTCCAATCAAGAGACATAGGGTGGCTGAATGTATTAAAAACAAAAAACAAAAAAAACCCCACAAGACCCATCTATATGCTCACTTCAGAGCTAAAGACAAGAAGAACAAAACTGAAGGTATCATGCTTCCTGAGTTCAAACTATACTACAAAGCTGTAGTATTCAAAACAGTATGGTACTGATACAAAAACAGACACAGAGGTCAGTGGAAAAGAATAGAGAGCCCAGAAATGAATCCACACACATATGGTTAAATAATCTATACAAAGGAGGCAAGAATATACAATGGGGAAAAGACAGTCTCTTCAATAAATGCTGTTGGGAAAACTGGACAGCTACATACAAAAGAATGGATTTGACCATTATATTATACCATATGCAAAAATAAACTCAAAATGGATTAAAGACTTGAATGTAAGACTGAAACCATAAAACCCCTAGAAGACAACATAGGCAGTATGCTCTTGGACATCAGTCTTAGTGATACTTTTTCAGATCTGTCTCTTCAGGCAAGGGCAAGAAAAGCAAAAATAAACAAACAGGATTAAATCAAATGTAAAAGTTTTGCACATCAAAGGAAACCAGCAACAAAATAAAAAGGCAACGGGGCTTCCCTGGTGGCGCAGTGGTTGAGAATCTGCCTGCTAATGCAGGGGACATGGGTTCGAGCCCTGGTCTGGGAGGATCCCACGTGCCGTGGAGCAACTAGGCCCCGTGAGCCACAATTACTGAGCCTGCGCGTCTGGAGCCTGTGCTCCGCAACAAGAGAGGCCGCGGGAATGAGAGGCCCGCGCACCGCGATGAAGAGTGGCCCCCACTTGCCACAACTAGAGAAAAGCCTCGCACCGAAACGAAGACCCAACACAGCCATAAATAAATAAATAAATAAATAAATAATTTTTAAAAAATAAATAAAATAAATAAAAAGGCAACGTACTGAATGGGAGAAGATATTTATGAATCATATAACCAATAAGGGGTTAATATCCAAAATATATAAAGGACTCATACAACTTAATATCACAACCACAATGAGATATCACCTTACACCTGTCAGAATGGCTATTATCAAAAAGACAACAAATAACAAGTGTTGGTGAGGATGTGGAGAAAAGGGAGCCCTCATGAACTGTTGGTGGGAATGTAAATTGGTGCAGCCACTAAGGAAAACAAGAGATTCCTCAAAAAATTAAAAATTGAACTACCATACAATCCAGCAATTCCACTTCTGACTATCCCCCCCCAAAAAAAACAAAAACACTAATTCAAAAAGATACATGCACTCCTTTGTTCATTGCAGCATTATTTACAATAGCCAATATATGAAAGTAACAGAAGTGTTCATTAATAGATGAATGGATAAAGAAGATGTGGTATGTGGACTTCCCTGGTAGTCCAGTGGATAATACTTCGCCTTCTAATGCAGGGGGTGTGAGCTCGATCCCTGTTCAGGGATCTAGGACCCCACATGCCTCACGGCCAAAAAACCAAAACATAAAACAGAAGCAATATTGTAATAAATTCAATAAAGACTTTAAAAATGGTCCATGTCAAAAAAAATCTTAAAAAAAAAAAAGATGTGGTATATATATATGTGCAATGGAATATTACTCAGCCATAAAAATGAATGAGATCTTGCCATTTGCAACAACATGGATGGACCTAAAGGGTATTATGCTAAATGAAATAAGCCAGAGAAAGAAAGACAAATACCATATAATTTATATAATTATAATTATTATTATAATTATATAAATTATATGGTATTTATATGTGGAATCTAAAAAACAAAACAAACAAACAAAACAAAACAGAAACAGCTTCATAAATACATAGAACAAACTTGTGGTTGCCAGACAGGAGGGGAGTGGGGGATGGGCGAAATAGGTGAAGAGGATTAAGAGGCACAAACATCCATTTATAAAATAAATAAGTCATGGTGATGTAATATAAAGAATAGGGAACATAATAATATTATAATAACTTTAAATGGTGACAGATGGTAACTAGACTTATCGTGGTGATCATCTCAAAATGTATATAAATGTTGAGTCATTTATGTTGTATACTTGAAATTAATATATTATACTTCAATTGAAGTCAATTATAATTCAATTTAAAAAAAATAACCAAGCTGAAAAAAACCTCCCCCAATTTGATATATTCTTGCCTCTAGAAGTGGTTTTTATTGCAAGAAATGAAATCATCAACCACAAATATTTACTGACCACCTATAACAATACATTTGCTGAAGAAACAAGGTAAATAGAATGATTTTTTAAAGGTCTCATTGTGTTTTAGCAGAATATTTAGGGAGGAGAGAAGAGTCAGGTTGGAGCACCTTAAACAAGTTTTAAAATATGTGTGTTTGCTTATAAAACTCATTTTCTAATTAAAAAAATTAATACGATCTCATTGGGAGATACTGGGGGAAAAAACAGAAAAATGTAAAGAAAATGAGAGTCACCCCTAATTATACCACAATAGAAAAGCATCTTTTAACAGTTTATTGTATATCTACCTATTCTTTTTCTAACTACTTATATTTACATTAATCTTTATATTATTTACAAATTTGTTCTTAATTTATATATAATTTCACATCCTTTTTTCTTCATTTAAAAAGATATTTACATATTTTCCCATGATATTAGAAATCCTTCAAAAATCTAATTTTTAGTGGCTACATTTTGTCATGACTATGTTATATGGCTATATTTCATTATATATTATATAGCTATTATATTATGCTATGGCTACATAATAGAAGCCAGCATTTATTCAACATACTGAAATAGCAGCAATTGAATTTTTTCTCATGAGGAATTCCTTCTACTAGGATGTTGGGCCTTGTGGATGGATCATTTGATTTTGTCTTTTTCTTTTTTTTTAAGTTTATTTTATTGAAGTATAGTTGACTTACAATGTTGTGTTAATTTCTGCTGTACAGCAAAGTGACTCAGTTACACACATATATACATTCTTTTTTGTATTCTTTTCCATTATGGTTTATCACAAGATACTGAATATAGTTCCCTGTGCTATACAGTAGAACCTTGTTGTTTATCTATTCTATATATAATAGTTTGCATCTGCTAGTCCCAAATTCCCAATCCAACCCTCCCCTGCCTCCCCCTCCCCCTTGGCAACCACAAGTCTGTTCTCTATGTCTGTGAATCTGTTTCCGTTTCATAGATAAGTTCATTTGTGTCATATTTTAGATTCCACATATAAGTGATATCACATGGTATTTGTCTTTCTCTTTCTGACTTACTTCACTTAGTATGATAATCTCTAGGTCCATCCATGTTGCTGCAAATGGTGTTATTTCATTCTTTTTTATGGCCAAGTAGTATTCCATCTACACATCTTCTTTATCCATTCATCTGTCAATGGACATTTAGGTTGTTTCCACGTCTTGGCCATTGTGAATACTGAGAAAAAGTTGAATTTAATCCTCTGAAATCAGTATAAGTTCAATAATATTATAATCCTCACAGGAGCAGATCTCATTACTGTACCTAACTCTTTACCTCTCCCTACAGACTAGTGGTTCTCAACCAGGACCAATTTTGCCCTCTAGGGAACATTTGTCCATGTCTGGAGACATTTTTTTTTTTAATTTTATTTATTTATTTATTTATTTATTTATTTATTTATTTATTTATTTATGGCTGTGTTGGGTCTTTGTTTCTGTGTGAGGGCTTTCTCTAGTTGTGGCAAGTGGGGGCCACTCTTCATCGTGGTGTGCGGGCCTCACTATCGCGGCCTCTCTTGTTGTGGAGCACAGGCTCCAGACGCGCAGGCTCAGCAATTGTGGCTCACGGGTCTAGTCGCTCCGAGGCATGTGGGATCTTCCCAGACCAGGGCTCAAACCTGTGTCCCCTGCATTGGCAGGCAGATTCTCAACCACTGCACCACCAGGGAAGCCCTGGAGACATTTTTTGATTGTCACAATTATGGAGGGGCTTCTAGTGTGTAGAGGCCAGGGATGCTGCTGAACATTAAATGATTCATAGGACAGCCCCCCACAAGGAAGGATCATCTGGTCCCAAAGGCCAAGAGTGCCAAGGTTGAGAATTCCTGCCATGGAGTCATAATCTTCACTGTGTGATTTGTTCTACTCCTTGACTTGAGGTTCGGTCTATGTGACTTGCTTTTGCCAGTAGAATGAGGTAGAAATTACAATGTGACATTGCCTTACGCATCTTCGCGTTTTCTTCTTGTGGCTCTTCTAACACCACCTGAAGAGCATGCTTGTCGATCCCACTAGGATCAGAGAGAAGGATGAAGGACACATGGAGCAGGGCGTCCACAAGACACACCGACCTGCGGGGAGCTGAGGCGCCCAGCCCAGCCTCCATCAGGCCAACCCCAGCCAACCTGCACATGTGGAAGCTACGATAATTAATGATTGTTGTCTTAAGCAACTGAGCTTGGGGGCAGTTTTTAATTTAGCAATAGCTAATTAATACATTAGGTGAAAAAACTAATTTGCTCCGGCTCACAAAGTTAGTAAGTCAAAGAGCTGTGTTTCAAACTCAGTCCTGGCCGACTGCAAAGTCCATTCGTAATGTTGAGACTATACTGTTTTTCTGATACCATCATTTATGTAATCATTCTTATGTTAGATAACTAGGTAATTTTCTGTATTTTGCAGTTGTAAAGAATATTGCTTTGGTTAACATCTTTTTACATATATGTGTCCCTCCCATTCTGGTTTCTCCAGGATAAAATTTCTCTGTCAAAGGATATGGACTTTTTAAGGAACTTGATGCATTTTGACTGCATATTTTTAAGAAATTTGAATCATCCAAAGAATAATACTAATTTTAAACATTCTAGTAATAATTTTGCAATATATACATGTATGAAATCATTATCTTGTACACTTTAAGCTTACATGTTATGTCAACATCTCAATAAACCTGGAAATAATAAAATAAAATGACACCTCCTCAAATTCTAATAATTAATTAAGAATTTAACATGTCCCAGAGCCAACATTAATTTTAGATAAAATATACAATGCATAAGGAATGCACTCTTAGGCAATGTTTATAAAATTTAAACTGTATGAGGAATGCTTCTATTACAGACAGCCGTGGGGTTTTATGCAAGATGCAATATATCTGTGCTCTTATATTATATATCATTGGCTGCATCTTATAGTCAGATATAAGTTGATTCTTATATCTGGAAATATTGCAACCCATTTCTATAGCAATTTATTTTGAGGAGTCATTTTTAACAATGAATCAGTTCCAAAAAAAAAAAAAAAGTGGCCCTGTCTAAACAAGGCACTCCCTGAAGGTGAAGTTAGCAGCAACTGTGTGGCAGCAGAGGAGTTAAAGCTAGCTGAAGGGTGATGTTTTTCAGTGGTCCTACGTCTAATAAAATGCATGTCGAACTGTGACATGTGAATAATGTTACTTCTCCACTGTAAGCCCCGGTAAAAAAAAATAGATGGATGTAAATGGCTCCCTAAAGCCAGCATGTGACCCCAGTGCGGAAGGCAGGATTTATTAGTGTTTATTTTCACTTAGCGTAACCACTTCAGCCCTAGAACACCGGTGTCCAAACCCTCCTCCCAATAGATGGTAGTCAGCAAAAACTAAGGCAAGCAAAGACCATCCTTGGTCTCCCTAAAAGGAGGGCGGAGGAGGCTGAGCCTGTAGATCTGAGGCAGGGAACCTAATAAAACGACCCTTTGTGTTTTCAAACTTGTGATTTGACGTTGCCTTTAGAAGACCTCTAGGCAGAACCGACCCCACCTCCTCCGCCAAGCCCACCTGGCTTTGCTGCACAGAGTCTAGCACCCAACTGCGGCTGCGCAGAGCCCGAGACCAGTGCGGTCTTCGCGGCCCTGCAACCTAGGGGTTTAAGACTCTGCCAGCACTGGCTTAAAGTTCTTAGTAATTTTATCTTTTAATTACTTGCTTTACAACCGAAGTCTGATAGAACAATGGAGCGTGAGCTGGGATCTTGGAGTGTCAGCTCGCTGGCAGTCCCACCTGCCACTGCCTCTCCCATCCCTGTCCCCATCCCTGTCCCCATCCCCTCCCCACCCCCAACTGCTCCCCATCCTACCCAGAGACAACTGTATCCCCCATCCAATGGCGACCGGGTCAGGGAGGGGATTGGGAGGAGTAGAAGCTCACTCTCAGCCCTTGGCCTCTGCCCCCAGCAAGCACAGGGAGGGGAGAGAGATTAACTTCCCCATCGTCATTGTGTCCTGTCCCCTTGTGCACCTTCTCACACACTCCACGGCATTATTTACTAATTCAGTATTGTCGTGCTCAGAGGGGTCTATGTCTGAATGCTGTCTTCCTCTGGCTGGTTGCTGCCACTCTCTGCGCCTCTCCCAGCAGTGGGGCTGTGCCTGTTCACTCTTTCTTTCTCTCCTCCAGTTCCATAGTCATGAAGATAATAGGCATCATTTACAGTCTTAGTATCTTCATCTTACTAATGAGGAAACTTTACACTGAGAGGTCACATGGCTTGTTCAGGGTCACAGAACTAGCAAATGGCAGAGCCTAGACTTGAGCTGGATCTTGTGACTAAATCCAAATTC
The DNA here is from genome assembly GCF_028564815.1 of Eubalaena glacialis. Lineage (NCBI taxonomy): Eukaryota > Metazoa > Chordata > Mammalia > Artiodactyla > Balaenidae > Eubalaena > Eubalaena glacialis. The sequence continues at coordinate 66,131,231 of NC_083731.1, read as the reverse complement.
CAGATCCAGCCTCCCCCCCACTGTGGTCACTGGGGGCCTTGATTAGAGGACCTAATAAACGATGGTGAAGCCCAATTCCTGCCCGACCTCTCCGGTCTAAAGGTAATGGCTGCATGTAGCTCTCAGTAACTGCTGTTGCCTGGTGTTTAGACAGGATGTGGATAGAAAATGGAAGACAGTGTAAATCTGGCCCATTGTATTGTGTATAATACCATGTTGCCTAGTGGCCTATGAAATATAACTGCCTGAAAAAAAAAATAAAATAACTGCCTGGATTTGAATTGGGGCTCTGCCACTTACTGTGTGCCCTTGGCCAAGTTGCTGACCTTTCTTGCCTCGTTTCCAAATCTATACAGTGAGGATAATAATAGCAATTTTTTTAACATCTTTATTGGAGTATAATAGCTTTACAATGGTGTGTTAGTTTCTGCTTTATAACAAAGTGAATCAGTTATACATATATATATATCCCCATATCTCTTCCCTCTTGCGTCTCCCTCCCTCCCACCCTCCCTATCCCACTCCTCTAGGTGGCCACAAAGCACCGAGCTGATCTCCCTGTGCTATGCAGCTGCTTCCCACTAGCTATCTATTTTACATTTGGTAGTGTATATATGTCCATGCCACTCTCTCACTTTGTCCCAGCTTACCCTTCCCCCTCCCCGTATCCTCAAGTCCATTCTCTAGTAGGTCTGCGTCTTTATTCCTGTCTTGCCCCTAGGTTCTTCATGACCATTTTGTTTTGTTTTGTTTTTTAGATTCCATATATATGTGTTAGCATACGGTATTTGTTTTTCTTTTTCTGACTTACTTCACTCTGTATGACAGACTCTAGGTCCATCCACCTCACTACAAATAACTCAATTTCATTTCTTTTTATGGCTGAGTAATATTCCATTGTATATATGTGCCACATCTTCTTTATCCATTCATCTGTTGGTGGCAATTATTTTGTGGGGATGTTAGGCTTGATGGTACCTGGTAATCTCTCAATAAATGTTAATTATCATAATGTGATAATATATAATTATTGTTACAATACAATCTTTCACTTTTTTTTGCAGCTTGGCATGGGGGTGGAATGAGGTGTGTGCCTATGTGTCCTTACCGTCTTTGAACATCAGTATTTTGGATGCTGAAATCTGACCCTGCAGCAATAACCTTCTGACTGTTCTCCCCACACTCTTACTTTCCCACCCCCTCATCCCCATAATCTTTATTTAGCTTCTAAAGTGACACCATGTAGAAAATTCAACCACCCTGAGGCAGCCGTGGTAGAAAGCACCTCTAGCCAACAGCATCAACTGCCAGCCATGAGGGAAGACGTCTCTAGATGATTCTAGCCAAATGGTTGCTTTATGCAACCGTTAAGTTTTGGGGTGGTTTGTTATGTAGCAATAATAATCAGAACAATGACACAAATATTGAAGTTATCAAACATATCAAACACAGATTAATCAGTTCAAAAGTAGATGACAAAAGGGAGAAGTTCAGCAAAAAACTACTTATGAAAAAAAATCAAATAGAAGTTCTAGAACTGGGACTTCCCTGGTGGTGCAGTGGTTAAAAATCTGCCTGCCAATGCAGGGAACATGGGTTCGAGCCCTGGTCCAGGAAGATCCCACATGCTGCAGAGCAACTAAGCCCGTGCACCACAACTACTGAGCCTGCACTCTAGAGCCCGCGTTCTGCAACTACTGAGCCCACACGCTGCAACTACTGAGGCCCACTCGCCTTGAGCCCGCGCTCTGCAACAAGAGAAGCCACTGCAATGAGAAGCCAACGCACCACAATGAAGAGTAGCCCCCGCTCGCAGCAACTAGAGAAAGCCCACACGCAGCAACGAAGACCCAACACAGCCAAAAATAAATAAAATAAAATAAATAAATTTATATTAAAAAAGAAATTCTAGAACTAAAGAATACAATAATTGAAATCTATACATTAAAAGGAATTAGCAGCAATAAGACACAGTAAGGGCTAGGATTAATGAGCTGGAAAACAGATCAGTAGAAAATACCCAGACTGAAGCATGGAGATCAAAAATGATGGAAAGTGCAGAAAAGAGTGTGGGATGCACATGGAAAGAGTGAAAGGTCTAATATATGTGAAATTGGAGTCATAGAAAGAAAGGAGAGAGAGAATACTGTGAAAAGCAGATTTGCAAAGGAAAGCCCAGAGAAACAAAAAAGAGGCTGATCATCTGACTTCTGCATTCAGGTTCAGTAAGATGTGAAAATAGGGGCATTCTTGGGACCTTGTGCAGTGACATCCAAGGTTTACAAACAACAGAGAACTAAAGAGCAGGGAAAGTTTATGAGGTGAGAAAAGAGGATGATGAAATCTGAGGTACCCAGAAGAGAAGATTGAGATAACTAAATTGTAGACCACTGAAGGCCATGTCTAATTCTTTTCTTTTTTAATGGCACTTGACACATGACTGGCACGGAAAAGACTCTCAGTATAACATTTGCGGAGTGAGGAGCATCTGTTCCACAGAGAGAAGGCTGTTGCTCGTGCTGTTTAGGCTGGCTATTGAAGAGCTGCCTGGGGCAGCTAGACACCCTCCAGATGCTACCTTCAGATCTTTTCATTACCTTCAGTCTTCATTTGTATTCTTGGCCAGAGATAAGACCTGCGAGGGGGATGAGGAGTACTAGGATTTAGGACAGCAAATTGACCAGCTTCCTTCATTCCTGCTCCCTCCCTCCCTCCCTTCCTTTCCTCATTAAATATTCCTTGGGCAGCCCCTAGTTGCTGGTCATCGGGCTGGGTACCATGCCCACAAAGATGAATAAAAAAAAAATCCCTGCTCTAGTGAGGGGAACAAACAGTAAGTAAATAATTACAATTTAACCTTTGAGCACTAAACCAAAGCACCACAGGGGCCCAGAGAAGGGACCAACTGGCTGACAGTCATGAGAATAAAGAAAGTTTCATGCAAAAGGTGATGTTGGAGCTGTACATTCAAGGATAAGGGACAGATATGAGGCAGAGAGGGGGAAAGCCCACCCAGAGCAGCGGGCACAGTCTCAGAGGTGTGATGGGCATGTGCGGCCAATGAGGTAACAGGTGGTATTTTGTGTTTTTTTGTTTTTTTGTTTTTTGGCCACATCACGCGGCTTGTGGGATCTTAGTTCCCCGACCAGGAATCGAACCCGGGCCCTCAGCAGTGAGAGCGCAGAGTCCTAACCACTGGACTGCCAGGGAATTCCCAACAGGTGGTATTTTGGTGTGACTGGAGCATAGCCTGTAGAGGCCAGAGGACAGAGATTTCAGGAGAAAAGCTTGCAAAAAGAGGTTGATGCCAGTAGATGTTTTGCACGTAGTCTGTTGGCACTGAGAAATGATGTACGGCTCCAGTGAGTGACATGACTGTGACTGTGTTTTAGAAAATCGTCCTGTCAAGAGAGGACTGTGAAGGGGGAATGGGAGCCAGCAGAGGTGGGGGTCGGGTAGGAAGAGTAGACTGGGCTTTGGCCGCAACAACTGGCTGACACAAATTTGACTGTTGTTCAGTTGAAACATGTTTCTCCATCATCTGAATGACCAATTTTTGCAGTCATTTGGGCCAGTCGTGCAGTTGATCCAAAGCAATTGTTAAGTCATCTCAGAACTCAAAATCACTACTGATCTCATGTTCTGAGCAGCCAAATAAGTTTGGAAGAACAAGCCTCTAGCAAGCCAGGAAGGGCTCATGTTAAAAGAACAGAAAGCTTCCATATTACATCCTTAGTGTATTGGCTAGAGCAGGACATTTAAGGGGGATTTCAGATTTCAGAAAAAATGTGTGCGTGCTGGAAATCCAACCCCAAAGCATTACTTTTAAGCCAAGTAAGCACGGAGGGAAAGGTTCAGGTGAAGGTCACACGGCTGCGAGTGGATTAGTGCTCAATGGCATTTTGCTGCAGAGAAATCCTCCAGTTTGCCTTCTGTACACAAAAGTGGTATAAAATATCCTTATCAATATGGCTTTCCAGAAGCTGCGCATACAGCGCCCTCTGCTCTCATCTGGCTTCTAGCTAGAAGCCGGCTTGTGGGAATTGCAAAACTTACTCCCTTCACTGCTGGGAGACCCTCAAGGGCACTGGCTGAGACTGGGCTAGCCGTGCTTATTATTTTTTCCTCTGAACATTGTTGTATCCGGATTTGATGCCCGGAACTGCTGCGGCAATTTTGCTAACACCAAGAGGGTGAAGCCAACACATGAAGGAGAACAGATCAAAGGGAACAGTAAGAAGCAGACCTGGAGCCTTGACATATTATACCTGTAGCCTGATCGTCTGCTGGATTTCTTCTTATGCAAAAAAAAACAATTTCCTAATTCCGCCATTGTTTGTTTAAGTCACTTTGAGAGTGACTCTCTTACTTACAGATAAAAGCATCCTGAGTTATACTTTCCAAATACACATGGACACAACACACATGTGCACATCCCCCAAAATATCTCTTTTCTAACCAACCCTTGCTGTCTGAAATGCTACTCCTTATGAGCCATTCTTTTTATTGGGGAATTTTCCTTCTACTGTAACACACATATCTCTTGAAAATCCTCTCTAAGACTTTTTATTTTTCTAAAAATTGGCTTAAATTTTGTTCTGTATTTTATTGAGTCCTTATTAAGTGCTAGACACTCTAGGCTGTGAGGATTTTAGATGGAGGTGGTCTTTAAATGCTCTATTTTTTTTTTTTTTTTAATTTGGCCATGCCACGCACACTATGCGGGATCTTAGTTCCATGACCAGGGATTGAACCTGCGCCCCCTGCAGTGGAAGCACAGAGTCTTAACCACTGGACTGCTAGGGAGGTCCCTAAAGAATCATTTTTTTAAAAAATGAAGAATTATCTCAGATGCCATCTCCATGGACTCCCCTCATTTTTACCACAAGGCTGATCAGCTCCCCCAGGCTGAGAGCAAGAAGTATAGAAGTGCTTGGTGGACGGGGAGGAGAAGATGGATTTGGTCCTGAGACTCTAATTCGTTGCTACTTCAAGGACATTTTTACTTTGCCTGCAGGAAAGAGAAAGTGATCCATTGTAACTATGATGAAAATGCACTCCCTTTTTGCCTTTCCTCCTTTCTCTTCTTTCCTTTAGAAAAAGGAAAGTTGGAAAGAGATGAGCTCAGCCTTTGGGATGGGAAACCAGAGCTCAACAGGAGAAAAACCACTTGAAATGTCAAATCAAAATAGAATTCATTTGAAGATCTGGGTCAACATAGAGACCAGCACATGAATTGATCCCATGGACCCCTAAAATCTTCCCCAGAAATGATTTCTGGTTGGGAGATGGTACCAAAGGGGGTGAAGATGAGCTGGACTTCAGGACAGCTCCTAGATGCCAATCAGGTCCAATTGAGTATCTGGTCAGACTGTCCTCAAGAATTATGACACAATTCAACCCATAGTATAATTTATTCCCTTTGACACGTTTGCACATTTGTTTTACTTGAACTCTCAAAAACGCAAGGTAGGTGAAGTGGCTATTATTATCCATTGGCCAAAAGGTTCTTTCTGTTTGTTCTGTAAGATGGCTCTAGTAGCACTTAGTTGTCTTTAACTTAATTTGAAACAATTTTGTTCGATTGTATGTGACAACTGTCATATCAGCATGCATTTTAAAAGACATCAAAATTGGTGAAATCTGTGTAGCCTTTTTAATATTGAAGATGAAAGAAAAAAAGCAACATTTTCAGCATATTATGCTTTATTACTTCAAGAAAGGTAAAAACGCAACTGAAACGCACAAAAAGATTTGTGCAGTGTATGGAGAAGGTGCTGTGACTGATTGAACGTGTCAAAGTGGTTTGCGAAGTTTCGTGCTGGAGATTTCTCACTGGACGATGCTCCATGGTCGGGTAGACCAGTTGAAGTTGATAGCGGTCAAACTGAGACATTAATTGAGAACAGTCAGTGTTATACCATGCAGGAGATAGCTGACATACTCAAAATATCCAAATCAAGCGTTAAAAATCATTTGCACCAGCTTGGTTATGTCATTCGCTTTGATGTTTGGGTTCCACATAAGTTAAGCGAAGAAAACCTTCTTGACCATATTTTCTCATGCGATTCTCTACTTAAACGTAATGGAAATGTTTCGTTTTTAAAACAAATTGTGACACGCGATGAAAACTGGATACTGTACAATAATGTGGAACGGAAGAGATCATGGGCAAGCGAAATGAACCACCACCAATCACATCAAAGGCCAGTCTTCATCCAAAGAAGGTGATGTTGTGTATATGGCGGGATTGGAAGGGAGTCCTCAATATGAGCTCCTTCCAGAAAACCAAATAATTAATTCCAACAAGTACTGCTGCCAGTTAGACCAACTGAAAGCAGCACTTGATGAAAAGCATCCAGAATTAGTCAACAGAAAACACATAATCGTCCATCAGGATAACGCAAGACTGCACGTTTCTTTGATGACCAGGCAAAAACTGTTACAGCTTGGCTGGGAAGTCTTCATTCATCCGCTGTATTCACCAGACATTGCACCTTCGGATTTCCATTTGTTTCGGTCTTTACAAAATTCTCTTAATGGAAAAAATGTCAATTGCCTGGAAGACTATAAAAGGCACCTGGAACAGTTCTTTGCTCAAAAAGATAAAAAGTTTTGGGAAGATGGGATTATGAAGTTGCCTGAAAAATGGCAGAAGGTAGTGGAACAAAAGGATGAATACGTTGTTCAATACAGTTCTTGGTGAAAATGAAAAATGTGTCTTTTATTTTTACTAAAAAACCTAAGGCACTTTTTGGCCAACCCAAATATTTTAATTTTTTGAATATAGAAGGTAAACTACAGAAAGATTAAGTGTCTGATCCAAAATTTGAGACAGTTATCACAGGGACAAGACCAGCTCTCTGATCTCAAAACATGAAATTTGCTCTGCTTTCCACTCTGTTGTGTCTCCCTGCCATGGGATTTGATGTAAGGCACTACACCTGAAAAAAACGCATAAACGTGGCCCCATTGGTTCCATTCCCCCTCCCACCACTCACCCCATTCTGTGTAGCCTCAGCAGGAAGTTGGGGCCAAAATTCAAGGGGCTCTTAAGAGCTACACACACAAGTTGGGCTGTGGATGCTTACGACTGACAGAGGACACAGGTGAATTCATCAGTCATGTACTCAACAAGCCTGTATCAAGTTCTTTTCACCTGCCCCCCTCCCTTATCTGCTTGGCACATTTAGGAGTACAGGAGAAGCACAGAGAACAGCCTTCCCGGTACTGAAGCAGCTCACACCCCTCTTGGAAGGCATGACCACGACTTAGGAGACAATCAAAAGTGGTAGGAGACAAGAGATAACTGAGTCTTAGATTTGGTTAAAACACAAAGAACAGTGCTTAATAACTCTTGGTTAAATGAATGAATTATTAGACTGGATACTCACGTTAGTTGACTTGGAGAGTATGTATATCAGTCAAGGTTAAAGGAGAGAAGCAGAATCACTAGAAGAGACACACATACCACACACACACACACACACACAACCACAGAGAACAATAGGAATTCACAAGGAAAAGATGACTGATGGATTCATGGGGAATGTGGGGCTTACACAAGGTCTTGAAGGATGATGAGAATCTGGCCGGGGGGAAGTGGCAGGACATTTCAGGTAGAAGGAATGACAGCAGTCACATTGTCTGTGACTGCAGGAGTGCCACAAAAAGCCTACTACATTTTCACATTCAAATCCCAAACACACAGACACACACACACACACATGCACTCCAGATGTCACTTGTTATTTACGAGTCTATAAAATGGGATCCTAACAGTCATTACATTGAATTGTAGTGAGGATTATAATAGATATGTATGAAAATAGCCTAGCATAATGCTCAATATATAGGAGGCTCTCAGAACCTGAAAAGAAACATGTCTTACTATTGCCCGATTCACAATTTTTAACCATGGGACTAATGCTGGCATGGATTTGGTAAAAGAGAAGAAACAAATGCAGGTATTTCTTAATCATTGATCAAGGCAAAGAAAAATGCATGAAAATGCATTAATAGACTTGATTTTTGACAATTGGATGTACTATAGTTCATAAGCCCTTTTCTGGGATAAGAAGGGGTTTGTTTTTTTTTTTTTGAAAGACTGGTGACTGCAGTGTACATTTTACAGAGCCAAATTGGGTGGGCTGGAGGGGCTCATGGCTGGGGCACTTGAAGTGTAAGAAGATAGAGATGAAAAGGGTATATTTACTTCTCTGTGTGCCAGGAAGGACTTCATGTTTGTCCGCTGGGGCATCCGTAGAGATTTGGCTACTAAGGGGTGTGTTCCTCTAATGAAAGGGAGCTGCTGTGCTATTTACGGGGGTTCTGATGAACTTCAGGAGTCCTTTTACTGAGTGATATGCAAGTTTGGGCCAGATCTGAACTGTTCAGGACAGCCAAAAGGAGGCTTAATATTGCCACCAGCAGCTCCCTTCTCTGCCTTTACATATTCATCACTCTTCTCTCTTAAATAAATCTTGAACCGATATTTTAAAATATTATTTTTAAGTGGCCTAAATTGGTCTACCACTTCTGGGTCAGGACCTGCATTCTGGTAGACCTAGGACATTAAATGACTCATTCCTTCCAGGGGTACCAATAACCACAGAAATCTCCCTAAGCCCCCTATAGAAACAAGATTATGTCATATTATGGCTTTTTAAAAATAATTTAAAGGCTACGATATTAACAGTGCACAACAAATTTCAAAGGATTTTATTGTGAAGCACAGATAAGAAAGGTTTTCTGGGACTTCTCTGGTGGCACAGAGGTTAAGAATCTACCTGACAATGCAGGGGACATGGGTTCAATCCCTGGTCCGGGAAGATCTCACATGTCACGGAGCAACTAAGCCCGTGTGCCACAACTACTGAGCCCATGTGCCACAACTATTGAAGCCCGTGCGCCTAGAGCCCGTGCTCTGCAACAAGAGAAGCCACTGCAATGAGAAGCCCATGCACCGCAATCAAGAGTAGCGCCCACTGGCCGCACCTAGAGAAACCCTGTGCTCAGCAACGAAGATCCAACGCAGCCAAAAATAAATAAATAAATAAATAAATTTATTTAAAAAAAGGAAGAAGAAGAAGAAAGGTTTTCTACCCATGTTTGCCTGTTTTCCTCCCTTTAGCCAGCCTTTACTGATGGAAAAGCAGAATTTTTGCAACGGTATAGGGCCAGAAGCCGAACCCTCTTTTCAGGCCAGTAGATGCTCTATAGACATCATAGCTTGCAGGTTTGGACCTCTATGGGCCAATATTTCAGACTTAAATAAAAATTCCTAGGTTTTGAAACACCGAAGTTTCTGTTTTTAACAAACGCCTTTATTGCCTTTATCACCAATCCTTATTATGTCACAAACAAAAGTGTTCAGCTGACTTGTTGAGTTCCTTTTAACAATCTAGTTTAAAAAAAAAACAACACAACCCACACACCTTATTAAACAGCCGTGCCACAAGGATGCCATCTTTCCATCTTTACCCAAGGAGCTTGCCAGCTAAGGGGACATTTCAATTAACTTGTCTCTGTCTGTCAAGCTTAGTCCCTTGTTGAGGGCAGAAAATAAGGTGAACAAGTTGTCAAGTCATCTTTAAAAATTTAACTTGGAGCCTCTTGGGTTTAACACATTCAGGAAAAGATTCTTCTTTGAAACTGTGCTGCTTCCTCATCTTGTCTTCTAAAATCAGGAGAATGGTGGAAAAACGTGCATCAGAAGAGAATGAGGGAATGTTGGATGATAAGCCCGTTCCTGTTCCTAATTTCAACACTGGGGAGAGGTCACTTCTTCTCATTCTAAAACACACTTTCCCCATGCTTCTAGGGTGTTCCATTTCAAAATCACAGGTCCATGGACCTAGAGATTATCATATTAAGTGAAGTAAGTCAGAAAGAGAAAGATAAATATCATATAATATCACTTATATGTGGAATCTAAAAAAAATGATACAAATGAACTTATTTACAAAACAGAAATACGCTCGCAGACATAGAAAACAAACTTATGGTTTCCAAAGGGGATAGCGGGGTAGAGGGTGGATAAATTAAGAGTTTGGGATTAACATATACACACTACTATATATGAAATAAACAACAAGGACCTACTGTATAGCACGGGGAAATATATTCAATATCTTGTAATAACCTATAATGGAAAAGAAGCTGAAAAAGAATATATATATGTATATATATGTATGTATGTTTGTCTGTATGTATGCATAACTGAATCACTTTGCTGCACACTTGAAACTAACACAACATTGTAAATTAACTATTCTTCAATTAAAAAAAAAATAGCACACAGGCTTACATCATGGAGCTCTAGGCTTATTTAGCACCAAAAGCTTCAATGTCATTTCTCTATTGAAAAGATCAGCTTTAATGCTCTTTATGATTGAATTTAATGGTAGTGTCATAACAGGAAAATTTTGAAATGAAGAAAATATCCCTAATTCCATCTCCATAACACAGCAACAGTCTCATATTTGTCTGTTCCCTCTGGGATCTGTCTCCATGCAAGTCACAGATCAAGGGATTTTTGGATCATTCATTCTTTTTTTTTTTTTTTTTTAATTATTTAATTATTTATTTCTGGCTGCGTTGGGTCTTCGTTGCAGTGCACAGGCTTCTCATTGTGGTGGCTTCTCTTGTCATGGAGCACGGGCTCTAGGCACGCGGGCTTCAGTAGTTGTGGCTCACGGGCTCTAGAGCGCACGCAGGCTCAGTAGTTGTGGTGCACGGGCTTAGTTGCACCACAGCATGTGGGATCTTCCCGGACCAGGGCTCGAACCCGTGTCCCCTGCATTGGCAGGCGGATTCTTAACCACTGCACCACCAGAGAAGCCCCATTCTTTTACTTACAGTTTCCCCAGTCCCAGCCTCTTCCCTGGAAGCCATCACTGCTGAAAGGAGGATACCAGGGTGGCTGGTCCAATTAATGGTTGGGATTTGGAAAGTTTAGTAAGTTGAATGGTGGCCCCCGGAAGACACGTCTACATCCCAGCCCCTAGAATCTCTGGATGTCACCTTATTTAGGAAACAGGTCATTGCAGATGTAATTAAGGATCTTGAGAGATCTTCCTGGATTATCCAGGCAGGCCTTAAATCTAACGACGGTTGTCCTTATAAGAAACAGAAGGAAAGAAGACTTGGGGAGATGGGGAGAAGGCCAAGGGAAGACAGAGTCAGAGACTGATGTGAAACAGCCATAGGGGACTCTTGGAGCCACCAGCAGCTGGGAGAAGCAAGAAAGGAGTCTCCCCTAGATCTACCAGAGCAAGAGCAGCCCTGCCCAAGCTTTGATGTTAGATTTCTGGCTCCAGAACTGTGGGAATAAGTTTATTTTGTTTTAAGCCACCGAGTCTGTGGCCATTTGTCCAGCAGCTCCAGGACACTAATACGGAGGGTAACAGCCTCTAGCGGTTTCTGGGTCAGGATTGCATGGAAACTTCCTGACCATTCCCAAAAGGAAGCCCACCAGCCTGTCAGGCCAGTTCTCCCAGGAACATGGACACTGGGGTTTCTACCCAGCCTAGGGCTCCCCCATGTCTTGGCAGCAGGCACCGCCCATACCTCCAGATGGCTGGGGCCGGACCCACTTCTGGGTATCCTGCCAGTCTTCTTTCAGAATTGAACCCCTGCTTGAGCCTTTGGGCACACACTACTCATCCCTGAACCGACATGGATTCTCACCCACAAGTTGCTTTCCTATTTCATTCCCATAGGCCAGACGCTCCTCGCGGCTCCCTAACTATTGACTTGGGCCTAGTAGGGGATGGGACTTGCCTTTTGGGTTACGAGCCACCTATTTGGTGATTTTGTAGAAGAGAAGGCAATGGAAGGTGCCGCTTCTGTTTCTAGTGTAGACCTGACACGCTGTGGGCGTCTCTTTCTTCCTCTGCTGCAGTGTCTCTCTGCACCTTGGGATTTAGGTAAACTCCTCTAGATGCCCCTTGCCTATTTCATGACGTGTTTCCTCACTTGGACATTCTTGATAAGTCTCATTTATTATTTGTGCTTTCCCTAGAGTTGTGTGTGAACTTCTCTCCTTTTACTTATTAGGGTCTAGGATGTCTTCCTTCTAAATTTGAATACTCCATCTTAAACCTGAACAAGTGTCCTCAGCACAGGTTTCCCCACCCAGAGAAGGTTCAAGGACCCCCGCCTCAAAGTACGGCACCTCCACCCCAAGGTCATGGCTGTGGCCCCGCACTTCTCTCCTTTCCTGCTTCTGCAGGGTGCTCTGTTCTGCATCTTAAGTGTTTGGGCAAATGCTGTCCTTCCACTGGCTCCCACCAGAAATGCAATAAAAACAAATACATGAGGATGCTGGTAACTTACCAAAGATTTCAGGGTCACAGGTACAGTTCTGATCTCTCAACCCCCCTGCCCTTCCTGCCACCAGCCACGTGACCATCCTGCAGCCCCAGGAAATTAATACCGTCTCTCTCCTGGTGTCCCCCGCAACTCAGAGCATAGTGCTTTGCTCAACACAGGCAGTGCCGGGCAGCTAGAGAAAAAGAGGACAAACTATGTGCGTGACCTGGGACTCGGGATGTAGCAAATGGGATGAGGGGTTAAAAACGGTGGCTCCTATTTGAGCACCTCCCATTGCTAATCCTCACAACTCTTCAACACAGACAGGGAGACTCCTGCTTTACAAGGAAGGAAACTGAAATCCGAATGGTGGCTATCTGCCCAGGGTTACCAGGCAGCAGAGCTCAGATTCCAAGCCTGAATCTGGCTGATGCCCAAATCTGCGATCCTTCTTCCAAAAGATGTTCATGTCTCATGAGGTACTTTCATTCCACCAACGTGGGATTGTTGAGATCAGTCTTTTGAGGCAACACAGCTTCTTCAGAATCCATAGGAAAAGGAAGAAAATGGATTTCTCCCAAGAGAATGACATCCCTTGATTTTAAGACCCTGATAAGGGAGATTGAAATATCTATTATCTTTTATCAGGAGAACTTCTTGTCTCTGAAACCAGCCCTGATCCCTGGTATCTTAGCTCTGGCTGCTACAAACGGAGCAAGTGACCCCTAGCTCATTCCTTTGCCAATGGAAAGGGCTACCTCTTTGAATTTTCAAAGCAGATGATTCTACAGGATTTTTCTACAGATATGGAAAGCCAGTAGCATATGAATAATGTTGTAAGTGGTCCACATCTGATAATATCAAAGAGTTTGTCACTGCAAATAGCCAGAGCACTGGTCAAGATGCAGTAACAACAGAAAAAAATCAGTCAGCAAAGGAGAAGGGAGGTGAGGGTAGATGATTAGGAAACAGAATTTTTAAAATACAAGACTAGAAGAGTAGCAGTATCATAAAAGTATTATTAATCAAAAGGATAGATTTTTGTTTTATAGCTAACATCTAACACGCACTGTGAACAAATTTTTTATTGTACAAAAGGACACAAGGCTAAATCATAATAGTGTGACTTAGTAACTAATTAGCATTTATAAATGCAACTACTGGGGGACATATATCAATTTCATTGCAAGGAAGCTAGAGAATCCATTAACAAAGCCAAGCCTGAAGCCAGCACGTGCTTGGAGGGCCCCCCAGTGACTCCACAGGCTAAACGTGGAACTGCAGGTTGAGTCAAAGTTGGGTCCCTAAAATGCGTACCTATAACCCCAGGCCACTACCTCTACCCCAGGCCGCATTGATAATTATACACACAGAGAGAGGATGAAGCGTGAGGTGCTTAGGTTCCCACCTAAGTCACTGGGGAAATGGATCTTCTCTGGTTAGTTCTCTAGGATGGCCTGATGGAGATGAATGAGACAAAAGGAAGCAGGAGGAAAGGGAGGAAAGCAAATTTGCTAGACAAGGATGGCTGCGCATGTAGTGTTTTGGGAAGACGCAAGGATTCATGGACCTGGTATAGCTGTCAAAACCGACGCAAGAAGAGAGATGACTTCAAATTTGGCATGCTTCCCTTGCTTCAGATTTGGCAGGTGTTGGGAAGAAGATTGAAATGGAGTAGGTAAAATAAGCAGACAGTTCCATTTGCCCTAGCATCCAGTATGTGTTGGTTTCCTGACATATTTTGTCACTCCTCAACCTTCACTTCACCGTGCTGAGTGCTGACACGGTCGGGTACTATTACAATCAGATGCAGCAGCCTTCTGTTTCACGAGGGCCATCGGAGAAACTAAATGGTCCTCTGAGGCAAGAGCCAGGCATTAGGGGAAAAGAAAAAAAAACAGGATTGAAACACTCAAGAGTGGAAGTGGAAAAGGGGGTGAGTGAGAAGAAAAAGCAGGAGTAAAAAGTAGCATGTGAGTGGGAAAAGTAGGGTTTGGATCCTGTTTTGGATTCTGCTATTCAGATCCTGGAAAGCCTTGAGTGTCACTAGAAAAGAGAACAAGCCTTTCCCAGACCTCCTGGCATATCCATTTGCTACAGTTTCCTCCTTCAAGGCACAGGCCAGTTCACACCAACATTTCATTGTCATAGATTCATTCCAGCGAAGCTCTAAATAACCCTGACCTATCAGGTTGTCAACATACACGAAATTCACATTACGGTCAGGCTGAATATTCAAGGTGTTCTCTAGAGGATCTCTCTTAGCATGGCAGACCATCCACCATGTTTGTTAGTTCTCCAGTCTGGCTAGTGCCACCATGTATTTTCTTACTAGAGTCCAGGTTTTTTCCATCCCTAGGCCTTGGGTTTTAGCTCATTTTTGAGAGACTGCAAGTTAGTTGCCTCTAAGTTAAAAGTGGGAATGGATATTCAGCCCACCTCCTATCCAGTTTTGATTTCATTTCTAGACCTTCTGTGATTCCCCATTATTGGGTTCAATGGTCTCCTTTCTGTTCCTACAGCATTCTGTAGATGCCCAAGACTTGGAGATTACCACATTCTTACTAGGCTGGCTCCCCACTGAAAGGACGTTTCCTGCAGGGCAAGAGGAGTGCCATAGTATCCCCAGTGCCTGGTACAGTGCCTAGCACATAGTTGATGCTCAATAAATAATGTGCAGCAAACAAGCAAATGAATGAATGAATGTTATTCCCCTTTGGAAATGAATCATATTCTAGAAGCCAGGGTACCTAATAAGGCTGTCTATGTAACAAGATTTTGTGTCAGTGGAGAGTAGAGAAATTCTCCAGTGGCCCCTCAAAGTTAATTTTTCCTTAAACGAAGAATATTTGGGACTAGCAATTGGGATATGTAACAGACATTTTGTACGAATCTACCTCAGATTTACTGATAGTTTGAAAACAATAGGTGTATTTTGGTCAATGATCAAGTCCCACTCCAAAAAAGAATTGACAATTTTTTTCTTTGTAACCTCTGCCATTTTTCTCCTTTTATCCTGTTACAACCATCGAGAAACATTTATCCACAAATGGCAAGTGCCTTGAATTATAGCTTCCTGTGTCTTCCCAAGCTGTTCATTTCCTTCTGTCTCATGTGGAGTAATCAACATGGGCTAGATGGCTCCCTCACATAAATTTCCATGAGGACGAGCATCCATCCACTGTTAATGCTTCTTCACTAGTAAGAGATACAACGTTTAGGGTTTCCTCCAGGTCAAATGATTGTTCTGCAGGGTCTTATGAACTTGTGCAAAGCACTATTTTTTCTCACGATATAGGCATAACAAACTTTTCTTTTTTGAGTGGTGAAGGCTCTGTGTTCTATCTGGCTACATTCTTGCATACAAATCCCTTGTAAATTATTTTTCAAATTCCGAGGTTCAGCAATTTAATTGAATCGGTTCCTAATTTTTAATTAAATCTGCATTTCTCCCGGTAACCTTTGGAAAGATAGAAGCCACATTACCATATTGGAGAGGAAGGATCACAGAGCAAGACAGACATAAAAGAGAAGCACAAAATCACAAGGCAGGTTTTCCTATAAATTTATTTTCATACCAAAAAAAATAACATTCTAAGGCAATGTTTTTATTGTATAGTATAAAATAACTTCCACTAAATTAAAAATGGAATTTTTTTTTGCTATAAGCCACTGATAACTTTTCCATGAAAAAAATTTACAATTTGCAGCACCTGTAGAAAAAAACACCTGTTCAATAATTATATAAATACTCTTGACAGATCCCAGTAGCCCATTATGTATCCTTTTTGGCAATGTCAGCTTTCTAAAGTCAATTAGCTTCTAAATTTGAAAGGCACCTGGTGGCCAACATTCCGCTTATTATTCAAGGCATCCATTTTAATTTTTTGGAAACAGACTTGAGAAGTCTGAAAAATCTATTAAGTTAAAAAGAATGAAGAAGTATCATACAGTTGATATTAGCAAACAACATTTTTCCCCTTAGCTGCAAGTTTTCCCCAGGGGATTTACAAAGTGCACCAGTTAAATACGTCTGTACATTTAAAACATTAAATATGTCAACAGCAAGACATTTTTAAATATTTTGAATCAAATACTATAGCACAAATATAATTTACAATACTTTGCACAGAAAACATTACATCTGAAATATAACTTTAGATATTATATAAAAATACATATATTTTTTTCTCCTCATTAGAAAAAGTATTTATTTGCAGGTTCCAGGATGATGTAACAATTCAAAAGAATTTAACCCTTCAGATGGTCATCAGTTTGCAATTAGATGACACCCTTTCCACTTCAGCTGCATCGTGGCACCTAACCACGGATTAGAGACAGAGAATTAACCCCTCCCATAGCCCAAAGGCAGTTTTTCATAAAGGCAACCATAATTGCTCCAATCTGCTTTAATTCTAGGAATTCATTACAAAATTTAAAAACCACTGTGTAAGAAAACCCTTAGATTGTAACACACCTTGAGTCCAACATCTCCCATTGGCTGTAAATACATTCGCTCCCTACAGAGTCAAAGGCATGGGTCTTCTTGTACCCTGTGGGTCATAGCTCTTAGTAGTCTCACACACCTACATATATCTTTCTTGGCTTGTTTTTAAAGTTTTCTATACATCCTAGGAAATACGTGAAAACGCTTCATAAAATGGGGCTCAATCTATATCTCGAACTTTAAAAGCCCCAAAGTACGTTGCATCTTGATCTGGATCCAGTAGTGAAGGGTTGGATACCTCAATGCTTATTTTCTCACCAGACCGTAGCTTAAAAAATCCTCCAACGTTTATGGAGTAAAAATGGAATTCAGAATTCCCCGACCAGTATTTGGTGCTTCCTCCTTTCATGAGGGTATGAGAACTCGGGATTTTGATGCTGGTCTTGGTGACATACACCATTAGCTGAAGATAATTCGCAGTGAGGTTTCCCGAAGTTTCATGATGTCGAAAGCAAATGTTGGCATACAGGTAATAAAAGCCATCTTGGTTAACTATTAGCTTTCCATTGCTGAAAGTCATGTTGGAGATCTTGGCCCAACCTCGGTCATGGTACCAGCAGGACAGACTCACTTTATGGGAACCTGAGGAAAAGAGAGGCACGTGATTTAAAACCCACCCCTTCAAGGAGAAGGACATCCTCACAATTCTATGAGGTTGGAGAAAGACTTACTGTAACAGTCATTGTTCCAATGGGAGAATAATTTCTCAGAATTTATTTTCTAAAAGGGGAGTACAAGTACATTAAGGAGTACTTGTGCTCTCTGCTAGGCACCTGAGAGGGGACAAAGACAAAATTTCAATTTTCCTGCCCTCAAGGAGCCTATAGTACACAAGGGATAAGTATGATATATGTTCAGACAGGAAGCAAGGCACGGGCCCTGATAAGAAAGGTGTGGATATTGCAATGGGAATTCAAAGGAAAGAGATTACTTCCTCCCAGAGGGCTCAAGAACGATTTTGCTGGGCTACTGAGCCTGATAACTAAAAGGAGGAATTCAGCCAACAGAAGCATAAAGGTCATTCAAGGTTGAAGGAAGAGAATCAGCCAAAGGCAGTTGAAACAAGAAAGCAAGAAACAAGTATAGGAAGAGAATATCCAGACTTCACATGACCCCACCTTCTCTTTTAATTCATGGAGACAGGTATATAGAAGGAGCTGAAAATCTGGGTCACAGCAACTTTGACCAAAAAGTCAAACTCTTAAACTCTATATTCTCATCACCATTGATTTTTCCCTCCTCCAATAGCCCAAATGCCTCCCAAGGTCACACGACTGAAAAGCTGCCCCCAGAGAAGTTCACAAAGAACATATCCTTGGCATTGCACTCCCCAACTTCACAACTTCATGCAATCCTTTGTGCCCAAAGGATGGTAAAATCTCTTCTAATTATTAGACCAGAATTCTCCTTTAGCTCCTTCTCACACCCGAAATGTGACAACTGATCTTCATGTCACTGTTTCTGGAGCAGAAGTTTCTAGAAAATCTTCTAAGTCAGAAAAGTGTCCAACGCTTTGAATATTTCAGGTCTTTAGTGTACTTTACTAGGTCTTTAAAAATTGGGACTACCTCCATGATAAACCTCATTAATCAAATATTTATATTTATATGGATACCTATTAGCCAACTGGAAAAGATGTCAGCTAGTGGGGAAAAAGCTGTTATACTGTGGAAAGTCCAGAGTTTTCCTCCAGAGGATTTTGTAAACACTTATGCTAAGTTAAGGTTGTCATCTGCTAGGATTTCAACAAGGCAAAACAGAGCTGAGGAGTCTCAGAATGGGGTTGGGAGTAGTTTCTGCAGCCAGGGAGAAGTTCTTTGCTGCCTGTCACCCAAGAGAAATCCCCCCACGGAATTTAGACTTAAAGTGGATTCCACGGATCCATCAGAGCTGACAACACTTTGGCTAGAGTGGGTCCTTGGGAGATCTTTGTAGAACCAGAAACCCACACTGGCTAACTTTCAAGACTGGCCTGAATCCTGGGAAAACTTGAACACCTGCATCTTTCTCTGGAGAGCCACAAAAAGGAGAATGTTCTATTGTCCCTGGAGGGCTACTGGGCAGCTGGGATATGGTCTGGGGACCTCAATACCAGGCTGTTCCAGAACCAACTAGATGGTAGGGTAAGTGGAAGAAGAAAAAAAAATGCAGCGGGGTCCAAGCTATGGTGGGGCAACCCACCATCCTTAGACATGCCTGCAAAGGCAAAGAAGCCAATGGTTCCAATCCCCGTGCTCAGGGACAGGACAGATTTCCTGAACTGCACATCGTATCCACAGGAGGGCGCCCGAGCGAGCCTGAGAAGCCATCACAGGCACTGCTGCCTCCAGAACCCAGCACAGCGCCCTGCCCTTTTTCATCGGAGGTCCTACCTCAGATCATCCTAGATTAAAGCATCCCAAATGTAAATATCATTCCATGGTCCCAAGTGAGTCAAAATGAGACTCTAAGACTCTATGCATCACATCCTCATAAACACTAGCAAAGTAACTTCTCCAGGCTGGTAAACAGCCACCTAGTCCATTGACAGAGCCAAAAAAACTCAACGTGTTTCCTATCTCAAACCATCCCAGGAGGTTACCTCCTTCTTCCCCTACTCTTGTATTCAATCCTTTATGCAATCAATTATCGGTCTTATAGTTTATCTCCTATGACGGCCCTTAAGAGATAGCAGCAGACTGACTAAGGTGACATCTACCGTCTCGACAGGTTGGATCAGCTAGTGTTAGACCAAGGGCTCAGAGATACAGTCCAGGGAAGGCAGGGAAGGATGTGAAAGAGAGAGGAGAACAAAGAAACCCTGACCGCATACCACTCCCGTTGTTAGCTCAAGTCAAGTGGAAGGAGTGTCCTTATTTCCTTCTAAAAGTGCCTATATTTATCCATTCGCTGATCAATTTAGTCATTTAGTAAATATCTGAATGGTGCTTTCTATGGGCATTCACTCTATCCACAGTTAAGAAATGCATCAAGCAGTATACCCTCAAGGCACTTAGTAGTGGAGAAAAGAAGAAATGGGCACACCAAATGAAAAATATAACATTTTCATTTCTGCATGTCACAGAGCACATGGTTGAAGTTCAGTTAAAGCACCTGCCAAGTGGAAGCTGCAGAAATTAGTGGCGACCACGTGAACTCAGCCCAGTGACAGAGGGCAGGGAGGACTTGGGTCAAATGTGGACGGGCTGAGAAAAGGGAGAGGATTGTGAGCGAGGGAAACTGTTCGAGCAAAGAACGGAATGCACACAGCATGCAGAGGAAAAGGGAGAAGAACCGTCAGTGTGAACTGGAGGGCTCATGAATAGCGATAGTGGGAGAAAAGACGAGAATAGCGCCCCCATCAGGTTGGAGGACCTCACACAGAAAGCCTGGGCTTCCATCACTAGACGATCTTCAGCCTCCCCAGCCACCCCAGCCCCTAGGGTCACTGCTATTAGATATTAGAGAAGAAGTCTCTCCAGATATTTAGCCTGAGCTGCCCTTAAGAAAGCCATGAATCCTGACCTCACAAAATACTCCCCAATGCATTTTATTCAAGAAGCTTTGAAATACAGTCAGTATAAGGCAGATTCTGATTTCTTTCTTATGTGTAAATAAGTACAAATAGGTATGAAACAGAGGCCCCGAATGAACATGCAAAATTAAAGCCACCTTCCTCTGAAGTATCCAATCCTGGCCCAAACTGGGAGATAAATGGACTCAAGGAGTCATTGGCCAAGTCAGAAGAGCAAATTCTATTTTCTTAAACAGAAGCATACACGAACTCATTTCACTCTGTCTCAAGCTCAATAACCATCAGAAAATAACCAGGAGTTTTGCCTTCTTTTTGGCAATGATTTGATGCAAGGTGCCCGGAGGGAGAGCTATATAACTAAAACATGCTTGCTATTGCCAAATAGACTTTGGCACACAGTCTAATGCAATATTTATCATATGCCATTTAAAATGAACTGAAAAGATAAATGCAGACTACATTCACAGCACACACAGCTGATAGATCAGTATTAATTTGATTGCCTTTGCTAACATGCAAAATAGTTTTCCACTCAGAAAATTAGTGTAGTTCCACCATAAGGCACACACATACACACACACACAGAGAAAGAGAGAGAATTTGTTTATGAAGCAAATATCTGGGACAGTATAGATAGTTTAGGAAAATCTAAAAATCAAAGAGTTGGTTTCTCCTTTCTATGTCTGCAGTCAGGAAAAATTCCTTTGTAGCCCATACTATATTAGTAGCTTCAAAACTGCTTATTAAAACTTGGATTTTTTTTAACTCTAAGAAGAACTTGCCTTGAATCATTTTTGTAAAACAAAAAATAGAATATATAAAATTATTTAATTAAACTTTAAGTAATGACAAATTATATTCACTAAGTTCTTAACTATATGCCCACTTCCATGTAAGCATTTTAGTATATAACCTCATTAAATCTTTATAGCTGCCCCATGAGGTACAAACTGTTACCATCTCCATGAAGAAGCTGACACACAAGGGATTCCAATAATTTGCACAAGGTCACCAAGCCAGGTAGTATAGTGGGACCTCAAACCCAGGCCGTCAGACTTGAGACGCCCTGCTATTAAAACCACATTAATCTACTTCTCTCATGAAAAAAGGAACATAAGCGCTCTGAATTTATTCCCCTCTGACAAAGCCAACAGGCCACAAGATACTTATGTGATAACCTATAGTATAAAAAGCATGGACTTGGGAATCAACTAGAGTGGAATTCAACTTCTAATCCTGCCACGTTGTAACCTCGATCAGATAACTTACACTAGGTGGACCTTGGTTTCCCTGTTTGCAAAATCTGAATGATAATCACTACCTTGCAGGGTTGTAGTAAGGTTTAGAGATAATGAATACAGAGCAAAATGCCTGATACAAAGTGTGTGTATAAATGGTATAAGAATAATAACAATAATATTCCACTGTCACTCCATCATAATGTTCTTTGTGATCTTTCTGATGCTCACCTAACCCGATGTGAAGTAACCAGTGGGGATTATATGATGGAAATCACTGGTAAATCAGGTAGATGTAGACATAGAGCTCTGGGTTTCCTCATTTCCAAAAGATAATGAGGTCTCCAGTCTATTGAGCTAAATTCTTAGCCAGAAAAAAACGATAACTCCCTGGAGAAGGAGTACGTCTCATTTTCTAGAGGGCTATTGCCTCTTAAATATCACTCTGTTGAGCTCCTGCCTGGAACTCTGCAGGAGATGGCTGAGTATATGACTACCTGGAGGAATTCATGCACCTCACAGGCCAGCGATGGGGATGTGTCAACTTTTGCTTGGAAAAACAGAGATGAGTATAACACGGGATTATCCTTCCCAGTTATGCAACCTCAACTAGCAGCCTTTTAAAATAAACTCACTCTGATGATCTGAAAATGAATATAGTGATGATGTCCATTCCGGCACGATTGAGAATCACTGTTTCCATGATGTGGATGACCAACTGAAGAATAGATGATTTTTCTTCTGGTCTAGAAGTTAAGGGCTCTCAAAATTTTGCTAACAGGCTAAGAATAGGTCTGAGTATTCAGATGGGCTGATAAATGACTTTTTTTTTAACATCTTTATTAGAGTATAATTGCTTTACAATGTTGTGTTAGTTTCTGCTGTATAACAAAGTGAATCAGCTATTTGTATACATATATCCCCATATCCCCTCCCTCTTGCATCTCCCTCCCACCCTCCCTATCCCACCCCTCCTATCCCACCCCTCTAGGTGGTCACAAAGCACGAGCTGATCTCCCTGTGCTATGCAGCTGCTTCCCGCTAGCTATCTATTTTACATTTGGTAATGTATATATGTCAATGCTACTCTCTCACTTCGTCCCAGCTTACCCTTCCCCCTCCCTGTGTCCTTAAGTCCATTCTCTATGTCTGCATCTTTATTCCTGTCCTGCCCCTAGATTCATCAGAACTATTTTTTTTTTAATTCCATATATATAGTGTTAGCATACGATATTTGTTTTTCTCTTTCTGACTTACTCTTGAAATATTTTTCAGGCTGGATATAAATGGAACTTACCTGATGGGATGTCAGTGGCATTAATCGTGAGATGGGCAAAGGGCTGCGTCTCAGGCTTGTTCCTTCTGGCCAGATCTAACCATGAACCTTCCACCATGGCTGGAGATGAGAGAAGCCATGTTAGCTCAAAGAGGAGTCACCCTAGGGGTTTTCAAATATTTATACAGATCCATGCTTACCTTTTTCTGCTCTGATGTGTTGTGATTTAACAACATGTTGCATTTCCTGCAATAAAAAGAAAAAAGAATCTTATTTATACACTCTTTTGATAAAGCAGTTAAGAATTCAGGACTGTTGGACATACAATAAATTAATCCTCTTTCCTTCAAAATATGCCAGAAGTACATAGGCAGTAAAATTTCTTGATGTTCTAAGTAGCTATCAAGGGAAGTTCACCCCAAAGAATTATGCTGATGTGCTTAAAAAGCAGACTACACACATACCATCCAATAAAATACTCTGGACAATAAGAGGAAATAAAAGACAATGTAAATTATAAAACACGGAATCACTGAACATAATTAAACATTTGTAGCAGGTACACAAATGGAGATGAAGTTAACTAGGAAAATAACAATTACCACAGAATATATGACCCTCTTAAATATTTAGAGAGTCTCTTTTTATGTCTGTTTCATTAGTGAATTCCTGTTATAATGTTGAAGCTCAGCCCATAAGAAAGAGAAAGATGCTTGGCTCCCAGTGGTTAATTTTTTATTTTAAAAAGTCACAGTGTATTTAAATTACTACACGGAAGTCTAAGAGCTTTTAGATTACCAATCATTAACTTAAAATATTGCCACAAATAGAGGTTTAGAAGTGCAAGCCAGGGCTTCCCTGGTGGCGCAGTGGTTGAGAGTCTGCCTGCCAATGCAGGAGACACGGATTCGAGCCCTGGTCTGGGAAGATCCCACATGCCGCGGAGCAACCGGGCCCGTGAGCCACAACTACTGAGCCTGCGCGTCTGGAGCCTGTGCTCCACAACAAGAGGCCGCGATAGTGAAAAGGCCCGCGCACCGCGATGAAGAGTGGCCCCCGCTTGCCACAACTAGAGAAAGCCCTCGCACAGAAACGAAGACCCAACACAGCCATAAATAAATAAATTAATTAATTAAAAGAAAAAAAGAAGTGCAAGCCAGTAAAAGAAAGAACTCAAGTACATAAAGAACGTAGGTAATTGCATATCTCAATTTGAGCCCTGACAATGAAGGGTCCAATAAGTAACTGCAGGCCCACCTGAGTCAAGACCTTAGCTACCATTAAATAGTAAAGTGATGTGGATGGAACTTCAGGCTTTGACTTCAGCTCAAATCCCTTCTCAATCACCTAAAAATACTGAGGATATTAACAGCACCTTTATCATCGGTGGTTGTGAAGACTCAATGAGATCATGCATGTAGGCACGCAGCAGAGGGTCTGGTAACTCCATACATCTAAATACCACTAGAAACACTCTGGAGAGATTCCTAATTTCTCTGTTATTGGGGTGACCATCCATGCTAACTACCCCACCCCCTCATGATGTTTGAAAGGTAGGCCAGATAGCTTAAGTTCTTGGAATGTCTGGAGAGAAGGGCTTTGAGATAGATGATAGTTAGATAGATAGAGGCTATAACAAAACTTCGACTGTTAACAGTTGGAAGGGTTCTAGTGGTAAAATTACATTGATTCTTCTCTCTGCCTTCAAGACCCCCAAGAGAGAAGAGAATCAATTCTATTTTTAAAGACCCTTGGAGGATAGCACAGCTGTCTTCAGTTACCTATTCTAACATCCTAAAGAAGTCACAGCATGACTGACTTTTAGAAGGAAACTTTACAGCCTCATCCAAGGCTACTTACTGCCCTTGCCTTGACCCAGGGCACTGCCCTGCACAGCTCTGGGAGCACCTCTGCAGGAAATTCCAGGCAAATGATGGCTGGCTCTTTTGGGTTGTGCAATGCAGTGGCCCTTACCAGGCTTTGTTCCTCTCCCCACTCCATCCAAGATTTATTTCTCTCCCCTGCTGACTGCCAATCTCCCAAGTCTTTTCTCATGATCTTTGGATTCCCAATGGTACCCTGATTTCTGGAATTTCCTGGTTTAGTCTTCCCTGCATTCACAACACAGATTTATATATGCACAATGTACCTATTATACATTGTGTATACCTTTATACATTTATATATACACAGTGTATCTTTTACCTTTATAAATACATAATACATTACATATATAATGTATATATAGTGTATCTTTATTCATTGTATATATCTTTTCACATTTATAATGGCGATATATACACACACACAATGTTTACTATACATTGTATATAGCTTTATACATTTATGATACAATATATCTTTATACATTGTATATCTCTTTATATACTTATATATTTGTATATAATGTAACTTTATCTGATTATTATCTCTTAAAAGATTGGAACAAATAGGAACCTATTTAGGATGACAGTAAACCTAAATAGGATGACAGTAATTCAGAGATTTAAAGCTACCCCTCATTTTCCCTCTAGCCCCGATCGGCCTCATCATCAGAAGAGAGAGGGGAGAGGGAATAAGGAAGCAAAGCAAAGTATGACATGTGCCTACAAATGCCTGCTTGGTGCTCTTCTATTGAGAAAAGCACACTTATTATTGAAAAAAACAAGGTAAGATCTGTTTTGCTAGCTCAGTGGTTCTCAACCTTGAACATGCAGCACGATCTCCCAGCGGGCTTGTTGAAACACAGCTTCTGATCTGCTTGGTCTGGGGCGGGACCTGAGAATTTGCATTTCTAACAGACGAGCTGGTGTTGCTGACCTGGGGCCTCCATTTGAGAAGAGCAATCCCTCTCACATCCCAAAAGATTTCAGAGATGAGCAAATCTGAGATTTTCTTGAAGCTTGAGACCAGGCCAAAGGAGCAGCAGACAAAAGCCACTGATTAAGTGGGCAGGGAAATTTTGTTCTCTCCTACCTGGAAATGAACTTCTCCTGCCCATTTAATCAGCAGGTGCTAGGTCAGAGCTGTCACAGAAACTTTTCTTTTCAAGAAAATTCAATAACCAGTGCCATTCAGAAACACTATCAATGTCTGCTTAAAAAAAAAAAAAAGTGTGTCATGACCCTAGATGAATTAAAACTTGAGCTAAAGACCCATGAGGTAATGCTGCTTTCATGTTATATATTGTTGGGTATCCAAGAATTGCAATTCCTCTCAGAAACCCTATAGGGAAGTTTCCACATGAAAAGCAAAGTACGTGATGTGTCTATAGCCTCAGGCTACAAAAAATGTAGTCTCAATAACTGTTCTTATATCCCTACCCCACCCCAATCTTTTGAACTCAAGATCATTGTTATTTATGTGCACAGATATCAACCACGAACATAACATTCTTCTAAGACTACAGTTTTAGGGTACCCTGGCCCAACTCCAGCCAGTCTAACTCAATTAGTCTGATATTGACTTGGTAGCTTTTTACAAGAATCTCCCCAGGTGATTCTAATATGCAGCAGGCCTTGAGAAACATTATTACTAATTGAGCGTGTCCGTGAATGGTTGCTTGGTGACAGCTCTATTTAGTCCTAGATTTATTATATCCTCACAATTTATATATATTCCAAGTGTTGAAAATTAAATCATCCCTTACATTTGCAGCCAACAAAAAGCCAACTATCTCCCCTTTTATTATCCTGTTTGATTCACGTTAGAATCAGAGGCTGGGTAACTACTACTAAGCTCACTTTTCAGACTGGAAAATCGAGGCCAAGAGAGAATAAGGATGCCCCTAATAACTCTGGGACTTGAGCCTACGCCTTCCAAGTCCTCTTCTAGAGCTATCAGCCCACCCCCCTTCACAACATGTGGTCATCAACTCTACTCCTGGAAGCTGGCAGGAAAGTATCAGTGGCCTGTGATTGGGGTTCAGGACATGCTACCCCCAAATATGGTGCTTTGGCAAGTGGAATATTTTAAGCTAAAGGATTTTGGGAAATGGCAGAGGCAGGAAGGACTACCTGGCTTTGTCCTTCTCCCCTGAAGCAGGTCACAGACCCTCATGTGAGAAGTGCCTTACCACTGGGAAGAAAGGAGCATCTTTATCTCTTAAGACGGGAGGACGCCTAGAGGAATCTGAAGGAACAGGCCTTGCTCCGTTTCCCCCAGTTTACCATCCTTAGCTCAGACCCTATCCTGTCCTGTCCTGTCTCATTTTTCTACACCTTTCCACCCTTCATCAAACTGGGTATAAAAACCACTCAGCTAACTATTCCTGTGGGTCTTCATTTCCTAATGAAAGCTCCTGCGTCACGTAAAACTTACATTAAATAAATTGGTATGCTTTTCTCTTATAATTTATCTCTTGTCAGTCTAATTTACAGGGCCCCGACTGGTGAACCTAAGTGGGGAGAGGGAAGAAATTTTTTTTCCCTCTCTATACCTGTCAGGAAATTCTTAGAGGGTGGTCCCCTCCCTGAAGTAGAAACTCTGAAAGGAGGCCCACCTTGACCAGGGATCTGACAAAAAGGAACCTCAACATCAGGAAATATGGTCTCAGAATTCTTGGGGGGGGGAGGGGCTTCAGAAAACAGCAGGCTCAGAACCTGCCAAGACTTGTTCAGAGCTTGGCTGGTGAAGCCTCCAAAGTAAGCCATGAGGGCCCTGGACATGGGGGCCTCACGTCTCCAAATGTGACTCCATCAAGGCCATTCCACAGAGCAGGGCCACTCTGTTTGGTCATTTTTCTCAAAGATCAGATACTTTGCTATGTACATACCAAGCACAGTTTTCTCTTGAATGGCCCCCTAATATTTTTAATTTTCAAAATTATAAGAAACTCTTCTAAAGGAGTACCCAAACTTCACCCCAACGGACAATTCCATTTATTTCCTAAGCTTTGAATTTACGATTATTTTCATCCACAGTAGTCCTCTTCTTTTGTCACATTAATTAGAATGTTTTAAAATTTGCAGAGTTCTTTAGTCCCAAATTTAATCATTCAGACATTGCTTCTGGTTTCTTTGAATGCAGAAAGTTCTGATTCATCTATTAATAATTTGGGGAAGACACTACAAAGAACATCCTAACTCCTTTCCTCTGAACAAATTATTCAGATGAAAGAGATCTTTTAAAAAATGTTACATGTGTTTTATCTTATTTTATATCCAGCTATATTAGAAAAAAAAATTAGAAAAAAAAAAGTTAACTCTCTGGATACACATTCAATGCACTCATATGTTGTCTACACTATCAGAATGCCCACAGCTTTGCATAAAGAAGTATAGGTAGTTCTGATACACCTCCCAGCAAACAGCCTCCAAAAGAAGCCAGAAACAGTTTCCAGGGTGAGGAAGCTGGGCAGACAGCCCTCTGTGTGATCTTCTCTTGGCTGAAAGCTACTAAAGAGGACCCAATGCCCTGCTCCCCAGGAAGATCAGCGATCTACCTTCTCAGAATACAGCATGTCTAGCATCTGTCACATGCAAGGACAAAGAGAACTACCCCCTGGTTTCCAAAACCTACTCATGACCATTAGGATCACCTGTAAGTTACTAAGAAAAATCCCATGAATGAATGAACTTATTTATGGTCACACTGTAACAAGTAAGCTTTTCAGAGAATTTATGCATTTCTTAAATAAGCATAATTTGCGCCTAAATTATGAGAGCTTCATTTAACCCTTCAAAACAGGACAAAAAGGAAAACCGACCTACTGGTAGACAGCCGAAGAAATCGCTGCCAATTGAAGGATAGAAGAAATCCTCTGACATACTGCCACCTAGTGGACACTGTCTAACATTGCCAAGCCTGGGCTTCCACAGCCAGACCTCGCAGATTTGAAACTGCCGTTCGCCCCCAACTCCAAAGTCTAAAAACAAGAGAGATGCGGAAGTTTCACAACATTTGAAAATCTGCTCCTTGTGGTATCTTCCTATTTAGACTGCACTGACTTTTCATCTTTGCTGTCCGAGTACATTTGAACAGACAAGAAAACAACCGGTATGATTTTTCTTTCCTTTTTTTTTTTTTTTAAATTTCGACTTTTTATTTCACTCATAGAAAAAATGTTGGGATTTCACAATTTCTCCTCCAGGAAAGAAAGTACACAAAAGATCAATATGATTGTGTAACTGTGGTCTCTAGGACTGCTTCTCTAACTTTTCCTGAATTCAACATCCCAGAAGTACAATTCCCAAGAGTGTGACAGGGAGACTGCTGGAACAGGCTCCCTTGAGCATCTTTTAAAAATATTTTTGGATATTTTTCCAAAAGAGGGAGGAGGGAGACATCCCAGAACTGGCTCAGTCTTGATATATCAAAGCCACTTAGGAAAGATTGTACTCCGTAAGAATATAAACACCTATCAGTACTTTCAACTTCTTTTGAGTAATTATGGGAATTTTGCTCCAGGTAATTTAAACATTTACAGCAAACACTTAAGCCAGCCTTTGCAAACTCAGCTGGATAACTGCCCCAAACAAGACTTTGATAGCATACCAATTCAAGAGTGAATGTTATTAAATTGGCCTTAGTTTGTTTGACTGAAGTGTTTTTTTTTTTTTTGGGGGTCTTAAAAAATCATATGTATAAATAGATTTAAATTTCCACTGAGGACACTCCCAGCTGTAAAGGTTCCCTGAAAAAAGGTCAAGCTCCTGGAGTCTGGCCTTATCAGACTGAAAATCCCCCCTGTTCATTGTGATGTGAATTGTGTGATCCATGTGGGACCTGTCAATCAGCACAGGAGAAGCAATTTGTCTAGCCAGATGCTTCCGGAAACCACTGGCACCAGCTCCTACCTGGGGTCTCAGGTGGCTGGCTCCCCCTGCAATCCCAATAGCAGCTGCAGGGACATCTGGCTGGTTGAACAAGGATTTAACACCCCGTTTGCCAGATATAATACAGGGTTCATACACTTGTTAACATGTGTAATGCATTCATTTTAACATCTGAATGATACCCTTCCTTTAATTCTTCTCCAACCTAGTTACAAGAATAGTGTTTTCATCAGCTGAGTTAGCACATAAATGCCACATATGGGTTGCTTCTGAAAATGAATAGCCAGTTTCCTAATCTTGCAGAGAAATCCTGCAGACTTCCACCTTGTAAATAGCTCAGAAATCCATCCTCTCCTCTCCAGCCAGAGGACCACTGCCTTCCTTCAAGCTTTCATCATTTCTCATTAGGATTACAATAATAACCTCCTACCTCCTCTCCTGATCTGCTTTCCTCCAACTGGTCCACTGCTGCTAGAGTGAGCATGAGAAAGTCCGCATGGGAGCAAGCCCTTTCTCTTCTTTTTTGAAAGGTTTTTAAAAATTCTTATTGAAATATAGTTGATTTACAATGTTGTGTTAGTTTCAGGCACACAGCAAAGTGATTCAATTATATAGATAGATGATAGATAGATGTATTCTTTTTAAGATTCTTTTCCATTATAGGTTATTACAAGATATTGAATATGGTTCCCTGTGCTATATGGTAAGGCCTTGTTGGTTATCTATTTTATATATAGTAGTATGTATATTTTAATCCCAAACTCCTAATTTATCCCTCCCCCTACTTCCCCTTTGGTAACCGTAAGTTTGTTTTCTATGTCTGTGAGTCTATTTCTGTTTCGTAAATAAGTTCATTTGTAGTATGACAATACTACAAATACTTAGTATGACAATCTCTGGGTCCATCCATGTGCTGCAAATGGCATTATTTCATTCTTTTTTTATGGCTGAGTAATATTCCACTGTGTATATATACCACATCTCCTTTATCCATTCCTCTGTCAATGAAGTCCCTTCTCTTCTGAAAACCCTCCAGGGGCTGCCTGCAGACTTCAGGAACAAGTCTACATTCCTTACCTGGGCTTATAAGGCCCTGCACGACCAGGCTGGTTACCATTCTGGACTCTCTGGCTATTCCTCCCCTGCACCCCCAAACTCCATCACCCCTGAGGACACTCTGGACGCTCAAGCCACACAGAACTACTTAGAGTTATTTCTCTCTGCAGGTCTCCTGCCCTCCCATCCATGCAGACTTGGCGTACAACTGCTCCCCTGGAGAAATGTCTTACTGTCTTATCGATAGCTCATCTTTAATTGTAAAGATTCTTTTTCCATGGCATTCTTGGCTCACAAGGCACCGAAACAATAGCCACCAGGTGTTGTGGAGCAACTAAAGAGACAGGATTAGAATTGATGCCTTAGCTTCACTTGCCTCCTCTCCAAAAGCTCACATGGAACTTCCAATCCACAGGATGCAGGGGAACACTTTGTATGCACCTGGATGGAGCTGGAGGCCCCCCAGCTTGTCATGAAGAGTCAATGGTGACAGATCGAAAACACCTCAAAGCAAAGAACTTTAAGAGCAGGAGCCATTAAAGGTTCTGTCACCTAAATACATGTCATTCAGGTATAGTGGAGCCTGTGCTTCTCAGCCCAGATCCCCTGGAGCAGAGCCCTACAGGGTACCGGGTACCAGGACGCAGAGGGCAGGAGCACTGGGAAGGGGGAAGGGCAGCTTCCCCCCAATCCCCACAGGGGAGGGGGAGGGGAGGGGGAGATAGGAAGGGCCCAGGGTCCAGCAAGTGTCGGGGCAGGGGAGACAGTAGATAAGGTGTAAGCCCCCCTAATCCTGAAGGTAAGAACCATCTCGGACTTGAATTTGTAACTTTACCCTCTCATCCCTAAAATTCTTTATTTCTTACTATGAACTACTGATTTTAAAAATTCTCTCAAAGCCAAAGTCTTCTCAACGGGATTCTACCTCCCCCACCCTCATGCGCCCCCCGCTGTGAATCTCATCTCTTTGTCTCCTCACTGAATCAGCCACCAACCCACGACCATCTCTGGAAATTCTAAAGAAAGAGCTTTACCAAGAAAAATGCGGACCGGCCTCCTCCTTCCACCCCAAGTACAGTCAGCGAGGGCTCACTTCTCCCAGAAGAAGTCTGCTGATTGGAAAAGACATGTCTTTGCACACAGATAATGTACTGTACCCACCGAAGGGCTAAAGAATACGGTGCCCTTGTTTTCCTAAAGCAGAGTGATGCTTTCCCGGCAGGGCGATGGCTATGCTGGGAATAGAAACTTAGTTTTTATTGTTTAACCTTCATGGTTTAAATGAGGAAGTTTCGCTCTAGTTAAAGGTCCCTTCGGGTTTTCATGAAGTAGCCCTATGACAGCAATATTAGTCTTCATAAAGAGCCCAATTTTAAAGTGTCTTGTGCTAGGGTACTCGTTTAAAAAGTTTCATCTAAGGGCTCGGCAGGGTAACTGCAGTGGGGAATCTTGGGCTAACTGTGCTATTTACCACGTCTCTGCTCTCTTTTGCCACTTGAAACGTAATTATGCCACCTCACATTGGCAGAGCTTCTGACATTCACAAAGCCCTATCTCCTCTGTAGAAGGCTTACTCTCACAGACTCTTCCCCAAAGTATTTCTGACTGCTACAAATGGAACTAAAGGGGGACAGAGGTACCAGGCCAGCCACTGTGGACCAGTGAGGCCAGGGAGGGAAGGGGCAGGATGGCCATGAAGGTCCTCCAGACTCAAAGTCCCTATGGTGTTCATGCCCCAAAGAGGGAAGACGCTCCCTCTTGAAGAAGCAGGAAAAACACCACACTTGGGAGCGACCTCCACCCCTGATGAGAATCTTCCGGGCACTGGCAATGTGGCTAGCTTCCGACAATATTAAACAACCAGCCACCTGATGACACCACGAGCAGGGATGAGCACAGATCACTCATGTATTCATTAAAAGTGTTCTTTGAACATCAACTGAGCGCCTACTCATTGTACCTGTCATTGGCTAGAGAAACCAAACATCACATAGTCTCTGTCCTTGGAAAGCTCACATCTGGGTGAGTCAGACCCGCACCCGGCTCCTGGGGTCAATGCTATGACGGGGTGAATACAAGAAGCCCTAGGTGTGCACAAAAGGGGCCCCTAACCCCAAAGGTGGGCAGGCGGGCATCATTGGGGGACTCTTTGGGAAGTAATGCCTGAGCTAAATTTTGAAAGACAATTAGAAAACTGTACACAAAGAAGAGCCTGGAATGGCACATAAAGAACATGCACAAAGACCCATAATTCATCCATCCATTTCATCCATCCATCCATCCCACAAAGCTCACTGATGGCTGCTAGGGCCAGATGTTCTGCAGGATGCTAAGATGCTGTGTGTCCTGGACGGATATCCTCTCTGCCCTCACTGTGTTTATGGCTGTAGCAGGGGGGCGGGGGGTGGGGAAGGGCACAGCCAGGTTAGGGAACTTCTAGCACTTTCCTGAGGTGGGTCCACTGAGCACAAGCTGAGGTGGGGTGAGGAGATGGAGCCACAGGGTAATGAGCCTGGAGAGGCTGGAGTTGGAAGGAGGGTTCCAGAACACAAAAGGCTTTGTGTTATGCGTTCAGCAGCTCAGACTTTATCCTGATGACTATAGGGGGTCCAAGAAAGGATTTCCTTAAGTAGGAAAGTAAGATTTGAATTTGAGAAGTCACTCAGCTGTGGAGAGGATGGATTGGAGGTAATGTGCGTAGGATAGGGTGCGCACTTGCAGTGGTCCAGATGCAAAATGGCAATGGTGATGGCGACACCTGTATTCAGGTGACAACGGCAGTGACACAGAGTAAAGTATGTGAAGGTTTAGTAAGGAGGTAGAATTCCCAGGATGGGGGTGAGGTGAAAAGTCAATGAGTAAGTGTCTAAGACCATCTTCTGGCTTCTGATTTGGGGTGATGGAGATAATATCATAGTAATTCACCACCAAGGGGTAGATCAGATGAGAAGCAGGTACAGGCACCGAGAAGAAGAGATTCTGAGCTCACCTAAACTTTCTGATGAAGATAAGCCTTACAGTTGATAATTATCAAGATTATTTTTACTGC
The DNA here is from genome assembly GCF_028564815.1 of Eubalaena glacialis. Lineage (NCBI taxonomy): Eukaryota > Metazoa > Chordata > Mammalia > Artiodactyla > Balaenidae > Eubalaena > Eubalaena glacialis. Next base: position 66,097,500 of record NC_083731.1, on the reverse strand, counting down.
TGCTACTGCTGCTATTCCCACCTAGTGTTCTCAAAGGGCAATGACTACGGACTGGGGTAGCACCGTCGTGATGAGGAAGCTACGAGAGAATGGACCTCTCAGACCCTAAATCTCAAAAAGTTCAAGCAAACATTTATTGTCTGGTCATCTCAGATACAGACTGTTCTCTGCAACTTCCAAGACCCATCTTCTCCACACAACACAGGCTGAATCCTACTTCTTAAATATAGTCATTCATTCAACAATGGCTTCCCTGTCCTCCAGTGGCCCTCAACTCTTCTTAGGATGCTTAGAACACCTTTTTGGTCAGTATCCACCCTGAAGCCTTCTTGTAAAGACGGACCAGCCCCCAGCCCTTCTAAAAAAGGATTTCCCACGTCACAAAGTCTACACCTAAACTACCAAATCAGAATCTTTGTAACAGATCTGGGAACCTTTTTCTTTCTTTTGTAAACAAGGTCCCCAAATGATTCTTAAGATCAAGCAGGTTTGGAAAACGCTGCTCTAGGGCACGCCATTCTCTCCAGTTCCACAGGCTGTACTTCTCCTAGGACGAGCCACTCCTGGTGGAGCAATCCAACCATCCTTTACCAAGTCTCCTCCAACTGAGGACCCTCAGTCTTACTGACTTCTGGAGTCTTAGCTCAAGATCCCCACGCCACATAACGAGATGCTCCTCTTTCAGGAACGTCCTTCTTCTTCTCTCTTTCTTTAAAAATGTCAAGCCAGAATATCTTTCCTTCCACCCTGGAGTACTTCTAGCACAAAGATAAGCCCACCTCTGACAATATCACTCCCTGGTTATTTCCCTCGTGCAGACCCTCCTACCTTTTGCCCTGGGTCTCCCCTGAGATTGAGCGCATCACGGCCAATGGCCCGTTGTTGGGCAAAAGGCAGTAGATGGCCTTGGTTTTGTAGGAAAATTCTGTGGGTCATACTTTGGCTTTCCCATAAAGGCAGCTTTTATAAATGCTAGATATGATTGGGGTTGATTGAATTGCAGTTCCCAAAACTGTTATGGCAGAGATGAAATCCCATTGGAAAACCACTACATGACTAACATCTTGATTTGGGAACGTCAGTGCCCCCAAACCCCAAGTTGCCTTGTGGGTTTACAAGAAACTTTCTTGGGACACATACTCTTATATACAAAGGCAAAGAGATAATGAACGGGGTTTAATTTTCCCCCTTGTTTCTGTTGTGTGTGTATTAACTAAAAAGCAAATGAGAAATAATGGCTATGTAACAACTCCAGTGATTACAAGTTCATAAACAGTTAAGATCTACTCAACTTTTAATTGATTTCTTATGTACTTTAGTTTTAAAAATGGGAATAGGTTTCCTGTAATAATTGACATTGGAATTCTAAGGAATCAGCTTTACAGATGAAAAAAACAACCACTCAATCTGATGAACTTTCTGGTTTTAAATTAATGTTCTTGAATCCACAAAACCTACTAAAAACTGGACAAGTGAGAATCAAGGTTTATTCACAGATCACAGATGCATATGACTCAATGAATCTTTGAAAGTTCCTCAGAAAGATGCATGCTGTTAAATCTACCTTCAAATTTCTCTCTCTTCTGGAATCTAAATAATCTTAAAGTACTTTAATTTTTAGAAAATAAAATCTTGACTGTTCCAATTTTTCATAGACTTGTATATATACAGAGTTACCTCTTGTTCATATAGTGAACCCACTTTCCTGCCTAAATAGGGTTTAGTGAGTACTGGAGACCACTCATTGTCCCCCTAGAATCCATCCTCACCTCTCTCCAGTTAGTTATAGGCAACCTCTTTCCCTCAAGCTTTGGTGCAAATGGTTGCCCCGCTAGAGACTACAATGTGTAGCCTACTTTGCATCCATGTGTCATTTTATGAGTAAGTTCCAGCCAATAAGATGCTACTAGAAATGACTGACGTCTCAACTTCCAGGTACTGCCTTGACTTTTTCTTTCTCCCTTTCCTCTGTCTGGAGATGACAATATATGGAGAAACCAATTTGAATCCAGAGATGGAAGGTACCTGTTGAGGATGGAGGTGCTTTCCTGCCAGCCCTGAACTGCCACCTCTGGATTATTGCACACGAGAGAAAAAAATTCTATCTTATCTTGTCCAATGAGTGATGGGTCTCTTTGTTAGGGCAGCATAGACTATATGAAATAACAGTGAATATATGACTGAGGATCAAAGGGCTGTGAATCTTTGGGTACATCATTCTTAGTACCAGGAGATAGTTTCATTTATATTGTGAATCCTGCAGGAGATAAGGCCAACTATGCACTGATTCCCAGGGAATAAAATAAGAATTCCAGGTAAGAATTAATTGTTCAGTGATTATGGCTCTGGTCTTACTCCCCATTTTCCAGTAAATCTTTGGAGGCTCAGAGACTTACTGACTCCAGGACATGGTTAGTCAAGAATATGCTAACAACACAGCTTACTGGTAGTCATCATCACCATTGGCTTTTCATATTCTGGGATGAAACAGAGAGTTTTACAAAAACATATAAGAAGCCAGAGCTGTGTTTTTAGTTCACATTGTAAACCTGCCTCTATATAGTTCATAAGCTATGAAGAGGCAAATAGACCTGGGGAAAACATGATTAAAGCAAGAAGTCCAGATGAACATAACTTTCAACAAAAATTAACCTGTAGTATGATTATATGGAGGCATTATTGCTTCAGGCTATAATATTAATAATTATCAATTATAACATTGGTAAGACATCCAATAGATGAGAACCAGGCTTATAACATTCTGAATGGCTTTGTGAGTTGGTCAATGACTCATGTTTATTTAAAAATATAAGTTTACAGAGTTCAAGAAGTCATCAGTCATTTACTTGTTCTTTTCCTTCAATCTTGAGTCTAAATTAGATGTGATATATTCAAATGTGAGCAAAGTGGCTGCAGTTCTCGTCCTGATGGAACTGCAAATTCGTTCCAAGATCTCTAAGCATTTCTGACTGTGCAGCTTCTTCAGGGAAAATTTTTTAATGCTCCCAAACGTGCATATTTATTTATTTAACTATTAAATAAAAACGTTCCTGTATATTAGCTACCTTATAAAATATTCACAGAAATATTTTGAAGCCAATATTAAAATATACATATCCATGTAAATCACCTTGCTTCCTTCCAGCATCCTAGGGAGGTCACCTTGAATGCACTGAACACCCCACGCTGGAGAGCAAGGTGATTGGTGTGACTTGTATATTGATCTCTCTCCTCCATATCACCCTTTCAGATACATTTCAAAGCAAGTTTCAGGAAGTCTTTCACAAACAGGTACCCAATGTGAAACCAACAAGCAGGCATACTAACATCAAGTAGAGTCACATCCCAGGGCTCAGGATGTATAAATATGTATAAACAGATGGCTTTCCACTGAGACTGGTCGGGAGGTCTGAAGGCCAAGTGCTCCTGTTCAGGCCTGAGCCCCCCGCACTGCTCCTCAGGCTGGCAGAGGCCAGAGAGGCGGCCAAAGCTGGAGCAAGAATTGCTTTATAAATCGGACACCGTATTTGTACTAGTGTTCTCTTTATTGTCATAGACTGTTATGAGAGACTTTGTAAATTGTGGTTGGTAGGGTTGGATCACTAAGAGGCTTTCAGAGTTCTGTGCTAAAGGGAAAAAAAAGCCAAGAAAACCCAGCCACAAACAAAAAAGGCGGAAAAAACAGCATTACTTGTCTGACCAAAGACGGGCTGGGTAAACACCACTTTTTGCACACATAGAATGTGATATTGTGCTTATGTCTAGCATTTGTTACCATTGGATGGGGAGATCTCTCAGTAATGATTGCAGCCACAAAAGTAATTGTGTTTTATGGGTTCACCCAATATCTATATTAGAACTGAAGCTAAGATACAAACCTGCTTATGAATGCCTGATACATCCATCCTATTTTTAGTATCAGCAAGAGAAATGAGAAATCTGATTATTTTGGCAAGATGTGTAGACTGTCACCTTAACCAATAATCCTCATCAAAGGATAACACATTTGGCATTATTTGGCCAAGGTAAGAGAAGGGTAAATCCTTGGTTAAAGGACAAGTTATAGCAAAGTGCCTAGCACAGTGTGTGCACTGAATAAAATTGCTTGAGTCTAATGATAAGATGAATAACGTGTGTCTCCTTCCTAAAGAGTCTCTTGTCTGGGGGAAGAAATGGCGTCTTCTACCTCCAAACACACAATGGTATATTATGACAACTTCTTATTCCTTAAAAAGAATTATCTGTGTGTAATATTGTTACCCATGAGTAACAATCCTATAGCACAACAAAAACAAATATTAAATTAATGAAATAAAGTTCTACTCATCCTGTGAGTCACACTAGTCTGTTAGTATAATTAAAGCTGTGTGTCTTGGGAACTCCCTGGCGGTCCAGTGGTTAAGACTTCGCCTCCCAGTGCAGATGGTGCGGGCTCATTCCCTGGTCGGGGAGCTAAGATCCCACATGCCTCACGGCCAAAAAACCAAAACATAAAACAGAACAACACTGTAACAAACTCAATAAAGACTTGAAAAATGGTCCACATCAAAAAATCTTAAAAAAAAAAAACCTGTGTGTCTTTAATAAGAGCAGTTGACTATTCTTGTCTGCCCACAAATCTTTCTCCTTCTGGCTTCCCAGGCACTGAATCTCTCATAATTAGTGTTACTCATGTGGAATGAGGCACCCTGTCTCCAACAGGCTCCTAAAATAGTGAAAATTCTGTCATTATTGTTCATCAACATCTTTAAGTACAAACTGGCTTATCGTACTCTCTAGACAGTCAGTTAGAAAGCTCAAAGGAAATGGGACAATGAACAAGTAAGTTCTGACGGGGGAGTTAGCGGCGGAAAGTTCACCGAGGGAGCAGAAGTGAGGACTGCCAGGGAGCAGCTATTGGCCACGTCTCTCCATCTGGCATTTGTTTTCACTTAGGACGTGAGATAAGGCTATCACTTGAAAAAAAATAGCAAACAAACTGTCCTAGTCCCATTTTTGAATAACCCAAATTACACCCACTTATTCAAAATAATTTTCTATTATATTAAGTTATACACACACATACAGTCACACACATACAGTGAGGTCTACTCCAAGGTGTCTGTTCTCGTTCATGGACTATGGCTTTGCCTAGTTCCGTCTTTACATTAACCAATCCTATTTTAAATGCCTCTATAGAGTTTTCTAGCTTTGTACATTCCTTGTTAAGCTAATTTTTCAGGCTTTTTAAAAATTATGAATGAAATCTTTCATTCATGTTTTCTAATTATTGTTTGAAATGGGGGCAGCTAGTGATTATTACCTATTAACTATTTTTTTAAATAAATAAATAAATTTATTTATTTATTTTTGGCTGCGTTGGGTCTTTGTTGCTGCGCGCGGGCTTTCTCTAGTTGCGGCGAGGGGGGGCTACTCTTCGTTGCTGTGCATGGGCGTCTCATTGCAGTGGCTTCTCTTGTTGCGGAGCACGGGCTCTAGGCGCGCGGGCTTCAGTAGTTGTGGCTTGCGGGCTCAGTAGTTGTGGCTCACGGGCTCTAGAGCGCAGGCTCAGTAGTTGTGGCGCACAGGCTTAGTTGCTCCGCGGCATGAGGGATCTTCCCGGACCAGAGCTCGAACCCGTGTCCCCTACATTGGCAGGCGGATTCTTAACCACTGTGCCACTAGGGAAGTCCCTACCTATTAACTTTTACAAACTGATTTATTTTGCTTGTAGCTTTTCAGTTCTTTTGAATTTTCCCAAGTATACAATCATATCACATGCAGAGTCTACCTTCTATATATTTTATTTCATTCTCATATGTAATTACATTTGCTGGCACATTCTGAACAATGTTAAATAACACGGGGACAGTGGGCATCTTTGGTGTATTCCTGATATTAAGAGAAATGCTCCTATTTCTCATCATTAGCTAACTTTTAGTTTCAGCTATTTAGGATAACATCAAGAATCCATCTCGTTCTGTTTTCTAATGGATTTTAAACATCAGAAATAAGTGCAAAATTTTGTCAATCACTTCTCAGTGTCTATGAGATGATAACATTTTTCTCCTTTGACCTGTTAAGATGAACCATCCTTGCATTCTCATAGGTAAATGTTAATGGTATCTGTTCTTCTTAATATTACTTATTTTCCAAATTATCTTGGCTGATCTTGCATACTTATTCTTCCAGAGGAAACCCAAAGTATAATTTTTAAGAACCAGACACCACTGAAATGAAAAGTTTATCTCTTTTTCATTGTAAGGATATACAATATGGCTTGATTTAAACAGAAAATTAGGAGACAATCATTTACCTAACCAGAATTACCTTAATTAGAGGTTCAGCTTTGAACTAACAGATTACCTCTGGTACATGTCAATGTTTATAGATAGACCACTCAGTATTTAGGAGGTGGGATAAAAAGCTGACTACTGAAAATGAAACATAAAACAAAAACAATAAAAAATGAATTAGAATTTGTCTCTGTCTGACTTAACTTCACTAAGTATAATATTCTTTAGGTCCATCCACGTTGCTGCAAATGGCAATATTTCATTCTTTTTTTTAATATATCACTTACATGTGAAATCTAAAAAACAATACAGAAGAATGTATATACAAAAACAGAAACAGACTCACAGACAGAAAACAAACTTGTGGTTACCAGAGGGGGAGAGGGAGGGAAGGAGGGACAAATTAGGAGTATGGGATTAACAGATACAAACTACTATACATAAAATAGAATAAGCAACAAGGATTTACTGTACAGCCCAGGGAATTATATCCAACATTTTGTAATAACCTATAATGGAATATAACCCGAAAAAAAATAACTGAATCACTTTGCTGTATACCTGAAACTAACACAGTATTGTAAATCAACTATACTTCAATAAGAAAAGAATAGCAAATTGAGTATTAGATTTCACAATATATAGCTCAGTAGATCCTCTTTTCCCCAATGTAGATCAGGATTTTTGACGATAATTTTAAATTGAGGGTCTTGCAAATGTTATGTCTTTCTCTCCTCCACTAATACACTATCCTTCAACATATAGCTTAAAATGCCTTAAGAATAGGCTGTTTAGTTACTTACTGTATTAATTAAATTAATTAATTATACATCTTAAATAGACCTAGAAGTTTCCTAAGGATAGTATATAATCAACATGTTTATTGCTGCTGGTGATAAAAACATCACAGTGGTTTTCTGCAACTTGCTTCAGTGTCCTATTGTTTTGTCCTATTGCATGTTTAGAAAAATGATGAAACCTGCTCTATCTAAACTTTTAAAATATGTCTTTGATTAAATCATCAACAATGACAATGAATTAGTAATAATGGTGATAAAAGTAATATATAAACATTTAATGAGTGCATACTATATTCCCAGTACTGTGCTTAGGTCCTTTACATCTTTTTTTTCAAATCAGCCACAGTCCTGCTACGGAGGGATCGTGAGCTCCACTTTTTAAAGATGAGGAAGCCAAAGCGGAGAAATGTTAAGTATTTTCCAAGATCACATTTATTTAATCATAAGTCTATCTGACTTCACATGCCATGATTTTTCCCACAAAATATATATGAGTTAAGATGATGTGAGCAGAGGTAAATACAGTATAGTAGCCATTCAATTTCCAATTTCTTTCCATAGTAAAAAATCAGAAGTTACTCATTTTTCTCTTATTTTTAGTAGTTTAATTTTTTGCAAAAGCAGAAAAAGAAAATGTTATAGAACTTTAAAAAATGAATTAGACTAGTGGAATTGCTGTTGCTATAGCTCAAAAATTACAATGTAAGATAAAAAGATCAAATTTAAACCCACATTTTAAAATATGCATCTACTGCGTAAAGCTAAGCACCTACACACTATAATGAAAATGTAATATTTTTAAGCAGTAGCTCTTATAGATATTAGAACGATATGTACTTCCTTGATTCTATGATGTATTTTTTTTATATTTCAGAATCTCTGAAACTGATGCAACTAGAATCTATAATGATCATGTTTAATTCTTTAGTTAAAATTTTTTTCTTTCTTTGTGATGCGTGAAATAAAGTAAGCTGAAAATTCGTGGTATCTTAGATTTGTTGAAATATAGCAAATATCAGTTTTAAGGGTTATACAAAACAGCTTTATCGCCCTACTTCTATGTCCAATACATATCCTCTTTTTAAAAAATGCTATTACTATTTGTGAATCTTTAAAAAAGAAACTAATTAAAGTTTAGTTTAGATTTAAGGCATTTGAGAACTTTAGTATTTACTCTAAGATGATCAGAGATAGCCCAGGGAGTTGCAAACTAGAGGTTGGGATGTATGAGCGGATGCAAGAATCCATGCAGATGTGCACGCAAGTATGCAATGTATACAGATGTGCATGCACTGGAGTCACGGGATTCTACCCGGTTCTTGGGTAGAAGTAAAATAATTGCAAGGCTGCAGAATTCTCAAGTGACTTTATCCAGGAAAGTAAAACAGGCAGTTATTACAGGGTTTCTCAATTGAGGCTGTCGGTGTAGAGAAGTCATTCGTCTTCTCTGTCCCCATCTCCTCCCTTCTCACCCAGCTCTCCCGAAGAATGAAAAATGAACAGAGAATTTCCATCTCACCCACCACATCAATTCTTGCTCTAATCGCTTACCCCCTCACTTCGGATGACAACAGTGGACCAGCTATAGTTATTCTCAACAGAGACCTGGATCCAAAGATGTGGAATAGAGGTTCCTACCATTCTAAAACCAAATATAAAGGAAGTAGCCAGCAGAGAATCCTGTGAGCTGAGGGAATGTCTTCTATGGCAGGGAATTCAAACTAGCAAACTGACCCACTGACTACCACAAACCATCTTTGTCCTCCTTCCAAGTGTGAATGTAAATCCCTCCTCTAAAATAAAAGAAAGAAAGATAGAAAGAAAGAAAGAAAGAGAGAGAGAGAGAGAGAGGGAGGGAGGGAGGGAGGAAGGAAGAAAAGAAAGAAGGAAAGAAAGAAAGGAAGAAAAGGAAGGAAGGAAGGAAGAAAGAGAGAGAAAGGAAGGAAGGAAAGGAAAGAAAAGAATATTTGCATGAATGTTGCTGGTCACCAAAACTAACCACTACCAACTTCAAAAGAATTCTGCTAATCCCACAAAAAAAAATTCTCTTTAGCTCTTTTACAAATTATTAAAATAAAAAAGAACAAAGTCAACAGCACTTAGCCAGTTTTAATTTTCAATATTAGGAGAGTCAGTGAGGGCCCTTGACTTATCTCAATGTGGACTCACCTTTTGCACAGCTGCTTGAAAGGCCTGTTTAATTCTCTTACACGAATCAGGTATTAATTTTGAGTCTTGACTCTCCAGAGTTGTGTCTTGCAAATCCGTGTTTTCATGGAGTTTGAAAATTCTATTAATGCAGTGAGTGTCATCTTCTGATATTCTATTAGGATCCATCTGAGGGGGGGAAAATGTGAGGACGTCAGAGTGGTTATCACTGATCATTCTGTTATTTAATAAAGTGTGACTTAAGGACAAAATAATTCATTCTTGCAAGAGTCATTATGTCCCCAACAACTAATAGTTAATACAATTACTATCGAGTTGGTGAAAAAATTGACTTCTAATTCATTTTTATGAGTAGCTGACTACCATCCACAACACACCTGTACACATGTGATTCATGGGGAAATTATCAAAATCGTCTGACATTGTAAAAGTGCTCACTGAGGGGAGGGGAATCAAAGAAATTACATGTGTTCAGTACAGGGAGAGAAAGCCTTTTATCTTTAAGTCCCCCCCAAGCAGCATGCTACGTGGGATTATGAAGCCCACTTGGATATTCAAAGCATGAAACCTATATAAATCAGGTGAAATTAACATCATGTTCAGCTGCCATGTTTGCCTGGCCTTTTCCCTTAATCAATGTGTGTTTTAATCAGCTGAAGAAGGGAGGGAGAAATCCATTTCCTAGCTCCAAAGAAAAGCCAGAAGCATAATTTCCCTTTTCGTTGAGCCTCTCGTCAGTTTTCTTAACCTGGAGTGGTACGTCTGTCAGAGGGTGCCCGAGAATGTGTGTGGTGCTATTTGGTGTCAGCTGGGATGACGAGGGCTCATGGTGTGAGCAAGCTCTATGGATACATGCTGAGGGGATGCTAAAATTCTTGTAGTGTACGGGATAGTCCCACCCAAAATATCCCCATCAAGTTATTAGGTGGTCCCCTGGTTAAAACAGGTGCCAGCATAAGCATTTCTTTAAGTATTACTCTTTTCTTAAAATTGTCTGCCAGCTCCTCCAAGCCTTTGTAGTGGTTTCAACTGCCAAGTAAATAGTAGAGGTAATTAGCTACCTAATTGTTTTAATTGGTTTAATTTTTAAGTGGTTTAATTTATTGTCCTCTTCTTTCAAAAAATTCAAGGTACTTCATGTGCATTTGCTTATGACTAGGTACAGGCTAGATGAAAAAAAGGGAAAATTATGTAAGTTTCCAATAACCAAAGCCCAGTCAATTAATATCAAGTCTCTCGTTCCCTGGTTTAATCATCTTTTTGAAAGTCATCAGAAGATGTGCAGGTTTATTAACCAGCTGTCAGAAGTAAGCTAAGAAAGTACCCTATCCATACCTGAGATTCTCAAAATGAAATAACAGCCTTTCAACAAATGTGCACCCACTAATACAAATTTTATCATTCCACTTTTGCACGGTGTGACTCAGGAAGCAAAACTATTTGCAATCCACGTTTATTTTTTATTTCTTTAAAATAATTAGTATGAATCAGAATATCTGAGATTTTATATAAGGCAAGTGTTCAATTCCATACTTCTTTTAAAAAGCTCACTTATACCAATAAGTTTCGCAAAAAACCAGAGAAGCCTGGACAACTGATATGAAGAGTCGTTGGGTTCAGACCTCAAGAAAGAAGAATCCTGCAAAGGCCTCAGCTATCTCACCACCAGAAAGCCGCTGAGCTAAAGGAACAGTGTGGTATTAGTGGGGAAGTGCCTGGGTACCCTAACATTGGTTAAGCCCCAGTCCCGCTGACAAGCTAAGTGCCATCAACAGAAGCAGCAGTACCGGCGACTCTTGCTATGGAAACTATAGTCCAATCACTTGCAGTGTTACAGGCTCACCCAGAATTTGTTAGAAATGCAGACGCTCAGGCGCCACCCCAGGCAGTGCCTGTGAATCTGCATTCTAACTAGATCCCAGGTGATTCTGATGCACGTTAAAGTCTGAGAAGTAATGTTTTCAAATACCAAAGATACAAATATCGACTGTCTGCTATTAAAATGTCTCCAAATTTCTTTGGACACCAATTTTAAAATTTTTTCACAAGTAATAGCAATTAATATTAATACAAAATTACTGAAATGGTCAATAATGGCTAAGGGTTTAATGCAAAGAAATATAATGCAAAGATTTTTGTCTCTTCTCTATTAAAAAAATGTCCATGCCCAGGTCCCACCCTTGGCAAATTTAATCAATATTCCTAAGGGGAGGGGTCAACTGAGTCTCTCTCCCCAAGTGTTTCTAATGTGCAGGTGAGAACCACTGTTTCAGAAAGTCACATTAGAGCTAAAACATATATAAAATGTCACCAATTGTTTTCCCAAATGGAAGTATGGCATAATTAATTTTGATACACTCAATTAATTTTGATATACTATTTTGTTTATTTAAGGGTCATATGTTAGAATTTTATTTTTATTATTTTTAATAATTTATTTTATTGAAGTATAGTTGATTTACAATGTTGTATTAGTTTCTGGTGTACAGAAAAGTGATTCAGTTATACATATATACAACAGTTTGCATCTGCTAATCCCAAACTCCCACTCCATCCCTCCCCAATCCTGCTCGCCCTCTTGGCAACCACAAGTCTGTTCTCTATGTCTGAGTTTATTTCTGTTTCGTAAACAAGTTCATCTGTGTCATATTTTAGATTCCACATATAAGTGATATCATATGGTATTTGTCTTTCTCTGACTTACTTCACTTAGTATGATAATCTCTAGGTCCATCCATGTTGCTGCAAATGGCATTATTTCATTCTTTTTTATGGCTGAGTAATATTCCACTGTGTATATGTACCACATCTTCTTTATCTATTCATCTGTCAATGGACATTTAGGTTGTTTCCATGTCTTGGCTAATGTGAATAGTGCTGCTGTGAACATAGGGTTGCATGTGTCTTAGAAATTTATTTTTAACCTACAGACAAATGTCTTTCTTATTCCAGTGCCCTTGTAGCTCTCCTTTCCTGAAGATGGAGACCAGGAGAAAGGGTGGCGTAGAGGTGCAGGGGTGCAGGGCCGCAGGGCCAGCAACACACACAGGCAAATGATGGCCTCTGCTCCTGTGGTCTCAGCACTGCAGGAGCTGCAGGGCAGGCCGTCAGACTGATGCTGGACCCTCCACATTACTCACCGAGCGGCTGGAAAAATGTAACCTCTCCCCTAACAACCCATCCCCTGACACAGCAGTCTGGATAGAAAATTTATATGATGGAAAAATTACACTTTTTAGTCTATTTTAGCTACTAATGAGATCATTTACACATCACAAATTAGAAAAAGGTATATTTCTAATGCTGCAAATCATTTGAAAAGCTTTTTCAGTAAATTCAACATGCAAAGCACTAGGCTGGATGCTGTAAAGAAGGTAGTGAGCAAAACAGGCAGTCCTGACCTTCAAGGAACTTACACACGACAGAGGAACGAAGAAACTCATCCAAAAATCAGAGTAAAAAAAAAAAAATCACAGTAAACAGTAAATGAATTTATTGTATCTAGAAATGACTGAAAATATTAAGTGAATCTTGAATATCTGATTTAAACTGGACTTCAAAAACAGTGATCAGATGATGTAGTTCATGTGAAGGGAACTCAATCTTTAAAAAAAAAAAAACTTCCTTGAAACTTAATCATTTGTAGGGTTAAATGAGGCAGGATGCTTGACATTTGTGCTACTTTGTTTTCTGTTTTTTCAAGCAGGCAGCCTACACACCTCCACATCAGATTTTCGGTAATGACTGCTCTTGTGTTTGGGTAACAAACAGCCCAGGGAGGTTGGTGTGCATATTGGGGGTTTGGCAGAAGGGGTTAAAAGGGGACAGAGATTGAGTTTCCTGAAAAGCTTATCTTGTAGCTAAGCTCTAAACTTTGAATATGGTTATATGGATGCTTAAAAAAAAAAGGGCACATAAATTTTAAAAGCAACTTTTTGTAAGGGTATTTTTTTTTCTTTGTAAACCAAAGTATGAATACTATGTGGTAAATATATAGCACAAGCCACATGCTATTTTTTCTTTGGCAAGGTTGGTAGGGGAAAAGCCAATCTACACTGGATCTAGTACTTTTATTTTTCTTAATCTAGGCACAAGCAATCTACAAACATTCAGGAGGCTGATTCACGTTTAGCTATTCAAACATGAGTGGAGCAGGGGAAAATTTTTTGTCACTATAATTTTTACATTATTTGGGGGCATTTTTCTAAATGCATTTAAAACTAAATTGAATTGTTTTTTCTTGAGGATTTGCATGGCTCCCCCCTCCCATCTTTAAACAAAAACAATAAAACTGGCTCCTTTTCTTTTTTTTTTTCTTTTTTTTTAACTGTTAACTGCAAACATATTACCTGATATTAGATGATTTCATTCTAGTTCAAACACATTCAGAAGCCCCAAGTAGTTGACCCACAAATTTAGTGGAAATCAAAAAACTATCTCTTATTTGGTACCAAGTTCTAATCCAAGGAAGCGGATATAAGTGAAAATGTTAAATCAGTGTCAGGTCAAACTGAATCTACTCTCTCAACTAGAACTTTGAAAGAAGGCTTCCAGCATATGTGAAAGTGGAAAGAATTGTGGACTTGTAGAAGCTCCACGTACCCATCACTGAGCTTCAGCAATTACCAGTGCGTGGCCAATCTTGTTTCATCTATAAGCAACCACTTCCCTGTTCCCCAGGCTCCCCACCTATTATTTTGAAATGAATTCCAAACATCTTATTTCATTTGTAACTACTTCTGAACGTATCTCTAAATGATTAGGACCCCTTTCAGTATTAACTGTAGATACCATACTCAGCAAAACGTAACCACATCTAGTGGAGTATCCTCCTATGAAAACATTGCTCCTAATATTACTTCCTAACTGAAGAAGATGACCTTTTAAAAATGTAATACATAGTTGGGTTCAGAGTAATGGCTAATATATTTTGCATAAGTCTTGGAGAAGCCCAATCTTCATGGCATTTAGGAAAACTGTACCCAGAAATTCGATGACATTAAATTCTCCATCTGAAAATTTTCTATCCATGTGACATCAAGATTGCTAAATGATCAGAAGGCTAGACCCCTCAGCCCACCAGGCCATTAATATTGAGAATCCCTACAAAGAAGCTGAACACTTTCTTCAACAGCCCAACAGGTCATTCTTTCCTAAATGGTCACGCCGATTTCCATGGTTCCTGCCAATCTAAGCTGTTCCTGGTCCCTAGAATTCACTCATTTCCTACTGCTCTTTCAGTGCTGAATACTCACTTCACTACTACTGCTATGAAAATGCCATAACCCCCAGTTGTTAGAAAAGATAAAAGAGAACTACTGAATCTTCTGTCCCTTTTCTGAATGCTTCTCTCTTACTTGACTAAGAATTTAAAGTCTTTTGTTATAGGCCCCTTCATTACCTGGCATCATGCAATGCACATAGTATGTGGACATTGTATGTTGAATAAATGATTCTTAATTCATATTCCATACCATTTAATAGTGTCATGTGCATTGCAGGTACTCAATATACAGACATTAAATGACGGGGCGGGGCAGGGGGAGGAGGGGGACAGGACCACATGCTGGATGAGAAAATGGATAAATCATTCATTCTTGGCTGCAGCATACTCCAATGAAAGAAAAATGTTTCATCACTTTCATATAGATTTGTGTAATCTATGTTGCAAGTAAACCACTTGAAAGTTGTATTTTTAGAAAAACTTCCTCTCAATAGGAAAAGATTTTTAGTAATATACAAATACAAATTTTCTAAAGCACTGCGCATAGTATGTCTACCTTTTAGTAGATAAACTAGTTCTATAAAATGCAAATTAGTGGATACTGAATATTTAACAAAAAGCCTATGATTACAAGTAATGGAGTTCAAGACTCTGGCACATGTCAAAAACCCATACAGGCCAGGCAATGCCTTGTTCTGATGCATTCAATTTGGTTTAGTAATCACCTTTGAATCTGAAAACCAATGAAGTCCAAACCCAAGTCTCTTTTCCCATAAAAAAAAAAAAAAAATGCACAGTCAGCCCCCCACTTCCTTTGAGAAAGAGTTCACAGCACCAGACAAGAATACTTGAATGAATCCAACCAACTGCACTGCAATTTCCAAGAAAACACAAGAGCATAAACCACCAGAAAGCATAATGTTACAAATTTACCCCTTCCTTTCTACTATCTCTCTGCCGTTCCTAGCCGGCTTCCTCACCTTTGAAAAGCTTGGTTACTTGCTAGATTGTCGCTAGGCTGTGCCGGGGGAGAGAACTTCACCACCTCCACACACACTTTGCTAACTTCCTCCGCCCACTTTAGTGCGAAGGCACGAGGGCCCTTCTCTCTTCTTTCACTCCGCGCGAGCGGAGCCCGGGTCCTAAGACCAGGCTTCTCTGGCCGCGCTATGTCTTTCGGTCCATCTGGCGACTTGGGCATCGCCCCCCGGGGCTCCAGCAGCTGCCGGCAGCGCACGCACTGCGCGGTGCAAAGCAACCAACCCCAGGACCCCAAATCCTCCCGGGGGTGGGTGGGAAGGGAAAGGGTCGATTCCCAACGGTAGGCGCTCAATTTTTTTTCCTGAGTGGACCTAAGTTCATTCTTTGCTTCAAGTGGGAAGTGGAAGCAGAGAAAAGTGTGCAGTCGTTTCCCAAAGAGGTGAGCGGCCAATGCGGTCTCGCCGGGGGAAATTCAAACGCACCAGGCCGGGCGAGCTCAGCTTCGGTGTGCAGCGGGGCCGGGTGCGTGCGCGAGGACCAGAGGCCAGCGCGCCGCGCCCCGCGCCTGGCTGTCCCCCAGCCGGACGCTCCCTTTTTAGGGTCACTTTCCCCTCCCCAGATATGCAAGCTCTGGGGAGTCAAGCCGGGGGACTAGACTCCATCGCCTGCAAAGTGCTGGAGGATCAAGGCGGGTGCGCTCCACCCGCGCGCCCCAGGGAGGCGAGCACTCACCTGCGCTCGGAAGTAAAGGAACAGAGCGACGCTGCACGCGACCTGGCCCAGCCCCAGCCCCAGCAGGGCCACGAACGTGGAGCGGGAGGCGGCGGCGGAGTGGTGCGGGGCGGGTTGCGCGGACGGCGGCGGCGGCGGGGCGTGCAGGGCGCCCTCGTGCGGGGCGCCGGAGCCGCCGCTGCCCATCTCCTCGGAGCCGCGCAGGTACTTGGTGTAGTCTCGGCTGGCGCGGCGCATGGCGCTCGGCCCGCCTCGCTCGGGCGCTCGCCTCCCTCCGGGGCTGTTCGGCCGGCGGCCAAGTCCAAAGGCGGCGCAGAGCCGGCGCGCGGCCAGGCGGGCCTCGACGTAGGGGCGCTCAGAGGCGGGCGCTGCTCCTGGGGCGCGCGGGCGAGCGAGGAGGGTGCCGGCCGCCCCAACTCTTATAAACCGCTTCGGGAGGGCTGGCCCCGGGAGCCAATCAGCCCCGGCCGAGCCTGCCTCTTCCACTCCCACCCCTGGCTCCCCTTCCTTCCTTTCGCCCTCCCTCCCTTACTCTCTCCCTGAAAGGCCTCCTCCCTCCCCATCGGGGCCCTCGGAGGAAGAGGCTGTGGGTTGTTCTAGCGGTTCCAGAGGCCACTTGCCCATCCTCAGCGGCCTTTCTGGAGGTCCAAGAGATGGGCTGGGGGAGATGCAGATGAATGCCTTGGTCAAGGATAAAGGTGACATCGCAGACATTCCTGGGACAGTTGGCATCCCCGAGCCTCAGTTTCCCCTATAGGATTTAGAAAGTTGGACTTGGTGATGTCTGAAGGCCCTTCCTATTTGCCTCTCCTCCTCCCACCACCCCCCTAACATTTTTTTTTTTTTTAGCAAGGAACACCCTCAGAGATCCTGAGGGTGCAGCCTCTAGCATGTTTCCAAATATAGGTTCCGAAATATGTATTTTGGCAGGCTTAGGAAACCAGAACCCTCTTCCCAAACCCCTGTTTCTGCACCCTCAAAGTGGCTTTAAATGAGGCAGATTTTGAATGTGGCAGCAGAGAGCCGATAGGCACCAACTGTGACTTAAAAAAAGAAATTTGGTACAGAGAGAGGGGTAGGACCCAGTAACTTTACATATAGGACCATATATATGAAGAGAGTTCAGTCACATGCCATTCCTACTGCTTGGCAGTTACTTTCCTTCAGTGTCCTAAAAATAAGAGAGGTATACACCCAGAGGCGGGCCACCCAGGAGCGCTCCTCCAGCTGTCAATCAGGAAAGAAAGATGTTACACAAAGCTGAGGTGGAATTAAATGTTGGTTTCCTTGCTAAGGAAAACTTTTTTAAAAGTCTGTCTTCAGAATTGTGCCCCTTGGTAAGAAAAATGAGAATACGAACATTGCTGACAGATTCTGATACATCTTCAGCAGGAAAGAACGGAGGTACTGGCCAATTTAAACACCTATAAAAACTTAGGATGTTTTCACTTTTTGTTACTACGTTTGAATTTTGTGTCCTCTTTCTGCATAGTTCTCGAAAGGGCATTTCATAGGGAAGATTTTTCACAAATGGCACATCTCTGAGTTACTAAAACCCGTGTTTGCAATTAAACAGAACTCAGCACGTGTTGAGGAAGAGCAACTAGGATGGGTAAAAAATAAACACCCAAATGAAATGATTTGTTCAAATTCAAAGATGCTTTTAGCATTCGTTTGTGTATGTATCTCAAGTTTGATGAGGAAAGAGGGAAAAAAACAATTTTCAAACTCCAATAGAGAAACAACAAATGTTGATCTTCTACTCCATGCAGTCTGGGCCTCTTCTTACTTTTTGTTGGTTAACTTTGGGAAGTAACGGTTGTTTTCCCTCTCTTTCTCTTCCTTCTCTTTTTTCTTCTTTTGGGAAACAATTCTATATTTCATCTTTTTTATAAATCTCTACTAGAATCAAAGATTTTTAAAAATGTGTTATAACAACTAAACCCACAGTGACTTTACTGTATAGCCCTTTCCATTCTTTTTCAATGTTTTATACATGTCTTTTATTCCTTGGCATCTTGATCCTCAGATTAGAAGAAGTTCCCTCAAATCTCTGAATCTGTTCAGTTGTGTTTGACCTAGTCACTTCATGGATAGGACCGTATATTACATTCCTACAGAGTTCTTCATGCGACGTTCCTCCTGCAAGGCAGTTATTTTCCTTTCCTATCCTAAAGGTGTCATCCCTCTGTGTTCCCGCATCCACAGGATGGATTGGAAACTCCACTGTCAGTTCACTTGTTGCTTCTTCAAAGGTAATGAAACTTTCTGGCCTATTAATTAATTAATTAATTTGTCAACATGTCACTCCCTAATTACTCGACATTCGCTTAATAAAAGGGGTGGTCCCATGGTCGGCTTCGCTTGGAAAATCTTGCGTTAAACAAAATTAGTTGTTTTTTGTTTAATGCGGATTGTATCAGTGACATGAATGTACAAATGTATTTTGTAAATCTCCAGAAAAGGGGTTTGGTATTCTCTGCTTTTCAAAAAGTTTTCATCTTTTTTTTTTTTTTTTTGAGGGGATGGGAGGTTCACATATCAAGGGTTTAAGAAACAAAATTTGGTAAAAACCAGATGAGAAATATCTGTAGAACACGAATGGACAGTGCAGCACAAATGGCCTGAATGTCAGTAAAATAGTCAGTAGCCCAGGGAACCTACAAGGACTGAAGGAACAGGAAGAGGAGAGACCAGAACAGGACCATGGAGGATATTGAAGAGTCTGTCAGATTGGAAAAAAGCATTCAGATCCATTTTATTTAATTTTTATTTTTTTAATTTTTATCTTATATTGGAGTATAGTTGGTTAACAATGTTGTGTTAGTTGCAGGTATACAGCAAAGTGATTCTGTTATACATATCCATGTATCTATTCTTTTTCAAATTCTTTTCCCATTTAGGTTTTCACAGAGTATTGAGCAGAGTTCCCTGCGCTATACAGTACAGATCCATTTTAAAGCATCATGCTGGCCATCCAAAGCATTTCCACAGACCTGCAGTTTTCTGTCCTTGCCAGGGCTTCATGGAGCCCCTCTTAAACACCACTGGCCCAGCAGGTGACTCTCAAGCTCCTTACCATGTTTTAGATCAACTTCTGGTTCCTATTGCTTCATTGCCTCACTTTTTCCCCCTGCAGCCTTACGATTTATGCCCCAGCAACACAGGACTGCTTGCACCCTCCCATTTCTTGCTCTTATACCTTTGGTCATTCACTGTCTTCCACCAGGATTGATCACCCTGACTTTTTCACCTGATTATTGCCTTATCTTCAAATATTCAGTTAAGGTTCCTTGTCCTTAGGAAGCTTTTCCTGAGAGCTCACCACCCCCAGGCTGTCACGCCCCACTATTTCTATCTAATTCTTTATTACATGATGTGCATATGTTTATCGTAGTTCTGAAACTTCTTTTTATGATCTTTACTTTGCTTCTCTGTCTCACCTACTAGACTGTAAGCTCCCTGAGGGAAGTCATGACCTTTGTATTCCTACTGCCTTAACACAGTGCTTCATGAAGGTCTGTGAAATGAATGAGTAAGTAAAAAAAAAAAGAATATAAACATTTCTGACATTCCAATAACAGAGGGCTGAACTGGGGAGAACACTAAGTGTTAAATAGAAAACTACCCCAAATAACATCACTCTCTAATTATACTGATAACCTAATTTAACTAGGAAAACATACAGCAAACTTAAGGGCATAACATGCCCAGACAATAAGGAGAAATAGATATATGTATTTTTTAAGGCTGATATTGTAGAATTTTATTATCAAGCTTATAGAACTTAAGAAAATTTGAACCTGAGTGACTTTCAGATTTTATGTAATTATCTATACACTAGCAGCTCTCAAACTTTTTAGTCTCAGAATCTGTTTACTCTCTTACAATGGAAACTTCCAAAAGCTTTTTTTTAATGTGAGTTGTAGCTGTCAATATTTACCATATTAAAAATTCAAACAGAGAAACGTTTGCTCATTTGCGGTAACAACATTATTTATGAAATATAGATCATTTTAAAAATAAAAATATAAGTGAATAGGATTGCATTGTTTATGTTTGTAAATCTCTTTAATAGAAGACAGTTGTATTCTTCTGTCTGCTTCTGTACCCACTCTGATGTGATACATTATTTTTCTCAAAGTGTATGAAGAAAATACAGCCTCACACAAACATATAGTTAGAAAAAGGAGGAATATTTTAATTGCCTTTTCTGATAATTGTGGTGTTTTCCTTTTCAACTACACCAGAACTCAACAAGTGGTCACTTCTTAGCCATTATTTGCACTATGGAATCTAAAACCATCAGTGGAGTTTTCCTCCTCTGTGACAATAATATCCATTGATCTATATTTTTATTTGAATGGTTCTCTTACCCAGGGATGATTTGTAACACTGGTCATTTGGAAAATATTAATTCACTGAGTTCCACAGATTTTCCAAGTGTTGACATATTTCATTATACAATAGCAAAAACCTACATTCACTAATATCACCACTGATTTTATCAGGAAAGTCTTTAGTATTGGGAAGCTGTTAAGTTCACAGAGGCAAATAGGAGTTCACAGAGGCAAATAGGAGTTTTTCAAAGTTCTAATTTGTCCTTGAAAACTTGAATTGTATTGGCAACAAATACTGCCAATTGCTTTTCTTGAACTGACAGACTCACTTTGTTCATTTTTCAAATGAACAAATACCCAAGCCTGAAAAGCATAAATGTTTGTCATTAATTCATTTTGCAACTTGAACAATGACTTGCATGCTTTTTCTCATGACAATCCTACTTAGTTATGTAGCAGAAGTGCTTCAATGCATACATCCCATTTTGTCCCATGTAATATAAAAAGATGTATATTCAAGTATTAAGTCTTAATAAAAATAACGGTTTTTACTCCATCAAAGATATATTTTTTTAAAACTGTTTTTTAAAGAAACTCTGAAGTGTGTAGCAGTGAAGAATACATGACTACTAACACAGTTTTCATGTCAACTGTACTGATTTATGCTATGGCTCCAGCATTTTATACATTAGTGCAAATGTCTACAAAGTAGAAAAGCAAGTTATGATCTTAGTATTACTATAAAGGTAGCTCAGATCTTGAGGATCCCCTGAGTGGGTCTCAGGGACCTCAAAGGTCTGAGGGCCACACTTTGAGAACCACTAATCTGTTGGATGGAGGCATAAGTTGGCACACTCTACATAGTCCAGCCTAGTTCTGTTAGATGTGGCAAACACTTGGTCAAAAGGTCTTGGAGACATTTTTAAATAGGTAAGAGATAAAACAGATAGAACTTGATGACTGGACATGAGAGGTGGCTCACAGGAGTATTTGCTTGGATGACAGGGTAGATGATGGTGCTGTGAATCCAGATAAAGAATACACAAAGTTTTAGCGATGCTACGAGGATGAAGTCATTGTGAATCTTTTTGTTGTTGTTGTTGTTTGCCGTGCCACATGGACCAGGGATTAAACCTGGGCCATGGCAGTGAAAGCCCAGAATCCTAACTACTAGGCCACCAGGGAACTCCCAAGTCATTGTGAATCTTATAGAAAGAGAACACAAGAGAGAAATCAGGTGTAGGTAGATTGGGGCAAAGAACAATGAGTTTTATTTTGGACATGCTCTTCTTCCTACCCTGGGTGTCCCTGCCTCTTCTGATCTCAGGTCCAAGCTGTTTTTGCTCACTGAGGACCCATTGAAATCTCCCATCTGGGTCTGGCCTGCCTAAAAATCTAACCCACCATTTCCATTACCTTTTATAAGCAACCTATTCTCATCACATTCCCTTGTGCTAACAAATTAACTAATAAACTATAACAACTTAACATTGACCTGTGTCAATAGACAGTTGAATTAAGGCTTTATGTTTGCAGTCATCATGAAATATACTGCCTTATCCCTAAAGGAGTCTCTATTCCCTGAGACTCCAGGGAATCCTGAATGGGAGGTGGAGGAGAAAAAAAATCTTGATCATGTTTGAAGGAAGTCCATAGCTGTATGTCTCTTCTGTGCACAATGCTGGAACTATCTAAAGTAATTTTAACCTCCAGCTTTCTAGGAAGCAACTGTGTTTGATAGGTTTTTTTGTTTTTTTAACATCTTTATTGGAGTATAATTGCTTTACAATGGTGTGTTAGTTTCTGCTTTATAACAAAGTGAATCAGTTATACATATACATATGTTCCCATATCTCTTCCCTCTTGCGCCTCCCTCCCTCCCACCCGCCCTAGGTTTTCTTTTTTAATTGAAGTATAGTTGATTTATAATGTGTTAATTTCTTCTGTACATCAAAATGACTGAGTTTTATATATATATATATATATATATTCTTTTTCATATTCTTTTCAGTTATGGTTTGTCACAAGATATTGAATATAGTTCCCTGTGCTATACAGTAGGACCTTGTTGTTTGTGTTTGATAGGTTTTTAATTAATTAACATTATCTCAGACTTATTCTTAAAATGAAATCATCTGAAGTATTAGACCTTTTAAGTAAACTTTTGGGAAATACAGAAATTAATCAGAGAGATTGTAGTTGTTTCTAAAAACATAATCAAATGGGATTAATGATATTAAAGAGCCTTACTGTATTTATCTCCTAAATGTTTTCTGAATCTTTTTCCTCTTCAATTTTGCTCAGGAAGTAATTATTATTTCTTCTTTCTTCTTCTTTCCCCTGCTTTGAAATTCCTGTTTTCATTATATTGGGTCTCTCAGATGTGTCTCTCATGATCCCTATAGTTTAACTTGTAATTTCCATCTATTTTATTTTTGCTTTTCATCACGAATATATTCTTTTATTTTCTATTCTAGATCTTTATTTCCTTTCTCAGCAGTTTCAATTCCATTCTTCAGGTCATCTGTTGGATTTTTAAATGCAGAATTAAATTTTATTTTAAGAAATCTTTTTTTTTTTCCTCTCCGATTGATCTTTTGCAATACTTTCTTGTGTCTCCTTAAGAATTCTCCTTATAATCATTTTTAAATTCACCTCTACTCCTTTACTAAACCTCCTCTGACAGGCAGCTGTTTTGTTTACTTGGGCTAGGTTCCTCTTTCAAGCTTCTGAGATCCTTTCAGTGACATTTGACCTTTTGACCTGTGTATATCAGGTTAGTGGAGGTGTCTTCAGCAATGGTGGACACACAGGAAGTGACGGGTAAGGAAGGTGTTTCCTCACCTTACCAGGCGGCTGGCTTAAGGAGGGCCAGTGGGATTCTCCCAGGGCTGGGAATTTCAAGTAATTCCCAGTGTCTCTCAGGATGCATGCGGATCACCTGTCCAGAGCCTCTCAGGAAGCTATGAGATTGTTTTTTCAGATTTTCCAGAGTCTGTTAATGCTTAGGTCTACTCATTGCTATCAGTAATTTTGTCCAGAAATTAGCCTGTGCTTTTCTATTTCTCTACTGAATCCTCAGGACGTGAAGCCTCAGGTAAACTTCCCATCCCCACATACTACATACTTTATTCTTTGAGATGGGAGTGAGAGGGTGACAAAGGTATTTGATACCAGCTTCCCAAAATGCTTGTTCCCTTCTCTTTGCCTCTAAATCAGCCTTTCGTCATTTCTTGCCTGTAGTACTAAAACAGCTTCCCTCTTGTCCTTTTTGCCACCAACCTTCTCCTACTTAAACCTGTTTCCAGAAGAATCTATTTATCATGTGCAGCTGGCTGTATCATTTTCCCATTTGAAACTGGTCAGTGGCCTGTGATTACTTAAGATAAAATCGGAGCTACAAACCCCTTCTTAATTTTTCCCATCTGTATCTTTAGCCTCATCTTCCATCACTCTCTCCTTGTACTTAAAGTTCTAGTTTTAGAACATAAAGAATAATTTATAATTTCCCTATACTCTGTGCTATTTATTTCAAACCCCTATGTCTTTGTTCATGTTGACAATTATTCATGCAACAAACATTTACTGAATACCAGCCACGAGTCTGGCACTGTGGTGGGCATAGGAGGTATGATGCTGAGTAAGATACGTAGTTGTCACCACAGAGCTTACACTCTAAGACGAATGTTGCACTTACACTGAAAGAACAAAAACCTAATAAGTGCAAAAAGAAAACGATGTGCACTATTTCCTGCCCCTGCAATGGGACTTTAAAGCCATTCAGTAAACTCTGCTTTTATTTATTTGTTAGGTAGAAGATCTCAGGCCATTGCTAGCACCATAACCGTAACCAACTAGACAAAGCCAGATAAACTTTTTAAAAATTATCTTTAAAAAAGATATCAACAAGCTGCAGAGATGAAAATGATGCCAGGAAATTTAAAGGGACTGAATTCTATATGAAAAATCTTTCCTAGGGGAGAAAATATCACTAGCCACTTTCCTCCCCGAGAGCATTTGCCAAGTAAACACAGGCAAGTGTAGGGTCAAGTTTGCTACAGGCAGAGAGATTCTACCGGAAAAGACATGACACATTAAAATCTGGAGGAACTCCAAATGCCTAGGTAGTTTTCTCCAACTACTTGTTTTCTCCTTCACAGGACTTTTTCTGAGTACTGGGCAGCTTACAAGGCTGGGGGACTGGATTGAGACGGTAGAGTGGGATCTCCCAAAATCTCACAGTGTATGTGAAAGAATATTACTGGAGAGAAAGGTTTACAATAAGCACTAAGCAAATATAGCCACCAAGATATTTGAAACAAGAGTTGTGCTGAAACTAATTAAAGCTACAGCCTAGCTCAATTTCTAATTGGATTGAAGTCCTCCTCACCTTAGCTGCAAAATAATATCTACGTCAGTTCTTTAGTACACAGTGTCTGGTGTGCAGATTTTAAAATTACATGACATGATAGGAAGTTAAATGTGTGGTTCATAATCATAAGGAAAAAATACATCCAATAGAGGCAGATCAACAGATGACCCAAATATTGGAAATAGTAGGCAAGGATTTAAAAATAACTATTATAAGTATAATAAGGAACATAGAGGAAAAGATAAAGAAAATAAATGAAAAGATAGACTACTTCAGCAAAGAAATGGAATGGTTTAAAAATAATCAAATGGATATTCTAGAAAATAAAATAAAAATAAGACACCTGAAATTAAGAATTCATTAGATTAAAAATTTTTTTAAATAAAATAAAATAAAATAAAAATAAGACACCTGAAATTAAGAATTCATTAGTGTAATAGCAGACTGAATACAAAATGGGATCAATGAATTCAAAGGCAGTTCAATAGAAAAGTTCCAAACTGAGGCACACAGAGGAAAATAATTAGAATATAACAGAATATATCATTAGAAATATATGGAACATTATCAAATGATCTAACATATGTGTAATTAGAGTTCCAGAAAGAAAGGAAAGAACAGGGAAGGAGCAACATATAATGAGATTATTGTGAGAATTTTCCAAACTGATTAAAAACATCAACCCATGGATTCAAAAAGCCAGGAAGCCCCAAACAGGCATATACAAAGAAATTCACACCTAGACACACCATAATCACACTGCTAACATCTATATTCTTAGAAACAGTAACTCATATTTTTCTTTTCCTTTTAGTTGGAAATCTCAGGCAAGTCTCATAATATTTTTGTTCACACTTAAATAATAAAATGTCTTCTGGACACTTTTAGTCATGAGAATACCCTTGGTTTGGTCATTAAAAGGAGGAATTCAGTTTAATAATAACAACGTTGATTCATTTAAAGTTAAATTCTCTTTCCTCCTACAGTTTAGAAAAATGAGTCTGGAAAATTTGTGGCAGGGGTGCAGCTGTGGGTTGGGTGGAGTAAGGCGCAGCCAAGGACGGGACACAGTTATAGCCTGGATTGGTGCTCTTTGGGCTTGGTGGGTCAATGATCAGAGCTACTCTTTTCCTGGGGCATTTTCATGTTCCCATGAAGATTTTCCCACCAAAAACATCTGACTGAAGTGCCCTGTCCTCTGGCTAATTATTTATAATTCCCGCCTCGGTTTCTGTAACCTGTCTCTGGCTAGAAGCCCTTTTGGTTGGAATCCCGTTAAATATTATCCTCAGATTGTCTCCCACTTGGTTGCCCACATCATGTCCCTGGGTACACAGTTCTGCCCTGTTGTCCGTGAAAGCATATTTTGTTCCCAGTGCAGCTTCATCTTAGCCCTGCCACCAGACAGGCAGCTTTAGACATACCACTTCCCTTTGGTCTTCTTAGACATGGGCCAAATCCTGGTCTCTTTGTCATCTCAAGCTTCAGAACAAATATCAAGCTTCCTAACTGGTTCTTTCAAAGCCCTTCTCGTAGTTTCTCTAAACAAACTATCTCTTTAATTTATTTATTTTAATTTTTAATTGAAGTATAATTGACATATAACCTGATATTAGTTTCAGGTGTACAACACGATGATTCAATATTTGTTGATATTGCAAAATGATCACCACGATAAGTCTAGTTAAAATCTATCACCAAACGTAGTTACAAAAAAGTTTTTCTTGTGATGAGAACTTTTAAGATCTACTCTCTTAGCAACTTTTAAATATGAAATACAGTATTGTTAACTATAGTCACCGTGCTGTATATTTCATTTCCATGACTTATTTTTTTTTATAAATTTATTTATTTATTTATTTATTTTTGGCTGCGTTGGGTCTTCGTTGCTGCCCACGGGCTTTCCCTAGTTGTGGCGAGCAGGGGCTATTCTTCATTGTGGTGCACGGGCTTCTCATTGCAGTGGCTTCTGTTGTTGCGGAGCACGGGCTCTAGGCGCGCGGGCTTCAGTAGTTGTGGCACGCGGGCTCAGTAGTTGTGGCTCATGGGCTCTAGAGCTCAGGCTCAGTAGTTGTGGCGCATGGGCTTAGTTGCTCCATTGCATGTGGGATCTTCCCGCATCAGGGATCGAACCCATGTCCCCTGCATTGGCAGGCGGATTCTTAACCACTGTGCCACCAGGGAAGTCCCCCCATGACTTATTAATTTTGTAACTGGAAGATTGTACCTCTTGATTACTTCAACTTCAATCATTTACATCCTTAACCTGGTTTCCAGATTCCTTTTCTGCAAGTATCTTTTTTTAAAATATAGGAATTTTTGCCACCTAGCATCTTATTCCCACCTTATCATTCTGTTACACAAGGAAATAACCACTTATCATATAGTGTAATTAGTAAAATGTGTTCTGGGAGAACATAAGAGTAGTTCTTCACCTAGATCTGGGAGTTCAGAAAACACTTTTTGGAGGAAGCCATATTTAAAATGAGACTTTTGGGATGAGTAATTGTTATCCCAAACTATTGGGAAAACACACATGTAGAGACCTAGAAGCAAAATAAGATGTATTCAAAGAACTTAAGAAGTTCAGTGTAGCTTGATCAGAGTGTGAGAAAGAATTAGGCAAAGGTGATACAACGACTGAGCCCACGCGCCGCAGCTACTGAGCCCGCACACCACAACTACTGAGCCTGCGTGCCACAACTACTAAAGCCTGCACGCCTAGAGCCCCTGCTCCGCAACAAGAGAAGCCACCGCAATGAGAAGCCCACGCACCTCAATGAAGAGTAGCCCCCGCTCACCGCAACTAGAGAAAGCCCCTGCACAGCAATGAAGACTCAACACAGCCAAAAATAAATTTAAAATATTTTTAAAAAGGTAATGTTAAAGAAAAAAGTAAGTTGCAAAGTGATATGCATATGTATATGATATAATACCATTAAAAAAGAGACTAGAAAAATAAGCAACATTGAATCATCAAACCTTTGTCAGTCATGATAAAAATTTGAATTTCATTCCAAGAGCAATGGAGAATAATTGAAAGATTTTTATTTTCCCCTCAAGGAAATATTTAGAATAATATTTAGAATGTGCTTTGACTACAGTGTGGAGAATGAGTTTGAGGGAGGGTAGTAGAAAAAGATGGGTAGGGCAAGCCTGGCGGCTGGGAGCTGGTTACCAGACCATTGCCAACTACAGGCAAGAAATGACCACGGTGGTGGCAAAAGTGGTAGAGAGAAGTGATGGGTTCCAGAGCTGTTTAGGAAGTGGAATGCCTTGGGTTTGGTGACTGACTGGCTGTGGATGGTGAGGAAGAAGATCAAGTCAAAGACACCCACAGGTTTCTGTCTTCTGCAAGTGAGTGTTGCCATCCACTGAAGGAACCCTGGCAGAAGGCCAGGTTGGATGCACTCCAGCTTACACTTAAAGGGCTGAGGTGCACCTGTGACGTTTCCTGCCAATTCTGTTTATTTGGTTGACTCTTCAACCTTGAAGTCTCAGAGCAGGTGATAACTCCTCCTAGGCTTTTCCCCCTAATTTAAACACTAGATTTTTCTAAGAGCCCTTCCTCTCTTGTCCCTTACTCACCTTTATCCTATCACTTTCTTCATTACAGTGACTTTCTCCATATGAGTGTCTTCCCCCATAGACTATAAGAACCTTGAGGACACGGAATCTGTATTGTTCATTATTTAGCCTCATCACCCAGCAAAATGCCTGGCACACAGCAGGCACTTAATTAATGTTGTTGAATAAAGTGAGTCCTCCTGAATCTTAAAATATTGAAACAGCAATGCATATGCAAAAATATGTATGATAAGATGTTTCTGAGCAAATACACTTCAGAAATAACCAGTATGGCAGATATCATAACCATCACAACAAACGTATTACACACTCATATGCAAAGAAGGCACTGTTAGTCTTCTAGGAAAGGTAGAAGAAAAAGACTAAAAACTGAAGGGACTTTGTTCAAACTACTATGTACTGAATGCCTGAGCAAATGTCCTCTCATTTCTGTTGGACTATACATCTTATGTTCCTTCTGTTATACCAAGCTGCCTCTCATAAAACAGTACATGGGTTTTACCAAAGGTCCTCATGCAAAATAGAGGATGAATTAGTTACGACAAAGGAGGCAAGGATATACAGTGGAGAAAAGACAGTCTCTTCAATAAGTGGTGCTGGGAAAACTGGACAGCTACATGTAAAAGAATGATTTTAGAACACTCCCTAACACCATACACAAAAATAAACTCAAAATGGATTAGAGACCTAAATGTAAGACTGGGCACTATAAAACTCTTAGAGGAAAACATAGGAAGAACACTCTTTGACATAAATCACAGCAAGATCTTGTTTGATCCACCTCCTAGAGTAATGGAAATAAAAACAAAAATAAACAAATGGGACCTAATGAAATTTAAAAGCTTTTGCAAAGCAAAGGAAACTACAAACAAGACGAAAAGACAACCCTCAGAATGGGAGAAAATACGGACGAAGGATTAATCTCCAAAGTATATAAACAGCTCATGCAGCTCGATATTAAAAAAGAAACAACCCAATCCAAAAATGGGCAGAAGACCTAAATAGACATTTCTCCAAAGAAGACATACAGATGGCCAAGAAGCACATGAAAAGCTGCTCAACATCACTAATTATTAGAGAAATGCAAATCAAAACTACAATGAGGTATCACCTCACACCAGTTAGAATGGGC
This sequence comes from Eubalaena glacialis, assembly GCF_028564815.1. Taxonomy (NCBI): domain Eukaryota; kingdom Metazoa; phylum Chordata; class Mammalia; order Artiodactyla; family Balaenidae; genus Eubalaena; species Eubalaena glacialis. The sequence goes on along the minus strand of NC_083731.1, from coordinate 66,067,887 downwards.
ATCATCAGAAAATCTGCAAACAACAAATGCTGGAGAGGATGTGGAGAAAAGGGGACCCTCTTGCACTGTTGGTGGGAATGTAAATTGATACAGCCCCTATGGAGAACAGTATGGAGATTCCTTAAAAAACTAAAAATAGAACTACCATACGACCCAGCAATCCCACTACTGGGCATATACCCTGAGAAAACCATAATTCAAAAAGACACATGCACCCCAATGTTCACTGCAGCACTATTTACAATAGCCAGGTCATGGAAGCAACCTAAATGCCCATTGACAGACGAATGGATAAAGAAGATGGAATATTACTCAGCCATAAAAGGGAATGAAATTGGGTCATTTGTAGAGACATGGATGGATCTAGAGACTGTCATACAGAGTGAAGTAAGTCAGAAAGAGAAAAACAAATATCATATATTAACGCATATATGTGGAACCTAGAAAAATGGTACAGATGAACCGGTTTGCAGGGCAGAAATAGAGACACAGATGTAGAGAACAAACGTATGGACACCAAGGGGGGAAAGTGGCGGGGTGGTGGTGTGATGAATTGGGAGATTGGGATTGACATATATGCACTGATATGTATAAAATAGATAACTAATAAGAACCTGCTGTATAAAAAGATAAATAAAATTAAATTTAAAAATTCAAAAAAAAATAGAGGATGAAAGCAAGTGATTGCTTAATATACATATATCCATGCTTTATTACAGAGTGAAAACTTCAAAAAATCTATCTTAAAACTAAATGGTTGAAAACAGGAACACCGGGGCCATATGCCCAGTGATGAAATCCAGGCTCTGACTCTTACTGGCGGGTAGCCTATGATTCTATGCCTTGGTCAACTCATTTGAAAAATACAGAAAGTGAAATTTACCTTATGGGGTTGTTATGAATACAATATGAGTCAACATATCCAAAGTCCTTAGAAGAGAGCTTAATACATGCAGGGTACTGTTTTTCTTTTTTTTTTTTTTAATTTTTTAATTGGAGTATAGTTGCTTTACAATGTTGTGTTAGTTTCTGCTGTACAATGACGTGAATCAGCTATATGTATACATTCTTCTTCTTCTCCTCCTCCTCTTTCCCCTCCCCCCTCTTCCCCCTCCCCCTCCTCCTCCTTCTTCTTCTTCTTTTTCCTCCTCCTCTTCTTCTTCTTTTTGTTATTATTACTATGACTACTACACAGCATCATTTATCAGCCAGTGAGATTTTCTGTCATCATCAGTCAGGACTGGAAGTGAGATGAAGGGCACTGAGAAAAAGAGCTGTCCCAAATACTATGCACTTTATTTAGTGGCAGTAATTAGCAATCTTAGAAGAATAGTTGTTTCAGGTTCTTATCTTTAAACATAAATCCAGTGTGCATGAAAAGAAACAGAAGAATTGAAGCAATAAGATCTCCCCTATAGTAAAGGATAGCCAACCCCAGTTAGAAATGATTGGTGAGAGCAGTGGAAGATTTGGAAGAATTACTCACAAGTAAGGAACGCACAGCAGAGTGACTGCAGAGTTCAACAGCCAGTGAGCCTTGGTGGTGCGGTGACCAGCCTCAGTGCTCCAGGGCTGAGTACAAGACCTTCAGAAAAAGTTGGGTGTGTCAATACGCCCTGTTAACTCAAGCAGAGACATTCTATGGAAATATTTCCATCATGCTTGATTTTTTTCATTCTCATGATGTGGGTGTTGTAAAAGGTAAACTTAATTTTTTTATCTGGAAAATTCACTCATTTTTCAATGGTGAAATGTATTTGAGAAAGAAGATCATTAGAAATGTGTAAGATCACTATTAGTAGTAAGTCATCTGCTTGGCTGTGTTAATACATCCAAACCTAATTTTTAAATTATTATTAGCATACCACAAGACACAGGGCAGACAACTGCATAACCTCATTTTATTTTTGACATTTGCATATTTGACATTTATTCATCCTATACACGTTTGTAATGAAATTGTGTGACTCATCTGTAAAGGGATTAATAACAATATGGACTTCCATAAGGTTTTCAAAGAAAAAATTAGCACTCTAAGAGCCTTGTACTGAATTACACCAACCATTTTGGACTAGGGGGAATTCACTGGCAAAATCCACTGCCTTAAAAAGTGAATGTCTATTTCTCAGAATTTTCGAGCACAAAATAAACAGAGAATTGGTAGAGATATTATAGAGTGGATTAATCATCAGATGGGTAGTTAATCTAGGTAATCTTTAAGGTTATTTCCAATCCTGAGATATAAATTCAAAATCTTAACTGGCCCTTCCAGATGTCATAGGCTGCAGTTTGTAAAACGTTTTGAAATGAAAAATATTCCATATGAACCCATGTTTCATTGTTCATTATCTACATCAGTGGTGCCCAATAGAGCCTTCTGCCACAATGAGAATGTTCTAGGTTTGTGCTGTCCAATACCGTAGCCATTAGGCATGTGTAGCTATGGAGCATTTGAAACGCAGCTAGTGCAACTGAGGAAATGAGTTTCTTCAGCTCCTCACCAGCCACTGAGACTGGTGGCTACCATATTGGAAAGCACAGATCTATATTCACTTTTCTTTATCTCTGATTTACAAATGCTTATTAGTATTTAGCATTTAAAACATCATTTCACAGAAACTCAGGATCACTATGACCCAATGATTCTAGAGCCAGCCCAAGTGAGTAGAATTCTTGATGGGACTGAGAAGAAAATTCAACTTTACTCTAATTCCACATCCTAGCACAGTGCCTGGCACAGAGTATCTGTCAAAAATATTATGCAAATTTTCTTTGAATTCCTTGAATCTCTTAATTCAAACGTTAAATTCACCCCATCCCATAGGCTTCAAAAAGAAAGCACCAGTTTCTTATTTCATCTTTACTGTGCCAAAAGTCCAAAGATAATAAAAGTTCAAGAACTTCATGAACCAGCTCAGCACATGAACTCAGAGATTAGTCAACAGCTTAAACAAACAAGGCTGGCCAGCTGGTCCTTGCTCTCTTTTACCACAGTCTGGGACAGGGACGAAAGGCATTTAGGAAAGGATTTGTATTTCTTTCACCTCATCACCCAACCCCCTTGCTCACAACCCATCACTTTAACTTGCAAAGCATTTGGCTGATGATAAACAAGATGGCAGCTGGTCCTGGAGACCATGCCAGGTATCCCACAACTGTGCTCAGGAACATCTCTCTCCATGGGACCCAGGCGAACTCACGTCATGCAGGGCCCCAGCCCAGTGAGATGCAGTGTGCCTTCCTGCACCTCCCCACCACAGACCTGCAGCCACAGGTCGGATGGTTATCGCTCGCTACATGGGCTCTCAATTTCTTGCTGTTTAATGTCCAAGCGGGCAGTTCTGCAACACCAAGAAGAGTTTAGACAAATAAACAGGATCAGGACACACTATAATTAATGGGCTCCACCACACAGCCAAACTGCCCAGCTTCAGAGTTTCAGACTATTTTGGATTCACCATACAACTTTGCTTTTTCTGCAACTACTCCATTTAGAAGGAGAGCAGGTCCAATCTAGGCCAGGATTGAGTGGGAAGTTCACGCAGTAGCTGCTGTAAGACTGAAGTCTTGCATTCAGTGTGTTTCCTCGTTGGTTTTCTCCACCCCTCTGCCACTGGTATAAAGAGTGGAGGACCCCAGACCTATAGACACTAAAGATTGAGAAATACTCCTATGCCAGAGTCTACCATAGCCAGAAACGAGCAGGCTTTGTTATGGTTGAATTGTATACCCCACAAAATTCATATTTTTTTGAAGTCCTAACCCCCAGTACCTCAAAATATGATCATATTTGGAGATAAGGTCTTTAAAGAGATAATTAAGTTAAAATGAAATCGTTAGGGTGGGCCCTAATCTGATATGACTGGGGTCCTTATAAGAAGAGGAAGTTTGGATACAAATACATACAAAGGGAAAATGGTGTGAAGACACAGGGAGAAGATGGCCATCTATAAGCCAAGGAGAGAGGCCTGGAACAGATCCTTCCCTCACAGCCCTCAGAAGGAACCAACCCTACTGACACCTTGCTCTCAGACTTCTAGCCTCTGCAACTGTGAGACAATGGATTTCTGTTGTTTAAGCCACCTAGTCTATGGTACCTTGTTATGGCAGCCCCAGAAAACGAATACGGACCTCTTCCAGCTCTATCTTTATATAGGGCCATAAACTTCCTAGTAGGGATATGATCTCTTTACCTCCTATCTTCCTTTACTATCTTGAACACACAGCCAGAAGAAACACCAAGGCACTCTTCTCCCCATATGGGAGCTATTTTTCCTCCCCTGGATACCTTTATCCAAAATGTAGCAAATAAGTTATGACAATTGGGGATGAGAAAACATTCAGCTTAGGGTGCTCTGGCTTTGTTATCTAAAGCTGTCATCTAATCCATCACCTAATCCAGCACCTAATACTGCACAATGGATAGGAGGCCTTGGGAGAGGTAGAAGAACTCCAGCCCTCAAGGGTTCCACCATCTATAATAGGGGCTTATACTGAAAGGGGACTTGAATGTGGAAAAGTGGTGAACAATAAGGAACTTATTAATAGCACTGGGCCCTTGGAACAAATATTCGGGCCATCTCACTGGTAAAGCACTTGCCAGAAAACCATGGTTAAGAGAAAAAACATGGTCATTTCATGCTGCAGCACTAAACTCTCCTTGCTTTGCCTCCATAATTTAACAGATATTTAGAACGCAAGAGGTATCAGTGGTCTAGATTGCCCACCCCTCAGATTCACTGCCCCTTCCGGAAGAAAAGTGGGCATCCTTTTTCCATAACTCTCAGGGAGAAAGTAGCCACAGATTTTCCTTGAGGATCTCATTTCAAGTATTTAAAAACATTTTCCATCAATATGTTCTCCTTTGTAGTTAACCCAATCCAATACACTGTCACTTTAATATTTTTATTATAAAATTTTAATTGAAAAAGCAATATGCACCTATATGAAAAAATACATTAAAATATTGAGAAGAAAGTAATCACTCATCATCTCTCACTGGTGAAATTCATGTAAATAATTTAGCGTGTGACTATCCTATATATTCATATAAATATGTTTATATTATTTAAATTGCATTGTACATGCACATAGGTGTCCTGATTTTTTTCTTGATATTGTTATAAGTATTCCTCTTCATGGGTAAATACCCTTTATAAATATCACCCTCATAAGTAAAGATTTGACCCTTTTTTTTTGGTTGTCATGTTTAACATCTACAGTTATCTGGTGACACTAAAAACAAATCGTTAAGCTTTTGATTTTAAATTATTTGTACATCAGATAGACTCATCCTATCTCTAAAATCCACCCAGTCACTAAAGTCCTGGGGTTAGGGTCAAAGTAGGAAGAAATAGGGTTCCGGAGATGGAGCACATTTAAATACATCACTTTTTTTTCAACTTACGAATTGAGTAGTTTGTTCTTTGGGGACAGAAAATATCCATGGTATCAAAACAGCCATAACTAAGTGTCCTGTTTTCCACTTTAATGACTACACCCCATAATTTACTTAGCCATTGCCCATCGCTGGACTTTAAAATTGTTTCCACCTTTTGGCTGTCATAAATGATGATGTGATGAACTTCTGGGTATGGATCTTTTGCTGATTTCCACATCATATCTTTAGGCTATATTCCTAGAAGAATTATTGGACAAAAAGGTAAAATTTTAAGGCCTTTTAAGCTATAAATTATAGTCTTGCAGCCAACATCATCTTTAAAGAGTATAATCTTTCATAATCTTAAAATGTGCCATTCAGCTTCCCCCTCACTGGATCCAATGACTTCAGTTTCTTTAGACATTAAGCTCCTCTCAAAAGAGTGATAAGATTCTAGACTCCCAAGGAATATGTAATCTCTTTTAGATGGAGAAGCTTGCAAACTTCAAGACTCTTCAACTATGGTGGAGGAGCCTTTGGAGTCCATTCTCCCAGGAAATCACAGGCTGCTCTCAAATGTATTCTCTCCCCAGTCCTTGGAAGGTTGCCATCCCTATTTCAACAATAAAAAAGAGAAAACAGACACAGTGAACCAAAAAGCTAGCATGACTGTACATAAACCTACATACAAAGACAGTGGGACTGAATATTTTAAATCCAGACCATATCGATTGCTATGTATTTATGTCTATTAATAGACATTTATTTATTATCCAACAAATATGCACTAAGAGTCTGATGTGTGCCAGGCACATATGTGGTAGATGTTGGGCTTACAGATGGCAAACGGCATAGACACAGCCTCCACCTACATGGATTTAGTTTACGTGGGTGAGTGAGTATGTGTAAGTCAGATGGGGAAGCCTTCCTGCCCAGCTGGGAAAGCCTGTGGCCAACACAGTGCAGTCTGACCTTTCAATTGCCAGCCCGACCAGCCCCACTCCCAAGCCTTCCCACACACTCAGAAGAGAAGTCTTTGTGAGTTTGTCTTCTCTATGTCAACATGCTGTCGAGGAGAGGTGATACAGAGAGCAAAGAGGCAACACCCCGGATTTAATTTCCAATCTGGACAGAGGAGAAGAGGTGGCCCTCCCAGACCCCTTGCAGGCCCTGCATTCAATGCTTCCATGAAGGTAGATGGTAAACAGGAAAACTCACCACCACCCTGGCTATGATCTATTATCTGCAGAGCCAGACTGGCAGGTTTCCTATGCAAATAAAGCATCTTCGCTGTGTGTCTAGGGTGAGTTTTATTTGTAGAGCAACTGACCAAATCCTGGGGCTCTGCTGAGAGCCCAGAGCTTCGTGGACCCCAGGTCGGCTCATAGTGCTAGTCTGTCAAGGGTGTTTTCTGTCTCTTGCTTTGCTTGTCTGTTTGTCTTCTCTCCAAATCTTTAGCAATGCAATAATAAACACCAGAAACCTGACTCCACTCAAAACATTCACAAATGCTCTGCAACCATGCTTAATGGCATTGAAGCGAAGGAAGTGGGGCTGGGGGAAACAGGGTGTTGGTGGGTGTTCCCAGTTCCTATGGTCACAGTTGTAGCCACAGCCTTGAAACACACGGTGTCGGGTTCTCAGCTAGCCCCCTCGGCGGGAAGAGCTGGGAGTTTCTGACCTCCTTTGGGGTTAAGGATGCTGGTCTCAGTCTGCGTAAGCGAGTGGTCACAGTCCTTAATTGCAAAGGGGAAGCGGTCAGAAAACACACTCTGTCCTGGCGAGATTGATAACTTGTAAGATATCTTGGAAGGATGCCAGGAATGAGGTTGTATGTGAAACTAAATATACATGCATCACTTGCATGTTTGCTTATAATTTCCAACATATTCTGAAAAGACAAAATAAAAAGCAGGGGGAAAGAAGTTTGAGATGGCATCCATCACAGAAACCAATAATATCCTCTGCTATTTCCTTTCCTTGGTGAAGGGAACGTTTTGAAATCATAACAGTTAACATTAAATCCAACACTGACTGTGTTCTGGTTACTGGTCAATGCACTTTCTCTTTATTGACTCAATTAGTTTGTCATAACACTCCTTTAAAACAGTCCTCTGCCCCCATTTTACAGATAATGAAACTGAGGGCCAGAAAGTTAAGGACTATCAAATATCCCAAAGGTCTAGTTAGTGGTACAGCCAGGATTTGTTTGGGGGCAGATGGTTCCAGGTTCCATGCAATTAACAGTTACACCCAGCTGCCATTGAGAACTGAATAATTGCCGTCAAGTTGAAAAACAACATATCCCAGGGAAAAGGAACTGGAGTTTTTGATCATGCTGCTAATGAAGTTGTTGCCATTGTAATTGGAGTGGTTTTAAACTGGACAGTCACCCTCAATGAGGCCTGTGAGCTGGGAAGCAGATTTATTTTGTGCTCCCTTTACATTTCTTAAGAAGAAAGCAAACTAGAGAAATAAAATAGACGTTGACCATATGCAGCTTCCAATCTGACACCGAATGTCATTTCTGTTTGGGGCCACCATGTTATCTGAGCTGTCATTTTGTCACCTGACCTAAATCGAAAGAATTGTTGGGAATTATCGACTCCTGGAGTTCAAAGTGGTTAAGTCTAGGAACAAAATAAATTTTCTAAGTTGGTAGACAATGAACTTGAGACCACAAAGCATACTTGGTGATCATAGGCCCATACTTAGTCTTCCAGGAAAAACATGAGAAAGAGTTTCTCTGCCCTTATGAGCTGGCTCTGTTTAAAATGAAAGCCAAGGGCAAGGCTCCAGGGCTTTGCTTTTTGTTCCTGAAGGTTGGTGAAGTTTCCAGAGCTTGTTTAGACATCTTCATTGAGATGATCCAGAAGACTACATTAAATCCAGCAAAAACTTCTTGAGTACCTACTGTATAAAGAAGACCATTCTAGATATTGTGGAGGACACACAAAAACTGAAAAGGCAGGGGCTCTGTCTCCTAAGAGTTCATGGGGATAACAGAGTCATAATGATCCCCATTTGAAGGCAGACTGGGAAATAGGCCTGGGACTTTGAATTAGAGGGGAAATAATTCTATCTGAGGGGATGAAAGAAATGTCTTTGGGGAATGTGAGGTACGAACTGGACTCTGCAAGTGACTAGGATGTCAAAAGGTGAATAAAGGAAAAGAAGGGAATTTCAGCTCAAGGAAATACCTGGAGTAAGAGCCCAGTGTGAGAGATTGCACGGGGAGTCCTGGACGAAGCGGGTGGGCCGGCATGACTGTGGGCCCTGATGTGTCTGTGTGTGCACACCCCTGCTTGTGCCCGCGTGTGGGTACAAAAGGGGTGGGTGCTCTAATGAGATCTGGAAACACAGGCCAGGGCAATGCCCTAGGAGCTGGAGGATTAGCGACTTTATTCTGCACAGCGTGGCAGTAGGTGGTCATCCAAGTTTCCGAGCAGTTCAATGACACGATCAGGACTTTAAGAAGATTTGAAATGTCCTCAGGAAGTACACCTGAGCTGCAGATCATGGTGACCCTAATCATCAGACCCAGAGGATGACGTGGAAACAGTGTCCCTGAAGTCTGTTTCTGGCTCCAGTGTTGGCCTACACACTGTAGGACAGATGGAAGGGGTCGATTTGGCCCTCACTTTTCCCTGGGGAATAATAACGTAACCAATATTTCACCAGTAGTATGGCATGGCAGATAAACAATTGCTGTGTGATTATTAAAATTTTTATAGGAACCACCAGCCTTACACTGATGGACTCATCCTTTTTGGTGGAGCATGAAGCCTAGGGAAGAGAGTCCATTCTGACTCAGCAGCGGCTGTAGTGAGTGGTGGTAAGGGGATCCCAGGCTCCAGACTCAGATACAGAGGTTCAAGTGTGAGCTACAGACCCTATTCTCTGGGTGATCGTTGGCAAATTGCATAACCTCCATTAGCTTGGTTTGATTAGTTTGCTAGGGCTGCCATAACAAAGTACCGCAAACTTGGCTTAAACAATAGACATTTATTGTTTTACAGTTGGGGAGGCTAGAAGTCCAGGATCTAGGTGTCTGCAGGGTTCGTCCCTTCTGAAGGTTGTGAGGGAAGGATCTGTCCCAGGCCTCTCTCCTTGGGTTGTAGATGGATCTCTTCATGTTCACACAGGGCTCTCCCTTTATGACTGTCTCTCGGCCCAAATTATCCTTTCTCATGAGGACACCAGTTTATTGGACTAGGTGCCACCCTAGTGGTCTCATTTTAACTTGATTACCTCTTTAAAGACTCTATCTCTAAATATGGTCACACTGAGGGTTAGGACTTCAACATATGAATTCTGAGGGGATGCAACTCAATATGTATCATTGTTTCCTTCTTTGTGAGATGTCCCTGGTAGTATTACCTACCTCTTATATGTGTTATGAGAAATAAGTCACTAGAGCTTATTAATTTCCTTTTAGCAGTGCTTGACACATAGTGAGTACTTAGAAAATAATAGCTAGTGTTACACAAATTAACAAAGGAATATAGAATGTTCTCTAACCCTGACCATCTGTCTTGATCACTCATGCCTTGCTTTCAAAGGAAGGTTGGACTGATTGATGTGTAAGCAAACCATCAAAATTCCATGACAGTTCATTATGAAGTGGGTCACAGTGGTTCCTAAGTCACCTTTCATAGCTTTGAATGTATATATTCTTTACTGAGCAAAGTTTCCTATTATAAAATGAAAAAAGGAAGCAGGCCTTACGTTTAGATTTTTCTCTCTGAAAGTATAAACCTCACTGTACTTTCAAATGCAGACTGACAACAGTCTGATTGATGAGCTTTTACAACCAAGGCCAGTTGGAGTTCCAGTGTTGTGGCCCACGCTGCCTTAGCATCCCCCCTGCTGGATGGGAGAGCCAGGACAGCCCTGGGAAACAGACTGTGTTTAACTGCCAATGCCGAGTCAGCAGCAAGCGTGCAAGGATGGTTATTTGTGGGAGGCACGAAAGAGTGGCTATTATTTTAAAAGAAATTCTCATAGAAAGAATGTTGGATTTAAAATAAATAAATAGGCTGATGGAAGCTGAATAAAACTGTAATGTAAGTCAAATGCCAAGCATTAGACCGCGTCCATCTGCTACTCATGAAAACAGCTCTCACAGGTTCTGTGCTTTCAGTGCTTTCAGGATTCACATGATAATAATTGTAGTAAAACAAACAAACAAACAAACAAAAACGCTTCTAAAATAATAACACATAATTGATAATGCCTACTTTATAATTTTGAAATGTAGCTTGGGTTGGGCATGGCACACCACTAGCTCTAATGATATAAGTTGAACATACATGTTTCGTTGATTTTTTTTCCACTCTTTAACATCTCCAAAGTTGATACGTATCTTAAAATTGATGTTTTGAGAAATCATGTGTCATAGTTCAATTGACAGCATTTTTTTGTTCTTTCTTAGTGGTACATAAATACTGCTAGGCTAAAAATCAACGGTGACAGATTCAAAGAAATATGGTAGCGATTGAAAACTGATTTGAGTTTCCTTTAGGAATAGAAACATGACTTGCTTCATCCTCCTTGTCTCTCCAGTATTTCTTCTTCTAGACCTACATTGTAGTATAAATAAGAACATTCTCACGGTGCAAATGTAAAAACATGGACACAGAGATATTAGTGATCTAAACAATCGATAACACACCACAAATTCGCAGTGAGTGATTCAGACTCAAAAATAGTGGAATAGCTCTGTTAGATCATGCAATAAAAAATATGAGATCTTAAAAGAGTAGCCATGGAATTGCTCGTGTGTATATTGTGTGAGTGGGAGTTTGTATCTTTAGTGCCATGACGTAGCCTGGGAATTGGAAAAGAGAAGGAAGGTGAAGCAATATAAGCAGGACGTGGCGGGTATAAAAAGCTTGAGCAAGAGAGATCATTGGTGAGACTGAGTAGAGTGTAAGTAGAGTCAGCTCTCAACCTTTTTATTGTGCAAATATCCTGTCCCCAACTAGATACTTAGCTTTGTATCCACATTTCAGCTCCCAATGGAACCATGCATTGACAATTCCTTATATCCTGGGCATCCAGTTAGCACTCAACAACACCTCATTTTTTTCTCCCCCATTAAAGTAGAGTTGATTTACAATGTTGTGTTAGTTTCAGGTGTACAGCAACGTGATTCAGTTATACATATACACATATATATATTCTTTTTCAGATTCTTTTCCATTTTAGGTTAGTATAAGATATTGAATATAGTTCCCTGTGCTGTACAGTAGGTCCTTGCTGTTTATCTACTTTATATATAGTAGAGTGTATCTATTAATTGCAGACTCCTTATTTGTCCTTCCGCCCCTTCCACTTTGGTAACCATACGTTTGTTTTCTATGTCTGTGGGTCTATTTCTGTTTTGTAAATAAGTTCATCTGTATCATTAGACTCTACGAATAAGTGATATGCTATGATATTTGTCTTTGTCTAATACCACTTTTCTTAACAAAAACTTTATAACATATTCCTGTTATGATGTCTACCATATGCTAGGGGAAAAAGAGAAAAAAAGGTGGATAAACGTTTATCCCCAAGCTTCAGGAAAATTCTTCCAGCAGAATGAGGGCCTCCAGTGTCATGGAAGTTCAAAAGAAAATTTTAGCTTGTTCACACAAATTGAGAACTGATCACTCCTGTAAATACAGCAGTCTCCTTTAGGCAAGTAGTGCTTGACTCTTCTTAAATCTCTCTAAGTAACCCTATGGTACATCAGACTAGACTAAAGTTTTCAGTAGCACAGTTTTTGGCCCTGTCTCACAGCACGAGCAATGTTAGACAGAGACAAACCCATTTAAGATCGAAAAGGAAACAAGCGTATTTTAAAACAGAAAAAGGATTAAATAGATTCACCACATTACCCAAGGGAATCTACACTTTGTGTTTTTCCTTCTCCGGCTATGAAAAATGGCAATAATGGCCATCATTTAAGAAGGCATCTTAAAGACATTCTCAGGACAATATAACTGTAGAAGAAATATTTTTAAAGAAAATAACATAAACTTATTTATTGCAATTTTGCCTTCCCTACTTCCCTTATACACTGGAAGCTTCCCACCCATCTCCATGCTGTGTTACTTGCTTCACACACAGAAGATCAACAGGTATTTACTGGGAACATTAACTGCCAGGCACGCTGCTAGGCTCTAGGGATGTGATGTTGAAGAAACCAGGCACAGTCTCTGCAATCATGGAGCTTAACCAATTACCAGGACAGCAGCCCAATTCCCCCATCCAGCTCTTCTGTGAATTTTCTCAGTGGGCATTTCTCCTTGAGCTTGTAAAGCAAACGAGAATGTGGCCCCAGGTGTTTACCGTAGAAATCCTAGTAAGATGGAATTTCCAACTGAGAAGAACATCTCTCCCATCTCTGCCTGGGGCCTTGAGTTTTCTCTTAGGATCCTGCAAGTGTCATTGCAATGCAATAATGGATGTGAAAAGTGCCTCATCCCTGTAGAGATCTGTAACAATCCCCACTGTTTTGATTATTAGCTCTAGATCTCCAGCACTGTCTTGTCAAGACTGGAAGAGTTCATGGCTACATTACTCTAAAAAGTAATGCAGCTTTCTTCCGGAGATAGTGAATTTCAACAGCCTAAAGAGACTGAGATAGAAGAAAGACAAAAGGGAAACAAAGAAAGCTTGTTTAAAGCGGAACCACATGGAGGAAATAGGTTTAGGTTAAACATGAGGTGTGAGGTCCTGATTCAGTAGCAAGATATTTAGTGATAAGTCAGTGTCATTCTCACTGACAAGTTGACATCCTGTAAATTCCATGTACTGTCTTGAGAAATGTGATTTGTGATGAGGAAGAAGGACAAGGATAAGCGGTCTATTTTTTTATATGTCATTACAGACTTGGGATAGAACCACAAACCAGAAACAGAGGAGCCAGACAAGTTCATGACCCATCAGCACGACCGCCATCAGCCATTGTCATTGACTATACTTTCTCTTGCCTACTGTCAAAAGCCCTGCTAAAGCAGAGTTTGCCTGACAAATGTGAGTCCTTTTCTGCCTTTGTCTGATTTTTAAAAAATATTGTTATTATCAGCTGCACAGGCTAGAGCAGTGCTATGGCTGAGATGTGGTTGGAAGGCTCAGGACTCCTTTTTCTTTGAACAAAAGACTGAGCTTCTTCCCCCCCTTGGGGGGGTCCCACAAAGAGAGATTGGGGTGACATCTTTCCAGCGACTCAGTATTCCTTCCAAAGACTTCTAAGCCCAGAGAAAGGGCGGAGGGTTAATGGTAGGCTGCTAGAAAGGGAAATTGGTTGAAACATAAATAACTGAAAGAACAGATGCAGTATTCTAGAGAGCCCAGCATGGGTGCAACAGACCAGGCTCAGCAAACTTATATGGACTTGTGTCCACAAAAAGTGAAGGGAGAGGGAAAGAAGGAAAGAAGATGAAGAAAGGGAGGGAGGAAGGAAGTCAGTTAGTACTAGCCTCCTACATCTCACAGCTCAGAGGAGGAGATAGAATTCATTGGGTAACAGCCCTCTAGTGTAAAATCACAACTGTGATAAGTGCTGCAGAGGAGCTCTCCATACCAATACGAGTGCATTTGACAGGACCAGCCTGATTCCTTCTGAGCATTCATAGAGGCTTCCCCAAGGAAGTGACGCTTGAGCTGATAGAGAAACACTGCGCTTTAACCAGGAGGATATGTTGGGGGAGAGAGTCTCAGGCAGAAGAACAGGATGTGCAAAGGCCCTGTGATTAGATGAATCACAGCCCACCTAAAACATGAAAGAAGAGCAGGGTTGTTGGAACCCAGAGAACAAGTCTGCAGAGCACCTTGATCACACAGAGCTGGGTCAAGTAGCAAAGGTTTTGGTCTTCATCCTAAGGAAACTAAGGAAAGGGGAAAGCCCAAAGGCTTTTAAGCACAGGACAGATTTTGTTTTAAATATCACTGTGGCTTCGTTGTGGAGTCTGATTTTTGGAGGGTAAAAGGGGATAGAGGAGACCACTTAGGATAGGATAGCTGTCCAGGCTGGACAAGACTGTAACTTAAACTAAGGTAGTGGAGATGGATAGGAGAGAGCAGACCGTACAGTAGGTACAGGAGGGGCAAGAAGAGAGAAAGAGACAGAGAGAGAATGAAGAGAAAGAATATACCCTGGCGGCTCAGAGGGAAGTTTCAAACTGGTTCAGTGGAGACCAGTGGTGCTCAGCTGGCAGCCAGTGGTGCCCCCCAACAAACGCTGAGCAATATCTAGCAATATTTTGGGTTATTTCACCTGGAATGGTGGTGCTACTGGCATCTAGTGGGTAGAGTTCAGGGATATTGCTAAACATCCTGCAACGCATAGAACAGCGGTACAGCAAAAATTTATCCGACCCAAAATAACTATAATACCAAAGTTTAGAAACCCTAGTCTAGATCCACCTTGTTCCCATCTCAGTCCCACTGAAGGTAGACACATGCCGGACCTCACATCACCGTAGGGATAACTGAGTCATGGAAAGAGCATTGTCCATAGGAAAGCAGCAAGAAAGACAAGTTGGTGGCCATTCAGCATCCATCAAACTCCCAGCTCAGGCCAAGGAAGCTCCTTGCTGCAGGTGAGGGCATCCTGCACCATTCTCCCTTCCCTCCTCCCCTTCCTGACACCATCCATCTGTCCTAAAGTCTATGAGAGCTGGGAAGACTTGTCCTGCCCCTGGCTTCCAAATGCTCATCTCTCCTTAGCTTCTCTCCACTGTGTGTAGACTAGTTTCTGCTGCCCCAATGGGTGGCCCATGAATGACTGTATCTTCAGCCTTGGGGAACATTCAGGAGATAAGCTAAGGGATTTGTGAAGTGCAGAGGTAGGGGAGAAACTTACAATTCAATACTTTGCATAATTTCCCAATATATTACTTCTAATCAAACAACAGTTCACCATTCATATTATTTCTAATCAAACAGCAGTTCATCTTTCTTCACTGGTCCCATGGCACTTGGCAATGTATTACACTACCCCTTAGAATCAGGCTGAAGACCAGATCCCCAGTCCTTTTACACTTTTCCCTTTTGCTCCTACTTCACCTCTCCATTAACCAACACTCATCTTCTCCCGATGGCTCCCAGAAGAGTTAACTCTCAGCCAACTCTAGGGTTAGTTAAGCCTTCTAAAAAAAGAGTTAACTTCTCCAAAACGTTAACTCTTAACCAACTCTAGAATTAGGGTTAGTTGAGTCATGGTCCCAAGGCAATACACCTTCATTAATATTTCTCTACCTATTGTTCCTCTTTTGCAGACTTTCTCCCTCATTCTCATAGAGAGGGTTGCCTGGCTCACCTGTTTTGAGAAACAGAATCACCACCTCTGCTTCTTAGAGAATGTGATATACATGATTTCACAAGCAGATCAAAAATTGGAGGAGAGAGCAGGTGAGCAGGCAAGAATGGATAAGGCTAAGTGATTGTCAAAACAACAATAAAAAAGAAATATGGTAACTATGTTCTATCAGTGAATACAAATTTTCTACATTTTCATGCAGAGGAAACATTATCCCCAAAACAATGGTCTGCATTGTAGAAACCAAAACCATTTGATATTTTATCGCATTGCAGAGAGGAGTTCATTTCTTTTCCAAAGTCCACC
This sequence comes from Eubalaena glacialis, assembly GCF_028564815.1. Taxonomy (NCBI): domain Eukaryota; kingdom Metazoa; phylum Chordata; class Mammalia; order Artiodactyla; family Balaenidae; genus Eubalaena; species Eubalaena glacialis. The sequence goes on along the minus strand of NC_083731.1, from coordinate 66,051,889 downwards.
TTGCCCTTACATTATCATTGCTCTACCATTTCTGAAACTGTGTGATATTACCTTTGTAAGAACAATGATGTCTCTGGAAGATTTACTGCTGAGTCTTCCACATGAAAAGCTAAAAAAGAAAAAGACTTGGATTTTGGACTGATTGATTTTTCTGCCCTATTGTAATGGGTAGAAGATTGACTTTCCTCTAAGAAATTTCAGAGAAACATTTGACTTGCTTCCTTTCAAACTCTTAAGGAGACAATGATTCATGTTTACCTTGCTGTTGTGATTATGATGAATAGGTGAATTACACCAACATTCACAACAGATGCACAGAGCAATAGGAAGACTGTTTTTTTTTACAGATGATTTTCAAATATTAACCCAGACTAAAATAAATGCCTGTGGTATTTGTCTATAGCTAAAGTCATTTCTACATATCCCATACATAGCTTCAGGGGAGGAGGAAATAAATCCAAATATGGACTAGCCCAGACCCCTCTCTTGAACAGGCTGCTACCTGTATGAAGTGATTTCAAAGTTGCTGGGAAGTACCTCCCTACCCTCAGCTTGCGCTCCAGCGGTATTTAGCAATGTTCACATTCCTCACTTTTTAAAATTGAGCCCTTGTTAAAATGTAAGTGTTAATGAGGAAGCAAAGACATTTAGCCATTATACATATTAATAACTGTATTAGCTGGGGTTCTTTAGAGAAACAGAACCAATAGGATGTGTGTATATATATACAGAGAGATTTATTTTAAGGAATTGACTCATGTAATTGTGAAGGTCGGCAAGTCTGAAATTTGCAAGGCAGGCCAGCAGTCTGGAAATTCTGGCAGGAGTTGATATTGTAGTCTTGAGTCCAAAGGTAATCTGGAGGCAGAATTCCTTCCTCCTTGAAAAGATCTCAGTCTTTTCTCTTAAGGCCTTTGACTGATTGGATGAGGCCCACCCCCATTACAGAGTAAGCTACTTGTACTCAAAGTCTACTCATTTAAATGTTAATCACATCTAAAAAATACCTTCGCAGCAACATCTAGACTAGTGTTTGATGGAACAACTGGGCACTGTATCTTAGCCAAGTTGACATAAAATTAACCATTACAAGCACCTTGGCTTGAATTAGCCTGCCATATTTATTTGTCAGTTTCATGAGGTGTCACTACTTGGGAAAGGCTAGTTTTGACAAGGCATAAAAGAGATAGGAGAAAAGAACAGGACAGGAATGCCTGACAACAGGAGTATAAGTCAAACGTTGCAGAGGGGAATCCAAAGCCAGGATGAGGACTGTGGGGAAACAGGGTCCTGGGAATTTGGCTGTGGGAAAGGGAAGCCAGGCTTTGGAAAGGAGGTTTCCGTAGAAGTTGGAGGATGAAAAGGAGTGTGGAAGTAATCTTGGACAGAATTAGCTTAGAGCCTTAGAAAGATCATCTGTAGAGGCCCTTGGACCACTCTTGAACTAGTGCTTTGTTGGACCTTAGTCTCTATTTAGGATTAGTTTAAGAAAATAGAAAGAAGAGGAAGACTCATTGATTGGCACTCACCATGTGCCAGACACTATTCTAATTTCTTTATATGTTAATTCATTTAATCTCCCTGGCAATGAAATGAAAATGGTTCTATTGTTGTCCTCATTTTACAAATAAGAAAACTGAGACCTAGAGATGCTAAGCCACTTGCCCAGAGTCACACAAGTGGAAGTCAGCAGAACTGGGATTTGAACCTATGCGACCCATCATCAGAGCTTCTACTCATTCTGTTGTCTCCAAAACTGCTCTTGAAGATGTTGTCCAGTAAGTGGTTTTGTGTTCCTTGTGTTAGGACATATACATATACAATATGTTCCTCTTAGTACCAGGAAATGATTGTATCTCCCAAGGAACTGGTTTACTTAGATGTATCAGAAAATCTAACCCACTTGGTTTTCTCCTTCTGTATAGTTTGTAATTTTCTTTTTCCATTTCGGTAGCCTCAGTTTATGGATGCTTATTTTTCAAATTACCCCAAACCCTACTTGTCAGTAAGAAGGATATAAACCCTAAACAGTTGTAGTATTTTATACATTTTTTTGTTGCCTAAAATAATCCAATAACTATGGACATTGAGAAATTTCATATTTCTGAAGAAGTACCATTATCCCAGAAAGCAAAACTTTCTAAGTGATTTCTCTGACAGGAACAGCTGAGGCTCAAACAAACACCAATATGTCAAGAACTCACATTCCAAGATTAAGTGGGAGTAGATAGTAATAATCCACTGGAAATTTCAGGCTTCGGAAGAACCAGCCCCTGCTCCCCTCTGGCATCCAGAGAAGCCAAACTTCCCACATCCGACCTCTAGGGGTCCACCTAGTGAATACTGAACAGCACACAAGGTTCTTGAAGAAAAGTGATTCAGAAAAGGTAAAACCTTAGACTTCTAAGACCTAGAACAATTCCAGAAGGGGGATAAGGGGAGATAAAATTCTGCAATTGTCTACAGGGTCTCAGTAAAGCAACAAGTGTACTCACTGGGGTTGGTTCCCTGGTTTTGCTTCAGATCATTCTCCTGATTCTGCTGCTTTTCCAGCCCAGATTTCTCTTGTTGACCAAACCTGGTCTATGCTATCCACTCCCTGGCCTTGATTTGTATAGATCCCAGTCTCCATGTGTACAGAGTTCAGCCTCCACGTCCTGTCAAGGACCTCCATCTAACATCTAGCCTTCATTCCACTTCCACTGCTAACTCCTGCTTCCCTGTGGTTGTCAACGTCTTGCCTTATCTCAGTTCCAGCCCACAGTGACTCAGCTCACTGACAGCACAGCTAAAACACTGCCTTTACCCCAGTCCTTCATGGTGGCATGGTAGTGCCCACACTGTGGAACAGGGCAGAAGACCAAGGACACAAACCAGGTATATCACCTGATACTCCATGGTCAGAGCTTTCAGGACCATCATACTGAGGTTGTATAGTTCCAGCCTTGGTTCCTTTCTACAATAGTAAAACACAATAGGACACAGCAATGCTCGGTTTATTTCCTAGCCCAGGCAGAAGTCTTCATGGAGCTATAGACAAGGCATCTTTTTCTTCCATACAGAATGAATCTTCATATGAGCCAGCTAACTGGGCGTGGTTGCCAATGGGTTACATCCTTCATGTGCTCTGAACCAGCAACTGCAGGAGAAAACCAGGTCAGAAACACTAAGGCCAAGGTTATGAGACAATCTGGAAAGTCCAGAGGACTTCATTGAGATGTACCTCACAAACCACACACACATCCTAGGCAATAAAAATCCAGTCATGTGGTGATAAGTGCAATAGCCTGAAGGATACTTGGGACACAGGAGGCTCAGAAGCTTCCAGTGACCACTGGTAACCAATGGTCTCATCGGTTGGTTGACATTCCCTTCCAGGCTTCAATCAACCCCATTTTCCTTCATAGTCCTTGGGATCCAGTGTCCAGGAGTCACACTACTGCTTTGATATCCATGGTCTCAACTCCAAGTTTGAATGCTGAGCCATCCTTCAGGACTGCTGGGCCCACCCACCCCAGAACCGCCCATTTGGAAGCATCTTTCAGACCATCTCTAAGAAGTGTTGTGATTAATAGAAGGTGTTTGGCTTTGGAGGATTTTCTCCACCATCCTCATTATCATGCTATCAACCTAGTCCTAGGTTAACCCATGCCTTCTCCCTCTGTTCTCATCCAGAGAGCATGACCTTTATGTACTTGAGAAAAAAATGTACAGTAATGGCATTTATATGGAGCCTGAGCCACCCTGGCTAAAAGCTGTACATGGATGGATAGAAAATTTGACAATAAGACAGACCGTGGAATCCTGTATCAACAAATGACCCATCTCATTGCAAATGATAGAAGACCTAACACAAACTAGCTTAAACAGAAATGAGATTCACTGAGCCACATAAAAGAAATGTCCAATGGTAGAGCTTGATGGCTTCAGGTTCAGCAGGATTCAGGGCCCAAGAAGTGTCATTAGGATTTAGTTTTTCTTTTTCCCTCAATTTCACAATTTTGTCTTCCTCTATGTTGACCTTAGACACAAGGTACACATGGTATTAAAATATTGGCAGCAAATTCAGCCCTTACATCTTTTGGGGGTTTAAGTCCAACCAGAAATATTGAGTCACTTTCTCAACTACTTAGTCATTTCAATATTCATTGCCTTGGCTCTGATTGGCCTAATTTAGGTCTAGTCCTATCCCCGGACGTGACTGTCATGTAGAGAAAGAGTGTAAATGTGTATATCAGGTAAGATTCTAGTGTGTATCAGTTAAAACTCTAGCTGAAAAAAAGAAAACCAGTTCATACTAACTTAAACAAAATAAGCAATATCTGTCTAGCTTTGAGTATGTGGAGTTCCAGATGCTCCAGTGAGGTCCTTAGGAATCTCTTTCTCTCTAACTCTAAGCTCTGCTTTCATCTATGTTGGCATCATTGTCAGACACACTCTTCTCCAGGAGGGGAAAGAAGGTCACAAGCAGCTCCAGACCCACATCAGATCAGCTTAGTACTCCAGCAAAAAAGAATGTATCTCTTTCCTGATATCTCCAGCCTAAGTCCCAGGGAAGGCTCTCACTGGCCAAGATTGGGTCACATGCCCACATGTCAACCAATTGCCATTGGTCAAGAATAGGAAATACTGTAAGTGGCCTGGCCTAAGGCGTTTTAACATATGATTAAAAGCATGGAGCTCCAAAAGCAAATGGCCTGGATTCAAATCTCACTTCCTCTGTATATCAGTTATATGCTCTTTAAATCATTTTCTTCATTTGTATAATGGAGATAATAGTTCACCCTTATATGAGTATTGCAAAATCAGAAAAGCTAATAGCTGTAAAGTGCTTAGAACAAATCTGGTGCATCCTACATACCAAATAAATTAGATTATTTATTGCTATAACAATGATGAGGACGATGATGATTAGCCGTTCCCTGGATGGGGAGTGTGGTTAGCCACACAAAAACAGCATTGTCTGGGAGTGAGAGAGAGATGATTCCTGAAGGACAGGCTTCTATTATCAGAAGATGGGTAAAGAATATTGATCCAGCCAAAATAACAGGTAGACACCATAGCATATGTGTAAACAACTGACATTCACATGTGATGTGGGGTTTGGGTATGGGTGTGTGTGAGTGATGTGTATTGGAGTATGGAAAGAGGGTTTAGAGAAAATGTGCTCCCTGTAATTCTTTTTTTTCCAGCTAAACGTGCTAGTGTAATCTCCTGACCCCTTTAATGAGGAGATGGAGGGAAGCTCTGAGTTTGTTGTGCTGGGACCTCATTTGGCTTAAATGTATCCATCATAGTCTTTGATGGGTACTCCAGCCCTACTGCTCTGGTGTTGAAGGGATACAGTGATACTCTGGTGGCTTGAGTAGAGCTAACGGTTTACAGTGGAGGTCTGGCTAATGCTGGGAGAAAATCTGAGTAATGATGAAGCAGCTTTTGCCTACATTCAACAAGGAGGTTTTTATTCCCCCCAGAACTCATGAATTCACCCCATAAAATCTACTGAGTACATATTGTGTATCCAGCACCCTCTTAAGGCCCAGAGCTGAAGTACAGGGGAAAAAAAGAATTAGGAATGAGGATAATAAAGTCTAGGGCTAGAGGCACGCTAAGGAGGAACCAGAAGACTGTGTTTGTTTTCAGCAAAAGTGTTATCCTTTTGAAATGATTTCCTATATTTATCTTCTAAGAACAGAGTCCACATTAGATAGACCATAAATCCAACTGAGTTCTGAGAAATAATACATTCTCAGACTTGCCTGAGGTGGGGTTTGCATAGCTGTATGTTTTTCTTGGTTTCATTTGCATGTGAAAAAAAAAGAATAGAAAAAAGCTTAGCAAGCACAGCTGGAAGACTTTAGTTTAAACAGGCTATTAAAATTACTTCTCAGCTCAAAAGGTAGGTTTTGATTTTTCATGAGCATATCTGGCACAAAAAGATAGCCCCATAATTTTCTTCTAAATTTAGATTATTTTGGAGATTTTCAGTCTGTCTTTCATTTAGTCAATCATCTAAAATGCTTCCATGCAATCATGAGTAAAGGAGAAGGAAGCTGAGGGTTTTTTTTTTCTCCTAGCCTTAAAGAAAGTTGAATTGATCGCTTCAGACGTGATTCCTTAGCTAGATCGGCTGCAATAATGAAGGCTTGCAAATAAATGCTAACCACTTTTCTGTCTAATGTTTTTTGTTTATAGTCTTTATCCAGTAAAAGATTTAAATCATTTTCCACTTCCTCATTCACAATTCTTTCCTCTAAGAAAGTTGTTTGTCACAGGATGTAATAAAACATTTTAATCAGCTCGATGAAACAGGAGAATTATACATTGTTGAGTGGAACACTGTGCTTGGAAAGTATTGGCCTGACCTCTCGCTTGTCTAACTTGGTGGGCAATGAACGTCTTCTGAAGTGGAAGAGTGATCACCCATGGGGAAGTGAAAGCCAGTGTTTCATTGGAAGATGCTCTTGCTGATACCTTGCTTGCCAAGCACACAGAATTGGCTAGAAAGCAAAATTAGTTGCGACACACAAGGTTTGGAGAGATTTTTGAAGTGGAACAAATTCCCCCCATTCTAAAATCATAATAATTTGCTGAACGAAAACTGTGGTCTAGGAGATATCTATCTGAAAAAAAGTTGGGTATTAAAAATAACTCCTAATCACTCCCTGTCAAGTCTCATGGAGCCAAATTTAGACCCAATAAATGTTGTACAACATTCTAATGATATCCAGCTGCTCCAATCCAATGAGTGAGACCACAGAAGTCAAAGGAAAGCCTTTGCTCAGCTGGATTCTTGTACCGAAATCAATGACACCATGACCTTTAGGCTGTTTGAATCTTCTAGGGGGAAAAAAGTGACAGGTCATGTATTCTAGACAATAACAGCTACCACTTCTGATGGGCCTATTGGCTAAGTGCCTGCCAAGTTTTAGCCTGTAAGCCTGGATTAGATGTGAACAAAATCATTCAAGTCTCTCAGTTTTCATGTAGTGGATTCGTCGAGTGTACCACCAACAATAATAGGAAATTTTGCATCTGACTACTTTGCTAACAAAATGCAGCTTGACCTCAATTTAAGGACTTTTATTTGTTTTCAATTATTCTTACAAAATAAAGCTCTTTGACTTACATTTCTAGTAATTTCACAAATTAATTTAATGCATTTCTCTCCCTCCAAACGCAATCACTTAAGGGCTGTGAGAACTAGACAAGTTATTAACCACCTACCTTTCAGTACAAGATGCTTCTCTTCTGCACGAAGACAAAAAATCACTTGACTTAGGTTGTTGAAGGTTAAAATGATATAAAACATATAAAGTATCTGGTAATTCTCGGCACATAATAGCTGCTTGATAAACATTATTTCTCTTCCCAATTATTTTTTGGTCCCAATCAGTCATATGCCCACAAATTAGACAGCTTCACACTTGGGTTTTGTTTGCAAGTACCCACTTGTCCCCAAAGGTCAGACTATCCTGCTCCCAAGACCAGATAACAACACATGTTAAGACACCTGCAATATCACTCCTCTAATTACTAGTGTTATCCATTTGTTCAATGAACCCCTGCTGAGCATCTATTCCCTGCAGCCATGTGATGGGGTTACTAAGATGAAGAAGACCCAAGGCCAGCACTCAAAAGGCTCAATACCTTGTGAAGAAGGTGGGCAAGAAAACCAACAATTACACCACAGTGTCAAAAGTTTTATCCAGGGGGTCTGCACACAATGTTTGAGAGAAGAGAATCTGGGCTCCCTTAATGGCAACAGAGGGAAAAAGGAAGTCCAAGAATGCTTCAGCTGAATCTAAACCTAGCAGAAGTGTTAGCCAAGCAAAGGGAGGACAGAAGGGGATACAGGAAAGAGGGTTCAAGGTAAAAGAAGAAATTGCCTCTTTTTTGATAGCACAAAATCCATCACACTTAGTGTCTATAATCTCGTACTTCAGTTCATCATAGATAAAGATGCAACAACTATGTGAGCATCTCTTGTGGCCAAGGTGGATTGCTAAAAAGATGTAACGATGGAATGAATGCCTTCGGGAAGCTTGGAATCTAACTAAAAGGGTGAGATGCACATATGGCAAATAACCACGTGAGTCTGGAAATTGATACTTGCTGCTGGAACTGTCCAAGCTACCCAGGATTGATGAGTACTTCATAGTGATTGATTGAACTTATTTTACAAAATTAGCCATTTCCCAGGACTAAAGGAGTTGAGTACCAAAGTATTAGAGCCTAAGATCTCCAGTCTCGGAGACAAAGTTGGAACAGATGCGAAAGCACTATTCCTGCTCAAAAGGGATGTTTTCAAGTTGAGAGCATGAATGTGAGTGAATTGTATGTCATCTTATATTTTGAAATAATAGACAAGTTGCAAAAATGGTTAAGCACTTAAGCAGTGGGGAAGAAAGCAGCTGACCTAAGTATCTTTGGAAGACAGTGTTTTGACTGGTTCTTGTAAGGCTAAATATAAAAAGAACTGCACACAGCTACTATAGTCTAGCTGGTAAATTTGTTCCTCACAGGAATATGGGTTCACGGTTCTGAAACTATTTGATATGGAGAATAGGGTTGAACTAATAAGTAAGCATATTTTATAATACAACTCAAAAAATATTGCTGTTAACAGCTAAGCCTTTATTGATAAACCAAATGTATTTTCAAATTATAATATTTATATAGAGAATAAAATATAAAGAGTTCACTTATAAGATATAATATGTAAGTGATATTAACCAAACATTGTCTTGAGAAATGTAGTTTGATGAGGATTCAATATGAGTAAAAGATTTGTCTCTTAAGTACAACATTTTTTTTCACCACTAATGAGAGCTAATCCAAACTTTACGTCAAACGAAAGTCCCACATTTCTTGGTTTGCTCCTGGAAGTCCAAGATTCTTTAGATGTGGAGGAATGGACCATGAAGGAGTTCACTGCTGGGTCCAGCACGTGAAGGTGCAGGAACTACATCTGATAGGGGGGCTCCCCTGGATCCCCTGGCCTTGATGACCCTCAGATGGAGGTCAAGGTAGATGAACACAGTGTGACAGTTCAGGAGCCCTAAGTGGAGGGGAGGGAACAGAGCTGCTTTAAATCCTAGGCCCCCTCCTCAGAAGGGACCATCAGGGCTTGGCTCTTGGCCTCTTGGCAGGTTTGGAGAAACTCCTTATGATATGATGAGTCTCGTGATCTCTTTTAGGGACTCAAGCATTTTTAGCATCTCCTCCATCTCCTCTTTTTGTTTTGAGCATTTGGATTTCTCTTTCAGTTCTTTAACCAAGGAAGTTAACTTTTCCATCAACATCAAGTTGGTCCTCCTCACCTTTCTGTAAGTATCTGTAAGGCCGCTTATATTTAAAGACTCTTTTGCTAGCCTGACATTCTCTAAAACTGATTCAGTCTCTGCACACTCCTTTTCAGTCACCCTAAGCTTGTCAGTGGGTTGGCATTTCTCCTTAATCCATGCAGCCAGTGTTTCTGAGAGCTGCCTTTCATGTCGTAGATAAAGTCGGCTTCTAACAGACTGAACAAGTCTGAATATAAATAGGCGACCCACCAGTAAGGCCATAACAAGAGGACACATCCCTGTCTTCCACTGGATGCTATGGAAAGTCAGTCGTGGACTCATGTCACTGGGCAGCAGCTTCACTACCACCTCGCCCAGCTTCCAAAGGATCAGCCCAAAGCCAAGCTCCACAGAGGATCACAGCCCCTCCATCACATTGACCCACCACAGGATACTGCCCGGTAACCGTGGATCCACCGGCCACAACAGAACTAGGAGAATCCCCTAACATTCCACCTAGAACCCAACCAGCAACCGGCAGCCTGGACTGGTCAGTGATATGGTCGATGGAGCTGGGAGAGTTGCAGATAATATACACTTGTCTTCAAAAACTAAAAAATAAAATAGGTAAACACATTGTAGATAAGGAGATCCAGATTTCTCACAGTTGCAGAAACATGTTCTAAATAAGAAAACAGGGGAGGTAAGAAAGAACCCTGTGGTGTTAGATTGGAGTTAGAGAAATCAGTATGAACTGATTTTTTTTTTTTAAAAGGAATGCTGAATTTTATTTTATTTTATTTTTTTAACATCTTTATTGGAGTGTAATTGCTTTACAATGGTGTGTTAGTTTCTGCTTTATAACAAAGTGAATCAGCTATACATATACATATATCCCCATATCTCCTCCCTCTTGAGTCTCCCTCCCACCCTCCCTATCCCACCCCTCTAGGTGGTCTGATTTTTAAAATACATATAAATGACAACAAGGTGGTACTGTATAGCACAGGGAACTATATTCAATATCCTGTGATAAACCAGAATGGAAAAGAATATGAAGAAGAATATATATATATATATATATGTGTGTGTGTGTGTGTGTGTACAACTGAGTCACTTTGCTGTATATCAGAAAGTAACACAACATTGTAAATCAACTATACTTTAATAACATTTTTAAAAAATGAAAAAATACATATAAACAGATAGATACAGGAATATATAAATAAATGTGTGTATGCATGAATTAGTGTACATACACGTATCCCTAGCTTTGCCTGCTGTGAGAGATTAGAAGCAGTGACATCTCAATAGCAATGAACCTTCTTAGAGTCCAGATCTTGGCTTCTAAATATTATTGTTTAAAAAAATAAACCAGGGCATTCCTTGGAGAAGTGGTTGATTCCAGGGCTGGGGCAGGGAAAATACAAGACGAACAGTACTACAAAAAAAAAAGAAGAAGAAGAAAGAAAGGAAAAAAGGATCAAGGCATATTGAAAGGGCACAAAAGCCTACTTGAAAGAGCCCCCAATGGCCAAATGTGAAACAATTTGAGCAACAGAATAAATAACAATAGCGCTGGGTCATAACCCAAAGGATAAATTAAATATCCTGAGTCCATACTGATGTAAGTAACTGAATAAAAGTCCAATAAGAAACAACTCTCCCTTACAGATCTTCCACTAATAAATGTAGAAGGAATGAAGGAACTAGAAAGTCCCCATGACTACACCCCAATGGTAATTGTTGCAGGTGAGATTGATTGAGGATGGCATTAGTGGGCAAATATTTAAGGAGAAACAGGATATTTGTATAGTCTCAAATTATCGTTCCCCAAAACTATATGTATTAGTTTTAAAGCAAAAGATGGAACTTTACAGTGGAGAAACCTGTAGCTAATTGATCAAGGTTAACATCACCAGTAATAAGACAAATCAACATCATGAATCCCTGATATGATGCCCTGAGAAAAGCACATCTCTGTGGTGTTCTTCCCAATAATACAGCCTCAACCTACTCCTGAGAAAACATCAGACAAACCCAAATTGAAGACATTGAAGATCGTGAAAGACAAGGAAAGTCTGAGAAACTTTCACTGATTGGAGGAGACCAAGAAGACATGATGACTAAATGCAAACGGGGACCTTGGAATAGAAATAAAAAGGACTTTAGTGGAAAAACTGGTAAAATCTGAATAAAATCTGTAGTTTATAGTATTATACCAGGATTAATTTCTTAATACTGATCATGTCACTATTATTATGTGTGATGTTAACATTAAGGAAAGCTGTGTAAAGAGTATTTGGAAATTCTTCCATAAGTCTAAAATTATCTCAAAATAAAAAGTTTAAAAAATGAAATCCAAAAACATTAAGCCTCATGTCTCTTCTTTCTAAAAGTGGATTTGGAATCCTTCTGGGACTGTATTAGTTTCCTATTGCTGCTGTAACAAATTACCAGAAATTTAACGGTTTACATAGCAACACAAATTTATTACCTTATAGTTCCGTAGGTCAGAATTCAACATGGATCTCATCACACTAAAATAAGTGTCAGCAGGACTGCTTTCCTTCCCAAAAACTCTAGTGAAGAATCCTTTTTTTTTTTTCTTTTGCCTTTGTCAGCTTCTAGGGACTGCCTGCAGTCCTTGGTTCATGGCTGCTTCCTCCATTTCAGAGCCTACACTGGCAAGTCACACTGCCATCCCTCTGAGCCTCTCACAGCTCTCTCTCCGACTACAGCTGGGAAAGATTTTCCTCTTTTAAGGACAAATGTGATTACGTTGGACCTACCTGCATAATCTTCATTTCAGTGTCCTTAACTTATTCCCATCAGCAGAGTTCCTTTTGCCATGGAATGCAACATAGTCACAGGTCTGGGGATTAGGACATCTTTGGGGTGGGGTCATTATTCAATCTATGACAAGGACTTTTCAGGGAAAAGGAGACTTAACTCTCTCCATGGGAACCCCCAAAAAGCAGATAAGACCAATTCCCAGGGCTTCCTGTATAAAATCAGTTGAAGTATCCTACACAGTGTTGGTGCATACGATGTTCTTAATTAATTAATGATTGATGATTTGTATTGAAAATAAAATTACCATAAAATACTTTAGTCAATGTTGGACTGCCTTTTGGGTGGTTCGTCTTTGTCCAAATGGCATTCTCCTTTCCACTATGAAGGCCTCTGCCTTTTTAGAGCTACACTTCCGGGCCCTCCCATTCTCAAGCAGGGCTGGGTCTGGGTGTCCTAGAAGTACTACTCCTTGTTCTATTCTGTGGCACCTCTGTTCCTGTGCCCTGCATGGCACCAGTTACAGGGTAAGTATTTAATACATAATTGTTGAAATGAACTCTCAGTAGGGTATTTGGTTTTGTTCTTCATGCAGTAGACGCATTCATCCTTACTTCCTCTCTGCTTTGACCTATTAAGAAATGGAAACCCTTTTTCACCCTGCTTCCAGAAGAAGAATATGAGAAGGGAGAAGGAATTGATTTTTTTTCCATAATTTTGGTGTGGCAGAGCAGATGATGTGTGTATGATGGTCTTTGATGCAAACAGAAAGAGTCAGGCTGAAAATACAATTTTCATGGGTTATTTAAATGTTAAATCTTAGCACTTTGAAGCACCTTATACAATGCTCATACCCTCAAACTGTTCTCAGATATTTATGTGAATAAATGTATATTTCATTCATGGGCCCTTCACATGCTCTGCTGATAGTTTTTGGAACCATTTGCTGAAGCAGCTAAACCTAGAGGCTCATTATCACCACCTGAGGTGCTTTATAAAAATACTGATATCCATACTTGCCCTTAAAAATTCTGATTTAATTATTCAGATAGGGTCCCAGGCATCAGTACGTTTAAGCTCCCCAAGTGATTACCACATGAAACCAGGAAAGAAAACCATGACGCTGAAGAACCAAAGTGTGTTTGTTAATATTAAAGCCTCAAATGTGTTTTGCTGAAGCAATGGGTGTGAGGTAGCCGCCCCAGGTTGAAATATGCCTCCATTTCTTACGTGCAAATGACATCCACACTTTCATCTGAGGCTTTCTGTCAAGGTCAAACCAGCACAGTCCTTCTCACTCCCTGTCCAAATGTTTTATTCTAGAAGCATCACCCTTCTCTCACTTGTCATTCCTGCCTCCACCCCACATCTCTCTCTTTGTTCTGTTGCTGAACCAGGACCAATGGTCCATGTAATGCCCTCCCTGCCCCCTGCAGCCACTTTCAGGCACCCCCATTTGTCATTTTCTTGGCTCTGCTGTTTTCTTTCACCCTTCTGTCATACATCCTCATCCCTAATAATCCTTTGTTATTTCTAAACACAAGTAATAGGAAGAGCCAGCGTGGGAAAGCAATTCAGGTGATGTACTGCGGCTACCATAGAAATGTGCCTCTCAGATCTCCAACCGCAGGGAGCGTGATTGACATATGGGCCCAGTGCAGTGATCTGAAATCCACCATCCCATTAGCAGGAGGCTACCCTTTCTTTGGGTGCTCCCAGCCAATGGCTGAGCATGGGTGCTAAATCTGGCCTGTCACTGGGGACCTTGAGCTCCTCTTACTGGTGACTTGGGCTCTAGGTCTCCTTATCGGCCTTGCCAAACTTACCCAAAGCTGCATCACCCACCCTTTATTCCTCCTCTTTCTCCTTCCCTGATGTCAGACCCACATCTAGCACTGATGGTTCTCCAAGCCCTTCCCAGCTCCTTCTCCATTCCTCCCACCCCCAGTTGTTTCCCCAGATAAATTTTTTTCCACATATAATCCCATCTTGGCATCTGCTTCTTGGAGGACCCAAAGAAGCATATGTACTATTGGAGAAGGTGGTGAGAATAACTGAATTTAATCTAAAGAAGTGACTATTCCTCAGAATTCCCTGGTGGTCCAGTGGTTAGGACTCTGCACTCCCACTGCAAGGGGCACAGGTTTGATCCCTGGTTGGGAAACTAAGATCCTGCAAGCCCCATGGCAAGGCCAAAAAAAAAAAAAAAAGTGACTATTCCTAACTCATACAGTTAATCATCATAAACTAATGTGTGTATATATGTATGTATGCACATCCACTCACTTTCAAAGAAAGATTTGTGAGGCTAATAAAGACACAAAAGGAATGAACAAATTGGGCAACTGGATAGAAAAAAAAGGGCCCATAATACATGCTATAAGGCCCCATAGCAGTGGTTCTTAGCCCTGGCTGCACGTTAGAATCACCCAGAAAACTTTAAAAAATACTGATGTCCCTCTTGAGATTGTGATGAAATTGGTCTGGGGTCAGCGGGGCATTTGCATTTAAAAAGCTGCCCAGATGCTCCTGGTGCGCAGTAAGGATTGAGAACCCTATGCTATAGGTATGCACAAGGATGGGCCTCAATATACAGTACCTACAATATGTAAACTACGCAGTTACTCAGGAGAAATGTGGTTAATCATGGTCCTGAGGGAAGAGAAAAATTTCTTCAGCAGATCTTCCTAAAGGAAACACTGTGGGATGTGCTCGACCACATCCTTAACAACATCCCTACAGTAAACACAAAAATGAGTTTTATAGAGTTGCTTCCTATGACATCCCTCAATGTTGCCAGGTTCTTTCCATGGGCTACCACTTAGCACAAGCAGGTTCTGCTCACATACAAATTTGGAGAGGAATTTTCCACTTTGGTTAGTATAGTTCACCCTCAGAAGACTTCATGCTGTGCCTTGGAGTAAAGTTCCATGGTTGAACTCCACGGGTACCAGAGAAGATATGCTTTTGTTTTTTTTTAACATCTTTATTGGAGTATAATTGCTTTACAATGTTGTGCTAGTTTCTGCTGTAAAACAAAGTGAATCAGCTATAAGTATACATATAACCCATATACCCTCGTCTTGCGTCTCCCTCCCACCCTCCCTATCCCACCCCTCTAGGTGGTCACAAAGCACCGAACTGATCTCCCTGTGTTATGTGGCTGCTTCCCACTAGCTATCTATTTTACATTTGGTAGTATATATAAATCCATGCCACTCTCTCATTTCGTCCCAGCTTACCCTTCCCCCTCCCCGTGTCCTCAAGTCCATTCTCTACGTCTGCGTCTTTATTCTTGTCCTGCCTCTAGGTTCATCAGAGCCTTTTTTTTTTTTTTTTTTTTTTAGATTCCATATATACGTGTTAGCATACAGTATTTGTTTTTCTCTTTCTGACTTCCTTCACTCTATATGACAGACTCTGGGTCCATCCACCTCACTACAAATAACTCAATTTTGTTTCTTTTTATGGCTGAGTAATATTCCATTGTATATGTGTGCCACATCTCCTTTATCCATTCATCTGTCGATGGACACCT
The DNA here is from genome assembly GCF_028564815.1 of Eubalaena glacialis. Lineage (NCBI taxonomy): Eukaryota > Metazoa > Chordata > Mammalia > Artiodactyla > Balaenidae > Eubalaena > Eubalaena glacialis. The sequence goes on along the minus strand of NC_083731.1, from coordinate 66,036,271 downwards.
AGGTTGCTTCCATATCCTGGCTATTGTAAATAGAGCTGCAATGAACATTGTGGTACATGACTCTTTTTGAATTATGGTTTTCTCAGGGTATATGCCCAGTAGTGGGATTGCTGGGTCATACAGTAGTTCTATTTTTAGTTTTTTGGGGAACCTCCAACTGTTCTCCAGAGTGGCTGTATCAATTTATGTTCCCACCAGCAGTGCAAGAGGGTTCCCTTTTCTCTACACCCTCTCCAGCATTTATTGTTTGTAGATTTTTTGATGATGGCCATTCTGACCAATGTGAGGTGATACCTCATTGCAGTTTTGATTCGCATTTCTCTAATGATTAGTGATGTTGAGCATCCTTTCATGTATTTGTTGGCAATCTGTATACCTTCTTTGGAGAAATGTCTATTTAGGTATTCTGCCCATTTTTGGACTGGGTTGTTTGTTTTTTTGATATTGAGCTGCCTGCACTGCTTGTAAATTTTGGAGATTAATCCTTTGTCAGTTGCTTCATTTGCAAATATTTTCTCCCATTCTGAGGGTTGTCTTTTCATCTTGTTTATGCTTTCCTTTGCTGTGAAAAAGCTTTTAAGGTTTATTAGGTCCCATTGTTTATTTTTGTTTTTAGTTTCCATTTCTCTAGGAGGTGGGTCAAAAAGGATCTTGCTGTGATTTATGTCAAAGAGTGTTCTTCCTGTGTTTTCCTCTAAGAGTTTTATAGTGTCTGGCCTTACATTTAGGTCTTTAATCAATTTTGAGTTTATTTTTGTGTATGGTGTTAGGAAGTGTCCTAATTTCATTCTTTTACATGTAGCTGTCCAGTTTTCCTAGCACCACTTATTGAAGAGGCTGACTTTTCTCCATTGTGTATTCTTGCCTCCTTTATCAAAAATAAGGTGACCATATGTGCGAGGGTTTATCTCTGGGCTTTCTATTCTGTTCCATTGACTTATATTTCTGTTTTTGTGCCAGTACCATACTGTCTTGATTACTGTAGCTTTGTAGTATAGTCTGAAGTCCAGAAGCCTGATTCCTCCAGCTCCGTTTTTCTTTCTCAAGGTTGCTTTGGCTATTCGGGGTCTTTCAGATTTTTCATCATTAGTGTATAGGAATGCAAGAGATTTCTGTGCATTAATTTTGTATCCTGCTACTTTACCAAATTCATTGATTAGCTCTAGTAGTTTTCTGGTAGCATCTTTAGGATTCTCTATGTATAGTATCATGTCATCTGCAAACAGTGAGAGCTTTACTTCTTCTTTTCCCATTTGGATTCCTTTTACTTCTTTTTCTTCTCTGATTGCTGGGGCTAAAACTTGCAAAACTCTGTTGAATAATAGTGGTGAGAGCAGGCAACCTTGTCTTTTTCCTGATCTTAGAGGAAATGCTTTCAGTTTTTCACCATTGAGAATGATGTTGGCTGTGGGTTTGTCGTATATGGCCTTTATTATGTTGAGGTAGGTTCCCTCTATGCCCACTTTCTGGAGGGTTTTTTATCATAAATGGGTGTTGAATTGTGTCAAAAGCTTTTTCTGCATCTATTGAGATTATCATATGGTTTTTATCCTTCAGTTTGTTAATATGTGTATAACATTGATTGATTTGCGTATATTGGAGAATCCTTGCATTCCTGGGATAAACTCCACTTGATCATGCTGTATGATCCTTTTAATGTGCTGTTGGATTCTGTTTGCTAGTATTTTGTTGAGGATTTTTGCATCTATGTTCATCAGTAATATTGGTCTGTAGTTTTCTTTTTTTGTGACATCTTTGTCTGGTTTTGGCATCAGGGTGATGGTGGCCTCATAGAATGAGTTTAGGAGTGTTCTTCCCTCTGCTGTATTTTGTAAGAGTTTGAGAAGGATGGGTGTTAGCTCTTCTCTAAATGTTTGATAGAATTCGCTTGTGAAGCCATCTGCTCCTGGACTTTTGTTTGTTGGAAGATTTTTAATCACAGTTTCAATTTCATTACTTGTGATTTGTCTGTTCATATTTTCTATTTCTTCCTGGTTCAGTCTGGGAAAGTTGTGCTTTTCTAAGAATTTGTCCATTTCCTCCAGGTTGTCCATTTTATTGGCATATAGTTGCTTGTAGTAATCCCTCATGATTCTTTGTATTTCTGCAGTGTCAGTTGTTACTTCTCCTTTTTCATTTCTAATTTGTTGATTTGAGTCTTCTCCCTTTTTTTCATGATGAGTCTGGCTAGTGGCTTATCAATTTTGTTTATCTTCTCAAAGAACCAGCTTTTAGTTTTATTGTTCTTTGCTATTGTTTCCTTCATTTCTTTTTCATTTATTTCTGATCTGATCTTCATGATTTCTTTCCTTCTGTTAACTTTGGAGTTTTTTTGTTCTTCTTTCTCTAATTGTTCTAGGTGTAAGGTTATGTTGTTTATTTGAGATTTTTCTTGTTTCTTGAGGTAGGACTGTATTGCTATAAACTTCCCTCTTAGAACAGCTCTTGCTGCATCCCATAGGTTTTGGGCCATCCTGTTTTCCTTGTCATTTGTTTCTAGATATTTTTTGATTTCCTCTTTGATTTCTTCAGTGATCTCTTGGTTATTTAGTAGTGTATTGTTTAGCCTCCATGTGTTTGTATTTTTTACAGTTTTTTTTCCCCCTGTAGTTGATATCTAGTCTCATACTGTTGTGGTCAGAAAAGATACTTGATACGATTTCAATTTTCTTAAATTTACCAAGGCTTGATTTGTGGCCCAAGATATGATCTATCCTGGTGTATATTCCATGAGTGCTTGAGAAGAAAGTGTATTCTGTTGTTTTTGGATGGAATGTCCTATAAATATCAATTAAGTCCATCTTGTTTAATGTGTCATTTAAAGCTTGTGTTTCCTTATTTATTTTCATTTTGGATGATCTGTCCATTGGTGAAAGTGGGGTGTTAAAGTCCCCTACTATGATTGTGTTACTCTTGATTTCCCCTTTTATGGCTGTTAGCATTTGCCTTATGTATTGGGGTGCTCCTATGTTGGGTGCGAAGATACACTTTTATTTATTTTTCATACCAGGATTTGTATAAAATTTCGTTTGGCCAAATGATTCTACTGGTGACCAGTATTTGAAAATCACTCTCCAGTCTATAGAAAAAGTAATCCTCCCATTCTTCAGCAAGTCTAGGTGCATCTCAGTTGAATCTGCAACAAATCCTGACTTCAGAATTTCAGAAATAATTAATTTCACTATGGGATGACCAATAAAGATGAACTTCAGACTCTGACTTGATATCCAAACAGGCAAGGCATACCTGGCCAGTGGTATCAACACTGAATAGACCCCATCCAGCTAACACCAGGTCATAACAGACCAGAGAAACAAATTCCTCCCACATGGCCAGAAAGTTTAATGGCAGTAACCCAAAGACTGACAGAGTCCCTATCTCATAGTTAATTCTTTTCATTTCTTCATAGTCATGGAGAGAAACTATTTGAAACATTGAATATGAGGAATTATGTTTGTGAAAGTCCAACCTTCTTGGGACATGATACTAAAACCCATCAGAAAGACCAGCCATTGGATTCTTACCTCTAGGTTCCAATCGGGTCATCCTGTTTTCATGACACACATCCCACTGAGCCACTGCACATGAGCACAGAACATGCCTGCACAGACACACAGGGGCATACCAGCTTCCCATACCTGATTCACAGCAATGCTGCATGCTGATCTTCTGGCTTCCTCTCTTCCTGAGTTTTTCTTCCCAGCATTCTTGCAACCAACCTGGAATATCAGGGTTTAAGATGTTGAGTAAATGAGTTCTCTCCATCAGTTATGATTTACTAACCTCCTTGCTTATTGAGCTACAGTTCACTGTAACTCCAGAGAAACTGATTAGAAAAGAAATTTAATATACAGTTCTATTCCCTATGAATTAATGTATACTTCAAGGACATTGCTTTTTAGCTGATGGAGGGTGCAAGCTGTTAGCATTGTAGAACGACTGTAGTGGTGACTTTGAATAACTCAAGTAAGAGCTGGATTGAAAATCAAAGAAACAAACAGCAACAGTTGAATGTAAGTTCCAAGGTGGGTGTTTGCACCATTCCAAATGGGCGAGAAACACTGTCCAAAGAATCAGAGTTCAAGGACACCAGAAGAAGAGAGCAAAAAGAGAATAATTGTATCCGTTGACCAGTTGGGATCCTTGTTATCACATCAGCCCTATTCTTGGCTTCAAACAAATATACACAGAAAATGCTTATGTGGAGCAAGAGTCTTATTTTTTATGTATCATGATTTATAACTTGAAATGAATATTCACCTACTCTACTCCCTTTCCATTTTTACTAATGAACATTCTCCACGGATGGTATAAGTAGAAAGAGCCATCATTACTCTCCTTACAGAAGAAAGGGAGCCCTCTATGACTGGTAGAATACGGGGGAAAACCAGATACCCTCACCTTCCCCACCAGCTTACCAATGCTTGCCTTCTGCTAAAGTTGCGGGTGGGGGTAATAAACCTATCAGATTCTTTCTGGAGAGAGAATCTTGATAATGCTGAGGTATAAAAAAATGGTGAGCATGTGAGTAAAATAAAGCTACCCAAGTAGGATCAACGTAGAAGATAGCTGAAGATTCAACATTTTAGCAACATCACCAGCATCTTGGTTTCACCCCATATTGGCCTTAGGTACAGACCTGATATTAGTAGAGCACAGTGGGCCAAGGAACTCACTAATCCAGCCCAGCACAAAGATTCTTCAAAAGTGTTACTGCTTTTCAGTTTCTTTTCATTCAGTCTTTTCTTCTAGCAACTATTCTAGGCGCCTATGCTGCTGACCCAACTAGGCCACGTCAAGGTGGATTGGGAAGCAGTCACATGACACAGGTTCTCCCCACGAAGTTTGGTCAAGGCTTGTGGTGGATTTACAGGTTACAGAAATAAAATCTGCTTCCTTACTTCTGGTTTTAAAGGCTATTTCAATGATGCATGTGAGTAATGACATGAGTGATATTTAATACCTGGTGATTTGCTAAACATTTCACTTCTCTTCAAACCTGCAAAACCTTTTTAGAGACAATGCAAGGACAGGTTTTGAGGTTCTTTTTTTCAATCCTGAGTGAAAGACAGGGATGAGGAATTAAAAATGAAGGGCTCCCATAAAAGGGGAAATCGACAGTAACACAGTCATAGTAGGGGACTTTAACACCCCAATTTTACCAATGGACACATCATCCAAAATGAAAATTAATAAGGAAACACAAGCTTTAAATGATACACTAAACAAGATGGACTTAATTGATGGACTAGGACATTCCATCCAAAAACAACAGAATACACTTTCTTCTCAACTGCTCATGGAACATTCTCCAGGATAGATCATATCTTGGGTCACAAGTCAAACCTTGCTAAATTTAAGAAAATTGAAATCATATCAAGTATCTTTTCTGACCACAATGCTATGAGACTAGCTATCAATTACAGGAAAAAAATCTGTAAAAAATACAAACACATGGAGGCTAAACAATACACTACTTAATAACGAAGAGATCACTGAAGAAATCAAAGAGGAAATCAAAAAATACCTAGAAACAAATGACAATGAAAACATGATAACCCAAAACCTATCGGATGAAGCAAAAGCAGTTCTAAGAGGGAAGTTTATAGCAATACAGTCCTACCTCAAGAAACAAGAAACATCTCAAATAAACAACATAACCTTACACCTAAAGCAATTAGAGAAAGAAGAACAAAAAACCCACAAAGTTAGCAGAAGGAAAGAAATCATGAAGATCAGATCAGAAATAAATGAAAAAGAAATGAAGGAAACAATAGCAAAGAACAATAAAACTAAAAGCTGGTTCTTTGAGAAAATAAACAAAATTGATAAACCATTAGCCAGACTCATCAAGAAAAAAAAAGGGGGCTTCCCTGGTGGTGCAGTGGTTAAGAATCTGCCTGCCAATGCAAGGGACACGGGTTTGAGCCCTGGTCTGGGAGGATCCCACATGCCTCAGAGTGGCTAGGCCTGTGAGACACGACTACTGAGCCTGCGCATCTGGAGCCTGTGCTCTGCAATGGGAGAGGCCGCGACAGTGAGAGGCCCGCGCACCGCGATGAAGAGTGGCCCCCATTCGCCGGAACTGGAGAAAGCCCTCACACAGAAACGAAGACCCAACACAGCCATAAATAAATAAATAAATAGAAATTAAAAAAAAAAAAAAGAAAGAAAAAAGGGAGAAGACTCAAATCAATAGAATTAGAAATGAAAAAGGGGAAGTAACCACTGACACTGCAGAAATACAAAGGATCATGAGAGATTACTACAAGCAAGTCTATGCCAATAAAATGGACAACCTGGAAGAAATGAACAAATTTTTAGAAAAGCACAACCTTCCCAGACTGAACCAGGAAGAAATAGAAAATATGAAGAGACAAATCACAAGTAATGAAATTGAAACTGTGATTAAAAATCTTCCAACAAACAAAAGTCCAGGAGCAGATGGCTTCACAAGCGAATTCTATCAAACATTTAGAGAAGAGCTAACACCTATCCTTCTCAAACTCTTCCAAAATATTGCAGAGGGAGGAACACTCCCAAACTCATTCTATGAGGTCACCATCACCCTGATAACAAAACCAGACAAAGATGTCACAAAAAATGAAGACTACAGACCAATATCACTGATGAACTTAGGTGCAAAAATCCTCAACAAAATACTAGCAAACAGAATCTAACAGCACATTAAAAGGATCATACACCATGATCAAATGGGCTTTATCCCAGGAATGCAAGGATTCTTCAACATATGCAAATCAATCAATGTGATACACCATATTAACAAATTGAAGGAGAAAAACCATATGATCATCTCAATAGATGCAGAGAAAAGTTTTGACATAATTCAACACCCACTTATGCTAAAAACCCTCCAGAAAGTAGGCATAGAGGGAACTTACCTCAACATAATAAACACCATGTATGACAAACCCACAGCTAACATCATCCTCAATGGTAAAAAACTGAAACCATTTCCACTAAGATCAGGAACAAGACAAGGTTGCCTGCTCTCACCACTATTATTCAACAGAGTTTTGCAAGTTTTAGCCCCAGCAATCAGAGAAGAAAAAGAAGTAAAAGGAATCCAAATGGGAAAAGAAGAAGTAAAGCTCTCACTGTTTGCAGATGACATGATACTATACATAGAGAATCCTAAAGATGCTACCAGAAAACTACTAGAGCTAATCAATGAATTTGGTAAAGTAGCAGGATACAAAATTAATGCACAGAAATCTCTTGCATTCCTATACACTAATGATGAAAAATCTGAAAGAGAAATTAAGGAGACACCCTCATTTACGACTGCAACAAAAAGAATAAAATACCTAGGAATAAACCTACCTAAGGAGACAAAAGCCCTGTATGCAGAAAATTATAAGACACTGATGAAAGAAATTAAAGATGATACAAATAGTTGGAGAGATATACTGTGTGCTTGGATTGGAAGAATCAACATTGTGAAAATGATTATACTACCCAAAGCAATCTACAGATTCAATGCAATCCCTATCAAGCTACCAATGGCATTTTTCACAGAACTAGAACAAAAAATTTCACAATTTGTATGGAAACACAAAAGACCCCGAAAAGCCAAAGCAACCTTGAGAGAGAAAAGCTGGAAGAATCAGGCTCCCAGACTTCAGACTATACTACAAAGCTACAGTAATCAAGACAGTATGGTACTGGCACAAAAACAGAAATATAAGTCAATGGAACAGGATAGAAAGCCCAGAGGTAAACCCACACACATATGGTCACCTTATTTTTGATAAAGGAGGCAAGAATATACAATGGAGAAAAGACAGCCTCTTCAATAAGTGGTGCTGGCAAAACTGGACAGCTACATGTAAAAGAATGGAATTAGAACACTCCCTAACACCATACACAAAAATAAACTCAAAATGGATTAAAGACCTAAATGTAAGGCCAGACACTATCAAACTCTTAGAGGAAAACATAGGCAGAACACTCTATGACCTAAATCACAGCAAGATCCTTTTTGACCCACCTCCTAGAGAAATGGAAATAAAAAGAAAAATAAACAAATGGGACCTAATGAAACTTAAAAGCTTTTGCACAGCAAAGGAAACCATAAACAAGACGAAAAGACAACCCTCAGAATGGGAGAAAATATTTGCAAATGAATCAATGGACGAAGGATTGATCTCCAAAATTTACAAGCAGCTCATGCAGCTCAATATCTAAAAAACAAACAACCCGATCCAGAAATGGGCAGAAGAGCTAAATAGACATTTCTCCAAAGAAGATATACAGATTGCCAACAAACATGTGAAAGAATGCTCAACATCATTAATCATTAGAGAAATGTAAATCAAAACTACCATGCGATATCATCTCACACCAGTCAGAATGGCCATCATGAAAAAATCTACAAACAATAAATGCTGGAGAGGGTGTGGAGAAAATGGAACCCTCATACACTGTTGGTCGGACGTAAATTGATACAGCCACTATGGAGAACAGTATGGAAGTTCCTTAAAAAACTAAAAATAGAACTACCATACGACCCAGCAATCCCACTACTGGGCATATACACTGAGAAACCATAATTCAAAAAGAGTCATGCACCACAATGTTCATTGCAGCTCTATTTACAATAGCCAGGACATGGAAGCAACCTAAGTGTCCATCGATAGATGTATGGATAAAGAAGATGTGGTGCATATATACAATGGAATATTACTCAGCCATAAAATGGAATGAAATTGAACTATTTGTAGTGAGGTGGATGGACCTAGAGTCTGTCATGCAGAGTGAAGTAAGTCAGAAAGAGAAAAACAAATACCATCTGCTAACACATATATATGGAATCTAAGAAAAAAACCAAAACAGAATGTTCATGAAGAACATAAGGGCAAGATGGGAGTAAAGACGCAGACCTACTAGAGAATGAACTTGAGGACACGGGGAGGGGGAAGGGTGAGCTGGGACAAAGTGAAAGAGTGGTAGTGTATATATGGATATATATACACTACCAAATGTAAAATAGATAGCTAGTGGGAAGCAGTCGCATAGCACAGGGAGATCAGCTCAGTGCTTTGTGACCAGGTAGAAGGGTGGGATAGGGAGGGTGGGAGGAAGGGAGATGCAAGAGGGAAGAGATATGGGGATATATGTATATGTATAACTGGTTCACTTTGTTATAAAGCAGAAACTAACACACCATTGTAAAGCAATTATACTCCAATAAAAACGTTTAAAAAAAAAAATGAAGGGCTCCAATAGTGCCAGGCTGAAGGGCAATGAGCATAATGCCTGCCTGTGGAAAATCTCAGTAATTCAGCTCTGGAAATTGTTTTTCTCCTTCATCCCCTAAGGCCAAAAAAGGCGAAGTAAGGGATGAGAGGTTTTATCAAATTGGACTTCTCTTCATTATTCTCACTATATCATGAATCCATCACCCTCCAAGTTAACCTCACCCCAGATGATGGTTTTTAATTGAGGTGTTCTTTCTCAGACTTATCTAGTCAAAATTTATTGCTGACTATGTGGAAAGGTTAAGAGTGGAAGATTCTGCCACTAATGCTTTTGAGATAGGCCTGAGGTATTCTTAAATTTATTGAGCCTCTTCTACCCTGTGTCTATGTATGTGTATGTGGTCAATGGCATTTTGTAATATAACTTTTGAAGATTTTAAGAAGATTTTACCAGTTCAAGATGGCAGAGTAGAAGGAAGTGCACTCATTGCCTCTTGTGAGAGTACCAGAAAACTAACTGCTGAATAATCATCGACAGGAAGACACTGGAATTCACCAAAAAAGATACCCCACATCCAAAGACAAAGGAGAAGATGCAGTGAGACAGTAAGAGGGGCACAATCACAATAAAATCAAATCCCATAACTGCTCGGTGGGTGACTCATAAATTGGAGAACACTTATACCACAGAAGTCCACCCAGTGGAGTAAAGGTTCTGAGCCTCATATCAGGCTTCCCAACCTGGGGGTCTGGCAGAAGGAGGAGGAATTCCTAGAGAATCAGACTTTGAAGACTAGCAAGATTTGATTGCAGGACTTTGACAGGACTGGGGGAAACAGAGACTCCACTCTTGGAAGGCACACACAAAGCAGTGTGTGCATCAGGACTCAGGGGATGGAGCAGTGACCCCATGGGAGACTGAACCAGACCTACCTGCTAGTGTTGGAGGGCCTCCTGCAGAGGCGGGGGGTGGCTGTGGCTCACCATGGGGACAAGGACACTGGCAGCAGAAATTCTGGGAAGAACTCCTTTGCATGAGCCTTCCCAGAGTCCTCCAATAGCCCCAAAAATGAGCCTGTAGGCTCCAGTGTTGTGCCACCTCAGACCAAACAACCAACAGGGAGGGAACTCAGCCCCACCCATCAGCAGACAAGCAGATTAAAGTTTTACTGAGCTCTGCCCACCAGAGCAACACCCAGCTCTACCCACCACCAGTCCCTCCCATCAGGAAGCTTGCACAAGCCTCTTAGATAACCTCATCCACCAGAGGGAAGATAGCAGAAGCAAGAAGAACTACAGTTCTGCAGCCTGTGGAAGGAAAACCACATTCACAGAAAGACAGACAAAATGAAAAGGCAGAGGACTATGTACCAGATGAAGGAACAAGATAAAACCTCAAAAAAACAACTAAATGAAGTGGAGATAGCCAACCTTCCAGAAAAAGAATTCAGAATAATGATAGTGAAGATGATCCAGGACCTCGGAAAGAGAATGGAGGCAAAGATCGAGAAGATGCAAGAAATGTTTAACAAAGACCTAGAAGAATTAAACAACAAACACCTAGAAGAATTAAAGAACAAACAAACAGAGATGAACTGAAATGAAAAAATACACTAGAAGGAATCAATACCAGAATAACTGAGGCAGAAGAACGGATAAGTGACCTGGAAGACAGGTGGTGGAATTCACTGCCATGGAACAGAATAAAGAAAAAAGAATGAAAAGAAATGAAGACAGCCTAAGAGACCTCTGGGACAACATTAAACGCAACAACATTCACATTATAGGGGTCCCAGAAGGAGAAGAGAGAGAGGAAGGACTCGAGAAAATATTTGAAGAGATTATAGTCAAAAACTTCCCTAACATGGGAAAGGAAATAGCCATCCAAGTCCAGGAAGTGCAGAGAGTCCCATACAGGATAAACCCAATGAGAAACACACCGAGACACATAGTAATCAAACTCACAAAAATTAAAGACAAAAAAAATTATTGAAAGCAACAAGGGAAAAATGACAAATAACATACAAGGGAACTCCCATAAGGTTAACAGCTGATTTCTCAGCAGAAACTCTACAAGCCAGAAGGGAGTGGCACGATATATTTAAAGTGATGAAAGGCAAGAACCTACAACCAAGATTTCTCTACCCGGCAAGGATCTCATTCAGATTTGACAGAGAAATCGAAAGCTTTACAGACAAGCAAAAGCTAAGATAATTCAGCACCACCAAACCAGCTCTACAACAAATGCTAAAAGAACTTCTCTAAGTGGGAAACACAAGAGAATAAAAGGACCTACCAAAACAAACCCATAACAATTAAGAAAATGGTAATAGGAACATAAATATTGATGATTACCTTAAACGTGAATGGATTAAATGCTCCATCCAAAAGACACAGTCTCGCTGAAAGGATACAAAAACAATACCCATATATATGCTGTCTACAAGAGACCCACTTCAGACCTAGGGACACATACAGACTGAAAGTGAGGGGATGGAAAAAGATATTCCATGCAAATGGAAATCAAAAGAAAGCTGGAGGAGCAATTCTCATATCAGATAAAATAGACTTTAAAATAAATAAATAATGTTACAAGAGACAAGGAAGGACACTACATAATGATCAAGGGGTCAATCCAAGAAGAAGATATAACAATTATAAATATATATGCACCCAACATAGGAGCACCTCAATACATCAGGAAACTGCTAACAGCTATAAAAGAGGATATCGACAGTAACACAATAATAGTGGGGGACTTTTACAGCTCACTTACACCAATGAACAGATCATCCAGACAGAAAATTAATAAGGAAACACAAGCTTTAAATGACACAATAGACCAGATAGATTTAATTGATATTTATAGGACATTCCATCCAAAAACTGCAGATTAAACTTTCTTCTCAAATGCACATGGAACATTCTCCAGGATAGATCACATCTTGGGTCACAAATCAAGCCTCAGTAAGTTTAAGAAAATTGAAATCATAGCAAGCATCTTTTCCGGCCACAACGCTATGACATTAGAAATCAATTACAGGGGAAAAAACGTAAAAAACACAAACACATGGAGGCTAAACAATATGTTACTAAATAACCAAGAGATCACTGAAGAAATCAAAGAGGAAATCAAAAAATACCTAGAGACAAATTACAACTAAAACACGATGATCCAAAGCCTATGGGATGCAGCAAAAGCAGTTCTAAGAGGGAAGTTCATAGCAGTACAAGCCTACCTCAGGAAACAAGAAAAATCTCAAATACACAATCTAACCTTGCACCTAAAGGAACTAGAGAAAGAAGAACAAACAAAACCCAAAGTTAGTAGAAAGAAAGAAATCATAAAGATCAGAGCAGAAATAAATGAAATAGAAGCAAAGAAAACAATAGCAAAGATCAATAAAACTAAAAGCTGGTTCTTTGAGAAGATAAACAAAATTGATAAACCTTTAGCCAGACACATCAAGAAAAAAGGGAGAAGACGCAAATCAATAGAATTAGAAATGAAAAAGGAGAAGTTACAATGGACACCGCAGAAATACAAAGCATCCTAAGAGACTACTACAAGGAACTCTATGCCAATAAAATGGACAACCTGGAAGAAATGGACAAATTCTTAGAAAGGTATAGCCTTCCAAGACTGAACCAGGAAGAAATAGAAAATATGAACAGACCAATCACAAGTAATGAAATTGAAACTGTGATTCAAAATCTTCCAAAAAACCAAAGTCCAGGACCAGATGGCTTCACAGGTGAATTCTATCAAACATTTAGAGAAGACCTAATACCGATCCTTCTCAAACTCGTCCAAAATACAGCAGAGGGATGAACACTCCCAAACTCATTATATGAGGCCACCATCACCCTGATACCAAAACCAGACAAAGACACTACAAAAAAAAGAAAATTACGGACCAATATCACTGATGAATATAGATGCAAAAATCTTCAACAAAATACTAGCAAACAGAATCCAACAACACATTAAAAGGATCATACACCATGATCAAGTGGGATTTATCCCAGGGATGCAAGGATTCTTCAATATACGGAAATAAATCAATGTGATACACCTTATTAACAAACTGAAGAATAAAAATCATATAATCATCTCAATAGATGCAGAAAAAGCTTTTGACAAAATTCAACACCCATTTATGATAAAATCTCTCCAGAAAGTGGGCATAGAGGGAACCTATCTCAACATAATAAAGGCCATATATGACAAACCCACAGCCAACATCATTCTCAATGGTGAAAAACTAAAAGCATTTCCTCTAAGATCAGGAAGAAGACAAGGATGTCCACTCTTGCCACTGTTATTCAACGTAGTTTTGGAAGTTTTAGTCACAGCAATCAGAGAAGAAAAAGAAATCAAAGGAATACAAATTGGAAAGAAGAAGTAAAACTGTCACTGTTTGCAGATGACACCATACTATATATAGAGAATCTAAAGATGCCACCAGAAAACTACTAGAGCTAATCAATGAATTTGGTAAAGTTGCAGGATACAAAATTAATGCACAGAAATCTCTTGCATTCCTATACACTAACAGTGAAAGATCAGAAAGAGAAATTAAGGAAACAATCCCCTTCACCATTGCAACAAAAGGAATAAAATACCTAGGAATAAACCTACCTAAGGAGGTAAAAGACCTGTACTCAGAAAACTATAAGACACTGATGAAAGAAATCAAAGATGACACAAACAGATGGAGAGATATACCATGTTCTTGGATTGGAAGAATCAGCATTGTGAAAATGACTGTACTACCCAAAGCAATCTACAGATTCAATGCAATCCCTGTCAAATTACCAGTGACATTTTTTACAGAGCTAGAGCAAAAAATGTTAAAATTTGTAGGGAGACACAAAAGACCCCGAATAGCCAAAGTAGTCTTGAGGGAACAAAACGGAGCTAGAGGAATTATGCTCCCTGACTTCAAACTATACTACAAAGCTACAGTAATCAAGAAAATATAGTACTGGCCCCAAAACAGAAATATAGATCAATGGAACAGGATAGAAAGCCCAGTGATATACCCATGCACCTGTGGTCAACTAATCTATGACAAAGGAAGCAAGGATATACAATGGAGAAAAGACAGTCTCTTCAATAAGTGGTGCTGGGAAAACCTGACAGCTACATGTAAAAGAATGAAATTAGAACACTCCCTAACACCATACACAAACATAAACTCAAAATGGGTTAGAGACCTAAATGTAAGACTGGACACTATAAAACTCTTAGAGGAAAACATAGGAAGAACACTCTTTGACATAAATCACAGCAAGATCTTTTTTGATCCACCTCCTAGAGTAATGAAAATGAAAACAAAAATAAACAAATGAGACCTAATGAAACTTAAAAGCTTTTGCAAAGCAAAGGAAACTACAAACAAGACGAAAAGACAACCCTCAGAATGCGAGAAAATATTTGCAAATGAATCAACGGATGAAGGATTGATCTCCAAAATATATAAACAGCTCATGCAGCTCAATATTAAGAAAACAAACAACCCAATCAAAAAATGAGCAGAAGACCTAAGTAGATATTTCTGCAAAGAAGGCATACAGATGGCCAAGAAACACATGAAAAGCTGCTCAGCATCACTAATTATTAGAGAAATGCAAGTCAAAAGTACAATGAGGTATCACCTCACACCAGTTAGAATGGGCATCATCAGAAAATCTACAAACAACAAATGCTGGAGAGGGTGTGGAGAAAAGGGAACCCTCTTGCACTGTTGGTGGGAACGTAAATTGATACAGCCACTATGGAGAACAGTATGGAGGTTCCTTAAAAAACTAAAAATAGAAGTACCATATGACCCAGCAATCCCACTACTGGGCATACACCCAGAGAAAACCATAATTCAAAAAGACACATGCACCCCAATGTTCATTGCAGCACTGTTTACAATAGCCAGATGATGGAAGCAACCTAAATGCCCATCAACAGACGAATGGATAAAGATGATGGAATATTACTCAGCCATAAAAAGGAATGAAATTGGGTCATTTGTAGAGACATGGATTGATCTAGAGACTGTCCTACAGAGTGAAGTAAGTCAGAAAGAGAAAAACAAATATCGTATATTAACGCATATATGTGGAGCCTAGAAAAATGGTACAGATGATCCGGTTTGCAGGGCAGAAATAGAGACACAGATGTAGAGAACAAACGTATGGACACCAAGGGGGGAAAGTGGGGTGGGGTGGTGGTGGTGGGATGAATTGGGAGATTGGGATTGACATATATACACTAATATGTATAAAAGAGATAACTAATAAGACCCTATTGTATAAAAAGTAAATAAAATTAAATTTAAAAAAAGATTTTTAAAAATTGTTTTTGTCTGATTATAAATTAAGGAAAACCATGATTACTGTAGAGAAATTACCATAAGGAAATCTTCAGAAAGTTATACAAAGACCTATTGACAAGGGGATTCATTGCTGCATTACTTTTCATTCTAAAACTGTAAACAACCTAAATGGTCAAAAGTAGAGTTTAGATAAATATAACTATGCTGTGTAGTCATTAAAAATCATTTAAGGCTGTAACTGAAACTAACACAACATTATAAATCAACTAAACTTCCATAAAAATTTTTTAAAAAATCATTTAAGGATATGGGATAGTGATCACAGTATATTAAGGGGAAAAATAAGGTTATAAACAATATGTACATTATGATCCCATTTGCTTTTAAGTATTTATTCATTTATTTTTATGGAAAAAAAGGACAAATTCCGAAAGGTTAAATGTTATACTTTCAAGTTGGTAATTCCAAGTTATTTTTATCTTCTTTATATTTTTCTGTATTCTGCAAAATGTTTGCAATCACTGTACATTACATTTAGAATCAGGAAAAACGGAATCATTATTACTTTCGAGTTCGAACATGTCAACTACCCCAATAACCTAAAGAACTAGTTGTGTTCATAATGGCTAAGTGTGTGCTTTATGGCGCTGGGTCTTCCAGTTATAGATGAAAGAAGTAGGTACTTCTGCCTCCTTTGTAGCTAGAGTCAATGAACTTTTAACTAGGCTCCTTGTCTTTCAAGGTGTTTGGCTTCTGAAACATCTTTGGATGGGGTACAATGTGCCCCTCCCAAAGGCTTTGGTTTCCATCTTGTTGGGCCGGGCAGGCAGGAAGAAGACACACAGCCTATATCCAGCCACTCCATCAAAGCAGTGACCATCCACCTCGGAGCTTTTCTTAAAGGATGAGGGCACCACCACCACCTCCATCATTGAAAGGTGACATGAACCAGCATGTTCCAGACAAGGAACCTCAGGACCAGATAGATGAGGTGGTCAGAGTTCTAGAAAAGCAGCTAGTTCTCCTGCTTCTCCAACACTGCACATTTCCACCTTCATTTAAGGAAACCAGGGCACATTTGAGTGAGAAAATAGCACAGTGACTATTTGCTGTGATGGTGAATCCAGGTCTCCCTACCTACGTTTCTTCCCAGGTGGTTAGCCACTAGGTCAGTGTTCCAGAACTTTAATCTCAACACATGTAGATCTATCCATCCTCATCAATACATTTTCACTGGGTACCCTCTCTGCACCTGGTAAAATTGTAGGCATAAAGAAATAACTGCAATTTTCCTTTCCGGAGGAATTAGAATCAAGGGAAAGTTACATAACAATATGGGAGTGTGAGCTTACTGTAAGTGGAATAATATACGGGGGACTTTCAGCTTTTATTTTAAGCCTCTCTGTGCTATAAATAAGTAGAATGACCAGAATAATCTTAATTTTATTGTGCAAAATTAAAATTCAAAAACATTTTTTTATTGTATTCTCTCCAAATCTCAAGACAGTGGGATTTAATGAATGTAGCTATTTAAAGATACAAATCAGCCATCACTTTTCATTTTCTGAAAAAGATGGTGAGTTTAATGGTATCATTATCTTCACTAGCTTCTAAAGTAGGGAACATAAGGTTGATCCATTTCCCCCAAATCTTTTGTGTAGTAAGTTTATATGCAAGTGGAAAACTTAGTGCTAACAGAAACAAATTTGACCACACTTTTTAAATTATAGGATAATTGCTAATTCTGTGGTCATTCATTCCCATGCCGTCAACTCCAACACAGGAAACTATGAGAAACAGAACCACTGGTAAAATTAAACCTGCAATTTAGCACCAATTTCTAGGATATGTTGATTTTTCTCTGTTTTGCAACATGTACACAGATATATAAAATTTTCTCATTTATTTCTCACATGTTTACCCTGTAAATCCAGAGTTTGTCATGCCATGACAATTTTACTAAATTTAAGACAGTTTTTGATCCTGCTTATAGCTTTCCATTTTAGTTGATTTTTAATGTGAGGGTGATAACATACTCAGTGTATTAGTACAAACTGCCCTTGAAAACACAAAAGAAAGAAAGAAGAGAGAAAGAAAGAGAGAGAGAAAGAAAGAAAGAAAGAGAGAGAAAGGAAGAAAGAAAGAAAGATAGAAAGAAAGAAAGAAAAGAAAGAAAGAAAGAAAGAAAGAAAGAAAGAAAGAAAGAAAGAAAGAAAGAAAGAAAGAAAGAGAAAGAAAGAGAAAGAAAGGAAAGAAGGAATGAAGGAAGGAGGGAAGGAAGGAAGAAAGAAAGAAGAAAGAGAAGGAAAGAAAGAAAGAAGCAAATCCATGCTTTATCTTAATTCACCAACATTTTAGCTAATAATTATCTTTGCCACCTAGCATTTGAATCAATCTCTGTTGTTTGCAGTGAATTCCCATCACATTTCATATCTTTGCTAATATCCTCCATCTACTTCCAGAATTTTTTCTAGGTACCCTTCATTTCTCTCATCCACTACACTCAGCCCTTCAGTTCTTAGAGCAATGTATTCAAGGTTTCACTATACCTTGACTTAAAACCATTCAAACAGCCCCCAAATTTTCCTCATTGATTGAATCCCCCTCTAGCTAGAATCCTCCTTCCATCCCCATTATCTGCATAACTAGTCTTTGGTCTTTTTCCTTTTCTATAGCCATAACAAAGTATTAATTAAAGTTCATCCAATTTTCTGGATCAATATTGTCAGTCCTTTTTTTTTTTTGGCCCTGCTGTGCAGCATGTGGGAGCTCAGTTCCCCAACTGGAGACTGCACCCACCACCCTGGCAGTGGAAGCATGGCATCTTAACCACTAGACTTCCAGGGAAGTCCCGATATTGTCAGTCTTAAATGATCAGTTTCATTGGCAAGTTCCCTGGCTAATTCAAATGACATGACCAGACATCTGATGTGACACAGCCCCACCCATAGATCAGAAGTGGGAAGGACAGTAATCAAAGTAATAATAAATATTGAGCACTTAGTGCTTTGCATGTACTATCTGGATTTAAACTCAGATAGTCTAAATGTGAAACTGCCCTTTTTACCACTACGCTCTGCTGTTGTGATGAGGAGGAAGAGGAGAAAGAAGGCAGAGGAGGAAGGGGGGAAGGTATAATAACAGTGGGTAAGACTCTAATGTTGAAAAGTACTAGAATGGAATCCTGACTTCCATGCTCTATGGCTGCATACATGGCCCAATGCAGCATGTATTGAATGATTACAAAGTTTCATGCCCTAGTTAGTGTGCTGTATGCTACACATTGCCTAACGAGCAAAAAGTGATATGGTCCCCGTCTTCCTAGAGCTGCAGTTTAGTAATGGAGAAAGGCAAGGGGGCACAGAAGGACACAGAATTCGGGGGGTCTTCTCCAGGTAAGTGTTGTCTGAAATGTTGTCTGAAGGATGGGTCAGTGTTAATCAGAAAGGAGCAGGGAAGAGCACTACCAGCAATGGAACTAGCACGTGCAAATGCCCCACCTCATATGAAAGAGGAGGTTTATTAAAATAATTCAAAGAAAGTATCTAATACAGTTCCTGGTACACAATAAAGATTAATTATGTTAACAATGTTGATGACAGCGGTAGTAATGCTGCTACTGCTGCTGACGGTGATGGGGGTGGTGGTGGTGATGGCGAGGGTGGTAGTAGAGGTGGAGGTGGTGGTGGCAGTGGTTTTGGTGGTGATGGTGGTGGTGGTGATGGTGGTGATGATGATGGTGGTGGTGGTGGTGATGATAGTGGTGATGGTGGTGGTGGTGATGGTGGTGGTGGTGATGATGGTGGTGGTGGCAGTGGTTTTGGTGGTGATGGTGGTGGTGGTGGTGGTGGTGGTGGTGGTGGTGGTGGTGGTAGTGGCCTCAACAAGAAATATCTCCTTCCAAATTATTGCCCTTGGATTTTCTTAATCAACAGTAGAGCTGATTAACTGAGATTTATTCTTTTTCCCAGGTTCCAGGTCACTCTTTAGTGAAGGTTTTTAGTCAAAGTGCATTTCCTTAAGGGCAGGCAAGAAAAGGGAAAAGGAAGGAGAGCTAAAAGTCTAAATCATGGACATCTGACTAGTATTTCTTTTATTTGTAAGTCATTTTAGTGTAGTATTACCGGGCTTATTGATTTAATCTTTACAAATAGAAGAAAAAATACACAGATGGTCTATTGTGTTCATTATGATACGGGTGCCAGTTTCTCCAGAGAAAAATCTAACGAGAGCACATTTACCTAATACTAGAAGTTTCTCAGTACTGCAGAACATAGAAAACAATATTTCTTTCAGAGTAAACAATAGCTCTTCCAAGCCACGCCCTTTCAGACCACTTCTTAGCAATCACTGTTAATGGCAATGACTTTTAACAGTCATGCAGATGGTATGGAAATTGTGGTCCATGCAGTTTCCTTGTTCACTTTCATGTTTACCAGCCATCTCAAATAGGTAGGCACTTACTTTAAACACTTTGAAATGCTATGGTAAAATATGCAGTGAACTAGCGTTTGCATGGATGATTAAGCCCCTATTCGTGACCTTCACCTCTTTCTACAGCTGCTGTACATATAGCAAGGTTCAAAGGATGAGAGAATCTCACAAACACCAAATTCCCACACCCAAAACATTTCCATAAAAGCCAAATAAAAACACACAGAAAGGTGTGGTTGCTCACCTTCATTTTCTTTTAAGTAGATTGGCTATTTTCTATTATAGCTCACCTGATTAGTTTATTTAATGTTTACTTCCGGTAGGCTATTGCCTGAAAAAGGAGAAAACAATCATTGCAAGCATGAACTAGAGAAATGGTAATCTTCCTACCAGTGCATGGGAAGTAAATTAATTCTTTAAAGCAGAGGTTCTAGGAGGAGCATCAGTCCTCCTAAATCCTGAAATTATGTGTCCATATGCGTAGGTGTACCCTTCCCCGGGGTGGGTGTGGGGAGAGGAGCCATCGCTTTCTTTAGATCTTCAATGAGGTCCATAACCACAGAAGGATCGTTAAAACCCATTGCTCAGCAGTGTCCTCCTTTTGCTATTCTTTCCCTGGGCAACTTTTAAACACATAGAAAGACATTTAAAAAGGGCAGCACCATGGTTTAATTGCTCATAAATTAAGTCTGAGCAATGTACAATAAATATAAAAATGATATGGATGTTAAACAGTGTTTATAGAATAAAGTGGTCACTTGTCCAACCATCAGAAAATACCATAGAGAAGGGTAATGGACAAACTGGAATATATGACTATTTAAATTTTTTTTCAATTATTATTTTAAAAAATTTCAAAACCTCAGGGTGTGTGTGGAATATTGTGTGATATCCCTGGGACAAAATTCTCTTCAGTTGACATACAAGACAGGAATTTGAGTGCTGTAGAAAAATCACCACATTTGCTGATATCATCTTTTTTCCAATTGTCGTGGTCTGTGAATTTTTGGAGTCATAATTTCTTTTCCCGCACTTAGTCCTTCTATGCCTCGCTCATTTTTTCCAATGATTCTCATCCTTTGGTGGTTATGATTCTAAATGTCCTCCAAGGTGGGATGCTATGGGTGATGACTGAGTTCATGTGCACCTATGACCGGTAACCTATACTGGAGAGCTAAACTAGCAATTCTGCCACAAAATGAAATGCTGGAGGGAAGGGGTGGTTGACTGTTTGTTTACTTAAGGTGCTACTATTTACTCACCTGCAGGGATGTAAATGAATACCTTGGATTCTTTCCCTACAAAAGTAAATAATTTCACTGAGCTTATATTAATTATGTGATGTGCCTTTTTAAGATGTCTGTTAAGGTAGATCATAATGAATAATGTGCCATTGTAAAATGATAGAAAAGAGTTGTCTTTAAGGAAGGAGAAGAAAGAGGAGGAGGAGGAGGAGGAGAGAAAGAATTGGAAGAAGAAAAAGGGGAGGAGGAAGAGGGGAAGAGGAGAAGATGATGGTCAATGAAAAAACTTTTTGCAAAACAGCCTTCGAAGAACATCCTGGGCCAATATACACTAATGTCTTGGAACTAAATTTCTGTCTCTGTCTGTGGAGAGGAGAAGCAGAAAATGAGAGAAAGAAGCCCAGTGAGAGGGCTTAGTCCTTTCAGTTGAGCTCTGGATAGAGTCATCTTGGGGAAGGGACATGGGGAAACATAGATAGGGCCCCCATAGTGCCAGGCTGAACACTGAGACTATGTACAGGGAAATTATTTCTCTAAAGCAAGAGTTCTAAGAGGAACATACTCAAAATTGTGTGTTCATAAACATGGGTGCATGTTTTTCCCCTCAGAAGAGGAGACATAACTTTCTTTAGATATTCAATGTAGTCCACAACCTCAAAAAACTTGTTAAAACAAATTGCTTAGGGTCAGGGCTTCCCAGAACCTCTCTTTCCAGAAGCATCCAAGTTGCTCTGCAATGCCTAAGTCCCGATTTTGACAGAAGGAGTATAAGCAACAAAAGAGGGTGTTGAAACAGCTTTTTCCTGACTGTGAAACTTAAGTAGCTTAAATCCATAGCCTCACTCTTTTTAAGCTCATGTTCTAAGCTGGTTAACAAGACTGGAATTCAGATGAACTGCATAGTTATATGTGAGCACGATTTGGCATTTTTCCAACATCCTCTCCCATTTGTAATGTCATTTGTTCTTCACACACTTCTGGAGATAAGTAGGTCATCTTACCATTAGTTCCCATGCACAGAACAGGAAATTGAGGGCCTTAGAGCTAAAGCAACTGGTTCAAGTTCACGAGTGGTGGTGGCCTGACAGGCTGAGAATCTAGGCGTCTGACTCCTAGGTCAGTGTCTGTTCTGCCGCAGCACGCTGTCCCCAGTTTTATTACGTGCAGGAATTCAAAAAAGGGTAAGACGTGTCTGCCCACAAGGAAGTTAAAATCTAAACACAGTTTTATTTTTTCTCCTAGTGGCAAAAAGATGTTTTTAATCCCCTCAACCCAACCCTACACATGTCCCTGTTATGTGCCCTGCCCTTTTTCAGAGGTAGACTGAATCAAGACCATTTAAAGAGAAACAGTGCTTTTCCCAGACAACAAAGAAAGTAGCCAGAGCTTATCATGCTGCCACAAAACTCTGGGCAGATCAGAAAAACAAACAAATAAACAATGTTCCTCCTCATATTTTTGAAGATATGTTTTGTTTGAAAGAACAGGGTCAGAATCTTGCTAAGAGGGGAAGCCATCTTCCTTCAGTAAATATGTATTGTACAAATTAATATTTTTTAGAAATATGTTTATTTACTAGAATTTGTGATAGGAAGTCTTATTAGCTCTATTTTTTTTTTTAACCTCTCCCTGTATCTACACTCCTTTCCACATAACTGTGCAATGTACATCCAATTTGGGCAGCGTGTAGTTCTGTGATTCTTGGTTTTGGGTTTGACATATGACTTGCTTTTGCCAATAGAATAAGGCCAAAGTCATACCGTGCCCATTCTGACCCAAAGCTTCAAGAGGCCTTGTGTTTTCTCTAGCCTCATGTATCAATATTCCTGCCAATCACCTTGAGAGGACCTCGCCAGACTAGCCCACTGGAACCAGGAAGAGGAGGCTGGATATTTGCGATGGAGGTGCACCAACCAAGTCACCCAGCTGAGCCGAATCTACATTAGCCAGTCCCCCAAAAGACACCTCTCTGAAGATGTCTCCAAGGCCAAACCGTCAGCTGTGCTTGTTATTGTACAAAGTAAAGTTCTTTTTCATAACCAATTATGTCTTTTTGGTCCCAATGCAATCACGTATATTTGGTCCCAATTTTAGTTGAACTTTCCTGTTGAATTTTAATAAAGAAGTTTCAACACTCCTAGTTCCTTTTTCATGAGAGGCCTTTATAGCAGGAATAGCCAGATATACCCGGGGGAAGGGGATTCTGGCCCTGTTATGACCTGGACTGTTAACCAGTACCTCATCTTCCATACCTACCCATTGTTCTAGTCGACTTGAAATTTGTTTTTAAAGGTATGGAATCATAAAGAGAATAAATTACAGACCTACCTCAGAGATATTGTGGGTTCAGTTCCAGACCACTGCAATACAGCAAATACTGCAATAAAGCAAGTCACGTGAATTTTTTGGTTTCCCAGTGCTTACCAGGCCCTCCTACGTAAGGATTTGGTGAAAACACTTATACAAGTATGACAAAGAGCCTTGCTCCAACCAGGCTTCCATGACAGAAGTAAGCTCTACAGGACGTTATCTGAGAGACTCTTTTTTCAATTGTCTTGAGGGAACACAGCTAGTACCCTAGTACTATTGTTGATGCATAGAACTTTCAGGATTAAATCTCTTACAAAACCCCAGTTGAGAAGGACTAGTAACAAGATAGCTTCTGATCTGATTTAAATCCATATTTTTCTTCTTTTAATGCCCAATTCTGTTCTTCTTCTTCTCTGGTCTCATATTTCATCTGTGGTTGGCCATGTCAGTATGACCCATACCAGTGTGCATATCCAGTTGTATGTATTTATATATTTATGGTTGCTCAAAATGCCCAAAGTACAACTTCCTAATCAATTGTATTATTAGGATGGTGAGATCGTTATCAGGGAAGTTCCCCAAATTGTTCCAGCTCTCCTTCTAGTCAGCTGGTAGGATTATACTTCCCTGACTTCTTGAAGTTAGATGTGCCCATGTCACTTCCTTTGGTAAAAGTGATGAACGTCATGTTCAAGCAGAGTCTTTAAGAGCTAGTGCATACTACACCATGTTCTCTTTTCCTGCCTCAACAAACATAAACTCACATGTTGAGGTATAGCCCAGGTCCCATAGCAACTACAGAGAGCAGAAGAGTCTTACCATCCCACATTGACCATGTACCATGGATGTAAAGAGCACTTTTGTTTGTGTTCAGCCACTGAATTTTTTGTGTTATTTGTTACTGCAGCATATCTTTACTTATCCTGCCTGAAACAGATGCTTCTTCCAAAATGCTCTGCAAAATTCCTACCTCTACTTATATACTAGGAGCGATTTATCTCTATAGGTTTTAGTGATCCTGCTCTGTGACTCCCTCTATTTGGAACACTTCATGTTTTCTGGATCAGCTGACTCTGTCTTCTACCATCAGTGGTATGAAGAGGTCTATTTCTTTTCTAGAACTCTACCAAAAGCAGGGCACTGGGAATGGGAATGGTCCATCCCAGGTGCAGCAATAAGGGGATGAATTGTATGTAACAAATTTTAAAACAATAATAAAACCAACTAAAAACCAGTGTGTTTTTATTATCACCATGTGGCTGCAGTGTAAAAGTGCCCATTGCATAGTACGCGCAAGAACTTTACCAGCAATAAATATCCAAACCAGTTGGGATATACAAATTCCATTCATTCGTTTTCTCAGCACCTCTTGGGTGCAACACCCAGTGCTATGCATTGCAGATGAAGTAGTGAGCAGCACCGACACGGTCCCTGCCACTCGGGGTGCAGGGGGTGGAATCCAGCGAGTGTGCAAGTTGGCATGAAAGGCATTTCTCTTCCTTCTTGAGAGGATAACATTTGAGTTAGACTGAATGATAAGGAAGAGGCAGCAGTGGAAGATCTAGGAGAACATTCCAGGTGGAGTGAAGGTCAATGCCAAAGCCTTGAACCAAGAACAAGTCTGTATCTGAAGCATTGTGGATGAGGTGGTGAATGGATAAGGTGAAGAAAGGGGCGGGAGCAGGAACTATGCACGTTCTTACAGGCCATGGTAAGGAGTCTGGATTTTAATCTGGTTGCAAAGGGGAAGCACTGGAGAGCTTTAAACAGGATGAGAGTCTTAACAGTGGATATGAAGAAAATGGTCAAATTCAAGAACTGTTTTGGAAGTAGAGAGAATACTACTTACGGGATTGGATATTGGCTGTGATGAAAGACAGGGCACATAAATGACTCCTGGTTCAAATTATTGATTAAACAATTGAGTGGGTGATGAACATCAGTTACTGAGAAATTTTCTTCTTAGCTTATGCTCTGCTAAACTAGAAAAAGAAAAATGTAATCCCCTTTCCCCAACTAGCTTTTGCATTGGCAAAAAAAAAAAAAATACTAAAGAAACATGATGAAAGAAATATTTTTCAGTTAATTAACATTCTCATATTATTCAGGCCACTGGACAATATCATAGATCAATCTTCTGGGAATCACCATCCTGGAGCATCCAGGACTGAACTCAGACAAGAGACTTGATTGGCCCATGGTGATATCATGATTCTATTTCAGAATAGAACTTGGGATCTGGGTGTCGGTGTCCAGAGCTTGAGGTCTGGCTGCCCACTGGTCCCTAAGCCCTGGAGGGAGCCATGCTGTGTAGAAACGTTGCTATGGGCTGATAAAATGCTCACGTGGCTGGGCCTTGGGTCAGAGGGTTGTGTAATGCAGTCCATAATGGCAGTGGAGGTAAGATTAGAAACCAGAAAATATATGTCAGTGTGGTCTGACCCCTTGCTGGGTTCACATGAAAATCCCATCCGCTTTCCAGAAAGTAGTGGTACAAACCATTGTTCCTGTTCACGAGCTCTCTGGGGCAGTTCTTCAAGGACACAGTCCTCTCTTGCACTAGAGATTATTTTTAAAATAAACAACACAAGATACCACTATTTAAAGAAAGTCTGTGGCTCTAACATCCTTCTCAGAAACATTTTATTGTTGCACAAAAAGGGACTTCATTACAAAGAGTTTTATTCGTAGATCCACAAAGAAGGTGGAGACCATGGGGTGTCTGGCCATACCTAGGAGGCAGAATTAAACAGCTCCATTCCCAAAAGGCAGCAATGAATTCCAAAACAGATTGCTGCTATGAAAATGGATTTTTGCCTGCTACCAGCTTACAAGAGAATCCTCGCATGTCTAACCCTGTGTAATGATTTGAGTCTTTCAAAAGGCACAGTATTCAATGTAACCATGCCGTCAGTATAATCTGCAATTCAACAAATTGCAATGTCAGTTTTCCTTTTCAGTGCATATTTCAAGCACTGTGCCTGGAGCTGAAAGGTAGTGGGGTCCTAAATCGATCCCCTTAGCTTTAGCTCACTCCCCCCGGGGGGTGTTGAAGGCATCTCTGCCACCTAGCTTATAGCATGTCTCTGATTCAGTCATTGCTATAGGATGAAGAAAAAATCTCAGATTGTGGAATCACACTAATGCAATGTCAGATGGAGCCACAAGATGATATCAATGCAATTCACAGCAGTCATAACACATGGAGTGCACACACATGTACATACACACAGTACCTACACTATAGCAGGTCCATGATCTAGCGTACGGTATATCATAGTGGTTAAGGGCTTGGATTCTGGAGACAGACTGCCCAAGTTCAAGCCCCACTTCTCTCACTTATTAGTTGTATATGTAAAGCCTTGGCAAGTCTGTTGAATGGGGTGACAACAGAGTATATTTCATAGGATTGTTGAAATGGTTAAATGAATTAAAACACAAATGACATAGAACAGCACACCAGCAAAGAGGGGGTACTATGTAAACATTTGTTATTGTTATGATTATACTGCATTCTTTTGTCTCAGGTCACATGTAGTGAGTATTTCTTTCATGACTTTGTGTGCCGTCAGAAATCATCTTAAGAGAGGATAGGAGAAACCACATGCATTGAGTCTCTATTACATACCAGGCACTGTTCTAGAGAATAGATGCACCATCTCAAGTCTGAAACATCCCTCCCACTGCAGTAGCCCACAACCCAAGAAGAGAAAAGCTGTGGTTTCAGCCAGGCACTTAGCACTGCCTTGCAATAACCCATCCTCCATTCAGAACCTGATTCTACCACTTAATAGCTGTGTGACCTTGGGCAAGTTCCCTCAGCACTCTGAGCCCTCATTTCCATACCTGTAAAAGAGACATAAGAACTAATTTTCACAGTGAGGATCTAGTGAGTTTATACATGTATATTAAAGTGGCTGGCACACACACCAAAATAAAACAAATGAACAAATATAACAAAACAGAAACAGACACAGATACAGAGAACAAACTAGTGGTTACTAGAGGAGAAAGAAGTGGGGTGAGGGGCAAAAAAGGTGAAGGGGATTAAGAGGTACAAACTACTACCTATAAAATAAATAAGTTACAAGGATGTAATGTATAGCACCGGGGACATAGTCAATATTTTATAATAACTTAGTATGGAGTTGAATCTATAAAAATATTTAATTACTATGTTGTACACCCAAAAATAATATAATATTGTAAGTCAACTATATTTCAGTAAAAAATGAATGAAAAAAAATAAAGTGGGTGGCACTGTGCAGATTCTTAAAAGTAATCTTGCTCCTATAATTAGTTGTTAGCTTTTCCTTCCCAGGGAACTGGTAACCTCCCTTGGAAAACCTCAAGGCCAAATTTTACTATTTCAACATGATTTATTACCATTGTTTCATAGAAAAAAACATAACATTTTACATCATTATATGTATAGTGAAAGATAAAAAATTAATGCTTGTTAAATTTCCAACAGGCATATGCTTAAATACTTAGCTTATATTCACTGTTCAGTCTGATATATTTGACAATTTCCTTTCATTTCCCCTGTAGCTTTTTTTTTTTAATCAAAGAAGAAAAATTGAGACAGAGAGGAAGATGGGAGGATGATCAACACTTCTGAGGTGACAAGGAGTGATGGCTTTTCTGGTAATCAGAAAAAAGGGGGGTTTATCCTATTCATTCTGAAATCAATCTATGGCTTTGTCAACCAAGTCTTAAGGCTTTGAGGGGTATGTAGCTTATGGTTCTGAAGATGGGAGGGCTGCAAAATGGCAGCCCCTCCAAGGATCTGGGCTCTACATTTTAGTATCCCTGGCCCTTCCTTTTGGTTCCAAGGCATCAGTGGGGATGTGCAATTACACAATATGTTAAATTAAGGCCCTCAAACCTACAAACACGCCTCTATTTACTATAGCCTGGCATTGGACCAGGGACTGGCCACAGCATACAAGGCCACTTGGTGTCACTGATGATTATGTGCATTTGTGTTGGACTGGGTGGCAGAAAGTGCCAGAGACCAAGCTGACTAATACAAGGTTGAGATTGGATAGGACCAGCATCAGAATAGCAGGCCCTTGGCAGGACAAATGACCGTAGGGGGCCAGGAGGGAGAAGCCAGCAGGGACAAGGCATGGGACAGCACCCAGTACTCCTTACTGGAAGAGATCACTCTTTCTGTCTTTTAAATATGACACACCCTTCTGATGACCTAGATTACTGGGACTCCCTGTCCCAGCAGGACTGCTGAATACTGAAGTCACAGCCAAGCTAATCAGGAATTCACTCCTTTAACAAATATTTACTGAGTGCCTCCTATATGAATAAAATATGTCAAATTTCCAAGACCTAATGGCGCTTACATTCTAGCAAGGGGAGACAGATAATAAATAAGTAAATTATTTAGTATGTTGGAAGATTAAAAGCACTAAGGGAAACAAAAAAGAATGCAGGGGAAGGGGGATTGTGTATGTAGAGGGTGGGCTACAGTTTTAAATACAATGGTCAGGGTAAGTCTCATTGAGAAGATGATTTTTTTTTTTTTTGACCAGGACACACAGCTTGTGGAATCTTAGTTCCCCGACCAGGGATCGAACCCATGCTCCCTGCAATGGAAGCGCTGAGTCCTAACCACTGGACTGCCAGGAAATTCCCAAGAAGATGATTTTTGAGCAAAGACTTTAAGGAGTGAGGAAGACAGCCATGTGGTTACCTGAGTCAAGAGTGTGCCAGGTGGCCAGAACTGCCAGTGCAAAGACCCTGAGGTAGAGGAAGCTCAAAGAGGGCAGTATGGCTGGAGGGCAGAAAGGGAGGGAGAGAGCTGTAGAAGGTGACATCGGAGAGGTAACAAGGGAGTTGACCAGACCACAGAAGGCTGTAAGAACTTTAATGTTCTTTGGGTAAAATGTGGAGCCATGCAGGGTTTTGAGCAGAGGAGTGATATGATCTGACTAATGTTTTTAAAAGATTAGGAGGCTGTTGCACTAATCCTGGTAAGATACCATGGTAGCTCAGACCAGAGTGGTAGCAGCAGAGGTGGTGAGAAGTGGTCACATTCTGCATAATTTCTATATCAGGATTTTTCTGGTGGATTAACTGTTGGATGTGGCAGAGAAGACTTGGGAATGGCTCCATGGTATTTGTCCTGGACAGTTGGAAGGTTGAAGTTGCTATCAATGAGATTTGGAAAGAGCAGGTTTGGGGGAAGATCAGAAGTTCAGTTTTGGACATGATAGGTTTGAGATGGTTGTGAGATGTGCTGGAGGATATGTAGACTCTTGCCTACAATGAGCCTGGAGTTCAGGAGAGAGGTCTACACTGGCGATAAAAGGCAAAGGCTTTGTGGCAGGATGAGATCTCTAAGGGAGGGGTGCTGACAGAGAGGAGAGTCAAGATGGGGCACTTCAACTTTAAAAGATAGCCGAGAGGAGAAGGAACCAACAAAAGAGCTGAAGGATTGACCAGGAAGGTAATTTCTTGCAAAGCAGGAGAGAGTAACTTCTCCACTGGCAGGAGGGAGACCATTGGCCAGGCTATCTTTACAGTTTGAAATGTGTGATTTGGGGTGATGTGATGTGATCCTTGTGTTTGGCTCGTGGTGGTTTCATGGAGGCTCTGGGGGTAGGGAAAGCAGCCTGGATTATGTGTGTGTGTGTGTGTGTGTGTGTGTGTGTGTTTTAGCATGTTTGGATTATGTGGCTAGGTGGACCCACATGACCCAAGAGATAGAACCTCATGACCAGGGAAGCCCCCTGGGTAAGGCTGCAGGGGCATCTCCTTCCATTTAACAGAGGGGAAAACATTTTGTTTTTCATTTTGTCAGTTGAGAGCATTTAAAAAAATAATTTCCCAATCACTTGTGAATATGAAGCCTATGAGATAGAAATGGTCTACAAAAGCCTCTTCTGAATTCACTGTATCCAACTCTTCTTCAGAGAAGGGGTTTTTCTAAGGTGCTTATTGACTATTATGTGCTATTTTATCTTCTTTTGAAAATATTCCTTCCTCTTCATTAACGTATGCGCCCTTTATCATTTTTGTTCTAAAAGGGAGAGAGCAGTAGAAGGTCCTCAAATTGAGAATTATGTCCCATCCCACTTAGAGAAATTTGCTCCCCAAACTGACTCAGCCCCGGTATCAGGACCCAAAGATTTCCTCTCCATGAAAAGTCCCCTTAATAGGAGCAATTTAAAATTCCTTGGGCCCACAGACATAGAGGATATTTTTCTATAAATTAAGATATTATCCTTCAGGTTTTTCCTGGGGTTGAACTGTGCAAAAGAATATAAATTCTTATGTTTCCTCTCCTGTGTATTTAACAATCATCATAAAGCAGCTATGTTGTGATTGGCCAGACCTAAGAGCTGGACAAATACTGACTCATTTTATCCTCTCAACAGTCTGTGAGGTAGGGACTGTTATCATCACCATCATCCCCATTTTATAGATGAGGGAATGAATTACAGAGAGTCAGTGTACTTGCAAAGGACACACAGCGAGTTAGTGGCAGAGGTAGGATTCGAACCCAGCAGTTGGGGTCCAGAGCCCCTGTTTTTAATCACTTTTCTTTGCTATGCTCTGTGCCTCTTCGAGGAGTTTTCCACCAAGTGAGCTGCTCTGTTTTCTTTGGGAAGATTAGAACATCCTATCTGGCATTTCTGAATCACCCTTCAAGTTCACAAAACAGCATCTGAAAAATGGGTGACCCACACTGAAGATGATGTGGTGAGCCGATGAGACCACTGACCATAAAACAACCAAACAGATGGAATCACTCGGTCGCTTTCCTTCTATGAAGGTGGCAGATATTCTCAATGCTGCTAGGTACTGATTGTAGCTATTGGTATTCTAAGCACAATCAATCTAGAAGTGACTGTTTTCATACACTAAGGAATATGTCCATATAAAGATTAAAAATGTTTAATCTAAGATAAACAATAAGGTCTTACTGTATAGCACAGGAAACTATATTCAATATCCTTGATAAACATTAATGGAAAAGAATATGAAAAAGAATACATATATATATATATATATATATATATATATATATATATACAACTGAGTCACTTTGCTGTACAGCAGAAATTAACACAACACTGTAAATCAACTATACTTCAATAAAAAATTTTTTTAAAAAGAGAGATAAAAATGTCTAATCTATTTTTTCTCAATTTGATTTTTTAAGTGAAAGGCTCATTGCAAGCAACTGTGTTTGGATGTACTAGAAAACAGTGTCGATCAGAGAGGGTCGAGTCCCTAGTAAAGTCCTTCCTTTACACTCTGTCCAGCGTGACAGCAGCAGGAGCAAGTGTCCTGTTTCTGCAGACATTTGATTCTCATCCTTTAGCCAGCATTATACCATCTCTCCTGGCTGAACCAGCTCCACAGTGCCCGATTTCTCTGCAGATGTTCCTACGCACATCAAAGTCTGAGAAGTTTGCTTGTTAGACGCAGAGGCTGGCTCAGCAGTCTGGGTGGTGCCTGAGAGTCTACATTTCTAACAGATCCCCAGGTGATGCTGGTCTGCCCAGCTCCATTTGAGCAGCAAAGCTGTGGTTCTCAACCTTGGCTGCTCTGCTGGAAATACTTGGGAAGCAGAAAAACACTACAGTGTAATGTCTGGGTTTTGTCTTCAGAGACTGATTTAATTGCTCTAGGGTGTGGCCTGGAAGGCAGGATTTTTCAAAGCTCCTTGGGTGAACTACTGTTCCGCCATATTTCAGACCCACTACTATAGTTGAAAGCAGTGGTCCTCAAGATGTGATCCTGGACCAGCAGCCTTGGCATCTCCTAACAACAGGTTAGAAATGCAAATTCTTGGGCCCCACTCCAGACCTGAATCAGAAACTCAGGGTGGGCCCAGCATCTGTGTGGTAACAAGACTCCATATGATCCTGACAATCATGCAAGTTTGAGAAACACAGGCTCATAGAATATATTTTCCATTTCTCTATCTTCCCCCTCATTTTCTCTCTCCCCCTCTCCTCTTCCTCTCTCCCCCACTCCAACCCTCCAACTCCTATTTGCAAACGGTTTGAATTAGTAGTGCCATGCCAAGATACATTGATAAAAGGTCAAGAGTTTGAGGATGTGTGTAGAGAAAGCAATCCAGTTGATGCCAAATACATAAATATTTGGGTCACCTCGATAACTGGCAGTTGGTCAACTTTCAGTCTACTTAGGCATTGTGTACCCTCAGCCAGAGTAAACCTGATGCAAGAAAATTTTGTAAATCCTTTAGTCATACAAATTCACATTTCTAAGTAAAACCAATAATGTCACGCTGTAATAAATGGAAGAGAAATAGGAATTGTCTTAGTACATACTGCTGCCCGTTTCTATCTCGTGCTTTTAATGGATGCCGGGTAGATCTATTCAATCAGAATGTGTCTGAGCCCAGGGCAAAGCAGCGCCACTGTCGTTAAACCACCAGTGGGCCTCCAGAGTGATGTTCTCAAAGTCCGTGCAACTAGGTCTTCACTTCTGCCTGTTTTAACTCTTCATCCCTGAGACTGTCAGTCTCGGGACACTTGAATCTCACTGCCCTTCACATTGAGGAAGAGGTGAACATTCATGAAGGACAGGCTGGCCGGCTGCCCTGGCAGCTCAAGGAGGCAAAGCAGTTCCTGCTGGGGAGCTTCCAGTCTAGGAGGAGGATGGGCACAGTGGACAGAAAAGAAGGGAGACCTAACATGAACACATGGTCACCCGGCAAGCTGTTTACTACTGGGGAGAGCCTCGTGGGCCTGGTCCCAGGGGGAAGAAGGATACATTTTACCTGGGTTCTGCCTAAGGGCATTAATATTAGGCTTTTTTTTTTTTTTAAACTGTGGATGTACGCCCCAAAGTAGGATTGCTGGATCATATGATAATTCTATTTTTAATTTTTTGAGGAACCACCATACTGTTTTCCATAGCTGCTATAACATTTTACAGTCGGCCCTCCATATCTGTGGGTTTTGCATCTTTGGATTCAACCAACCATGGATCAAAAATATTAGAAAAAAAATTCCAGAAAGTTCCAATAAGCAAAACTTGAATTTGCTGCATTTACATTGTATTTACAACTATTGACATAGCATTTACATCGTATTAGGTATTGTAAGTAATCTGGAGATGATGTAGGGCTTCCCTGGTGGTGCAGTGGTTGGGAGTCTGCCTGCCAATGCAGGGGACACGGGTTCGAGCCCTGGTCTGGGAGGATCCCACGTGCCGCGGAGCAGCTGGGCCCCGTGAGCCACAATTGCTGAGCCTGCGCGTCTGGAGCCTGTGCTCCGCAACAAGAGAGGCCGTGATAGTGAGAGGCCCGCGCACTGCGATGAAGAGTGGCCCCCGCTTGCCACAGCTGGAGAAAGCCCTTGCACAGAAACGAAGACCCAACACAGTCATAAATAAATAAATTAAAAAAAAAAAGATATATGGACCCCTATGTTCATAGCAGCACTATTCACAGTAACCAAGACATGGAAACAACTGAAATGTCCATTGACAGATGAATAGATAAAGAAGATGTGGTACAAATATGCAATGGAATACTACTCACCCATAAAAAAGAATGAAATAATGACATTTGCAGCAACATAGATGGACCTAGAGGTTATCATACTAAGTGAAGTAGCTCAGAAGGAGAAAGACAAATACCATATGATATCACTTATATGTGGAATCTAAAATATGACATAAATGAACTTATCTATGAAACAGAACCAATCTCACAGACATAGAGAACAGACTTGTGGTTGCCAAGGGGGAAGGGAGTGGGGGAGGCATGGAGTGGGAGTTTGGGGTTAGCAGATGCAAACTAATATATATAGAATGAATAAACAACAAGGTCCTACTGTATAGCACAGGGAACTATATTCAATATTCCTGTGATAAACCACAATGGAAAAGATTATAAAAAAGAATATATGTATAAGTGAATCACTTTGCTGTACAGCAGAAATTAACACAACATTGTAAATCAACTATACTTCGATTTTAAAAAAAGGAAATGTACCTTCTTGTGTCACCTGAGAGCAAGAATCTGGTATGTTAGAAAGTGAAAGAAATTATTTCCTCTCAATAACTAGCTTGTACTTTTTCTACTTATGGATACGACTGACTGATTCAAAAGCATTGACTTAATGTAGAGAGTTGTTAGATTCCATTATTCTTCAGGATAAAAATGCTTTAAAATGTGAGTCAATCCAGGTTTAACCAAAAGGAAGAGGGATTGCTTCCCAAATCATCCCATTTTTCAATGGTCATTTGATTAAATGTAGCCACTTATGTTACCGCTGCCCAAATTACAAATGTGCCTCTACCACGTTTATGTCACCCAAGTAAACTGATATTTGTGAGGCCTTTTCACCACTTTCTTCCTTTGGGTTCACAATCCAAAAGTATTTGCTTACAGTCGATGAGTTTAATATGAACACATATTTGCAAGGTTACCTCATAGTCAACCACAAGGTAAATGGATTTGTCCATATTAAAAAAAACCCAGTGCCATACTATCACTTTACACCATTGAACTTGCCCAAATTACGTTTCATGTCTTTCCTGAATGTACGATCCTAAATTACTACTTCTTAAGCAAAATAAGAATGTCAGACTCGTTTATCCTGTGTGAGAAAAATCATGTGAATTCTATTATTTTATCAGACTTTGTTTTCATTCAGTTTCAGTCTCCTGCGACACATTCAGGCTAAACTGTTTTTTAGTACGTTCTCCTGGCCGCTTACTCATGAAAGGATCAGATACTACAGTGATTATCTTGCAGAGGCTCATTCATTGTTTTTGGAAACAGGCCACAGATGAAGTAACAATAACCGCACTGACAAAATAAAAAAGCTAAACCAGCAATACGGTATTATGACAACAGATCACATCTTGATTTGAAAAAGCAGAGGTGGTATTCTGGCTTTTCTGACTTTGTATATACAATGTCATTTCCCTGGACATTCTGCTCCTATCTACCACCAATAAATCTTCATCCAAGAAAGATAGTTCAAAGTTTTCCCCAAGGATCTTCAGGAATGACTGAGTGTAGTTGACAATACATGAGAAATTTTATTTCAAAAATAAATATTTCCATTATACTTCCTTAGGGGATACATGAGGTCAGGATATGTTATACAATTTTGCTTCATGGCATATAATCTGCTAATTTTCACCACGATTATTTCTCTTCAAAACATATTAGAGTCCTTGCCAGAATGTTCCCTACAAGATGGCTTAGAGTAACTAAAAATGAAAAGCAACCTGAGTGTCCAACACCAGGGGATTGGTTGAATATGGCATGATGTACACATATCAGTGGTTATGATGCAGCCATTAAAATGATGCTATAAAATATATTTATTAATGTGGAAAGATATTCATTTCATATTGTCTACTGAAGAGAACATATTAATTAATAATTTATATTATGACATATAGGAGAAATAACATAATGGTTATAATATATAAAATTATGTATGTATTATAACGTAGGAGACATTATATTTTATAATGTGTTATTATTATACATTACATGTACATATTATTTCTTTGGTAATGCTTTTCCGGACCTCAGATTACATCATGCTCTCCTATTAAATACTCTCCTAACATACTGTATTTTCCTTTAATAGCACTTATCAGAATTGTAAATGAACGTTTCATTGCCTAGTTGTTGATTTTGTCTTTCCACCTGAATATAGTCTGCTGGAGACATGCCCATCTTATACACTGCTATATCTAACTTCATCTAGGTTTTGGTAAGTAGCTCAAAATCTATTTGTTGAATGAAAGTATTCGTGAGTGACTAATTAATATGCACAGAAAAAAATCTGGACATATATATATAAAAATGTTAAAAATGGTTTCTCTGTGGACAGTGGGATTACAGGTGATTTTTCCTTTCTTAATTTTCTAATTTTTCTACAATGATTATGTACTTTTTTAATAAAAATGACTTGATAGAATTTTAAAACTGGAAATTGTTTTAGTTGGCTTTGGCTGTGATAATGCTTCAATCAGTTCCAAAATATCAAGTGTTACAACAATATGTCTTCATTTCTTGCTCAGTGTCTGTACGTCAGCTGTGGTAGCTCTCTTCCAGACTCCAGGTCAAGTTCAGGTCTTGTCCATTAGTCTTCTCCTATAGGGAACCAGGCAGAAGAATTAGTTCCTACTTGGACATACTGTTCTCATGGCAGAAGGAAGAAGCGCAAGAGGGACGAACAGAAACACGCGACACCTTTTAAAACCTCCACTCAGGATTCACGCTATCCTTTATGCCCACCTTCTATTGGACAAAACAAGTCACATAGCAAAGCCCAAAGACAATAGGGCAAGGATGTATATCTGCCTCTGTGAGACATGGTCAGTCTTATGATAATGGGAGAAAATGTATTATTACAGAGAGCAAACAAAGTTTTGGGTCCAATAATCTAATCTATCACTATACTTAATACTTTCTAATGAATAAGGTCCATTTTATGCTAGCAAAGTCTAAGTCTAAAAGTCAGAATCACAAATAATACCAACCTCTGAAAACAAGGGCCGAATCCCTGAGCCAAAGAACAGCTTTTCAAAAACACGTATGTCAGTATAGATAATCAGCACAGGCTCAGAATGTAAGGTTACCAATGTAGCAAAGAATATAAGCTGAAGTACTACATGAGTTGTTGTATGTGGAAATTGTTGCATTAATAACACTCAGTGATTTACACCGGGTTCATATATCCCTGTAAACCAGTGATCCTCAACCAAAGGCAATTTTGCCACCCCGAGGTCATTGGCAATGTCCATAGACACGTTTGGGTGTCATGACTTGGGGGGTATGGAGGCGGTTGTTACTGGCATCTGGTAGGTAGGAGCCAAGGATGCTGGTGGACATCCTACAATGCACAGGGCAGCCTCCACCACAAAGAATTATCCAGGACCAAATGCCATTAGCACTGTCGACAAATTCTGCTGAAAATGTACTGTCTTGGTCAGTCCCCTCCCTCACTTAATTTGGGTTTGACCATGTGATTTGCTTTATCCAACATATTACCCACTATGACACAAGAGGTATGAAAAGTGAGTGCTCACTGGGGCTTGCTATCTCTTGCTGCATTTGGAATCCCAAGAACCATGCAAAGAAGCCTAGCCTTCCGGCTAACTGCTAGAGTCCCGTGGCCCAGCTACACCCATTGCCCCAGCCAATCGCCAGTCACATGAGTAAGGCCATCCAGAGTCAATTATCCCCTAGAGAACCCACCAGCTACTTGTGGTCATGTGAGTGAACCCAGGCAAACTTGTTAAAGGACTTCCCAGCTGAGCGCAGCCCAAATTGACAAAACCATAGTAATATAAGCTAATGAATGATTATTGTTTTAAGCCATATGTTTGGGGAAAGCTTATTACATTGCACTTGGGATACAGGCTAAGATGCTGTGACTGCTAAAGTCATTTTAAACTATAAAAAAATTAACTTGATCATATGCATGTATCAGATGAGGTAGTTAGTTGGTAGCCAGAGAAATCCAGAAAATTGTTTCAATGCTCCTTTTCCCTTTGCTGGTATAAGTCCATAACACAATTTGCATTGCTTTGTAGGGGGCGGGTGGGGGGGGAGTTTATTTCTATCAAAGTGGAAGATAACATACAGGTTTTCATAATATAAATATTTCTTCCTAATTTCCCAATCAAAATAATTTCCCAAGGAGATACTCCCGATATCTGGAAGCCTTCAAAGGAAAAGGTATTGCCTGACCGTAGCTTCTTGAATGCTTTGGCATCATTTTACCATTTTTATCATCTTTCATAAATTTTCCCCTGTATTTTCTTTTTTAATAAATGGATTTGTGATTTCTTTTTATTTATTTATTTTTAATTTCTTTTTATTTGTTTATTTTTGGCTGCATTTGGTCTTCATTCCTGCGCGCAGGCTTTCTCTAGTTGCGGTGAGTGGGAGTTACTCTTCCTTGTGGTGAGAGGACTTCTCATTGTGGTGGCTTCCCTTTGCTGCAGAGCATGGGTTCTAGGGCGCATGGGCTTCAGTAGTTGTGGCACGTAGGCTCAGTAGTTGTGGCTTGCGGGCTCTAGAGCACAGACTCAGTAGTTGTGGCGCATGGGCTTAGTTGCTCCGAGGCACGTGGGATCTTCCCGGACCAGGGCTCGAACCCGTGTCCCCTGCATTGGCAGGCGGATTCTTAACCACTGTGCCACCAGGAAAGTCCCTCCCCTGTATTTTCTAATCCACATTAAATTCTCCTGTGCCTGGGTACCAGATCATAGGACCTTATAGACCCAGGAAAGGATTTAGCTTTAACTGATATTCAACATGGTATAAAACTAGACAAAGTATATGAATTAGAGTATACAAAAATAGAAATATGAATAACTTATAACCTAGAAGCATGTGTTTCCTGCCTCCATGAAACAAAGGAAAGTAAAAATACAGAGAGATACCAGTTTTCACTTACAGAATTCCCATGTCTGATAACACAGCATTAATAAGAACAGAGAAGGACAGTTCCCTCCTCTCTTTGCTGGAAGGAGTGTAAGTTGTTTTAACCCATGGGGAGAAAAATTTAGCAGACACTACAGAATTTTAAAAATTCACTACTTTCCTCCAGAAACAGTGTCTCCCTGTTTCCAGATGCTCTTTCATTGCCCTTTTGTGCCCCAAACCTTTTGTTTCTCCTTTGTTCAGAATGCATTTCCGCTGCTTCTGCCCCAAGCCTCATCATTGCCTGACACAATCCCAGTCCAGCTTTCCAGACTCAGCTCAAAAGCATCATCTCCAGGGCTTTCCTAGTGGCACAGTTGTTGAGAATCTGCCTGCCAATGCAGGGGACACGGGTTCGAGCCCTGGTCTGGGAAGATCCCACATGCCGCGGAGCAACTGGGCCCGTGAGCCACAACTACTGAGCCTGCGCGTCTGGAGCCTGTGCTCCGCAACAAGAGAGGCCGCGACAGTGAGAGGCCCGCGCACCGCGATGAAGAGTGGCCCCCGCTCGCCGCAACTAGAGAAAGCCCTGGCACAGAAACCAAGACCCAACACAGCCAAAATAAATAAATAAATAAATAACGTTCCCTTTAAAAAAACAAAAAAAACCCACATCATCTCCAGATGGAGTATGACTGTCCCAGCAGAATAAATTTCTCTGGCTTCCGTATTCCCACAGTTTTGGATTGTTACCTCTGTAAGGGCACTTAGCTCTTCGCTTTGGGATTTATCCCTGAACAACGACTCTGTCCAATGGACCAGGAGTTCCCCTAGGGCAGGACTCCTTCTTCTTCCCCATTGCACCCCCAGGATCCAGGCCCTTGTCCAGCAGAAGGAGAATATGCAATGAATGTTTGTTGAGTGAATAAATGAACTCTATTATACAGGTGAGGGAATCAAGGCTCAAAGCGATTAGCTAACTTAGTTAAGCTGCACACACATTGACTCATTTTCCTTTTAATTTGAGAAATACTTTCATACAAATTAAATCTGCTAAAATAGGAATAAGAGAGAATTAAAAATAAACTGAAAACATGTAAAGGACTCAACTTAAAGTGATGAGCCAGGACCTGCAGCCAGGCTTTCTGAAGATAAGCTCAGTGCTTTCCCACTGCCCCATGCTCTTACCAAAAGTGGGTATATGTCATCTGTGTTGACTGGCAGAGATTTATTTCTTATTTATTGTTTAGGTGACTTCAATCTTAAGGGTTGAACCATAGTACACTGGGGGCAGCATGTTTTCCCACTAATATTTCACTACAGACACAGCCATGAAACCTATGGCTTCTGTCCAATGAACCCCTCCAGTCACCTCAATTGCACAATGAAGCAAATGTAATGTGTAAACAAAATGGCTCAAAACACAGAACGGAGCTGTAGCACTGACAGCCACAGAAAGCAGTGAGATACTAAGCGAGTGTGTCCCCCTGACAACACTCTGAGCAAGCAGACCAGCGCGTTTATCTGGTGGCCACTTGGCTCCCAGAAAGCAGCTGGCCGACATGAGTTGGCAGTACTCCCTCGGGCCATGCTTATTCCTGGTGGCATCGGGCAGGATGCCAGGCATCACCCTCTGTATGAGACAACAGGGCAAGGTGCCCAAGGGTTATAGACAAAAACATCTGTCGGAGTCACCGAGTTGCTGGTTGCCTGAGTTCACCCACAGAGAAAGCCAGGGGAGCCAACTGCCAGGACATTTCCAGGATGTGTCCTGTCCCTGTGAGGGACGCTGCGAGCTCCAGAACCCAAGCCCAAAGGTCAGCCAACATGACAACAGATGCAAAAGCCTCCCTGTCAGCATCTGTCGGCAGACAAGGGTTGGGGGCAGAGGCATATCCCCTCCTGACTCAGGCTAAGATGGAAAACGCCAGGTTTGAATCATTTCTAAATGACAGCCAAGCAACTGGTGGAAAAGTAAACAAAAAGTCCATCATAATTTCTTTTAATGTTGTCTTTTCAACAAGACACCAAGTAACAGCTTGATGAATTTTTTCCATAGAAAATACTGGTTCTGAGTGCAAAATTTCCTATTTTGTTTTCTTTTGTTGGTTTTTATGGACTTAGAACACTTCAGGGACACAAGAGTCCATAAAGGTCATCTCCACCAGTCCCCTGATACACGCACGGAGTGGCCTCGGTCTTTCTGCTGAGTTAGAAACTCCTCTCCATTATAACAAAGTCAGATGGGGTAGGTGTCAGCTAAGACTAATTAGCTCACCTTCCTGGCAGGAACCTAAAGATCAGAATCATATTCCTCACTAGTGACCACCCAAGCTACTTTGCCATTTGGTGCACTGTTTTATTTTTCTTAATCAGAATTTATTCCTATTTCTCATGATACCCATGCCTCAATTATGATCTGTGGGAATAACGTGATCATTTGGAGGATAAAAACAATATGACCAACTTGTTTCCAAAATACATGAGCCATTGTCTTAGTCTGTTTGCACTGCTATAACAGAATACCACAGACTGGGGGGTTTATGAACTACAGAAATTCATTTCTCACAGTTCTGGAGGTTGGGAAGTCCAAGATCAAGGCACCAGCAGATTCGATGTCTGGTGGGAACCCACTTCCTGGTTCATAGACGGCCGTCTTCTGGTCGTGTCTCCTTTGGCTGTGTTCTCAAATAGCAGAAGGGGCAAGGAAGTGCTCTGTGGTCTCTTTTATAAGAGCACTAATCCCATCCATGAGGGCTCCACCCTCACAACCTCAGCACCTCCCAAAAGCCCCGCCTCTGAATACCATCTCATTGGGGATTAGGTTTCAACATATGAATTTGGGGGAAACACAAACATCAGTGCATAGCAGGCACCATGCTGGGTACCAGGGCTATCATGCTGAATAAAAGCCAGCACTTCCCCCCAGAAGACAGTTTAGCGGGAGATCTTCATCCATCAAATCGATGAGCTCTGAATGTGGGGAAGGTGTAGAAGCTCTAGTGTGGTGACATTTAGAGGTGGTAGGGCAGACCCCATGACCACTCGGGCTTTTGAGAAAACCCAGCACTTGCCTTAGAGAACTCAGTGAAAACATTGTTTTAAATAACATATATCTTTAGCTGTTTTTTTACTTTTAATCACTCACCTTAAGTCTGGCTAGAAATTCTTGAAGATTAAAAGGGTTAGCCATCACAGTACAATAGCAGGGTTTTACTCATTGAGTAATTAACCATTGTAAAGCTCCTCAAAGGAAGAGTACCATTTGCAAACAGCACCTCTGACGTAAGGAGCCAAATCTGGATCGTAAGCCCGAGGCTGGTTGTAGCCTGTAAGGTTGGTTGCTGCAGGTGAAACCCTCACACTGGACTGTGTCATTGTGATGGAAACCTAAAGTGGGATTTAACTTGGTCAGTGTAACTTTTATTTTAATCATTCCCAGTTCAGTATCATTGGCATGATCTCTATATTATGCCATTCAGCACATCTTTTCCCCTTGTTCTTTCATCTGTATAATTTAGAATTCATTTTCCTAATGGGCATTCAGCTGTATGAATCTCAGTAGCGTCACTAAGATGGTAGAAGTATCCTGAAAAATCTGCATGTAGTTGACGGAGACATTCCATTCAGAGCTAGTGAGTTTCACAGGAAGCTAGCTGTTGGGTTAAAAAAACATACAGGCCAAACATACAATGACATCAGGCCTCCTTCCCTGACGCCAGCTCAGTGTTTGATGTGGTGACATTCTGAAGCCATGTGATGCCAGTCTCAGTTGCAATGATTCACATTGTTAACCTTTGGAAATGCTGAACATAAATGAATGACCCTAAATGCTACCCAGCTGTACAAGAAACACTATTTGTAAATAGTCTCTTCCCTGGTATAGTATTTGAACTTGAAGAAAGTTACTCAGCAATTTAGGCAGTTCAACAGTCCGTAAAGTTACTACGGTCACAACTTGCAGGCGGCTTTACCTTACCACTTTTGCTGCTAAAGAACCGCAATCAGCATTTATCCTAAAATATCATTAGTCTCACATTCCTACTTAAAAGAAGTGAATCAGAAGCAACAGCTTCAAGGTTTAAAGGCCCAGTTCCCCTCATGTAACCACCCCCATCACCCAGATGGAAGCAATCCTTAGAGGGTCCCTACAACATAACATCTGAAGTCTCACACACTTTCCGATCATGCAACTACAGAGAACATTTGGAATAGGAGGTTGACACCATCCTGAAATCATTTGTTGTCTTTTCAGAATAAAATATGAGAACTGCTACTGTAGTTCTAATGTTGATTAGACTTCTAGCTCCTATGTTCAGAAAAGTCACATGTGGTAGCATTTGTTTGGAAAATGATTTTCTGATATAGATTCAAAAGGAAAATGATTTTGCTAATATCTGTTTTACATTTTAACTCAAGTACAATAGAAAAATGAATGGCCATGCACCATGCAACACATAAGAGTGTTCAGTGAGTCATTTCAACAGAGCTGGTGGTGGAGGGTCATTTATAGTTTAATTCTTTTATTAACATTTCTAGGCCTAATTCCATAACAAGTAAGACAGTAAATAATTTACCCAAATTAGTTCTTTATTGTATTTTCTCCACACATCTATTATTCTGGAAAGACCAATCAGCTTGATACTTCATTCTTCCCACTTCGAGATGCCTCTAATCCACAGGCCTCCTATAAGGTATTTTAATTTTAAGCATATAGTGATCTCCAGATGTCATCACAACTGTATATCTCAATAGCCACCTGGTGTTGGCTGAGTGCTTCCTCTGTGTCAGCCATTACGCTCAGCGCTTTACAGACCAGATCTTTTAATCTCATTCCAGCCCAAATACTTTGTATATTATTGTATTATATGTTATATTCAGTTATGATTTGATTATTAGTCTCGTTTCCCAGATGAAGGAGTCACAGAGATTTTAATAAGCATTCTGCAGCCCGACAATAAGTATATGGCAGAGTTGGGGATTGAGACCCAATTTTAAGTGGCTGTGAGATGTCCAAACATTGCACCCCTACCCTATGTGACCTGTTGGTAGCACTTTAACCACCCTCGCATGTCTTCTGGTACAAAAAATACTATGTAACTCTCTTTAATTTGTCTCACTTTGGCCCAGAGATTGGGATGTGGTAGAAAAGAGGCCAGTTGCTCATTCGACAAATAACACTTTTAAATTGGGAAAGTTGAGTTAGTGCTGCTGCCATGGCAACTGAC
This sequence comes from Eubalaena glacialis, assembly GCF_028564815.1. Lineage (NCBI taxonomy): Eukaryota > Metazoa > Chordata > Mammalia > Artiodactyla > Balaenidae > Eubalaena > Eubalaena glacialis. Next base: position 65,992,096 of record NC_083731.1, on the reverse strand, counting down.
CAGGAGAATTTGCTGGTAGTTAAGAAGCTGCTGGGGTGAGAAAGAGATCCCCAAACGTTAGCAGGCTTGCTTAAATGAAGCAAGATATTTTAAAGTCACAAAGTTGAAGCTGCATCCTAATCACAGAGACTATTTTCAATATGTTTGATGTTTTAATGTATTTTGAATTTGATTAAATCACTGGTGGAGATAAATATCTAGGTTACATGAAACTAAATAATCAGTATGACTAAATTTTTAACTGGTGGGCTTTACTTTTTGGGTCAGAAACAAGATAGAAGAATCCAAAGGCAAATTAAATAACATTGAGATATAGGAAAAGGGTGCTGAAGTTCACTTGGGTCCAAAGATAGCTAATTTATTTAGGGAAATAAGATCTTAAGAGAGCATTTTAATCAAGAGTCTTCCAGCTGCAGTAACAGAAATACAAACTGAACTGACTTAACTTAAAAAATGGCTTTACCAGCTCATGTAACTGAGAAGTTGAGGAGGTAAGTCTGGCTGGTCAGAATGAGGCGGTTCACACATTATCCTCAGGAATCCGTTTCCCTTCACTTCCCAGGTCTGCTTTCCTTCGTGTTGACTTCCTTCTCAGACAGGTTGTTTCTCTGTAGTAGTACACATGATCTCTAGCCACTCCAGCCCATCAGCTTAATAACCATACCAGAAGTAAAGTTCTTCTGAACACTTCTGCAAAGATCTCAGGACAGGCTCCCCTTGGCTCACTTAGAGTCACATGTCTACCCCAGATCCACCAACACTGTAGGAGAGGAGGGAATTGTCTGACTCTGAACCTTGTCGGATAGCCACTTCTGGAATACTGGGGGACACTGGGAGAAGGAAAGGAAAATCGGGCTACTATTATCTAAGGAAGGAAGAAACCATATTTTGAAGACAGAAACAACAGATTCTAGGGTCAGGAAGAAAACCATTCTGAGGTAATAATTCAGTGTCTGGCAGATAACTGACTTTATTCCTTTGACAAGTTTTAAGTTACATGTCTCTGATAAGTCTTTGAGCATCTCATACAGAGAATAACCACTCTGCAGAATTAGGCATAGAAATGGGGAGCACGGTCCCTCCTCTACCCATGCCAAACATCCCCACCAGGTCCCTGCAATTCCACCATTAGAGTCTAATTCCTTCGGGTCTTGAAAATGTTTCAGATTTTAAGACTCTCCTATTAAAATGCAAGTGCTCTTATAGAGAAGCTGTACCTTAAATCTTTACCAACTGTTTGAGGCTTTGAAATGGAGTGAGAGGGTGCTGAAAAGAGAGGTTGAAACACATTGAAGAAAAACTGCCAACCACAAGTTCACTGACTGATGACTAGGGCAGCCATCTTTGAATCTGATGGATGGTAACAATGGATACATACCCTCATATGTATATATAATTTTTATTATAATAACTGTTTTGGTACAAAAATAATACACGTTCATTTTAGAAAATTTGAAAGATATAAATAAATTAAAAGAATATAAAAATCAACTGTTCCTCCCTAAAACCATAATTCCAGTCTAATTATGAGAAATTCCAACAATAGGGCATCCTACAAAATATCTGCCAGGACTCCTCAAAACTGACAAAGTTAATGAAAACCATAAATGTCTGAGAAACTGTTGCAGCCAAGAGGAACCTAGGAAGATACCATGACTAAATGTAATGCGGTCTCCTGAATAGGATCCTGGAACAGAAAAATAACGTTAGATAAAAAATAAAGAAATACGAACAAAATATGGACTATAGTTAATAATAATGCTTCAATATTTGTTCATTAACTGTAACAAATGTAAGAGGTAATAATAGCTCATGTGTACTCGTGTAAGATGGTAATAATAGAGGAAAGTGGATGTGAGGTATATGGCAACTCTGTACTATCTTCTCAATTTTCTGCAAATCTGAAACTGTTCTAAAACTAAAGTCTTTAAATTTTGTACAAAAAAAATCAATTCTAATTTCACCACCCAGAATAAACATGTTAATATAGTAACATCTATATTTACAAATGTTTTGCCTATGCATAAATTTCCTTTTATAAAAAATGGGATGAAACTATTTTGGATTATGTTTTATTGTTCTTAACAATAAATTATGAACAGCGTCAGTGTTGAGAAATATTTTTCTACAGCCATAATTTTAGTGGCTGCACATGTAGGTCCTTATGCCCGAATTTATTTAACTTGTGTCTCTCGGTTAGACATTTAACTGTTTCCCATTTTTCAATACTAATAAACAACGGTTTAGGGTTTTGTCCTTCTGTTTTGTTTTACAAAATAGAATCCTGTCACACATGGTATTTTACATGCTGCTTAAGTCACTCACAGTACCTTGTAAATATTTCTCCAAGTCTGTGAACATGAGCTGCAACACTGAGCCCAAATCTGGACCCTCGTCAATAGCTGCATCTGCTAGCTAGCAGTCCTCAAAGTTCTTTTAAGTTGGGACTTCGTAAAAACCATGAAAGAGCGTAGAATTACATCATGAATTAAGTACAGTTTACTATCAGATGAACTCAAGTATGAATTTATATTAAACAGCCCACAACCGGAATACTCATTTAATAAAGAGGTAACTGTCTTCTTAACTAGCAAGATCTCCCCGGTTAAGAGATGCAGCCAAGAGCCAGTTCTCTGCCCTGGTTCTGATTTTTTGTTGACCTACTTCTGAGGTCATCTGCTGGTCCCTGTTGTACTCCATCTGTGCCTACAAACCACAATGAACATCATTAGATGGTATCAGGATTTACCTACAAATTTCAGAGAATTCCTAGCCTTTCTGCAATTACTCAAAGGTTGATTTTTTTTTTTTTTTAAGCACAGAATCTTTATTTCCTTGGTTCTAACCATGTCTATTTTTATTTGCTACTTCTTTGGTTTTAACCACCCTATTTCCTTGGCTCTAACTGTGTCTGTTTTTATTCACCACTTTATAGATTCCAATTGTATAGTGAGATAAGCTATGTAGAGCACTCAGCATGGCACACGGTAATTACGCCGTAAGTGTTATTGGTTGGTATTATCTATACAAATGCTGCAAACACAGAATCCACAGAACGACAGCTCTAAAAGGTCTCACTGTGGTAGGAGAAAGAGTGTTAAAGCTTCTCCTAGCTTTTGGCAGCAAAGGATCAATTTCTGGGCTGTGCAGTTCCTAAAAGACCTCCAACTTCTCCGTTTTGTAGACATCAGTTACTCTATATGTATTTTTCATGTATCACAATATCCCTCCCCAACAGTTATAATTACAGTTAAAAAGAAAACATTTTGCAGCCTCGCCAGGTCCCTTCTGTGGAAGGTTAATCTTAAGGATATGCACGTTGTATTCGCCATCTGAACAGTAAACTGGGTTTCAGACTTACAGACATACAAGAAATGTGTACATCGATTACACAAGTTATATTCTAGCTGTGCCTTCATTATCCGATTTGTGACCTGGGCATTACAAATCATTTGCAATATCCCTGTTTATACAACAACTTTGGAAAGATTGAGATAACAGTAATTAAGCTCTAGTGAGTAAAAAGCCTTCAGAAGAAGTACTGTAGTGTGGGCACCTCGCTTATTAACATAATGCTGGTTTTGCCACTGTAGTATTTAAATATAAAAAGGGCTCTGTTTGCATAGTTTGCTATTTCTCAAACCCTGTGTTTAAGTTTTTTTTTTTAAACAACTATTCCTATTTCCATTTATTGTTTATTTGCTACCAACCAATCCTCAGACATGGCTATCTGTGGTTCTTCAGTCACCCCATTTGGCAGTCACCCCATTTGGACTCCAATCTCTGTGGGTTATTAGTTACTTAAGCACTTGGTCCTACCTGAGTTCTCCTCCTGTTTCTATCATGCTCTCTATTCTTTCTGGGACAGACGTCATACAAATCTCCACTTCGCATCTGATTAGACAACATGGCAGAGCCATATCGCCTGCTCCCGCCTTGGGGTGAGTGAGCGACCTCCACACTGCGGGAATCCACTGCCCACTGGGTTCTTAGAGGCCCCCAGGGAGATGCTGGCTGGGCCTGCTCTGGCTCTGTTCCTTCACACGAAAGAGGTCCCAGAGCAAACTGGGAAAATAGACAAAGTCGACCCTGGGTCCACTAGGGTGACTCCTGACTGCTTAAATCCATCAGTGCTCCTCTGGACAGCACAAGATTTTACTGTTCTCCCTTGTTAGAATTTAGTGTTCCCATAGTCTCATCCTGCAGCCTTGACCTGACCAATTCATGCTAATGTGTGAATGAAAAGGGACCTATTATCCTACTCAGTAAAGAGAGCTGCACCTTAACGAAAGCCTTCTGGAGCTAATGTTGGAACCCAAAGGAAAACCTCTAAAGAAGCGATTTTCTAACTCTAAGAAGACTGCTGGAGGATAAGTGTTTGAGGCAAATAAAGCTCTCAGCACCTCTGAAATTATAGGAGGTAAGCAGTTCTTTATTCTTCCTTAGGGCGGGCCAGTCCTTACAAAGCAGATATGACATTGTAGGAAGTGTCACTAGATGCAAAGTGGGGGAAGCTGGGGAGAGTTAATCTTATGCACCTTAAGCTGAAGGGGGAGGTAATCAGTAATTTCTAATTTACTGCTTTTGCCTTGGAGGAAAGAAAGGGGATGAACATTTACTGAAACTCAACCATGGGCTAACCATCGTACTAAGATCTTCATATGCACCATCTCATTCATCCTAGGAATAGCTACTGTTTAGTAAGTGCTTGCTTTGTATCATATCCTGGAGTAAGAGTTTGAAATATATTACTTAGTTGAATCCTCCTAATAAGCATATAAATAATTCTATAGTTTCCTAAAATACTATGTAAGTATTATTCTCTCTCCTTTTTCCAGCCGGGAAGCAAGAGTTGGGGAGTCAACTTAATACCACGCACCTAGTCAGTAGCAGAGTAGGAGTCAGACTTTGATCTAACTCCAAATTCTGTGCTCTTAACATAGCCCTTTAAGATAACTGTATGGTCCCATTTTTCAGATAGGGAAACTGAGATCAGAGAAATTAAGTAACTTGCTCTGTGTCTCAGAGCCAGTCAGAGATGCACCCAACTTCTTCAAACCCAGGTCTACCGGAACATAAAGCCCATGTGCTCCCTCCTGCTGACCCTTGGTGGGAGCTGAAGAGATACTATCCTCCCAAAGACCTTTGTGTAAGTACACGGGTAATTCCAATATAAATAATGTGGGTGAAAAATCAAAAAATATGTACAGAAAGCACAATGACCCATCCTTAAAATAAAAACTGATCTAAATGTCTGGGGTCTCATTTCTGTGAATAATATAGTATGCTGATCCCTGAATGTCTTTCTCTCAATTTCACTGTCACCACACTTCAGGGTAGGATGAGGAAAGACTCGGGTGTTGAAGGAAGGCTCTGAGTATATTTGCTACAGGTAATTGCTCGTGTTGTTTATTCTGATGAAATAAAAAAGAGTAGGAGTGAGGAAGGTAGAAATGAGAGACAAGCAAATGTTGAAATGAATGAAAAGCCATGTCTAGGGGCGTCAGTACAACATTTTTCTAGACGATGAGGTTGGCGAGGGTGAGAGGGAGGTGGACAGTTGAGGAAAGAATAAACTTGAGAGGGAGTTGGAGAAGAGACGGAGAAACAGATCAGAGACAGAAACAGGCTTCCAACAACTCTGTCACAGGAGGGAACAACAGCAAGGGTTTATCTCTTTTTCCTTAATGTCATTATTTTTTTTCTTTATTTTTTTATTGGGGTATAGTTGTTTTACAATGTTGTGTTAGTTTCTACTGTACAGCCAAGTGAAGTAGAGTTCCCTGTGCTATACAGCAGGTTCTTATTAGTTATCTATTTTATACATATTAGTGTATATATGTCATTCCCATCTCCCAATTCATCACACCACCCTCCCTGCCACTTTCCCCCCTTGGTGTCCATACGTTTGTTCTCTACATCTCTGTCTCTATCTCTGCCTTGCAAACTGGTTCATCTGTACCATTTTTCTAGATTCCACATATATGCGTTAATATACGATATTTGTTTTTCTCTTTCTGACTTACTTCACTCTGTATAACAGTCTCTAGGTCCATCCATGTCTCTACAAATGATCCAATTTCTTTCCTTTTTATGGCTGAGTAATATTCCATTGTATATATGTGCCACATCTTCTTTATCCATTCATCTGTTGATGGATGCTTAGGTTGCTTCCATGACCTGGCTATTGTAAACAGTGCTGCAATGAACATTGGGGTGCATGTGTCTTTTTGAATTATGGTTTTCTCTGGGTATATGCTCAGTTGTCGGATTGGGTTTATCTCTTTCTCCAGAGGTTTCCCTCAGGAGCTGCTGATTCTCTGTTCCCTCTGAGGGTGGATGGTGACCTTGGCCTGTACTTCCCGGGGTTGAATTCATGACCTCATTTGCCTGATCCCCCTCCGCCTCTGTAACCTAGGTTGGGAGCACGTAGGTACCAGCAGAGCCTCCGTGAATTCATCACAGATGTTTATGGGAATGACCATGTTGGGGGAAAGGTGATGGCCAGGGGAAAGAGCATTGGTCTGGGGACCAGTAGACCTAGTTCCAATCTCAGCTCTAACACTGAAAATTGAACTCTGCAGTTCCTTGGTTTCCCTAATTGTAACATGGGCATATTGTGCCAGCTTCCTAAGGTTGGAGAAGTAAATGTGGAAATGTACATGAAACCATCTCATACAACACCTGGCATGTGGGACATTTACGCTCTTTCATCTTGTGTAGGGCATTTTCATAAGAGGATATCAATTCTCCCTACCTTGGCTTTAAATTATGAATAATTGTTTAACCTCCTCCCATAGGGTTTAGGCAAAAACTAGAGTCCTCTTCAGAATCCATATCAAATTATTTTTCATATTTTCATGATTCCAAATCTTAAACTTTTAATCATGGTTTTGATTTGAAGAAACATCCCAAAATCATTCGGCACAAAACCTGGTAGATAAATGATAATTTTTTGTTTGTTTAAAAATACAGATTGAAGGAAAACAGGAAGGAAGGGAGGGGATTGGGGGAAGGGAAGGAAAGAGGAAGACAAAAAAATGCCCTGAGCACCTGAGTTTCTTGGGTGACTCAACTGATAAAATATTAGTCCAAGAAGGACTTTCTAAGAACGGCTTCAGCAGTGGCAGCAATTTGGGATAAGAACCTACTTGGAAGGGGACAAGAGGACAATATTTATTTGGATATGAATGTCCTTCTGTATTTAAATTTTTTTAAAAAGGTGTGCAGTCACACCTTGTAATCCTCCACAAATAGGACCAAGTGAGGGGGTGGGATCATGTAGAATCCCCCATTCTCCCCTCTCAGAGACCCTATTGGGTCATGCAATCACCTGGTTACATGGCCCTAGTTGGCATTCTACATGCCTCTGCAAGGGTAAGATATAGACTGCGGCATGCTTACCTCAGTTGTTTTCTCTGGGTTCACAAGATATCTTGAGAAATAGCACAGAAACACCAGTCTGAAAAATGAAGTAAGAAAAGCAGATTCAAATGCTGGTTATATGTGCAACACTTGGCATCGCTTAACCTCTCTGAGCCTTAGTTTCCCCAGCTCTTCATCTGTAAAATAACTGGATTGATTTTAAGGTTCTTTTGGACTCCCCCATTTTGTGGTTTCTGCCACTTTCCTTTCTCCTCAGAGGAGCAACGTGACTTCCACCGACCCGTAGATGCAAAGGTGGATTTCCCAGGAAGTAATGAAGCTTTAGATTCAGGGCCACTTACCTGCACAGGGCCCTTCTTGGGTCTTGGGACGAGAGGTTGTGTTCACGTGATCACATCTTTTGGTAAAATTTGCCAAAGTAGATATTTTTATATTCCTTTTCTTAAAGAGGACCCTCAAGATTGTTTAAAGCCCAAACTTCACAAAATCTCGATTTGTGTTGTACAGAGGATGTATTTCTTGACAAACCCACTAATAAAATTCAGAGTTCATGAAAAGTAGACAAAATCATCAAGTGATGAAGAAAAGTCCAGAAGCTCGTTTAAAAAGCAACCACTTCCAACTTCCCGCACTTCTCATCTCCCATTCAGCTTGTTCTGCTTTTTTAGAGCAAGAAGCTGAGACCTTGAACAGTGCAATGGCTGACGCAAATTTACAACCTGAATTGAAGTTATAAAATACACTCCCGATAATAGGGTACTGTTCTCTGCCCCAGTAATAGGGCACCAAAAAACCCTGGAAACATGTGGTGATCTACTTTACTAATAGGAAATCACAAATGGTGCAGAACAACCAATGAAACGGGATAGAGCCCGTTGCCATCCCTAGAAGGACAGTTTTCACATTCACTTCATGTTTTTTTACATCATTTAAAATAGAATAGCTGGTGGCTGTTTTTCAAGCATGGCAGAGATTATTTTTACTTTCAATTACACTCACCAAAATAGCAACTACCGTGCTGGGAATAGAGAATGGGCTGGCATTTATTTAACTGGTTTTCAAGACAGTGTCAGTCTTCATTAAAAAAAAATTTTTTTTTTAATGATTTCTCCCAGTTGCTTTATGCTCCCTGGGACTTGCTTTCCTAGATGACGTCTTCAAATCCCATGCCTGTGGCTTGCTTTTGGGGTGCAACTAGCTATAGGCGTTCTGCCAGGTCCTCACAAGCCACCTCAAGGTTCTTGGAGTTTGCACCGAGGTCCCTGCACTGTCCGAAGTGACCACACTCTGTCAGGCTGCACCCAGTCTGTTTTCCAGCCCCTCTCCTCAGGGAGAGCATCAGGGATGGGGCATTCCATTCCCAGAGGAGCCCGTCGCCACTTGATTACTAAACAGCAATTCTGGTCCAGCTGCGGGGGAGCCAGGAGAAGCATCCTTGGGGGGTAAACTACACACAAACATATTTATTCAACTTGTTGGGAATGTGAGCTACTAAGTGATATTTCACAAGCCACTTATGCAATGGTCAGCCTACTTCCCGAAACTTATCCTGCTGGCTGTGCGGGTAGGAGAGATATATCAAGGAAATTTTTCTAAACCAATGGTAATTATACAAGTATTAAACGCCACATTCCTTTGTCCTTGCAAATTGTTTCTTTCCCCAATTTGTCTCCTACTGTGTCTCTGGCCCCTTGCTCTGCCTCTATCCATATCCAATATTGTTCTCTAGAGATATTAGTTGTCAAACACACTTAGCATTCAATCAAAAAAATATTTATCAAGTGCCTACCATGTGCCAACACTGGGTTTTGCTCTGGGGCGGGGGCGCAAAAATGAAGAAGAAATAGTTTCTGCCCTCATTGAACCCAATGGGAGCACTGGAGGCGTAAAGCAGAGCACACAAGTGCATTGTAGTAAGTGTTGTGATGGGCAGCAAGCTTCAGTGGTGGGACGTCTACATCTGAATCTGTGCAAGTGCTTTTGGGGGCTGCCTGGGAGGAATGTGCAGTGGAGATCTCCAGTGATCCAAATATTTCACTTGAAAAAAATGTTCTACTGCTTTTAACACAATTAATTAATATCTGGTGTATTGGTTTTCTATTGCTGCCATGAAAAATTACCACAAACCTAGCAGCTTAAAACAACATTCGTTTATTATGACAGTTCTGTAGGGAAGAAGTCCAGCTGGCTTGGTTAGGTACTCTGCTTAAGGTCTCACAAGGTCAAAGTCTAGGCTTGGGCTCTCTTACCTGGAGAATCTGTTTCCAGGCTCATTCGGGCTTTTGGCAGAGTTTCTTTCCTACTCATAGTTCCCATGTGGCCCCCTCTATCTTCAAGCCAGTAATAGTGAATTGAGTCCTTCTCATAATTTGAATCTCTTTGATTTCCTCTTCTGCTTTCAAGGGTTCATGTGATTACTTGGATCCACCTGGATAATCCAGGATTTACCTTAAAGTCAGCTGATTAGTAACCTTAATAACATCTGCAAAGTCCCTTTTGCCACATAACAATATAACTACAGTACTAATACCAGGGGCAGAGATCGTGGGAGGCCAAAATTCTACCTACTTCAGTCCACCCCCAGCTCCCGGGATCCATATCCATATCACACACAAAATACATTCACTCCATCGTAAGGTCTCCAAAAGTTTCATCCCATTACAGCATAAAATTCCACCTAAATCTCATCAGTCCAGAAGTGCCAAATCTCATCATCTAAGTCATCTAAATCAGGTACAAATGAGGCTTTGGGTACACTCTATTAAGTAAAACTTGGGGGGCACAATTTTTCTCCATCTGTGAACCTGTGAAACTAAAGAAACAAATTATGCTATCCAACATACAAAGATAGGACAGGCATAGGATAGCAGTTAGAGACATTCCAGCTCAAAAAAAGGAAGAAAAGGTGGCGGAGGGGGAGGTAAAAAGAAGTCACTAGTGCAAAGCAGTATTAAAATCCAGCCAGACAAACAAATGTATGGATACCAAGGGGGAAAGGGGGGATAGGAGGAATTGGGAGATTGGGGTTGACACATATACACTATTGATACTATGTATAAAATAGACAACTAATGAGAACATACTGTATGGCACAGGGAACTCTACTTAATGCACTGTGGTGACCTGAATGGGAAAGAAGTCCAAAAGGGAGGGGATATATATATATATATATATATATATATATATATATATATATATATATATATATATATATATATCTGATCCATTTTGCTGTGCAATAGAAGCTAACACGACATTGTAAAGCAACTATACTCCAATAAAAATTAATTAATTTAAAAAAATGAAAAAAGATAAAAATTTCAAAGACAAGGGAAAAAAAATCCAGACAAACTCTACTAGGCTTCAAAGCCTGGAAATAATTCTCTGTGGCTCTCAGTTCTGCCTTCTGAGTCATTAGGTAAATTGAAATAGCACTAATTATATTCCAGGCACTGTGCTGTGGGTTTTATGTATACTGACTTATTTAATTCTCCAGCTAACCTATGAAGTATAATACATTGCAATTAATTATCCTTGTTTTACAGACGAGGACTCTAAGGCATATATGGGTACAGAGCTTGCCAAGGTCATACAGTTGGGCAGTGAAGATCTGGACTCAAACCCAGGCAGTCTGGCTTCAAGGCTGTTAAACTACACTCTACTCTCTGGAAAAATAAGTAATAATTTTAAACCACTGAGTTCTGCTCAGGAAAGAAGGAACTTGGAAAATAGTCCAGGCTTTGTCCATTACACAACACTATTTTCTCTGAGACATGGGTGTATGTTTATATGTCCATGTGCAGGGCCAGCTTCAGTACAGGGGATTAAGAGAACACCTGGCATCTCTGTGGTGGGATATAGAGGTGAGAGTGTTAAGGGAAAACCCAAGTCTTGGACCACTTACATGCAGGACTCTTCTCTAAAAACAATATGTAACATGAGTTTATATGTGAATTCCTCCTACTTCAATGTAATCTGTCCCCTTCTTTTAAGAAAAGAAGATCATAACTCTTCATGTACATAAAGACAATTATTTTCCAGTCATCCTTTAGTCTTTGCCCCTGATAGAGGAACACACTGGTTTAATACTTCCTCATGGGGAGGCAGCATCTCACTATGGTTAGGTATGGTGCCTCAGAGGTTGGACTACCTGAATTTGAATGCTGGTCCACCACTTCAGAGCTCTTGAATCCCAGATTACTAATTTAGCTTCTCTGAGACTCATTTGTAATATGGGGAGCATATCAGTACCTATCTCATAGAGATTTTGTGACTATTAAGTGCATATAAACTCTATGTGCCTGGGATCTGGTAAGTCCTCAAAAAATCTTAGTTACCATAATTTTCCTATTTAAAAACTTTTCCTTGTTTTTATTTTGCATCTTTTCTAATTCCCTCCATGCTATAATATAGATACAATTCTATGCTTAAAAGAGCGGCATGGTACACAGCTGGTATTGTGGGAGGCCTCTCCACTGTGGCCATGTGTGCACCCAGTGAGAAGTTTTTGAACATGGGAGCACCCCTGGATGTGGGTCTGGGTGTTGTCTTTGTGTCCTCACTAGGATCTATGTTTCTTCCACCTACCACTGTGGCTGGTGCCACTCTGTACTCAGTGGCAATTTATGGAGGATTAGTTCTTTTCAGCATGTTTCTTCTGTATGATATACAGAAAGTAATCAAGCGTGCAGAAGTAGTACCAGTGTATGGAGTTCAAAAATATGATCCCATCAATTCGATGCTGGGAATCTACATGGATACATTAAACATATTTATGTGAGTTGCCAGTATTCTAGCAACTGGGGGCAACAGAAAGAAATGAAGTGACTCAGCTTCTGACTTCCTTAATACATCAGATATCTGGCTTGTTTAATAGGGGCAGATATTCTTTAAATAGTTTGTGCAAGCAACTTTCGTTGAAATTTAGAAGATAAGAACTTGTCAACAAGTTTCAGGTGTTCCAGTAATGTGGTGCTTCAAGTCTGCTTTTTCTTCTGAGGAATAAATTCAGTAGTTCTCTTCCAAAAAAAAAAAAACAGAATTATTCTTTCTATTTTATTTTATTATTTGAAATAGGTGTGGTTTAGAAACTTTTCCTTATGCAAATATTTTCTATAAAGTAATTCATTCCTCATTCTAATAATAATCTGAAATGAAACATCAGGATTTGTTCTTAAATTTTACATTTTGAATTGAATATTCATTTTCATACAAACCCAGTTTCATTTTGGCTTTTCAGCAATAATTCATTGACACATAATATCTTGCAAATATCTTTCTCTTATTTTGGTAGCCTGTCAGTTTTTCCCAATATTTTGTAGAATTTTTGTCCAACCCTAAATAGGAAGTTGGCAGTTAACCCTAACACAACGTACAGTCAAAATACATGAAAGTTCAATCACAAGAAAGAAGTCTGTGACAGAATCAAAAGTTCTGAATTGTAGACCTTACACCCATTAGGATGGCTACTATGAATAAAAATATCAAGAACAGAAAATAACAAGAGTTGACAAGGATATGGAGAAATTGGAACCCTTGTGCACTATTAAGAGGATTGTAAAATGGTGCAACCGCTGTGGGAAACATTACAGAGGTACCGCAAAAAAAACTACCATGTAATCCAGCAATCCCATTTCTAGGTAAATATACAAAAGAATTGAAAGCAGGATCTCAAAGAGATATTTACATACCCATCTCTCTATAACAGCACTATTCACAATAGCCAAGGTGTGGAAGCAATCCAAACGTCCATTGACTGATGAATAGATAAACAAAAGATAGTATATACAGATAATGAAATAATATTCAGTCTTAAAAAGGAAGGAAATCCTGACATATGCTACAACGTGAAACCTTGAGGATGCTATGCTCAGTGAAATAAACCAGATACAAAAAAGACAAATACTGGATGATTCCACTTATATGAGTTATTTAAAGTACTAGGGGCTAGGGGAAGGGGACAGAGGAGAACTGTTTAATGGGTATAGAGTTTCTCTTCTGCTGGACACAGAAACTTGCAAACAAAGTTCTGGATATCTGTATCACAACAATGTGAATATATTTAATACTACTGAACTGCACACTTAAAAATGGTTAAGATGGTAAAGTTCACATCATATGTTTTTTACTACAATTTTAAAAAAAGGAATAGAATGTACAACACCAAGAGTAAATCCTAATGTAAACCATGTAACAAATGTACCACTCTGATGGGGGATATTGATAGTTGGGGGAGGCTGGGGGAGTGGAAGGGGGTATATGGGAACTCTCTGTACTTTCTGATCAATTTTTCTGTAAACCTAAAATTGCCCTAAAAAAAAAAAAGAGGTCATGAAGAACCTAGTGGCAAGATGGGAATAAAGACACAGACCTACTAGAGAATGGACTTGAGGATATGGGGAGGGGGAGGGGTGAGATGTGACAGGGTGAGAGAGTGTCATGGACATATACACACTACCAAATGTAAAATAGATAACTAGTGGGAAGCAGCCGCATAGCACAGGGAGATCAGCTCGGTGCTTTGTGACCACCTAGAGGGGTGGGATAGGGAGGGTGGGAGGGAGGGAGATGCAAGAGGGAAGAGATATGGCAACATATGTATATGTGTAACTGATTCACTTTGTTGTAAAGCAGAAGCTAGCACACCATTGTAAAGCAATTATACTTCAATAAAGATGTTAAAAAAAAAAAAAAAATCAATGTATTTCTTTTTAAGTTCTGATTTCTCGGCTGCGTAGACATTCTAAACATCCAATGATACTTTCAGAAGGACTTAGCTTGGTGTATCACAGGTGAGGACATCAGTGGATGGCCTCAAAGGTATCATCAGTGTGTTGTAACACAAGCTATAACCTATGATTAATTATGTTCCTTTGGAATAGGCAACACTCCCTGTTTCTTCATCGGCAATGTAAGCGGTCACATTAAATGACCACTGAGGCCAGTTTGACCAATACATGGCTTTATGAGGCTATGAGTATAGGCCTTATACGTGATTCTCACTGAGTAAAAAGTTGTAAAATAGATGACTTAACTTGGGGATTTGTGTTTGTGATTCATGCTTACATAATACTTACCAGATTCACAATTTAGAGATGCAACAAAAGTGACTGTTTCTATGAAATACCACTCAGTTATAACTTGAATTTTCATGTGTAATACCTAAAAGTAATTCAGTTGTCCTTATTTAAAAATACTACAGTCATAAAATGTCTCTATAAATTTTTTGAAAGATTGAAATTATACAAAGTATGTTTTCCAATCACAATGGAATAAAACTAGAAATCAATAGCATAAGGAAAACTAGAAAATTCACAGATATGTGGACTTGAACAACACACTCTTAAACAACCAATGGATCAAAGAAGAAGTCACAAGGAAAATTAGAAAATACCTTGAGACAAATGAAAATAAACTTATGAAATGCAGCAAAGCAGTGCGAAGAGGGAATTTTATAGCTACAAATGCATACATTAAAAAAGGAGAAAGATCTTAAATTAACTAACTTTATACCTCAACAAACTAGAAAAAGAACTAACTAAATCTAAAGCTGAAAAAGGAAGGAGATAATAAAGATTAGAGCAGAGATAATGAAATAGAGAATAGAAAAAAACAATAGAGCAACAAAAATAAAGCAATAGAAACTGAGTTTTTGTTGGTTTGTTTGTTTTTTGACACACTGAGTGGCTTGTGGGATATTAGTTCCCCGACTAGGGATTGAACCCATGCCCCCTGCAGTGGAAGCATGGAGTCTCAACTACTGGACTGCCAGGGAATTCCCAGAAACTGAGTTTTTTTAAAAAGGTAAACAAAATAGACAAAGCCTTAGCTAGATTAACTAATAAAAAAAGAGAAAAGATTCTACTAAAATTAGAAATTATAGAGAGGACCTTACAACTAATGCCACAGAAATAAAAAGGATTATAAGAGATTATTATGAACAATTGTATGTCAACAAATTGGATAACCTAGAAGAAATATTTAAATTCCTAGAAACACACAACCTATCAAGATTGAATCATGAAGAAATAGAAAATCTTCACAAACCAATAACTAGTAAAGAGATTGAATCAGTAATCAATAACCTCCCAACAAAGGAAAGCCAGGACCAGATGGTTTCACTAGAGAATTCTACCAAACATTCAAAAAAGAATTAACACCAATCCTCCTCAAACTCTTGCAAAAAAATTGAAAAATAAGGAACACTTCCAAGCCCATTCTACAAGGCCAGAATTACCCTAATATCAAAGCCAGGCAAAGACACTACAAGAAAACTACAAACCAATATTTCTGATGAATGTTGGTGCAAAAATCCTTAATAAAATTCTAGTAAACAGAATTCAACAGCATATCAAAGGATTATATACCATAACTGGGTGTAATATATTCCTGGAATTCAAGGATGTTTCTACATACAAAAAACAATCAATATATTACACCACATTAACAGAATGAAGGATAAAAACCACATGATCATCTCAACTGATGCAGAAGAATCATAAGCTGGGGGAGGAATCAATGACTCCATTATGGATTTGTCCTTCATTTTCAAAAGCTATAGATGGTCCAGGCATCAAGCTTGGCAAAGACAAAAGCTCCCCAAGTGAGCTTCAGAAAAAGAGATAATGAAGTTCTTGTCCCATAAGGGGGTCAGAAGGATAGGAGGAGAAGCAGGAAAGAATGTAGACGGAAATAAGTTTTGATACATGGAGGTTTCACAGGCTTAAAGGGGATTTCCACAGAAACAGCCCATGGATTCTAAGGCAAGAGTTAAACAATCAACGAAGCCCCTCTCACCCTTTTTATCTAATGTTCAATTCCAGAGAGACTCAAGTTATCAGAGAGCATCCATTAGGAGTGAACTCTTTTGCATTAAAACTGCGTCCTAATGGAATCAAGAGAGGGAAGAAGATGTTTTAGCATACAGAGGATATTAATCATCGAAGAAACTCTAAAATTTCTATAAATGATACCTAGAATACATTACAACATCTACTGAATAATTATTAAGTACTGTGATAAAGCTGTATGCTAAGTGCATTTCATTTATTAACCCATTTAGCTTTCACAATGAGACAGGTACTGTGTAATGCAACCCCAGATAAAGAAATGAATGCTTGGAAGGGTCAAGCGATTTATCCCATAACATACAGCTAAGAGGCAGAGTCAGGATTTGAACCCAGGTCTGTCTGATTCCAAAGCTTGAGAGCAGAGCCACAGTGCTGTCACCATGACTTTGCAGTTCAGATCGTGGCTCTTGGGCTGTCCTTATCACCATTCTGAGGAAATCAGTACAGAGCCACCTTGGGTAACGCTGGGTTGAGAATAGGCTATTTCCTGCCACAAGGATGAGCCTTCTTCAGCTGCATCGCACAGGGAGATCAGCTCAGTGCTTTGTGACCACCTAGAGGGGTGGGATAGGGAGGGTGGGAGGGAGACGTAAGAGGGAGGAGATATGGGGATATATGTATATGTATAGCTGATTCACTTTGTTATACGGCAGAAACTAACACACCATTGTAAAACAATTATACTCCAATAAAGATGTTAAAAAATAAAATTAAATAAATAAAAAATAAAAAAAGATGAGCTTTCTTTCATTCTCGCCACAGAAAGTAGCCTCCCTCTTCCTTCTCCTAGCAGTGCAAGGAGCTGCCAGGTAAATTGGGCTCGTTAGGTTGACCACACTCCTACTGCCTTACAATTGAGGATATGGTTAGGAATGGAGCTATTGCACAATGAATATAGCAAAGAAGTCAGGCGCTGTTATCAATCCCTTTTAAAAAAGTTTAATGCATGGGAGAAATACAGATCATTAAAGAAATAATTTGAAAAGACTCTGAAAGTAGTGGGCTCCTACAAAGCTAGTCTAGACATTTACTTCTTATTCGTGGACTCTAAAAGGTACTGGAATCAAATCTATATACACTTAGTAGATTTCACTTAGACTTAAATTAAACTTATAGGACTTATCTAGGTCAATTTCACATTGACAAAGCAAGTCAGATTCTCCAGCTAATGGACTGAGCAGGTTTCTCTGGAAGCCAGTGGAAAGTATAGAGAGGCGGGCTGTGCCCTCTCGGGCAGGGGAGGCCTGACGTGGCTTTGCTCCGGCGTTTCTCATTTTGTAGAGGGTTGGCTGGCTCTTCACTTTGCTTGATATTCATTTGGTAGCAAGGGGGCAAGGGCTCCGGGCCTCACGCAGTCATGCTAGAGTTTTCCTCTGTTGTCTTCAAAACAGATAATCACAAAAGAATCATGCTCTTGGCAACCGTGTGTGACTACATGTACCTGTCTGTATATCGTGCAAGTTGCCATTGTGTCTTTGAGGGGATCCAATCCTCCCTACATTTTTGCCATCAAAAATATATTCCTTTTATGAAGTGATGGAACGTATTGATGCTTGTATTAGATTTTTATCGCTGCTGTAACAAATTACCACAAACATAGTGGTTTAAAAAAACACAGATTTACTCTTTTACGCCTCTGGAGTTCAGAAATCCAAAAGTGGGTAGGCATAACTGCATTCCCTCTGCTTGCTCTGGGAAGAACCTGCTCCTTTGCCTTTTCTAGAGGTTGCCTGCACTCCTTAGTTCACAGCCGCTCCCTCTGTGTTCAAAGCCAGCAGCTGCACATCTTCTATTCTCTCTCTGACTTTTACCCTCCTGCCCCTTTTATAAGGATTCTTGTGATTACATTGGGCCCACCTGAATAATTCAGGATAATCTTCCCATCTCAAGATTCTTAACTTAATCACATCTGCAAAGTTCTTTTTATCATGTAAGGGTAATATATTCACAGGTTCTGAGGTCTTTTGGGGAGGTGGGGGACGAGCTGGGGTGCAGGGGACTACTCAGCCTAACACATGGCTGATTATTTTTACTGGACTTTTCTTGTCAGAATGACAAATTGGAAACCTTATGTTAGTCCCCAGTGGTTTTTTTGTTCTCTTTTGAGTCTTACTCTCCATGAGACAAAAGTTGGGTTTTACGGTTGTGAGCATCCAGCCAGCCAAGAGCTGAGCCCGAACTTAGATGAGAAAAAGAACAGCAGAGCAGAGAGAACCTGTCTCAAAGCTGCTCAAGGAGGGAAAGTTACAAAAAGATTATTGTTTTTATTCGTGTGTTCAACAACATGTACGTAACAAAGCACAGAGATTTTTGCCAGGTACTTTGTAGGTGCTCAGCACTATGGAAATGCAAAGAAAGATAACGTATGATTCCCCAAAGGCTTCCAGTAAAGCCAGAGCAGCAAGACATCTAGGGACCAGAGAACAGCCCTACAGTAAGGGGATTTTTTTATGTTTGATTTTGAAGGCTGAGCCTAATTTTTATCATTCTTTATCCTGGCTGCAGCCAGGCAGAAGAGCTATAGCACACTGAAACAAGCAAAACATCCCCACCAGCATCTTGATGGTAGATATTCAAGAACTGAACACATTCATACATTATATTCACCTTGGAGCTACAATAATGTTTTGGCGACCAGAACAGAGAGTCAAAACACATGAGAGTTACTGACCAAATGTTTTCAAAAATATGGGTTTAAAAAGGGATAAACCATGTTTCTGCGTGGCTGTAATCCAAGGAGTGCACACAAAGGGAATTTTTAAAAGAGGTGGTCTACCAAATGAATATCAAAGTGACATTTTTTTAAATTGATGATTTTTTAAGAATGAATCTATGACATCATTCTGAAAAGCCTAGCTGAGTTTTATTTATTCCCAAGCTCTTGTTGCACGTGGAATCTGCAGAAACACCCAGAAGTCCAAGTTCACCTGACCAGTGCTGTAGCCCCAGGAGGAGATTCTGTGGCTCAGCCACTGGAGAGGCCTCATCCTGGCTCAGAACTGCGTCAGGACCAGCCCCATCCAGCTCATCCTGCAGGTGCTTGAACAACCCAAGAGGGTAAGGAGTGTACACTGCCTCACAGCCTTACACCTGTGTGTGAAAAATAATCTTCCCACCACCTCCACTGCCACTGCCACTGATTGATTCAATCTCTTCCATGAAAGCAATAAAGTGGACGATATAATGATAATAAGAGCTAGTATTTACTAAGAACCTACTGCATGCCAGGCAGTGTTCTAAGTACCTAGCATATTTTAGTCAGTTAATCTTCTAGCAGCTTAGGAAGTAGATAGTATTATTATCATCTCCTCATTTTACTGATGCAAAACCGCAGCACAGAGATGTGATTTGCCAAGTTAGTAAGTTGCCGAGTCGGAATTTGAACCTACATGGTGAAAGCCATACTCTCAATCATAGTACTAAAACACCTTGCTTTACAGAAAGGGTCCTGGGGCTGGGAGCAGGGCTTCAGCTTGGGGAGTAGAGTGGCTCCTTAGAGAGGCAACCCAAGCTGATGGAAAAGAACCAAAGAGCTGGAGCCACACAGACCAGGCTGGAATCCATCCTAGCTGGGAACTTTTGAGGGCTTAGTAGCACTAACTGCAAAGTTCGTGCTGTGGTCTGTCAGGCTGCCGTCATCTGGCCTGGAGCGTTGTGTAGGCAGAGCGCCCCTGCCTCTGGATGGAGCTCCATAACTCGTCTTCAGTGGAAGAACCCAGCTATCATCCACGAAGAGGCCTGCTGATCTAAGAGCTTGAAGACTGCTTCCAATCCTTAAAAATAGACTCAAAGAAAGGAGACGCAAGAGGGAGGAGATATGGGGATATATGTATATGTATAGCTGATTCACTTTGTTGTAAAGCAAAAACTAACACACCATTGTAAAGCAATTATACTCCAATAAAGATGTTAAAAAAAAAAAAAAAGCAAGCTACAGAAATCTGATACAAGAAAAGGGCCTCTTCCTCAAGGATCACAGTCTGGGAATGTTTCCAGTTCACTGGGACCTGCTCCAGAAGTATTATGAGGCCATCACACACTACTCAGAAACCCCCGAGGGTGCTTATTATGGCTCGTGGAATCCAATGACAAGCAGAAGAAAAGGCTTTCTTAAAGTTTTTCAGACATCTGCTCTATTGAGAACCAAATAAACAAACAAAAAACTTTGTTCATCTGTCAAAATCGTCAGTATATTCCCCATACCACCATCATACCATCTATATGTTAATGTTTTCTTTTATAGAAGATGGTTGCTTAAATGGTTTAAAAAATATATATAACTACATATCATGTATATTCCAGATCCAAGAAATAAAGACTTCCTTCTCATTCTCTATGTTTTAGGTAGATTTTTGCTATTGCAGTCATCTTAGTTATCTTTCATGTGTAACCTCACATTATATGATTTTCAACAATAGAAAAAAATGCAATGAAAATCTGAAATTATTATAACCTAGAGTGATTTTAACCAAAAAGCTACAGATGTTTTCATGAAACTCAACTACTATAGTGGACTCCAGGAGAGCTGCATTGGACACCATCATGAAAGATCTATCGAGCTGACACTGAGAGTCACAAATCGCCATCAAACCTGCCTAATGCATATTTATTGCTATGTACAAAATAAGTTGGGTTCTCGTTTGTTGGGTTTTTTTAGCAAATGAATTGAGCAGGTCCTAGAACTAATTCTAAATTTCTTTATAATTGATTCATAGTGAAAGTATTGATTCATTAGGGAGTTTCTAGGTCAGAAATGCATCTTTCATTATTATTAAAAGACTTCCAATCGTGTGTGTGTGTGTGTGTGTATGTGGATTTCACTAATATGAAACACATGCACTCGCATTTTGAAAAAGTATTTAGGACACCTGAAGTCATTCTTCTTTTCGTCTCAGATGATTACATATTTGAAGAAAATCTGGTTATTTTGTCAGATTTGAAGAAAAAGAACCAAAATCTCATGTAAATTACTGCCCAAATAGGAGGAAAAAGACCTGAATTTTAATGTTATCATTGCTTTTATTTCATGGAGCCAAGAGATGCCATCTTTATGCAAGGTGTAAAGTGTGTGTGTGTCACTAATATGAAAATCAGTGGAGAGTAGGAGGCAAAGTGATGATACAGGTGAGATTTGGTCTTGAACCACAAACCAGTCATAAGTCTACAGAGAGAGTATGTAAAACACTTACACTTGTGTTTTTCTCATTGGAAAGAATGGGACATGGGTGGGAGGAGTTGAAGCCATGACTAATGCCCCGAGAAACCGCGTGGCAGGCTAGATTCATGGGGACTGGCTCTGACTGTTACGTGGCCTTTGTGTTCTGACAACAATGTTTGAAAACTAAATATTTGATGTGCAAGTATGTACCTGGCCATCTCCTAGGACTAGTGTGAAAGCACCTTAGAAGGTCAGACATTCAGTTTCCTGAGAACTATGGCCGCGACAGAAGAAAGAGATGGGAGAAGCCTCTGTTCCTTCTAGGTATTCCCTTCCCTCTGCTTTTCTTCATGAGCACACTCTAGCCCCTCACATGCTTTGCCTGAGACCTCCTTCAGGAGGCATTTAACCCAAGTCTGTGCAGACAGGCAGCCAGCTCTTTACAAAGATCACCCCTGCCTTAGAAAGCCCAGGCGGATCTGCTGAGCTGCCCCAGGGACCAGCAGCAACAAGGTCACATTCCTCCTTCATCCTGTTTGGAGGGATACAGAGAATCACTAAGCCGCCATATGCAAGAGTACTCAAACTTACACACCATTTAATGGAATGCTTTTTTTCTACAAATTTCATCAATGCCTTCCCTCCCAGAAACAGAACTGTGCTGTCTACATTGAATAGTACATGTAGTATGAGACATACAACCAGTGCACAAGATGTCTGCAACTTTGTTGAGGATAAAATATTTACATTGAAACTCAAACCAAGGTATGACTACACTGCAAGGGATATATATATTGAGAACCATTAATAACCCCCAATCCCTCACATTGCCAACTTCGTCCACACCTCCAGACCTTTGCAAATACTCTTCCCGCACTCCTGGCTAACTGCTAGACTTTATTCCCTCTGGAAAGCCTTTTCTTGCCCCTTTAAGGTGTTCCTAATCGCTCCCTGGCCCTGAATTTCCCCTTTCATAGCATTTATCACATTGCACTGTAATTGCTTATTAAATGATCTCCCTGATTAGACTACAGCATTGCGGACTAGAAACTACACACATAGCACAAGGATAAATTCTAATCCTGGCTCTACAACTTATTAGCTATGTAGTATTGGATGAAATTCTTAATCCGGAATTTCTAAGCATCCATTTCCTCAGGAATAATAATCGTACTTAACTTTAGGTAGTTGTGTCAGCTGATAACATGCATGGAAACGCTAGCATGAGCCTGGAAAGGGTTCTGGAAATGCTGAAAATGTAGACTGTTGTAAGAGTTGTATTCTAAATTGTTACAATTTTATTTCAGACTCTATAAAGGCTTTCATTCATTCATTCATTCATTCATTGTTGTGTAAACCCATTCCTTGTTGCATTTGCAGAGTTAGGATAAGGTTTGCATACACTATACACTCCAACGTTCATTGAATGAGTAAATGAAAGAATAAGAGTTCTATTCATGAGACTTGAGCAGACGAGGGAACACTGCCTATGTCACAACTCCACTAAATCTGCATTTCTGAAGCTGTTCCATATTAGGAGTCAGTGTGTGTGTCTGTGTATCTGTGTGTCTATATGTCTGTGTATGTATGTGTATATGGGAACATACATGAATAACATATAAAACTAGTCAAGTTCCTACTTAGGAAATAGCCCATAACTTAAATAGATCAACAAAGTGACAACTGTTCCTACAAAATACAGCCTAAATCCTCATCTGACTTCAAACTTAGATCTACTTGTCAAAGGCCACAAGTCTGGAAAAAGCATCATACAATGCAGACCATAATCCATAGTTCTTCTGCCTCACGGTGCATCTTAAAATCACCTTCCTGTGTTCCTCTTATGCCTATGCTCCCACTTCCCACAGTTTGTATCTTATTTTATTATTTATGAGCCTGAACTATAAATACTTTGAAACAGGGAAGATTTTGCCGGTTGGGTACAATTTAAGTTATTTTTCAGTACCATATATATTTACAACATCTTATAAATATTTAAAATTATCAAAATAATGGCTCCACTGACTCATAATAAATTCTGTATTTTGTGTAGGGATGATTGCCAAATTGATAATCTAGAAAATTGGAAAACCCCGTCAAACTTCGTGACCTGTTGGTCCCAAAAGAATATCCTTCTAATTACTGGAAGAGCCTGAGCCTTGAGTTTTGCTGTCTTAGAAGTTGATCTGAAAAGATAAACATCCCGAAATTTACCTCTTTGGAAAAGATAAGTAAAAGAAATATTTTCCACTGAAGAATGTGTTCATTGAACTGTATCTTAAAAGCCAAATAGTTCTCAGGCAGTGTATTTAAAAAAATCACAGAATCATGAAGTGTCTGCCATGCTCGGGAATGGCATTCCAGGCATGATGGAGAATGGGTGTGTGAGAATGCCAGCAAATGCTGCTGCAGATGTACAATAGGAGCCCTCAAGAAAGAGCCTTGAATGCCATATAAGGAGTTTGGACTATATGCCAAAGGGCAATGGTTCTCCAAGTGTGGTCCCAGGACCAGCAGCATTAATATCACCTGGGAGCTTAAAAAATGCAAATTCTCCAGTCCCAGCCCAGACCTACTGAATAAGAAACTCAAGGGCTGGGACACAGTCATCTGTGTTTTAACAAGCTCCCCAGGGGACTCTGATGTACCCTGAGTTTGAGAACCACCGCCATAGAGAATGATATGATCAGATCTGGGTGTGCTGGCAGCAATATGGAAAATGGAACAGAGGGGAAGAAACTGAAGGCAAGGAGGCCTGAAAAGGATGGTGAAAGTGTTGGTTCATTAGGGAGTTTTGTATTTTATCTATATTTTAGCAAGTTAAAGATAGAAACAGTTATTAGTTGCACCATTATTTTATTTACCTCTAGAAAGAAAAATTCTGCCAATTTAACGATAACACAGTGTCTCTTATCATTTGAAATTTTTACTTTATGCTTATTGAAAGGGCTTTCTTAGACTTATCCTGACCGATTTTTTTATCATATACCACACTTGCACATACATGGAAAGGAAAATATAAGCAAAATAATTTACTTAAGGTATTCCTATCACTTTTTCCCATTTAATGTCTGACTCTTCTGGAACACTTTTCACTCAAGAGCCATATGGAGTTTTAAATGATGCATCATTTCTTTTTAAAATGCTCCACTATTTTCTCTGGGGTTTCCAAGCAACTGAGGCCCATTCTGCAAGTTTGGGTGCACGTGTGCTGGTATCTACCTCATGACTGCTGATCAGCCAACAGAAACTCGAAGATGCATCCTGACTTGGGAAAAGTTAAACAGTGGGAAGTGGTGGGCATCTTAAAATTGATGAATTCCCAATGGGAGTTAATCCAGGCCTTCATGGGGGCAGAAACAGGGAAAATAGGAAAGAGAAGGCAGAGGTCAATAACACTTCACGGGTGGATTCTAAAGCCTATGTGACCAATTAGATTTGGGGGGAGAGGAAGGCAGATGACTCTGAAGTTCTAATCTGAGTAACTAACTGGGTGGCATGACCTTAGCCAAAATAAGAAATTCAAGAGAAGGGGTAGATTTTAAGAGCAGAAGGGAAGAAGTACGTAAGAGTAAAATGAGTTCAGTTTCAAACTTTTTGAGTTTGAAGATCTTGAGGGATATCCAGGTAGAGATGACCAGGATGTGCCTGTGAATACAAATCTATAACTCAAGCAGTGGGGGGTCATGGTTAAAGATAAATAATTTTTAATCAGTAGCATTTAAATGGTAGTTGAAACCAGTGGGATGAGAACTCTTTTCCAAGGTGAGTATATGGAAAACTTGAAGCAAGTTGGTAGCAGAACAAAAACAAAATTGAAGATGTAAATAGAAGTAAGATGGAGCATTCAGAGAGAGAAAAAATTGTTAGATGATGTTTACATATCTCGGGAGCTCCTCAAAGACAAGAGCTGTCTTGTTCCTAGTCTGAGTCTCCAGGGCAATGTTCAACCCAGTAATTTTGGTGGAACTAACATGAAAAAGGTGGCCCAAGGGCCAAAAAGGTAAACATTTTTAGAAGGAGGACTTGGCCCGTAATACCAAATGTTACAGTTGATCATTTTAGATCAAAGGGCCTCTAGATTTAGTAAATCTAGTTTCATCTGCACCACTTTCACCTCATTTCACAGCTGAAGAAAGGGAGGCTCAGAAACAATAACAGACATGCCCAAGGCCAACAGCTAGCTGGTGGGTGAGCCAAAGGCAGAACCCTGGTCTTCTGACCTTTGTCCTGGGGCTGTTTCTTCTACACTGAACTTTTCCTCTCAAAGAAGGGTTATGCCCACTGCTGATAAACCTCTGGACCCAAGCAACCTCAGATAGGCTCAAATCCATCCATAATTATTAGGGAAATGCAAATCAAAACTACAGTGAGATATCACCTCACTCCGGTCAGAATGCCCATCATCAAAAAGTCTACAAATAATAAATGTTGGAGAGGGTGTGGAGAAAAAGGAAATTTCCTACACTGTTGGTGGGAATGTAAATTGGTGCAGCCACTGTGGAAGCAGTATGGAGGTTCCTTAAAAAACTAAAAATAGAGTTACCATATGACCCAGCAATCTCACTCCTGGGCATATATCCAGAGAAAACTCTAATTCGAAAAGATACCTGCAACCCAATGTTCACAGCAGCATTATTTACAGTAGCCAAGATATGGAAGCAACCTGAATGTCCATTGACAGATGAATAGAGAAAGAGGATGTGGTATATATATATAATGGAATATTACTCAGCCATAAAAAAAGAATGAAATAATGTCATTTGCAGCAACATGGATGAACCTAGAGATTATCATACTAAGTGAAGTAAGTCAGACAGAGAAAGACAAACATCATATGATATCACTTATATGTGAAATCTAAAAAAAAGATACAAATGAACTTATTTACAAAACAGAAATAGACTCAGAGACATAGAAAACAAACTTATGGTTACCACAGGGGAAAGGGGTGGGGGAGGGATAAATTAGGAGTTTGGGATTAACAGATACACACTACTATATATAAAATAGATAACCAACAAGGACCTATGGTATAGCACAGGGAACTACACTCAATATTCTGTAATATCCTAAAATGGAAAAGAATCTGAAAAAGAATATATATGTATAACTGAATCACTGTGCTATATACCTGAAATTCACATGACATTGTAAATCAGCTATACATCAATTTTTAAAAAATCCATCCATCAAAATGAACTCTGCTAACACAGCCACCTCACTCCATGGAGCAGAAGAGAGCTATAGGGGGTAGCAGGTAGTCTGGTGTCAGACCAGATGGGCACTCCAGGTCCTGCTCTTACACCTGAACATTGTGTATAGAGCTCCCCCATGAAAGAAAAAATTCAGATGGCTTGAATCTCTGGGTCATATCTTGAGCCAGAATTTTCTGTAACTCTCGCTACATATAACAAGACAGGAAGAGACGCTGCTAGCAGGTTGAACTAAAACAGAGCAAACTTCTCTGCTGTGATATGGGGTCTTTAAACAGGAAACTCACACCAGATTTTATATGTAGATGAGCAAAATTTGAATTCAGTGAAGGCAAAACAAAGATACTGACATCGTTCTCTTTAATAATAATTAAGTTGTATTACTGTTCTTGCAGCCGATGACATCCTGAAAAAAACAAATGTTTTCTCAAGAGCAGTGATTCTCAAACACCAGAGAGCTCAAGAATTAGCTCGTAGGGCCCCTCCTTCAAAGATTCCGGGGTACCTTAGTGGGCTTAGCCGTTAAAGTTCAAAATTCTCTGAAAATTTATTCCAAGAGACATGGTGAACATGACATTTTCCACATTTCAAAACTCAAAGCTTTCAAAGATCAGGCTCCACGACTCATCCATTCCTCTCTTTGTGATCCTTGCAGGGCCAGAGGATCTGTAGGATGAGACATTTGCGGTCACAACCCTTGTGGTTTCAGTGTTTTCATCAATAGAGACATATACAGCAGCACAGAGATTTCCAGAAGCCCCCATCTGGCAGAGATGACTAATGGGGCTTTCCCACTGACATCCTAGCAAAGGTGCCAGTGGTATATTCGTTCCAGATCACAGCCTTAATAGAGCAGTTCCTCCCAGGATATTACCCTGACAGATGACCTGTCTTCATTTTACAACCTACGTGCCACCCACCTGTGTAACCTTCCTCTCCATGGTGATGGGCACAGAAATGCATATCTGACCTGCATCTCAGAACTAAATCCTTTACAGCAAATGCCGACCTTGCTATAAACTAGGGAGCGGCAGTTTTTCCTCCATTATGCAGCCTGTTATTTTCACTCACTTTTATATCCCATGGCCAAAAAAATGAAAAGCAGTTAGGACCTAGCTAGAATTGTAATCAAAGGAGTGCCAAGTGGGTACAAAAGCAAATGCAAACTCATGCAGATATTATTGGCTGATTGTAGAAGATCATCAAAGAATTTTTGTAAAGTAGAGGGAAGAAATTGAGTGATGGGTGATTTCTTCACTGATAGGCCCTATCCAGTCAGAGCTTGTAAAAACAAGTTGGGCTAAGAAATACAGAATAAATGTACTCAGAGCCCACTCTCAACAAGATAGGCAAGATCTCAAAGCAGAGATAAAACCCATATTATCATTGATATAATCCTTATCCAATAATAATTGATTTTTTTTTCCTTCAGTTTGTGAAGAGAAGATTAACCAGTAGCCATAATAAGTAGGTATCAGGAGCATGAAAAAAGTACTATTAACTTAGTGACTTTGGGAAAGTCATACAACCTTTCTGGGCTTCAGTTTACTCATAAATAAAATAAGAAAACTGATTTACATAATCTCTAAGGTCCCTTTCATCTCAGAAGTTCTGTGTCTATAACAGGGAACATTGGCTATTGAGAAATTTAGCAGAGACACGAAGCATGGTGATGTGTGTCTTAGAATATCAAAATAATTAATCTTTCAACAAAGACAGGAACTCAGATAAATATGTAGCAGCAAGAACAGATTGAAGTGTTGTAAGGATGCAAGAGCTGCTGAGCTGGTTACAGAATACCAGATTCAGACAGGGGATCCACCTCTCCAAGGATGCCAAATTATTTTCTAAACAGCATCTCAGAGAACAGAAGCGCTGCTGGTTATTAAAAGGTTTGATAAATGAACAAAATTAAATAAGTTCTTTCACTGCAGGAGGCCTCAGAGCCTTTCCTGCACTGTCCAACAGAACTTTCTGCAATGATGGAAATGTTCTACATATACACTTTCCAATATGGTAGCCACCAGCCACACGTGGCTATTAAGCAATGGAAATGTATCTAGCACCCCTGAGGAACTGAAGTTTTAATTTTATTAAATATTAATTCACTTCTAGTTGAATAGCCACAGGGGGCTAGTATCCATGTATTAGACCATACAGCTTATACCATACACATTTAGAAGGTTAGCCCTAAGAGGGACATAATGCACGGAGCATTTCCCAAACTTGTTGGGCCATGGAATTGTGTTTTTAAAGGAATGAAATTCCTTGCAAAGCCATTTAGGAAGGACTAGACTCTGAGCCATCCTGCCGAGTGGATGAGGTCCCAGGAGACTGTTCTAGCTTCGATGTTCTAACTTAGCCATCAAGGGCATCCGTCACCACCCAGTGACAGAGACCAGACTATGTGTTGTAATGTCACCTTACAGTTCAATCACATCAAAATTTCCCAAGTCCTGAAAGACACCCTTTGCCTCCCAGTGCAGGTCCAGTCAGCAGAATTCTACTAAAAACTGGCTGTTCCTTTCCACCAAACATAAAACAATGTCAATCCATTGTTTCTGGGCTGTCCCAGACACTCTTGCCTACACTGGGAAACATCATTATCTCAACAGCCCATTTTATAGATGAGAAAAGTGAGGCTCAGACAGATGAAGGGACTTAGTTGTTCAAGGTCACATACTTGGTTAACAGGACTTGACCTCCATCTTTGCATTGTGTCCCATAAAGCAGTCTAACAATATTTTGAGCTGAAACTTTCGTCCAAATGTCTAGGGCCCATAAAAACATATTGAATTAACACATTCTCAAAATACCAAAAAATGTATACATACCTGAGAAGAGCAGTTTGTTTTATGAGGTTTGCTTATGTATTTCTTGAGAATTATAATAAATGCAAGAAATGTTTAACAATCATGGAATAAAAGAAACAAACATGATTTTGCAAATGTGTATAAATCCTGTCCTCCAAGAAAGCCTCCCCTGGACCTGGAATAATCATGTGCCTCTCAACTGAAAATCCAAATTGATGTGTAAATAAGCATCTACAAATTTCATTCACCCAATTATTTGTCCTTTCCTGAGTATGCAATCAATTTGGTGCTACTAAGTGCCATTTATTCAGACCACAAACTCACACACAGCTGCTCATTTTTGCATCTAATTCAGGCTTGGCTCCTCCAGTGGTCTCTTGTGGGCCAAAGTCCTTGAATCAATTTGTTGTCACATCAGATATGAGTGCATTTGACTGTGACCTACACAATTTTAGAAATCAAGGGTTTTTTCAACAAAATATTGTTTCTTGAAATATCACTTGGCCTTGTGGGAAATTGACTGGGATCTGAAGTTACACCCTGACTCAGAGTTCCAAATCCAGGCGTTGCCCAAAGAAGACAAGGCAGACCCCGAAGCGGCAAGTCAATGAGGTGACCCTCTGAGAATTACACAGGCCTGGCCAGCTATTAACGGGGCTCACTGCATTCACTTTAGCTCTCTAGATTAAAATATAATCACTTTCAGTCAAATACAAATCAGTAATTATTTTATCTGTAATCAATCTGTATACACTTAATATAAATAATAGCAGACTTTATTATGACATACTCTGGAAAAACATGTATACTACAGTTCAGTGTTCATTACAATACTGCATACAATTATGCCATGCTTGGTCATCTCAATGGTCCTGAGAAACCTAAAGGAAAGGAAATGGGGGGTAGTAAAAGCAATGAATGAAGAATAGAGGGTTGGATAGAGGAAGATAAAAAAAGGAGTTCAAAGGTGAAATCTGGGTCATCAGGAAGAAACCTTGAACAAAGTGACCAGCCACATGAGGGCCTGGGGAATCTCAGAGAGAGGATGATCGAAGTAATCAACAGTCTCAAAGGCACACTGGAGAACAGGGAGGGTTGTGGGGAAGGATAAGGCTGGTTAAGGGGGAAGTTGAATGGGAAGAGGGGAATAAAACAGGTCTGTGCACAGATCCACTCATCCAGCTGCAAAAGCTCAGGGGTACCATGGGAAGTGGGGAGGCTTTGGGATACCACAGCCAAGTCCTACCACCTAGGATATTGTTAATATCACAATGCCTGCTCCCTACTCCAAAGTCCCGGGAATCTGTGTTTTTAACAAGCACCTCCAGTTGATTCTCAAGATAGACAAGTTTGGGAAGCACAGCCTGTGGAGAAGGGCATGAACTGAAGGCTGACAGCCTGGAATTTGAATCCTGACACCTCCATTCACCAGCCCTGTGAACTTGGGAAGAGACTGGGCTCTCTGAGCCTTGGTTTTCTCATCCGCAAAAATAAAAATATGTTTATGCCCAGTAGCACGCCACCAAGTTAGGCATTATTATCATCATGCCCATTTTACAGATTAGGAAGCCAAGGCATGAGTGACTGATTAAATGCTTTGCACAAAATCACGCTGCTGGTAAATGAAAGAGTTGATATCAAACCAGAAGCCACCTGGCTCCACATGTCATGCTCTGAGCCTCAACGATGGTCTGCCTCTCCTCCCAGAAAGGAGCACTTAGAGTGATGGCGGAAAAGCTTTCCAGACCAGGCAATTTATATTAATTCTTACTCACATCAGATGGTAACTGTTCCCACTTATGTAAGTTACTCTGTAAATGAGCACAGTTCACTCAGATTAATTTTGAATCAAGCTTTTTTCCCCAAGATGAATAATTTATAGGAATCAAGCCATGACTCCACCTGGGCGATGGCTCAGGCATATTAATGCTTCAACAAACTTCATAGCTAATACTGATACCACAGTGGTAGAAATGAATATTCAGTAAGGTACGAAGGGCATCCCCCCACACCCATAGTCTACAACGTGTGTCTAGGTGTGGGTCTAGGCTAACAGAATTCACCAATGTGAGATCACCTGCCCCAAGTGGGTTCACCTCTACACTGCTTTGCACAGGCTTAGAATCTCCTCAACGTATTTCTTGGCTGGAAATTTGCATTCTCTCTGAAATCAAGTCTTACGAGTTCATTTCTCAAGACAATGCAGCATATATCAAAATGAAGATCTAATCACCCGCTGTTCCAACAAAGAATTTTTATTTTACCAGGATGTGTGAAGTGATTGTTTCTCATTTGTCATCATGCTCTGCACTCTGGGTTGAAAGGAAGATGCATCCTGAAAGATAGGACATGATACCAGAAACTAATTCTGAATTTTCTGTTTAAAAAACACATATCTATATATATTGCAGAAGACAGAGTCTGTTGGGGGCTGTTTTTTAAAACTGCTACTCAAAGTTCTGAGAATAAACAGCCAAACTTTGTGAACAAAAGAAATACATGTTTATTCAAGCAAAGAAAAGTAGAGATGAGCAAAATTATATTTTTTTAAAAGGTGAGGGTTCTGTGTTACCACAAAGAAGAGAATGATTCTAGAGCAAATTAAGAAGAGCAGGTAGGGACCTACGAGGTAAGATTTGAAGGACCCTTGACTTTATGAAGGACTAAAATCCCACAATTAGATATTCCTTTCTTTGGTTTGAGGCTATGTGTCAGTGGTACGCATTATAATCTTTGTCTTTCTTTGTATAGAGAATCCATCTTCACCTATTCATGTGACCTGTGCCCCCTAAGCTGTAGCTGACTGGACGAGGGCTATACACGTGACCCTGGGAGAGTCGATCCAAAGGCTGGGTTGAGCCAAGCTGATGCTTTTTCTCTAGGCTTAGGACTAAGAGACATGGAGAAGATAATTCTTTAGTAGAGAATTGAGTGGTAAGTTCAGGTAGAGCCAGGATTAGAGACGGTGACATGGCCAGCCAAAAACTATGGGGGAGAGACATGAGTAGGGAGAGAAAGCCAATCTGAGGAAAGAGTAGAGCAATAGAGACAAGTGAAGGAAAAGACCATGTGCCCTAATAATTCTGGTTCTGGAATTTGTGGGTTCAGCTTCAGTAACCTGCTTCTACTTTGTTTCCGGTTCTTGAGGGTCAATGAGATAGACTATTGCATTCTTCTACATCTTTTTACTTGAACTTGTCTCATGGTTTTTTCTTTTTAATTCCTTGTCACCAAAGGACCTTGACTATATAAATAAATGTAGCAGATCTTGACATTGGTGGGGAACTTCGACCTGGCACCAAAGTCAATTCCTATATCCTCACAACACTTCTCATAAGGATTTATCTGACCATATTGAACCAAAAGAATGCTTTCCTCTCATTCCTCCCCAAAGGCAGATGGTCTGCCTCCCAGAGGATTTTATACCATCTCACTTGAAGTATTTAAAAGAGCCTTCCATGTTCTGGAGTTCTTGTAGTGAGTTTTCTGTCATAAGAGATGTTCAGACCAAGGTTAATTGATCATCTGGCAGAGACATATAGGAGATAAATTCAAACACCTGAGAGGTATTTAAACCAGATCACCTGGGGGAGACCTTCAAGATGGCGGAGGCATAAGAGGTGGAGATCAACTTCCTCCCCACAAATACATCAGAAATACATCTACACGTGGAACTGCTCCTATAGAACACCTACTGAACGCTGGCAGAAGACCTCAGACCTCCCAAAAGGCAAGAAACTCCCCACGTACCTGGGTAGGGCAAAAGAAAAAAGAAAAAACAGAGACAAAAGAATAGGGACGGGACCTGCACCAGTGGGAGGGAGCTGTGAAGGAGGAAAGGTTTCCACACACTAGGAAGCCCCTTCGCGGGCGGAGACTGTGGGTGGCGGAGGGGGGAAGCTTCGGAGCCACGGAGGAGAGCGCAGCCACAGTGGTGCGGAGGGCAAAGCGGAGATTCCCGCACGGAGGAGCGGTGCCGACCAGCACTCACCAGCCCGAGAGGCTTGTCTGCTCAGCCGCCGGGGCGGGCGGGGGCTGGGAGCTGAGGTTCGGGCTTCGGAGGTCGGATCGCAGGGAGAGGACTGGGGTTGGCGGTGTGAACACAGCCTGAAGGGGCTAGTCCGCCACAGCTAGCCGGGAGGGAGTCCGGGAAAGGCTGGAGCAGCCAAAGAGGAAAGAGACCATTGTTTTGGGGTGCGCGAGGAGAGGGGATTCACAGCACTGCCTAAACGAGCTCCAGAGACGGGCGCGAGCCGCGGCTATCAGCGCGGACCCCAGAGACGGGCATGAGACGCTAAGGCTGCTGCTGCCGCCACCAAGAAGCCTGTGTGCAAACACAGGTCACTCTCCACACCGCCCCTCCCGGGAGCCTGTGCAGCCCGCCACGGCCAGGCTCCCGTGATCCAGAGACAACTTCCCCGGGAGAACGCACGGCGCGCCTCAGGCTGGTGCAACGTCACGCCGGCCTCTGCCGCTGCAGGCTCGCCCCGCATCCGTATCCCTCCCTCCCCCCCGCCTGAGTGAGCCAGAGCCCCTGAAGCAGCTGTGCCTTTAACCCCGTCCTGTCTGGGTGGGAACAGACGCCCTCAGGCGACCTACACTCAGGGGCGGGTCCAAATCCAAAGCTGAAACCAGGGAGCTGTGCGAACAGAGAA
Organism: Eubalaena glacialis; assembly: GCF_028564815.1. Classification (NCBI taxonomy): domain Eukaryota; kingdom Metazoa; phylum Chordata; class Mammalia; order Artiodactyla; family Balaenidae; genus Eubalaena; species Eubalaena glacialis. The sequence goes on along the minus strand of NC_083731.1, from coordinate 65,958,019 downwards.
GAGAAAGGGAAATTTCTCCCAGCAGCCTCAAAAGCAGCGGATTAAAGCTCCAGAATCAACTTGATGTACCTGCATCTGTGGAATACCTGAATAGACAACCAATCATCCCAAATTGAGGAGGTGGACTTTGGGAGCAACTGTAGACTTGGGGTTTGCTTTCTGCATCTAATTTGTTTCTGGTTTTATGTTTATCCTAGTTTAGTATTTAGAATTTATTATCATTGGTAGATTAGTTTACTGATTTGGTTGCGCTCTCCCTTTATTTTTTTATACATAGATATATATATATATATATTTCCTTTTTCTCTTTTTGTGAGTGTGTATGTGTATGCTTCTTTGTTTGAGTCTCTCTGTATAGCTTTGCTTTTACCATTTGTCCTAGAGTTCTGTCTGTCCATTTTTTGTTTGTTTTTTATTACTTTTTAATTTTTAATAATTTTCTTATTTTAATAACTTCATTTTATTTTATTTTTTCTTCTTTCTTTCTTTTTTTCTCCCTTTTCTTCTGAGCCATGTGGCTGACAGGGTCTTGGTGCTCCGGCCGGGTGTCAGGGCTGTGCCTCTGAGGTGGGAGAGCCGAGTTCAGAACATTGGTCCACCAGAGACTCCCCAGCTCCACATAATATCAAATGGCAAAAGCTCTCCCAGAGATCTCCATCTCAACACTAAGACCCAGCTCCACTCAACGACCAGCAAGCTCCAGTGCTGGATACCCTAAGCCAAACAACTAGCAAGACAGGAACACAACCCCACCCAATAGCAGAGAGGCTGCCTAAAATCATAATAAGGTCACAGACATCCCAAAACACACCACCAGATGTGGTCCTGCCCACCAGAAAGACAAGATCCAGCCTCATCCACCAGAACACAGGCACCAGTCCCGTCCACCAGGAAGCCTACACAACCCACTGAACCAACCTTAGCCACAGGGGACAGACACCAAAAACAACGGGAACTATGAACCTGCAGCCTGCAAAAAGGAGACGCCAAACACAGTAGGTTAAGCAAAATGAGAAGGCAGAGAAATACACAGCAGATGAAGGAGCAAGGTAAAAACCCATCAGACCAAATAAATGAAGAGGAAATAGGCAGTCTACCTGAAAAACAATTTACAGTGATGGTAGTAATGATGATCCAAAATCTTGGATGTAGAATGGAGAAAATACAAGAAACGTTTAACAAGGACCTAGAAGAACTAAAGAGCAAACAAACAAAGACAAACAACACAATAAATGAAATTTTAAATTCTCTAGAAGGAATCAATAGCAGAATAACGAGGCAGAAGAATGGATAAGTGACCTGGAAGATAAAATAGTGGAAATAACTACCGCAGAGCAGAATAAAGAAAAAAGAATGAAAAGAATTGAGGACAGTCTCAGAGACCTCTGGGACAACATTAAAAGCACCAACATTCGAATTATAGGTGTCCCAGAAGAAAAAGAGAATAAGAAAGGGACTGAGAAAATATTTGAAGAGATTATAGTTGAAAACTTCCCTAATATGGGAAAGGAAATAGTCAATCAAGTCCAGGAAGCACAGAGAGTCCTATACAGGATAAATCCAAGGAGAAACATGCCAAGATACATATTAATCACACTATCAAAAATTAAATACAAAGAAAAAATATTAAAAGCAGCAAGGGAAAAACAACAAATAACATACAAGGGAATCCCCATAAGGTGAACAGCTGATCTTTCAGCAGAAACTCTGCAAGCCAGAAGGGACTGGCAGGACATATTTAAAGAGATGAAAGGGAAAAACCTACAACCAAGATTACTCTACCTAGCAAGGATCTCATTCAGATTCAATGGAGAAATTAAAACCTTTACAGACAAGCAAAAGCTAAGAGAATTCAGCACCACCAAACGAGCTTTACAACAAATGCTAAAGGAACTTTTCTAGGCAGGAAACACAAGAGAAGGAAAAGACCTACAGTAACAAACCCAAAACAATTACGAAAATGGTAATAGGAGCATGCATTGATAACTACCTTCAATGTAAATGGATTAAATGCTCCCACCAAAAGACATAGATGGGCTGAATGGATACAAAAACAAGACCCATATATGTGCTGTCTATAAGAGACCCACTTCAGACCTAGGGACACATACAGACTGAAAGTGAGGGGATGGAAAAAGATATTCCATGCAAATGGAAATCAAAAGAAAGCTAGAGTAGCAATTCTCATATCAAACAAAATAGACTTTAAAATAAAGACTATTACAACAGACAAAGAAGGACACTACATAATGATCAAGGGATCAATTGAAGAAAAAAGTAAAACAATCATAAATATTTATGCACCCAACATAGGAGCACCTCAATACATAAGGCAACTGCTAACAGCTATAAAAGAGGAAATCGACAGTAACACAATAATAGTGGGGGAGGATAACACCTCACTTACACCAATGGACAGATCATCCAAAATGAAAATAAATAAGGAAACAGAAGCTTTAAATGACACAATAGACCAGATAGATTTAATTGATATTTATAGGACATTCCATCCAAAAACAGCAGATTACACTTTCTTCTCAAGTGTGCACAGAACATTCTCCAGGATAGATCACATCTTGGGTCACAAATCAAGCCTCAGTAAATTTAAGAAAATTGAAATCATATCAAACACCTTTTCTGACCACAACGCTATGAGATTAGAAATGAATTACAGGGGAAAAAAACGTAAAAAACACAAACACATGGAGGCTAAACGATACGTTACTAAATAACCAATAGATCACTGAAGACATCAAAGAGGAAATCAAAAAACACCTAGAGACAAATGACAATGAAAACATGACTACCCAAAACCTATGGGATTCAGCAAAAGCAGTTCTAAGAGTGAAGTTTATAGCAATACAATCCTACATCAAGAAACAAGAAACATCTCAAAGAAACAACCTGACCGTACACCTAAAGCAATTACAGAAAGAAGAACAAAAAAAACACCCCAAAGTTAGCAGAAGGAAAGAAATCATAAAGATCAGATCAGAAATAAATGAAAAAGAAATGAAGGAAACGATAGCAAAGATCAATAAAACTAAAAGCTGGTTCTTTGAGAGGATAAACAAAATTGATCAAACATTAACCAGACTCACCAAGAAAAAAGGGAGAAGATGCAAATCAATAGAATTAGAAATGAAAAAGGAGAAGTAACAACTGACACTGAAGAAATACAAAGGATCATGAGAGATTACTACAAGCAACTATATGCCAATAAAATGGACAACCTGGAAGAAACGGACAAGTTCTTAGAAAAGCACAACCTTCTGAGACTGAATCAGGAAGAATTAGAAAATATGAACAGACCAATCACAAGCACTGAGATTGAAACTGCGATTAAAAATCTTCCAACAAACAAAAGCCCAGGACCAGATAGCTTCACAGGCGAATTCTATCAAACATTTAGAGAAGAGCTAACACCTATCGTTCTCAAACTTTTCCAAAATATAGCAGAGGGAGGAAGACTCCCAAACTCATTCTACGAGGCCACCATCACCCTGATACCAAAACCAGACAAAGATGTCACAAAGAAAGAAACCTGCAGGTCAATATCACTAATGAACATAGATGCAAAAATCCTCAACAAAATACTACCAAACGGAATCCAACAGCACATTAAAAGGATCATACACCATGATCAAGTGGGGTTTATCCCAGGAATGCAAGGATTCTTCAATATATGCAAATCAATCAATGTGATAAACCATAGTAACAAATTAAAGGAGAGAAACCATATGATCATCTCAACAGATGCAGAAAAAGCTTTTGACAAAATTCAACAACGATTTATGACAAAAACCCTCCAGAAAGTAGGCATAGAGGGAAATTATCAACATAATAAAGGCCGTATATGACAAACCCACAGCCAACATCATTCTCAATTGTGAAAAACTGAAACCATTTCCTCTAAGATCAGGAACAAGACAAGGTTGGCCACTCACCAATATTATTCAACATAGTTTTGGAAGTTTTAGCCACAGCTATCAGAGAACAAAAAGATATCAAAGGAATCCAAATCAGAAAAGAAAAAGTGAAGCCCTCACTGTTTGCAGATGACATGATACTATACATAGAGAATCCTAAAAATGCTACCAGAAAACTACTAGAGCTCATCAATGAATTTAGTAAAGTAGCAGGATACAAAATTAATGCACAGAAATTTCTTGCATTCCTATACAATAATGATGAAAAATCTGAAAGAGAAATTAAGGAAACACTCCCATTTACCACTGTAACAAAAAGAATAAAATACCTAGGAATAAACCTACCTAAGGATACAAAGACCTGTATGCAGAAAATTATAAGACAGTAATGAAAGAAATTAAAGATGACACAAACAGATGGAGAGATATACCATGTTCCTGGATTGGAAGAATCAACATTGTGAAAATGACTATACTACCCAAAGCAATCTACAGATTCAATGCAATCCCTCTCAAACTACCAGTGGCATTTTTCACAGAAATAGAACAAAAAATTTCACAGTTTGCATGGAAACACAAAAGATCCCGAATAGCCAAAGCAACCTTGAGAAAGAAAAACGGAGCTGGAGGAATCAGGCTCCCTGACTTCAGACTATATTACAAAGCTACAGTAATCAAGACAGTATGGTACTGGCACAAAAACAGAATTATAGATCAATGGAACAGGATAGAAAGCCCAGAGATAAACCCACACACATATGGTCACCTTATTTTTGATAAAGGGGGCAAGAACATACAATGGAGAAAAGACAGCCTCTTCAATAAGTGGTGCTGGGAAAACTGGACAGCTACATGTAAAAGAATGAAATTAGAACACTTCCTAACACCATACAGAAAAATAAACTCAAAATGGATTAAAGACCTCAGTGTAAAGCCAGACACTATAAAACTCTTGGAGAAAAACATAGGCAGAACACTCTATGACATAAATCACAGCAAGATCCTTTTTGACCCACTCTTAGGGAAATGGAAATAAAAACAAATGAGACCTAATGAAACTTAAAAGCTTTTGCACGGCAAAGGAAACCATAAACAAGACGAAAAGACAACACTCAGAATGGGAGAAAATATTTGCAAATGAAGCAACTGACAAAGGATTAATCTCCAAAATTTACAAGCAGCTCATGCAGCTCAATATCAAAAAACAAACAACCCTATCCAAAAATGGGCAGAAGACCTAAATAGACATTTCTCCAAAGAAGATATACAGATTGCCAACAAACAGATGAAAGGATGCTCAACATCACTAATCATTAGAGAAATGCAAATCAAAACTACAATGAGGTATCACCTCACACCGGTCAGAATGGTCGTCATCAAAAAATGTACAAACAATAAATGCTGGAGAGAGTGTGGAGAAAAGGGAACCCTCTTGCACTGTTGGCGGGAATGTAAATTGATACAGCCACTATGGAGAACAGTATGGAGGTTCCTTAAAGAACTAAAAATAGAACTGCCATAAGACTCAGCATTCCCACTACTGGGCATATACCCTGAGAAAACCATAATTCAAAAAGACTCATATACCACAATGTTCATTGCAGCTCTATTTACAATAGCCAGGACATGGAAGCAACCTAAGTGTCCATCGACAGATGAATGGATAAAGAAGATGTGGCACATATATACAATGGAATATTACTCAGCCATAAAAAGAAACAAATTTGAGTTATTTGTAGTGAGGTGGATGGACCTAGAGTCTGTCATACAGTGTGAAGTAAGTCGGGAAGAGAAAAACAAACACTATATGTTAACACATATATATGGAATCTAAAAAGAAAATAATAATAATGGTTCAGAAGAACATAGGGGCAGGACAGGAATAAATATGCAGACATAGAGAATGGGCTTGAGGACACGGGGAGGGGGAAGGGTAAGGTGGGAAAAAGTGAGAGAGTGGCATGGACATATATATACTACCAAATGTAAAATAGATAGCTAGTGGGAAGTAGCCACCTAGCACAGGGAGATCAGCTTGGTGCTTTGTGACCACCTAGAGGGGTGGGATAGGGAGGGTGGGAGGGAGACGCAAGAGGGAGGAGATATGAGGATATATGTATATGTATAGATGTTTCACTTTGTTATAAACCAGAAACTAACACACCATTGTAAAACAGTTATACTCCAATAAAGATGTTTAAAAATAAAATAAAATAAAATAAACTAGATCACCTTTACTCCTAAACTTCAGTTTCTAGGATCATCCTGGTCTCTTTCGTCAGACTGCAAATGCCCAAATCTTCTGTCATTCCCCCTGCAACAGTATCTTCCTATGTTCTCACCTCATCTGGATGTGCTCCCATTTGCCACCGTCCTTCTTAAAGAGTGACCTTCAGAACTAAACAAACATGATCTGACCAGAAAACAAAACACCCTAGGACTGCCACACCTTTTGTCTGCTTTCACTTCTGTAAACGCTGCCAAGGAGAATACCTCCTAATGTTGAAACTATGTCTCACCAGTGGCTCCACTTGAACCTGGGGTCACCTCAACTGTCCCAAATAGTAGCAGCTTGGACACAGATTTTGATAGGAGGCTGGGAAGGAGGACATCTGCTCAATGGGTTTGCACACCATCGTGGGAGGTGAGACAATTACGGAGATAAATGTCCATTTTTGCAGTTTTGCCTCTGTTTGACCCTAGGAATTCAGCACCATGGAGACAGCCAATCCAAAATCTCCAGAAGAAAGTTTTCACCTGCTTTCAGCCTAAATTATTCCAAGGAATATCCCCCCCAACAGTCTTCCATATTCACACTTCAAAGTTTACTGTCTGAGCATACCTGAACCCTGGATATCTAAAGATTCCACTGGGAAAGCATTTAATGGTTCAAAAAACAAAATCATAGAAAAGGATGCCCCAATACACAAGAAGGTATCCCAAGGTATGGCATGGTGGAATGACAAGAGTGATGGAAGCTTCCTTCAAGTCAGCTATGTACTGCTTCACTGCAAGGCAATGACAGGAGACAATCTAGCACTCCACCACACACACACACACACACACACACACACACACACACACAGAAGGAATACTTATACTCATGTTTCAAATTGTGTCTTGAGCATTAGGACAAACAAGGAACCTCTGTAGATTCATGATTCCCATGGTAAACTCAACCTACCAACCTGGAATGACTGGCCAAAAAATTTTCATGAAAATATTCTCAAGGATTCTACAGGGGCTCCTTCTTCAACTTCATCCCAGTCACATCTCCATGCCATGTGTGTGCACAGGGCCCCATCATAGGCATGCACTCAAAACGTTACAAAGAATGCAAAATCCATCTCTTTGTCCATTCATTCAAAAGTACTCAGCATCTACTAAGTGCTTTCCCTCCAAGATCTTTCTCTCCAAGGACTTACCCTGTAGCCAGAGTCACAAGATTATCTCTCTACCAAAGTGTTCAATACAACACAGTACTTGGTAAATAAATTGCTAAATCATAACACACCATAGCAGTTTAGGGGAAGGGAAGGCTAAGGGTTGGCCAGTTACAACTTCCTGAAAACCAGGGGATGTGAGCTGGATTATGAAGGCTCAATCTGAATACCGGTCACAGGAGACTGGAGAGCCGGGCTGTCATTTCCACTGCCAGCCTGGAAGGTTGCAGGGTATCATGATCATCGCAAGCCTGAAGAATGATGTCTTGAGTGTTCCCGGCAACTCAATTACGCCATGCAAATTTTCCGCGGAGTTGACTTCTCGGCTTTGACAGCCACGCACACGCTCCTCTGGGCTTTTTGCACGGGGAAAACATTGTTGGGAAAGGAGCCTGAGGACCAACCACTGGAAAGTGCACTCAATAGCACTTTGGTTGAGATAATTGCTGGGTTTTTTTTTAAATTGTAGGCTTTGGAGGTGACCACAAGCAAAATTTGTGACAGACATTTGATACTGAGAAACTGCCGCGTATGGGTGACAATTTTCACATCCCTGACCCTACCCCTCCCCACCCAAGACTGGTTTGTTGACTAACAAAGGAAAATTATCTAAAACCGCTGGAGTACGTTAGCCAAGTCTTCTCTTTTGTAGTAATGCTCTTTATGCTAGGCACCAAGGTTTCTCATGGTTACAGGCATGCGGATTCCCTTCCAGGCAAGCCCGTTCAAGTACACAGCTTGGGTGACCTTGACGGCACAGCAGCCCTATCAGCAGTGTGAAGGTGTTGTTCCTTGAGCTCAAAGGTGCGGATTTGCAAAGAGACCCCCTCGCCCACCATGGGCTCCAAGGGCTTCAAAGCCCTGCTTAGTTCCCGCAGAGCTGCCTCCTTATCCTCTGGGGAGACATCCTCCTTTGTCCTTTCTGCCAGTGGCAAGCTCTGTCTTGAAGAAAGCTGGCAGGCATGACAGTGCAAAGGACACAAATCCGTCAAGTGGAAAAAAATCCCCAGCCTGGAGAAATAAAAGACAAAGCTTCCGGAGGCACTCTCTCAGCCCACAGCCATCAGGACCCTGTGATGTCAGCTAGCATAACAAGGATGTCATCAGAAGAACTAAGCGGAGAGCTTAGAGAGACACTTGGGTGGCCTCAAGTGTCTCCAGCCTCAGCTGGGGCCGTGGGTCCAGGCCAGCTGGTGGGAGCTCGCCAGCTGCTACCACGGTCATTCTCTGTAGGCACCTCCAACAAGGTTCCAGGACTCCTCAAGCTGACTTCCTAAGCAAGCTGCCCTCCCAGGACAAAGGAGCATCCTTTCCTCTTAGCCTCAATAATCCTACTTCTCCTTGTAAAGATGGCATGGCAGCAAAAGTATTAGATTGGGGGTCATACTGACTTTGTCTCTGCCATTTTCTAGATTCGGGGACCTCAGGGAAGCTCTCTGTGTCTTAGTTTCATCATCTAAGAAATGATAATAATATTCATCTCCTAGGGTCCTTGGGAAGATTCAGTTAGACAGTGAAGGTGAAAATGTCTACCCTGGGGCCTATCACATGATTTGCCCCGGATGAAAGTTAAGGAACACACAAACTACCTTAACGAATCAATCAGGAAGCATTTCTCAGAGCCTGCTTCATGTTAGGCAATGAGGATGACAAAAATGACCAAAGTATTTTTTTCCCTCAAGGAACTTATAGACTAGTTGAGGAGATGATGTAAACATGGGCCATAACAAATTAAAAAGCAGTGAACAGCATCCAAAATTAATGTACACTGTAAGTGCCACGGAAGTCTCAATGAAGGAGCGACAAACGCAAGGCAGGGGAGTCAAGGAAGGAGAGATTTTAGCAGAACCTCGAAGGCTGAGGAGGGCTTTGATGAGCCCAGAAGACATCCCTCAGGGAGGAAGGCTTTCAGGAAAATGCTAGTGTCCCATGAATTTACACCATGAAAATTGGTCTTCCAAGGGCCCAATTGCACTTGAATGACTATTAAAACTCAAGATCAATCCTAGCGGGGCTTCTCTGGTGGCATAGTGGTTAAGAATCCACCTGCCAATGCAGGGGACACGGGTTCAAGCCCTGGTCCGGGAAGATCCCACATGCCGCAGAGCAACTAAGCCTGTGCACCACAACTACTGAGCCTGCTCTCTAGAGCCCGCGAGCCACAACTACTGAGCTCGCGCACCACAACTACTGAGCCCACGCGCCTAGAGCCCGTGCTCTGCAACAAGAGAAGCCACTGCAATGAGAAGCCCGTGCACCACAATGAAGAGTAGCCCCCGCTCACCGCAACTAGAGAAAGCCCGTGCACAGCAACAAAGGCCCAACGCAGCCAAAAATAAATAAATAAATAAATAAAAAAAGAATATCAATCTTAGTGTATAAAGAAAGAAGGGCATCTACTTATTGCCTCCTCCATGAGGCTGTCTTTGATTCAATGCAGGAGAAAGTGTAGCTATGGTTTTCCAATCCCAGAAAGAGAACAGAAGGCAAGAAAAAGACAAGAGAAAATAAAGCATGCAGAGAGATAACCATCTGTGTTTGCTGGTTTAGTCTTCCTTCCAATGTGTAATTACCCTTCTGAGGGCTGAGTTGGCCATTTGGAGAGATGATGATCCAGGTCAAGCAAATCACCCACAAAGGAGGAAATCAACCTACAGACCATAGACTGGACATGGTTTTTCTCTTAAAGGAGATTTGTGTTTGCCAACTAAAAACAAGATACTTCCTGAAAACATTTTAATTTGGTAGGAAACATCAAATTCAGAGCTCTTCAGCAAAGTCTAAAGTGGTGTCAACCACCTTATCCCTAGAATAAAACATAAGACTGTATTATTTTCGTTTTGTATGAAACATTCAAAGTTCAGGGCTGGAAAATTGTGTGTGGGCTGTTGCCTGATAGTGAGGCCAGTTATTATGTAGTGACTCACGAGAAATTTCCAGAGCTACCACACCTTAAAGTTAAACTCACTCAAGCCAGACAGTAAACTATTAGTAGAGATATTTTTGTAACCATAATTTCTAGTCTTTTAACTAATTTCTTTTTTAACTTGCAGCATGGCCAGTTTTATAAAAGTTATAGAGCTTTTTTTTTTTTTTTTTTTCTGGCATCAGGGTTTTGGAATATTTATCCGTTTAAAAACAATACAAAATAAAAACATGCCCTTGGGGTATTTTAAGGAATTTTTCAGCTGACCAACTTGGTCAACCAGCGTAATCCTGGCGCACTGGCTCCATCGTGTCAGCCAGCCTGGCTGCCCACCACAAGGAGGACTCAGCCCAGGACTCCTGCGGTTGTGGCCGCGTCTGCCCCAGGTACCCAAAAGGAAGTCTCTCTGTGGCGAGGCCAAGCAAGAGGTGGCACCACGCGGGGAGAGCCACTGACATGACTCCAGAGCCCTGGGAGAAGCTGCGATGCAGAGTAGGAGCAGCCAAGCTTTTCTCTGACACCAAACGAAGCAACTAGTGAAACAGTCATCCCTCCAGGAAAGCCCTCATCCCTCTGCCTGAGTCCAGTTGGGGTCCCTGTGTTAACACACTCCGTGCACCCACCAGGAAACCTAGAGCTGGAAGCTTCTGTTGAACGTTGACGGGTCTTCAGAGAACCTCCGAAGGGCCTCTGACAGAGCCTGAGTCTCAGGATCTCATAGCAACTGCATTGACTGGCTTTTCTTCATGTAGTTTTTTTGTTTGTTTTGTTGGTTTTTTGTTTTTTGCTTTTGGCCGCCACATGTGAGATTTTAGTTCCCCAACCAGGGATGGAACCCGAACGCCCTGCAGTCGAAGGGCAGAGTCTTAACCACCACTGGACCACCAAGGAAGTCCCCATGTAGTTTTAATTCTCATCGTGACATGTTATCAGATCTGTGATGGAGAGGGGCCTCGTGGACTACCGAGGCTGGTCTTTTGACTCTATATTTATGAGTTTAGGGTTTTACACTGACAGAGCCACTCTTCAAACAGAATGGATGAAATCGAAATAATATACAACATGTGTCATTGTCCACTTATTCCCATCTCTGACGCCACCGCCAGGATCTCAGATGTGTTACAAAACTATCCTAAAGCAGCATCTCCCACTCTTTTTACATGCTCAATTCATGGAGTGAAGGATTGATTTTTGACTTCCAAAGACTCTCCCTGTTTGGGGGCTGGGCTGGGGGAGTGGAGGGAAGACCTTGAACTTGTGGAGGCGAGTGGAGGTTTCCTGCCTGGGCTCAGCCAGAGGAACTGCATCAGGCAGGGCCGAGGCTGGGAACAGGAGACGGGGGACGATGCTGACGCACCAGAGACAGGGCTCGGGGTTTTTTCTTGATTAGGAACACAAACTGTGCACACACCTCAGTCATCAGCCCTTGCAAAGGGGAATCTGACAGAGGGGTTAAAAGGCACGGAGAAGTCAGAAAGATGAAAACAGAAGCCATGTCTGTCCCTGGACTGTTTTGTCCTGGCACTGAGCTGGTGCACAGCATGTAGGCACTGAATCAGTGATACATGGCTGAGTTTGTGGATTGAAGGCCAAGGATGGTTGAGGGAATGGATTGTACATGACAGGGAGACAGACAGAGGGTACCAGCCTCCCAGACAAAAGGTGTCTAGACATGGAAGGTAGGCCACATTCCCGTGTTCTCTGTGTGTCTTTCCTGTTTGAACGGCAGTCGTGGCTAGGATGGGTCAGTGCAGGGAGACCTCCTGGGGGTAGGAAATCCCACACCTTCTCAGCAGGTTTCTTCTAAACCCAGCTCTCTGTGCTCTATCTGGGTCATGATCTAAGGTCTGGGGTCTCCCTAGAAGCCCCACGTTTCACGCCTTCCTTACACACCTTGAGGGCAGCTTCTGGCTAAGAAAGTCTTCACTCTCCTCTCCTTCATCCTTCTACCAAAGCACTTCATCCCGCATCCCATCTTTGTCAATGCCGCCCCCTCCCCATGCTTTGCCCGTCATTGACAGTTGCAATGTTTCCGTCCCAATCTGTATTAAGATTTAGGGGTCCCTTTCTAACATGACGTACAGAAGGAAAGAACAAGATTCTCATCACGAGTCAGTCCTCCTCCTCACATCTGCTTTGCCTTATGCACTCATTTGTGTCTTCTTCCCCTGCCATCCCTCCTGCCCCACATAGCCTCACTACGGTAGCGCACCCTGAGTCAGAAGCTCCACCACTTTTTCCAGGAGGTGGCAAAGTCAGAGGTTCCCTGCCCTGTCCTCCTTCTCTTGAATTTCTAAAAAGCCCACATCTTGTGCAGAGGCTCCCAGCTATGCAGACCACATGCATCATGTTTTTTATCTATGGGACATTTCCCCCTGCAGTTTGTAGAATCCTGTGGCCACTTCTGCTTTCTAACTGCTGCTTATTTTCTTTCCCTAAGGCAGGAAAGAAGTGTGATCTGATGAACGGAGAACTTGCCTGGAAATTGGATGATCTGGGTTCTGAATCTGACTTACTGTGTGGCCTGGGAAAAATTACTTTGACTCTCTGGGTAAGCTGACATTTCAGCGGCCTTGGGTGAGTAAACAGAAAGCAGTTCAAGTGTCCAGAGAGGGGAAGCCTCGGTGGCTGGCCTTTCCTGCAGTTAGGCACACAATAGCTCCCGTTCCTGCTAGCAACTAGCATGAGTAGGTGCCCTATTCATGGCCCTATTCCTACTTTCCCTTTCCCCGATTTCGACTCTTTGGTTCTTCCAGCATCAGGTGATCAAAGAAGCTCAAACCTTAGACACCCAAAAAGTTAGTGCTTGGCCAATAAGCTCAATGAATAGCTGCCCTAGGTGTACCCACGTGCCGGGCATGCATCTTAAATAGCCTGGGCCTGGGATGGGTGAATATGTACATAGAGTTTGCTATCAAGAATTTTGATGAATGACTCCTCACTCCCCACTCTTACACATAAAAGGTCAAGACACTTTCAGTCTCAAGTGCCAGCAATTCAACTCAAATTAGCTAAAGCCAAGAAAGAAATCCATGGGCTTACATACCTGGGGCATTTGACCTCAGGCAAAGCTGGATATAAGGTTTCAAACAATGTCATCAGAGGCTATGATCCAAAAGAGACAAGTGTTGGTGAGGGTGTGGAGAAAAGGGAACTCTTGCACACTCTTGGGAGGAATGTAAATTGGTGCAAACACTATGGAAAGCAGTAGGGGGGTTTCCCAAAAATTAAAGATCGAACTCCCATATGATCCAGCAATTCCACTTCTGAGTCTATACCCAAAGGAAATGAAATCAGTACCTTGAGGACACATCTGCACCCCCGTGTTCATTGCAGTATTATTCACAATAGTCAAGATATGGAAATAACCTAAGTGTTTGTCAATAGAAGTATGGGTTAAAAAATTTTTAAATCATTACATACATACACACAATAGATCATGTGTGTATATATATAATATGTATTATTTATTATCAATAAATAATAACATTCAGCCTTAAAAAAGGAGATCCTGCATCCTGCTATTTATAGCAACATGGATGAACCTGGAGGACATCATGCTAACTGAAATAAGCCAGACACAGAAAGAAAAATACTGCATGATTTTACTTATATGTGGAATCTATATGAGTCACTTATACATGGAATCTAAAAAAGTCAAATACATAGAAGCAGAGAATAGAACAGTGCTTACCAGGGTCGAGGAGGTTGGGAAATGGGGAGATGTTAGTCAAAGAATATGAAGTTGCAGTTATGTAGGATGAATAATTCTAGAGAGCTAATATACAGCATGATGATTATAGTTAATAGTACGATATTGAACACTGGACACTTGCTAAGAAAGTAGATTTCATTTTAAAACTGTCAAACTGTTTTCCAAATTGATTGTACAATTTTATATTCCCTCCAAGAGTATATGAAAGTTCCAGTAGCTGCCCATCTTCACCAACACTTGGTATGGAGAGTCTTTTAGCCATTCTAATGGCAATGTGGTGAGATCTCATTGTGGTTTTAATGGGCACTTCACTAATGACTAATATTAGGCATCTTTTGATGTGCTTATTTGTCATCTGTATATCTCCTTTGATTGTATACTTGTTCACATTTTTTACCCATTTATAAAAGTGAGTTGTCTTCTGATTGAATTGTAAGAATTCTTTATATAATCTAGATGCACTTTTTTTCATATACATGCTTTGCAAATGTTTACTGCCAGTCTGAGGTTTGCCCTTTATTTTTTGTAATAGTGTCTTTTGAAGAGCAACATTTTAATTTTGATAACGTCCAATTTATTATTTTATCTTATAGTTTGTGATTTGTGTGTGTGTCCTATTTAAGAACTGTTTCCTAAATCTAGGATCACTAAGAATTTTTCTGTTTTCTTCAAGAATTTTTGTAATTTTAACCATTACATTTAGGTCTATGATTCATTTTGAAGTAAATTTTGTACTACAAAAAAAAAAAAAAGAGTAGATTTCAGGTGCTCTTACCACACACCCAAGAAAAGGGTAACTGTGTGAGGAGATGAATATGTTAATTAGCTTAACTGTAGTAATCATTTCACTATGTATAATCAAACCATCATGTTGAATACCTTCCATATATACAATATTTTTTTTAATAGATTTCCTAAGCACTAGTGTTTTATTTATTTATTTATTTATTTATTTTTTATGGCTGTGTTGGGTCTTCGTTTCTGTGCGAGGGCTTTCTATAGTTGCGGCAAGTGGGGGCTACTCTTCATCGCGGTGCGCGGGCCTCTCACTATCGCGGCCTCTCTTGTTGCGGAGCACAGGCTCCAGACGCGCAGGCTCAGTAATTGTGGCTGACGGGCCTAGTTGCTCCGTGGCATGTGGGATCTTCCCAGACCAGGGCTCGAACCCGCGTCCCCTGCATTGGCAGGCAGATTCTCAACCACTGCGCCACCAGGGAAGACCTATACAATTTTTTATTACAAATAAAATTTAAAATGTCTTCAGAGCTCTGCCTCTGTCTCCACCTGCTGGACAGGTGTTCTCCTAAAGGTTGGAAGATGGTTGCCAGCTCAGAAGCCCAGCAAAATGAAAGTATTTGGGGATAGTTCTAGCAGAAATGTCCAGGAAGACTGTGCTTAGGGCCTGGGCCCATTCCTGAACTGCTCATGGGACACGTGGCCTCCTCTGTGGCAGGGTGGACCTGGCTCAAGGGGTGGAATGTGGTCACCACCAGAGAAAAGCATTCAGTTCCTAGAAGGATGGCGATCAGTGCTTGACAGGCAAAAACATCCAACGTCTCCTACACCACCCTGAGCCAGGGAGTAGCCAAAACTGCAGAAACTTGCAGCAAACCGGGACGCCCCAGCACCCAGGATCCAGTCTTCTAAATCTTATATGTTTCCAATAAAAGGTAAAGAAAGAGCTGAGGCCACGTGCTAGCTATATGGAGTATAATAATGTGGCACTGTATTGTTTTCTATAGTTGGATAAGGCTCTTCCAGCTCGGCGAAGTTAAAAACAAATAGCCATAGACTTTGCTGCAATCATCAAAATGTTTCTATGACTCATGAGATAAATGAGAAAAATACACAGAAGGGTCAAAGTTACACTGAAGTCAGATTGTAATCACACCCTTGAGTTCTGACAACCCACGGACCAAATTTCCTACTGAGAGCACATTACTGACTTATTTTTCTCCACAGAGGGTACTTGATTACCCTAAGGCAGATTATCTCATCTATGGATTATCTGAGATCAGCTTTTCACACAGGTTGGCCTCCCGTCAGCAATCAGCACAGCTCTTGTCTTTACCACTGACTGAAGTTCAACACTGGCTCCCTGGCCCAAGAACCCAAATGTGAGGCTACCAAATCATCTGATGAGCCACAGATCAGCTTAAAAGACAACACTCCTTCTTTAAACACTGAGACTGAAGGCCCTTAAGTGGATGAGGTTGCTTTTCTCCAATAAGAGGATCAGTACTTTCTCTAGCGCTAAGGACATTCTTAACACCCTGATGGTCTGCCTGTAAGGAGGGATTTCCGAGGTAGGCTTTATAGTCAGAGAAAAAAGGTCTCAGACACCCCGTGGAGTATGTAAAACCCAGCTCAACACGCGTAACTTTCCTTGACTTTGTGATAACTTGATTTTTCTCACCCTCAAGCCTCTCCCTGTCCAACAGACCCGTGTCCCAGCAACAACAAACCACCAAAATTCATAGAGGAGCTGCCATGTGACAAGCGTGAGAGCACAAAAGATAAATTGGAAAAGGCACCTCTAGGCAAGACGCCATCGTGAGCTCAAGTTCTGAGCTCCCCAGCTCTACTCCAAACACAGCAATGACATATGAAACATTTTTCATGCTTAAAATAAAATCAAACCTAAATATCAAATAAATATTTCCCTGGAAGAGAAACACACGGTAGTAAACAGGTCAAAGCCATGGGCTTCTGGGTCTCCCAGTCAAGAAGGCAGATGTGGCCAAAGTTTGATTCCTCTGGGCTAAGAGGGAATAAAGCCTTCCAGGCATGAAATAAGACCTGAATCAGGATTGCTGCCTGAAGCCACAGGTGGTGCTGACCTCCCTCAGTTATAAAAAGAAGCAGCGGACTTCCCTGGTGGCGCAGTGGTTAAGAATCCACCTGCCAATGCAGGGGACACGGGTTTGAGCCCTGGTCCAGGAAGATCCCACATGCCGTGGAGCAACTAAGCCCATGCGCCACAACTACTGAAGCCCATGTGCTGCAACTACTGAAGCCCACATGCCTAGAGCCCATGCTCCATAACAAAAGAAGCCACGCACTGAGAACCCGCACGCCACAACAGAGACCCAACGCAGCCAAAAAATAAATTAATTAATTAAAAAAAAAAAAATCAGGAAAACTGTAGCCACTGCCCTAAGCCACTGGCCTTTTTATAAAATCCAGGAACCTGCAGTGCTGGGAGGAAGCAGACGCAGCCCTAGAGCCCCATTCATCATCATCTTCTTTTTTTTTAAAATTAAAGTACAGTTGATTTACAATGTTGTATTAGTTTCTGGTATACAGCAAAGTGATTCAGTTCTATATATATTATTTTTCAGATTCTTTTCCATTACAGTTTATTACAAGATATTGAGTAGAGTTCCCTGTGCTATAGAGTAGGTCCTTGTTTTTTATCTATTTTATATATAGTAGTGTGTATATGTTGATCCCAACCTCCTAATTTATCCCTCCCCTACCCTTTCCCCTTTGGTAACCATAAGTTTGTTTTCTCTGTCTGTGAGTCTCTTTGTTTTGTAAATTAGTTCATTTGTATCAGTTTTTTTTTAGATTCCACCTATAAGTGATATCATACGATATTTGTCCTTCTCTGTCTGACTTACTCCACTTAGTATGATAATCTCTAGGTCCATCCATGTTGCTGCAAATGGCATTATTTCATTCTTTTTTGTGGCTGAGTAGTATTCCGTTGTATATATGTACCATATCTTCTCTCTATATTCCTCTGTCGATGGACATTTAAGTTGCTTCCATGTCTTGGTTATTGTAAACAGTGCTGCTATGAACATTGGGGTGCATGTAGCTTTTCAAATTAGAGGTCTCCTCCAGATACATGCCCAGGATTGGGATTGCTGGATTATATGGTAACTTTATTTTTAGTTTTTTAAGGAACTGTCATCCTGTTTTCCATAGTGGCTGCACCAATTTACATTCCCACCAACAGTGTAGGAGGGTTCCCTTTTCTCCACACCCTCCCTGGAGTCCCATTCTGAGTGAAGCCACCCACCAGCTTAGTGGCTGCATGTATGTATCCCCAGTACATGGGGAGAAGAGCCCAGCCATAAATATTCAACCTGGTTCTGGAACAGGGCCCCTGGGAGCCAAGTGGAGTCAACGTGAAAACCACTAAATGGGGAGAAAAATAACTCAGAGCTACAGGGAGGGGCAAGCCAGTCAAGATGAACATACAAACCTAAATTTTAAAAGAAATCTAACATAAGAAAGTCAGACGACAATCTCAAAAACCCGAAAAATTTATTCTTTCAAAAATGGAAGTACCTGAGCAATCTCAAACATTATGTTAAATAAGTTTGTTTGAAACTCTCAAAGAGATAAAGTAATTACATGCATGAGGAACAAAAATAAATAAGTAAAAGAAGTAAGTATGAATGAAGAACATATGGTTCTGAAAAATCACCAATTATACATCCTGAAAAGTAAAAATACAGTCATTGAAATTAAAAGCTCATAAACTGGTTAAAAATTGAACACAAGCGATGAGAGAATTAGAAATTGGAGGAGAGTACTGAGGAATTCACCCAGAATACAGCATAGGAGATATAAAGATGGAAGGCATGAATAGGAAGATGAGAGGCATGGAGGATAGACTGAAAGATATTTAATTTACTCTTTATGAGCCTGTGGCGAGGTAGGCACTGGCATCCTATTTTGCAGAAGAAGAAACTCTGCAGCCAAAATTTACAGATGCTGCCTCTTTTCAGCTAAGGATAAACAGGAATGCTCATTCCTGGGTCAAGGAAGTTCTACCGCAGCCACGTTGAACATAAATAGCATCCTGTTGGTGCATTACCATGAACCCAATGTTGGAATTATGAATAATTTTTTAAACATGTTGGGTAGAGCGTGGTAAGTGGAATCACTCAAGGAAGCAGGCTTGGGAAGGGGAGTGTCCAGTCGGCTCAGGCTGCTGTAACAAAATACTGTAGACTGCATGGCTTAAACAGCAATATTTATTTCTCATAGTCCTGGAGGCTGGAAGTCCAAGATCAGGGTGCCAGCGTGGTCGGCTTGTAGTGAGGACTCATTTCCTGGCTTGCTGACAGCCAGCTTCTCGCTGTATCCTCACGTGGCCAAGAGAGAGCTCTGGTCTCTTCACCGCTGTATATGGGCACCAATGCCATCATGGGGGCTCCACCCCCATGACCTCATCCAAATCCAATTACATCCCAGACCCCCATCCCTGAACACCACCATATGGGGATACGGGGTTCAACATACGGATTTGTGGGGGGACACCAACGAACAGTCCATAGCAAGAGGAAAATCATAAGAGGGAAAGAAGGAGGAGGAGAAAGGCAGAAAAAGAAACAAAAGATGGTGGGAGAAGGGGAAGACTTTGGTGCCCAGGGACTTGGGCCAGAAATGCACAATCACCACAGGAAATTCTCCTAAGGACCCAAACAGCCTTCCCCGTCAGG
The DNA here is from genome assembly GCF_028564815.1 of Eubalaena glacialis. Taxonomy (NCBI): domain Eukaryota; kingdom Metazoa; phylum Chordata; class Mammalia; order Artiodactyla; family Balaenidae; genus Eubalaena; species Eubalaena glacialis. The sequence goes on along the minus strand of NC_083731.1, from coordinate 65,938,547 downwards.
AAGAGGAGGCAGCTCCCGCCTGGCTTCAATAAAGAGCCCCTCCTGCAAACCCTGCCTCGGTCTTGCAATGGTCACGAAATGCTGGGTTTTTTAAAACCCCCAAAGCAACTTGCCTGGCACTCTCCCCCTTGAACTACAAACTCTGTATTTTGGGGGAAGCAGCAGATTTATCTACGCTCTGCTTATTAAAATGCTGTTTGAGAAAAAAACTGTCTGCTATTTAAGATGCCCAAAGTGTAATGCCCATTTCCAAGGAGGAGGATGGAGGTAGAAAAGCCCACTGGTCCTTTGTTTCCCCTGGCTCCTGACACATTAATCGTTCAGTGGACTTTCAAGTTAGACCGAATGCTCCTTCCCACCCTCCTGCGTGCTGATGCAGGCACTCGGGGATGACACTTTAATGGCATTTCTGTATCCTTTGCCCTAGCAGCTCTATCATCTGTACCATTTGAATATTCTCCACTTTCTTGTCTGGACTTGGGCAAAAGCCATTTTCAGTCTGGTGATTTATGGCTTTCTTAACTTTGTGATTAAGTTATCATCAATACCATTTAAATAGTCTCTATTTTATCATCTCTTTGATTTTTATGGACTTGAGCCAAAGCCATTTTCCTACTGGTCACTTATGGTTGCCTTAACTTTGTGACTAAGCCAGAAAAATTCTGTTTGAAACTGCATCTAATTTAAGGCGTCAAGATCCAACTATGTATTTCTACTTGCCTGTGGTCCCAAATGATTTCAGTATTTCTACTTGTCTTCAAGGCTCCCCAGATCAGCAGATATGACCTTTCATCACCCCGCCTTAGGCAGCAGCAGCCTAAGGAAACCAGTGAAGGACTTTTTCCACTGAAGACCACAATTTCTGAAACCACTTCCTCTCCTCACTCTCCTTGACCTCGCTTCAGCATTAGGACCTATTAACCACAGCCTCCTTGAAACCCTCTCTTTGGCTGTGTGTGTGTGTGCCCACACACACGCGTGTGTGAGTGTGTGTGTGTGTTAAGAGAAAAGATTCTGGCATCCACAGACCTGAATTTGAATGGCAGTCTGATACTTTCTAATTGCAAGACATTGGGGAAGTTGTTTAAAACCTCTGAGCCTCTGTTCCCACCTCTCTAAAAGAGGAATGGTAACCCCTCCTTCAGAATAGGTGTGGTGAAGACTAAATCAGCTGCTCATAAAATGTTAGAAAGGTCCACAGTCTCCATGAGATCGCAGCAGGTGGACCCTCCCCACTTCACAGTGTTGTGTCTTTTGCTGGCTCCTGAATATCTACACGGCCAAGCTGCTCCGGTCCTCAGCCACCTTCTCATCTCTACCCTTTGCAAAAGGCTCCCGCCACCTCCCTCCCAGACCTCACCTTGGGGCCAGCAGACTAACCTCACAGTCTTACACTCACGAAATGACCCTCGAACAAATGACTTCCCCTCTAGTCTCGATTTTCATGTCTGTAGAGCAGATGCTGAGTGGGTGAATAAGGCAAGGTTCCTAATGCCCCTTCCTAAATAAGTGAAGTAATTTCTCCTGTCACTTCCCCAGCCCTTCCCTTGTCCCGTCCTTCTTCCTCCCTTCTCTCATTTCTGAGATCTGCAATGGAATTTGGATAGTTTACCAGACAGCAGTAGTCTAGGTCAGAAAATGCTTGTATAAGGTTCTCTCAGCTCCCATCACCTAGCACATCTATGGCTTTGGAGATGTGGACTAACTCGGATGCTTCTGATAGAAATGGTTTGGGGACTTCCCTGGCAGTACAGTGGATAGGATTCCAGGCTTTCACTGCCAGGGGCCTGGGTTCAATCCCTGGAGGGGAAATAAGGTCCCACAATCCACGAGGCATGGGAAAAAAAAAGTTTTGAGAACTTTCTCAAGACATTTAGTTCAGCTTAGTGAAGGGCATAAAATTCATGAGGATATTGAGGTGTTCCCGCCCTCATTAAGCCAGCTACATATGTTAAAAAATTATTTCCTTGAGAGAGAGCCTTGTGCAGACATTCTGGAAAGCAATTTGGCACTATTTAAGCAAACTGACTACTTAGTTATACTCTCCTATCCAGCAGGTGCCCTGTGGGTACAAGGGTCTTAAGGGAAGCTGTATGAGAATGGTCACCACGGCAGAGACTTAGAGGCAGTCTTGGTGTCCAGTGGGTGAACAGAGAGATAAAGTGGGTAAAATATACCCTGGGATAATATTCAACGAGCAGGCGCTAAGAACTAGTTGTACATACTATGGTATATACATAATTGATACATAAACCTGGTAAATAAAAAGAAAGAATTAAGCATTTATTCTGGCTTTCCTCTACAAATTATACCACAAATCACCAAATAATATATCAGGGGAAATTTCTCACTATAGAAGTGCTCCAGCTAATAAACAAAGAAAGAATGCTAGAATTAGAAGATCACCATTTTGTAACACCTAACTGCGGCAGACTCTAAGACAGGCCCCTTTAATCCCTGGTATTCATGCCCTTGTATAATCCCCTCCCCTTGAGTACTGTTGGGACCTGTTACTTGCTCCTAATCAATAGAATACGGTAAAGGTGATGGGATGTCTCCTCCATGATTACACTACATAAGATTGTACTTCCATCTTGCTAGCAGCCTCTCTTTATTGACTGTCTCTCTTGCTAGCTGTGAGAAGGTAAACTGCTATATGAAGACGTCCAGATGCCAAGGAACCAAGGGTGGCCTCTGACCAACAACCAGCAAGGAACTGAGACCCTCTGTCAGACCGACCCGAGGACTTGAATCCTGCCAACAGCCAGGTAGGCTCGGAAGCAGATTCTTCCCTGGTCAAGCCTCAGATTACACCCTATCCCTGGCCAACACCTTGTTTGTAGACTTCTGAGAGACCCTGGAGCCAAGGCCTCAGCTAACTTCTGCCTGGATCTCTGATTAATGTGGTTTTTTGTTTGTTTGTTTGTTTTTTTGCAAACCACTAAGTTTGTGACAATGGTGTTGCAGACCAAAAAATAACTAATACACTAATAAACTAATAAGATCCTAAGTTTTTGTTATCGATGGCTGCTAATATTACATGCAAAAAAGTGAAAATGAAATATCACATGCATCCTGATGGAAAAACACAAGACAAACTGTGAGACAGTCTTCTCAAAAAAATTAAATATGAGTCTGATCGAGTCCCTAGATTCAGCTACCAACTCAAATGAACTACAGTGGACAGAGAAACTTGTTAAAGTACACCACAGAGATGAATCAGCAGAATCACACTGTGGTAAATTCTATGGGACAAACAACCTGGGTTCCTCAAGAAATAAATTGCAAGGGAGGGAAAAACAAAATAGATTCCGGGGGAAGCCTATTGATTAAAAGAGACAAAGAAATATCAATCAATCACCATGTATGGGTCTTATATGAATTCTGATTCATATAAAAAAACTGTGGAAAGAAATAACATTTATGAACAGATTGGAAATTTGAGCTCTACTTAATGATATTCAGGAAATATTGTTCTTTTAAGACTGTTGATAGGGATATTGTGGTTATGTTATCTTGTAGAGATACACACTGAAATATTCATGGATGAAATGATCCAATGTCTGAAAGGAAGGAAGTGGGTAGGGTGTAGATGGGGTGGGATTGGCCTTGGGCCAGTGGTCATTGAGGCTGCGTAATGGGCACAGGGAGTTCATTATACTCTTTTATCTCTTTTGAGCTATGTTCAAAGTTCCCCATAATAAAAGGTTATTTAAGTTACAAGCAGACAAGAAAACAACAAATACTTCGTAAGAACACTTGTAAACAAAATGATACAAATATTAGAGTAGTGGCATATGGAGAGGAAACAAGATTGGAGAATGGGGACAAAAAGGAATGAGTAAAGCAATCCCACTCCTGGGTATATATTTGAAGAAAATGAAATCAGGATCTTGAAGAGATATCTGCACCCCCATGTTCATTGCAGTATTATTCACAACAGCCAGGACATGGAAACAATCTAACTGTCCGTTGACAGATGAACGGATAAAGAAGATGTGGTATACTATGGAGAACAGTATGGACATTTCTTAAAAAACTAAAAATAGAACTACCATGTGACCCAGCAATCCCACTACTGGGCATATAGTAGTGAGAAAACCATAATTCAAAAAGAGTCATGTACCACAATGTTCATTGCAGCTCTATTTACAATAGCCAGGACATGGAAGCAACCTAAGTGTCCATCGACAGATGAATGGATAAAGAAGATGTGGCACATATATACAATGGAATATTACTCAGCCATAAAAAGAAACAAAATTGAGTTATTTGTAGTGAGGTAGATGGACCTAGAGTCTGTCATACAGAGTGAAGTAAGTCAGAAAGAGAAAAACAAATACCGTATGCTAACACATATATATGGAATCTAAAAAAATAATAATAATAATGGTTCAGAAGAACACAGGGGCAGGACAGGAATAAAGACACAGACGTAGAGAATGGACTTGAGGACACGGGGAGGGGGAAGGGTAAGCTGGGACAAAATGAGAGAGTGGCATGGACATATACACAGTACCAAATGTAAAATCGATAGCTAGTGGGAAGCAGCCTCATAGCACAGGGAGATCAGCTTGGTGCTTTGTGACCACCTAGAGGGGTGGCATAGGGAGGGTGGGAGGGAGGGAGATGCAAGAGGGAGGAGATATGGGGCTATATGTATATGTATAGCTGATTCACTTTGTCATAAAGCAGAAACTAACACACCATTGTAAAGCAATTATACTCCAATAAAGAAGTTTAAAAAAAAAGGATGTGGTATATATATATATATATATATATATATATATATATATATATATACACACACACACACACACACACACACACACACACACACACACAATGGAATATTATTCAGCCATAAAAAGGAAGAAAATCCTATCATTTGTGACAACATGGCTGAATCTTCAGGGTATCATGCAAAGTGAAATAAGTCAGACAGAGAGAGACAAACACTGTATGATATCACTTATATATGGAATCTAAAAAAGCTGACTCATAGAAACAGACAGTAGATGGTGGTTACTAAAGGCTGGGGGTGGGGAAAATGGGGAGATGTCAGTCAGAGAGTACAAACTTCCAGTTACAAGATGAATAAGTTCTGAGGATCTAAGGTACAGAATGGTGACTATAATTAACAATACTGTCGTATACTTGAAAGTTGCTAAAAGAGTAGATCTTGAATGTTCCCACCACAAAAAAAAAGGTAACTATGTGAACTGATGGATGTGTTAACTACCCTAATTGTGGCAATCATTTCACAACATATATGTATATCAAATCATCAGGTTGTACACCTTAAGCTTACACAATGTTACATGTCAATTATATCTCAATAAAGCTGGGGTTGGGGAATGAGTAAATAAGTAATGAATAAATAAAATAAGTGAGAGCCCTACAAGAACCAGTGATGATAGTAGTTATAAACAAAAGAGTATGATAAACTCAACTCACTACTCATTGAGGTCCAAAGTGAAAAGACTATGTGTATATGATCCTGTGTCCATTCTCCCAATTCTTAGTTGTTCGATGCTTCTTTATGACCTTTGATTAATTCTTCAATCTATTCCTCAAGGGTGCCAAGCCCTCTGTCAACACCCTCAGGCAGACCTTCTGAGCAAAGTGCTTCCCATCTCAGTCGGTGGCTTGAACATCATTAAAAATTATTTATGAGAGAGAGAAGAGAAAACTGGGGTGTGGTGGGAGAGCTTGGAGCACAAGGGGAGCCTCTGGAGGTCTTATAACGTTCTATTTATTGACCTGGGTGGTAGTTACACTCTGTGTTTACTCTGTCATAATTCACCAAGTTGGACACTTGCGATTGGTGCACTTTTCTGTATGCACATTATACTTCAGTTATTTTAACTTTTAAAATACACATTTTTTTCCTTGGATTTTCTAGCAAGTTTTGACTATTTCAGGCTTGATGCCCAGGGCCCCATCATATTCAGCAGAACAGATGGAGTTCTCCGCTTTCTCTCTCTCTCTCTCTCTGTCTCTGTTTCTTTCTGTTTTCTTTTACCCTATAGTTGAATTCTAGTTAATTAATTGAGAATAGGATGAGAGTCAATTCAAAAGTAGCTCCATCACTGACTTGCTATGGTTTCTGGCAAAAGTTGCTTAAACTCCCTCCACATCAGTCTCTTGTCTGTAAAGTGAAGGTAATAATAGTACATGGCATGTATATAACTTGCTTAGAAGAGTAGCTGACACATAGCACTCAAATTATCTTAATTTTTAAAATTTCCTATTTTTCATCTTTCCTTGAGCAAATTTCCATCAGGATCCTCATCGGAAGGGAGTTCAGCATCCAGACAAGATTCATGAGCTGGATCCTTCCAGGAAGACCATCAGTTGGGACCCAAACCTTACAGACTTTTCTAACCCCCTTCTCCCATCCAAACTCCTCTCATCCCCCAGGCCCTTCTCCCATTCACAGCTTTAGGAAGGTTTCCCTAAACACTCCTGATTCTGAACTTTCTCCTTCCTCAGAAAGCTCACTGAATCATTGGGAACCAAACCTCTATGGCTCACACCATCTTTGTTGGAGAAGTCTTCATGAATCCCTGAGGCAGCAGTTTTTCCACTTACACCTACATGAACAAAAAATCCATGTTCAGTAGGACCCAAAGACTGTCAGTGAAAGATCTGAAATCAGTGACTTGCCCCAGCTTCTTTCCTGAACCCTTTCCAGTCCTCCTTAACCTCCCACTTACCTTCCTGGTGAGGTAGGTACCCAGAGACATTTTACTTCTTTCACCATCTCCCTCCAATCAGACCAACAAGATTCTGTAACCAGTCAATCACACTTGCTGATTGTCTGTTTGCACCTTTCTTGAAGTTTATTCACACCTCTGGGGTAGCTCAGCTGGATGTTTATATTTGAAGCCATTGCTACTTGTATTTATATTTGTATTTGAAGTCATTTAACTCTACTTGTAGAGCGGTAGGTTTCTTCTCCTCTAAGAAATTTCAAACCTCAGTAGACAGATGACGAATTAATTTGAAGAATATCCTAAAAGTGATCTATTCCATTGAAAGACATTCTGATCTAAAAATAATAACTATTCCATTGAGCACTTACTATGTGCCATTACTGTGATGCTTCATATGTTTTAAATAATTTAATCCTCCATCAATGAGATGATTGTTATTTTAATTTTACAGATGAGAAAACTGAGACTTGGGGAATTACAAAGACTTGGATAGTTACAACAACCAAGACTATACAGTTATGCTTTGTGTGTGACTAATGGAATGACAAGTCAGAGCCATCTAATCCCTAAAAGTGACTCGTGAGTAAAGCAACACAAGCCTCTCCTTCCCATCCTATCCCCACATATCTCCTCTCTCACCTCTTCCTGAAAAGTTTCTTGGAGTGCTGGAATGGGAGAAGCCTGTGTCTTTGATTTCTCCCATGACCTGGGCAGCCCTGGCACATGGCCCAAACTTCCTCTCCAAACCCTGCTCCTACTGCTTTTCATCATTCTCCAAATGTGCTGTGCTCTTTCATTCATGTATTTATTCAATCAATGTTTATTGAAAACCTATTATGCATCAGAGGGTAGCACTGAGGACATAATGGTTAGCAAGATAGATGCCATCCTCGACTTCACGTTGCCCACAGTCTGGTCTTTTTTCTGACTCCATGCTCTTCCATCTATTCATAATTCCTTGCCTTCCTCCCCACTCCACCCACCAGCAAGGCAAACTCCTATTGATCCACAAGATCCAGCTGACACTTTTACCTCCTCTTTCACCTTCCTCAACAACCTGGGGATGACATTCAAAATATTGAGCAACCAGTTGGGCAATCATAATGGACACCAGCTGTCAACTACCAGTCTCCCAGAGTGTCCAAGCTGAATTTCTGCCCTGCAATAGCCCTGGTCATAGGTAGTTACCCTGCCCATGGGGGTCCTCAGCACCTGGACCACACAAATATTGAAGTACTGTTCTCTAGCTCTTCCTGCCTTTTCCTCCACCCACCCTTCCCACTGCACTCACATCCACAAACACACACAAATGTGCCTGTGAGCTTCCCAAAGGCAGCAATCTTTTCTATTCATCTAGGAGACTAGCACAACCCAGGTACAACATAACAGGAGCTCAATACATCTATGTTGAATTAATGAGTTGTGGTAGGAGGTAATCTGGTCTTCATCCCAGAGAATTTCCTAAAATATCATCCCTGTTCAGATCAACAACATTTCCTAGTTGAAGACTCAAAAAAATTTTTAAATGTGCGTTAGGCCCATTTTCCTTTTTTAAAAAGTGTAACAGTCCTTATATAGTACCTTGGAACACATTCCTATGCTTCTTCTTCTATTTCTACCTCTGGTTATCAAGTTATAACAAACAAGTACTGTTATGGACTGAATGATGTCCCCTCCCAGATTCGTGTGTTGAGGTCCTAAGCCCCAGCACGTCAGAATATGACTGTATTTGGAGATAAGGTCTTTAAAGCAGCGGTCCCCAACCTTTTTGACCTTTTTGGCACCAGGAACTGGTTTCGTGAAAGACAATTTTTCCACAGACCAGGAGTGGGGAGTGGGGGGGGAATGGTTTCGAGGTGATTCAAGCACATTACATTTATTGCGCACTTTATTTCTATTATTATTACATTGTGATACATAATGAAATAATTATGCAACTCACTATAATGCTGAGCGGAGGCTCAGGAGGTAATGTGAGCAATGGGGAGCGGCTGTAAATACAGATGAAGCTTTGCTCGCTCACCCACCGCTCACCTCCCACTGTGCGGCCTGGTTCCTAACAGGCCATGGACCAGTACTTGTCCGTGGTCTAGGGGTTGGGAACCCCTGCTTTAAAGAGGTCATTACATTAAAATGAGATCATTAGGTATGCCCTAATCCAATAGGACTGGTGCCCTTAAAAGAAGAGGAGATTAGGACAGAGACAATTGTAAAGGGAAGACCATTTCAAGACACAGGGAGAAAACAGCCAACTCTAAGCCAAAGAGAGAGGCCTCAGAAGAAATCAACCCTGCTGACACTTTGATCTAGGACTTCTAGCCTCCAAAACTGTGAGAAAATAAATTTCTGTTATTTAAATAAGTCACCCAGACTGTGGTACTCTGTTATAGCAGCCCTAGAAAACTAATACAAATACCAGTCTCCTTTGCAAATGAACTACTGCTATAGCAAATAACACAACTTTTCATTGCATACGTACTATTTCCAAGTAAATTAGAAACTTCTTGATGTTAGTGAATATGACTTTTATTTCTTAGACTCTCTCATAAAACATAGCACCATTTATGTACATAATAGATGCTCAGTAAAAATTTAGAACCCATTTCCTAAACTGCAGAATATATGAGAATATTTCTTTGTCTTCATTTATTCCAGGGCTTCTCGACCTCAGCATTATTGACATTTGGGGACTGGATAATTCTTTGTTGTTTGGGCTGTTCTGTGCCTTGCAGATATTTAGCAGCATCCGTGGACTTGCCCCACTAGATGCCACTAGCACCAGCACCATACTCCCACCATGTTGTGACAACCAAAAATGTCTCCAGACATTGTCAAAAGACCCCTAGGATTCAAGACACTCCTGCCTGAGAACTGCTGATCTATTGTGATGCTATCCTTTTCTCCTCTTCCTAGATCTTTTGTTCAAGTTTATACAAATCTGGGTATTCCTTAGAGACATGTGCTGTGAATCCTAAGCATCAGAAGGGGAACAAGAAATAAGTCCAAATTTATTGGCAGGAGGACAGCTGGTGCACCTCAGAATATGATCTGGTAGAGATGCTTTGTCAAATTTGGCCTGTAGGAAGAAGTGTCTCTACAGTAGGACGGGCCCAAAGAAGAGGCTAAAAATGTCAAATGGTGGTTTCTGCTGAGTCAGAGGCCCAGGCTTCTCTTCCCAAGACTTTACCTCCTGGTCACTGGTCACTAGCTAGGATCAACACAGACAGGAGTTATTTCTATCTCCAGTAGGATTGACTATTTTAAATGAGTTTGCAGTTCTGGGCCATTTCTTAGTGGACAAATCCCCACATCACAAAAACCACCAGGGAAATTGCCACTAATTAGCGTGCTCGTTAACGACCTTAGGAAAGAAGGCAGCAGCCGAAAGGGCCGGGGCCCCAGAATTGTGGTCTTCCCTCCGAAGCTGGCCTGGCACACTGCGGCTGAGGCTGGGAGTGAGCAGACAGCATGGTCTCTTACTTCCTAAACCACCTCCTTCTTGGAGAACCATCTCAGGATCTTAGGATTATCCTCTGGACCCCATCAACTAGACCCAAAGACTCTCATGGGCGTAAAAATAAAATGATGGTGAGGAAGGTAATGGGGTTGGTCTTCTCTACTAAGAATCTCAAGGAATGATGGGTCATGCTTTGTGGCCAAAAACTGCGATTGAGTCTGATGGTTCCAATGCCTCCACCATCTGAGATCATATCACAAGGAGGCAAAAGGCAGACTATGAAGGGCTTCTCATACCAAAAATAAGGAATTTGGATTATTTCTGGACTCATCAAATTTCCTATGTTGAGAAGTCATTTTCTCTGATGCTTCTGGGGGAACCATGGATGATATTTAAGACGCTGGTGACTTAGAGCACAGAAAATCCCTGTAATCCTTGTGCTACAAGAATTCCCAGCCATACATACATTTAAATAACCAAAACAGAGACAATAAAAAGCTACCTGGGGAGGAGGAGGAAGCACAGTGCTCTCCAAGTTCCTCTAGAAGTACTTTTTTGCTGCAAAGCCCAATAACAGACACATCAACCCTTTCCGTTTCCACTTTCTGAATGACTCACTGCGCTATGTACCATCCCAGATGTACCAAGGGTATCAGTGAGACAAAAACGTACCTATACTTGGACTTAAAAGGAAGTCTGTGTTGTATTCTTACTGTGGCCTGTCATACCTGCTCCCTTTCTCTCAGCTCTACCCCGGGTGACAGATGCAAAACCCTGTCCGATTTGACTACAGGGCACCCACGCATCTGGAGTTGGAGTGGATACTCACAGGCCACAGACTAAATATGTCAAGGGGAGTTTCACAGGGGCCGCCACAGCTTCCCTATTTCCTTTCAGCGAAGCAGCGTGATGCACAGCGTTCTGCCTGTAGGATGCAACTTGGGGACTTGATAAATGCAAGGGGGTTATTTCGTCTCTTTAGAGAAGGGTAAGGTTAGCTGCCATCAACCCTAATGCTCAATACAAACTACCCCTTATTCACGTTATCACAGTTTCCTTTGTCCTCTGTACCATCTTCCATGGCATGTTGAATTCCCCACTGTTGTCCTACTTATCTAGAAAAAGACAATAATGGCCACTTTACTTAGAGCTTACTATAACAAATTTACCCCTTTTGTACGAGGCTACCATAGCTGTAGCACAGTCGTTGTTCATTTCATTTAACAAACAAGAAAAAAATAAAAAGGAACCAGAACTGGTACAGATGCTGAGGACACATAATAAGCTAAAAGTGGCCATAATGTGATATTGGCCTTTGTCCACCATCTTGGAAAAAAGTGTTAGACAAGTCATTTTTCTTTTTCCTTTTAACATGTACTGTGTCCCATGAGCCCTTCATCCAATGGGAAAATAGCAAGGGTGGAAAATTTAGAACACCTCTAGTAATTAGGGCATAGCCCAAGATGCTGTAGCATGACTACCCTAAAACACAGTGCCTCAAGCAGAATGGAAGCATATTTTCCTTTATCGGAGGAGCGTAGGGGTTTTGGGCAGGTCAGGACAGGAAACTGACTCTGCTCCGTGAGGTCCTCCAGGAACCCAGGCTCTTTTTTTTTCCCCCTATTTTTGTAAGTTAAGGTCCAATTTACATAGAGTTCAATTTACTCTTTAAGTGTACCCTTCTACCTTGTGGCTCAATGCTCTCATCTACAGCACCTTTTCTCCATTCCACCCCATAGGAAGGGTAAAAGACAACCAGCTTCTTTTTAAAGGGCGGCCCACAGCCCATTGACCAGAATGGAATCACATACCTAGCTTCAGGGGAGCCTAGGAAATGGGGTCTGTGTACCCAACTAGAACTTGGGAGATTCTATTACTAAAAGGACGAAATGAAAAATGAATACAATTAGGGGGTTATGCCACAGCATCAAAATCTTAACAAAACTTAAGAGCTGGGTTATTTTCCAGCATCTTTTAACAAATGAGAATATAGTACTAGAACACAATTTGCAAATAATCAACAAAGCAAAGGTTTCATGCAGCAATATCCTTCTCTGGCACCTTGTTTGTTATTAATCCTTACTTCCGTTTTTTCTAAAGATCTGAATCAAAAGTATGAAAATTTCTGTCAAACACAAGAGGCTGTTGCTACATAATGACTTTGTTATTTTCCTTTAGCTCGATCTGAAATTTACTTTCAATGACTCTAGCAATCATAAAAGGAAGAAATCTGTGGAGTAAGAACCCTTTCAGCCCAAAGCGGTTCTGCAAAGCCTACAGTTCAGAGTTATCTGGCAACAACAAGAAAATAATGCTGTGCTGTTTTCTTTTTTTTTTTTTAGAGATTTGTTTACCTTCTCATAGCTTTTTTTTTTAACACATTGTTTACTTTATTTATTTATTTATTTATTTTTGGCTGGGTTGGGTCTATCGTTTCTGTGCGAGGGCTTTCTCTAGTTGTGGCAAGCGGGGGCCACTCTTCATCGCGGTGCGCGGGCCTCTCACTATCGCGGCCTCTCTTGTTGCAGAGCACAGGCTCCAGATGCGCAGGCTCAGTAATTGTGGCTCACGGGCCTAGTTGCTCCGCGGCATGTGGGATCTTCCCAGACCAGGGCTCGAACCCGTGTCCCCTGCATTGGCAGGCAGATTCTCAACCACTGCGCCACCAGGGAAGCCCTGTGCTGTTTTCTGAATCATATATTTCCTATGCTATAGGTTGTGACTCTGATCGGATCTTAATTTCCCATGACAATTATGAAAACGCAAGAAGGATGAAGCTCTGTAGAACATCAGTATTCCTTTAGGTAGTCATTGCTTTGATGAAACATGACTAATTGTTGGCAGAGAAAACTTCTGATTGAGTGAAGGAAAATAAAAGATGCTATCATGTGTGTTAATGAAGAGATTTTTATGGTGTGCCTACAAAGCAAATATACAACAATGTTGATTCCAAATGATCAAAAAAGCAGTGGATATGATGTTTTATCTTATTAGAAAATATCAGCACCTAAGAGCAACATTGCTATAATCCATTGTCATGATATATTGTACTGAGTAGCTGGCTTAGCAGAAGTAGATACACTTCCAGCCTCAATAGTAGGAATAACAGTAACAATAACAACATCAGTAATAATAGCAGCTATAATTTCTTTGTTCTACTATTTATTGGCCACTATGTTAATGACTATTTATGTAATCTTTCTTATAATTTTCACAGTGATATTGCAAGGTAAATATAATGGGCATTATTCTCATTTTAGGCTCAGAGAATAATTGCCTAAGCTTATCCAGTGGTTGTGATGGAGATAATTACTAACATACACTGAGTGCTTTCCCCATGCCAGACCGTGTCCTACAAGCAGTGAAGCTGGATTCAAATCCATGGCATGCATCGTTGCATGGTGCCTGGCAAAATGAAACCTCTGTTAATAGAGACAGAAGCCAGATTTGTCACAAGCCACAGGCTTCCTCCTGCTGTAGGCAGCCACTCAAGTTGCTTCAGATAGTGTAGGTTCTGAGCATACTAACAAGTCTAGCAGTGGTGTGGGATCATGGAGCACCTACCTTCTCCTGTAACAGATTACACGTGGTTGCGGTGAGTGATGGCCAGGCTAGCTGCAGAAATGCTGGGATGAAATTGTGGCTATCAGCAGTTGTGCTTTCATTCAAATTCTGCAAATTTGTCTGAAGCAGATAAATACAAGGGTGATCAGAATGACATACCCCACATCCTCAAATACTTGAAACTGAAACAACATGTAAAGGAAGCAGCTATGAGCCCAGGAGGAGAGAGTCCATACTGTTCTTTAATCCCTTCTAGTATTTAACGCAGTGCCTTTCCTGTTGCTTGTGCTCAGTAACGCTCAGTAAAGCGCTGTGATTGTCTTTTAAGGGGGAAAAGTGAATTGACTAAGCAGGTCGCTTGAGAGTCTTCCTGGATTTTAAACAATTGCATTTATGACTAGTAAATTTAACAAAGAGATTTGGTTGGCTGATTAAACAGACGATGGTACCTAGAAAGGTTAAATGGCAGATCTCTCTGTTGTGAATTTCTTCCATCATATAGATAGAAATAAGGACTCTCTTGCTGACACATTTTTACTGCAACAGTCTTCATTCACTCATCTAAAATGTAAACGTCTGTCTGTAAACTATGTTTAATAGATTTTAGAAAGTCATGACAGGGACTTCCCTGGTGGCGCAGTGGTTAAGAATCTGCCTGCCAATGCAGGGGACACAGGTTCAATCCCTGGTCCGGGAAGATCCCACATGCCGCAGAGCAACTAAGCCCGTGTGCCACAACTACTGAGCCCGCGCACTGCAACTACAGAAGCCCGCGCACCTAGAGCCCGTGCCCTGCAACAAGAGAAGCCCGCACACCGCAACGAAGAGTAGCCCCCCGTCGCCGCAACTAGAGAAAGCCCGCGCGCAGCAACGAAGACCCAACGCAGCCAAAAACAAATTAAAAAAAACAAAAAGAAAGTCATGATACATGGCTAGCAGAAAATATAAAGATATTCACAAATTATACTTATTACTTAATTACTCAGGCTATAACTAAATTGAAAATAAACTTGCCAAGTATTATTGTTGTCATTATTACTAATATTAATTGTATTTACTTGAATCCTACTACTCTATGTCTTTGTCCTAAAAAAAAAAAAAAAAATTTTTTTTTTTAACCCAGAGTTTTCAGTTGTTGAGATGCCTGTTACAATTTTGTCTCCCATCTAAAGAAGCTCACGAATACAAGGGTTAATCAAATAATAGTGCTTCTGACAGTATATAACGCTAAACATTTATGCTTCAGCATGTTTTGTCATCATCCTGGTATCTCTCCACCCACACAAGGAGATTTTGGAGGGCAGGGGCTCCATTTTATAAGACGTTGTACTGAATCCACCCTATCACAGCCCCAGGAAATTCCCACAAATCTTTCTAAAAAGAATAATCACCTTAATTTGTAAATTCCTTGAAGGGAAAGATTTTACTTTTTTTTTTTTCTTAGCAGTGACTACTAAGCTTCTTCACATGGAATGTTTGATCATTAACTTTGATAAGAAGAAAGAGAAACCAAAGTAACATGTCAGTCATCATATCACTTGATAAGCAGACTGAAGATGATTTGAAGTGATAAATACCAAGAAGGCAGATAGATATTTGCCATTTTCAGTCACACAGAGTTTTTCAAGAACGCATCTACTGAAGTGTGAACCCTGCCTGTATATTCAAGGTCCATTGTTGCCTCAAAGACGGCAAGCACAGAAACACAGCTTATAAAGTTGATGACGAGGTTCACATTGATTCTGTTCATATTTATTAACTACTAAGCCCAGCACTATTTTCTGTCCTGTGAGAAATATACAAAAAAGCAATGAGATTCTACAAAGAAGAGGTTACTAACAATTCAAGATAATTAACCCCAAAGTTAATGGTGTATATGGCTTTGTTTCTTCTGGTTTTCTAATGTTTTGGTCTCAGGACCCCTTTACACTCTTCAAAATTATTGATGACCCCAAAGAGCTTTATTTATATCTGTCAATAACTTACCATATTAAAATTAAAACTAAAAAATTCTTTAATATGTATTATGACCCCACTGCATATTAATATAAATAATATGTTCTTAGGAAAAAGAAATATTTTCCAAACAAAAATAATCAGAGAGAAAAGTGTTGTTTCACAGTTTTGCACGTCTCCTTAATGTCTGACTTAACAGAGAAGAGTTGGATTTTCAAATCAATGTTTATTATAACATTGCTTCTTAGAGCCAATCAGAAGGCGACTCACTCTCAAGTAAATTCCAGCAGGACGAAATATCATGTAGCCATTAACAGTAATGACAAGGACTTTTCCCCGATAGAAATCCATCTAAGATATATTGCTGAGTAAGAATGCAAGCTGCATAATCCCATTTAGGTAAAGTTATATACATAGACTTAAATTCTATAAATCCATAGAAAAGTGTCTGGATAAATGTTTATCAATTTGTTAAGAGCTGTTGTCTCCAAAGATTTGGAAATCCGGTTCTTTGCCCCTCTTTACTGAATTAATTAAATGTTTACATTAAGCATGTATAATCTACAATAATTTGTTTAATTTAGGATTTTTTCAAACAAGGCATTTCTTTAAGCTCCACAGTAATCCCTCTCCACGGCTGCTTCCTTTTTAGTCACTTGGAGACATCTTTGGCCGTCATGCTCAAACTCGTCCCCGCCTCAAGACACAGGATATCTTCCTCCAAATTTCTTCCTCCAAACTTCGTCCTTGGATGAGCTTTTTTATTTTTTTAAAGTATTTGTTTATTTATTTATTTATGGCTGTGTTGGGTCTTCGTTTCTGTGCGAGGTCTCTCTCTAACTGCGGCAAGCGTGGGCCACTCTTCATCGCGGTGCGCGGGCCTCTCACTATCGCGGCCTCTCTTGTTGCGGAGCACAGGCTCCAGACGCGCAGGCTCAGTAATTGTGGCTCACGGGCCCAGCTGCTCCGCGGCACGTGGGATCCTCCCAGACCAGGGCTCGAACCCGCGTCCCCTGCATTGGCAGGCAGATTCTCAACCACTGCGCCACCAGGGAAGCCCGGATGAGCTTTTTAAAATTTTTTTAAATCACTTTTTAACATCTGATTATACTTGTAATAGATGTTGATGGGAGAACATTTTTCAATGCATAAAATCACCAAAAGTATTGATAAGAATCACCTCCATTCAGTGGCTCACTGCCTCATCGCAGTGTTTCCCCTTCCCTTTCCCCATGTTTTATATTACGACATTTGAGAAATGAATGCAGGAAATCCTATCAATCCGTTAGGCAGCCTCTTTCTAGAAGCACTTGCTTTGGCATATATGCAGCAGGGGCTTCTGGACAGTTGCCTGCCAGACCCACCTCTGGGTGAAAATGCTACAGAAACAACTTTTCTGATATGTAATATAATTACCTCTTTTGGAGCTTCATCCAGGCTCTGGATCTCTTATCACATGTAGGAGGTGGTGCCTATACTCAAAGTGCTTCAGTGACTGGGACACATTCCACGTGTACAGTAGTTATATTTCATTTGGAGGATGGAAGAACCAACCATGGAAAAGTTTCTTTCCATTTCTGTAAACATTTCGAAAAGATACATGCACCCCAATGTTCACTGCAGCACTATTCACAATAGCCAAGACATGGAAGCAACCTAAATGCCCACCGACAGAGGAATGGATAAAGAAGATGTGGTAGATATATATATATATGTGTGTGTGTGTGTGTGTGTGTGTGTGTGTGTGTGTGTGTGTGTGTGTATGTATATGTGTGTGTGTGTATATATATATATATACACACACACACACATACATACACACACACACAGTGGAATATTACTCAGTCATAAAAAAGAATGAAATAATGCCATTTGCAGCAACATGGATGGATCTAGATGATCATATTAAGTGAAGTAAGACAAAGACAAATATCATAATGATATCCCTTATATGTGGAATCTAAATAAATGACACAAATGAACTTATATACAAAACAGAAAGAGACCGACAGACATAGAAAACAAACTTACAGTTACCAAAGGGGAAAGGAGGGAGGAGGGATAAATTAGGAGTTTGAGATTAACATATACACACTACTATATATAAAATAGATAAACAACAAGGACCTACTGTATAGCACAGGGAACTACACTCAATATATATTTTTTTAATTTCTCATCTTTTTTTTTTAACATCTTTATTGGAGTATAATTGCTTTACAATGGTGTGTTAGTTTCTGCTGTATAACAAAGTGAATCAGCTATATGTATACATATATCCCCATATTTCCTCCCTCTTGCATCTCCTTCCCACACTCCCTATTTTGTAATAACCCATAAGGGAAAATAATCTGAAAAAGAATAGATATATAGATATAGATATACTGAATCATTTTGCTGTACACCTGAAGCTAACACAACATTGTAAATCAATTGTATTTCAATATAAAGATAAAGAAATAAAAATGACAAAAAAAAAAAAAGAAGATAGATGAGATCAGATAAAGGGAGAAGTATTAACCAGTGCTAGCTACTTCCCTGGATGTTAGAATAGACATCTTTAAACAATCTAAATGTCTAAGGCAAGGATAATTTGCTATCCTTGAAGAGATGGAAGAAAAGGAGTAGAAAAGGTGCAATGGCAGTAGGAAACAAAATATTTGAAGTGTTTACTGTGTATGAGATGTTTTACTGGTGTTTTCAGACACTCTGAGATATACATACAACACTCTTGGGAGACTGATATTTTTATCCTTGTTTTACAGAAGAGAAATATGAGGCTCAGAGAAGTAGAAAAATACATCCTGAGGTCACACAGCTGGGATGGCCTAGAACTTTCCAAAGACTGGGACAAATCAAAATGTGCACCTCACCCCAGTCTAATTATTTAATTTCAGTTGAATGAATCACCTGATTTGTACAAATGAATTTGGGTGAAAGGACATTGACAGAAACTAATTCTTTGATTTTTGATAGGGCTGGACTATAAAACTGCAATGCAGTTTAATTCAATTTTACATACTACTAATTGTTTGCCTCTATGTACAGGGCAATGTGCTTTATACTCTTGGAAGGAATAAAACTGAATACAATTAATTAAAATACACATCAGAATATTATAGTGAACTAAATTACCGTAATTGAAGTCACCTGGAAATAGCATTCTTGAAGTCCAATTTTTATCAAGACTTTTAGCCTACTTATCAGACTTTAAAAAAAAAGTTTTCTTGTGACTTCCCTGGTGGTCCAGTGATTAAGACTCCATGCTCCTAATGAAGGGGGCTGGGTTCGATCCCTGGTCAGGGAACTAGATCCGGCATGCATGCAACAACTAAAGATCGCATGTGCTGCAACTGAGACCCACAGCAGACAAATAAACAAATAAATGAATATTTTTTTAAAAAAAAGTTTTCTTGGCTTACCTCACTCTTAGGACTAAAGAATGTCAATTTTCTATGGTCTTGTATTTGCTATCTCATCTGCTCTTCTATACTCCTTTGCTAATCTATGTTTTCCTGACTCATGGACTTAACACATTCTAACATGTCCTCCTGCAATCTGATAGGTTTCCATTCTGACCAGAACTAACCAACTGAAGGCAGCTGGGAGGAGGGTGGTGCCATCATTATAACAGAAGGAGGAGCAGGCTTGACAGGAATCAGAATGCAACGTGTTTGGTTTGATAATTATCACAATTTTACTGTGACAGCAGCAGACCGTGATGGACCCAGCACTGACATGAGATCTAATTTTGGCACTAGTGGTCATATGACTGTAGAGAAGCTACTTCAACGGTCCCTCTATTATAGATAAGGAAACAGAGATCTGAAGAGTTAAGATGTCCAAGATGACCCCTTCCAGCTCTAAGGTGCCAAGGTAGTAAATTCATGTAATTTTTCAAAGCCACTACTCAACGTGGGTATGCATTATATTAATTCAGTGTTTGATTTACCAACCAAAGTACTTTTACAAAAGCAAGATTGTTTTCAACAAATCTTTTAGAGGATGCCCCAATTTTCCTCCATGTTTCTGCATTTTCTATGGCCTGAGCTATTTTCACTCCATGTCCATTTGCTGGTTCTCATTTTTGGACAATAATTGGGTGGGCTACTGACTGCTTATGACACTAAATCTTTCTGATAAGGCAGGAAATTATAGGCCTAAAATTACTTCCAACCTGTCTTCTAGTTTTATTCCCACGTAGATTATCATTTTCAATTCAACTCCTCAAACATTTACTAAACGCCAACACATAAGGCAGGTGAGGCACTAGCCCTTGGAATTCCAAGAATAAACAACCCAGTCCCTGCTCTGGACACTTTTACTAACAACAAATAATAGCTGACACATAGCAAGTACTTACCAGGCATTGTTCTAAGGACTTTGTATTTAATACTCATTTAATTATCACAACTTGTAAGGTAAGTGCTATTATCACCCCCATTTTACAGATGAGGTGAAGAAAATTACCTACGATGATTCAGCAACCAGGTGGCAGAGCCAGGATTCAAACCCAGGCAATCCTGCTCCTGAACCCTTGCTCCTCACTATTATGGAGAGAAACCAACAAGAAAGCAAATAAATTCCATCTGAGAGGGCTTCTCCACTCCTGTGGGATTAGTAAAAACAGAAGCCAAGGCCCCACTCCAAACCCCTGAGTTGAAATCTCTAGCAAGAGGGTCCAGGTAGCGCTATATGTAAAAAGCTCCACGGATGATTTTGGTCCAGTTGGAAAACAGCATCATACAGACACTAACAGACTAATAGTGGAATTGGAAGCATGGTGGGGACACCAGAGTAGTTCAATTAGGGGAGTTCCAGAAAGACTAGCCAGAGGAATGACACATGAGCAGACTCATAAAGAGTGAATAGGAATCCGCCAGGAGGACAAGGAGAGGAGGAGGAAGGAGGTCATGCGTAGAAAGGCGCAGAGGTGTCCAGTATTGGGAGACTTTAGTGTGGCTGAGTGTGACACATGGGGTGAGCAGAGAGGTAAGTTGGAGGCTGGCAATAGCAGGCTTGGAGAGCTGTCTCAAGAGGTTTGACTTTTTCCTATGGGCAAAGAGGGTTTTCAGCAAGATAAGATTAGGATCCAATCTGCGTTTTTGAGAAATGCCTTTGACCACTGCATGGAAGGATTAGATGGAAGGGAGATTATAGGTGGGACAATCAGTCTATCAGAAGCCCAGGTGAGGAACTAACCTGGGGCAGTCATTGCAAGGATGGGGAGGAAGGGACGGTTCAAGCAACGAGTTAGAATCAACACAACTTAGTGATGGGTTGGAGGTGAGAGGGAAGGGACCAGTCTAAAAGGATTCTACAGCTTCTGGCTTTGCTAAGTTGATGATTAGTGGTGCTATGAACTAGAATAAAGGAGAAGAGATACATTCTGGGGCTTCTGGAGAGCTCAGTTTTGTATTTGATTTTCCACACCTATGCACTGCCTAAGCGTCAGGCAGCCAGATGTGTAAGTCTAACACACAGGAAAATAAAGGATAACAAGTTTTCAGGGCACATTGTCTGATGTGATGGCAAGTGGATGGTCCAGTAGACCCAGAGATATCTGAGGAATATGGGGTCTCCTTCCAGCTCAACAAACCTCCCTATCCACCCACCTGTTAGAGAGGTTCTGGATACGTCCCCTCTACATATCAAAGACTTCACCTCTTAATAAGAAGAGTTGCAAAAGACTGTGGCCATTTTGGAAACTGACCTTAGAAGGAGATGGAAGGAATAACTGAGTTTTACCACGCTGCACTCAGATTGTCCTTTTAACTTTTCACTTATCTTTTTGTCCCCAGACCCCACTCTTGTTTCTCTCCCTCTGCCCATTGGCAACCATTCTGATTTGTTCCTTGTGCATCTTTTGTTTGTATACATTCCTGAAAATCATGTATTTGTGTTTTGTGTGCACGTGCTTTTATTTTATGTTAAAGGTATTTCGTGTGTACCTCACTCCATTTCTTTACTCAGTTTTGTGCCTTTAAGATCTATCTATGATGCTCCGTCTAAGGTCATTCTCATGTTATGGATCTACCCCACTTGATCATGATGTATTTATAAAACCATTATTGGATTCAGTTAACTAACGTTTTATTTTAAGAATTACTCATCTACATTCAACAGTGAAATGGACGCATATTGTTTTATAGTTTTAGAACATAGTCTATATGATACTAATCCTTTGGTGCTTATGGTAACTTCTTTTGTGGGTTAATAAATGTTCTATTTCTTTGCCAGTCTCTTCCTGTGTCCCTCTTATAATATGTCTATGTGTGGGGTTCTCCTTATCTTGATAATTGGTCTTTTAATCTGTTCTTTCATCTGTAATTCTAGGAAGTTAGTCTCCAGGATTTCTCCTTACATTTCTCTTTTTTCTTTTTTTATATTTTTCTCTTTCTGGGACTCCTATCAGATGAATAATGGCATTTCTACTTCTGTCTTCTGTGCCCTTGGATTTGGCTTTTCTTTTAAATTTCCTATTTCTTGACCCTCTCTAGCTTCCTTCTAGGAGAGTCCCTCAATCTGATATCCTAACTCACAAGCTCAGTCTCAGCTGTACTCTTCCAAGTATTTATCCCTTCTCTGTGTTACTGATTTCAACTATTAAATTTTTCATACCTGCTTCCAATTTTCGTGTTCGTTTGCTTGGTTTCTTTACTTCTCAGTCGGTCTTATTTCGTAGTACTAATACTGTCCCTTATCTCCAGGTATATTCAATCATGTGCTATGTGTCAGGGACAGTTGGGTCTCTGTCATTATATGGCTAATGCCGTCTGACCTGTCTTTTAGGCAGTAACTTGGGGGCTCATTTCCCCTGGGGCCATTAGGTCCTTTTTCTGGGAATGTGTTTTTGGGAAGAACCAAAAGCCCTAGTCTGTGTCACTGTGGGTGATTTCAAGGGGGTGAGGATGAGCCCCAAGTGGGGAGCCTCAGGCACCATAGAAGCATTGTTCTTTGCTCCCATTTGCTGCTCTCTCACCAAGCAACTACTCCAGTCAGAATTTTACATTTAAATCCTTAGGGACGGACACAGCTGGAAAGACGTCATCTCCTCAGCCCAGGCCCTGGAAGGTGAGGGCTAGACGTCAGCAGGTCAGTCTGCACCTGTTTCTTGCTTCTTCCATCCACCAGGGCTCTCGCCATGCCCTGCAGTCACCCAGACCCCTGGCACAGCTCTACCACTGCAGAGTTCCCTATTGCTGCTGTAACAAATTACCACAAACTTTGAGGTATGAGACAACAGGAAATGCATTGTCTTATACATCTGGGGGTCAGAAATCCAAAATGAGTTTCACAAGGCTAAGGTCAAGGTGTTGGCAGGGCTGGCTGCTTCTGGAGGTTCCAGGGGAGAATCCATTTCCTTGCCTTTTCCAGGCTCTTGTGGCTGCCTGTACTCCTTGACGTGTGACCCCTTTCTCTATCTTCAAAGTACATCACTCTGACCTCTGCTTCCACAGTCAGCCTGCTCCTCTGACTCCTCCTGTGTCCCTCCTATATATCAGGTGCCCAGGTAATCCAGGATAAGCCCCTCAACTCAAGACCCTTAGCTCAATCACATCTGCAAAGTCCCTTTGCCATAATAAAGGTAACATAGATCCCAGGGGTTAGGACGGGGCTTAGGGGCCATCATTCTGCTTTCCACAGCTATCTCGTAAGAGTAGGCTGAGGAGACTAAGAAGACACTCCCATCTGCTCTGTGCACAGAGCATTGTGCTAGGAGGGGTGTTGGGAAGCAGAGTTTATAAACAAAAGTGAGATGGTATCCCTCCCTATAAAGAAATGTATAATACAGAGGACATCTAGAAGACAGACATGGAGGTTAACAGGATGTGGGCTGTATGTGAAATTAACCAGCTTCAAGGTTCAAAATTGTCACAGTTCAACTCTGTCCTGGTGGCATGGCTGTGCCAGAAGGACCTTCAGATTCTGCGGTATCACCGCCCCCTCCTGGACTTGACCAGGGCGGGGAATGCTCTTCTTGCGCTATCAGTCTTTTGTTGTTGTTGTTGGAGGATAAGTGATTTACAAGATTGTGTTAGTTTCAGGTGTACAGCAAAGTGATTTGGTTATACGTATATATATATATATATATATATATATATATATATATATATATATATATATACACATACATGTTCTTTTTTTTCAGTTCTTGTTATTGGGCAGATTCTGTGCTAGGCACTTGGGATTCAGAATCAGAGAAGTGAGGTAAACATGAATGAAGCCCACCTCTTGTAGTTAAAAGGAGCTCCGTCTATTAGAAGAAACACACACACAATGAAGAGTGGGGAATAATGCCACATGCTGGAGCAGGGCCCTCAGCAAGGACCAGGGAGGTCTGGCTCGCCACCAGCCCCCAATATCAGTGGAAGCCTCACCGGTTTCCCAGCTGAGGAGGAGATAAGGGCAGCCCAGGACGAGAGAACCGCAGCTACAGAGGCGCCTGAGACATCCTGGAAACCGTGAGCAGCGAGGCGCATGGGGCCATCTCAGTGCCTCTCCCCTCCTCCTGGGCTCGCTCTTCAGAGGAGATCAGCATCAAAGCCCCCCCCCCTCACCTCCCCTTCCAGCCTCCCTCCTTTCTTCTCTCCCATTTCCCTAGTGGGGGAATGAGGGAAGAAGCGTTACAGGCCATCACAGTACCATTTTTCCCCTCAAGTCCTTACATTACAACCAACCAAATGCCAAGGGCTTGGCAAGAGAGAGGAGGGGGGAAATCAGTTGCGCCAGCATTATCAGCCCTCAAAGGGCCTCCTGACCTGCGTTTCATCTCTGGAAACTTTTATCTCACATTCTTATAGCACCTGCATTCAAAGGCCCAAGAGCCGCCTAGACACTATCTCACCCCTTGAACGCAGGCAGGGGCTCAGCCCTCAGATCTTCGCTTCGAAGATGAGAAAGGAACCACGGGGATCTCAGATCTCTTGTGCTGGTCGTTTAGGGAACTGCGGAGTGTTCAGCCCCGAAAACACCCCCGACTCTGGGCACCGGGCCTTAATGGATGGCAGAGGACTCCTAAACTACAACGTTGTTATTATAAGACAGAACCTGAAAACAATCAGGATTCTCCAAACTGACTTCTGCCTTTCTTTTTGCTCCCCAACCCTGTTGCTAGAAGGGAAGAAAAACTGAAAGACACCACCATCTTTCATCTCCTCCACAGTACTTATTTCCACGATGCCACAGAGAGATTACATTAAATTTCTCAGAGAGTGGAAAATGAAATATGACTATTGTATGATACAAATTGAACCATATACCTCACCAGATATCTTAGACCATTAAGAGTACGTCTCCTTCATAAACAATGAATCAGGAAATCCACAAAGACCAAGCTCACGTCATAGTTCCTTTCTGGCTAATAATGACTCCTTAACCAAACTGAAGTATATGGCACCCAGCTCCTGGTGCTAAGCCCTGTGTGCACACTCTCTTGCTGCGAGGACACTGGGAGACTGACTGTGTGGACTGGTTTATAGATTGCTTCCTTTGGGCACCGCAGCAAGGGTGAAGCAAGCATCTGCTGTAGCCCCTGCCCTGACCTTATGGGCAGTATTCACTGCAGGGGACATGCTGACGCTGAGAAAGCTGCTTTTGCTCTGTGCACACACAAGGCACCAGCAGACCAGCATCCAGGGTCCACGTGGATTACCATAAACCGTGCATTCGGGTCAGGGAGTGACAGCACGTTGGCCGTGATTCAAGACCAGTTCAGAAGCGGAGGGGACTCTGGCAGATCTCCCATTGTGGACTGACTGGTGGCATTCAGAAAACCACCATCACGACATCATTATGGTGATTTTATTCACAATTTCCGTGGCTTACTTGAATGGGTTATGTTTGCTCCATGAGTAATAGAGAATGCACTGCCATGTTTTCACCCCAGATGTGGAATTAAATCGTCCTACTCTTTCAAGTATCTATTTCCTAAGCTTAAAAACAAAAGGCTGTTTGTATCTCATAGGATAAACCTGGGGCTTCCAAATAGTCTGTAATTCCTAAGCATTTGATGCATACGCATCCGTAGCATCCAAGGAAATATATGAGCCAAATAATGTGAGAATTTCTAAGAATATTGATGCTCTTTGGAAGCACATTTTGCAAATTATAAGAAAACAAATTCAATGATTTTTCAGGCTATGGCTTATAATAAATTAAGAAAGAAAGAATTAGGGGGCACAGGGCAGGGTGGGGCAGAGCAATAAGAAAAGAATAATAATAAAAAAAGAAAGAATTAGAGTAAAAACTAATCTGTAACCTCTGTGAGAGCAGAGAACCATTCCTAACGTCTTCAATTCCCTTGCATCTCTTTTTTTTTTTTTTTTTTTAAAGGAATTCCTTTATTTTTATTTTATTTATTTATTTATTTATTTTTTAGACTTTTTTTTTTTTTTTAATTTTTATTTATGGCTGTGTTGGGTCTTCGCTTCTGTGCGAGGGCTTTCTCCAGTTGCGGCAAGCGGGGGCCACTCTTCATCGCGGTGCGCGGGCCTCTCATTATCGCGGCCTCTCTTGTTGCGGAGCACAGGCTCCAGACGCGCAGGCTCAGTCGTTGTGGCTCACGGGCCCAGTTGCTCCACGGCATATGGGATCTTCCCAGACCAGGGCTCGAACCCGTGTCCCCTGCATTGGCAGGCGGATTCTCAACCACTGCGCCACCAGGGAAGCCCCCCCTTGCATCTCTTAATGTACTGAACACAATGGGTGCAAAGTAAATGTTGCTGACATTCATTCATTCAAAAATATTTTTTGAGCACTTATTATCAGCCAGGCACTGTTCTAGGTGCTGCAGATACAACAGGGTACAAAACAGACCAAAACCCCCTTGCCTTGTAGATCTTATATTTTAATACTTTCCAAATCATCACCCAAAGGACAGAGATAAAGGATAATAAAAGCATTAAGCTCACAGAACGTGTGTTTCCTTTGGCATCACGACTCTCCCTAGGACTGGTGAGGTGGAGGAGGGTGCGTGGAGGCAATTGATTTACTGGGGCCTGAATTTATTGCCACCATTTACAAGGCTGTTGTAAAATAAGTTACTGCTTCTATCTTCTTTCGAGAATCTCTGAATAATTTCTTTTTCTCTGCACAGTGCAAATATAAATTTTTAAAAATCTTATTTCAGATAATGCACAGTAGCTTGGCTAGCTGTATGAATAAAACTGGATTGGTCAAGCGAAAGAACCCTAACTCAAAATATTTAGGAAAAAAAAGGGGAACTTATTTGCTCACATGATAGGGACGGCTAAGAGGTCATGCTAAGGTCAGACTCATTGGATCCCAGAAGTTCACAAGCTTATCTTCAGGATGCCTGCTTTTCTGCACAATCTCTCATCTCTTCATCCCTCCCTCTTGGCTTCATTTTTGGCAAGCTCCCACCACACGGTGGCAAAGGTGGCCTCCTATGACCCCAGCTTCTTGTGATCCTTTTCCCTTGTTATCTCAGGGACCAAAGTGACCTTAAAGACACCAGGGAGTCCAGAAGTGTAATCAGATCATTCACTCTCTGTACCCACCCCCGCCAATCTGAGCTCTGCTTCTCTCTGTATATCAACCTTATTATCCCTGCTATCAAGGCACTTCCCCAGGCAGAGAGAGAAAGGGAGCACGGGATCATAGATAGTTCCAGTTTTACATAACCCCAGCTCAGCAACTCTGAGGGAAAGAGAGAGCTTGCCATCTCTGCGTTCATATAAAATCCCTGGAGGAGCTTCTGATTGCTCTGGCTCGGATACTAGACCACCAGGCCAATTACCATGGCCTTGGGGAGAGTCTACCATGATTGGCCAGGCCTGGGTCATGTGCCCATTACTGTAGCCGGGGCAAGGGAGAGTTAAGCTCAGTTGGTAGCCCCATCAAATCAAATTCATTCCTCTCCCCTACCCCCATTGGATTTGCATTGCTTTTAGGAAGATGACCCAGGTCTCTCCTAGCCCCACCTCAGTTACATTAGCCCAAGTGTAACTTTCAAGTGCTCAGTAGCCACCTGGAGCTCTGGCTACCATATTGGACAGTGCAGCTCTAGACCCCTGGCCTGGCCTCTCTTCTTTTCCTCTGGGGATCTCAAAGCATTTGCTTTAACAGGAAGGTATTGTACTAGTTTACTATTGCTGCTGTACAAATTACCCTAAACTTAGTGTCTTCTTCTAAGCTTCTTATATTACAGTTCTGGAGGCCAAAGTCCCGAATGGGTTCCACTGGGCAGAAACCAAGGTGCAAGAGGGCCATGCTCCCTCAGGATGCTCTAGAGGAGAATTTGTTGCTTTGCCTTTTCCAGTTTCTAATGTTGTATTCTTTGGCCAGGACATCTTCCTCCACTTCAAAGCCAGATCATAGCATCTTCAAATCCCTTTCTGCTTCCATCATCACATTGCCATCTGCCTTCTGTGTCAAACCTCCCCCTGCCTCCTTCTAGTGATTTCATGTAGGGCTCATCTGGGATAATCTCCACCTTTCAGACTCTTTAACCATATCTGCAAGCTCCCTGATGTCATATAAGGTAACATTCATAGGTTGCAGAGATTTGGACCTGAATATCTCTGGGGCCGTAATTCAGCCTGCCACGGGGGAAGAGGACATAGAATGAGCATTCTAAACAGAGGAACAGCCTATATTAGAACCCAGTTGTGGAATGGAGAAGGTGAGTCCTTAGAAGTACAAGGCCAGTGAGACTGAAGTGTAGAGAGAGGGGAAGGGTGGATGAGATGAGGCCAGAAGAGTGGGCAAGAACCAAACCATTGAGAGTCTGTGCCATGAGAAAGATATGGCTTTTTTCCTAAGATCAGTGTAAACCCATTAGGGGGAAGGAAGAGGAATGCATTTGCATTTTTAAAGGCATCACTCTGTCTGTGTGTGGAAAAGGGCCTAGAGGAGAAAGGCCGAAGAGGATGGAGGAAGACCAAGTTAGGATGCTAACGCAGCAGCTTTGGCGAGAGGCGGGGGTGGCTTGCACTGCAGTGGGGCAGTGGAAATGGAGAGAATGAGACAGAGGTGAGAACTAATTAGTGCAAACACTGATAGGAATTAGTAATGAACTGCAGCCAGAGGAAGAGTGAAGGAGAGAGCAGTCCAAAGGATGAATCCTGGAATTTTGGCTTTCATCAGTGACGTCATTCAGAAAAACTGGGAGAAAACCAGGAGGAGAGCATTGGGAGAAGGGTAGACAGTACGAATCTAGTTTTGGACCTGTATTTGTAGTGCCCTGGAAATGTCTAGTAGGCATACTGGCCTGGAGCTCAGAGACATGAATTTAGAACTCATCAGTATAGAAGTAGCCCCGGAAGCCCTTATTTTAGATGGTAATGCATTGGAGGAGAGAAGGAATGAAAAGAGGCGAGGGTCTAGGACCACACCTTAAGAAATACCAACACTTAATGGCTGAGTAGAAAAGGAAAAGTCTTTTTTAAAAAACTGAAAAGAATAGTCACACAGAGGGGGCTGTGTTACAAAAGTCAAGGGAAGAGTGTATTTCAAGGAGAAAGTGGTCAACAGGGTTAAATGGTGGTGAGAGGTTAAATAGGAAGAGGACTAAAAACTATCCATTGGATGTGAATGTAGCATCTAAGTACCGTATTTCTACAACCTCTCCTCGCCATGGATAACATACACACATACAGCACCTTGCACATAGTATGTATTCACTAAATATTGATGTATCACTTTAGCAATATGTACCTCAAAGTGGGAGGCAATGTGGTATAATGGAAAGAGCATGAGCTTTGAATCCCAACCTATCCACTTTCTAACTGTAATGTTTCAAGCCAATCATTTCTGTGTCTTGATTTCCTCACTGGTAAAATGGGGATGGTAGTGATGAGTTGAGAACTAGCTCTTTATTCCTCAAGGTATTTTCTTGTGCATCACATTATTTGATCCTTAGCGCAACCCAATGATTTTGGCAAACTACAGATTAAGTGAGGTGTCCAGAGGCTGAGAGCTGGTCAGTTGCTGAACCAGGGTCTCTTGACTGCCAGTCTGATGCTCTGATAAGGAAAAAGACTCTCAGGATCTCAGAGTTGCTGCTTTTTCCTCCTGCAGATGGATGGCTGGTCAGCAGTCATTCCGGGGACCTGACACGATGGATTCCAAGTATGAGACTGGAGATATAAATATGAGAGAGATACAGTTCCTGCCCTCTAGGGAGTCATGGTCCCATAGAGGAGACAGATACTATAAATTGATAATTTTAAAAACATATGATAAGCTCTCCAATGTGGAGCCTTTATGGGCAAAGGACTGTGGGGACACAGTAGAAGGAATGGTAAGCTCTGGAATGTGTGGGAGGAAAAAAGATCTGGAAAGATTTGGCAAGTGAGAATAAGGCTTAAAAATACATCCCAACTTAAACTATGGCTTTCTTTTTCTTTCATTAGAATATAGGACTTCAGAGCCAGAAAAGACCTTTTAAAATTATCACTCTTATACCAAAGATGGTGGAATTGAAGAGAGGTAACATGCCAAGGTCAAGAGTTGGAAAAAAA
This sequence comes from Eubalaena glacialis, assembly GCF_028564815.1. Taxonomy (NCBI): domain Eukaryota; kingdom Metazoa; phylum Chordata; class Mammalia; order Artiodactyla; family Balaenidae; genus Eubalaena; species Eubalaena glacialis. The sequence goes on along the minus strand of NC_083731.1, from coordinate 65,908,365 downwards.
ATCCAGGAGTCCCATGTCCAGTGCAAAGTTCTTTATGTCAGGAATGTGGTCATCTAACACAGAAGGCTCTGCTAGGTGCTCAGATGGGCTGGCCTGTCAGTTGAGGCAAGAATGGACTGCCCTCATCTGAAAGGGGCCACTTGAATCAGCAGGGCCAGAACCTGGAGGCATTGTTGAGGATTCACTGGACAGTTGTAAGAAATACATCATCATATGTCTATGAGAATCCAACAGTGGTTTCTTCTCTTGAATAACTATGTATCCTGTATTAGAAAAATGGCAGGATGGGGAGACCTACCAGAATTTTCATTAACACTGGGGACAAGGACAGATTATGAATAAGGAGAAAATGGCTACTCACTCTGTATAGATCAAAGTAGGAACCATTGCAACCAAATCTCCACATTAAACAAAAATTGAAATTGAAGCTCCATAATTTCAAGACTCTTCAATACAGTAATTCACAAAATGGTATAAGGTATTAGCTAAATGAAATAAAATATTAACGTCAATAAGCCGGACCCATTTAAAGAATAACAGAGAGTTGGGAAGAAAATCTAACTCTTCAAAAACACAATAAAATCTATCATTTCAAGCAGACTAACAGACTGTTGTCAAGTAAAGTCCTCAGAAGTTAAACAGGAAGATTAGGTAAATCAATAATATCAGACCACATACCATTTGTTTGTGAACAAATACCTGTAGCAAAACTTGATGATCCTTAAGAAGTTAGTTTCCTGAAAGTTAAACCTAAGTCATATGTTTTGTAAATGCTGTCTTTATAGATGGTAAAAACATAAGCTTCTATCTACCCCTTTTTGAACCGCAAAGTCCAAATGGAATTCAAATAAATTAATTTGGAAAGTCCCTTGAATTCTTTGGAAAGGAATTAGACCTGTGGGTCATTTTTCTGAGTCTTGTCATGGCCACTACTAATATTTTATAGTGATGCTTTCTTAGACAACTTGAACAAGGAGGGAAAACTATAAGAAAAGACAGTTAACCAAGTAAGAAGCAAACAGATCTGTCTGAAGATAGCATCTTGAAAAGCATACTTTTAAGAAGACTAGATACATTAAGGCCTTGTTTATCCAGCACTGTTAAACAAGGAGGTTGTCTATACACGTGCATTTTCCAGATAGCAGCTGGTTTCTCCTTTAAATGACAACACTTCAAAAATTATCTTAATGAAGATTATTTTAACACATAGTACACATTTCCTCACTAGCTTACTTGAGCCAATTGATTATGTCTTTGCTAAGCCCTTTTTTCCAATGACTCAAGATTCCCAAATATTAATATTTATTGTGATAGCAGTGGTAAAATTTGTCCACAAGGTCGACTGGAGTTCCTAGGGTTTTAGCTGTAGACCCAACTGCTATGCTTTCTTCGTTCTTATGTGGCCCTTTCCATGGTTTGCCCCTTTCTCATGCAATTGTCTGTATGCCTTTCTCTAGCAGTGTTTTTCCCCTACTAATTTGATATAAAAATATGCCTTGAGAGACCTTCAAGATGGCGGAGGAGTAAGGCACGGAGATCACCTTCCTCCCCACAAATACATCAGAAATACATCTACATGTGGAACTCCTGCAGAACACCTACTGAACGCTGGCACAAGACCTCAGACTTCCCAAAAGGCAAGAAACTCCCCACGTACCTGGGTAGGGCAAAGGAAAAAGGAAAAACAGAGACAAAAGAATAGGGATGGACCCTGCCCCTGGGGGAGGGAGCTGTGAAGGAGGAAAAGTTTCCACACACTAGGAAGCCCCTTCACTGGCGGAGACGGGGGGTGGGTGGGGGTGAAGCTTCGGAGCCACGGAGGAGAGCGCAGCAACAGGGGTGCGGAGGGAAAAGCGGAGAGATACCCGCATGGAGGATCGGTGCCGACCAGCACTCACCAGCCCGAGAGGCTTGTCTGCTCACCCGCCGGGGCGGGCGGGGGCTGGGAGCTGAGGCTCGGGCTTCGGTCGGATCCCAGGGAGAGGACTGGGGTTGGCTGCGTGAACACAGCCTGAAGGGGCTAGTGCGCCACAGCTAGCCGGGAGGGAGTCCGGGAAAAGGTCTGGACCTGCCGAACAGGCAAGAGACTTTTTCTTGCCTCTTTGTTTCCTGGTGCGCGAGGAGAGGGGATTCAGAGCACCGCCTAAACGAGCTCTAGAGTCGGGCGCGAGCCGCGGCTATCAGCGCAGACCCCAGAGACGGGCATGAGACGCTAAGGCTGCTACTGCAGCCACCAAGGAACCTGTGTGCAAGCACAGGTCACTATCCACACCTCCCCTCCCGGGAGCCTGTGCAGCCCGCCACCGCCAGGGTCCTTTGATCCAGGGACAACTTCCCAGGGAGAACACACGGCGCGCCTCACGCTGGTGCAACGTCACGCTGGCCTCTGCCGCCGCAGACCCGCCCTGCATCCATACCTCCCCCTCCCCCCGGCCTGAGTGAGCCAGAGTCCCCTAATCAGCTGCTCCTTTAACCCCATCCTGTCTAAGCAGGGAACAGATGCCCTCAGGCGACCTACACGCAGAGGCAGGATCAAATCCAAAGCTGAACCCCAGGAGCTGTGCGAACAAAGAAGAGAAAGGGAAATCTCACCCAGCAGCATCAGGAGCAGTGGATTAAATCTCCACAATCAACTTGATGTACCTGCATCTGTGGAATACCAGAAAAGAAAACAAATCATCCCAAAATTGAGGCGGTAGACTTTGGGAGCAACTGTAGACTTGGGTTTTGCTTTCTGCATCTAATTTGTTTCTGGTTTTATGTTCATCTTAGTTTAGTATTTAGAGTTTATTATCATTGGTAGATTTGTTTATTGATTTGGTTACTCTCTTCTTTTTTTTTTAATATATAGATATATATATACATTTCCTTCTTCTCTGTTTGTGAGTGTGTATGTGTATGCTTCTTTGTGTGATTTTGTCTGTATAGCTTTGCTTTTACCATTTGTCCTAGGGTTCTGTCTTTTGTTGTTGTTGTTGTTGTTTTGGTTTTTTAGTATAGTTTTTAGCGCTTGTTATCATTGGTGGATTTGTTTTTTGGTTTGGTTGATCTCTTCTTTCTTTCTTTCTTTCATTTTTCTTTTTTTAATTACTTTTAAATTTTTTTATTTTTAACAATTTTTTATTTCAATAACTTTTATTTTATTTTATTTTATTTTCCTTTCTTTCTTTTTTTCTCCCTTTTCTTCTGAGCCATGTGGCTGACAGGGTCTTGGTGCTCCGGCCGGGTGTCAGGCCTGTGCCTCTGAGGTGGGAGAGCCGAGTTCAGGACACTGGTCCACCAGAGACCTCCCGGCTCCACATAATATCAAATGGCAAAGCCTCTCCCGGAGATCTCCATCTCAACAGTAAGACCCAGCTCCACTAAACAACCAGCAAGCTACAGTCCTGGACACCCTATGCCAAACAACTAGCAAGACAGGAACACAACCCCACCCATTAGCAGAGAGGCTGCATAAAATCATAAAAAGGTCACAGACACCTCAAAACACACCACCAGACATAGTCCTGCCTACCAGGAAAACAAGATCCAGATTCATCCACCAGAAAACTGGCACCAGTTGGCTCCACCAGGAAGCCTACACAACCCACCGAACAAACCTTACCCACTGGGGCAGACACCAAAAGCAACAGGAACTACGAACCTGCAGCCTGCAAAAAGGAGACCCCAAACACAGTAAGTTAAACAAAATGAGAAGACAGAGAAACACAGAGCACATGAAGGAGCAAGGTAAAAACGCACCAGACCAAACAAATGAAGAGGAAATAGGCAGTCTATCTGAAAAAGAATTCAGAATAATGATAGTAAAGATGATCCAAAATCTTGGAAATAGAATGGAGAAAATACAAGAAACGTTTAACAAGGACCTAGAAGAAGTAAAGAGCAAACAAACAGTGATGAACAACACAATAACTGAAATTAAAAATTCTCTAGAAGCAATCAATAGCAGAATAACTGAGGCAGAAGAACGGATAAGTGACCTGGAAGATAAAATAGTGGAAATAGCTACTGCAGAGCAGAATAAAGAAAAAAGAATGAAAAGAATTGAGTATGGTCTCAGAGACCTCTGGGACAACATTAAACACACCAACATTCAAATTATGGGGGTCCCAGAAGAAGAAGAGAAAAAGAAAGGGACTGAGAAAATATTTGCAGAGATTATAGTTTAAAAATTCCCTAATATGGGAAAGGAAATAGTCAATAAAGTCCGGGAAGTGCAGAGTCCCACACAGGATAAATCTAAGGAGAAACACGCCAAGACATATATTAATCAAACTGTCAAAAATTAAATAAAAAGAAAAAATTATTAAAAGCAGCAAGGAAAAAACAACAAATAACATACAAGGGAATCCCCATAAGGTTAACAGCTGATCTTTCAGCAGAAACTCTGCAAGCCAGAAGGGAGTGGCAGGATATACTTAAAATGATGAAGGAGAAAAACCTACAACCACGATTACTCTACCCAGCAAGGATCTCATTCAGATTTGATGGAGAAATTAAAACATTTACAGAGAAGCAAAAGTTAAAAGAATTCAGTACCACCAAACCAGCTTTACAAGAAAGGCTAAAGGAACTTCGCTAGGCAGGAAACACAAGAGAAGGAAAAGACCTACAACAACAAACCCAAAACAATTAAGAAAATGGTAATAGGAACATACATATCAATAATTACCTTAAATGTAAACAGATTAAATGCTCCCACCAAAAGACAGACTGGCTGAATGGATACAAAAACAAGACCCATATATATGCTGTCTACAAGAGACCCACTTCAGATCTAGGGACACATACAGACTGAAAGTGTGGGGATGGAAAAAGATATTCCATGCAAATGGAAATCAACAGAAAGCTTGAGTAGCAATTCTCATATCAGACAAAAGAGACTTTAAAATAAAGACTATTACAAGAGACAAAGAAGAACACTACATAATGATCAAGGGATCAATCCAAGAAGAAGATAAAACAATTGTAAATATTTATGCATCCAACATAGGAGCACCTCAATACATAAGGCAAATGCTAACAGCCATAAAAGGGGAAATCGACAGTAACATAATCAAAGTAGGGGAATTTAACACCACACTTTCACCAATGGACAGATCATCCAAAATGAAAATAAATAAGGAAACACAAGCTTTAAATGATACATTAAACAAGATGGACTTAATTGATATTTATAGGACATTCCATCCAAAAACAACAGAATACACTTTCTTCTCAAGTGCTCATGGAACATTCTCCAGGATAGATCATATCTTGGGTAACAAATCAAGCCTTGGTAAATTTAAGAAAATTGAAATCGTATCAAGTATCTTTTCCAAACATAATGCTATGAGACTAGATATCAATTACAGGAAAAAATCTGTAAAAAATACAAACACATGGAGGCTAAACAATATGTTACTAAATAACCAAGAGATCACTCAAGAAATCAAAGAGGAAATCAAAAAGTACCTAGAAACAAATGACAATGAAAACACGACGACCCAAAACCTATGGGATGCAGCAAAAGCATTTCTAAGAGGGAAGTTTATAGCAATACAATCCTACCTCAAGAAACAAGAAACATCTCAAAGAAACAACGTAACCTTACACCTAAAGCAATTAGAGACAGATGAACAAAAAAACCGCAAAGTTAGCAGAAGGAAAGAAATCATAAAGATCAGAGCAGAAATAAATGAAAAAGAAATGAAGGATCTTCAAAACTAAAAGCTGGCTCTTTGAGAAAATAAACAAAATTGATAAACCATTAGCCAGACTCACCAAGAAAAAAGGGAGAAGACTCAAATCAATAGAATTAGAAATGAAAAAGGAGCAGTAACAACTGACACTGCAGAAATACAAAGGATCATGAGAGATTACCACAAACAACTATATGCCAATAAAATGGACAACCTGGAAGAAATGGACAAATTTTTAGAAAAGCACAACCTTCTGAGACTGAACCAGGAAGAATTAGAAAATATGAACAGACCAATCACAAGCACTGAAATTGAAACTGTGATTTAAAATCTTCCAACAAACAAAAGCCCAGGACCAGATGGCTTCACAGGTGAATTCTATCAAAGATTTACAGAAGAGCTAACACCTATCCTTCTCAAACTCTTCCAAAATATAGCAGAGGGAGGAACACTCCCATACTCATTCTACAAGGCAACCATCACCCTGATACCAAAACCCGACAAAGATGTCACAAAGAAAGAAAACTACAGGTCAATATCGTTGATGAACATAGATGCAAAAATCCTCAACAAAATACTAGCAAACAGAATCCAACAGCACATTAAAAGGATCATACACCATGATCAAGTGGGGTTTATCCCAGGAATGCAAGGATTCTTCAGTGTATGCAAATCAATCTATGTGATACACCATATTAACAAATTGAAAGAGAAAAACCATGATCATCTCAATAGGTGCAGAAAAAGCTTTCTACAAAATTCAACACCCATTTGTGATAAAAAACCCTCCATAAAGTAGGCATAGAGAGAACTTACCTCAACATAATAAAGGCCATATATGACAAACCCACAGCCAACATCATTCTCAATGGTGAAAAACTGAAACCATTTCCACTAAGATCAGGAACAAGACAAGGATGTCCACTCTCACCACTAGTATTCAACATAGTTTTGGAAGTTTTAGCCACAGCAATCTGAGAAGAAAAAGAAATAAAAGGAATCCAAACCGGAAAAGAGGAAGTAAAGCTCTCACTGTTTGCAGATGACATGATACTACACATAGAGAATCCTAAAGATGCTACCAGAAAACTACAAGAGCTAATCAATGAATTTGGTAGAGTATCAGGATACAAAATTAATGCACAGAAATCTCTTGCATTCCTATACACTAAGGATAAAAAATCTGAAAGTGATATTAATAAAACACTCCCATTTACCATTGCAACAAAAAGAATAAAATACCTAGGAATAAACCTACCTAAGGAGACAAAAGACCTGTATGCAGAAAAGTATAAGACACTGATGAAAGGAATTAAAGATGATACCAACAGATGGAGAGATATACCATGTTCTTGGATTGGAAGAATCAACATTGTGAAAATCACTATACTACCCAAAGCCATCTACAGATTCAAGGCAATCCCTATCAAACTACCAATGGCAGTTTTCACAGAACTAGAACAAAAAATTTCACAATTTGTATGGAAACACAAAAGACCCCAAATAGGCAAAGCAATCTTGAGAAAGAAAAACGGAGCTGGAGGAATCAGGGTCCCAGACTTCAGACTATACTACAAAGCTACAGTAATGAAGACAGTATGGTACTGGTACAAAAACAGAAATATAGATCAAAGGAACAGGACAGAAAGCCCAGAGATAAACCCACGCACATATGGTTACCTTGTTTTTGATAAAGGAGGCAGAATATACAATGGAGAAAAGACAGCCTCTTCAATAAGTGGTGCTGGGAAAATTGGACAGCTACATTTAAAGGAATGAAATTAGAACACTCCCTAACACCATAAACAAAAATAAACTCAAAATGGATTAAAGACCTAAAAGTAAGGCCAGACACTATAAAACTCTTGGAGGAAAACATAGGCAGAACCCTCTATGACCTAAATCACAGCAAGATCCTTTTTGACCCACGTTCTAGAGAAATGGAGATAAAAACAAAAATAAACAAATGGGACCTAATGAAACTTAAAAGCTTTTGCACAGCAAAGGAAACCATAAACAAGATGAAAAGACAACCCTCAGAATGGGAGAAACTTTTTGCAAATGAAGCAACTGACAAAGGATTAATCTCCAAAATTTACAAGCAGCTCATGCAGCTCAATATCAAACAAACAAACAACCCAATCCAAAAATGGGCAGAAGACCTAAATAGACATTTCTCCAAAGAAGATATACAGATTGCCAACCAACACTTGAAAGGATGCTCAACATCACTAATCATTAGAGAAATGCAAATCAAAACTACAATGAGGTATCACCTCACACCAGTCAGAATGGTCATCATCAAAAAATGTACAAACAATAAATGCTGGAGAGGGTGTGGAGAAAAGGGAACCCTCTTGCACTGTTGGCGGGAATGTAAATTGATACAGCCACTATGGAGAACAGTATGGAGGTTCCTTAAAGAACTAAAAATAGAACTACCATACAACCCAGCAATCCCACTACTGGGCATACACACTGAGAAAACCATAATTCAAAAAGAGTCATGTACCACAATGTTCATTGCAGCTCTATTTACAATATACAGGACATGGAAGCAACCTAAGTGTCCATCGACAGATGAATGGATAAAGAAGATGTGGCACTTATATACAATGGAATATTACTCAGCCATAAAAAGAAATGAAATTAAGTTATTTGTAGTGAGGTGGATGGACCTAGAGTCTGTCATACAGAGTGAAGTAAGTCAGAAAGAGAAAAACAAATACCATATGCTAACACATATATATGGAATCTAAAATAATAATAATAATAATGGTTCAGAAGAACCTAGGGGCAGGACAGGAATAAAGACACAGACGTAGAGAATGGACTTGAGCACACGGGGAGGGGGAAGGGTAAGCTGGGACGAAGTGAGAGAGTGGCATGGACATATATACACTACCAAATGTAAAATAGATAGCTAGTGGGAAGCAGCCGCGTAGCACAGGGAGATCAGCTCGGTGCTTTGTGACCACCTAGAGGGGTGAGATAGGGACAATGGGAGGGAGATGCAAGAGGGAGGAGATATGGGGATATATGTGTATGTATGGCTGATTCACTTTGTTATAAAGCAGAAACTAACACACCATTGTAGAGCAATTATACTCCAATAAATATGTTTAAAAAATGCCTTATTATTCCCTTTTTCCATAATGAAATAACATATGTTCACGCCATAAAACTTGAAAGATTATGGAAATTTTTTGATTAATGGAAAATTTTTAAATATTTACCTATTCATACACAGATGTTTCTTCCTTGTCTTTTTTTTACCTCATGGATTCGTTTTAAAGTATCGTAAGAAAGCAGCAGATTCAGTAATAACCAATAAAAATGTGTATTCTGCCTTTTGTGCTTAATATAACAAATTGTTTTCAAAAAAACATTTTAAGGGTAATAATATTCCATCAGAGAGATATTTTTCACTCAAGAATTTTTTCTAGTACCTCCCACGTGGTAACCTCTGGTTTCCATACTACCTTGAAGCTGAATACAACACTTCACATCACATCATATCCCCCAAAGTAAATCCAACTCACCAAGCAGGAGTGAAAAATGTAGAGTTTATGGGAAAACAGGGAAGAATTTGCTTCCTAATTTACAACTGGACAACATCCAACAAAATGAAGATGCATTAAAATGATCATCAGAACGTTGTTTGTAATACAAAGACTGGAAGCAATCTTAATATTCCATTTATAAGGGACTGAATTTATGTATATATGAAAGGACAGCTACAAACCAGGAAAAAATTTTGCAACTTTCATATCCAACAAAGACTTGTATCCAGAATATGTAAAGAATTCTCAAATTTCAGCATAAGAAAAATAATGACCCAATAAAATTTGAGGAAATATTTGAATTGACTCTTCACCAAAGAAGATATATTGATGCTAAGTTAGCATATGGAAAGATTTTCAACATCAAATTAAAGTGCAAATTTAAACATTAAGATACCCCTACACAACAGAATGGCTAAATGAGAAAACAAACACACAAACAATACCAATTGCTACCGCAGATGTGAAACAACTCAAATTCTTAGCCACTCCGGAAAACAGTTTGGAAATTTCTTATAAAGTTAAACATACACTTACTCTATGGCCAGCGTACAATATTTACCCCGAACAGAAGGAAACATGTTTATCTAAAAACCTGCATACAAGTACTTATAGTAGCTTTATTCCTAATTCCCCCAACCCTGGAAAGATTCCATACATCCCTTTTTCCCTCAGCTTGACTGAGATATCATTGACATATATATATGAAATACTATGTTGTCATTTAAAAGAATTATATAGGTCCATATTGCAGATACAGAATGGTCGCTAAGATATGTGATAGTCTGAAAATATAAGGTGCAAAACAATACATATATGTATGTGTGTGTATGTACACATACACATACACACATTTATTTTAGATTCAGAGAGAGGGAGGCATGTACATATATATGTTCTAGAAACTCAGACTGATTCTGGAAGGATACCCGAGAAACGTAACAGACACTGTCTCAGGCTGGGGAGGCATTGGGAGCTGGGGGTGGGAGTTTCATTGACTATTCACCCACTGGTACTAGCAAAGGGTGCTAGTACCCTTCTTGTTGTGGTTGTTGCTTCACCATGTGTATGTATTACTCTTTCAGTTCTTTTAAGACCAATATGAATAATTCATTTCGTTTTCAAAATCATAATAATGATAGTGGAAGCTTATTGTTTACACTGTGCCAGGCAGTAAGAGTTTTACATGTATAATTTCATCTAATCCTCACAATAACCCTGAAAGGTACATACTATTATAAACTCCATTCTATAGATAAAGAAAGTAAGAAACAAGGGAGTTAAGTAATCTGCCCATCATCACACCTCTGGGATGCAACAAAGCTGAGATTTAAACCCAGGAAGATTGGCCCCCAAGCCTGCATTCTTAAGCTCCAAACATACAGGCTACAAGCACAGAACAAAAATAAAAGGCATAAAGCCATTTATAAAGTCAAAACAGACTTAAACAAATAAAATAAATTATTTTCAGGGGAAAAAAAATTCCACACAGGTTCAAGGGTACTTGCATATTTTTTTCCATCTCTTCTAAAAAGTTCAAAACTGGAAGTGACAGTATAGTAGTGAATGATAACTGTCTTCCCCATGAAAAGATGTAGACTATTTCTAATGTATATATAAAGTACTTTCTCTATTGCTATCACTGGGATAACTGGGAAAACACTCCTCCACCGTGGAAGCCCTCAACAGTGTCACTCCTATATCCCTTCCCAGTCCTTTTCCCATGTCTCTCCACAAGTGACACACTAGTCACAGAAGTAGTCATGTGGATCTTCTCAGGATCCCTGAGGGCAAGCCATATATGGCCCAATCCTGTGCTCTGCTGTGCCCGAACCACTCTTTCCTGCCAGCCACTGGTGTCCTAGACATCCTTCAAGGTCATGAACACATTCCACCTCCCACAAGAAAACTCTCCTGATTGTCTACATCAAAGCTCTCCTTTCCCTCCTCTGGAGCTTTCTTAACACTTCGTTTACTGGAAATGCAAACACAAATCAATAATGCGAAGGAGATGTAGATTATGAAAATGCCTATCCACCAGCTCCCTCTCCTTTGCAATGTGGGTCTCAGAAGAGCAAGAACAAAATATTTCCATTATTTGCACTACCATCCTCACACTGTCTGGCACAATATTTGAATAACGATTCAATGAAGGTTCCTAAGGAATGGTATGCAGGGAATGGCATGAGTCATTAAGAAAACCTGGGGCAGATGGAAAGGCAGGAAGTATGTGCAGTCAGCCCTGGGCTCTGGGATGTTAGTCATCTTTGCTCTGCTCCGAGGAGATGGAGGGGTCCTTCGTGTGAGAAGCAGGGACTTGCTGCCAAAGGAAACACGTGTTTTGAAAGAAACAGAGGTGATGGGCACACGTGTCCTGCTTTAGGGGGACGTATATAATGCTGGCTCCAAAACTAGATAGACCTGGGAATCCTCAAGGCTACTGGAGAATTGCTGATGGCATAAGTGAGCTTTTGCTCACCCTCACCCTCTCAACCTCACCCCTGGTTTTGCATTGTGTGTGTTCTGGGTGGGAAGGTCTTGGCATAATACATATCAACTTGATATTAGCAAGAGGAGTTCTGGTGGTTGCTGTTGTTTTATCTTATGGGTACTTGGCTCTGAAGTACGTTAAGGATCCAGAGTTAACGGAGCTCATCCACATCTAAACAAGAAGAGAAGCCATCCTCACTACAGGATGAAGCAGAACCCTGAAGGAGAGAGGTAGAAAGGGCAAATGGGCAAAAGGTCAAGAGGGAAGGGGGCTTCTGGAAGCCTGTGCACGGTCAGCTTCCCTTGTCCAAAGAAACCTCGAGAGGACCGCCCCTTAAAGAAATGCCTACACCATGCTCTGCCTCTGGGTGTGCTCCTAATTGGCCATGAGGAAGAAAAGACGCTTTGATGATGGACCAAGCCAGCCCAAGAGCCTTGGCAACCACTGCAGGGTAAGACCCGAGAGCCAGGTCTCAGCGTTTAATGCTTAGCAGTTGAGTAGCACTCTAGATGCTCTCTGACAGTTTGGGAAGAAGAAATGGGTGAGGGGTTAGTGCAGAATCCCACTGAAACCTCCCAGAGGAAGAGAATGAAGGAGGTGACTGTAAGGTCAGTGCTTGGTGGCTGGAAGCCCAGAGGAGCCTCCTTGGGGAGCAGACAGGAAAGTACCTCCTCTGTGGGGGGTAGATCTGGAGAGGAACTGACAGGAAGTACAGAGCAGCCTGAGGCCAGGAGGGAGGGAGGGCCCTGGAGAAACAGGCAAAGAGGCAGATCCTGTGCAGGAACCCTGGGTCGCCATCCTAGAGGTAAGACCCCAGCTCCGCCAAGTGCTTTGTTCAATCCAGAAAGATACTCGAGGATCTTTCTTCCTTATTTGTGTCTCCATCCATTTGACACCAGCCCTCTTGTAAGTCGGTTGCTTGGTTTATTTACGTAGATTCTCCAGTCAAATTATCCTTATACACTTTTAGGAGTTTTATGAGATTAAAGGAGAAAAAAAAAACCTCTTCAACATCAGTTTCCTCGGGCATAAAATGGGGGTGGTATATCTACCTCATAAAGCTATTATTGTGAAAACTGAACTAGGTGAAAGGGTTTTTATCAAACTAGACAGCATTCAATGAACATTTTTATTGCTGCTGTTAACATTACTTTTATCATCTTTATTACAGACCTTGAGTGGAAACTCGAAGGAAGTCTTCCCACTGACTTATCTTTCTAGACATAGATAATCACACAAGTTGTTAGGATTGCTGTACTGGAGTTGTTGAAGTTGGTTGGCACACACTGGCATCAGATTATTTCAGCTGTGTTTTTTTTTTTTTTTCTTTTCTTTAGGAATGAAATGACAAATTCCTCCCAGGTGGCAGCAAGGGAACTAAAAGCACAGCCCATCCACACTCATGCCTCAAATGAAAAAAAAAAAAAAGAGAGAGAGAGAGAGCAAGCCCATTTCAAATGAATCTTTGCCATAAACTCAAGCCCATCAACAGATGGAAAAAAGCCCTGTGAGACAAAACACACCACCCCCAATCCCCAATAAAAATAATTAACAGAGGCTAAAGAGCTAAAAAAAAAAGAAAAAAAGAAACCACAAGCGCTTCCAAAATGCTACAGAGTGTGCCAAGAATCATACCTGGAAGATAGTTGGTGCGGACAAGGTACCCCGCCAGGGGAAGATTACCCGGAGAGAGTCCTTACACGTCTTCCGCAGAATCGAGAGAGGATATATGTGTTGGGAGAAGGACAATGGAGGCAGGAAGAGTGACATGGGGTAGAGAGGAGAAGAATCATCAAAATGGATAATGTGGGGCTACACATAATAATAACTAGCGATTCCTGGCCGGGAGACCAGACATTCAGCAGCTTAAAAATGCCATGATGTCTAGGAGTATATGTAATTTGTCATTATCACTCATTAGAAACACTGCCAGATGCATTCTGAAAAGGTAAACAGATGTTCGGCAATGGCAGAGGAGCCAAGGCAACTATGGAAACCAAGGAAGAGCCAAGAAAAGCAGGAGCCAGTTGCCTTCATGCTGGAGTGGTTCTGGGTACCGTGGTTGGATTTTCGTCATCACTGTAGACTGCTCAACAAGATTCAGAAATGGGCCCTAGATGTGCCTCCCTGGATTCGGTGTGTTGACACAGCATGCACATGCTTCAGTAACAAGCTCTTGGTCTAATCCAGTTATAAAGGGTAGATGGCTGTGATCAAGGAAGATGGAAGAAGTGTTTACCCCTCTGCAAGTCTGCGTGGACACACACACAGAGACACACACTCAGTATCCTGTGCAAACACAAGCCACTTTCTTCCCATTCCTACAATCCAGGCCTTCCCTGTACAACCCCTCTCTGAAGGACACCCAGCCCAACCCCACAGCCAACCCTCAGCTTTGCTGTCCATGGGTCTTCTCTGACCCTCGCTCAGGGGAGTCACCAGTAAGTCCCAAGGAAGCAGCTGAGATGGCTCCAGATCCTCTTTGCTAGGGACTTAGCTCAGATGTGCCCATTGCCCAGAAGCCCTGCGACTCCCAGGAAAACACTTCACTGATGATGTCTCAGGTGTTTCCTAGTCTCTTGATTAGATTTGCATATGTGCCTCTCTCTACATGACTTGGCTTTGTATGTTACCAAATAAACTTAGAGAGATTTTGAAGACACAAATTATTCTGTAACTTTTTTTTTTAACCGTCTGGTCCCACATTCATCAGTAAGCAGGCCATTTGGAAATTTCTGGTTTTCATGGCTGGAAATGATAAATCTTGAATTTTAGAGTGTGTTGGCACCTATTAAAAATGTGGATATATTGAGGACACAGGGAGGGGGAAGGGTAAGCTGGGACAAAGTGAGAGAATGGCATGGACATATATACACTACCAAATGTAAAATAGATAGCTAGTGGGAAGCAGCCGCATAGCACAGGGAGATCAGCTCAGTGCTTTGTGACCACCTAGAGGGGTGGGATAGGGAGGGTGAGAGGGAGGGAAATGCAAGAGGGAAGAGATATGGGGGCATATGTGTATGTATAACTGATGCACTTTGTTATAAAGCAGAAACTAACACACCATTGTAAAGCAATTATACTCTAATAAAGACGTTAAAAAAATGTGGATATATATATATATACACACACACACATACTTATATGCATACATATAACTGAGTCACTGTGCTGTGCACTTGAAACTAACACAACATTGTAAATTAACTATACTTCAATAAAAATAAAATAAAATAAATTTTAAATGTGGATTCTTGGAACATCTTTTAGTGGCAGAAAGTCCCAGAAGTGCACCCACAAAACCACAACAATAGGGATACATCAAAGTGATACAGGAGTCAACTTAAAGAGTTCCCAATGGAAAACGCTGGAGTAATTTGATTAACAAACTGGTATTGGATTATATCCCAACATCCATGAGTCCATACTGATATAAATAAATGATTGACTAGATAAAGGAGGGAGAACAGACAAATTTACCATGCAGAAGAATCTCCAATGCTACTCCCCCATCAAGGAGGTAGACTATATATAACTCCCCACTCCTTAAGTGTGGGTTACCCACAATGACTACCTTCCAAAAAATATGGTATGAAAAGATGGGAAAAAAGAAGAACTTTACAGTGGAGAAAACTGTCAAAACCATCTCAGCCAGATGATCAAGGTAAACATCAAGAGTGAGTCATGTTGATAGTAGGAACCCCTGATGGGATGTGATGGGAAGAGCAGTTTACCTCTGTGGTCTTCCTTCCCCAAACCCAAAACGCCAGTCAAGCGATGAGCAAAACATCAAACAGATCCCAACTGAGAGACGGTCTATGAAATACTCTCCAGGACTCCTCAAAACTCTGAAAGGTTATCAGAAACAAGGAAATTCTGAGAAACTGTCACAGCCAAGAGAAGCCTAAGGAGACATTTACCTGACAATCAAATGTAATGGGGTATCCTGTTATGGAAAAAGGGCATAATGTGAACAAAATGTGGACTTCAGTTAATAATCACGTATCAATATTGGTTCATTAATTGTAGCACGTGTACCATATCAGTGTAAGATATTAAAAAAGAAAACTGAGTGTGGTGTAAATGGGAACTCTCTGTGCTATCTTTGCAACTTCTCTGTAAATCTAAAACTATTCGAAAATTAAAAGTTTATTTCGAGAAATTAGGATTCCTAGGCACCCCATCCCGAGGGGCTATGATTCAGTAGGTCTGGTGCAAGACTCACCAACGGGCAGGTAGAGGAAGCGAATCAGGTGATGCCATGGCAGGTGCCTGTGTTGCTTTTTATTTATTTATTTATTTATGAAATAAATGGAAAATTTTATTTGAGGATTATAACCCAGAAAGAGGATCTCAGAAAGCTCTGAGAACTGCTCCACCCATTAGAAGTCAAGGCACAGTTATATAAGTTCTTGGTGCTGTCTTTTAAAAGGCTACCTTCCAGATATATTTGAGCAGAGAAACAAATGGCCAACAAAATGTCTACTTCCCTCCACACTTGAGTGCCAGAGGCTCCAACGTTGAAAATGACCAGCTCATGCCTGTCTGGCCCTTGAGTGGTGTTCCCAGTGCCCGGCCACCCTGAAAACGTTGTCCTATTATCCCATGGCCATTCACCAGAGGCCACATCTCCTCAGGTTTTGACAACCCCCAAGTACGATCACATTCACAAAGATAAGCTTTAAACTCTGATGGTGATAACACACTGTCCTGTGTCCTCCAGCTCTGAGAGCTAGCAAAATAAAGAAAATAAAAGGAAAAATAAAAGACATCGCTTCCAGCAGCCCTCAAACTGAACATAACATTACATGGACAAAAGCTATTCATTCACCAGGGAGGGAGCAGGAGAGAGGATATTCTGTGCACATCTTCAAAGCTTGATCAACTGGTGCTTAGTTGTACATGGTCTAATGGTATTCTCCAAAGCCCTAGGATATTTACTCTATATTTGGTCAATTAAAAGAAATATAATTTTAACTAATGGATGGTCTTCAACTTTAAATAGAAGCCTTGGGACTATTAAAATTGTTTAGTTGAAGAGGATAAACAGATATGGCTATTAGAAATCTTACCTGTAACATTAGAATAGGTTGCTAGAGTCTACTATGGATCAGTTGGATTGTGTCTTTGTTATTTTCTCCGTGGATAGTTAATGCCTTGATCTCTTCATTTATATAGGCTGGTTTTTTTGCTGGGCATGTTATTCATTTCCTGTGAATATGACATTTTCATATTGACAGATGGTCCGTTACTCCCAGCCCATATCATTTGTCTTAACTTACAGACTTTCTTGAAGCATCAGGAAAAACATAATTCGTGTGTGTGTGTGTGTGTGTGTGTGTGTGTGTGTATTTAACCAAACCAGCCATACTCTTTGCTGAAGACAGCCCTGTGAGCAGGGGCAATGAATATGAACACACACTGTCTTCAATTACCTGGCCATCAGCACTTTATCACCGGTCACCCATCCCATGCCCCAGCATGGGGATCAGACTAATGAGCTTGTCCTGTGTACCAGCAAGTCTCCCCTGACAACGTTTTCATGACTGATTTGCTTTCTCACTCCTGGGAATAAGTTGTAACACTCTCATTTTGACTAAAAGGCAATGAATTCCGAGCCTAACCAACCTCAGAGGAGAGCTAACTGTAATATCTGACAGACCAGCGGTCTTTCAGAGGGCTTGTGAGTGCGTTTGCTTTTGGAAAACAGCCTAGAGTTGGAGAGCTGGGGTCTGAAATAGAGAACCATGGAAAAAAATTCATTGAAGAACTTTAGTGCAAATCCACATTGCCAACCTCAAATGATGAGTTTCCATATAGAAAACAAAAATAAAGTCAAGGACAAGATAAAGTTTATTCCCCAGACTGCTCTACTACATGAATCATCTGAACCAAGTAACCAGGATATTTCCGTCCACAAGACCTCAAAACAGACTCAAATGGCATTAAAATCAATTGTATTCCCCATTTCTAATGGCACAAAGTTCATCTGAGTTAAGCAAATGACATTATACAGGGAAAAAAAAACCCCAGCGACGTTTAGCTTCAATTTACCATGGTGGACACTTTCAAATATGGCATTTTGGACCTCTAACAGCTTTAGAACCCCGAAAGATTCTGCAAATGCCAAAGTTAGGGTTGCAGCAAAGCAACCGATCAGAATCCCCCATCCTGTTCCCAGATAATTTGTTTCTGACACAAATTATTCCTGAGATTTAAAGAATGCTTCTAATCAGAGTCACTAAGTAATTCTCACAGCACTCGGTACTGATCAATGTAAACATTTCTCTTTATGCAAGCATGATGAAGGGAACTACAGGGAACTAGACTGATCATGGGGCACATCGGGGGAGAACCAAAATTTCAAATGAAGCGTTTGTCTCCCGAGTCAAAGTGGCTCAAGCCACTTGTCTCTGCATTACTGAGAAGTTGCCACAGAGATAAGAAATAGGCCAGCAGAAATCACTATATGGAATGCTTCTTGGTATTTGGGCTCAGACATCTGAGGCTGCCTTTTGGTTTCTCTTTTTGACATCTTTCTTTCCTGGAAATGCTAACAGACCTCATCCAGGACGGGTAAGGTAGGGCAACAAATACTGGCCAAAAGGGAAAAGACCTGTTTGTTGCATCTTGTTTTCTGTTAGACCACAGTGTCTAGGTCCTTCAGGACAATTGTTCAAGACAAATATACCGTCTAGTTGTGCCTGATCAAAAAGCACCTTCTAGGGTCAGCAGCATCTGTGCATGCTCTGCAAACAGTGTCAGCCTGTGCCAGCCACCCTGCTAGGTGCTGAGGATATAAAGACCCACATGACACCTTCTCTTACAGGAAGTCCAGTACAGGAAGTTGCAAGGAAGCCTGACCTGTCCTCTTGGAAACCTATACCTGAATGTCACAGCTCTCCACTTGGTTGGAGAACTGTCCGCCCTTGAAATGACCATCTCTTATCCTTCAGTGATACTCTATACCAGAGCTGATCAATAGAAGTACAATGTGAGTCACAAATGCAAGCCAGGTATGTAGCTTAAATTTTCTAATAGTCACATTTTTTTAAGTTAAAAAAAACAGGTGAAATACTCTTGAATAATTTTTAAATTTAAATCAGTATATCCAAAATAGTATCAACACCTAATCAATAAGAATAAATGATTATTAAGATTTTTTTTCCATATTGAATCTTTGAAATCTATGTATATTCTCCACTTAGTGCACAGCTGAATTTGGAGCAGCCCCCTGTTAAGTGGCTAGTGGCTACCGTATTGTACAGCACAGTTTTAGATACCTGGCCTGGCCTCTCCTCTTCTACTCTGGGGAGCTCAAAGCATTTGTTCAAACAAGAAGGTAATGTATTATTCTCCTATTGCTGCTGTAATAAATTACTACAAATTTAGTGGCTTAACACAACACAAATTTCGCTGTCTCGCAGTTCTGCAGATCAGAAGTTGACCTGGGTCTCACTAGGCTAAAATCAAAGTGTCATCTGGGCTGCATTTCTTTTGGAGACTCTAAGGGAGAATCCATTTCCTTGCCTTTTACAGCTTCTAGAAGCTGCCTGCACTCACTGGTTCTTGGCCCCTTCCTCCATCTTCAAAGCCAACAATGTCATATCTCTCCAACTCTCTCTCTCTAATTGCATCTTCCCCTGACTACTGCTGGGAAAGATTCTCCCAATTTAAGAAGATTAAATTGGCCCACCTGGATAATCCAAGATAATGTCCCTCTGTCAACTGTATCACATCTGCAAACTCCCTTTTACCACGTGAGGTAACATAGTCACAGTTTCTGGGGATAAGGACTTGGGCTTGAGGGGCCACTATTCTACTTACCACAGGTATCAAGTTTTGTTTTTGTTTTTTTTCCTTATTCTAGAGAAGAGTAAACATTTAAAACTGAGGACTTAGGAGAATCTTTCCTTTTGCCCCCAAGCTCATTTAGATTTCCACCCTCAGAAAAGAAAGAGAGAACTACTTTCACGAAGTTCTACCTATATCTCAGGATGAGTTTTTTATCTCGCATGCCACTGACCATTCACTCAAAAAAATACTTGAAGGTTTTCTAGACACCAGACACCTGCCAATCCTACAAAACAATCACAACCAAATAGCAAGAGGAAAATCATGGCCTATGGTGATCATTCTTTTTCAAAGGTAAGAGTTTTTTAATTATTATTATTTTATTTCGAAACCTACTTACCTTGTTGGAAGTACACTAGAAGCATGATATCTTTTTGAAAATAATGCTACTAATTTTCTAAAATGAGGAACCTGTAGGTGTGTCTGCTATAGAATATTCTCAACCCTTTAAATAATCAATTACTAATTAAAAGAAATAACCCAGGAAGATCCCAAATGAAGAACAATAACTTTTTAAAAAATCCCTTTATTTGTCAGAATAATTAGAATCATTAATACATGGAGCCAGAGGTCAAGATGGATATATAAGCAAAGACCAATACAAGATTTTCTGAGGAAAATGGTTTTTTAAAGACTTAAAGATTATGGAGCAATTATGTGTTTATCTATATATATAAATGCATCTTTTGATGCCAAGTTATTAATTGCAACAGTTTCTTGCCAAGAATGCATGTTGTCTGTCACCTGGCTTATGGCCTCGGCACCTTTGGGAAGCGTAATCATAAAACCAAAAACTGCCAGGGCAGGAAGAAACTGCAGATCATGAAGTCCAACCCACTCGTGTTACAGATTAGGGAACAGGCCACGCTGGGAGATGCAGCGACTTGCTCTAAGTCCACCAGCGGTTCAGCTGGAGCCAGAACCCTAGACTCCAAACCCCCAGGACACTGCTTTTCCTACTGGTCTGTTAGGGAAAGGCAGAACTCTCTATCCATTCATCCAACCGTCTGTCTATCCATCCATCCACCCACCCATCCACCCATTCATTCAGAAAACATTTGCCAAGTGCCCACCACATGCCAGACACTGTTCTAGGGCTGAGGCCACAACAGAGAACAAAACCAACCAAGTCCCAGCTCTCAGGGAGCTTCCTCTCTAGGGAATGAAGAGATAACAAATATATACTTATCTCAGGTGGAAAAGGGGCTAAGAAGGAAAATAAAGCAACGTAAGGGGATAAAGAGTGCTGGAAAGTAGTTGCTGTTTCCCACACGAGGTCAGGGACAACCATATTGATAAGGTGACACCGAGCAGAGACTGAATTTGGAGTAAAATTTAGAGTACACTTAGAATAAAAGCTAATTATAAATGGCAGGGACATGGTGAAATACTAACAGAAAATTCCAGAAAAGCTCCTGAGGTGTGACCGAGGATGTATGTGGAGGGGAGGCAGGTGGGAACGGGTAAAATAAGAAGGAAGAAGGTGGCTTGAACACCCGAGGAATGCTGGTGGTGACAGTCTGCAGGCTGCTCACCCAAGCAGGATGTGACTGCATGAGGAGCCGCTTGCACTTACCTCTCCCGTGTGCCTGGTACTTCCCGGGGGTGCCCTTGATGACAGGTCCCTGAAACTGAGGGGTGAACCTGAGCAGAAGTGACCAAAGAATTGAGGAAATGATCCAGATTCTGAGCGGGGATGGAAGTGGAGAGACCAGCAAGAAAAGACCCTAAAAACCAGCTTATTTGAAACAAGGAATGCCCGCAAGAGACTAAGATATGGTTCAAGAAGTCAGGCTAACTGTGTCGCAGGAAGCATTTTGCAGTTTTATTTAGGCTTTTTTGTAAGCGGTAGACTGTGCTGCTGCACCACCTAGAGGCTCAAAGTAAGATTGCAGCTTTAGGAGAGCAGAGTGTATCATCCATGTTTCTGGACCGGTAGTTTGGGCTTCTGTGGTCCCTTCCCAAAGACTACCTCTTGTTGTAATAAAACGCTGTATGCTCCGGGGTTGGTTACCTGTGAACCCCGTGGGAGAGGCTGCAGGATATCTGCCGAAGGGCTGTGCCTCCAGCCCTGCAGCGCTATGACCAGTCCAGCCTGGCTGGGGCGTGCCTGGGTGCCACTGTCGAGAGCAAGCTGCCAACATGACCGCCTTAGTCCAGAGCTCAAGCATCTCAGTTCCTGGTTCTTCACACTGAATCACAAGGTAGCTTCCCAGGAGATCAGCATTTCCCCACTCCTGGCTGAGGACCACACTGGCCATGCTGCCGCTGTGCCCTTCTTCAGCATTCCCTGGCTAAATGATGTCCTTTCATCTCCTGGCATTTACTCCTGCTAATGGCTCTGGCTCTGGCTTAAAGCCTCCTCTTCCTCCATCTCCTTCCCTCCCCTGCCCCACCTCCCTCCATCCTCTCCCTCAGATCCAGTCGCTTTGCTGGGCAACAGGCACTTCTGGTTAAAACACCAGGGTAGGAGGGGATAACCTAGCTGTGTCAGGAGGTGGGGTGGGAGTCCAGACGTAGGAATACAGACCAGGAGATTCAAGACAGACATGGAGATAAGACAGGCCATGGCAATAGCTTCTCTTTGACTCTCCGTGGATAGCTGTCTCCTCCCTCACCCTCACCCACCCCAACTCTAAAAGGCTGACAAGCAGAAAACCTAGGTAATGTGTATGTTTTCCAGGGGACAATTCAGGAGACACAGAAGAGTTTTCTGACTGGTTTTCCCCTTAATCTTCAGTTGTGCTTAAACATCATTTTTCTTCAAAGTCGTTTTTGGAAACATTTCAGAAAACACCTAATTAATACACCCCACAGCCCCTTTGAACAAATTCTGTTGAGTAATCTGTTTTGAATGAATTTTTTTCAGTGTGAAATTTTAGAGTGTTATATAAAGAACGTGTATAATTTGAGGAAAAACAATAAATTGAACATCCAGGGACCTACCCCTCATAAACAGAACATTACTGGTACCTTAGAAGGCTCTATTGCATCCTCTCCCTGGCCCCCATCTCCACAGGTAATTCACTCTCTGGAATTATGTATTAATTATTCCCTTATATTTTTATACACATATTTGACTATAAATGGATGCATGTATTTATACATATATGCATGTATGTATATATAACAATATAATACAGTCATCACGGGGGATTGATTCCAGAACCCCTGTGGATCTACAAAATCTACAGATGCTCAAGTCCCTTATATAAAATAACATAGCATAGTATTTGCATTTAACCTATGCACATCCTCCTGTATACTTTAAATCATCTCTAGATCATTTATAATACCTAATACAATGTAAATTCTATGTAAATTATTGTAAACACAATGCAAATGTTATATAAATAGTTGTGAACACGTGACAAATTCAAGATTGCTTTTTGGAGCTTTTTGGATTTTTTAAAAAATATATTCAATCTACAGTTGGTTGAATCCGGGGACACAGAACCCACAAATATGGAGGGTCAACTATACAGTTTTGCCTGTTTTTGAACTTTCTGTAGATGGACTCACTCTTTTTTATTTTTCTGTGTCTTGCTTCTTTTGCTATGGTTTTGCAGTGCATCTGTGTTGAAGCATGTGGCTATCATCCTTCTTCACCGTTGTATAAAATTCCACTGAATCAACATATCACAGTTTATACCGTTGATATTGTACATACCCCCTGGTCTTCATAAGCAAGATTTTCTCTAGAGTTTATATCTAACATTGTTGTGTCATAGGGCACACACAAGTCCAACTTAACTAGGTAATAATCATTTTCTAAAGCGGTGGTACTAATTTCACAGATCAGGTTGCCCTGGAAACAAACTAGGATGCTCCTGTGAAGGAAGTTTACTGGGGGGTGGGGTGGTCTCAGGAACACCTGAGAGGGATGAGAGAAGCAAGACTTAGATCTACCATCTTATTTTGTGCTTTTTTGCTACAACTGTTTTTCTAGTCTTTCTTGGCTTCTATTTTCTTTTTCACCACTAGTTTTTCTTTTTCTTTTTTTTTTAAATTTATTTTTATTTATTTAGTTTTGGCTGTGTTGGGTCTTCGTTTCTGTGCGAGGGCTTTCTCCAGTTGCGGCAAGCGGGGGCCACTCTTCATCGCAGTGCGCGGGCCTCTCACTATTGTGGCCTCTCCTGTTGCAGAGCACGGGCTCCAGACACGCAGGCTCAGTAGTTGTGGCTCACGGGCCTAGTTGCTCCGTGGCATGTGGGATCTTCCCAGACCAGGGCTCGAACCCGTGTCCCCCTGCATTGGCAGGCAGATTCTCAACCACTGCGCCACCAGGGAAGCCCTCACCACTAGTTTTAAACATACATAATTTATTTATATTCTCTTACTGATAATCCTAGGAATTTATTTTAGCTTGCTTATTGAATAATTTGGAAAAGTAGATGAATATGTGTATAGCTTTTCCTAGAAAATGTATTAGGTATGTTATTTTTACTTGAGGGTTGTCAGGTTTTTTTGAAACTGTGAGTGGTTCTTCCATCATTTCTGGAAAATTTCCAACAATTATCTTTTCAGATACTGATCCTGCTCGTTTCCTCCCTCTTCTCCTTCTGTTAGTTCTCCTTTCCCTCAACGTCACTCAACTTTTCTCTCATATATCACATCTGTGCCTTTCTACACTGCATTCTGGATCATTTTCTCACTTCAAGAATTCTCTCTTAGCTATGACTCTTAAACTCAGTCATTGAGGTTTTTCAGCTCAATTATTTTTGTTTTCATTTTTAGAAGTTTCTACCTGTTTTTTAAAAATATTTTCTTGTCTGCTCATTTTTTATTAGATTTCCTGAGATATAATTTTCAGCACACAAAATTCATCCTTTTAAAATATAAAATTCAGTGGTCTTTGGTTTATTCAGAGTTGTGCAACTACTACCTCTATATAATTCCAGAACATTTTCATCACCCCAAAAGAAACCCTGTACCCATTAACAGTCACACATTGTTCCCTTGTTTCCCCAGTCCCTGGAAACCACTAACCTACTTTCTGTCACTATGGATTTGCTTATTCTGTACATTATATATAAATTGTGTCATACACATATGACCTCTAGTATCTGCCTTCTTACACTTAGCACAGTGTTTTCAAGGTTCATCCATGTTGTAACGTGTATCACTACTTCATTCCTTTTAATGGTTGAATAATATCCCATTGAATGGATAAACCACATTTTGTTTATCTCTTCATCAGTTGACTGACACTTGAGTTGTTTCTGCTTTGGGACTGTTATGAATAATTCTATAAGCATTCATGTGCAAGCTTTTGTGGAGACCTATATTTTCATTTCTCTTGAGTATCTCCTTAGGAGTGGAATCGTTGAATCATATGATAACTGTTTTACTTTTTGCGCAACTGTCAGTTTTCAAACTGACTGCATCATTTTAAATTCTCACCAGCAATGTGGGAATCACGTCCTTGTCAACACTTGTTATTATCCATCTTTTTTTATTTTAGCCATCCCACTGGGTGTGAAGAGGTTCTCTGTTCACCTGTAAGCTTCCCTTCGTCTTAAAAAAACCAGACAAACTAATACAGCTACTTTATAATCTGTGTCTGACAATACCAACATATGAAGTTTTTCAGCTGGTTTCCACGCTGTCATTTCTGCTGATTCACGTTCATGGTTTTGTAATTTTTTTAAGTAAGCTTCTCATTTTTCTTAGAACTTTATCTTTGGGAATAATTGAAGCCTAGGATGAACATGGGCTATTCAAGAGGATTTATTTGCCTCTGACAAATGCTTCAGGACATTTACAGAAAAATATTAAACTAAATTCTCAGCTTGAGGCTTTTCAGACCACCCAGGTAGGGTGAATTTAGACTGCAAAAGCTCACATGAGAGTTAGCTTATCATTCTCAGGGAAGACATTTTTCCTCAAGTAACTACCAAAGTTTTAGACAGGAAAGTTTTCTTCCAATCCTCAGGGTGGGAGAGTTGTTTCCCCCGCGACCCCAAGTTCACTTTTATATTTTGGGCATAGTCTTCACTATGGCCAGGACCAAAAGTTCACTGTGATGGTTAACCTTATGCATCAACTTGGCTAGGCCACAGTACAAGATATTTGCTCAAACATGTCCGGAGTTAAGGTATTTTACCTGAAAAGGTATTTTTTAGATGAAATGAACATTTAAATCAACAGACTGGGGGTTTCCCTGGTGGCACAGTGGTTAAGAATCCACCTGCCAATGCAGGGGACACAGGTTCGAGCCCTGGTCCAGGAAGATCCCACATGCCATGGAGCAACTTAGCCCGTGTGCCACAACTACTGAGCCTGCACTCTAGAGCCCGCGAGCCACAGCTACTGAGCCCACGTGCCACAACTGCTGAAGCTCGAATGCCTAAAGTTCGTGCTACGCAACAAGAGAAGCCACCTCAATGAGAAGCCTGCGCACCACAGCGAAGAGTAGCCCCCGCTCGCCGCAACTAGAGAAAGCCTGGGTGCAGCAACGAACACCCAACACAGCCAAAAATAAAAATAAATAAAATAAATAAATTTAAATAAATAAATAGACTTTGAGTAAAGCCGATGGCACTCCATAATGTGGGTGGGCCTCATCCAATCAGTTGAAGGTCTTAAGAGAAAGCAGACTGAAGTCCCCCCCAAAAAGAGGGAATTCTTCCAGCAGACTAGAGCCACAATATCAGCTCTTCCCTGGGTCTAGAGCCTGCTGCCTGCCCTGCAGATTTTGGACTTGCCAGCCTTCACAGTCATGTGAATCAATTCTTTAAAATAAATCTTTCTCGACAGATGATAGATGAGAGGCAGATAGACAGATGACAGATAATAGATACATGTAAATGCAACATAGATAGATATGTGAGTGCTACACACACACACACACACACACACACTCAAGTTTACTGGGTTCAGCAAATGCCTTCAAAGCCAAAGTTGACTTCGGGGCCTGCTTACAACTCTGCATTTCTATCTTCATTAGGTTTCTGCCTTCATGCCAGCCTATCAGTGCATTTAGGAAATTTAAAATTATTTTATCCAGGATGTTTGTTTTTAATGGAAGGGTTGGTCATCTACCATACTGGCAAAAATGGAAGTCAGTAAACAAGCTGATTTATTGTGCTTTTCTTTAACTTACCTTAGAGACAATTGAATCGTGAAAGGTGGCTCATGTCTTGGTGACTCCTATCATCACCTGATGTTAATGAGTATCTTCCTTTTGCCGGACTCAGTATATTGCATCATGTAAATAATTGTATTAATGATTATAACCACACATACTTGATTCAAAATCACTGAGGTGCAAGGTAGATCTTTACGGAATGTCTCTTACGCCTATGGAGTGTGGGGTTACTTCCCACCAATTGCAAACTTTCCTAAACATCTTTTAACATTTCACTTTCTTTCCCCACTCCCTTGAATGGAGGACTATTTGCTTCCCCCGAGACCTACCATCTCTCCTTCCTCTTGCAGTGGGGAGGCAGGGTGGAGAGGAAGAGGTCAAAAATAATTGAGAGATTCATTATCTCTCAAGGGTGTTCAACCTGGATGGCCAGATCAATGTTCAGTAGAGTATGTAGGAGAAAGTGTATGTTTGCTGGGGCAGGATGAACTCCACTTCAGACATGCTGAATCAGAAATGACAAGAGGGCATTGAGAAAGCCACCAGACAATTGAAAACGGAAACCTAGAGTTTGGAAAGGACATTTGTTCTTTTTGCAACATTTTCTTCTCACCATGTTCTGAGGGACACGGACACCATGAATGAAATAGCCTCTACTGCTGTCAGCTCTGCCGGGCAGAATAAGATTGAAGACAAGGAAAGAAGAAAAAGAGTCAAGCTGAGATAAATACCTTTGCCTGGTTTCTTAAAGCCAATCAGAGACCCTTTTTACATACTGTCCTTCTCCAAGATCTACTTAAAATACTTATGTTGTAAAGATTGACAGCTGAACCAGCTTGAGCTCAAAACACCAAGTAATTGGAATGCAAAGAAAATACAACTGTGTATCAGTCAGACCAAAGAGCTCTGGTCAAGATATTTCCAGCTAAGAGAGGGGTGAGATTCATTGACTAACAAACTTGAAAATCCCAAAGGTGAGTGTGGAGTTCTGAAAAATGTTTTTGACAAATATTTATGAAATAAGGGAAATTCCCAACATGAAAATTATATGTATGGGAGGAAAAAAACTGGAAGTACACCAACATGTAAATAGTTGTTGTCGCTACGTTATTACAGGTGCTTGTCATCTTTTCGTATTTTGGTTTTTAATTATGGTGACACAGTGTAGTGTAATGAGCAGAACTTGGGCTTTGGAGCCTGGCAGACCTGGGCATTACAACTATGCCTGCTGTGTAAAAAACTTCACCTCTGTGACCCTGAGTTTCCTCACAGGAAAAATAGGAATAATAATGACAAGACTGATGTCTGGATTCAGTGACATGAAGTGCTTGCCATAAATAGTAAACAGGATTATTATATGAACAAGTATTGCATTTGGGTGGTTGCTCCTTCTTTCATTTTCTATTTTAATTATTTTTTAAAACATTGCTTCTTCCCTGTTTCTTTACAGCTCAATTTCCTTCTTAGGAAAAGTGGTATCCACTCCAGTTGTTTTTCTTCTCAGCACAGGTTAAGTATAAATTCTTTCAGTCTATTAGAAATTACCTTAATTTTATGTTTACTCTTGAAAAGTAGTTTAGAAGGATACGAATTTCTAGATTTGACTTTCTTTAACCAGCATTTTGAAGTTATTCTCTTTCAGCTTCTAGCATAACTGCCGAGCAGATTGCTAATCAAACTATTGTTCTACATTCTCAAAGAGTTAGGAAGCCACAGTTAGTCATTCCTTTCTCCATATAAAATGCCTCATTAAAATACTTAGCTACTGTGTCTCCGGTATTCGAACATGCCCGTAGTATTGTTCTATTGAAAAAGGAAAAGTAAATCTGATAGAATCCGCTCTTGGTAAACCTAGGCTGGCTCTCCCTGCTTTCTTCTCTACATACTTAAAAAACTATGCTTTTAACAATTATGATTTGTTTTCTGCTCAGGAGCAATAAACTCACCAAGTCTATAATTTGTAGACTTTCCTTCCCCTTTTTGCACAATCCTAGAGAAGGCAAGAGTTCCAGGAGTATCATTCAGATTTTCTAAGCACACCAAGTATCTCACCTGCTTTAAGTCAGTTTGCATCTCAGCCACCTATAGGACCCCAGCGGGCAACACAAATGAGCTAAGTGGAGCATGTCAGGCCAGAGGCAAAAAGAAACAGAAGGACTGGACTAAAGGAGCAATCATTATTCAGCTCCTGGCAAACCGCTGCCACACAGGAGTCCAATCAGTACCCCAGGGCAGCCAATGTTTCAAGCAAAGTTGAAAACCTATTTAAATGTGAAATCTCCTTACTTCTAAGTCTTGGCAATTATTTGAAAAATCAGATCTCACATTGGACCAAAGCATAAGCATATCAGTGGGCAGAATTCAGCACACAGGAGTTCAGTTTTAATCTCTTGCTCTAAACTAAGAAATCTAGGTGTCTGTTTAAAAGAAGGGCGGGAGGGAAGACCTAAAAAGTCAAATTGGAGGCGCCTATCCTCTCCTGAAAATGTCTCTTTTTATCTATTTATAGATAATATTTATCTATAATATTATCCTCCTTGCCCCAGAGCACAAAAGTAAAATGAGAGGTGATTACAAAACTACAAAGGATGGAGAAAAAAACGCAACCACGACTCCCAAGGAGTAGCCTTCCTGCACTCTTTATTGTTCCTGCTGTAAACGATGCTGCAAAAGGCTGTGTTTACTTCTTGCATAGTAGCACCAAGGGTGACTTCTTCCACCTTTCATACTTTAAAAAATGTGAGGTAATTCTTCAAGCCCTGTCCCTCACCCCCCTCTCTATCCCAGCTAAAACACAGATCACAAATTATCCCAATTTGCAATATGCAAAATCGTTTAAATGTCATTTGTCACAACTTCCCATTCCTTTTGAAATCTTTTTCCTTTTTGGAATTACAGTCTAAGGAATCTTGCTTACTGTTGCAAAGTGTTTTTTTAATTGTTTTCTTGGTGACTGGGAGGCACTCGCACCCAAGCCATTATATGCTATCATTATTTTCTAGCATTTTGAAACATTCATGAAAAGCTAGAAAATCATTCTCTAATTTCTAGGCTTAAAATACTTAAAACGAAGTCAAATTCCATTAGTAATAAACAACCGGCACCTAACTTTCAAGTGCCTGATGCTACACAGCATGACAAAGGTCTGATCTCTATATCCTATGGAAGACGTGCTCAATCCAGGCCAGAAGAGTTTCCTAACACGCTCATATTCAAGGCAATCACAATATTCCATCGATACTTTGCACTAAAATCCACAAACAAATTGGGCAAATAGCCTTTCAAGTCATTCTGTCAGCATTCAGAGGCACCTGAATAAGAACTTAGGATTCACTGTCCTATTAAAAATATTCCTAGCTTCCGTTCTTCTTGAAAACCATGTTAGAAGCACTGAGGTTGTTCAATGTGCCTTCTATCCAGCAATTTCACTTCGATGCCTTTGTTTTTTTGTTCAATACTGAGTATGCTAACAAGATACTACAGATTGATAACCAAGGCCAGGCATTTCTTAAGTTTATTGGGGAATTCTTAGTTGGGAGAGAAAGATCACAGACTTAAACAACTGGAAAAAGATAAAAGAACAATTAATTGCACATTATTACAAAAGTAATTTCTGAAATGTTTATTTTGAGCCACTGCTAAAACAAAATTTTAGTTCGTATTTTGGTAAATGAACATATTAAATTACTGAAAAGCAAAAAAAAAAAAAGTTACTGTTATGCAAGATCTTAATGTAGTAATTCAGCACAAACAGCTACAATTACTCAAAGCTGCTTTTGCTCTATATCTGGTATATTAAACAAAAATGTGAATTACTTTCAACACTGCACAAGTAACCAAAGGTAGTAAATCCAGAAATATTAAAACCTGATATTAAATAGTATTCAAACATTTCAACAAAAACAAAACAATGAACTTCTAGAACTATACTTCTACCCATGTGAAAGGAATGTACATGGATGGTTAAAACAAATAAATAAATAAATAAAGTGACAAGAGTGACCAACACTGTATCTGCATCTTCAAAACAGGAATACAGTGAGTGAGTAAGTGTGTGCAGGGTCTTCTAATAAAAATGAGAAAAAATGCATTTCATTTTAGTACAATTTCATAATTCCCACGGAAGCTCTAATTCTCATGTGCTGGTGACAGGTGGCCAGGGTTTTAAGTGGAAAGTATTTTCCCTACACCCTGAATATGGATGCATTACTCTTTAAAAATTCTGTGGAAAGCTTCCCTTGAAAAAACAAAATTTAAAGCAATAGATTGATGGGAAATTGATCATTTTAATTGTGGAAGAATAATATTTGCTAAATAATTAACTAAGAAGACATCTGCGTCTAGACTCTGATGATGAGTCAAGGTTAAACTTTGCATTTGGGGAACGTGCATGATATCAAAGTCACGTGGGTAAACTATCTTCCACTTTATACCTGGTGCATTTAATTAAGTAATTAACTTCTCCTACCTGCAAAATAAAACCTTTATTTAAGCAAAATGAAAGTATTATGAATTGAATTAATTCACATCAAATATCTGAAAGGGTAAGTGGAACATTTTTCAAAATATGACGATGTTATCACATATATTCACTGAGTGAATATTCTCAAAGATTTTATTACTCCATTAAATTGTGTCACGCCATCCAATAGATACTGTAATTTTCTTCCGTGTCATTCCTTTTGTATAAATCAGGAAATATTTTCAAAATCAAAATTAATAATACCCAAAATATAAATGTAATTTAATCTTGGCTTGGGAAAAGAAGAATATGAAAGAAGTGCCCCATTTCAGTCTGAAACAATGTTCTAAAAACCCCGTCAGAGGCCTCCTTCACTTTCTTTCCACAGATCCTTCGATGTTTCTGAAACTGATACACCAGAGAATTCAACCCAAAGCACAACACAACTTCAACAGTTCTGAATAAAATATCATATTTCATAAGGGCCAACGTGTGCAGAATGACAGTATTACACTGTCATAATAAATCTACTTATGCCAAGTATATTTTTAACAAAATAAGACAGAGTCGTCCTCAACAAACAGATCTGTTCTGAAGGCTGAGCAACCAAATAGACCTACAACGTCTTTGGAAAAATCACAAAGTGCCTTTAAACAAAGTAAGTTTAGACTGTTCTTGATTAAAAGATACTGTTATAAACTCCAATGTTTTCTCTCTATATACGGAAGCTTAACTCCCGTTTCTTTTCACATCTGCCAACACTTAATATTTTTCTCTACACCCCTGCACTGAACTGATAGAAGTGTGGAGGATCCACTGTGATTAGCACTATGCATGCTAGTGTCTAAGGATTGGTCTGTCAGTCCACAGTGGCTGAATAAGGGAATTCTGAATCCACCACAGCTCCAGACAATGCAAAGAAAACAAAGATATGAGGAAAATCTTACCGTAAGAGAAATAAACAAACATTTTCAAGTACAGAAAGTTTTACAGAACTAATACATTGTCACTTTAGCTTAAAAGAAATTCAGAACTCAGTTTTGCTGTTAATAAAACCCGTACATACATCGAAGTCAACAAACACAACTTGACAGTTATACACTTGTAAAAATTCAATCTAAGCTTAATAATCAATCAATCTATGTTATAACAACCTGGTTCCTAACATTAAAAAACCCAGTCCAGTGCTGCCGCATATCAAGTTCTGAGAAGCTAAAGACAGAATCAATTCTGGTTATATACATTTCCTGCATTTCTCCACCTTAAAAAAATACCTGAAGAAACTTCAGGAAAATTTATTTTTAAGGCCTGCTCTATTTCTTTATCTTAAATTGACAAAAACCAAAGCTTACACAGTGTAACCTTGAAATATTTAAACAGATTTTGGTATTTTTCTTAAAAAGCAATAAAATAATTTCTCTACTGTAATTATAATTCAAATTAATGTAAGGGCCCTTATTCCTTGTCCCCTGGTGGGTGCTATGTCTTCTATACTTTGTGCAGCTTCCAGAACAGTCAGTGCTCAAGAAAAAAGAAAATGTAACAGAGCAAAACCAAAGCTTCCAACAAAAAAGGATTTACTCTAGGGTTACAAAATCTGCTAATGGAAGAACCAAAAATTCACACACACATACCCTCACATACAAAACACAATCCTGGTCCTCTACTCAAGTCAACTCACAGTTACTAAAGACAAGTAGTAGAAAATGCAGAGCCCAGAAAGACCGTATCAGAGGACTTTACAAAACAGTGCAGGTACACTTTACTGGGGAAGGGATTCAGGGGAGGGTCCCATTTTTTTTTAGAAAAAGCTTATCTTTGCTAAAGTGGGGTGTTTTTTTTTTTCCAAAATCCCAACAGTGAAAATAATTATTGGGCTTCTCTAAATGCATTTCCAAATTAACATTAAGTTTTAAAATTTCAACATGTTTTGCACCTTTATTTTCATTTATAGGATAAGTTGGGGACCCAAAAGAGTGAAAAAGAAATAAAAATTCTTACTGCACAATCTTTATAGACATTTTATTTTAAAGCACCTTTTTAATGTTAACAGTGGGTTTCTAACAAGAAAAGAGTAAAATAAAAGAGGGCACCAACCACTAGCAAGGTAAAGTTCTCCTTTACACACACACACACACACACACACACACACTGGCTTTCATGCCAGAACAATTGGTAACATTAGCAAATAATGTCATTTGATGAAAGGCTGGGGAAACTACCACTTACGATATTTATAGAAACCTAAACTACTCATTTTTCTAAGAAATTAAATAACGTGGGGGATTCAAAAAGCTACCAATAGCTGAACTATGAAAATAAAATTGACCCTTAAAAATAGGAGAAAAGATGTCAGAAAAAAAATTAGCCTCGATGCTATTTTTTGATGTGAGATTTGTTATTAATAGGATACCATTTGCTTGCAAAGGAGCAAAATATAACTCCCTATTCCTGTCACCCACCCTCAGCCACCTCAGTGCAATTTCTAGCAGCACTATTTGGACACAAAAAGAATGCTGTCAGTCAATGTCCCTGAAAGCCTTCAAATACATGTTCTTAGGGTCTTAACACACTACACATGTGTATAGAAGAATAAACGAAGATAATATTTGAGAGATTACAAAAGTTTGAACTATATATACCATGTGATGACACAACACACTTAAAAAGCTATATTTACCTTCCTCCCAATTCACTTTAAATGTTAATATTCACTATTCAAATTTTACCCTATGCATCTTTATCTGTTCCTTCCTCTCTCAAAACAAATAATAAAATATACTGGTTTGGAGCTTGTTCTATGCATTTTCCAAGAGCCAATCAAACAGGGACTCAGATCTCTCGTCGCTGGACGTCTTCTCCATCGCCTCACAGTATTTAAGCACAGCCTGCAGGAGGTCTCCCACTTTCCAACCTTTTTCTTGTAATCGTTTTGAAAGCTAGTAAGAAAGAAAGGTAAGTCCAACATCAGATAAAACTAAGAATCCTGGTGTTTGCAGTAAAATACTGTTTCCCAGTTGTAACAAGGTCTTCTCCCCTAAACCACCACTCTTTACACAAATTAAACATTTTTCCTTCCTGGCTTTTATAAGTACTCTCCTCCACAGAATGCCACTTTGGGATTGCTGGAGCTAGAATCCCACAAACCTCACCCAGCAGATATACGCCTTCTGTGTGGGCGTAGAGAGGCTACATTTCTACAGGAAATTCTTAACCTAACTAAATACATCTGCCATACCCTCAATTAGGAACATAAAATAATAAAGACAATGTCAAGTTTAATAAAAGGATGTGGATTTTCCTTCCACAACATATAGTGTGTTTTTTTCCCTGGAATACGCACTCTAGCCTCAACGGAAACATGGCTTTCTAAGTTACAAAATGTTAATGTTTCCAAAAAAAAAAACCCAAAAAAGTAAATAAATATTAAATATTATGGCGATCATTTTGCAATATATACCAATATCGAATCATTATGTTGTACACCTGAAACTAATACAATGTTATATATCAGTTATAGCCCATTTTTTTTAAAAGTAAATAAATGCACGTTTAAATAAACTATCACCACCAATCAGAACATGTCTTCACTCATTTTTTTTCTACTTAGTTCTGTAAAAACTAATTTTTTGTAATATAAATATGCTTAACCTTTTTAAAAATAGCTTTACTGCAATATAATTCACATACCATACAATCACCCATTTAAAATATACCAGCCATTGGTTTTCATTACATTCACAGAGTTAAATGCAACATCATCACAATCAATATTAGGACACTTTTATCAAACCCAAAAAAAAGCCCTACCTGTTAATAATCACTCCCCACTCCTCCAAACCCCCTCAACTCTAGACAATCACTAATCTACTTTCAGTCGATAGACTTGCCTATTTTGGCCATTTCATTTTAATGGAATCATAAAATATATGGTCTTCTGTGACCTGGCTTCTTTCATTTAGCATAATGATTTCAAGTTTCCTCCATGGTACAGCATGTCTCTACTTCATTCCTTTTTATTGACAGATAATATTCCACTGCATGGATATGCCACATTTTATTCATCCATTCATCGGTTAATGGACATTTAGGATATTTCCACTTTTGGCCTATTATAACACCGCCATGGACATATGTTTTCATTCCTCTTGGGTATATACCTAGGAGTAGAATTGCTGGGTCATATGATAACGCTGTGTTTAACTTTTTGAGGAACTGCAAGAATGTTTTCTTAGGTTACGTGGGGATGAGATTCCCTTACACCAGCACCATTACACTCAGCTCTGCCTAAGGACTTCCTTAGCCCTCAGTTTATCCAAGACTAAATGACTTGAAAATGTTTGCCTCCCTAAGGTCAGTTCTAATACTTTCCCTACCCATTCTTTCTCCTTGACAATTCACGTCCTGAGCATCCCTTTCTGTCTTATTTTCTCCTTCTGCCTCAAAACAGAAATCTATACTGGAAAAATCCAAGAAGTATAAATAAAGACAACAAAATACAAAAAAAATTTTTTACATAATATCTTTTTCACATACTTCTTTCAACAGTATCTTTGTAAATTCTGAACCAGGAATCAAGAGTAACTTGATTATTCCTTTTTTGTTATTACTGAACATCTTATATTGGTTATTCTTTGGACTACTCTATATTACATAGTAAGATTAAACCAAAGTTCTGATAAGGAAAATTCCTGGACAAAAACCTTACGACTGTAAACTAAAAATCTTGACTGATAAGGTAGTTGGGGACTTCCCTGGTGGCACAGTGATTAAGAATCCACCTGCCAATGCAGGGGACATGGGTTCGATCCCTGGTCTGGAAAGATCCCACATGCCGCGGAACAACTAAGCCCATGCGCCACAACTACTGAGCCTGCGCTCTAGAGCCCGTGAGCCACAACTACTGAGCCTGCACGCCACAACTACTGACACCCACGCGCCTAGAGCCCGTGCTCCGCAACAAGAAGCCTGCGCACTGCAACGAAGAGTAGCCCCCGCTCGCCGCAACTAGAGAAAGCCCGTGCACAGCAACAAAGACCCAACACAGTCAAAAATAAATAAATATATAAATAAATAAATTTATAAAAAAAAAATAAGGTACTTGGCACACAGTAAGTTATCAATAAAAATATCCTATTAGTGCATCTAACCTGAATGTTCTGTTATTAGAACCCTATTAAATGCTCAAAGTGAACTATTGTCCCTTATTAAATGTTTAAATGTTTATTGGCTTTTGCTTATGCCAGCTTCTCATACTAATGAAACTGGATTAACAGAAGAGACACACTAATTACTAGGCACAATTATGAATCAATTAAATACAAAGAAGAACTCTATCCTTTCATATGAATACATGAAATGCTTATTTTTTTAAAAATTTATTTTCATATTAGTCATCAATTTTATACACATCAGTGTATACATGTCAATTCCAATCTCCCAATTCATCACACCACCACCTCCACCCCGCCACTGCTTTCCGCGCTTGGTGTCCATACGTTTGTTCTCTACATCTGTGTCTCAATTTCTGCTCTGCAAACCGGTTCGTCTGTACCATTTTCTAGGTTCCACATATATGCGTTAATATACGATATTTGTTTTTGTCTTTCTGACTTACTTCACTCTCTATGACAGTCTCTAGATCCATCCACGTCACTACAAATGACCCAATTTCGTTCCTTTTCATGGCTGAGTAATATTCCATTGTATATACGTACCACATCTTCTTTATCCATTCATCTGTCGATGGGCATTTAGGTTGCTTCCATGACCTGGCTATTGTAAATAGTGCTGCAATGAACATTCGGTGCATGTGTCTTTCTGAATTATGGTTTTCTCTGGGTATGTGCCTAGTGGGATTGCTGGGTCATATGGTAATACTATTTTTAGTTCTTTAAGGAACCTCCATACTGTTCTCCATAATGGCTGTATCAATTTACATTCCCACCAACAGTGCAAGAGGGTTCCCTTTTCTCCACACCCTCTCCAGCATTTGTTGTTTGTAGATTTTCTGATGATGCCCATTCTAACTGGTGTGAGGTGATACCTCATTGTAGTTTTGATTTGCATTTCTCTAATAATTAGTGATGTTGAGCAGCTTTTCATGTGCTTCTTGGCCATCTGTATGTCTGCTTTGGAGAAACGTCTATTTAGATCTTCTGCCCATTTTTGGATCGGGTTGTTTGTTTTTTTAATATTGAGCTGCATGAGCTGTTTATATATTTTGGAGATTAATCCTTTGTCCACTGATTCGTTTGCAAATATTTTCTCCCATTCTGAGAGTTGTCTTTTGGTCTTGATTATGGTTTCCTTTGCTGTGCAAAAGCTTTTAAGTTTCATTAGGTCCCATTTGTTTATTTTTGTTTTAATTTCCATTACTCTAGGAGGTGGATCAAAAAAGATCTTGCTGTGATTTATGTCAAAGAGTGTTCTTCCTATGTTTTCCTCTAAGAGTTTTATAGTGTCCGGTCTTACATTTAGGTCTCTAATCCATTTTGAGTTTATTTTTGTGTATGGTGTTAGGGAGTGTTCTAATTTCATTCTTTTCCATGTAGCTGTCCAGTTTTCCCAGCACCACTTATTGAAGAGACTGTCTTTTCTCCATTGTATATCCTTGCCTCCTTTGTCATAGATTAGTTGACCATAGGTGCGTGGGTTTATCTCTGGGCTTTCTATCCTGTTCCATTGATCTATATTTCTGTTTTTGTGCCAGTACCATATTGTCTTGATTACTGTAGCTTTGTAGTATAGTCTGAAGTCTGGGAGTCTGATTCCTCCAGCTCCATTTTTTTCCCTCAAGACTGCTTTGGCTATTCGGGGTCTTTTGTGTCTCCATACAAATTTTAAGATTTTTTGTTCTAGTTCTGTAAAAAATAGCATTGGTAATTTGATAGGGATTGCACTGAATCTGTAGATTGCTTTGGGTAGTATAGTGATTTTCACAATATTGATTCTTCCAATCCAAGAACATGGTATATCTCTCCATCTGTTGGTATCATCTTTCTTTCATCAGTGTCTTATAGTTTTCTGCATACAGGTCTTTTGTCTCCTTAGGTAGGTTTATTCCTAGGTATTTTATTCTTTTTGTTGCAATGGTAAATGGGAGTGTTTCCTTAATTTCTCTTTCAGATTTTTCATCATTAGTGTATAGGAATGCAAGAGATTTCTGTGCATTAATTTTGTATCTTGCAACTTCACCAAATTCATTGATTAGCTCCAGTAGTTTTCTGGTGGCATCTTTAGGATTCTCTATGTATAGTATGTCATCTGCAAACAGTGACAGTTTTACTTCTTCTTTTCCAATTTGTATTCCTTTTCTTCCCTGATTGCTGTGGCTAGGACTTCCAAAACTATGTTGAATAATAGTGCTGAGAGTGGACATCCTTGTCTTGTTCCTGATCTTAGAGGAAATGCTTTCAGTTTTTCACCATTGAGAATGATGTTTGTTGTGGGTTTGTTGTATATGGCCCTTATTATGTTTAAGTAGGTTCCCTCTATGCCCACTTTCTGGAGAGTTTTTATCATAAATGGGTGTTGAATTTTGTCAAAAGCCTTTTCTGCATCTATTGAGATGACGATATGATTTTCATCCTTCAATTTGTTAATATGGTGTATCACATTGATTGACTTGCATATATTGAAGAATCCTTGCATCCCTGGGATAAATCCCACTTGATGATGGTGTATGATCCTTTTAATGTGTTGTTGGATTCTGTTTGCTAGTATTTTGTTGAGGATTTCTGCATCTATATTCATCAATGATACTGGTATGCAATTTTCTTTTTTTGTAGTATCTTTGTCTGGTTTGGGTATCAGGGTGATGGTGGCCTCACAGAATGAGTTTGGGAGTGTTCCTTCCTCTGCAATTTTTTGGAAGAGTTTGAGAAGGATGGGTGTTAGCTCTTCTCTAAATGTTTGATACAATTCACCTGTGAAGCCATCGGGTCCTGCACTTTTGTTTGTTGGAAGATTTTTTAATCACAGTTTCAGTTTCATTACTTGTGATTGGTCTATTCATATTTTCTGTTTCTTCCTGGTTCAGTGTTGGAAGGTTATACCTTTCTAAGAATTTGTCCATTTCTTCCAGGTTGTCCATTTTATTGGCATATAGTTGTTTGTGGTAATCTCTCATGATCCTTTGTATTTCTGCAGTGTCAGTTGTTACTGCTCCTTTTTCATTTCTAATTTTATTGATTTGAGTTCTTTCCCTCTTTTTCTTGATGAGTCTGGCTAATGGTTTATCAATTTTGTTTATCTTCTCAAAGAACCAGCTTTTAGTTTTATTGATCTTTGCTATTGTTTTCCTTGCTTCTATTTCATTTATTTCTGCTCTTATCTTTATGGTTTCTTTCCTTCTGCTAACTTTGGGTTTTGTTTGTTCTTTCTCTAGTTCCTTTAGGTGAAACATTAGATTGTTTATTTGAGATTTTTCTTGTTTCGTGAAGTAGGCTTGTATAGCTATAAACTTCCCTCTAAGAACTACTTTTGCTGCATCCCATAGGTTTTGGATCATCATGTTTTCACTGTCATTTTTCTCCAGGTATTTTTTTATTTTCTCTTTGATTTCTTCATTGATCTCTTGGTTATTTAGTAACATATTGTTTAGCCTCCATGTGTTTTTGTTTTTTACGTTTTTTTTCCCAGTAATTGATTTCTAATCTCATAGCGTTGTGGTCAGAAAAGATGCTTGATATGATTTCAATTTTCTTAAATTTACTGAGGCTTGATTTGTGACCCAAGATGTGATGTATCCTGG
Organism: Eubalaena glacialis; assembly: GCF_028564815.1. Taxonomy (NCBI): domain Eukaryota; kingdom Metazoa; phylum Chordata; class Mammalia; order Artiodactyla; family Balaenidae; genus Eubalaena; species Eubalaena glacialis. The sequence goes on along the minus strand of NC_083731.1, from coordinate 65,868,466 downwards.
AGAATGTTCTGTGCGCACTTGAGAAAAAAGTGTAATCTGCTGTTTTTGGATGGAATGTCCTATAAATATCAATTAAATCTATCTGGTCTGTTGTGTCATTTAAAGCTTGTTTTTCCTTATTAATTTTCTGTTTGGATGATCTGACCATTGGTGTAAGTGAGGTGTTAAAGTCCCCCACTATTATCGTGTTGCTGTCAATTTCCTCTTTTAGAGCTGTTAGCAGTTGCCTTATGTATTGAGGTGCCCCTATGTTGGGTGCATATATATATTTATAATTGTTATATCTTCTTCTTGGGTTGATCCCTTGATCATTACATAGTGTCCTTCCTTGTCTCTTGTAACATTCTTTATTTTAAAGTCTATTTTATCTGATATGAGTATTGCTACTCCAGCTTTCTTTTGATTTCCATTTGCATGGAATATCTTTTTCCATCCCCTCACTTTCAGTCTGAATGTGTCCCTAGGTCTGAAGTGGGTCTCTTGTAGATAGCATATATATGGGTCTTGTTTTTGTATCCATTCAGCGAGCCTGTGTCTTTTGGTTGGAGAATTTAATCCATTCACGTTTAAGGTAATTATCGATATGTATGTTCCTATTACCATTTTCTTAATTGTTTTGGGTTTGTTTTTGTAGGTCCTTTTCTTTCCTTGTGTTTCCCACTTAGAGAAGTTCCTTTAGCATTTGTTGTAGAGCTGGTTTCATGGTGCTGAATTCCCTTACCTTTTGCTTGTCTGTAAAGCTTTTGATTTCTCCTTCGAATCTGAATGAGATCCTTGCTGGGTAGAGTAATCTTGGTTGTAAGTTCTTCCCTTTCATCACTTTAAGTATATCATGCCACTCCCTTCTGGCTTGTAGAGTTTGTGCTGAGAAATCAGCTGTTAACCTTATGGGAGTTCCCTTGTATGTTATTTGTTATTTTTCCCTTGCTGCTTTCAATAATTTTTCTTTGTCTTTAATTTTTGCCAATTTGATTACTATGTGTCTCGGCGTGTTTCTCCTTGGGTTTATCCTGTATGGGACTCTCTGTGCTTCCTGGACTTGGGTGCTATTTCCTTTCCCATGTTAGGGAAGTTTTTGACTATAATCTCTTCAAATATTTTCGCTGGTCCTTTCTCTCTCTCTTCTCCTTCTGGGACCCCTATAATGCAAATGTTGTTGTGTTTAATGTTGTCCCAGAGGTCTCTTAGGCAGTCTTCATTTCTTTTCATTTTTTCTTTATTCTGTTCCGCAGCAGTGAACAGCAGACCATTCTGTCTTCCAGGTCACTTACCCGTTCTTCTGCCTCACTTATTCTGCTATTGATTCCTTCTAGTGTATGTTTCATTTCAGTTATTGTGTTGTTCATCTCTGTTTGTTTGTTCTTTAATTCTTCTAGGTCTTTGTTAAACATTTCTTGCATCTTCTCGATCTTTGCCTCCATTCTTTTTCTGAGGTCCTGGATCATCTTCACTATCATTATTCTGAATTCTTTTTCCGGAAGGTTGCCTATCTCCACTTCATGTAGTTGTTTTTCTGGGGTTTTATCTTGTTCCTTCATCTGGTACATAGCCCTCTGCCTTTTCATCTTGTCTATCTTTCTGTGAATGTGGTTTTTGTTCCACAGGCTGCAGGACTGTAGTTCTTCTGCTGTCTGCCCTCTGGTGGATGAGGCTATCTAAGAGGCTTGTGCAAGTTTCCTGATGGGAGGGACTGGTGGTGGGTAGAGCTGGCTGTTGCTCTGGTGGTCAGAGTTCAGTAAAACTTTAATCCGCTTGTCTGATGATGGGTGGGGCTGGGTTCCCTCCCTGTTGGTTGTTTGGCCTGAGGCGATCCAACACTGGAGCCTACCCGGGCTCTTTGGTGGGGCTATTGGCGGACTCTGGGAGGGCTCACACCAAGGAGTACTTCCCAGAACTTCTGCTGCCAGTAAGACCCTATTTCTAATATGGATTGATTCATTCAGTTCTACATCAGTGACCCAAGCATTACAGAGTGTAAAGACCATACGTCATATGACTCATCCTTTCCATGGTTTATTTCCACAAACACTATCACTTGCCCAGAAATAACTATAATTTTGTAAATCTCTTATTTCCCCCAAGTTCATGATTGATTTCCTTCTTTCCAGTGCATTTGACCTGAAGTCATAGGTCCATCCAATCGATGATAAGACAGAAAACTCATGAAATGCTTATTAAAGGCACCTAACTTTGAAAACTTTGGATGTGCCAGGCAGTAGATTAAGCATTTTTTTTACAGTATTATATTTAATCCTCAGAAACCTCTGCAAGGTAAATTCTATACTCATTTCCACGGTACAGATAAAGAAACTGAGACTGGTGAACTTACCCTAGGTTACACTGCTAGAGAGTGGCGGAGCTGATACCTGAGCCCAACCACTGGACTCTATTACCTGGGCATTTACCCACTTTCTATCAACCATGTGACACAGAACATCATATACCATGTCCTCACAACCACCTTATAAGGTAGGTACTTACTTGTATAAACTCCTTCTTTGCAGAGTCATGAAAATAAAGTTCTGCAACTTCGGCCTCAGAGGCAACGAGCCACTGAAGAATAATCCTTAGCTGGGGGTCTACTGTGCATGGCTCCATGTCAACATTCGTAATTAGCAGAGTATTTCCATCTTGCTCTGAACCTAATATTTAAATTGAAACGATATGAAGTGAAACTCATCAATTCAACTCTCAGTGCTCTGCTTTCCAAGGACATATAAGCATTTTCCATTTCTTAAGAGTCCAAGGAATTCTGGAAAAAAATTCATCTTTTCTTAACTGCACCATAACATCAACTAAAGCATTACTTTGAAAAGGCAAAATAATGCTAAAACAAAGGAACAGCTTTGATCATTTGTGACAGCACAAATGCAAAACTCTATTCTGAGGTATTGAATTCAAGAGCCAATTCCCAAATGTCATAATTTGTGTCAAAATATAATCTATAGGTAAAGCTGAAAAAAAAAAACTGAAATGCTACAATTACAATCAAAATATAAATAAAACACAAATAAAAACCTCAAATAAATATATTAAATGGACTTTAAGAAAGCTTTCTGAACTTAGAGAAATAGCAGCAGCAGTGAACACTTGTATTGCACATATTACATCCTAAGTATTGTTTGAATCTCTTTACATATACAAACTCCTTTAATCCTCACAAGCACCCTGTGAGGAGGGAACTGCTATCATCTCATTTTACAGGTGAGGAATCTGAGGCAGAGAGAGATCCAGAGTCTCACAGCCGGAAATGGCTGAGCCAGGATATAAACACAGGCGGTCTGGCTCCATGCTCTTAATCACTTCACTCTTTAGGCAAAATACGAAAAAAAAAAAAAGTCATATGCAACCACTTACCTCCCAAAAGCTAAACCAGGGAATTTTCTGGTACACCCTTATTATAAATAAGACACTATTCTCAAGTTTAATTTTTAATGAAAATTATGATTTCAACATAAAAAAGATGAATCCCTGTTGACTATAAAACTAATGCCCGTGGACCAATATCGTGTGTTTAACACTGCTGCTTAGTGGTGGGCCTCCCACACAAGAGGCCAGCAGTGGGGCATGCTGGCAGACATGGCACCAATTTGCACCAGTAGTGGACATTTGTTGGTGAATGTCCCTGATTCTTTTTTTACAGTTTGCAGGGCATTCTAGACCACTACTAATCATTTTTAGGGTTCGTATTGACCCCTAAAATTTTTCATTTAAAAAAACTGGTCCACACTATTCTCTTAACATAAATGTATTATCATTTCCCTCCTCTCTCCCCTCTGACTTTCAGTCAGAAATGGGTCTGGTAGACGACGGTACCAGACATAGTCTTTGGGCCATTCTGTAAATTCTGCAGAGGTCATGGGGTTGAAATGTTCTCTGTACCACTGGATTTCTCAGTTCAGGGTTCCTGGTTGCCTGGCCTAAGAGTGACTTGTCTTTGGAGAGGTTACTCAACCCTAGCGAAAAGAGAAAGAACTGACATCCTGCAATTACAAACAATAACAAAACAAATGAAGTCTGTTGCCCTAGGATTTCCATAATTTTGAATCATTTATAAATATACATCAATCCATCTCCTAATTTACCAATTTCTAATTTAACAAATTTGAAAGTTAGCTACAATTTTCTATATAATGAGAGATGACTATAATCTCTAAAGCTGAGTAATGACATATCTACATATAACTAACCTCCCAGTTTATTCCTAGTTACAAAAAAAATACTGAACAGCCTGTGACCAATGGTATCTAGTATTTATATCTTTGGAACCATATTCATTAAAGGAAGAAACGAATATTTTCTTCAAATACATGTGTGAGTGTAAGACTGGAATTGAGGGAAGGAAGAATCGATTTTAAAGTATCTTTTTTATTTTTACTTATTGATTTATGTAAGGTTGACAGCAAAACAAACTGACATGTGATATGATAATAAATTATATCTCATAATGTAAGAATTTTATATTTTGAAAAAGATAATTATATGAAGAGATTATCATGAATTTCTCTCTCAAATAATTGAATAATTCTTATAAAGTAGTTCGGTCTTTACACTGATGAGTACTTCCTTAGTTTAGCAATCAAATAACACATAAACTGCTCAGCAAAGGATCTGACACTGGTTAGATTAGTCAAGAATACGTTGATTTGGAATATTTCTTCATCTTTCAATTCCTTTATTGTATTATCTGTACAATAAGAAATTTGGACAAGAACTTCTCTTGGGTCTACTCTAGTTACAAATTTTTGTAATTTTAATGGCAAACAATTTAAAAATAAATCAAAGTTTGTTCTAACGAATATTATTTCAAGTTACATTGAATAGTTTAAATGAATAATATTGTATTGAAGGGATCCCAAAAGACATTAATAACCAAAAGGGAAGGGAAAAAATACCATTGTGAAATGTAAAATGATTTTTTCTCAGTTATTATTAAAAGTCTTCAGTTAGTAGTTCCCATTTAATCTGACTTCATATAGGTTATTATAAATGTCTTTTATTTTTATATGTCTGTATTGCTTAATATTCCAAGTCTAGTAAAATCTTATGCAAATAAATCAATGAATTTAAACAAAACAAAACAAAAAAGAATACCCTGGTTTGTAATGTAAAAACCCTGATTTGTAACAACCCAGCGCCTATCTGATGAAAATGTACAAACACAAACATTAAAGACTTTTCTAAAGAACCTTATAAAAAAACATGCAAACACTTTGAAAAAACAAACTGTCAGTTAGTTACCTTCTACACCATCCTCATGCTCTTCATCTTTATCATCCGGCCCATCACTTATCGAATGAAGTAGCAGAAGCAGTTAAAAAAAAAAAAAAAGCTTTAATTAATAATGGTACTAAAGCCAATTCTTAAAACGTGGTAAAAAATGAATGATACAGTATGACATATGATATTTACAAAGGGGAGAAATGACAATAAAAAGGAAGCTTTGCTTCTCACACCATTTCATGTTAAAATCTGAATTGCAAATGATGCCTAAAGGTAAGTTATCAATAACTGAGAAGTTCTACCTAACCATGATATCTATACAGCGTCAAGTAATTACATAATAAAATTTAAAATAATTTAAAGCCAAAATATTCTAATTTGGTTTTAGATAACACAGCATCTGAATATTGCAGAATGCCATGAATAATTATTTATTAATGCTTCTGCTGATGCCATTTGTATATTTTTTTAACATAGTAAAAACATTTTTTCTATACCTTTCTTATAAATAAAACTGCATACAAAAACAAAAAACCAAAACAAAACAACAGAAATCCTGTAGGAAGCAAGCTCTTTTTAATGAAACAGTAATTGGTAGAATGAAAAATAGCAAGCAGTGCAACACATGCATAGAATTAACACATTTTGCAATTAGATGTCAGTCACATCTTAGCATAGTTGAATTTTTTCATTAGATGTAAATTTATCAAGCAGAATCATGTCAAAATATAGGAGAAAAGCGGGTTAATACACATTGGCATTGTAACCCACATTCTTTTAAGAATATGACATCATGCATTAGTGGTGAAAGACTCATCAGTGTTTAGGTTTCTGGACTGGACCAACCTGTCTGATGTTGGAAAGGATAAATTGTCCTCATACAAATCTCCTTCTAAAGCAAGACTGCTCCAGCTACTGCTGTTACCATTACTGCCAGAGGAAGAAAAGAACAGAGCTGAACTAGCAAATGAATGGTAAAGACGACCCTGGTTTTCCTTGGAACAGCATGCGTCAGTGGTAACTGCGGACGTTCTGAAGCTGCCACGGTGGGTGCAGCATCTGTGGAGTTACGTAAAGACCATCGCTGCTACTGTACAAGGTATCTGACAGCTTCAGAGATTTGGGAGTTTTCTTACTTGTCCTCAAAAGTTCATGAAAATTATTCTAAATGTGTATTTATTTTACAGATTAAGACAATGACTTTTAGGACAGTAAATGAATGCATGAACTAAGAAGTTTCACAATGAAATTACTGTCTATGGCAAAGCTTAGGATATAATTTGTAGAAAGCCAATGCTCTTCAGTTTAGATAAAGTTTAAAAACAAAAAAACCACAGGTTAACATTCTCTCAAGTCTTTAGATAGTGCAAACAGTGATGGGCCAGGGTGGTGGTGGAGGATGGGGAAAGGGATGGGATGGCAGACACCAAAACACAGTCCCAAATAGACCTTTTCTAACTACTGGGAGAAAAGCTGTCTTCTGATTTTAAAATACTCTTATTATGTCAATTACCTTCATTTCATTAATTATGTATACTTCAGTAGGTGGCAAATAATATACATTTTCTTCAGAATATTGAATAACCAAGGTCTAATCAAGCATTACACTTGTCTGATCAGCCAGTCACTAACGCCACACAGACACCTTCTCATGCTACCTAATCAAAAGAAGAAAGCAACTACATTCTACAAGTGCGGCAAAGCGATACAACACAAAAAGCAACTGCGTTCAGAAACAAAACTAAATTCAGTTTTTCAGATTAAAATCTAAACATGCAATTTAAAAAAATTCTAATCATTAAAATAATTAGTAAGCACACATTAGTTTGCAGTGATAAGCAGCTATATTTCCCCATATTAGGCTAGACAATTATAAAAATTAATATTCACACAAACCAAAATTTTGGTTCTAAAAAATGAATTAACATAAAATCATCTTTCATGCATCAGTAAATGTTGACAAGGTTACCAAAAAAGGGGATGATTATTTAAAAGTTCTAGTTTCCAGGCCATCTCAATAATTAACATATCCATATTAACTCTAGCACTATCAAACTGTCACAAACCATAATGCATTACAGAATAAAAGTTAAAACTGATCAGTGTCTTTTCGACACTATGTTCAAACAAATATAGATCTATTATAAAACCATTACACCAACCAGAATTTTTGCCCATGTAGTCTGTTGCCAGACAAACCAAAAATGAGAAAATATGGAAATACAGAATGGATAGACAGCTGTGAGCCGAAGAGAAAGAGAAAATTAATGATCTCAAACACCATATTTACTTCTATTAATAGAATGATTATCTAAGCACAGAAAAAAGTTACAAAATTAAAATTCTTACCCATTTCCACACTAAAGCCATGTATCTTAAGTGTGGTCTCTGAATCTTAAGTGTGGTCTCTGAATCACTTGCTTTAAAATAATCTGAGGTACTTATCAAGCCTGCAGAATCTTGGGACCCTCCAATGACCCAGGGAATCTTAATCTCTGGGAGGAGAGCACACCACCAACCCTGGATGAGCCCCACTAAGTTTTTCTTTGTGCCTGAACCTTAAGGCCACAAAGCATCATTAGTTCTTATTAATTCTATAGTCAATTAAAACCACAGGTGTTCTTCTGACAAAATGCTATCAAGTCAGGTTTTCCCCATCCTGAATTCAAATAATTAATTTTCTGAACCTAAATGCATTTACCTATGTTAAACATTATTAGTTTAGCCTCAGCCTGATTTGGTCTTTTTGAACCTTGGTTCTGTTAACGGGATTACCTTTTCATCTTTGTTTTGAGTCACTCACAAATACTAAGTGTTCTACATCACTAATTAAATAATGCTGAAGAGGAAGAACCAAGGACAGACCTTGGTAGGCGCCTCCCTCTTTTCATCAAATTAGATAACATTCCATACCAAGTCATTCAACCAGCTACAGCCCTCTTAATGCCACTAGCCTCTAACCCTTGTTCTCCCACTTTAACACCAGGATTCCGTAAGCAACAATGTCCACCCCCAACTGAAATTCTAGAAGCCTGCTTCTCAAAGATGAGAGAAGAATTTAAGTGTTTAATATTCTACTCTAAAGTTATGGGAAGGGCCAAATGATCATCTGTGATATTACCCCCACTTCCTGCTATCAGTTTTAAAGACTGCCTTTTTGGATTTAGATTTTGTAAAATACTGGTGGTTTACGTCACATTTTAAGAAATTATGACAAAATAGATACTTTATAAAAATATTAAGACTTACTGGTTAATCCAAGCATCAAACAAAACACTCTGAGATGATGTGTTCTAACAGGTGAAAAGCCATTTAGGCCTTTACAGAGTTAAGCAGCTTCTCTGCTGTTCCAACAGGTGAAAAGCCATTTAGGCCTTTACAGAGTTAAGAATATAAGAAACAACTGTTATCATAATTAATAAAATATTCCAAAACTATTTTAATGAACAAAGTTAACTGAGAAAATGATATATGAAGTGACTTCTGCTGTACAAAACCATATTTTTATAATGAGTTTATGTATTTTCAGTCATTCAAGTATAAATGCTCAAGTTACAGTGTTCCTGAAAGGACAAGTAAGGAATCCTTCCCCCCAAAAGATACTACTTTCATGTCAAGAAAATTACAGGGCCATTTTGATGCCTTTTACAGATAACTGTTCTTTTTCCTATCCTTTAGAGAAAAAAAAAAAGTACCCTCTTTAAAGTGAGAAAGAAAATTTTTTCCTCAAAAATTCATGAGAAGTCCAAGTAAAGCTTAAAGGGTATAGAATCAAATGTATGAAGTATTTTTCAAATCAACTATTGGCACATTCAAAGAAAATTAGCTCAGCTAGTTATTGTATTTAATAAATGTCAAAACCATTAGAAATATATTGTGAACAATAAAATACACTTTGAAAATAACAGATTTTCAAATTCAGAATTCTAAAATCAAACTCAATGTAAATTTATAGCTTACTTCTGAGGTCTGACTACCTGAACTATGCAATTACATGCAAAATCATAGTCACCTTTCACTTAGATGATGAAAACTACTGCTTTCATCCTGGTGTTCATCTTCAAAACTTAAATTGGACCAGCTACCAGTGCTGTCATCACCAATACTGAGATTCATCTGCTGGCTACCAAAAGACTCAGTTGACTGAAAGTCTTCTATTTCTTTTGGACTGAAAAAAAAAAGGAAGGAAGAAAGAAAGTCCAAAAGCATCAGATTCTGAATTATAGGACTATCCATTTGATGATAAAGATGACAAAAACAAGAAGTGATATTCAGAGCTAGACCAGTGGTCCATCTAACCCTTGGTTTGTGTCTGCTAATAAAGAGGCTTGGCAGGAGAGCATACTAACTTCAAAGTTAGCTGAGGCACCTACACAACATCCCTAACTCACCTTGTTCATCTATTATGGATCCATTCCAAGCGCACCATTTATTTAAATTCTCTTTAAAGCAGTTCATGTTTTCACCTGGGACCTCTATGAAGGAGCACAAGTTCCTAAGTTTTTGTAAGACAATATTTTATTTGTACCAAAAATTACCCCTTTTCTGGCTTAATTTAAGAACAAAAAAAAGTAGTTCTAGGAATTCTAGTACTGTCAAGCCTATAATCAAACTAGCCAAATCTCTTCAAGATTTTGAGCTTGGATCATAACCTCTCTCATTTTTTTCTCAATGAAAAGACATTTATATTTTTATTCCATCTTCACAAGAAATGTCATTCACTGTTCAATTACTGTATTTGTCCCTTCTACATTTTATTCTGGAGTAACAGTTTAAAGTGATATTTTAATTTTTTACTGAAGTATAGTTGATTTACGATATTAAATTAGTTTCAGGTGTACAACATAGTGATTCAACATTTTTATAGATTACACTCCCTTTAAAGCTTTTACAAAATAATGGCTATATTTGTTTCCCTGTGCTGTACAATTTATCCTTGTTGCTTGTTTTACACATAGTAGTTGGTATCTCTTAACCCCATACCCCTATCTTGCCCCACATTTTTAAACATGAAAAGGGAAAATGCTGATCTTCTGGTCAAAACCTTCTAGTGGCTTCTCGTTAATCAAAATAAGAGTCCAACTCCTTATAACATACATCAGGTGTGACAACCTCTCACAACCTCCGCTGGTCTCCTACTCTCCCTGGCTCCCTTGCTTTAGGCACACAACTTCTCTGAGGCTTCCCCAACATGCACAGTCCCACTCCTTTGCCTGGAACCCTGTTCTGCCTGATTCCCACTTACCTTATTCTCTCTCCACCTTTGGCTCTTTGCTCAAATGTTACTTTGTCAGAGCAGCTTCCCTGCTACCTACTGAAAACTGCACTGCACCCCACCGGCTGCTGCCCACTGCCACCCCCAGCACTAACTCCCTGAATCTCCCTATTTTAAGATGACCAAGAAAAGAGGCAGTGCTTGTCATGGCTTTGACAAAAGCTACTAAAATATCCGGCATTATCGTGTGGCTTAATTAAATTCCTCCTCAACTCAAGAAATTTTCTCTTTCTGTGAGACTAACAAGAATAATCCTACAAACTAATAACACAAGCTGGTCCTGATGTTTTCCCGGGGAGAAAGAAGGTTAAAAGTGAATATTTTAACTAAGGCGTTAGTATCGCTGAGCACAAGACACGGTTACTGAAATGCAGAACACTGCAGGACCATCAGGAAGAACAGTCCCCTTAGACGGTGGCCTATCAAGAGGAGTGGTGGCAGGAGTGGAAGTATTTGGAGAATTTTTGCTTTCTTCAGAGCAGTTTGGTTAAATTACACTCTTTTTAAGAAAACTTACCTTTGTGAACAGAAATAAAAATTTAATCTCAGAGTAGTACATTAACATGGTGATACTCAACATTTGCTGTATAAAATTCTCCAGCTGTTTCTTTGATTCAACTTTACCTACTTCACAGCTTTGTAAACTTAGGCAAGGTGATTATCCACGCTAAGCCACATCTTCCAGCTCAGTGAACGGTTCATACCTTCCTTCCCTCAAAGGGCTGTTGTGGGATAATGAGACAGTGTCTATGAAAGTAACAGGTAGGCTATAAAACAGTACACAAATGTAATAGGGAATATTTTTTGTTACTTTAGGATTAAAAATAATGATATCTTGCTGAACAGGACCTAAGACACAAATGATCACGTTAACTTTTCACTTCATCGTAAGACCCGAAAGAAATCGGAAACTTACCTGCTAACGGCCTGTCCAACATTCCTCATCGCCGACGTCATTATCTCAGTAGTGAGGCTTTCAGCAAAGATGACACCGTCCTGTCCGATCCCACTATCAGCTGCCAAACTGGTACTGCTCAGCTCTCTCTCTGCCTTTTCAATCACTTCCGCAACTACCTTCTCAGCAAGCACTGTCTTCTTATCAAGATCAATGTGAATTTGAGGGACATCGAGATGAAAAATTCTAGATTTCTGGTAGACGTTGCTAAATTTTGAATTAGAAACTGGCTTACTACTAGCAAGTGAATCTGGTCTGGGAAAGCGTGGACATGAATTTCCACTGCAGTCATGGAGCTCTTTCCGGTCACAATACCTGCAAGCCTGACTTACCAGAGGTGACAACTTTTCTGCATAAGTGACCCTATCGGCCACTTTTGTGGTCTCAGACACGTGGAAGACTGCAGATCCTGAACTCAGCTCTAAAGCATCATCCACTACTTTGTTAGCATACTGTTCTATAGCCTGAACAACAGTCTCTCCATAACCACATCCACTCAAGCTGCCCGTACCGTGGGAAAACCTGTGATTTTGTGAGGAAGGCTGAAGAGACGCGGGAAATTCTGGCTCGAAGTGAGACTCAGCATCTTCGTCGCATCCATCTTTTTCATAAAGGCAAGAATCTGTTAAGGATTTTGGCAAGCCAACTGTAGATGCCGTCAGCTCTTTTTTAACATCTCTTGTAATGCTGTGAGCGAGAGAGGTTGAAAAACTATACAGTTCCAAGCACTCATTTCTGCATGTATCCTGTGTCCATTCACAAGTCGGGTTTTTATGAAGGTAACCTCCACTTATTTTACTTTGTCTTTTTTTATCTACTCCTTGCTGGTGTTCTTTGCTTAAGAATAGTAACAGTTCATCATTGGTTTTCACCTGTGAGCTTTGCACAGGGAACATTTTTGAGTTGCACTTCATTTTGGCTGTCTTAGATGCTTCTTGTAATCCTGACTTAACAGACCGATAAGCAAGTCTATTGGCATACTGGTCCATTATTAACTCACTATCACCACCTTCCTGTTTTAGTATTTGGATAATGTGACCTGCGTACTCATCTGTCACACTTTCACAGCTGGGATACTTGTATGTCAGACCTGACAGAGAAGAACTTGGTGGTAATGAAAGAAGAAACGAATCTACTTCTCCTGGGTGTGCTACAGCCTCTATATCCGTCTTCTCTTCTGATCTATAATCTTGGTCACTATCAACATAACTGTTCCTCTTCTGCCTGAAAAGCATACAACCTCTAACTTTTGCTATTTTTTCAGCTTCTGTAATGACTTCCGCTGCCATATCACCTGCAAAATTGCATAATGTTTGTAAGTTTTCATCTAAGCAATTTAAAAAAGTAGGTGATATGCTTCTTTGACTTTGCACATTTAAGCAAGGGCTTTTAACCTTGGGTTCTTGAATTATTTTATTGTCCAAATGGGAAGCTGCCATTTCGGTTGCAAGAGAAATGATGTGTACTGCTAACGCATCTGCAAACTGAACTTTCTTCCCTGAGGGCTCTGACTTCACGTCCACTTCTGGCTGCTCTTCATCTTCACTACTTTCAACTTCTTCTGAGAGAGATCGCATGAGTTTCAACATGAACTCTTCTTTTTCTATAGTATTTTGTTCATTTTCAGACAAACTGCCGACAGACGAGTTGTGAGGTGTAGAAGGTGGTGTGGCAGGTGCAAATTCTTTTGCTAACTCCCCCTTGAGCTTTTTGGTTAACTTCTTGATGTCCCATTCAGAAGCAGCCTGGGATGGGACTAGAGGAGTTGACGGAGGAGTATCAGGTATCACATTCCCGTCTCTGATCTTCTGTTTATCTTCCACGTGCAAACCATCTGCACATGTGAGCACTGGGGATGAGAAACTATGTGAATGGGCAAAAGGGTTCTCCTGCCCAAAACGCCAGGGCTCAAGTGCTGTATCATTCAAACTATGCTTTTTCACAGATTTGTCCTTAGCAATTTCCTTCAAATCAGGTTTCTGACCTGCTGCAGTTGGACAAGGTGGTAGTGTCTCTAAAGAAAATCCATGAGCCATATAACCTTTACATTCCAGAACACAATCCTTTCTTTCTGAAAGTGAACAGTGAGTTAAATGATCTTGAGCTTCAAGAAACTTGGGGAACTTTTCCGAGGTCAACCGTGACTCATCTCCAGGAACAGGCAAGTCTTCCTTGTGGAGTACATTTTTATCTACATTTGGGATCACTGATTTGCTTTTGTCTATGGAATGTTTAACAATAGATTTAGACAATCGATCAGCAAACATGTCCTTCTTGCTAGCCTCACTCTGTTGCGGTGTTGCTTGATCACAGTGAAAAGGAGGGGTTTTTCCCTTTACTGTTTTAGTTAAACAATCTTTGTGTTTATCCATTGTTTTTGTAACTTTGAATGACGTCACTGAATCTAAAGTTTCATTTACTATTGTATGCACCACTGCCACAGAAAAATTGCTAATAATCACAGGATCACTCGTTACTTTTGAAGAGCTTTCCATTTCAATATCATCATTAGTTGGTTTAACATCATTCTGGTTACCCGGATGGTGTTCTGAAGGTAAACAAATATTCCTGAGACAAGCTACCTCCTCTTCTTTGTTTTTTGTGGCAACCCCTGCTTGGGTAGAACCACCATTCAAATTACTATCATCAGATGATGGATGGGACTTTGCCTGATACATATTAGATGAAATATGATATGGGAGAAGGGCACTTCCTGCCAAGGGCACTGGTATAGAAGTAACAACTCCAGAAGTACAAAACAAGGCCTGTTGTACTGTGTATTCCTTTTTATATTCCTCCATTGGTTTTGTCACCATAATTGTCTGACCATTAAAAGTAGGGGAAAATGTAGAAGTCTGTGTCGGTGGCACTACATTTTCTGCACTCACATACTTAATGTTATCTGTGGAAACACTAACTGCCGCCTTTGTTGTGAAGGTCACGTCAACTTGAGACAGCTCAATGAACGCTTCCTGTATTACAGATTCAGACAAATCTTTTGCATAGGACTTCACTACTTTGTCTTCACAGTCAAATGACCGACGCTGTGGAGATGCAGGTGTTGGAGGATACGAAAACTGACACACTTCCATGATGCCTTCAAAAACAAGTTCTTCAGCAAGATCTGCAGCAAACCTAGCAACAGTGTTTGTAAAGATCTGTTTCTTTACATACTGTAAATCTTTTAGAGCATTTGCGAAAGCTTCACTCACCAAAAAATTAGCCAGACCACTAATGGCACGTTCTTTCAACGAAAACGCACGCTGCCTTCTCAGTTCATTAAATGCCATCTGAAAAACGGATGATGTCAATTTGATGGCTAATTGGCACAAAGCATTGGTACATGAAAAGACTCCTTTCTGTAAGTCTTTAAATGCACTGCCAAAACTTTTCTCCACAAGATCTGCTGCAAACTTCTGAATGCTATCCTTAATCATTGAGGATTTATTTTTAGATTTACTTTTTTGATCAAGGCTCCCACACTTAAGAGCTACCATTTTATTTTCTCCCTTTTTAATACTATTAATGTTGGATGTTGCATTTGTATGTTGGGTATAAAGAACCGAGCCCAGTACTTCACATGAAAGGCTATCTGCATAATCTTCATAGGTATAATAAACAGAATCATGATTTTCATGAATCCTATCTTCACCAATATCTGTTTGGCAAAAACATTCAGCAGGAGTACAGCCTCCAAGAGGACTAAAAGCAGAGGATCGAATAGGGCTAAACAAACCACTGTCTTCCCCTGATGCCTTCACTGGGCGGGGAGAATCTGGAGCATCACACAGGTTACTATAAGGGGATTCTGGTTTACGAGGAGTTGGCTTCCTAACATTAGCTGGGAGAGCTGGACGATCAAACTTGAATTTTTGAGGATTCATAGTAGTGGTTACAGAACACAATTTTTCATGTTTGTGCCCTTTTTTTTGTGACAGCTTCCCTATGGCAGGATCTTTTAGAAATGGACAAGCAGACTCCAAAGTTTGTTCTAGTTCATCAAACTGATCAAAACTATCAAAAAACTCACTTACTTCTGAGTCTGAATCCTCAATATCATCTTTCATCACAGGAATTTTAGGTAACTCAAGTTTTGCTTTTAAACTTTTTTGATATCCCTCTTCATCCAAGAAAATAACAGGACTTGGACTTGAGCATTCTGATTCAGACGAGTAGGCAGGAGAAGAAGAGAACAACTGTTTCTGCACATCAGCATCACTACCTTTATCTGAAGCAGTAGATGACCTATAGAAACTCCTTTGGACCCAAGGCTCAGAAATTGATGTCGTGACTGAAGGTTTCACAGAAGGCAGTTCTTTATGTCCCAGAATACTCATTAAAGAAGCAGGTTTAGCCAATGACTTCTGCCACCCAGAGCCAACCAGAACCCTGAAATCATGGGTTTCTAAACGGTGACCAGAAATAGTCTGTGAAGCAGCATCACACTGGCTCCTTAGTGCAGTAATGTTTATTCCTACAGGAAAAGAATAAAATGATTATTCTTGAACAGAATTTTTTAATTAATTTAAATCAATGGGAATAAGTAGACTTGAAGCATGAAATATTTATTTGTACTGTGTCTTCTACACTACGTTGTTTAACAGATTCATCCCAAATCATACTTAAAAGCAAGTACATGCTTTATTTTACCCCACATCTGGGAATACCTGGTTTACAGAATGCCTAGCACACTGTCGCATGTTAGAAACACTAATATTTAGGTGACTCTGCCAGCTAAGTCTGCTCAAATTTGAACTTAGGCATGTTCCAAACGCTTAATGTAATAAGGGAAACAGTACTTGAACAGTACTACCTAAATAAGAAGAGAAAGAACAAAACTAAAAACCAGATAACGATGAACTTAAAATCACAAGGAAATTAATTCCTCAATCAGAAAAAAAGATTTAGATGCATAAACTTGATCAAATTTCAAAATAAATTTCAACTGAACAAGTCTGCCTTAAAACTTTTAAAACTGAACTTTACACCTTAATTCTCTATTTCAAGAAAAAAATCCAGTAAAGAACAAACCATCATTATATGGCTTTGAAGTCTCTTCCTCCTCTAAGTGCTCAAAGGCAGTGACAAAGTCATCTTCGATGGAAGATACTGACTGGTTAGTATCATCATCATCTTCATTAGTGGCCTCAAGTTGGCACTTCTGATGCAAACATGTGTCCAGGGTGTACCTTATACCCATAGCATATTTACTTAGGAGACTAAAGATAAAATCAATTCTGAGTCTTGGTAATGTAGATGACACTCTCATGACACAAAGCATTCCAGGATGATGACTCTTGGGAAAGATAAAAGATGATAAGAATAATTTTAATTTCAAAATATATTATACTTATAAGACATATTACCGGGAAATGAATCCTAGAAATAACATGATCCCATTGAAAAAAAAAAAAGAAGAAGAAGAAAAGAAACACATGCATCCTGAAAGGCTCCCTGGTTTTGTAATGTTTAATTCTTTTCCTCATTCTTTCTCCACAATACTTCTCACTTCTCAATCTCTTTTTCTCCCATCTTTCTCTTATCCAGGTATTCAAATTCTACCTATTCTATCTCCTTAAATGTTACAGAACTTGCTATCCATTCCTTTGACAATTATGTTTTCCTGTATTATTGTACAGTCCTGTGATTTTTCTTATTTAATCATTCACCTAGTTCACCAACTACACTGTAAACTGCTTGAGGACAGGAACCAGGTCTTAGTCTTTCTGTATCCCGTTTTCCTGTAGCTTTTAGTATGATACCACATTCTCTCCTATCATAAAAGAATCGTCCCCTCCTTTTACCTAAATTCCCCTAGTATTTCAATTTACAATAATGTTTATAGCTTTGATTAAAAATAAAAGTCGCCAGATTTTTCCACACATATTATTTTTAAAAATGTAAATATTGACAAATGACTTACTCAAAAAACTAGAAATTAGATAAAATAGCTAATCACCTCTTGTATCCTAGCAAATAAAACAAAGTAAATATAAATGAAAAATATAATTAAGGAAATGAGGAGAGCAGTTCTACTTTTATCTGTAAATCTCATAACGAACACAGTGGTATTTTATACTTCAAAGGATAAGTAATTCAAATTTTAAATATACTAATAATTCAATTTTCAGGAGGGAAAACATGCAATTCATTTTTCTTTGAGGTATTAACAACAAAGTAACACTTAATAAAGAACTAAAAGCTCAATGTCACAAAACTAATGACCTTTCGGACATGATGACATTTTTGTTTATAAACAAAGAACATATCTTCAGATATCCATTTTACATGGAATTTTTTAAACAAGAAAATGAGTTAAAGTATGTTCTCTAAAACATACAGCACAATATTTACATAAATTTGAAACTGGAAATAAGAGGGAAAAATTCCTATGACTTATATACAGGTAGCAGTTCAAGAAATCCAGAAATAATCAAATTTTAGAAAAAAAATTAGTATGTACTTGCATACCACTTATAGAGCTTCACACATGGAAAATCTAATTTAAAGCTATGACCAAAATTATTTTACCCTTCAGTGATTTCAAAGTTTCTTGAGTTAGATTTCTTATGAATCATATTTCCTTGAGACGGCATTAAACAAAAAGAAACTTCACCCAAGCATTTAAAAGTTTAATACACTAAATCAAATGTCACTGTAAAATTTGCCAACAAAAACTCATTAGAAATAATATATAAAAGTTACCTGGTTTAGAGGACCACTGTTTATATCTGATGATTTATTTATACCCTTCATACAAATAATTTCATTTTCATTTAGACTGCAGAAGTGCAGTGAATTCAGAAGATCTGGGAGTTCCAAAGAAACTGCAGCCAAATCCTAATTTAAAGCAATAACACAATAAATAACACTGTAGCATAACACTTTTGTTAAAGTCCCTATAATGTGGCCTTATAAAAAAATCATAAGGTCTACTGGTTAATAAATTTTCCACTTCATAATAGTTAACATACGCAGTTTACTGGCCACAATCAATTTTTTAAAAACTCAAAAATAAAATTTACTAAAATATTTTTAAATGACTATTTCTGTAGCCTTTTAAACATAATGATACCAAGCTATAACAAAATTTTACATGGTTATCTCACACATCCACGACAATTTAGGCATTTAATAGTTTTTAGCTGCAAATGTCAACCTGCAGTCCTAAAGTTTAACCATGGAATTTTTCAAATGGGATTCTTGCCTATAGAATATACTTCTTTGGAGCTTAAGTTACATATTTATAAAATCCAAGTCTATTTTTCTGCCTTTCTTCTCCAAGGTATTATATCAGACTTTACTGAAAATTTTATGAAGATGTAAAGGAAAAGAAAATGCCTTTGTTTTTCTTCTCATTTGCCCTTTTTATGTAACTGTTTTGCCCAGTTAAAAGAATTATTAATATCTTTGACCCTTCATAGAGTATTTTCCTGTTTTTATCAGTAATTCTTAAAGAGGAAGCAGAGTATGAAAGAAATATTTTGGATACTTCTTTCAGCCTTACGTTCTTGGGACTATATCTTTTCTTGTGCCTTCTGTCTAAACTATTTCTTTCAGGCAAGAGCACAATCAAGACACACAGCAGAGTTTTCATTCGTCATCACCTGATATGCATTATCTTTATAAATAATGCAGTGTTGCTTCTTCTACTAGGAGATGCTTTACTGCCACAAAAGGAAGCACGGCAATCACAAATTTTAAGAAGCGGTACGAGGTGAAAAAAAGTACGCCTACCACATCTACACGAGCTTCAACTCCTCTTCACGTAACTGTGGAGCCTTCCTTTGCTGATCCTAATCTCAACTGTCAGTCCCTTTATAAATACCTGCCTAAATCAAACAGGCTAAAATTTTTACACTGGTTAATCACAACTTTTCACAAATTTTATCTTTTAAATTTAACTCTATCTCAATTAAAAACATAAGAATATGACTGTTGACGTTAGATTATAAAAACATCAAAATAAAAAAATAAATCTTTCATTCTACATTATGACAGAATGGAGAAAACGTCAGCCTGCGGTTTGCAACCTTCTCAGGTAAGTGACTTTTGTGGTCTCTTAACCTAAAACTGCTTTCTGTCATAACAAGAATGCTCGGTGAAAACACTAAAAGTGCAAATGTCCAAGGCACACTCAAAAATTGAACTCAAAATGTCATCTTTTAACTTTAAATAGGAATGATAACAGAAGAGTTTAATGTAAATTTGGGGCTAATAAGGCAAATTTTCCATGCTCTTAAAATATGTTCCACATCTCTCAGGGCCCTTTCCAGTTCAATACATCGACCATACCTGTATATGAGCAGCATCTGTTTCTTCATTAAAACCTAGAAATGTGACCTGAATAAAAAGGGAATAAAGATCCATTAAAATTTTAAAGTCTTGTCTCAATTAGACTGTTGACAGAGCTGAGAAACAGAAAAAAAAAAAGCACACAAAGCATTAAAATGCTGCTGTCATGGACAGGATGATTAATTTTTTCAAAGATGATCACAAAGTTTTTTCACCAAAGATTTGGCTCCAGAACTGAGGTTCCTAAAACTCCCCCACAGCCACTTCATTAGCCAGTTCAATCAATTCTAGTCCCCAAACGTATCTCACATGTACCCACTTCTCTCCATAGCCCCTGATGCCACTCATCACCTGTGCACCTCCAATCCTCTCCCACCTGCCCCAGGAATTATCCTGTCATTTCCCTGTCGAAACCTTTCCAGGCTTCTCAGTGCAAAGTCCTAACACAGGGCCCAAGGCTCTGGCTTAGCTGGTGCCTTCAACTTTCCCTCACTTTCATTCATACACATGGGCCCCTTTCTGGGTCCAGAACACGCCAGAACATTCTTGCCTAGGGGCTTCAGAGTGGTGCCCTTTCAACCCGGATCTCTATTCCTTGGATGTTTACATGCCTAGCTCCTCCTCATTCTTTAAGTTCCAACCTAAATGTCACCTCCTCAGAGAGGCCTTCCCTGGGCACCCCCAAGGCTACCTCCTGATTGACTCTTTGGGATATCATCACTTTTTTCCTTCAATGCCTTTACACAGAGATTTCTCTGCAAAAGTTTATGTAAATTAAATTACTGAAGAAAATCTAATGGTCTGAGGAAATGTCACATTATTAAGTAAAAAGAACAAGTTACAGAAATATGATATAGACTATGCACACAATTTCAACCTTATTTTTAAAAACATATGCATGGAAAATAATACTGGACGATAATATACCAAATTATAAGCAGTGATTAACTCTCAATGATGGAATTATAAGTGATCTTATTTTTCTCTACTCTTTTCCCCCATGGTTTTTTCTTTCTTAATTCACAGGATTAATGATAGTCATTTTCTTTTTTATGCTTTCAGTATTTCTTATTTTTCTATATGGATGATGTACACTTTTATAACCTGAAAATTATAAGTGATCTTATTTTTCTCTACTCTTTTCCCCCATGGTTTTTTTTCTTTCTTAATTCACAGGATTAATGATAGTCATTTTCTTTTTTCTGCTTTCAGTATTTCTTATTTTTCTATATGGATGATGTACACTTTTATAACCTGAAAAGTATTATTTTAAAAATTTATATTCCCTTTATATCTTTGACATCATAAGAAGAAATTCTGGCCACTTGAAGATAGACTAGTAAACTGTCTACTAAGCAAGTACTGTGACTAAAAATATGAAGCACTTAAATGGCAGCAATATGAATAATCAATTCTCAAGAATTAATGGAAAACAGCATAGTTGAAATACAAAGCAACACTCAATATACTTTTTTTTTTTTAATTTTATTTATTAATTTATTAATTTATTTATGGCTGTGTTGGGTCTTTGTTTCTGTGCGAGGGCTTTCTCCAGTTGCGGCAAGTGGGGGCCACTCTTCATCGCGGTGCGCGGGCCTCTCACTATCGCGGCCTCTCCCGTTGTGGAGCACAGGCTCCAGACGCGCAGGCTCAGTAATTGTGGCTCACGGGCCCAGTCGCTCCGCGGCATGTGGGATCCTCCCAGACCAGGGCTCAAACCCGTGTCCCCTGCATTGGCAGGCAGACTCTCAACCACTGCGCCACCAGGGAAGCCCTCAATATACTTTTGATCTCTTTCTGATAATTAAAAAGCAAGTCAGAATCTTAGATTATTGCAGAATCTTTATTCTCATTAATTATGGGTACTACTTCACAGAAACGTTACAGTTAATTTCCAGGTGCCTAGGTAAGTTATTAACCTGCAGAAGCCTGTCTCCTCACCTATAAAACTTAAGGTAACACACCTCCTCTCCCACAGTTGTGAGGATTAATTAGATAATGTGAAGGAAAGTGCCTAGCACATCATAGGCACTCGATAACAAAGAGACACTCAAATAACAAGTTTCCTTCCTTTCTTCAAAAAGATACTTGGAGATATCTATAGCCTAAAATGAGAAATTCCTTCTATTCTTTCAAGTTTCCTTTTACTGAATACAAAAGAGAAAATAAGCTGGCATAGGGTTTTGAAGGTGCCAGCAGAAGTTTGAATTTCCCATTGATTAAGGAATGTGGGCTCAGAGGGGCACTGTGTAAGCAACTGGAGAGAGACGGCTGGAAAACTGTCTGAGGGCAGAGGACACAGAAGACTTGTCACACCTGGCAACAGCTGAGGAGATTAGGAGTGGCTTGGCTTTACTAAAATAAAGTAAAAAAGGATAAAAAAGAGGAGAACAGCCAAGAGCCACAGCACTGAGCTGATACAAAAAGAAGAGGCACAGGTCAGAGACCATTACAGGGTCTGAAAGGTGTGCTCACCATCCTATGGAACTACTTCAAATACAGTTTCTCAAGGAATATGAAAGAAAATCCTTCCCAAAAATAATAATCAAGATTGTTTATTAGAACCCTGATTTCAAAAAAATTTTTTAATTCACATATTTATTGGTTTTGAGCTTCAATGGCCCAATACCCTATCTCTCTTCTTTGGTAACATAAATGTATTAATGGACTATGGCTATATTGTTGAAAAAAATTTTACTCCTTTTTATAGTAATAAATTCAAACAAAGGTTGGAAACGCTGATGCAACAGAGAAATAGATGAGCAAGCAGTATGTCGTATCCTTAAGTGGTAAATATCTTAATTTCAAAATAAACGTACCACTACTTTTTCATTTTGAACCAAAGCACTGAATTTAAACAACCAAGAAAACAATAACCCAAAAAATGAGTATAAGAAATAAGTATATATTTTGTTTCAGAGTAGAAAATTTTAGTATGACAGTCCCGATTACTGAACATAGCAGAAATCATCTAATACAGTGCTGTGTGTCTGATGAGTGGTAGGTAATGCCTGTGCACTGAATTAAATGTGCTCATTATAATACACTAATGTTAGCAGGTATTTAATATTTAAAACAGGTACTTCTCACACATGTATTAATGTGCAGAGATTTTAGGCATTCTAAAAATAGACCATGCAGTTCTACAAAGATACATGAAAATACATTGTGCTGCATTAGGAAAGGGTATAGAGAGTAATCTGTCAAACCTCAGTCAGATTGGCATGTTCATCCTGCTTTAAACAGTCCTCTGCTGATACACTGCATAGTTCCTTCTCACTCTGCAATAAAGACTTTATGGACTGGAACACATCTTCACTGAAGCTCTGAAAATAAAAGATATTCTTAATTTACTTAACTAAGACAAGGTAAAAAATCCTGGTGATGGATTAAATGAAGAGTCACTAACTTTCCAATAAATATTCACTGGAAACCTTTTGATGTAACAGAACTCAACTCAGCTGAGAGGAAGAAAGAACAAAAGGCTAAAGTAGAGCTCCATGTGTTCCACACACACATACCACAGCCCAGTCACTCAACCTGCTGGAGACCACGAGGCCCTCAGCCAGGTTCTCGCACTCTCACCCTGCACTAAAACCTAACAGATCACATGTCTGATTTCCAAGTCACTGGCAGAACAGGAGCAACAATTTACATAAGGAGACGATGTGGAAGCTAATAGTAAGGTATGCTAACAACGTGATGACTCTCATAACAAAGTTGGAGATGGAAAAAAAGAAAGAGATAATAACTCAAAACAAGGCTTTTCAGGGGTCTTAAAGCAGCTGTATGATGAAAATGAGGGAAGGCATTCCAGACTGGAAAGAGAAAGATGTCACAAGTGCAAAGAAACAGAGGGAAGAAAAAGTTACACTAAAAAATGGGTATTAAATTTGGACATAAACAGAACATTAATCTCTCTCTACCTTCTGATTTGTTGATCTGCTCTTCTATCAGAAATGTCCTTACTCCCCAATGTTCCCCTGTAGAAATCCTACCCATCCCAAGACCTGTGAAGATTTTCCCATCCCTTAGTCATAATAAATCTCTAAGTTCCTACTGTATTGTTTGCGCATTAAGATCATTTAACCTATATCACAACATGTTATAATAACTGCTTTCATATATATTTGTCTTTCCTACCCATTAAACCAAATTACTGAGGTCAGAGATTGTCTTTTACTCTATTTATTTCCCCAGATTTCAGTACCTCACATACAAGATGAACTCAATAAATGTTCGCTAATTTTAATAAATTAAAAATTAGTGGAAATCTTATCTAAGAGAAGGGATGCAAATATGAAATCAAAGCAATTAAGAAAAAATGCAATGTTAAATGTGAACTTTCAATATGAACTCAAGATTCTTCAGATGTATGTACTACATTTTCCCATTGATACATCATAGAAGCAATGACCCTCAGTAGCAATGAGCATACCCAGCACACAGATTTTGATTTCTAAATACCATTCACCAATTAAAAGAACTAGATCCCCCTTGACAGAATGGCTGGTTCCAGATCTGAGGCAGAAATGTATGAAGTGTGGCTGGGACATCTTATTGTGAAAGAATGCAAGGACATGCAGATTAACTGGGTTATTTCAAAAGAACACAGAAGCCAACTTGAAGGAATTCCCATTGGCCAAATTTGGGATAATCTGAGCATCAAAAAATAAAAATGATAATGGAGTATAACTGAATTTAAAAAAAAAAAAAACCTACAAGTCCATTAAAAGAGACAGATAAAAAGGGTGGGGATTGGGGGAGTGCACTACTTTACATTAGAATGCTGGCTAACAGATATGAACAGAATGACAAAATTTAAAAATTCCGTTTGTAACTCCCTCCAATGTAATTACTGACTTAGGAAAGGATCATCAATTACCCTAATCCACTGGGTTAAAAGCTATTGGGGAACAAGATACACTGTTTTGCAACATCACCTTACACATTATTTATTAATAGTGTTAATTACAAAGGGATTATGTGTCTTTAGATTGGAGATATCTGGTGGTTACAACTTATCTACCTGGTCAAGCCTGGCACTAACAATATGCACCGCCTGCCTGATCTGACAGAGTGGAATGACCATGACATCATCTTTGAGGTGTTCCTGCTGAACCTAACCACAGGGAAAAACAAATGAACTCAGAATATGGGAATGTTCTACAAGATAACTGGTACAGACTCTTCCAAAGATTTGCCATCATGAGGAAAGAATCTAGACCATTGAACTGGAGCAGACTGGGGGAGACCAAAGAAACACAATACCCAAACACAGAGTGTCAACCTCGCTTAGATCTTAGATGAGAGGCAAGGAAAAAGTAACAACGATACTTGAGACAACTGGGGAAATCTGTGCATGGACTGCATGTTAGTGTTACTGAATTAACGATTTCCTGAGGGGTGGTAATAATGCTGATGTTCTTAAGAGACGCATGCTGATATATTAAGAAGAGAAGTAAAATAATGTCTGTAGCCTACTCTCATTTAGTTTCAAAAGGGAAGTGTGTATATATGTACACACACAGAATGGGTGTGGCAAAATGTTAACAGAAAGTGAATCTAAGTGAAGAGTATATGTGGTGTTTATTGCACTGTTTTTTCCCCCAATATCTGAACATTCAAAAGTTTAAGTGATTCTGTTTTCATTAATGAGTGGAAGTTTTCAGGCTAAGATATGAACATGAACTGAAAAAAGGAAAACATATGAAATGTGAAATCTGAACATGAGCAATCATTATAAACTCATGACAGTGAAGGAACAAAGCGCAGATCTTGATTTCTAAATACTATTCAGGGGTTCTTTGGAGAAATAGCCCATTCTAGGTCCGAGGAAGGTAAAGTAGAAAGTGAAACTGGGTCAATTTTGTCCTAGAAAGCAAGGAAGCAATCAAAGAATTATGAGGCTGTGCATAACACACATACACATAAACAGTATATAATATTTACACTCACGTATTTTTATCTAAAAGGGTTTCCAAGTATTCAAGTGAATTCAAACCAAATCTTTATCATGGGCCTAATATAAATAATGATCTGAATAAAAAAGACATTAAATTAATAGTATAAAGTTTCAGCTGCAGCCTAATTCCTTATCTCAGGAATATATTGGTAAATTCAAGTCAAATAGGTAGGTAGTATAATGTCTGAAGAACAAGATCACTAGCTCACTACTATACTTTGTATATATGTATTTCTTAGTTCTAATTATTAATTTAAAGCAATCAGTACAATTTAAATATTAATTTAAAGCTATGGGTCCAATTGCTTATCTGAAAAAAAGTATAATATACTCCACAGAAAGTAGCAATAGAGAAAATAGTTTTTATTGTACTTTTTTCAAATTAAAAAGGGGACCTACTAAGTTTAAAGGTACCTGAAAAACACATGGGGCATATTACTTAAAAATGTAATTACTACACTGTTCCAAAATAAGTTTACTTTCTGTTTTCCAACTCCGCCGGCACCTTTCGATTTGACAACCACTCTCTTCCAGTTAGCAGTCAAATCCAAACATTTCTCAGATCTCTGAAGAAATGAGTAAATAAATGAAAAGGCAGGCCTAGCAGCTTACAAGAACACTAACAATTAGAAGCTGGAAAGAAGATGTGCAAAGGAGACAAGTGTTATCGTAAGAGAGAAGAAAAGAAAGAAGCTGTAACGAAAGAAGTCAAAGGCCGTCTTAACATGTAAGGACTTGTCAAGAGTGTCATATAATGCAGAAGTTGAAGCTAAAAAAAGGGTTCACCAAGACTGCTGACCATCCCCCAGTATTCATCCTCCCTTTCTGCCTTTAAGTAACACCCCCCCACAGTTTTAGCAAAGACAAAAATGTCAAGAAATGAAAGGGTAACCAAATCGTCTCAAGGGAGGAAAAGAGAGAGGGCTCTTCCCCAGACGAGAAAGCAGAAGCGATCAGGAATCACATTCAATTTGCTCACTACTGATTACCCAGCCAATACCTAGCACGGGGCCTGGCATATAAGCAGCACTCAAATTTATATTATATTTGCTGAGTGAATGAATGGATGGTAATATTTTGGGGTAAAGCTAAAGCTGTATAAGAAAAGTCACACCTGATGCTTATATTGCTAAAAAGAAGAGAGAAAACTATCTGCTGAGAAGAAATAGGGAGACGTGATCTTTGGGAAATAAAGTTCATTGTCTTCATGATTTCATATCACTATTTTCATATATGCCAATCTTTGCAGTATTTTATCGTTATTCATTTCAATAATAAGATTCATTTTAAAAACAAGAATACCATAGCATAGCTGCTTAACAAGACTTCGACTTCAAAAAAACTGATCAACATTTTTATTAAAACTATCACTAAAAGGAATCCAATATAGTGAACTTACTTTTCTGACAGATGCTCTAGTTTTCATGTGACTGTTTCTGAAAGTCTGGAAGGTCGCCATAACTATATTGCTGTTGTAGGTAATCAGTGAAGAGTTAGTCCACAAAAGACCTAAAGAAAAAATATTAAAAGAAAATAACTATTTTATTGATCTTAGTGATTCAAGTGATCAAGTGATTCAACTTGATTCAAGTTGTCCTAAGATAACTTCTTTAAATTCAGTCATTTACAAAAAAAAAAAAAACATAAGAATTCTGAGACATAAAAATTTATTAAGCAATCCAACATGAATATTTGAAAAATACGAATATTGGCACCTTAACGAGATACCAAATTATTACAAAAATCTTTTTAGGTTCAAAATTATTATAAACTAGTTTATCCTTATCTAGTCAATCTCACTGCCCTTTTTTATTACAAATAAGAAAATATTTGAAAGCCTCAATAAGAAATATTTCAAAAGCCTTTTAAAAATCTAAAGCAGAGAACATCACAAAAAGAATCTCAGCCTTCTTGCCTCCTAAAAGTCACTCTATCCCTACAGCAACTGTGAATGCTCTAAACATTCTTATTTCTTGGGCAGAAAGGTTTAATAATAAACAAATGATAATATGAAATCTGTACATATCAAATAAAATCAGATAAAAACAAAGCCCTTATATAGGAATCTCAACAGCATACCAATGACAAGAGTTCAAAAACATCCAAGTTAAATGATTAATACCGTAGTATTTAAAACACATGCACAGACATGTGTTTATACACACACACATACACACCCTCCTTGGGAGAAACTCTGAAACTAAGTCTCAGCTTTTTATCAATGGTTTAATGAAATACCTTTTAGAGCTTAAAACAACCTGGGCATTAACCACTCAATATCCACATTTGACCACAGTAACTTGTCCCTTCATTCAAAATCTACTTGCACTAGATGCTACAGATACAGAGGAGAACAAGGCAAATATAGCCCATTTGGATCAGAGTCTTACAAGGAAAATGTTTTATTACAGTTAAGGGTAAGAGTGAGAACTGAATACTAAATCACTAAACACTAAAAAAATTGAATCAATAAAGATTTGAGAAATGGCTAATTAGTTTCAATCAAACTGGTCTTCTCAAGAATTACCTAGTTGAGGTTTTCAAGACATTTAGTTAATATCAATTTATACTATGAAGACATTTATAGGCAAAACCAAACTTCAACCTAGTCCCCTGCAGAACTGAAAAAAAAAAAACTAAACTAAATTTTAGTGGAGTTCTAATTTTATATTCTTCCACAACAGAGATAAAACTGAAGTGTGTGTGCAGGCAGGCACACACATGCACCTCCCTTTAGAGATTTCTATATTCTGATTTTTCACAAAGAATTCTATTTTTTAGACAAAAAATTCCTATTCTATTCTGAACTAAGAAAAATCCTAATGGTCTCTTTAACAATAAAATGTGATTCATGACTGGAATTGAAGCAGAATTGTCAGAAAGGCAAGGGAGGTCCCGATAGCACAAGATAAAGAACCATACACCAGGATGCAGAAATGTAGCATTTGTGTCCCTGCTGTACCTCTCATTAGCTTTGTTTCCTCTAGGTAAACTGCAATATCTCTGCATCTGTTTCCTCCATGTATATTACATGGGTGTGTATGATGTATATTACCCTACTTACTGGACAAGTTTATTGTAAGAATCAAATGGAAAATTTATAGGAGGCACTTGAGAAACCATAAAACATAGATAAAAGGAAAATTAAAATATTTACTTACGGACCAAAATGATCAAGAGGACCAAAATTCTCAAAACAAGGTGTAAATACACAGGTTTATGTAACCAAGGCACGAAAATAATTCTTTTCTTTGTCCCAGGCCAAGTCACTCTCCTTTTTTTCCCCCATAGAGTTCTCTTCAGCTGCCAAAAACCCTCAGGGGCAAGTGGACTTGCCTCAAACTTCACATAAAACATATAAAATATAGAGGCCAACACAAGGGTGCCAGAAAAGTGAAACACTCAAATTCATCTCCTGAGTAAACCGGCACCACCTTTCTGGAGAGCAATTTTGTAACGCATGTCAAAACCCTGAAAATATTCCTATCCTATGACACAACCATTCTACTTCTGGGAATTCATCAAAGGAACTGATGCTCCTGGAGCAGCGAGGGTTCTAAGGAGAGTTTATAATGCACCAGTTGCTGTGCTAAGAGATTTCCTTGCACATCTCATTTAATCCTTAGGACTGGCAGAGCAGTACTCCAGTTCTACAATGAGAAAAACAGAGGCAAGAGGAAGGGGTTAACAATTCACCAGGCCCACACAGTAAGCAGTAGAGGGCTGAGATGCAAATCCGAATCTTCAAATTCTAGCACCCAGGCTCTTACCCTCTTCTCTGCAGTGTACACAGGCTTGAAAAGCTGTTCATCACACTTTGTAATAGAGAGAAATAAGAAGCACTCTAGATGCCAGAAACAGGAGACTGAATTACCTAGAGTGCATTTCCACAATGACACGAGGGCAGCCATTACACACAACGTGGAAGGACAGAGGACCAGCACACAGAGCATCTTTACTTTCTCAGACCCCTAACCTTGCGGAGAGGGCAGAGTTGGGAAAAGAGAGACAGCAATGACCTTTGCAGCTGCTGACTAAAGTCAACACGAGCAAAGATTAAACTCGAACTCACTGGAGGCTTCACCAGGCAAGAAACTACTGACCCATTACCTCACCTGAAGGTGGAGGTGCGACAGGCCAAGCCCCTGAGGGAAGAAACAGTCACACGGAAGTAGGGGAAGATCAGGGGGCTCTGATACAACATCCCGGATCTGACACCTCAAGTTACCCCAGTTCATTACCTGCAATATTCCTGAATAGGCGACCTAAATAGAACACCCTTTTCAAAGTTGAGTACTAAAGAATCCAGTATGGATTTAAATGAAGAATCATTTAAAAACAAAACAAAAAACCAAATAAGAGATATACTAAAGAAAGAAAAACACTCCAGACAAATATATTCATGCCACCCAAAATTCACATTATCTGTTTTTAGAATAGTACCTCAGAATTTATATTAATAAAAAAGAAACTAAATTTAATTCCACGTTTACACTCTGCTTCACTCATTGAAGAAAAATACACTTACTGAATCCTACTCCACAGCTTTGTGTTCAACTTAAAACATAAGTAAAATATTAACCTCACAAAGAAAAAAAACCTATGAGAGAATATCTACGCAACAGTCCATAAAAGTGAATCCAGCATGAGATGACATGACTCATACTTCTGATAAAGCAAAGAAACAAAAATCAACTTTGAAAAGATACAAAGGCAGATGGGGGGAGAAAGTAACACAGTACGGTTCCCTCACCATCTTTTACAATTAGAGAGAATGTAGTTTTAGACAGATTTCACAAAAGGAGCAAAAATACAGTATTTTCCCTTGTAACACCTTTATGTTACGATAATAAACTTTTCACTTAATGCTTTTTTGTTTTATGTCCCATTCTTGGTGAATAAACAAGAGTCCTAAATAGGGAATAACTAAGGGTGTTTCCCTAGAGTCAAACAAATTAAAGTGAACCTGGATAATTTTTTAAAAAGCAGATCAGAGACAAGAAAGTACAGATGGACAATGCAGACAACTGAAAAGTAAGCTGCTGGAGCTCAGGAAAGCCACAGGATATAAAAACAATACCATAAAATAAATGAAATCCCCTGAGAAGCAGCAAAAAAGCAGAATAGATATTACAACCGAGAAAGTTTTAAGAAATATCACAGAATGTAAAAGAAAACAAATGAAAGATAAACAATTATAAACAGCAAACAGGTATTGGACACTTTGAATAAATTACACCTACCCCTTTGATCCTGCGATTTCACTTCTTAAAGTTTATCCTACATGTGTACTTGCACAAAATTCACGAAGATATATGTGAAAGAATATTCACTAAAACAAAAAAGGATGAAAAGCTAAAAATAACCTAGAAGCCCATCAATTCAAATAAATTATAATACTTTCATATGACTATCACCCAGCTGTTGGAAAGAGAGCAACACATACTGATGTGACAGCATGTCCACAATATATTAAGGGAAAAAGCAAGTTACAGAACAATGTAAATAGTGTGCTCTCTACTTGTGATTTTTTTAAAAAAATTATATACACACACAACTCTGACGCTCGTGTGTGTGTTTGTACAGGCCTAGGAAATACTATGACAGATATAGACTAAACTCATGATAGTGGCCACTTGTGACAACTAGGATTTTTTTTAATGTCATAAAATGTCAAATACCTATAATATGGAAAGATGATAGATTATTAAATAAAATAAGGCAGGTTCCAGCATGTTCACATTATCCCATTTTGTGTAAAACCTCTATGACTACATGTGTGCATTTATATAATACATGCAATATAAAAGAGAACATACACTAGATGGGTATAAACATTGGTTTTATCTGGGTAGATGCAATTATGTGTGTTTCTAGATGTGCATAAATTCTTTTATAATAAGAAAAATATTTCCAAAGTCTTTCCTCTCCTCTCCTCTGGCCTAAGAAGTATTCAGGTCAGCATCATATATTTCTTGATCTTTTTTCTACCATGAGTTAACGGAGCCAAGGACTCTCTGAGATTCCTTCCTAGCCCTCTATCAACAATACTGTCCTATTTTGACCCTCCTCCTCCTGCACTAGTTCTCAGACTTCAGTACCTGTATGGATCAGCTTATATCTATTACCTCCCTCCAACAAGATCTGAATTCAGGAAGTCTACATGGAACCCAGAAATCTGTATCTTTTACAAGTACCCTATGTGGTTTCTGATTGAGAAACAGCTGTCTATCTCTTTAGCCATTACATTAGTCTCCTTCCAAAATTCTTTCATAACTTGTTACTCAATGACTAATAATTCTAACCTCCTCTTTGGTACTCATTTTATTTAGTTTTCCAAGGATATTTTATTTCTACCTCTGGTTTAACTATGCAAATAACTCCCCAATATATATCTCCAGTTCAGTTCTTGCACCTGAGTTTCAGTTCCTTATATCCAATTTTTATTAGATACCTCCAAGTAAATATCCCAGTTACTCCAAAATTAGCATGTTCAAAAACTGAATAAAACTTTCCTCTCTAAACAATCTCCTCCTGTTTTCTCTATATCAGTAACAGCCAGTAAACCAATCAAGCCAGTAGGTCTTTCCCTCAGTCACTACTGACTATCACATCTAGTCAATAACCAAACCCTAACCCATCATCCTCCTAAACTTCCCTCAGATGTACCCTCTCTTCCGTCAGCTGAACTGCTACTTACTCTTCATACATCAGTTCAAGGACCTCCCTTCTTGAGAACGCTTGCCTCATCTCCTGTATCCCTCCTTGCCAAAACAAGTAGCCAACTCCTTTATGTTCCCAAAGTGGTTTGTCCTTTATTCCTTTGATGCCATTGTTTGCATGCTTCCCTCCTTTTGTGAGTTTTGAAGACAAAAGTGTTTTTTATTGTATTTGTATTCTAACACAGTAAGCATTCAAACGTCTGCTGAATAAATAAAAAGCAATTATTTTTAAAGAGCAAAGTTGACCTTTAAATGTTGGAATGGACACTTCTACATTTAATGAATTATTTATGAAAATATAATTAAAAGTTTCCAATAATTTCTACTTGTATAATATTTATAATAAATGCTCCAAATACATATTTTGGCCAAATCCCAAATGTCCAAGTGTTAAAAATATTCTGTTGAATATAAGTACAACTAAACAGGGCAAAATATATGAAACACTGCTTTTCAAACATCAGACAAGAGACAATGCAAGACTATGATCCCTGAGAGAAGAGAAACACTTCCAGGTCACAACACAAGGAGAGGAAAGCTAAGCAGTCTGGCAGTCTCACCGAGCTGCAGAGACAGAGGTCATAGTTTGGGAAGGCCAAGGTGGTTAGAATTTGCAGGGCATATATACTGGAAGGAGAGCTCAGAAAGAGTGAGAGCTTTACAGATCTGCAGGTGGGCTGCCCTAGGGTCCTTGACCGAATGTTGATCTGTGCCAAGGAGCTGAGGTTGGGGAAATAACTTCTAGAGAGCAGTAGGCCAAACAATACCTGGAGCCAGACAGGGCTTGGGAATAGTCCGCATTCCCACCAACCCGAGTGGGAAAACTTTGTAATGTATCAGGTAATGGATGGACTCCTCAGAAGGGAATTGCTTTAGTTGAGGAACTAAGTCAGCACTACGCTGAAGGCTGTTCTGGACTCACCCTAACAAAGCTTAAAGGCAAGCCTCAAAACAACCCAACAGATTCCAAATAAGTTACCTATACATCCCAACTAAATCCAACACTCCTAAGGACTACAACAAAACTGAGAGAGCAACAGCATAAAATTCAATGACTGGCACACACGTCAAAAATTATCAGGTACACAACAGAGGAGAAAAATATGACCCATAAGCAGGAGGAAGTAAGTCACTAAGTGCAGATCCAGAAATGACAGAGATGATGGAATGAACAGAAAAGATGTTAAAACTATACTATTGGAACAAATGTGTTCCATACACTTAAGAAGGGAGAGGAAAACATGATCATGATAAGGAAAGAAACAGAAGAGGGAAGACACTCAAATTGAACTTCTAGAGATGAAAATAAAATACATACCAGATGCAATTAATAGCAGATTAGATACTGCAAGAGGAAAGTTCAGTGAATTTAAAGACATAGCAATAGAAACTATCCAAAACACTGCACAAAGAAACTTAAAAACAAACAAGCAAAGCAGCACCGATGACCCACTGTAAAAGGTGAATAACTGGAATCCCAAAAAGTGTGTGTGTGGTGGGGGAAGGGGGCAATATATGAAGACAAAATGGCTCAGAATTTCCCAAAGTTGATGAAAACCATAACCTGATAGATGCAAGGAAGATTAACAAACCCTAAGAAAAATAAACATGAGGAAGAACACACCAATATACATCATAACCAAATTTCTGAAAACCAGTGATAAAGAGAAAAAATCTTAAAAAGCAACCAGACAGAAAAGTACACATTACATACAGAAGAACAAAGACAGACAACAAATTTATCAGAAACTATGCCAAACCATAAAATAAGACAATGGAGCAAAATCTAAAAAGAGTGTCAACCCAGA
The DNA here is from genome assembly GCF_028564815.1 of Eubalaena glacialis. NCBI lineage: Eukaryota > Metazoa > Chordata > Mammalia > Artiodactyla > Balaenidae > Eubalaena > Eubalaena glacialis. The sequence goes on along the minus strand of NC_083731.1, from coordinate 65,834,223 downwards.
TATCCATACCCAAATATCTTTCAAAAATTAAGGCAAAATAATTTGAACTAAAAGAAGCTGTGAGAATTCATCACCAGCCAACCATCACTAGAATCACTGTTTAAAAAAAAAAAGAAAAAATTCCACAGGCAAAAGAAAAACAATACCAGATGGAAATCTGGATCTAAACTAAGGGTAATACCTCAAAGGGTCAATATGAGGGTAATATAAAAAAATATTTTCTCCTTTTTTAATTCCTTAAAGAATAACTTTAAACTGAAAATAACAATGTAATATGGGGTTTAGAAGTAAAGTGTATGATAAAATAACACATAGCATGTGGTGTGCTGGAATTGAAAAAATACTGTCCCTACACTATACAAGAAGTGATATTGATAAGTTACCTTGTAAACCCCAGAGCAACCATCAAAACCAAACCAGAATAATACCTAATAAGCAAACAGTGGTGTGAAGGGGATGCTATCCCTTTTTTGCAGATAAGGAAGCTGAGGCTCATCTTCATAGGATGGCTATGAGAATGCAATTAAATAATGCATTTAAAAACAGTACCTCATATAGAAGGAACTGAAATGTTAGCTTCTTCCTTGGGTACAGACCTGCTGTTTAACTTATAAAATCTAAAAATACCACAGCTATCAGTTACTACTTTGTTTTGTCTTTCAAAACAAGTCAATCATGTAAAAAAGATGTGACTGTAACCTAATTGATTATCTATTAAGATATTTGCTTCTCTATAGTTTCCTGTATACCAACAATAAACACAACTTAAAAAAAAAAACCCTAAAATATTGAGGCTGTGCTTTCAATGTGAATATGCTTCCTAGAAGGTAGAGTAATAATGTTCTTAACCTTATGCATAACTCCCACCTACAAGATTTTTAACAAAAAATATGTTCAGAATTTTAACTCAGGAACACAGTTTTCCTTATCAGTAACATCTGTGATGCCATGACTCTAAGAGTATATTTCTGAAAAGGCATTTAAGCAGCTCTTGCAAATAGTAATAAGGCTCTATCCTAAGCTGCCAGCAGCAGGAATGAGTGAACGGATCTGCTTTGCAGATGGTCCAGTGCTCGGCACATAGCAGACATTCTAAAAGCCTGTGCAGAACTTATTAACTGACAGAATACACGAGGAGGCATAAAAACAGGAAGACTGTGAAAGATAATTTCTAGGTTTCAAGCTTGGGGAGCTAGAAGAAATAACTGGCAGACAGCATTATTTTATGTCAAGGTACTATCCAAAGGGCACCTAAAAAATACATTCAGTTGGCCTGGTGAGAGCTAGAGATGTTACTCTAGGAATCATCCGCATATCCAGAGCTTGAAAGCTGATCCTAGATACACGGAAAAAACAGAGGATCAAGAGAGAATCTAAGAGGACAACCATGATAAAGGGTTCCTGGCAGGTAAACAAAGAACCACAAATAAGTGGCAGTCAAAGCAGGTGAGGTAGAGATTTAGGAGAATTTAGGTGTCACTGAAGTCAAGAAACGGTTTTAAGTATGGAGTGGTCAGCAGTAGACTTGTAAACACCTGAGGGCAGGAATGATATCCTTCCTTCTCCAAACGCTGCAGGAGTCCACGCCACAGCGCCCGCCACACAGCTTGCCCTCAGTCAGTCACACCACATCCTTACACTGTGCCAGGCAGGCACTGCTTAACTGCTGTTAAACAGAATTCATGTTTTTCACAACAGAAGTTGCTGTTATCGTACCCATTTTACACGTAAGAAAACTGAGGCACAAAACATTTACATAATTTGCTCTCACACACCTAGGAGAATCTGTCCTGAAGGAGATCATTGCTGAGAGCAAGTTCAGCGCAGTACTAGGGAAAAACTCAAAACTGCAGGATGCTAAAAGTACACCAGAAGTACCCACCTTTTCCCCCCTTGTTCACACCCCCTGCACTAGAGAACTTGCAGTACCCAGTCTGAAAAAGTACAAACTGTGAGACACACCTACATCTCCTCCCCCACCGGTTTTCCCATTTCCATCTTCCCCCACCCTCAGCCAACTGGACTACAAGTAGGTACCTGACCAACTGAAGTTCTCTCTCCAGAAATTCAGAATTAAGATATGGAGGTATTTGTTGAGAGCCATGCTACAAAATCAAAATATCTTGTGTTGTCACCACAGCAAACCAAAGGTATGGGGAAGCAGAAACCAAGAGCTTTAAAGAGAGTCAATCTGAAAGAAATTGGAACAGACATTACAGAGTCACAGAGACACAAGACCATGTCATGTGTTTCCAGAGAAAAACTGGCAGAGTAACTGCCTGAAGATGTTCTGGTTTCCAGGACGCTGAGCTGGGCTTCAGAGGCAGTCCTGCAACTGTAGGACAAACGCCCTTTTTAAGTAAGTTAATTCAAATGGTTTCTGTTCCTTGCAGCCAAATAATCTCAAGACATCAGAAGAGGTCAAAGAAAAAAACACTGCGTAAGCAGTCACTCTGTGCTTCACAGTAACTTTGAGGTTTTTAACTCTCCTATCAGGGATGAAGAAAAAGAGTTTCACTAACATCAATGAACAGATCTGCTGGACTCCCAAACACAAACTCTTTTACACTGTACCTCATTTTCATTCACGTAACATCCAATCCCTTCCAAGCCTCTATGCCATTTATCTTATTTTTTTCCCCATGAAACATTCTGATTAATCCAAAAATGTTAACTTTTCTTCTGTCCAGTCTCTAACCTATACATTTCAAATGCCTTTATGCTAGTATTTTATAATAAAATAAACTTGTATATATAAAGATGAGTGGCAGATCTGTTTGGTTTGTTTTTAAATTGATAAAGTATTTTTGTTTCCTTTCCTTTGTAAGCTTTCCCAGTTTATACACCCTTAACTCAAGCCCAGGCCAGCTTAGATCTTTTCCTGACCTGTCCCACCCCTCATTTCCTCCAAATGGCTGATTTTACTACTAAAATTCAGGCCACCTGACAGAAAAAGGATAATTCAGCTTACCTAAATATTTATCCTACCCAAAGTGACTTCAATTACTTTTCAAAGGCACTATGAAATAAGTATCTACATCCTAAGCTTGAAACCCTTGCCAAACAGTGATAAAGACCAGCAAAAAATTCCGTTTTTCTATCCCTGAGAATAAGTTCGCCAAGATGAAATGGTAGAGAACTTCTTAACTCTATACAGGTCTCTTTTGCCCATTCTCAAAAAGACACTGCCGAAGTTTTTCACATTTTCTCCAAGTATAGACAGCTCCACTGCCTATTTATAACTAGAAATTTCCCTAAGAATAACCTAAAATGTATCATCTGATTTGGTTTGATTTACTTTCCCAGACAGTAAGTTCCTGGAATTTTTTTTAATTAAAAAAAGAAAAACAACTTAAACGGACTATCCTTTTACCAGCCTCAAAAGGCAAAGGAAGACTTCTTCAGCTTCTAGACTTATCCCAGGAGTTCAGAAGCCAGAGAATTTCTCACTGTGGTTCAGGGACTTCGGCAAGTCCCATATCCTCAACAACTGGGAAATATCATTAGCCTGGAGATAAACCACTAGGCCCTTATTAGTAGTGCAGCTATGTGGGTACAGACACTCATCCAGCCTGGGAATCCATTTGTTCTGAATGCCTTACATTCTCTGATCACTTACAAACTGCTGTTAGTCACAGCTACAACTAAGAGTGAAATTCACTGTCAACCTTTGGGTCAGTTCTGCCAGAAGGACCATAAAAAAGTATGCATAACCAGCGTACTAACTGAAAAACGTGACTGTGTATAAAAAAGGATTCATTAAATGGCACTATTTTAACAATGATTGTGCTAGGAATTGCGCTGCCATTTATTTTAAAATCATAAATAACACATTAAAATCATCTTTGCATTGCTGAGTACCCTAAATTTTCTGAGTACTCTATATTTTCTATTTCCAGACATATCAAAATCAGTATCAATCAATATAACATCCCTAACGAGGTGGAAATAAGGTAGGGAAAGCTTATGAGTTTTGCAAGGGGCTGAATAATTACAAAGTTGAAAAGAGAACCGGAATTTTTAACTACAATCTGCACTAAAGCCATTAGGTATGTACCTCAGCAGTATTTCTCACCCTGAAATTTCCTTAGCATCTTAAGCTAAACCACCTCCAGTTTAATAAGGTCTCAGAGGAGGGAAAGCGGAACTGTTACCACGTCATACCACTGTGGTTTAGGTTCTACTGCCATTGCCATTTTACCAACGTTTTTAATACTTTGGTCACATACACTTTTTTTAATAAAGCAGTTTAAGTGCCTGGAATAAAAGAGTAAGTATACCCAATCCACTCGGAATATTGATGGCCAGGCATTTGAGCCATTTAACAGCGTTGAAGAAAATTTGACAGCAAATCCAAATCTCAACACTCCGAGGAGCTGCTGGACGCTTTCCGTTTCTGTCACAAGATTTGGTTTGTGCCTGGTTCCAGGGCTCAAGGGTTCTGACAGTGAAGGATGCTGTTCGAGGACAAAGTGCAATGTCCTCCTCCTCCACATGCTCCTGTGCGCGCACCACGAACACAAACTAAGCATACGCAGCAGCACCCATCGAGGGGACCCGGCTCTGAAGACCACCCTCGGGATGGAAACTAAGCTTGTCATCCAAGGGGGATGCTGCTCCGCCGCCACACTCGGACCCCAGGAAGACCCGTCTCGAGCCCGAGGACACCCCTCCCCCACGGCCCGGTGCCTCGAGCTTCCTACCTCCGCCCCGCTCCTCCCGCCCTCCTCCCACCGCCGTGCGAAGGCGCAACTCGGGGCAGCTCCGAAGTCCGGGCAGGGACTGCGGGTAGACGGAGGGGCTGCGGCGCCCGAGCCAGGCCGCTCCATCCACCGCGGCCCTACACCCCGCCGCTACCCCAGCCAACGGCGCTGCCCACGCCGCGGGCGGATCCACGCCCGGCTCACCTGGGGGCCGCAGCCTCCGCAGCTCACAGGCATGTCACCGGCCCGCAAAGACAAGCCGCACGAGCTGCTAAGCAGGCGGGCACCCCCTCCCGCAGCGGCCCCCCAGCCCTCCCCCCCTCCCCGCCCCGCGGCCCGCCCCCGGCCTGCCCACCCCCGGCTTCCGCCGCAGCAACTCCAGCCCGCAACACCTCCTAGTCCTCACGCCTCCCACTCACTCTCGCGAGAGGGTTGCACGCCTCTCGCGAGAAGAACCCCGCGACAAAGCCCGCGCAAAAGTGGGTGGGCTTTTTTAAAAAGGAAAGAAGGAACAGGAAAAACCTTCCCACGTGCTCCAGGGCAGCTAGCAGGACCGCCCCGCGCATCATGTGACCACGCCCAGCTGCCCCACCATTGGCCAGAATCCGCTGGGCCAGGGGAGCTTTAAACTCGAGGCTGACCTTCGAACCTGCTGCAGACGTCTTGCGCGCTTCCTGGTCCGTTACCTTGGAAACTGTTTAACCCTTTCCTCTGGCAAAATATCCAAGTCTTGGCTTTCTTTCTGCAGTTTTGGTTTAAGGCCCTGCCACCTTTCCTTCGTCCCCTTGGTTTTACCGCCTGGGGTCAGCTGGGCTCCTTCTTCGCCCCAGGCTAGCTTTGCTTTCTTCTGAATCCGGGGGCCCTTCTCATAGCGGCAGCCCCACCAGATCGGACGGCCCAAGAAAGGCTCATCCTTTGGGATAGCTCCGCCCCTTCTCCCCAGCATCTCTAGGGAGGACCACTCACAGCGCACCAGGCCAACGGCCCTATCCTAACCTCAACAATTAGCATCAAGGGATCTCCGGGCCCTAGTGCTCACCCTTCCGTCGTTACCCTATATCGGAATCGGGAAGTAAAAGCATTGGTCACGGAGAAACCAAGCTCTAGATGAAAAGCTAATATGTAGAAACAAGGTAGAATCAGAAGGGCGAATCCAGTGATGTTGCAGTCTCCTCAAAGACATCTATTCCTCAAGGGTGGAAATACCTGATAGATGAGAAAGACGTTTTTAAGTGTATCCTCATTATGAGTTTTGCCCTGGTTGGGAGAGAGGGGCAGGGAAGAAAGGGTATATGCGTATGTTCATTTCTTCATTTAACAAATTTTTGTTGAGCTCCTACATATGTTAGGCACTCCTCCAGGCTCTTGATTGAGCTGCCTCGAAGACAGATAAATCTAGGTTCTAGGGAGCTTATGGGGGGGGGGAGGGGAGAAAAATGTCTGTTAGTGTTAAGCTCTGTGCAGAGGAAATACAGTGAATGATGTGATGGTGATTGTGATGGGGTGACCCTTTTGAGGAGGAGACATTTAAGAAGTGGTTGGCTTAACAGGCATGCAAATATCAGAGGGAAGAGCATTCCAGGCAAAGGATACAGCTAATTCAAAGGCCCTAAATAGGGTTTGAGGGGGAAGGTATGAGAAAGTAAGAGGAAATAAGCTTGGAAATGCGATTGGAGAAGTAAACAAGCATTGGTTACATCCTGTAGGGCTTTGTAAGCCAATAAAGGAATTAGGGAGTTTATTCTGAGTGCAGTGGAAAGCACTGGAGAGTTTTAAATAGGGGAGAGACACCTATGGTTTAATTTTTTTTAAGCTCTTCGCTGCGGAGAGTGGATCTTAAGGAGAGCACAGAGGAAGCAGGGAGATTAGGAGATTTGTAATCTATGTAAGAGAGACTCCTGAAAATTTTTAATTTCCAATGACCTTGACATTCCTATTCTAAAATCCATTAGGTCAGAGTCCTGGTTCTGTTTGCCGCCTTTTGTTAAGAACATCTAGATGTCCTTCAGTTACTGCTGTTTAATTACAATTGGAGAAATAAGTGGGAAATTTTGTGTCTTGGGAAAATGAATGGCCCAAAAGGAAAGTCACCTTCGATTTGTTTTCCTCCATTTACAACACACAGATAACCACCTCTTCTGTCCAAAAGTCAGTTCTAAGAAAAACCAACATAAAGTGATGTTCAATGCAGATATTTATTCCTAAGTATAAGATTTGAAAAGATAGAGGTTGAAGGCTAGAAAATGAAGATGTTTCACTAACAGAAACAGAACTCAGGAGACCTGAGTTCCAACTGGAAGAACTCATTAACGGGTGACTCAACCAAATCAAAGTACCTTATCATCCTTGAGTCTCAGCTTCCTCATACATAAAACAAGGCAATGAACTAACCTACACGCAAAGTGGTTAAGCCTGAATTACACTTTGGCATGCACACACCAGCAAGACGGAAGCTGAAAAGGGAAATGAAATGAATTTTTATAAAAACCTAACAGAGTCGTCAGCACATGCCAAATGAAATTGGAAGTGCGCACATACACACACACACACACACACACCCACCAGCTGAGGAACTATGAAACTGATTAATACAGATACCAGGAATGTTTCCCTAAGAAACCTTGGCCTTTTCAGAGTGTGAAAACGGAAGCATTGCCACCTGCTCAACCTCATACTCCCTTTCTCTGTAGCTATTTTGAACCTATGTAGTATTTAGTAAATAATGATTCACCTTTTCCTAATCAAGATTTAAGAACTAGAAAAGAAATGTTTAAAAGATCTGGAGCAATATTTTAAACTTAACACATTGGTTTTAATGAAAATAAGATTTCAAGAAACATTGTAGTGTTACTTTTTGAAAGGAAAAGTGCTGAATGAGAAAAGGTATTATTTTAACACGTTAAGATCATTCTTTTAAACTGCTGAAGGAACTGAGTACTCCTTTGAGTGCTGTTTGCAGTCCTTATAATGATTAACTGAAACAGCTGCTGGTTACGGCTAATTTAGATGAACAATGGGCTCAACTCTACCATTCTAACCTAAATTAATACAGCCATAAATCCTCCCAAGTCACACTAGCAAGACAGTCACTGTGGTGTCTCTTGCCAGCTACCATTATTTTGAATCCAACGAATATAAAGTGAGAAGAAATTAGGGTTGAAATCCATTTCTACGGGTGTCCCTAGTTCCTGGATTTTTATTTTCTTTTTTAACAGCTTTATTGAGCTATAATCCACATACAATACAATTCACCCAGTTAAAATGTACAGTTCAGTGGTATAGTCCCAGAGTTGTGTAATCATCACCAAAATCTAATTTTAGAACAGTTTTTTCCCCATAAAAGAAGCCCCATACCCATTAGCAGTCAAACCTCCACCTTGTCCCCAGCCCTAAGCAATGACTAATCTATTTATGCGTTTATAAATTTGCCTATTCTGGAAATTTCATATTAACAAAATTATCCAATATGTGGTCTTTTGTGTCTCACTTCATTCACATAATGTTTTCAAAGGTCATCCATGTTGTAGCATGTATCAGTACTTCATTTCTTTTTATTGCCCAATCGTGATTCCATTGTATAGATATAGCACATTTTATTTATCAACTTATCAGTTAATAGGCATTGGATTGTTTCCCCTTTTCGCCTATCTGAATAATGCTGCTTTGAATATTTGTGTACAAGTTTTGTGTGGATGTTGCTTATTCTTTTTTAATACTTTAAAAAATAAAATATATCCAGTTTACAAAGTCCATATTTTTTTTTTCCTAGCACAGCTACTTCGCTCCTAGCTTTGTCTTTTTTGCCTGCTGTTTGAAATATGTGCGCTCTATCCCCAGAGGGTTGGCATTTCTACTTGGGTAATTCACATCTGACCATGTCACTCCCCTGTTTAAAACCATTCAGTGGCTTATTATGGTTCTGCCCATGATCTTCCTAACTTTCTCCTCTGCTCTGATATCATTCTCCTTCCTTTTGGTTGCTTGAAATAGGGCCAGACCCTCCTGCTTCAGGGCCTTCCCACAGGCTGTTCCTTCAGTATTAATGTTCTTTCTCTCTCCATCCCCCTTAGCCTCTGAATGCCCATGAATCCTTCAGCATCCTGCTCTACTCTCATTTCCTCAAGAACTCTTGTCCTAACTCCCCAGACTAAGTAAGCTCCTCCTTATCTAGGACTCTCTACTTTTTCTTCAAAGCATTCAACAACTTAAAATGATTTCTATTGGAGTAATTATTTGGTTAATGTCTGTCTCTATCCTCTGCTAGATAGTAGGATCCCTGAGCAAGAACCACATCTGTTTTTAGTTATACATGCCTGGTACATAGTGGGTGTTAGTAGTTATTCAATAACTATTCAAAGGAAGGAAGGAAGGGAGGGAGAAAGGGAGGAAGAAAGAGAGAGAAAGAGAGAGAGAAAAAGGAGGAGGAGGGAGGGGGAGGAGGCGGTGGGGAAGAGGAGGGAGGAGGGAGGGGAGAAGGAAGAGGAGAGAAGGAAGGAACAGGGAGGAGGAAGAGGAAAGGGAGAAAGGAAGGAAGGAAAGGAGTTCTATTTTGCTTCTTTTGCTAGAATTGAACTAAATTTTAAGCTCACGATGGAGGCGCTTGGGCCCACGGTGCCACCTCAGCAAACCAAAACTTAGAGAACTTTCACGTCCCTGTACATTGTCCACTAGACCAGAAACAGTATATCCAGGCAGCCAATCCCCAAAGGCCAAGCGAACTCTGGACTTATTTCCTTGTTCCTTCTCTCCCAAGCAAGATCAACTCTGTGGCCCCCCAATCAGATATTTTCTATTTTTCTTTTCCGTGTTCTTTATTCTTTATCCTATAAAAGCTTCCTGGCTTCCACTCCATTTTGCAGTTCTCCGAATGGAGACCGTCCGCTTCATGAAGAGGTAGTTTATTTGTATCACCTAAATTGTTTTCTTTAATACCAGGAATCTTCAGTAAAGTCTTGATACATGTTGTAAGCCCAATCTGTGCTGTGGCAAAGGGAATTAGTAGAAAGCCTGTCCCATGCTTGAGATGGTGTAGCAGGGGACACACATGTCCCCTGCCCACGCTCCCTGCAGAAGGGGGTGTAGAGAGGGGAAGGCCAGTGGTGTACAGTGAAGCAGAGGCAGCAGAGTGACAAGTCAGAGAACACAGGCTGTGTCTAAGTGCACCTAACATTATGCCTAGGAAAGCCTCACATGTCCCCAGGACACATTCTAGTGGGCTAATTTCTAGCAATCAAGTTAGTAGCTGGTGGGGTCTCCTCCAAAGTAATTTTGCTATTTAATGGAAATGTTACTTTCATTTGTTTACATAGCCTGACGGAGCCAAGACGTTTGGTTTATCGGGGCATGAAAGAATTATGGCCCAGCACGGATGAATGATTTGTTCTTGATCACTGGGGGCACTATAAGTCATAGTTCTGACTAAAATTAGCTGGTTCAATCTGGTTCTACCTTTCCGCAGAACTAGGCGTGCTACACAAAGCTAGCTACTCAGTGTAATCCTCCTAATGACCTTTTGACTACAGAGGATACAGGAAAAGATAATAGAGCAGACTACCTTTTCTGGTGGTTGCTTTACAAACATTATTTAGTAATAATAAACCAATGTAAAACATTTGGAAAGTGGGAAAGTATGAAAATTATAATTTCATCAGCCATTTAAAAACAAAAATGCTTTTTAAATTTAAAAGATGAAGTTTCTCATGACTGTTTTACTAGCATGTATATTACACCACAGTCTGTTGTATCGTTTATAACTTATATACTTACCTTACTCTTTTGTAGTGAGTCTCTTGAAGGACAAAACTCTCTTAACCATTCTTATAACATGATACCTAGTAATTTTTTTTTTATTGAAGTAGAGTTGATTTACAATGCTGTGCCAATCTCTGCTGTACAGCAAAGTGACTCAGTTATACACATACAGACATTCTTTTTTAAATATTCGTTTCCCTTATGGTTTATCCCAGTAATGTTTTCATATATATATATATATATATATATATATATATATATATATATATATATATATATTAGTGAATAATACAGGTGATAATTCAGAAGTGCCACTCCAAATTAAAGACATCTTGAATTAGCAAAATAAATTTGAGTACTATTATATATCTTACTCATATATAATAATTCTTCTGATTTAAAACATCATAGGCATAGCTAAATTACTAACTTAACTTCCAATATGTAAAATACAGATATACCATCTTTTAAGAAAACATAATGTATAATTGTTTGAAATTCAAAAACAAATAATCATGTCTAAATGTAATTACTTCATAAGACAGTTTTTAAAATATCAGTGCCCTGCTGATTTTAAATGGTTGGTATAAAGTTAATTATAAAATAGAAGAGCAGGGCTTCCCTGGTGGCGCAGTGGTTGAGAGTCTGCCTGCTGGTGCAGGGGACGCAGGTTCGAGCCCTGGTCTGGGAGGATCCCACGTGCCGCGGAGCGGCTAGGGCCGTGTGCCACAACTGCTGAGCCTGCGCGTCTGGAGCCTGTGCTCCGCAACAAGAGGGGCCGCGATAGTGAGAGGCCCGCGCACCGCGATGAAGAGTGGCCCCCGCTTGCCACAACTAGAGAAAGCCCTCGCACAGAAACGAAGACGCAACACAGCCATAAATAAATAAATAAATAAATTTATAAAATAGAAGAGTAAAGGTTCATAAAACACTTTTGTTACAGACCTTTCTAATTCAGAGAAGCACAAATGTAATCAAGAATTTTGAAAGCATTTAGTATAATTAAATGGAAAAATAATTTACAAAAACATTTATGTACAACTTTTCAAAAATGTCTTTTGCAAAAGGTGAAATAGACTTCCTCCTCATATGAGCCAAGAGCATATATATATGTTTACTACCTAAGAAAAGATATTAGATGACTTACCCTGTATTAGGTATCTAAAGGGCAAGGGAAGTCCTTTGAATAGTGTCATAACCTTATGACAAGAGAAAACAGATCCTAGAACAAGTTGTTCCTGGGACTATCATTCCTTGTTGCTTGGCTGCTTTGCTTTTCAAATGAAACATGAACTTAACATGAGATAAGAGCATCCTTATTCATTAGTTAACTCACATGAAATTCAACAGAAATATCCTTATGTGATTAAATCTTTAAAAGTAGGTAATACTCATGCATGCAAATATGAATACTGCATGCCTACTTCTGGCCCCAGGAGCATTAAACACTGTAGTAAAAATCTAGGCTGAAAAATCACAGAACTTTTAAGATACCCTGAATGCTTTCTAGGCTTTAAGAAATCCCTGTTCTTTGTGGGATTTTAAGCCATTAAATTGGGCTAGAGATGTCTAGTCTAGCTCCATACTAGTTTTGATCGCTATTTGTTTTGGATCCCCTGGGGTTGTCCTAGAACGGATTTGCTCCTCTTCCCCGCAATGAAACCTGTGAAATCAGCCAACCTTCCAGAGGAAAACTAGGAGTCCTCATAGTCAGTTCTCATGAACTTCAAAGTAACCCACCATCTCTGGTTTACTGGCCTATATCACTTCATGGTTAGCACTATCCTCTTCCTCTGAAGGATGTGGCTACCGAAATATAAAAATGCAACCTTAGGCTACATGAATGCTAGTATGATGCTCAGAACAAAAGAGGTGGTGGCCCTACTCTACTCTAAGCTACTCAGTCCACACCTGCATTAACCAGCGAGATATGACCAGAGGTGAGGGGGTAAGAAAATATGTCATAGGTAAAATTTCACCTGTATATTTCACTTGGAGAAGGGAAGATTCACAGGGATATAATAAACTGAAGTCGAAATACTGTCATGCAAGAAATGTCTTAGACTTCTGTTCTTCCAGAGGGAAGGGAGTAGATCTGAGTTCAAATATAAAGCGGAAAATAATTAGCAGTGTCTTAAAATGCAATGGGTTATCTTTATAAATAGTGGATGTCAAATTTCTTGAGATATGTGCAATTTATTATTTTTATATCTTGTTTTTTTGTATTCTTTTTTTTCTTTTTTGGACTAAGTACTCCCATTGAGCTTCGCTTCATCATGCTCATGCAATTTATTTTTAAGATACGCTTTTTAGAGCACAAATTGGTAAGGGCCTAATCTCTGACTTTGTCATATTTTGCTCTTATTTCTAAATTGATTTAAAAGTTCTTCCTTTTTAAAGCCTATCCTTATCTCACATTTGATTGTACAGGTTGCTATCCTTATCAGTTGCTGTAATAAGATTCTTACAAAGATCTTGTTATCTTGAAACATCATGCCTAAAGGCAGGGCATAATGGGTGTAACAAGATTCCTACAGAGCTCCTGTTTTACACCTTAACCACCTGTAATTCTTGCTCTCTTTTTCAGATGGTCAGTAGCTATTCTGAAATTCCTGTATAAACTCTTGATGAAAATAAGATGTGCAATAAATAAAATATGATAGAATACCACACCACCTTTTGTGTATGGCTTCAGGAAATGTCATTCTTTTATGGGAAAGAGAAGTCAACATTTTACAAGGTACTACTTGGGCTTTAGTGTCAAACCCTGTGCCCTGCCAACTTCAATATTAGTCTGAATTTTTTATAACTGTTCTTAATTATCATGAATATTTCTTGCTCACTTTACTCTTTATGTGATTCTAAGAATTCAGCTAAGTTCCAGGAGGAACAAATGTCCTCAGCTGATGTCTGCTGAAATGTACATTATCCTACTCAATTCTGGATCATTATTACCTCTCCACACCAGCATCCTCTGAAGTGCCTGCATTTCTACCTGGTCTCTACCGAAAAAGTCAATGCAGCTTTCTGCTACAGCATCCCTTCATTAAAGCACGACCGGACAATGCCATTTTGCAAACAGATAGCTCTTTCTGCAGAGATAATTGATTCTTAGATACCATTCAGAATCTGCACACCAGTCCCTTCTGCCAGGACGCAGCAAATGCTTCCTCTCCTTGTTTTTAACAATCTGATTCACCCCCTCCCCTGGGGACAGGGTTTTGTGACACCACAATGTTCCGTCCTCTGATCCAGCCTGTATTCCACCTCCTGTCCCTACTTCTGAAATGGCAATAATATATGAAGAGACTAAGCAAATCCTTCACCTGCCCTCAGGGAGAAGTCTCTCTCAAATTACCTGCAAGCCATAGAAGATTGTCATGAATTCTGCCCTCTGTTCATTTGTTCACCTTGGCCAACTTGGGTTCTACTTTCCTTGACTCATGACTTCTGATACCTGCAGGTCAAAAAGTGAGAGAGTGGCATGGACATATATACACTACCAAATGTAAAATAGATAGCTAGTGGGAAGCAGCCGCATAGCACAGGGAGATCAGCTCGGTGCTTTGTGACCACCTAGAGGGGTGGGATAGAGAGGGTGGGAGGGAGGGAGACGCAAGAGGGAAGAGATATGGGAACATATGTATATGTATAACTGATTCACTTTGTTATAAAGCAGAAACTAACACACCATTGTAAAGCAATTATACTCCAATAAAGATGTTTAAAAAAAAAAAAAAGAGAAGCAATGAACATTAAAAAAAAAAAAAGTGAAAATTACGGGATGTAATGATGTACAAGATATACATAAGAACAAACACCTGCTGGGAGAAGCCAAAGGCTTTCTGTGCCCCCTGCCAAGCACTCAGTTTCCCTGGGCCACCTTCACGATGGATTTCCTCATTAAACACCCTGCCTCGCAGTGATATAACACCAACTTCATGGCTGTTCCAATAACAAGTGGCACACTTCCACCTATGCCAGGAGCCACTGGGATACACATATTGGTCATGTTTTACCTCTATAAAGGCATCAACAAAATTGCTCCAGTCTGAGGGCCACTCCCTCCCCCCAGGCCCCAGTATTTATATTCAGGGTCACTTTACATCCTGTTTTTGCCTGGTACAATCATACACAATCCTGGTATAATCACAGTTTTTGCTGTTATTAATGCCTCTTTTCTTTCTCAAAAAAATCTGTTTGTAAACTAAATTATAATGACATCCTATTTATATCCTGCCTTAGACAGAACCCTTTTTTACCTGCCAGGTCAAAATGGACCTGTCCAGGATACCACCCCAGACTGCTAGCCAGACAGAAATAACCAGCCAGACCCTAAAGCTATATCTTCAGCTCCACTCTTCCCACTACCAAGGTAACTAATTGGTCATTTTTCCTTCCCACCATCTAAATTGTTTATTTAAATGTCATCCACCCTTACCTCAGAATATCAAATATACATGAACTACATTTTCTAACCAAGGTACTTCTTGGACTTATTTCTCTTTGTCAGTGTTTGTAGCTGTAGAATATGTTGAGGAATTCTAAGCCACAAAGGGTAACTGACAAGCTTTCTCAGGGAAGCCAAAGTGACCTTCAAATGTTATGTCAGCAGTGGTACTTAGGGGCAACCCTATTGGCATGTTACTAATCTCAATAACATCCTGGTAATTTCTCTCCTTACAACCTTTCACAAAGCTGCATGGCACCCTTCTCATCTTCTCAGCATTAAGCCTATCATATTGGTGACCTACAACTACAGCTCCTAAACGCTCTCATTCTATAACTCTCAAATCTAACAGCCTCTCCTTTATCCTGCCAAATTCAAGTCCCACTCTTCACACTAATAAAAGATATTTAGGAATACATAGTTCATGTCATACCAGATTCTTGGATGCACTGGAAAAAACTCCAGTACTTCAATAAATGGTATACAGGCAGAAGACCAGAGCTGAGAGCCTACCATCTCATCTCTGCTTGTCATTTGGAGTCTTTGGCCATTGCCCTACACAGAAGATGCAGAATCCCATAATGCTGAGATGTCTACTGCCATCTGGTGTCTAGAAAACTAATCAGTTCACTTGGAGGAAGTGGCATCACCTCCTATCCCCAAGGGTCTGACTCCCCCTGAGAACTCCTGAAAAGGCATTTGGCAGGAAGCCTCCGTGGGATAAATTTTTCTCCACACTGACTCTGCCTACCTCCTGCTTCACCCATTATCTTTGTCTCTATGCAACCTACTTGACAGCTGTGCTACTTGAAGGCAGGCAGGGACTGTGTGTTGTTTATAATTGATTTTTCCTCTGTCACAGAATTAGGCAATAGGCATCGTTTGGGCAGCTGACATCTCTGCTGCTCCACTATATCTTTTAGCCCTCTCTTTTCATATGCTGCTCTTGAGGCTTGGTGTGAGGAATGTAAACAAAAAGTGGAGCTCTGGGATCAGAGTTAGTAGCCTTGAGGATAGTGGGGCTTCAGGTTGCGGGTGATCCAGTTGCTAATGAGTCTAAATCAGGCATGAGCTGTAGTAGTCTCTAAAAGTGCAATAAACAGACAGGTCTTAGAAGAAGAAACCTAGGTAGAGCCAAAGAGGAATCTTCAGAGAGCAGAAAGACCACACTGTTCAAATGCAGGGCTATTCAGGAGATCTAAGGCAAAGGGTTGCTGACATGTTGTATTTCACAAGGCAAGTAGCTTGGAAGCATGCCATCCTGGGTGTACTCTTAAAGGACTCATGATGCCCCAGTCATCTCTAAGACAGCATTATATTTCCAAGAAATATAGACATATTATAGACCTTTAGGTCTAAGGAGTGAGGGAAGGTTAAGAGAGACAGCTGTGTCCTAATAAGTGGTTTTTATTTTGAAGGCCTGGATCTCAAGAGCATTTAATTTGATCAGTCTGACACAGGTTAGGAAGGAAGTCTGAAAGCTTAGCAAGTACTGAGAGCTGTGAATTTTCACCACTCTTAGCTGGGCTATCTATTATACTCATCCACTAGATTGGGACAGGTTTCAGACAACAGAGCTGGGTGGAAATCCAATCTGGAACTCAGAGTTCCATATCCCCAAAATAGTTCATGAATGCAGCAGGTGTCAAAGGATCTAACACCCAGTATAAGAGGTGATCCAAAAAGGGGACAAATCCAAGCTCAGGGAACCTAGGCTCCAGAGACGCTCAGAAATCCAGGCTGACAGCTGGCAGGAACTAAGAATGTGTATCAATAAATAAAATAATCTCTATCCATATGGGTGCAGAAGTAGGACATCAGTTGAGGAAGAGAAATGGCCCAAACAAGGGAAGCTTACATTCCTGGATCAACTCCTTAGTTACCAAGGACCTCAGTTTCAATGAAAAGAGAGGAATCAGTCGTATGAATTAGCAACCAAGTTATTAAATGGAGACATAAGATCAGAGTGAACAGAAGTTTTGAAGTTAGGATAAATCCTAGAACCTGGTTCAGGTTGTTTTGCCAGGAGAAGATGGAGGTAGATGATGGGAACTACAGTCTTAAATTATGAAACATTTAAAATAATAAAATAAAGGTAATATAACAGATTTTTTTTTAAAGTAAAATGTTCCAGGTACAGTTAAAGCTTTATTCTCACTATGCTTTCTCCTTCCTTTCCATAGGAAACAACCATCCTGAAATTGATGCATATCATTACCACAAATGTTTTTATACTTTTACTATATGAATTCATAAACAATATATGCTATTTGAGTGTTTAAATTTTTACATAAACGGTATCATGTGGTGTGTACATATTTGGCAATCTGCTTATTCTTTCCCTCAACACTAAAAAAATCCAACATACTGATTGATGCATGTTTATATGATTCATTGATTTGTATTAATAGACAAGTTTATTTATGCATTCTCCTTTTATTAAATGTCTCTATTCTTCATTAATACAATCTTGCAATGATGCTGAGCATCCTTTCCATGTGTTTGTTGGCAATCTGTATATCTATTTTGGAGAAATGTCTATTTAGCTCTTCTGCCCATTTTTGGATTGGGTTGTTTGTTTTTTTGATATTGAGCTACATGAGCTGCTTGTATATTCTGGAGATTAATCCTTTGTCAGTTGCTTCACTTGCAAATATTTTCTCCCATTCTGAGGGGTGTCTTTTCGTCTTGTTTATGGTTTCCTTTGCTGTGCAAAAGCTTTTAAGTTTCATTAGGTCCCATTTGTTTATTTTTGTTTTTATTTCCATTTCTCTAGAAGGTGGGTCAAAAAGGATCTTGCTGTGATTTAGGTCATAGAGTGTTCTACCTATGTTTTCCTCTAAGGGTTTTATAGTGTCTGGCCTTACATTTAGGTCTTTAATCCATTTTGAGTTTATTTTTGTGTAGGGTGTTAGGGAGTGTTCTAATTTCACACTTTTACATATAACTGTCCAGTTTTCCCACAACTTACTGAAGAGGCTGTCTTTTCTCCATTGTATATTCTTGCCTCCTTTATCAAAGGTAAGGTGACCATATGTGCGTGGGTTTATCTCCGGGCTTTCTATCCTGTTCCATTGATCTATATTTATGGTTTTTTGTGCCAGTACCATACTGTCTTGATTACTGTAGCTTTGTAGTATAGTCTGAAGTTTGGGAGCCTGATTCCTCCAGCTCCGTTTTTCTTTCTCAAGATTGCTTTGGCTATTCAGGGTCTTTTGTGTTTCCATACAAATTGTGAAATTTTTTTGTTCTAGTTCTGTGAAAAATGCCAGTGGTAGTTTGATAGGAATTGCATTGAATCTGTAGATTGCTTTGGGTAGTATAGTCATTTTCATAATATTGATTCTTCTAATCCAAGAACATGGTATATCTCTCCATCTATTTGTATCATCTTTAATTTCTTTCATCAGTGTCTTATAGTTTTCTGCCTACAAGTCTTTTGTCGCCTTAGGTAGGTTTATTCCTAGGTATTTTATTCTTTTTGTTGCAATGGTAAATGGGAGTGTTTCCTTAATTTCTCTTTCAGATTTTTCATCATTAGTCTATAGGAATACAAGAGATTTCTGTGCATTAATTTTGTATCCTGCTACTTTACCAAATTCATTGATTAGCTCTAGTAGTTTTCTGGTAACATCTTTAGGATTCTCTATGTATAGTATCATGTCATCTGCAAACAGTGACAGTTTTACTTCTTCTTTTCTGATTTGGATTCCTTTTATTTCTTTGTCTTCTCAGATTGCTGTGGCTAAAACTTCCAACACTATGTTGGATAATAATGGTGAGAGTGGGCAGCCTTGTCTTGTTCCTGATCTTAGTGGAAATGGATTCAGTTTTTCACCATTGAGAATGATGTTGGCTGTGGGTTTGTCATATATGGCCTTTATTATGTTGAGGTAAGTTCCCTCTATGCCTACTTTCTGGAGGGTTTTTATCATATATGGGTGTTGAATTTTGTCAAAAGCTTTTTCTGCATCTATTGAGATTATCATATGTTTTTTATCCTTCAGTTTGTTAATATGGTGTATCACATTGATTGATTTGTGTATATTCAAGAATCCTTGCATTCCTGGGATAAACCCCACTTGATCATGGTGTATGATCCTTTCAGTGAGCTGTTGGATTCTGTTTGCTAGTATTTTGTTAAGGATTTTTGCATCTATGTTCATCAGTGATATTGGCCTATAGTTTTCTTTTTTTGTGACATCTTTGTCTGGTTTTGGTATCAGGGTGATGGTGGCCTCGTAGAATGAGTTTGGGAGTGTTCCTCCCTCTGCTATATTTTGGAAGAGTTTGAGAAGGGTAGGTGTTGGCTCTTCTCTAAATGTTTGATAGAATTTGCCTGTGAAGCCATCTGGTCCTAAGCTTTTGTTTGTTGGAGATTTTTAATCACAGTTTAAATTTCAGTGCTTGTGATTGGTCTGTTTATATTTTCTATTTCTTCCTGGTTCAGTCTCGGGAGGTTGTGCATTTCTAAGAATCTGTCCATTTCTTCCAGGTTGTCCATTTTATTGACATATAGTTGCTTGTAGTAATCTCTCATGATCTTTTATATTTCTGCAGTGTCAGTTGTTACTTCTTTTTCATTTCTAAATCTGTTGATTTGAGTCTTTTCTCTTTTCTTCTTGATGATTCTGGCTAATGGTTTATCAATTTCGTTTATCTTCTCAAAGAACCAGCTTTTAGTTGTATTGATCTTTGCTATTGTTTCCTTCATTTCTTTTTCATTTATATCTGATCTGATTTTTATGGTTTCTTTCCTTCGGCTAACTTTGGGCTTTTTTTGGTTCTTATTTCTCTAATTGCTTTAAGTGTAAGTTTAGGTTGTTTATTTGAGATTTTTCTTGTTTCTTGTTTCTTGTTTGTAGGATTGTATTGCTATAAACTTATGTCTTAGAACTGCTTTTGCTGCATCCCATAGGTTTTGGGTCATTGTGTTTTCATTGTCATTTGTTTCTAGGTATTTTTTTATTTCCTCTTTGATTTCTTCAGTGATCTTGGTTATTTAGTAGCATATTGTTTAACCTCCATGTGTTTGTTATTTTTTATGTTTTTTTTCCTGTAATTGATAATCTAGTCTCATAGCGTTGTGGTCAGAAAAGATAAGTGATACAATTTCAATTTTCTTAAATTTACCTGGGCTTGATTTGTGACCCAAGATATGATCTATCCTGGAGAATGTTCCATGAGCACTTGAGAAGAAAGTGTATTCTGTTGTTTTTGGATGGAATGTCCTATAAATATCAATTAAGTCCATCTTGTTTAATGTGTTATTTAAAGCATGTGTTTCCTTACTTATTTTCATTTTGGGTGATCTGTTCGTTGGTGAAAGTGAGGTGTTAAAGTCCCCTACTATGATTTTCTTACTGTCGATTTCCCCTTCTATGGCTGTTAGCATTTGCCTTATGTATTGAGGTGCTCCTATATTGGGTGCATAAATATTTACAATTCTTATATCTTCTTCTTGGATTGATCCCTTGATCATTATGTAGTGTCCTTCTTTGTCTCTTGTAATAGTTTTTATTTTAAAGTCTATTTTGTCTGATATGAGAATTGCTACTCCAGCTTTCTTTTGATTTCCATTTGCATGGAATATCTTTTTCCATCCCCTCACTTTCAGTCTGTATGTGTCCCTAGGTCTGAAGTGGGTCTCTTGTAGACAGTATATATATGGGTCTCATTTTTGCACCCATTCAGCCAGTCTGTGTCTTTTGGTTGGAGCATTTAATCCATTCACATTTAAGGCAGTTATCGATATGTATGTTCCTATTACCATTTTCTTAATTGTTTTGGGTTTCTTATTGTAGGTCTTTTCTTTCTCTTGTGTTTCTTGCCTAGAGAAGTTCCTTTAGCGTTCGTTGAAAAGCTGGTTTGGTGGTGCAAAATTCTCTTAGCTTTTGCTTGTCTGTAAAGGTTTTAATTTCTCTGTTGAATCTGAATGAGATCCTTGCTGAGTAGAGTAATCTTGGTTGTAGGTTTTTCCCTTTCATCATTTTAAATATGTCCTGCCACACCCTCTAGCTTGCAGAGCTTCTGCTGAAAGATCAGCTGTTAACCTTATGGGGATTCCCTTGTATGTTATTTGTTGCTTTTCCCTTGCTGCTTTTAATATTTTTTCTTTGTATTTAATTTTTGGTAGTTTGATTAATATGTATCTTGGTGTGTTTCTCCTTGGATTTATCCTGTATGGGACTCTCTGCACTTCCTGGACTTGATTGACTATTTCCTTTCCCATATTAGGGAAGTTTTCAACTATAATCTCTTCAACTATTTTCTCAGTCCTTTTCTTTTTTGCTTCTTCTTCTGGGACCCCTATAATTTGAATGTTGGTGCATTTAATGTTGTCCCAGAAGTCTCTGAGACTGTCCTCGATTCTTTTCATTCTTTTTTCTTTATTCTGCTCTGTGGTAGTTATTTCCACTATTTTATCTTCCAGGTCACTTTTCCATTCTTCTATCTCAGTTATTCTGCTTTTGATTCCTTCCAGAGAATTTTAAATTTTATTTATTGTGTTGTTCATCATTGTTTGTTTGCTCTTTAGTTCTTCTAGGTCCTTGTTAAACGTTTTTTGTATTTTCTTCATTTTATTTCCAAGATTTTGGATCATCTTTACTATCATTACTCTGAATTCTTTTTCAGGTGGACTGCCTATTTCCTCTTCATTTGTTTGGTCTGGTGGGTATTTTCCATGCTCCTTCATCTGCTGTGTATTTCTCTGTCTTCTCATTTTGCTTAACCTATTGTGTTTGGGGTCTCCTTTTCATAGGCTGCAGGTTCATAGTTACTGTTGTTTTTGGTGTCTGCCCCCAGTGTGTAAGGTTGGTTCAGTGGGTTGTGTATGCTTCCTGGTGGAGGGGACTGGTGCCTGTGTTCTGGTGGATGAGGCTGGATCTTGTCTTTCTGGTGGGCAGCACCACATCCGGTGGTGTGTTTTGAGGTGTCTGTGACCTTATTATGATTTTAGGCAGCCTCTCTGCTAATGGGTGGGGTTGTGTTCCTGTCTTGCTAGTTGTTTGGCATGGGGTGTCCAGCACTGGAGCTTTGTGGTCATTGAGTGGAGCTGGGTCTTAGCGTTTAGATGGCGATCTCTTGGAGAGCTCTCGCCGATTGATGTTACGTGGGGCCAGGAGGTCTCTGGTGGTCCAATGTCCTGAACTCGGCTCTCCCATCTCAGAGGCTCAGGCCTGACACCCGGCTGGAGCATCAAGACCCTGTCAGTCACACGGATATCAGAGGCCTGAGCAGTGGAAGTGCAGACCCATCTTCAGGGCTGGCTGAGGGCTCCAGTCTTAGAAGGGAACCACTGAAAAGGCACAGAGGGCACCTGCCACCTTCAGACCAGTTGTGATCTCAGATTAGGTAGTGGTAAACTCAGGAGCTGTAGCAGGACCTTCTTGGCAGCAGCCAGCTCTTTGTTCACAACCTCCTCAGCATCTTCACGGAAGGAGTGCCCATATTTTCTTTTAAGAAGTGTGAAGTTTTGCTTTTTACATTTATGTCTTTTATTTATTAGAATTAATTTTGACTATGATGTAAGAAAGGGATCTAATTTTTTTTTCTTTTTCCTTATGGATATCTAATATTTCCAGCACCATCTACTGAACAGCTTTTTTTCCCTCTTAGTTTTAACCATCAACTTTCTTTCTTAAAATCTAAGAAACATGCCTGACACTGCTTTATTCCACATTCATATTTTATCCTCTAAAATAACATGACATTCCACAAGCCAAAAATCTTGTCGCTTCTGAGAAATGACATTGACAGCAAATCAAGTGTTTATTATATGCTCTCTTTTAGAATAAAAATTCTAGAAAATAACTAGAACTCAAATTCTCCCCTCCGTGTTAGTTTTTAAAAATTCTTATCCAATTAAAAAAATAAAATATCCATTCGTGCTCATAAAATATAAACAAACTAATAAGTATTCTAACAATGTATATCCAGCATCCATAAAGTACTAAAGACTTATATAATACTGTGATTAAAAACAGATACATTTCCTAAATAATATTGAAGACTAGATTATTTAAACCAGCACAGTCTAAAAGAAATCTAATGCAAGTCATGCATAATAATTTAAAATTTTTCTAGTAGCCACATTAAAAAGGTAAGGAGAAACATGAAAAACTAATTCCATAATATATGTTATTTAACCCAATATATCCAAAATATTATCATTTCAACATTTGGGCAATATAAGAAATATTATTGAGGCATTTTACATTCTTTTTTTCATCCTAAGTAGCAAATTTTGATATGTATATCTGAATTCAGACTAACCTCATTTCAAGTATTCAACAGCCACATGTAGCTAGTGGCTACCATATTGGACAGTGCAGATTTGGACCAGTTTTCCCTTTGTAAATAACTAAAAATGCTGGATAAAATCTAAATGAAGGCAAAAATCTAGAGAGTTAAGTTTATCACTTGAATCAGATTTTATCTGAGGGCATTTGCCAAAATGGCTAAATGAACTGCTATTTTCATGGCTCTCAGGATCTCAGGAGAAAGACAGTCAAACCAGGAACCACCCTATCTGGGGCGTCTAACAGGAAATTCCCCCTCCCCCATTAAGCTAAAACACCAAAAGGCAGCCGCTTCAGTCTCATTCAGGTGAGTTAGAAATTAATCCATCCCATGGGCTATGACTAGACCACCTCCAGGATGGAAAGCTGCCATTAACACATGTATTAGAATTTTGTGAATCAAAGAAAAATAATAATAAATTATTATATGTTTAAATTGGATAATAATGAAGCTGAATGTTCAAAGTTGGGGGATGCACAATACCTTCCCAGCAGTAGGCTCGGTCTTGACAGGTCAGTCCTGAACAGGGCACAGGCCTCTGCCCGTTGGGAAGCTTTTCATATGGAGTTATTGTGAAGTTGTAGGTCTATTGTCTGGAGGACTTGCTCTCAAGTCTGAACACCCACTGAATTTTTCCACTGAACTCCAGCTCTCTCCTGCTTCCACCATGCTGGGTTGGTTGTCTGATTGGGATTCTGCCTGTTTCCTAACTGAGGTTAGAGATTTGTCCTGAATCTTAGCCCACAGACCTCTCTTAAGTGATTGAACTTGTCCTTGAAGTCCTAGACAGGCAGATGACCATCCTGGACCCATTCATGGCCTCTAAAAAAAGAAAAAGAATAATCCTTGTGGGATGCAGCTAAAGTAGTACTTAAAGGAAAATTGATAATTTTTATGCTTTTATTAATAAAGAGAATATACTAAACATCCAACCCAAGAAGTAGAAAACTAAAAGAGAACCAACCCAAAGAAAATAGGAGGAAATAAAGCCATGACTAAAGAGTTTTACAGGTAACTCCACCATATGTGCACAGAACAGGCAACTCTATACTTACACAAATTCTTTCACAGAATAAAAAAGAAGAAATGCTCCCTCAGCCCATTTTATGAGCTACTGTAACCTTGACTCCCAAACTAAACAAGAGCAGTGAAATGTCACTTATGAACATAGATTTAAGAGGTTTTTTTTATTGGCCGCGCAGCATGTGAGACCTTAGTTCCTCAACCAGGGATTGAACCCTCACCCTCTGCATTGGAAGCACGGAGTCTTAACCACTGGACCGCCAGGGAAGTCTAGATGTAAGAGTTTTAAACAGAATATTGCAAGTAAGTTATTCTCTTCACTCATTCAATAGACATTTTTTGAAGATCAGCTAGGAGCCAAGCTTTGTGCAATGTGATAGGGACAAGATGAGTATTATATGATCTTTGTTCTTAAGAAACAGCGAATTTAGTGGGAAGAGAGCTGCATTAATAATTATGATGCAACACACTTGTTCTAGTATGTAATGGGAACAAAGTGTAATGGGAACAGAGACCAGAATGTCTAAGTTTGCCTTGATGAATTTTAGAAGGTCTCATTGGGAGATCCCTTGAGCTGAGACTCCATGGATAAGCAGGAGCTTGACATCTAGAGAAGAGGTGGTGTAGGTAGTCGAGGTGGGGAAGAGAGTAGGGATGTAATTTAGGGTACTGTGTGTGTGTGCGTGGTATGTGTTTTATGTGGGGGCAGGGGAAATGATGCAGACAAGGATGAGAAGAAACACCAATTCAGAGGAGGGCTTGGAAGCTTTCCTTTTATTTAGAGTCAATATACAAGGGAAATAAGTGACTTTAGCTAGTACCTAAAATACTCTGTAATTAAAGTTATCAGAGAATGCAGAATAAGTATGAGTACATATAAAAATGAATGTAAATTAATATTTAATTTCAGAGTTTACAATGAATTAATTCACTAAACTTAGTTTCTAACTTCCAATTTTTGCTTGTTCCTATTTTTACTCATTTTATTGTTTCAATATACTGAAGTCCCTATGTTAAGATAATTTCTATCTTGATGAAAATAGACACTAAATTTTACCTTTAAATTTAAAAATTACTTCTGGCCAAAAAATGTAAAACATATTTCCAGGATTCTGTAATCACTTTCAGATCAGCTGAAATGCTTTAATAATTCGATTTCCAGTTGCAATTGTATAGTTCATCAAATCATAATTAAGCTAATTAGAGTGTTACATATTAGTGTTTCTTGATGGTCAAAAAATTGTCATCATGGAGTAATGAGCTTTTAGACATTCATGCCTTTGGGCTGAACAATTTTTTATAGTAGTCTTGAGATGTTTAGTATTCTTATTGTCAGCTTAATGGGCATTGGCTTCTGTCCTTTAATTGGTTGTCACTTTTGCCGAATTTCTGCAGGGATATGTATTGAATAAATTATAAGAGGTAAGTTTTATGCTCTGTTGCAGACTTCTTGTTATTAATTTCCAACTTAACTCCACTGTGGTTGAGTCCCTAGTTTGTATGACCTGGGTTCTTTAAATTTGTTGACAATTGCTTGAAGCCCAGAAATCAGCCTTTCAAGCTCTAGTTTATTTTCTGTAAACTAGGGGCTAAGGTGAGTGAAGAGGTTAGATCAGATCAGTGATTCCTAACCTTGGTCAAAGGTAAGAATCATCCAGGGAAGGGTGATCAAAATGGCGCCCTGACCCCTTCGCCAGAGATTCTACTTCCATAGGTGCTGGACACGTTTTAACATGCT
Source organism: Eubalaena glacialis (assembly GCF_028564815.1). Classification (NCBI taxonomy): domain Eukaryota; kingdom Metazoa; phylum Chordata; class Mammalia; order Artiodactyla; family Balaenidae; genus Eubalaena; species Eubalaena glacialis. The sequence goes on along the minus strand of NC_083731.1, from coordinate 65,808,254 downwards.
TTTCAGATGATTCTTGGGAAGTCAGCTGAGCGTTGGAAACTGTTGAACCAAGGTTGCATTTTTAAAACTGTAGAACTATGGGCTGTGACCTGTTAGTGCAGTGGTTGGGCTGCCGTCTGTTTTTGTAAATAACATTCTATCAGAACACAGTCGTGCCCATTATTTACATGTTGTCTGTGGCTGTTTTCCTGCTGCAGTGGCAGCATTGAGTAGAACTGGAAAAGCCCACATGGCCCACAAAGCCCCAAATATTTACTACCTGGGTTTTTACAGAAAAAGTTTGCTGACCCTTTCATTAGCAGGTTATAAAATCATTTTAATAGGTTGCAATCGGTATTTAAAAAAACAAAATAGAAAAGGAAATATTAAAGCACATTGCATGTGCATAAGTGCTGCTTTGTTAAACTTGTTAATATGTAAACATATATGTTTATACATATATATGCACACACACATATGTATATATTTGTATATACTGGGAAAAAACGTATCTCTCACTGTGAGTAGCAGTCAAAAAAGCTTAAAAAAACCTAAACGGTAAGATCTTTGGTCCCTTCCCTTTGTGGACTTTCTCTCAGTTGCTAGGGTGCTCTGGCAGCGTGGATTGGGGTGGGAGGGAGGTCTAGGTGGGAGAGGAGATATGCAGAGAACGTGCTTTACTGACACCATGCTTCTGGGGGCTGCTTCCTACTTAGTAAGTCAGTGCCTCTCCTTTAAGGAAAGGTAGTGCTCAATGCCCATATTTATCCATAATGTCATTGCCAGAAGTAGGACCAACCTGAGTCATGTGAGGGTGTGAGGACATTTCAAATGGGGCTAATACTAAACTTACAGGGCTGTGATGAGGATTTAATGTACATATAGTGTCTCAAACTAAGAAGTGCTATACAATGCCAGGATGCTACAATTTTTCATCTGTAGCCTCTCATTCTTGTGGTTGGAATCCACACCCCAACCATAGACAAGTTCCAGGATGTTACCAACCATAGCACTGATCGTCACATTTTGTGAATGTACCAGTGGTGGCACAAGGACTGAGGGAGACAAATATCAAGGCTAGAGCTAGGGAAGGAAAGATAGAGTCAGATTCTTGGACTGCTGTGACAATTCTTATTTCTAAAATAATAATAAAAATAAAATAATAATAATAATAATGCAGAGAAATCTACTGTATTTAGATTTCCCAGTGAAAATTTAATTTCCTAGCACTATTCCATGGTCTGAATGTTTGTGGAAATCCTAACCCCCCAAGGTGATGATATTAGGCGGTGGGGCCTTTTGGAGGTGACTAGGTCATGAGGGTTATGCCCTCATCAGTGGGATTAGTGCCTCCCTCGTATAAAACAGACTCCAGAGAGCTTCCTGGCCTCTTCCAACATATGAGGACAGAGGGAGAAGATGGTCCTCTGTGAACCAGAAAACGGGCTCTCACCAGACACAGAATTTCCCAGTACCTTGATCTTGGACGTCTCAACATCCAGAACTGTAAGAAATAAATTTCTGTTGTTTAAAATCCACCTAGTCTATGGTTTTCTGTTACAGCAGCCCGAATGGACAAAGACAGACTATAAACTGTTAGCTGCCAAGATTAGGGAATTGACCTTCTGATTAATCAAGAATTATGGCTATATAAACAAATGACTACTTTAAAGAATTATTACAGAATAACATATAATTTGCCTTTTAAAGTATAAGTAATTTAATATGATGATTCAGAAAGTCCTTCAGAATCAGGCAGTGTCTCAGGGTCACCATGGAGATGCATAAAAGTTTTGGTTACTAGTGACTTGTTTTTAAAAGGAAGCTGTATAAAAAGCTTTTTTTGGAGTTCAAACTCTGATTCATTTGTTTCCTAATTTGGTTAGGATTCTGCATATTTTTCCTTTATATATAGTCAACTGCAGAATTGAAGGGGACCCCAAGATGTTCTGGTCCTATGATCTGATGCTTGAATTACTTCTGACTTGGTCATCAAATAGATATTGTGCACATACCATGTTCAAAACTGGTCCATAAACTGGGATACAGTGGTGAAAAAATTTTCTTCCCTACACGGAGTTCACATTCTCTCAGCCTCTGTTTGAACCCTTCTCTCAAAGGGGAACTCATTCAATGAGACAGCCCAGGGCATCTTTGGACATCATAGTTTTTCCTGTCAATTTCACTTGCTTGTCTCATTTAAAAGTATCCATCAATAGATGAATGGATAGAGAAGATGTATTAATAGTATGTGTGTATATATATATATATATATACACACACACACACACACACAATGGAATACTACTCAGCCATAAAGGAGAATGAAATTTTGCCAGTTGCAGAAACATGGATGGGACTTGGAGGTCATTATGCTAAGTGAAATAAGCCAGACAGAGAAAGACAAATACTCTTTGATATCACTTATATGTGAAATCTAAAAAATACAACAAACTAGCGAATATAACAAAAAGAAGCAGACTCACAGATACAGAGAACAACCTAGTGGTTACCAGTGGGGAGAAGGAAGGGGCAATATAGGGGTGGGGGGAGTGGGAGGTACAAACTACAAGGATGTATCGTCATAGGCTACAAGAATGTACTGTAAAACATGGGGATATAGCCAATATTTTGTAATAACTGTAAATGGAGCGGAACCTTTAAACATTGTATAAAACTTAAAAAAAAATTCTTTTTTTATCTCAAAAATAAGGATGAGCAATCAGCATACCTACATCTTACAGAACACACTAACAACCAATATTTTGTAATAGCTGTAAATGGAGCGTAACCTTTAAAAATTGTATAAAAATATAAAAAATTAAAAAAGAACTAATGCAAGTCCAAATCCCCGCAACGGTCCCTCAAATACTTAAAATCAATTCTACGTCCAACCTCATCTCCTCCCACCTCTACCCCCTTTCCCCAAACCTAAAGTTTCTCTTTTTCAAGCTAAGAATCCTCCAGTCCCTCAACTAATCCTCCTGGGGCAGCGTCTTGCCCCACTTTCCACTGAATGTAATAAAGATTGCTGTTCTTAAAGAAGAGTGCCTTATTAGACTAAGTGGCCACTTAAGGAACTGTTACCTCTCAGCTACCAGTACACACTTTGATCGTCTGCTCTGTGATGCTGGGGTTAAGGCTCTTTCAATACAAATGGCATTGCTCCCTGCCAGCTGGTTTTCTGCCCGCTCTGCCAATGGGCTACACAAGAGGGAAATTGGAAAGTGGGAGGGGAAAAGGCTTACTCTTCCTGTTTTGTTCACTGTTGCTGCCAGCGTCGCCTGGGCACCAGTTCTCACCCTGGAAGGGCAGTGGGTCCCATTCTCCAGCCTAGAACCAGCTTCATCACACCCATCTCCCAGAAGCACCATCTAGAAAGCAACCCCTCCTCCAAGGTATGAGTCCTAGATCTGTGGAGCTCCTTTTCTGAGTCCCTGGGGGTCTTTCATGACAACTTCATCTTTTTTTTTTCTCTTGTGGCCTCTGCGCAGCTTGCAGGATCTTAGCAGTTCCCCAACCAGGGATCGAACCTGTGTTCCCTGCAGTGGAAGCACCGAGTCCTAACCACTGGACCGCCAGGGAATTCCCATAACTTCATCTTCTCTAATGGCTTCAAGCCACCAGATGAGGCTCCCAGATCTGTATTTCTTTCCCATGCCTCTCTCCAACATTGTCATGTATCTTATGGACATCCTACAGTCGTCTTAAACCCATGATGCCCGAATATGAATTTGACCAAGGTACTTTCCTTTTCAGTTGGTAGAAACCTGGAATTCTTCTTTCCTTCTTGTTCATCCACCGCCAGTCTCCAAGCGCAGGCCATTTCTCATATCTGTTCCCTCTTTTCCAGTTCCACTAAAACTGCCCTAAAGAAGTCCCTCATCATCTGTTTCTTAGACCTCCAGCTGATCTTCCTGTCCTTAGTCCTCTGCAGGTCAATTCCACCCATGGAGGTCAAATCTGATTGCACTGTTCTGCCCTCACCTACGCAAGTTCCATCTCGGGTCTCTTGTTGTACTCCTTTTATGCTTCAGCAACACCGAGCTGTACCCACCATGCTCTTTCGCTGTCTTCTGCAGCACTGTCACCCCTGCATCACACACACTTACTTTGCCTGGCTAACTGCTTGAAGACTCAACTCAAGGTCACCTATCCAGGAAGGTGCCCCTAAACCTCCTTTACATCCTCCCTTCCTCTGTGTTCCCCACATACTTGGTTGCAGATTTTCATCACTGCACATAACACGCTGTGTTACATTAAGCTTTCTTTCTCACTAGACAGGACTATTCATAGATCGTTTCCACAGGAAACAACACCTGTCACATTTGGTTCTTAACAAGTGTTTATTGGTGAACTTCAAGAACTCATTACTTTAAGGATAAATCAAATTATGTTTTTACCATGAATTCCCCCACTGGGGGGATATTCTCAGCAATAAAAAGAAACAAACTATTGATACATGCAACAACTGGATGAATCTCAGGAAATTAGGCTGAGTGAAAAAAAGAAGTCACACCCTGTATGATTCCATTAATATAACATTCTTGAAATGACAAGATTATAAAAGTGGAGATAGATTAATGGTTTCCCAGGGTTAAGGGGGGGTGGAGGTGGGAGGGAAGTAGGTGTGGTCATAAAAGGGCAACACGAGGTATCTTTGTTATGGGTCCATGTGATGAGAAAATGTTTCAGCATCTTGACTGTGTCAGTGTCAATATCCTGGTTGCAATATTGTACTATATATAGGTTTGCAAGATGTCATCACCAGGGAGAAATGGGTAAAGGGTACACAGGATCTCTCTCTCTCTCTGTTATTTTTTTACAACTATATGTGAATCTACAATTACCTCAAAATAAAAGGTTTAATTTAAAAAAAAAGAGAGATTCCAACCAAAAAGAATGGAGACTTCACACATTGTCCAAATGCATTCTTTTTATTTGAGAAGGACGATCTCAAGGCAGTGCCCTTTGGAAAAGGCATCTCTCATCATCACGTACATCGAGATCAACCATTACTCTCGGCAAAGTACAAAAATACACGCATCAGTGACTTCCATACAATAAATACATAATCATGCATCCCACAATAAAAGGCACAGAAACCTGGTCACTTAGTAGTCATAAAAATTACTAGCTACATTAACAAAGCCACCCAAATTATCAGTATAAGGAACTGTAACAATATATTCCAAAGGTGAAAACACATAAAACATCTTTAAAATAGTATGCAATAAATATCTCAATTGTATATATTTTAAAAATTATGCCATTGTAAACAGCATGTAAACAAACAAAACTCACGTTTTCTTACCATTATTAAAAGTCATTAGAGCTAAAGTTATAACCTCTGCTCTGTCAGGTATATTTCACTGGCAAGTGTACTAAGCAGTTTAAAGTTTCACTCTTTTCTGCAGCAAACAGAGCCCACTGTGAAATAAATAGATAGGATCTCCATCTTTCAGATACAAGTTTCAAAACAGACTACCAAAATGTAGTAAATTCTTATCTATAAATAATATGGCAAAGGCTAGATCCCAACTATCTTCTGCAATGCAAGGGACAAAAGGAACAATATTTGTTAGGTTTTCAACATGATGATAAATAGGAGGCAAATCATGACTGATTATCTTTTTTAAAAATATTTATTTATGTGGTTGCGACAGGTGTTAGTTGCAGCACACGGGCTCCTTAGTTGTGGCATGTGAACTCTTAGTTGCAGCATGCATGTGGGATCTAGTTCTCTGACCAGGGATGGAACCTGGGCCCCCTGCATTGGGAGCTCGGAGTCTTAACGACTGTGCCACCAGGGAAGTCCCATGACTGATTATCTTTATTGAAAGGTAGAATGAATATGCTGAATATGACGGTCAAGTGTCCAGCCTTCTGAGCCTCTTTTCTTTTGTGGTCCTTTTACAACATCGAACAAAGAGTAAAGCTCTATCAAACTAAGAATTTCCTTTTGCTAGAGAACATAGAAATGGTTGATACTTTATACTGATGGAAAATGGTGACTTCCAAATATGCCTATCAAAATGTAAATGTACATACAAGTAAGGTTTTTTCCATACTTATTGACAATAGTTTTTTCCTTCTCATAAAGGAACCCAATTGCCTAACCATCAATAAATATTCAGAGAAGTTAATTTTTTATAACTCACATATTTTTGTTTTGTTTCATCTATATATCAGTGCATTGCGGCACAAAAATACCAGTAGTAGATTTACTATATGCTTAGATAAGTATGCTACCTGTTAAATATTATTACTCCCTACTCCCCATTAAAAATAACTGAGGTGGAAACATCAACCCATAACTTCAAGTGGAGTCTTTGAAGTATACCAGAAAGCACTATTTACTTTTTCCTTCTACCGTGGGTTCCCAATGTATACTTCATATATTTTGGTGTGTGTGTCATTAATGAGGATATATGCCTTCCTAAAATGGACTTAAAATTGAACTTGTGTCCTACAAACTCATTAGTCACTTGGATCACACATAGCACCTATGGTTGTGGAAATGGGGTTCTATAGGATTGATGAAAGATGTACTTGACAAGTGATGGTCAAAAATTATTTGTGGTTGACCTGAAAATACAAAAACTGTGGACATAAAAATGGGCTTACTTATTTATGACACAGAATTTAGTTAGTTTTTTGGGTGGAAGGTGACCACTTCCCTGAAAAAATCTGAGAAATAATACTTGATTTAAAAACATGTCCTCCCAACTTCTTAAACAAACTGTATAAGAATAATCATGAAAACGAACTTGAACTCTATCAGACAAGAGCTATGTCTTATTTTCTTTGTATCCCCAGCAATAATCAAATGTCAAGTGTAGAGCAGGTAGAAAAATATCTATTAAGTGAGTGAAGTAAGAGGCCATTTAATTTAATTACATGCAAATTTTGGATTTATTTAATTTTTAAAATTATTGACTTTAAAGGGCTGTTTATTTTTAGGGGGGGGGGCATGCCAGGTGGCATGCAGGATCTTAGTTCCCTGACCAGGGATTGAACCCGTGCCCCCTGCAGTGGAAACGCAGAGTCCTAACCACTGGACTGCCAGGGAATTCCGATAAAGGGCTTTTTATGTTAACCTTTATCATAATTTGGAGACATGGTAGAAAGCCTTTATAGAATCACAAAAGAAAAAACAGACCCTTAGGTAATAGTTTTTAGTCTTTATGTTCTATATGGGGTGATAACAGTGGCAAACAAGACTTCTTATATTTGCATAATAAAAAATGAAATAATCATTAACTATAGATGACCTGAAATTGCACAAATTCAGTCTCTATCTCTGGTTGAAAACTATTTTTCAGAAAATTATACCTTCATTACCTCTTTAAAAATTCTTTCTCAAGTCTCATTATTTTGTGTAGGTAATTAGTGTATGTATTTATGTAGATTGTATACACTGAATATCTGCCAAAGAGAGATCATCTTTAGGGCATATTTATGGATTATGACTAAGAAGGAGTTGGCAGTTATGTGAAAATTTTCTAAGCTTCAATTTTAGAAACAAGAATTCAGATTTGGTAAATATTTCTCATGAATAGCTAACAAATGATTATCCTTCACAAAGCAACTGCTCTCCCCTGCTGTTTCTCTTCTGTTGGTTCTCCCAGAGTCCATGTGTGCTTCTGAATACACATCCCCCTCATGTGGACTCTCAGGGAAGTCTAAGCGTTCATTTGTGAAAGTATAAAAACACAAAGAAGTTTGGGCGCTATATTACCTTCATTCACTCAACATTTATTAAAGTCCTATTATGTGCTAGCTAGACACTGAGACTACAAAGAGAAATCCAGTTGTGGGCAAGCAGATGTATATATACTGAATTACTGAAATGTGATATACATATTGAATTATTGAAATGTGATGTTATTTTAATAGAAGAAGTTTCAAGAGACTATGGGGCATGGATGAAATACTTAACCTGCCTGGGAAGTCAGGGAGAGTGTCATAGAAGGTAAAATTTGAACTGAGTCTTGAATGAGTTGATCTACAGCATGTGATTATGCCAAAGCACTGAACTGTGAGAAGTTCCAAACTCCTGGGTTACAAAAGGTCTCTAGAGGAAACGGTGGGTGACGATGCTAAAAATGGTGGGAAGAGGCAAGGTCATGGAGACCCTTATCCATCACGCTAAGGAGTTAGGTTGCCATGCTGTAAAGGAGGGAGAGTCTAGTTAAGAATTTTTAGCAGAGGCATGACAAAACAAATCTGTGTTTTAAAAAGACCAATCTGTCAACCATGTGGAAGATGGACTAGAGGTAGGGGAGAATGAAGGTAGGAAAACTGGTCACTGAAAAACTACGGCAAAAGCATAGGAGAGGGGCTTCCCTGGTGGTGCAATGGTTAAGAATCCACCTGCCAGTGCAGCGGACATGGGTTCGAGCCCTGGTCCCGAAAGATCCCACATGCGTTGGAGCAACTAAGCCCGTGCGCCACAACTACTGAGCCTGCGCTCTAGAGCCCGCAAGCCACAACTACTGAAGCCCGCGTGCCGCAACTACTGAGCCTGCATGCTGCAACTACTGAAGCCCGCACGCCTAGAGTCCATGCTCCACAACAAGAGAAGCCACCGCAATGAGAGGCCCGCGCACTGCAATGAAGAGTAGCCCCCGCTCGCCACGACTAGAGAAAACCCGCGCACAGCAAAGAAGACTCAACGCAGCCAAAAATAAATAAAATAAATAAATTAAAAAAAAATTAAAAGCATAGGAGAGAAAAATGGTAAAGGTTTGTACTGATAAAAGTCTGAACCAAGGCATTAGCGCTTTGCTTTACTGCAACTAATTAGAAATACAACATAAAATGTCAATTCAATTTTTGAGATGGACAAAAAATAAAATATGCAACTGTATAAATACTAAAAAAACACTTTGATATAGAAAAGGCTTTGGCTTATACAATTCCAAAGTAAGATTAAGTTAAGCCTGTGTTTTGTTCCATATTTGAGCTTATGAGTGTCTTGGCAGAAAAACATAATCACATAATGTTGCTATGAGAACTGTCACCTCTCAAAAGCTTTCTGAAAGCTTTTCAAGTACAAGGAGGCAAGGAAACAAAAGAACTGCTCAAGTTTGCAATTCTTTCATGCTCATCATTATGTATATTTAAAAATTGCTGCACAATGGAAATCTGTAAACAGGGTAGGTTCTAATTAAAATGATAATTAATTTTAATTATACTAAGGTCAACTGTATATCAGGTCACTGTGGGAAGCAAATTCCCAGAAAAATAATTTTTTCCCATCACTGTACCAAATCATTCTGGAATCATCATTTAGACATCTGTTATTATGAAAACTAAGTTGTGCCATTAAGACAGATCAAAATACATGCAAATGAGCTCTGATTCAGTCTTTTCCCTTATGTCATGCAGCTTACACCCTCTTAAAATTCCAGCATTTTTAGGGGAGGGGGATGCAGCAGGAGCTCCAATGTCGTAAATAAATACCAGATTTAGCAAGGAAATCTTTAAGTCAAGGATCAGACAGTGACTGAATTCAAATGTCAGGGAAAAATAAAGTCAATATTCATTTACCCTTATCTATATTTAATCATTTTAACTAGGTTGTTCTAATTTTTTCCCCTTAATTGTTCTTAGATTTCCATTATGGTAATAATTAAGACAATCTCTAGCTTAGTTTCTTTACAGGAAGTTTTGAAGGTACTTTGCATGAGAGAGTACCATTCCTTAGCCAAAGAAGGTAGATAGTGATGCATGCTTCAGATCAAACAGCAAGGAAACCATTTAGAATTCACTTAGTATAGAAAGTAAGTGACGTCACAGAGTAAAACAAGGTAAGGGAGTCCGGTATTCCTTTTTTAAAAACGCTGATTTAAAGAGACATTTTCCTCTTTGGGGAGTTAATCTAAGAAAAGATGTGAAAGTCTTAGCTAATATATATTTATAAAATTGTTGTCTGGGGTGAGTGTAAAAAAAATTAGTCTAAATTTCTGAAGATTTTAGAAGTGAGTTTTTAGCCTATACTAAAATGAATAATATGAACCTGTAGTACACAGATGAACATACCCATAACCTTCTCTGGTGCTGATAGTACTAATGTAACTTCACTCATTTTTAAAATGAACAGAAAGGGATATTAATTTGGGCTTTTAATTTTCATGTGATAGGATAAAGTCTGGGAAGCTTTTCCATACATCTAAAACGACAGTGGGAAAGTAGTAAATTTAAGTATGATTCACACTTACCTAGTTCCTTTTGTAAAAGAAAAACTAACAATAACTTATAATTGATAATATTGTGTGCCATTTCTAATTAGGGAAACCAAGGCACCAAAACATCTAGCTCATAGAAAGGACACAGTGAGCCAGTGCCAAAGTCAGTTGAGGAACCCAATAAACCTAAACCATATTCCCATCTCCAGAATCACAGAATTTAGCTATTTATAATATTGTAAATTTTAATACTTTTTTATTGTTTCAAATGAAAGGAAAATCCATCCTTGCTAACAAATTTCAAGGCTCTAAGCCTTGAAAGGTTCATGAAAATCAATCTCTTTACTCTGTATGGTCTGGTCTGACCTACATTTACCAGAGTTCTTCTTTGGGAAGTTGCTAAGCCCTTCTGACTAGTTCTCCCTACATCACTTATTAAGTTGAGAAAATACAGACATTTGCCTCATGTAATAAACACAAATGATCAGGTTATCCAAACTACCTGCTTAACTGACTTACAAATTTCAACAGTAGAATGGGTTCCCTAAACTCACTGGTTATTTTGAAAAGATACAGATACAATCCCAGACTTCACCAGTGTGACATTTTTTTGTTTTTTGTGGTTTTGTGCCCACCATACATCTCACACGTTTTGCATTTTTATAATATAAACTGAAAAATACCTATGTTCAAACTCTTGATTTCCAAAACTTTCACAAATTACCAAGCTCCTTTTTCCTTTAATTTCCATATAATGTTTCTCATATATTTTTTTTCCTGCCTTCAATAATTGCTTGTGCAACAATAAAATTAATATAAAACTCTATGTCTTCTAAATTCTAGTAAATTAATTCTTAATCTTCTCCTATAGTTCTTAAATAGTTCACAATTCATGTACTGCTTACACTGTAAAACAATAAAACAGTTGAATTTAGGGCTTATTAAAGTGATTTCTTTGGTATATGACACAGCCTCATGGTAAATCAGAACAGTTAATTTTCTTCCTTGAAAACGTGATTTTATTCTGTGTGGTATGTTGTGCTATTATGTTTAACATTTTTAGTTTTTTAAAAGTTGAATAGAGAATATTTTAAAACAGAAATAATTCAAAACTCAATTAAAATCCCATTGACTTAATTGACAGAAACAGACAAACCATTATCCCTCATAGGTACTCTGACTAAAGCAGCCCAGAGTCAAATGCAAACCTGTTAAAAATATATACCCTGAAACCTAGAGCTGGAGGTATGTGAAATTTGGAGGGTTCAAGATTTTTAATGTCATATTGATTCAAGATGATGATTCAAGATGTCAAGGGTTCAAGATTCAAATGTCATATTGGCAGTATAATCACTGAGATCTCTTTTAAAACAAAAATTGAAAATTTACTACAGAAAAGCAGTCCTGACTTGAAGATAAAATATATATTGGCAAAATATAGCATGATGAAATCCCTTGGTTACAGTAAATACTTAATATTGGTGATTTCATTTTTGGCTTTATGCTTTTTTCCATATTTATTTTAAACATGAAAAATTTTTTTTTTAACAAACTCCCTATTACTTTTCAGTTATCTATGATGGTAAAGAATCATATTTTTACACAGAAAAAAATTGGGCATCTGTTTGACAGAAATGAGTACTTCAAGTACGTAAGTAAATCATTAACAGAGCTGTTACACTCTAAGCAACAGCAGTAACAAAGAAAAGATCTAGAATATGCATTTTGTATAAAGATTAAATTTCACGACATAATAAATAAATGCACTGATTTATACAACTTGTAAAAACCTTCTACTGATGATTATGAGTAATACTGTCTATTACTGACTTTGCTGATATCAGCATTGCCTCGCATAGAGAGTCAAAGGTAAAATACTTGCCCCCAAAGCCACAAAATATACAAAGCTGGTTTGTTATTAAATACTTTGTCTGCCAGAAGTCCTACAAACTAAAATACATCTTGGCAGTTTGAATCACCAGCGTGACCAGTTTTTTGGTATAAAAAGATAAGAAAAATTTTAATATGAAAATTAATAAAACCAGTAAAAGGAGAAACCTGTTGTATAAATAGACATTTTAATGTAAAACTGAGACTTTCATTTCACTTAAGAGGAAGAAAAAATTCGATACAACTTACTTGAATATTTGAAAATAATTATATTTTCCCAGCTCTAGATAAATATATTACTCCAATTTATTAGTCATCTTCAATATACAATATATAACTCACAAAACTGGGAATGTTACAACGCCAAAACCTTTCACAGCGCTAGTTACCAGTTACCAGAACTGTAAGAAATCTTTAGCTACATATCAGCTTAATACTTAGAATATAGAAATAGATATGGCTAAGCAGTGGCAAACAATAGTGCAAACAGTAAGGACAACAAAATATATTTGTTTTCCTTTTTAGCTTGTATATATAACTGCATTATCCTACTTCAGTGGCATTATCAACTGAGTATGAAACTTACGTTAATCCATTTAGAAAGTAACCCTATGTTCCTTTAGGTTTGATTAACTTGCTCCTGAAATGCAGTTCTATGAAATATCCAGACTATTCATAAATTCCTATACAATGAATAACTTGTAGCTAAAATGAAATATTTTATGTGGAGTTTTTAGAACTTTTAAGTAGTGGCTTGGTTTCTATTTTTCCAACTAAAACTTGGAAGTGCATACAAAATTAAGAGGGAGAGGATATAAATATATGTAAATAGAATCTTAATTACATAAAGGGAATTAACCTGTTCATCTACATTAGTAATATGGGGTTTTTCTTAAACATCGTTACTGAGTTTAAGGCAGCCTCAGTTACTCTGTTAAACTTCTTTTCCTGAAAATAACAGAAAGAAGTATACAAGTAGGTACAGTCCAGCTGTCTTTTATCTCTCCGTTCTCTGTCACGATAAACCTTTACAGTTTTTTATTCTAAAAGAGATGTCTCTCAACAAAACTTGGAGGAAATAAAGAGGAAACAATAATAACAATAAAAATTAATGCTTTGTGTATTATAAAAATCAATAATCATTGTCTCTTTAAAGTTTTGCTTGTTTCTTTAGAAGGCATCCTATTGCAAAGGCAACATATTACAAGAGTCACTGGGGAGATGCCATAGCAGAGAGAAACAAGCCCCAGGCCCCATGGCACTTGGCGTGGGGCAGTGAGAGCAGAGGCATGGCAGTCAAGCTCTGGAAACCACTTGGGAAGCTATTCCATTGACCAATAATATTGAGGAATCTTCACTTCTTACTCTTTTCAGCTGACTTAAAGAACTTGCCACTTATATCGTCAATCTCTAAACCCACTGTTTCATCCAACCTGCATTTGAAAAATGCAAGATAAGTTCATTTTGGAAGGAGGGAGCAGGAGAGATCCTAGATGTCAAGGTTGAAAGATGTAATGTTTTTACAGCTTAATGAAAAGCGGTATCTTTAAAGAATTCACATCTATACAACAGAAAAGTCCACTATGTTGTCAACCCAGTGGGAGATAATAGGTAATTTACTTTAGAAATGATGTAGAGACGTTTCCACTCTAATTTTCTAAGTCATAGTTTTGCATGGGTATTTCCTTCCTCAATTCCTGTTACAAATAACTTCTATGGAGATTAAAGTAGTGGTCTCTTTATTCATTAAAATTAGCTAAAGAATCTCTAGGCAATAATGTTTTGGTCAATTATATCACTATGTAAAAAATAAGTAAAGGCTTACTGACCATATGTCACACTGGGACAGATCTTATTATAGAATTAAATAATTTGTATTTTGAGGGTCAAGAATATACTATTTTTCAGGCACTATTTTAAGGAATTATTAACTATCTGAAGATCAGGATAAGTTAGCATGATAAGAAAGCCACATTTTAGTCTAGCAAAACATGCCTTCTTTTAGGGTCTTAATGACACATTCACTTTACTTGTAATCATTTTGGGTCTCCCTCTCTCTCTCTTTTTTTTTTGCATGCCTAGTGATTCATTTAATGTGTGTATGCTGCTATGTGCCCTCAAGCATGAACCATGTCAATAGGATAACCTACTGATAAACGAAAGTGAAAAGTACAGGTTGTTGCAGACCAACCCGGTCTTTACTTATCTCAGTACATATTCTTCTGAAACGTTCCCTGTGACTTAAGTTGTGAACAAATGAGAATGTCACATGAGCAAATGCAGATTGTTAGTGACTTAGACGTGGGGTGAGGAGCTGGAGAGAGGCCAGTTGTGTTGGCCAATCTCCTGTGTGCCACCTTGTCTACCAAAATATAACCAAAATATATACTGGGTAGGTAGGGCTCATCTAGAACCTGGATTAGGAGTAAGGATTGAGAAGAAAACTCAGCTGGGTGATGAATGAGTTTCAGCTCATTTCTGGGACTAGTTGGAGAAGAGATAGGAAACAGTGGGTTGGACAGCAAGCTACTCTGAGAACCTTCGAAGACCTCAGATCCCTCCTAGCTAGGAGAGAGAAAAACGCATCTAGGCCAGGGTTAATCACCCAACAAATCTTATTAAAAGGAAGATTTTGACTCAACAGGGCTGGAATGGACTGAGATTCTGAATTTCTATAAGCTCCCAGGTGATAGGGATGCTGCCGGTCCATGGACCACATTTTGAGTAGCAATGATGCAGAGCAGTGCTATCCAGGAAAATTTTTGCAGTGATGGAACTATTCAACATCTGTATTGTCTGCTATGGTTACTGAGTGATTGAAATGTTGCTAGTGCAACTGAGCAACTAAATTTCTAATTAAATTAACTTTAAACAGCCACATGGAGCTAGTGGCTACAATGTAGGACAGCACAGATCTTAGACGTTCAGGGATCACCTCTTCTCAGCCAGAGCAATGTATGTGATGGTCCTCAAATGATCTAATCCATCAATTCATTTAGATTAGTAAGTGTCCTTTCATAAAACGCAAACTGTAAAATCAGTTTCTTTAAATTGTTTTCTTCCTAACACTTGGCTAGATGACCCACAGTGGGTGCTAAGGTGGGGCAAGATAAAAGGAGTCAGTTTGTAGTGGGACAGTTGATGAGGAAAGGGTAGTACGTGGCAGTGAGAATTTGAGCAACCATCTCTATTGGGCACGTGGAAAAATGGGAAGCCAGGAAGTAAGCAAGAAACTCAGAAAGTGATGTGGAGGGACAGATGCAAGAGAAAAATTGAGTACTCTGAAATTTTATTTAGGCCTGACCCTGTCCCTTTCTTGACAAGTAAGTTGTTCCTCAGGAAAACGAGCAGTGAAGGAAAATGAAAGGAAGTGGATGTTAGCTGTGATTCCCCTCCAGCCCTCCCAAATTATCTACATGCAGGAGAGTCTGGTGGGGAGGAAAGACGGCAATTACAGCTGGCAATCAGGCCCAGGCTTGAGTTTCTCACCTCAGCTTATGCGTGTACCAAGGCACAGAGGCCCCACCTGCACTCCCCAGAGCTGGGATCAGGCCACGTGGAGAAGCTCTTCCTATCTTTGCTGTAACCCCATCTACCATGAGAAGCTGATTCCTCTGCAAGGCTGACAGTGGCCTCTGGAAGCTCTGAGGGCACCATCCTGGTAAACAGGCGTGAGTGATGTACTTTGGGTCCTACATAGCCATGCACAGACAATGCATACAGTGAAAAATGCTCTTATTTAACCAAAAAGATCAAAATTGTCATTTTAAAGAATTTCCCTCATCCAAAAGCCATTTGCTGGAAAATTCTAGCTAAGGATTCTGTTAACTGAGGTTCAACATATATAAGGGATGTTACTCAAGGGTGAGAAAGCAACATCAAATACAAAATCTAATCATTTACATCTTACTCTTAAATTCTGAACATGTGATAACTAGATAATCTTTCCTATTGGCAAAGGAGAATTTGGGGAGAGTGAAAATCGGTAACGATTTTTGCATTAATTCATTCTTTTCTAGGATTTCTTGCCTCCTTGCCTCCACCTTTCCTTTTTTTTGTGGACACTTAGAATCCGCGATCTCAGCAGAGAGTTCTGAGAACCTGGTCTGCCTATTTTGATTTCACAGGGAAGTGCTTGAAAGAGCAGGATACTTTGCAGGGTGAGGGACTCTAAAAGGGACTGGAAAGGAAGACCTTTGATTTCATAGGTGTGAATAACATTAAAATTAAGTGAGTAGCTCTTTGCTCTTTTAAGCTACCTGATACAATTCGCTTTGGAAAATTTCCATTTATTCACAACTTAGGTAAAATATATAGTCAGACACACATGGTCAGGAACCCATCAAGTTTCATTTATTTTTAAGATGCCCAAATTTTGTGATTTTTACTAGTAAATACTCAAGTTATAAATAAGGATAAGCATCAAATATTTAAACCCTTTTGATATAGTTAAATTATATGTCGGACAATAGCTCATTTTAAATGGTTTCCCATCGATATTTCTCTTTAAGCATCTGGCAAATAAATGTCTAGAAAATATCAGAGAGTATATTTCAGATTACATGTACATATAAATGTATATGTGTATATATGTATATCTTTTGAGCACCTATCTAGAAGGCTACTTTATGAAAATTGTTACCACTGGGTCAGTACCCTGTTTACTTCTCTTATATAGAAGATTTTTAAACATTAGAATTAATTTTTTGGTATATAATGTCTAAAGAAAATTTATTCAAGGACATTTTTGTGACTTTTTGATATGTATGCCTTTGGCTTTCAAAGATTTTGATCATTGTAATGTTGACTCCTCATGCGCTAGACTGAAGTATAGTGGTTTACAGAAAGGAAAATAATATCTACCTGATAGGATATAAGAATTAAGTGAGATAATAATAAATAATGGAAAGCCCTTAAGAAAAAATTTAAATATCTTTTGTTGGGAAGTTTGTGTCAGGAGTCCCTTCAGCTAGTGGGTGAGTCTGGGTGACCAATCAGTATACCAATCCCAGTTGAGACGTTGGGGAAATTCCTGGATGTCAACAGTCCGCTATATTATAGATGCAAACAGAGTATTAAATAATTATTTAATTGAAATGAAAAATTTAAAAAAGAATGTGGGAATTTTGGTACGGAGAGCTATAATAAGTTTTGTTAGGCAACAGAACACATAATTTTATGAAAATATCCAGAGAATTTTCTTAATGTGCACACCTACTGTTTATGATAGGTTGGTATAAAATTGGCTTGCATAAGATATATATCATTTGTTGATTAGGGCACAGACACATGTTCACAAATTCTTAGATATAGAATATTTATGCAAAATTCCACATCAAAGAACAGAAAAGTGCCTTTAGCTAACCAAAAGGTACTTAGGTAGTAATAAATTAAATTCCATTAAAACTGACATTAAAGCTAAGTGTTACATATTAAATGTGACATGCAAGAAACAGAAAGACAATTCAGGCAGGAACATCGTGCATTAAGATTTGCATTCATTCATAGTATTTGAGGGGTTTTAACCATATTCTTTGACCACTGAGAGCTAGGAATCTGAGGTGATACCAATTCAAAACACCACTTAATTTACATCTTAGTCTTCTAGCCAGTGATTTTAAGTAAGAAGCCAATGCCTCCAATAATGAAACCCAAGAAGTTTCAGCTACATATTGTTATGTGGTTGCATGGTAAGAACATTCCATCTGACCAGGTTAAAGGAAAGTAAACATTGTGCAATTCCACCTTTTGGACAATGCAATTGTCTCAGATTCCTCCCACCTTTTTACTAATATGAGCATATTTGAATGTGTCAGGTTTGCACAATAAGAAAATGGCTTTGTGGAATGTATTTTTTTGGCACAAAATATTTTCTAATACCTCAAATCAAAATTTTCACCCATATCAAGCCGTAGAGGTGCCTCAGTGGTGCTTACTTATCTAGGCAGAAAACTACAAGAACAGCCAATGGCTCCCAAGGACTTTGTATTAAGTAGCAATTACTTTCCTTCCAAGGAATAGCACCAATATGATTACACCTCAGACTGGGGGTGTGCTCCTTCCAAGCTCTTTAATTCCCTGGAGAATTCGCTTCATATGACCCACTTTCGGTATCCCCAGGTCCTAAAAATAAAAAAAAGGAAAAAAAGGTAGAAAGAAAGAAAAAAGAAAGAGGAAGAAGTTTACCGACAAGAGAAAAACTGAGGATTAAATATTTAAGTAGCTAATAACACAGTTAGCATTCAGCTCATTCATTTTAGTTTACGTTCAATGATTTAGGAAGTAAAAGTTAGAAAAGTAAGTTTATAAAACCAAAAAAACCCTGACATTAAAAAATTACCGACCAGTAAAAAATCGCATCTTACACAAACTCTTAAATGTAACATTCTCATAAGTTATACACAAGGGCAATTCTTTAAGAGTCAAAATTACTTCCTCTTTTTTCTTCTTCTTCTTTTTTTGTTTTAAAAAACACAGGTCCTTTTGTGATCTCTGAGAGAAGCGACATGTGACACCAGGGTATCCACAATTAGTCTTAAAACAACTATACATTTCCTTGCTAAAATATTAAACTTACAAGTGAGGCCTGATCCTCAAGGAAGACTCCAGTGCCCATGACCTAAATGTGGAATCCAAATGCATTTGAACTTGCATTTAGAGTCTTTGATTTGAGTGAAATATTTAAATATTCCTTACACTTTGTAATGTATAAGTATAAACAATTACATAAACATTGGTATCTGTGGGTTGATGCTTTTCCTCAAAACACTTTTGACTCCTTCCCCTCAGAATTCTTGTTTCTTAAAGGACTATCTTCCTTAAAAAGAACCAAGAAGCCAATATTTAGTTTTCCGAAATGAATGGTGATTGCAGAGTGTGCAGCACAGAGCAGGAGCCTGGCAAACAAATACTTGTTGCAGTGATAAATGAGACCCATCCAAGATAGCCATAGTATTCGCTGTCCGAAAAACTAAAAGAGGTGGTGACGGCCTCCCTATAGCTTCTTTAAGCGTAATGGGCATAATCAATTTGTGTGAAGTCACATAACTTCTT
This sequence comes from Eubalaena glacialis, assembly GCF_028564815.1. Lineage (NCBI taxonomy): Eukaryota > Metazoa > Chordata > Mammalia > Artiodactyla > Balaenidae > Eubalaena > Eubalaena glacialis. The sequence continues at coordinate 65,789,139 of NC_083731.1, read as the reverse complement.
CACAAAACAGAGTGTGAAATATTTGAAAATTAGGAAAAAGATGACTTTCAAAGCAGCCTAGAGAATATAAGGTACCACAAGGTTATTTGTCTGAGAAGATACACACACACACATGCGCGCGCTCTCTCTCTCCCATATACTTTACGATCTCCTTGAATTCTATAGCAGCAATGCTACTGATGATTCTGAATCCTTCTGGAAAATACTCTTTCCACAGCCAGTGCTCTTTCTGAGCTTGAGATAATTTCAGGGTAACATTTTTACAATATTTAACTGACCCTGAAAAATATTTGCTCATATGATACCAGGTCATCCGCAATTAGTCTTAAGGCAAATGTACATTTCCTGAGTGTGTGCTAAAACAGCAAACTTAAAAGCAAGGCCAAACCCTACAGGAAGATAGAAATGTAGATGCATTTACAGAGGCATTTAGATTCTTTGATTTGAGTGGAATATTTTAATATTCTTTATACTTTGTGATAACATAGTTATCTGATTAAGAAATATATTTAACATTAAATATTTTATTTTAGGCCATGTGCACACTGTATTCTCAAGAAGAAAAACTTCTTTGAGAGATGCAGACTCTACCCAGAATTATTATTTTGGTGTCTCGAGATGAATGTTTTCCCTAGAGTTACACTAACTTCTTAGCTATATTTTCTTTAGTTTGAGTTCAATACATCCACATCTTCTAGGAGTTAGGCTATGATAAAGTTATGCCATGATGTTTGTTATATATTTATTTTTATCATATTCTTTAGTGTTGACTTCTTCTTTCTTTGGATGAATAGCTTTAACTTTGCAGAGGCATGTTTCGTAGATATTGTTATCCTTCTACGCACACATATACAACTTTCCAAATGGAGAAAACAAAAAACCAACCAAACAAAACCCCTGTGTCTTTACCATTTTCTTTGTTATCCCTCACTTTTTCCTACTGCCTTCTAGGAGGTAAAATAATGCATTCAGTTTATTTGTCTGTTAAAACACATTAGCAATATTTCCCCTTTCCCACCTTTAGACTGTCACATTGCTATCTCTAGTTGTTTTGATGATAAGGAAGTAACACCTGAGCCAAGATCTGAGCAGGAGTTAGCCAGGTGACGGGTAGGGGGAGAAGCATACCATAGGAGGGTACACCCTTAAGGTAAGAGAGGTCAGTACTTTTAAACAAATGAAATAGGGCCAGGGTGGAAGGGTATAGCCCAGCAAGGGCCAGTATTCCATAGCAGGTTGAATATATAGGCAGAACCTTGTAGGCCTCCCACAGATGCGAGTCTTTAACTGAAATGGGAAGCCACTAAAAGGTTTTAAGCAGAAAAGTGATACACCTGATGTTAAAATGTCACTGTGCAATGTGGATAATGGACGAGAGAGGGCAAGAGTAGCAATGCGAGGGCCAGTTAGGAAGCTACTGACCTTACACAGGCAAGAGGAAGGACTGTGGAAAGGAGAAAGAGAAATGTATGGAGATTAAAGTCAAACTATGTGATGGGTTTAATGAGTTAGGGGGGAAAGGATAAGGAAGAGGAAGGTGCTAAATATGACCTTGGGTTTCTCTAGCTCACATCCCTGAGTTGCTAAGATGTAGAGCACTGGAGAAGGGGCAGAATGGGAGTAGGAAAGGAGAGTAGAAGTTTGGTGTGGACACGTTAAGACTGACATCCTGTGTGATGGCCAAGTAGCAAGTAGAGTTGGTGATATAATCCTAAAGTTTACAAATGAGGTCACAACCTTGTGAACCACTGATATATTCACAGACAGTATTCGAAGCAATGGGAATGGACGAGATTACCTAGGGAGTAGGTAACCCTTCACCAACATTAAGAGACTTTCCTCTGAAGGGTCTGCTCCCCCTTACAGCTATAACCACAGAGTACGAGGAGAGCTCGTTCTCTAGCTCGGTTTTGTTCCGCTGAAGTCTCTTTCTGTAAAATTACTTTCCTTTCCCATTGCCCCACACCCTGTTTTAGAACCAAAAGAGTTAAAATGGACTATGTCAATAAAACTTCTAAAAGAAAAGTTTTAAGGGAAAGAATGTAATTTGCATAAAAAATAAAAACAACAAAAAAGTCTCATGAAAAACTAAATAGAAATTTTACTAACATAATTCTTAATCAGCAGCTCCTTTGTACTCTTATTTTTTTTCCAGCCAGGTCCTATCAGTCTAACTTTGACTTTTCTGTGTGAGCTTTGTTTTTTCATTCTGCAAATAACTGCTTCACTCACTGTGTGTGTATGTTTATATATGTTTGTATGTACATATATGTAACATATACATATCTATTTATATACACAGTCTTTTCCTTGAACATATGATTATTCACGGCAAATGGAATGCAAGCTTCTAGAGGGCAGATGCCACCTAGAGAAGCTGGCATAATATATTAATCAGTAGCTATTCAATAAATATTGCTGCCTGCCAAGGATATCAGAAGCTACACAAATATGTTGCATGTAATGATCCTCTACATTTATTTTTTGGTGTATTCAAGTGTCAAAGTCAATTTTTACTTTATGAATTGTAACACTATATATTTTGCTATGTTCCAGATTTGGGACTCTCAACTAAGATAATTAGTTAATCTATTATTTTATTATTATTCTGGCTAAAAATGTTTAGGTATAAGTGGTGTCTACTTTTGACGTGCTAAAACTTTATGACTCTGCTTTATAAAAATCTATACTTTAGGTTACCCATCATGGGGTCAAAGATCTCTACTAACGTATTTGTAGATAAAGGCACAAACGTTCATGAATTTATTAGGAATTTACTGTCTCATAATTCTACACATTTTAGAACCTGGTCTACAGGAAAGGAATCAATCCAACAAATGTTGAAGGCTTTGTCACTTGCTTATGAATCAATCTTGGAATTTTTAAACGGCAGCGTGGGGTAAGAAAATATAACATTACAAAATCCTACTTCTAACCCTGGGACAGAATATGCTTCTTTGGCCATTTCTATGGTTGAGTCTCCACCCAAAGAATAAAAGGGAATTGCTGCAGACCATGAATTAATACTTTTCATTCCCTGTCATAAAAGACAAACAGGCTTTGGGCTGCTTTCTAGCAAAAACAAGGCATAATTTTTACTTCATTTACTAAAGAAAATAATAAATTTATTTTTGAGAAGAATACAATTTTAATAATAAGTCGTGGAAAGGAAATTTGAATTTATTTGTCTAGTTGTTCATGTGACCTCTGAAAGCTCAATTTTGAAACACAACCAAATCACAGGATTCTAAGTAGCCACTGCTGTAAGTCTCTCATCTAGTTCCATATATTAGAAAGGCTTTGTTATTGGTATTTTGAATTAATTTTTAGTTGTTAACCTTTTATTAGATATTTTCAGCAACAAATATCACCTTTCATGTTGATCCAAAAAAATGAGCTGATGGAAACATGATCCATTTGGAAATATTAGCACAGGAACAGCCATACCAATGGATGCAGAGAAAACTTACTAAGTTCATGCTAAGCTTTAGCTATAACAGTCAGACAATGATTCTGACAGAAAAATATTGCTGACATTCTTGTTTCAAAAGCATACCAGGAACTCAGACCACAGGATGATGCATATTAGATTACTGCACGTTTGCATAACATAAGCCAAGCTATAAGCACAGAACAGAACAGCACAGGAGAAAGGAGTCTGTTTTGCAAGAAAAATGTTAAGAGCAGAAGAGTAGCACAAAGGAAATACCTTAAGATCTCGCCTTTCCAGATGCAAGAGTTCAGCCCCTCTGATGTCATGACGGATGAAGATTTCTTTGTACTCTCCCAAATTGAGCAGATCCAGCCAAGCAGCAACTTCCTCTGTGCCCCATTTCTGAACTACCAAAGTTAAGAGCAAAACCCCCTTAATTTCTACATGCTCAATGCATTACAAAGCACAGGTTGGCCAAAGAAGATGCGAAACAGAGTACAGCGGCAGTGCTAGCAAAGGGAAAGGTTCAAGGTATTGTCTCAACAAAACTACAATTCCACTTTTTCCCATGCAAGTTTCAGACTGTCAATCAACACAAGGATCTGACTCTACAAAGACGTTCACTGCTGCGCACCTGTGCCTTTCTCTTTAGCTCCATTTCTCCCTTAAAGCCATGCAAACTGCACAGTATGTATAAAAAATGTATTTCTCATGATTAGGATCAGTAGTACAAGGTCTAAATAAGCTCTGATGATTTCCTTAAGGACCATATATGAAACTTATTATAGTTTAATTAGCTACAAATGCTAATTAAAATTTAAAATCTGACACAGGGTACAATTTTACATAGATTTCTGCTTCAGGTCTTGCTGACTTCAAGTACTGCCTTTATTGGTTTTGATGATTACCATTATTGATAATTATAGCAATAAATGTATTGTTAACTCAATTTAATGTCATCTAAAAACTGTCAACATTGCTTTCTAAGATTAGTTGGGTTGTTATTTTATAGTATGTACAATCACTCTTTTATACATTTACCCAACATTGATTAGCTTAATAAAAGTCTCCTTGTTTGCCACATTTGGTTTTAAAATGCCCTTCAATAGCTGCTTTACGATTGTCCAAAATAAGGTTATATATCACTTTTCAAAATGAGATGGCTAACTCAGAAGAGTTATAAAATGATTTGATTATGAAAGGCACCTACCATCATATACACAGAACTTGAAGGTCTTTAGCAGTAGTACAGCATTAAATTTAATCTCTAAGGAAAGGTTGAAAGGGAACTTGAAAGAATACCCAAGAGAGAGTTTAATCTTTGCTTGAGAATACAAGTGTCACAGTGGACTGTCATTACTGAGGGGCTGAAATGGCATCGTAAGTCCTTAAAAGAGAAGGAAGAGAATATATAACTTGAGGTGGAAAATATATCTAGCAAGCTAAAGGAGTAAATGAAAGTTTCTACGTTCCATTTATCAAAATGATATAGATTTTGCACACTGAAGAAGGAAAACAAGTTACAAGCCTTGAATTATTGTTGAGCGAGATGAAGACCCATCTAACGGACATGCTGACATTCACCCAGCAAAGTAGCAGCAAATCAGCAACCACCTTGTAGACTTGTTAACTTCATGACTACAGACTCCTACTCATATTTGGATTTATTTTAGGTGTGATATGATTTTTTTATTATGGTAAAGTGAACATAAAATGAAATTCACCATTTTAACCATTTTATAGTGTACAATTCAGTGGTATTTCGTCCATTCATAACATGGTGCAATAATCACCACTCTCTAGTCTCAGATCACTTTCATCCCCTCAGCGATATCACCTCAATACGTTATTTTTTTCATAATGTTATACTTTCCCTTCCCGTGTGGGTCACCTACCAGCCTGTGAACTTGTCTTCTGCTTCTGAACCTTTTCCTTTTTGAATTTGGGCACAATACGAAATACTGTGCTTCTGCTGTTTCTCTTGGTGCAATCCATGGGGGGCTCCTGTTCGAGTCGAGCAAGAAGAGAATTTTCTCAGGATATTAAGAGAAGAAAAACCCACTCTGATAGCACAGATAACACAGATGTAAGTTATCCACACAAACTACTGTTGAAGTGATAACTTCTTCCCCAAAAGTTCATGATGTTACGTACTCCTGAAAAGGTACTGATTCCCATAAGATGCCTTTGTTCACATAAAAGCTTTTTCTCGTTTGTTCAAGAAAAGTGCATCTGAAAGTAGGACAGTAGTCTCCCCTGACCTGTGGTTTCCCTTTCCGCGGTTTCTGTTGCCTGCGGTCAACCACGGTCTGAAAATACTACATGGAAAATTCCAGAAATAAACAATTCATAAATTTTAAGTTGTGCACTGTTCTGAGTAGTGTGATGAAATCGTGAGCCATCCTGATCTATCCCGTGTGGGATGTGAATTATCCCTTTGTCCAGCGTATCCCATCTGTTGGCCACTTAGTAGCCGTCTGAGTTATCAGATCAACTGTTGTGGTAGCACAGTGCTTGCGTTACAGTCACACTTATTTTACTTAATAAGGGCCCCGAGGCACAAGAGTAGTGATGCTGGCAATTCAGATATGCCAAAGAGAAGCTGTAAAATTGCTTCCTTTAATGAAAAGCTGAAAGTTCTCGACTTAATAAGGAAAGAGAAAAATCGTATGCTGAGCCTGCTAAGACCTACAGTAAGAACGAATCTTCTGTCTGTGAAATTGTGAAGAAGGAAAAAGAACTTCATGCTAGTTTTGCTGTTGCATCTCAAACTGCAAAGGTTATAGCCACAGTGCATGAGAAGTGCTTAGCTGATATGGAAAAGGCATTACATTTGTACAATAAGATATTTTGAGAGAGAGAGAGACCACATTCACGTAGCTTTTATTACAGTATATTGTTATAATTGTTCTATTTTATTATTCGTTATTGTTGTTCATCTCTTACTGTGCCTAATTTATAAATTAAACTTTATCTTAGATATGTATGTATAGGGAAAAACATAGTATATATAGGGTTCAGTACTATCTGAGGTTTCAGGTGTCCACTGGGGGTCTTGGAACGTACTTCCTGCAGATAAGGGAGGACGACTATATTCAAAATGTATTTCCCCCTGAACATCTCTTTTTCAAAGGATGTATTCAAATTCTATTGTCACAAAGCGTACACATTTATAAAGAAACAGGCCAAATTTTACATACCTCATCTTCATTTGGGTGTAAGATATAATAAAGCCAAGGGATCTCTGTTAATTTCTGTAGCTCCACCTCCACGGAATGCAAGGCATTGGATACCCGCTCTTCATGTGGAGATTCCAACTGCTATTGACCAGCAGATTAAAAACAAAATAAAACAAGCCTCAGTGACCAACCTCAAATAGAATAAATTATTTTACTGACACTGAACATCCTCACCTCTTATCAGATGAGGCTAGATTGTTGTTGGTTTTAATAAAAAAGAATATGGAAAAAAGAACAAATTATTTTATACTGAGCTCATTTAAGCAAATCTGAATAGATTTATTCCTTACTTCCCAAAGATGATATAAGTAGCTAGTGTGACTTTAATAATTTAACAGAGAAAAGTATTACTTATCGTGATGTTTTTTCTATGTAAATCCAACCCTCCTCCCTTCCTATCCATGCATCCATCCGCCCATTCTGCCGGCTTGCACTAGCGAGTAATCTCATTATTCTACTTCTTTGTGGCAAAAATCATTCTGATTTACATAGGTCACTGTGTGAACAAATAATAATATTTTAAATTGGTCAAAAATATGTCATATAATAAGAACTGCCTGGCACAAAAATCCTCTGGATAATTAAAATAACAGGTTAAAAAAAGACCCATGGATCTCAGGAAAATTTGTGACAAAAAGTTGTACAAACCAGGGCAAAGCAAAAGCTAAATGGCTTGTAACCTGGAAGAGGGCTAGCAAACTTTAAAGAGAATTTAACTGGTCACCTATTATCCACCCATTTGAAGCAGTTATTAAAAGTCACTTACAAATTCAGTAAATGAATAAAGGTGAAACAAACACTGTTAGGTGCAGAATTGAAAGGGAGGTGACTGAATCCTAGACCTGGCCTTTTTACTAACTATGCAACCAAGGGAAGATGAATTGATTTCAGGGGTCTTAGTTTCCTTCTCAATAAATAGTAGAAAGTGACTACATACTTTCTAAGATCTCTTCCAGCTAATCAATACTTCTATAAACGACTTTAAAATTGTAGAGTACCTACATATAGGTTCACAGAATTTTAAGCTGAAAGTTCAGAGAGAATATTACTGTTATTTATTAGGGACATTATTTTTTCCCCTCTGTTATTCAAGGGATCTAGCACTTCTAGGAGTTAATAAAATTATGGAGATTCTCCACCAGGTCAAATAAAATTTACCACTTTCCTTTAAGTCTAAGAATATATGTCTTACAAAATTGATAAAATGGTTATTGCATATTCATTCTACAAGCAAAATGAAGAATATAACTTAGCTGCTCTCAAACATGACTGAATATTTTGATATCAATATTGCCAAATATTTTTTAAAAATTCACTGGTATACATTTCAAACCAAACATCCATATTTGACAATGACAGAAGAATTACAAGTGGAGGGGAATCCTTATATATTAGCATAATATAATTGATTAATATTAACCAAGTAACATTTAATGGGTACTTTCAGTGTAGAGAGCTAAAATACAGAATAAGTTATGTTTTTAGTTCTCGTCAATCAGAAATTATCTTAAATGTATTTCAAATAACACAAAAAAATACATGTCCTTCGTCCAATAATTGGGACCAAGGTCACAGCTCACTGGCTTTCCTATAGGACTAATTTTAGAAGAGCAGCAAGAAGAATTCAGGTTAATAATAGAAGTGCCAAGAATAGCCAAGAAGATTTTCCCATTGGTTTTATCAGAAGAGATATTCAATGTTTCTTCCTAAAAATTTCTCTTCATGACCATAGCAGAGGCAGCCACCTCTGGCCCCAAGGAAGTTATACTTGAGTTTCCCTCGGAGGTGGGTAAAACCAATGGACTTCATGCAGCCTTTAAGCTTCTCTTCTCAGGGCAAAGGATGCTCCAAGGGTGATACATTTTACTCTGGCCTCCAGTCAAGCAGATATTCCAACCAATCACTTACAGTTGGCTAGGCTATGGAACACACCTCCCATTCTTCCACTGTGCCAGATACTATGACTTTTATTCTCCCTTTTATTTAGATGTATAAATTTTCCCAAGAACGAGATAAAATTACAGTAAAGAGAAATGTTTTAAGATCATCACCTATCAATTAATCAAAATTGTTACAAGGAAGAAAACAATAGCTAATGTATCAGGCCTTCTACAGTTACAACAGCATGTGTGAATAACCTACAATGGAACACTAGGTGGCGAAAAGACCCAACGTGCTAGAACATTTCAAGGGTGAGGGAAGAAAGGCTGATTAGTAAAGGACTGTGGGCAAACCAGACAGAAAATCTATGGATTCCTAGCACTTAGGCATGAGATCCATGGACTGTGGTCTGATTCAGACTTGGCTGCAACTTGATTTCCAACATCAATCTTGAGTTAACCTACGAATAGGTCTAGTTCTTGAAATTTAGTTCTTGAAACACCGAATCTAGAAAGCATCACCTAAGCAAATCTAGAAAATAACAATCATATTTGAAATGTTAATTCTGGGAGCACAACTCATGACTTTCTCTACTTTTCTGCATTAATGGGTTAATGAGTCCCTAGGGAATGTCTACCACTCTCTGTAAAGCTCAAGATTCTCAAAGCTGACTGGGGGGAACACATGTATGCATATGGCTGATTCACTCTGGTGTACAACAGAAACTAACACAGTATTGTGAAGCAATTATACTCCAATAAGGATCTATTAAAAAAAAAAAAACACACGATGAGGGGAAATCTCTACTCCTGTTAGCCTAAAGTGTAACTCCCAGGTGTAGCCATTAATTTTCTTGAAGGCAAAAGCTAGGTAAAAAGGAAGCTCTAGGGATGGAGGCCAGGGGCTGCTTGTGCATTAGAATCTGATGAATGCATGCTCCCTAATGAAGACAAGAACCATACATTTATCATCATTCTGATGTTATCCATCATTTCTTTTCCTTACCAAAGGAACCCTGCCAACTAGTAAAGACTCTGTTTCATTATATAGGGCCTTCACATTGATGGCTATTTCAGTGGCAGTGTCTCTCGTAAGACTCTAGGAAAAAAAAATAAAAACATCAAAGACAAGTAGTTCTGTATGAAATTGGGATTCAATCATCAGCGAGTACTTTACATTTTACTCTTCCGATTTAAATTCACATCGCAAATATTTTAAAAAGTCTACCAAAATTCTATTGTAATTGCAAAATTTCACACTCACATTTGTTAGCATGATTACCTCTTCTAATTCTGTCAGCACAGAGCCAAAAGAATGCACTGACTATAGTGAATACACTCAGGACCACATCTCCTACACACAAACATGTATATGCTGGCGACAACAGACACATATTCCCACAAGAATTAAGTCAAAGAAAATTATGTCTTAAAAGGGACATCATCTGATCATAATTAATTCTATCCATTGAGTTTCACTCTCCATAGTTCCAACCAGATTGATTTTTAGACTTTAATCTTGAAGACTAACACTTATTTGTATAATAACTTAGGTAAATCAATTGAATAATTGAAAGGGTAAAAATAATGTTACCAGTTTTCTCTATGCCATACATCACATTTCATCACATTTATATTCTATCCACTCTATTATTAACTTCTACATTAGAAAATTAACTAAATTTACTGATTTAGTAAAACAAAATGGAGAATCATTTCAGTGGACAACTTCAAAAATGAATGAACAGCTCTAGTTAAATGCATGGTATCTAGGTTTGCCCTATATGAAGGTGGAGGGGAGAAGGTAAAAAAGAGGAATGGTAGTACTTAAAAAGAGAAGGAGCACAAGGAAGATGGGAAGGTGACCAGTGATTGAAAGTGAAATAGAAAAAAAGGAAGCAAATTAAAGACCAGAAATGGAAACACAGCAGAAAAGGAAAATAAAGAAAAACCTGGCCACAAGTGAATGATAAGCTTCTGGCTGAGACGCATATCGACTAATATTATGTTCTTTCAAAGGATGTGGCACATTTTATAGTATCAAGCTATATGTGTAACACCAAAAAATCTGTGGAATGGGCATTTACCATTAGCTCCTCACCTCTGGGAAGCGTGGGTTGGCTTTGTTCAGTGCGTGGGAGCATGCGTTCACCGCGTGCGCCAGCTCTTGCTCCAAAAGACAGTGGATGGTGGCTGCATCACAAATCCTGAAAGCAAAAATGAGGCAAATGAACAGACAACTTCTCTGAGCACTGCTGAGTTTTCTGAAGTGTAGAAATAGTAGAATAAAACAAGTTAAAAAAAAAAAAAAAAGGTCATGAAAGGAAATTTATTTGTTTAATAACTGCTCGATGATGAATGGCATGGGGTAGATTTACAAAATTCAAACCCTATTGCAACAAAAAGTACTAACCCCAAATCTTGTATATAAAATAAGTTAGACCTAGAATCAGAGGTAAGCATATTGAGGTGCTATTTGGAAGAACAGGGCATAGTAACATTTCATTTTGCTGTATCACTGGAAAGTTGAGAGGGGTCCCAAATGTAGAGCGTAGACACATCTTTTATTCACTGAAACTTCAACCAGGCACAAATACAACAGATTAGGGGAAAAACATTGCTACATATATCTTCTATATGCTAAGTGCTTTATATTCATTATCTAATTTAATATTCACAACCTAAAAGGTAGCTGTGGTTACCTTTCTCCACTTTATAGATGAAGACATTGAGGCTCAGAAAGATTTAGTATGTGGTACTAAATCACATACTAAATCACATACAGTGATAGAGCCAGGATTTGAATCTATGTCTATCCAACGCCAAAGCCTGTAGTGCCACTGTCCTTTGGAATATAAACCTTCAAGAACAGTCCTAGAATGACACGATTCTGGAGGCAATGAGGCCAAGAAGAAAAAGGAGAAGAGGGACTTCCAGGTGGTCCAACGGTAAAGAATCCGCCTCCCAATGCAGGGGACGCGGGTTCCATCCCTGGTTGGGGAACTAAGATACCACATACCACGGGGCAACTAAGCCCACGTGCCACAACTACTGAGCTCGGGAGCCTCAACGAGAGAGCCCATGTGCTGCAAACTACAGAGCCCATGCACCACAACTAGAGAGAGCCCATGCATGCCACAACTAGAGAGAAGCCTAAGAGCCACAATGAAGAGCCCGTGCGCTGCAACTAAGACCTGACACAGCCAAAAAAATAAAAAGGAGGAGAAGTTCTACTGATTGCTAGAAAATGATGTAAGCTTTGCAGGTGACAAGAAGGTAAGACTATCCTAATCCTTTTGCTTCTAACATCTTCAAGGAAAATGATCTTCAATCTGGAAAGGGAAGAACAAAAGAAGAGACAGAAGCCCCACATGACTGAATCAAGAGTTTAATTCTTAAGGATCATACGTTGATATCCAAGGCACAAAGGAACTTGCAAATGTCACCTAAGCATCCTTACCAATAACCTTGAGAAATCATGAAGAAGAGGTTATTAATAAGAAGAACAGAGATGGATAAATGTTATTCTAATTTTCAAGGAAAAAGAAAGTTGTAAATCAACTTCAGTTTAACATTTTCAACTGCTAACTGAATCTCCTCCTAGGTATTTCTAATGTAACTGAAATTCTGTAAGTCCAATATGGAACCCATCATTTTCCCTCTCAAAATCTGTTCCTCTTCCTGAATACTATGGCTTCATCAAAGGCACCTTAGTCTAACCAGCCATTCACTAGAAACCTTAGGATCATCCTGAACATGCTTGTGTACCAACGTTAGACCCTAACCTATCTTTTTTTTTTTTTTTCTAACCTATCTTTTTTTTTTTTTCTAACCTATCTTTTTTTTTTTTTTCCTAGCCTATCTTAAATCCTTCTTCTCCGTCCCATCTCTACTGCCTCAGTCCATCGTTTCCTAACAGGACCATTCTGACAGTGTTCACCCTTGCCCCAGCTTTGCTGTTCTGCGGACAGTGCTTCACATTGCTTCCAGAAACATCCTGATAAAGATCTGCCCCCCCCCACCGCCGCTCACCTCTCTGTCCACATTTTCCACACTCTCAAATATACCACGTTAACATTTCAGTCACTCCAAACACCCTGAGATTTCCTAAAAGTACCATGCACTCACACTCCTCTGGGTTTTATTATCCAGGCTGGCTCCCATTCTTAGATTACTCCTTCTCTTATTCTTCTTTCAAGACTAGGCTGAGAAGTCACTTCCTCCAGGCAGGCCTCCCTCACTGCCTCTGGCCTCCTCTGTGCATCCACAGTGCCCACAGTGTGACCTGTGACAGATCTTTGGCCACACGTCTCCCTCCTACTACTCCGCCAGCAAATTATGAAGAGGGACTGCAGTCATCGTGGCATCCCAGTGCCTAATATGATGGTTGGCACACAGAAGAGGCTCAAAATTATTTGTTGAATATTGAATGAATACATGGTGAAAATTAATGAGTCAGCCTGATTTTCATCATTTGCAAAATTTATAAAGACAGATGGGGAATCAAACTAGGTAGACCAAAAGCAAATCTGGTCAACCTTCACTTTTCTTTCTTAAATTAGTTAATTAATTAATTAATTTTTGGCTGCATTGGGTCTTCATTGCTGCGTGTGGACTTTCTCTAGTTGTGGCGAGCAGGGGCTACTCTTCGTTGTGGTGCATGGGCTCTAGGCGTGACGGCTTCAGTAGGTGTGGCACGTGGGCTCAGTAGTTGTGGCTCACGGACTTAGTTGCTCCGTGGCATGTGGGATCTTCCCGGACCAGAGCTCGAACCTGTGTCCCCTGCATCGGCAGGCGGGTTCTTAACCACTGCACCACCAGGGAAGCCCCTTTCCTTCTTTTCTATTTCAACAGTTTGATCAGTGACCAGGTGAAGGTGTGGGAAAAATATAAGAGTGACCATGCTCAGAACACTGAATACACCAGACGTGCTGTGCTAATAAGCACTTCACATGGTGGGTCTCACTTAACCTTCACAGTGACCTGGTCAGGCAGCTTGTATCCCCATTTGGTTGATAAGATTTAGGTGAGGAGGAGATAAGAAACTTGCCCACGGTCCCTCCTCCCCCCTGAAGTCTGCCCCTGGTCATAGTGATTTTTATCCATTCTGCATTCACAGAACTTATTATTTTTATCTTCTCCTTCTGTCTCCTAAAATTAATTTCTGTGGTCTCACAAACTCTGTGATACGTCTGCCAGAAACTGACTCTTGGACTCTTCCCACGTCCACCCCCTGACTTTTTTTGTTGTTTTTGCATGGTTCATGTTTGCATTTCCTTCTACCTCCCATAAACACTTAATAACTATGAGGCACCATATAAGTGAGCAGTATAGTGTAAAGATTATGTGTAAACTGGGGAAATAATAATGGAAGGGTTATATATAATATATATAAATTATATATATATATGTGTGTGTGTATATATATATATATATAAATAACGACAGGGTTCATTAGGCGAGTTCTCCATCGTGTTTCAGGAAGTCAGAGATCTGGCCTGTGGAGAACACAGGTCTGTGCACGTGTGTGTTGGAGGGGAGCTGATGAAAAAAAACAGTGATTACTAAGGCATAAATGAGGCAGCAAATGAAGAAGGAGGGGAAAGGCATCCCTTCTAGATACCCCAAACAACTGCAATGATGTATTAAAACTACAAAAACCAGGCTTCCCTGGTGGCGCAGTGGTTAAGAATCCGCCTGCCAGTGCAGGGGACACGGGTTTGAGCCCTGGTCCGGTAAGATCCCACATGCCTCAGAGCAACTAAGCCCGTGAGCCACAACTACTGAAGCCCGCGCACCTAGAGCCCGTGCTCTGCAACAAGAGAAGCCACCGCAATGAGAAGCCCACGCACCGCAACGAAGAGTAGCCCCCGCTCGCCGCAACTAGAGAAAGCCCGTGCGCAGCAGCGAAGACCCAACGCAGCCAAAAATAAATAAACAAAATAAATAAAGTTATTAAAAAAAAAATACAAAAACCAAAATTGGCCACGACCAGTGTTCTCACAGCCCCCAAGGTTCACAGGACTTCGATACCTGGTGATGAGTTCCTCTGCGGCCTGTGAGCACAGCTGCATCTGAGACACCTCTTCTGTCGCCAGGTCAACTGCATGCTGGATGTACAAATGCGTTCGAAGAACTGGTTTACCAGAATCACACTTCTGCTTATCTTCCCAAGATTTCAGAGTACTTTCAAAGGCCTATTTAAAATCAATATTGCAATGAATTGTTAGTTTAGAGCTCCGAGGCCCAAATAAATGTGTATTTAGATAGTACATGAATGACTTTGAAATTACTATTGTTTTCCCTAATCTAACACCTTGTTAAATACATCATAAGTACAAAAAAGATATTTTAAAGTTTTCTAGTGCATTGCAACTAATAAAAAGTAATGTAATTGATGACGATGATTATATGACTGGAAAGTTTAAAAAAAGACAGCTTCAATTTATGCTTCAATATTTACTAGTATATGCGTAACAGACAGGATGGATATTGCAGCCTTATTTGTTATGGGTGTGACCTTAATTAAGAATACATATTCTGGGGACTTCCCTGGTGGTGCAGTGGTTAAGAATCCGCCTGCCAACGCAGGGGACAGGGGTTTGATCCCTGGTCCAGGAAGATCCCACATGCCGTGGAGCAACTAAGCCCACGTGCTGCAACTACTGAGCCAGCCCACCCACTGCAACTACTGAAGCCTGTGTGCCTAGAGCACCTAGAGCCCGTGCTCTGCAACAAGAGAAGCCACCGCAATGAGAAGCCTGCACACCACAATGAAGAGTAGTCCCCGCTTGCTGCAACTAGAGAAAGCCCGCGCACAGCAACAAAGACTCAACGCAGCCAAAAATAAAATATAATTTCAAAAAAAATACAGATTTTGGAAAAGGCAAAACTATAAAGACAGTAAAAAGATGGGGTTGCCAGGGTTGGGATAAGAGAGGATGGGTAGGTGGAGGACAAGTGATTGTACATTTGTCAAAACCTATAGAACGTAGAACACAAAGAGTAATGTAAACTACTATTTTAGTTAATAATAATGTATCAATAGTGGCTCATCAGCTGTAATAAATGTATCACACCAAAGCAAGATGTTAAGGGGAACATACTAGGGGAATATAATAGGGGAATAGGGAGGTGAGGAGGTATGTGGGAATAGAATCAGAATTCTCTGTAGTTTCGGCTCAATTTTTCTCTAAACCTAAAAAAATAAGCTAATTATTTTAAGAACTAAATAAATATTTGTTCATATTTTAAAACACGATGATCTAAATGTCAGACTTAAAAGACAATTTAAATCTTTTCCCTTGGTTTCTATTTTTCATAACAATTCAAGATTTTTTTTAAAGGAAAATTTAGAAGAATTTTTTTTTGTTACATACCCTGTCCCTTGTGAGCATCTGAGCTCTGTTTTTGTGCACAATTTTGATAATCCCTGGAGGCTGAACCCATGCTTCGCCATCCACCTGCACTGGGACTCCCTCATCACCAAATATAGTGATTTTTACTGTACGGCACTGAAATAAAACAAGTTATTTTAGAGTACAAATCATCCTGAGAAGCTGACACTCAGTCTTGTATTCAAACTTGACTTCTAATCCCTTCTGTGGAATGGAATGTTATGCTTTTACCACTTAGGATGACACGGTAACAACCGACATGACAAAAAAGTCCATTATTTTACAGATGAATATACAGTGTAGGAGTCATTTGGAATAGCTTTCTCAGTGGCCCAAATAGTGAAGTCAGGTTTGAGTAGAGACACCAACCTGGGCTATTCGATGGTGTTGCAGTTTAATGACCCTTGAAACTGCCATTTGCACGCTATCAAATATTGCAACGACTTCCAGGATCTTGTCATCAAATGATGGTGCAGCAAATATCTGAAAGAAAAACCGACATTACACTTCCATTGATAAAGTTAAGGTTTAGGTGAAGTGGCACTTCAAGCAATGTAAACTCTGCAACAGACATATTTTTAAAAACTTATAAAAACCATTAGCAGAAAGGTAAGTAAATATTATTATGAAATGATAATCCAAGGACAAAAAAAAAAAAATCACTGAACATAGCTTAAAATAAACAAACACAATAAAAATGTTTTAAAACCCACACAGATAAAATACTCCACGCCCCTCTTATAAAGCACTTGTAGGACCAATGAACTAATATATTTCCAAATAATTCATCTTGATATAAGATGTATTAAATACCTATTCATACTAACTCAGATATCTTGATAAAATGATGCATGCAATTTTAGGAAACTTCAAAATTTCAAAAGGTGATGCAGATTTCATAAAGTTAAAGCTAATAAACATGCGAATTATGATCCAGTTCACTTGATATGTTCTAAGGGAAATCTTTCAAGGTGTTACAAGCAATGTGCGTATGTGCTTTATATCTACAACAACTTTTTAGCGCATTTGAGAACATGAAAAGAAATCTCAAAGGATGAAAACACGTGGGCTTACTTTGCTTTGATGTTAAATGCATTTTCACAAAATCAACTAAACCTAAAAATTTTAAATTTCAGCTGTATTACTTTGTTCCTTTTACATTCTCTTTTACTATAACATAAATAATTATGCCTCTGAAAAAATATTCAGTATAAAGTAGTATCATAATTAAAATTTTTACTGAAAATATCAGGACACAAATTTGGGAACTTTTCGTTATCAGACTGCCTGGTTTTAAACCCTGTCTCTTCTACTTATGAACTGTGTGAACTTTGTGTCAGTTTCTTCACTGATAAAATTTAGATAAAAATTGAGGTATTAAGTTATGAATGTGAAGCTCTCAGTATCCTGTCTGCCTATCTTTATTTATCTTAATCTCACCGATTTCTTCTCCTTAAAATATTTAAGAGTGATGATGGGCTGACAAATAATTGGTTAATTTAAATTTTTATACTCTAATAGGATTGGAATATATTCACATTATGAAAATAAAAAAAACTTTCCAATTTATTTTATACTTTAATCCCTACCTGCACATTTAAGAGCCCTGAGAAATTTGTTCAGTGGGAACCACTACATCACGAGCTTCAAATCAAAGGGCTTATCATTCAGTGTATGTGACTCTTCAAAGATCATGGTAGGGCTTCCCTGGTGGCGCAGTGGTTGAGAATCTGCCTGCCAATGCAGGGGACACGGGTTTGAGCCCTGGTCTGGGAAGATCCCACATGCCGCGGAGCGACTAGGCCCATGAGCCACAATTGCTGAGCCTGCGCGTCTGGAGCCTGTGCTCCACAACAAGAGAGGCCACGATAGTGAGAGGCCCGCGCACCGCGATGAAGAGTGGCCTCCACTTGCCGCAACTAGAGAAAGCCCTCCCACAGAAACGAAGACCCAACACAGCCATAAATAAATAAATAAATAAACAAATAAAATTAAAAAAAAAAAAAGATCATGGTAAACTTCTCATTTTTATTGTTATATATACTTTCATAATTGTGCCTTCTCTCATTATCTTTAGGACAAATGCATTTCTTTTTTTTTCTTTTTTTTTTGGTGCGTGGGCTTCTCATTGTGGTGGCTTCTCTTGTTGCGAAGCACGGGCTCTAGGAGTGCAGGCTTCAGTAGTCGCAGCATGCAGGCTCCGTAGTTGCAGCACGCAGGCCCTAGAGTGCGCGGGCCTCAGTAGTTGTGGCGCACAGGCTTAGTTGCTCTAAGGGTGGGATCTTCCCAGACCAGGGCTCGAACCCGTGTCCCCTGCATTGGCAGGTGGATTCTTAACCACTGCGTCACCAGGGAAGTCCCTAGAACAAATGCATTTCTTAGGTTGTGTTTTTTTCTTTTTTAATACAGGAAAGTATAAAAACAAAAATAGCCCTAAACCTCAATGGCCAAATGAGCTCTTTGACATTTTTAAAAATAAAAATAATAATAATAATATAAATCTGGAAAATTAAAGGTATAGAAAGGTATTTTGGTAGGCAGAATAATATTCTCCTCCCTGCCGTCCAAAATGTCCATGTCCTAATCCCTGGAACCTGTGAATGTTACCTTACATGGCAAAAGAGACTTTGCAGATGTGATTAAATTAGGGACCTTGAGATGGGGAGATTACGCTGGATGATCTGGGTAGGCCCAGTGTAATCACAAAGATCCCTGGAAGTGGAAGAGGGAGGCAGAAGAAGAGATCAGAGCAAAGCAACGTGACAAGGACTCAACTAACTTTGTTGGCTTTGAAGATGGAGGAAGGGACCATGAGCCAAGGAATGTGGGCAGCTTCTAGAAAGAGCAAGGAAATACTTACATCATCTTCTTTAGTTCCACCCCAAAAGTTAGTGCCTCCGGCGTAGCTGGGAATGTTCAACACTGCTATCCCTTGCAGACTGGGGAGAGGAATATACTGCCCATCACACTGTAAGGTCAAAAGCTTAGAGGTCAGATAAAAAGAGCAAAACCACAAGTTTGGAAGATACTAGAATACCAACGACAAAGGACGATGGAGGAAAGTGTGTGCATAATGTTTGCTTTCCTGTAAATATATTCCTACACATTGCCTTTATCTTATTGTTTTAATTTAAAAATTTTAAAAGGGTAAATAATTATAGCTGAAGTTGTTACAGAAAACCAAGTTGAAAAAAATGTTTTACAAAACAACCGAAGTGTCCACTGACAGATGAATAGATTAAAAACGTGATATTATAAACTTGTGATATATATATAAATGGACTATTACTCAACCATGAAAAACAAGGAAATCTTGCCATTTGCAACAACATGGATTGGCTTGAGGGCATTATGCTAAGTGAAATAAGTTAGATAGAAAAAGACAAATACTGTACGATCTCACTTATATGTGGAATCTAAAAACAAAGCAAACAAACAAGTAAAAATAAGCTCATAGATACAGAGAACAGCTTGATGGTTGCCAGGGGCAAGGGGGTAAGGGGTGGGCAAAATGGGTGAAGGGAATCAAAAGGTAGAAACTTCTAGTTATAAGATAAATAGGTCATTGAAATGTAAAGTACAGCATGGTGACCACAGTTAATAATACTCTATTGAATATGTGAAGGTTGCTAAGAAAATGGATCTTAAAAGTTCTCATCACAAGAAAAAAAATTCTGTAACTGTGTATGGTGATATTTATTAACTAGACTTACTGTGGTGATCATTTTGTAATATATATAAAATATTGAATCATTATCTTGTACAGCTGAAAGTAATATAATGTTGTATGTCAATTATACACCAAAAAAAGAAAAAGAAAACAAATGTTTTACCTCTTCTTTCCTCCAAAATCAGGCAGTACTTTTCATGAGTCTCTCCCAAGTCACTTAAGATATTCTTAATTGCATCATAGTCATCTTTGTTCTTACTTTAAACACTGAAAGCAGGCTCTTTGAGGGTAAACTCTGGCTCCTAACCATCTCACCTAGCACCTCTCACACTCTCTGGTAGTTTGTGCTCTGTAACTAACTGGTGACTGGCTGAACTCAAGACTGCGCTTTTTAAGGAAAAAACATGTATGTCAGAAAGCACTTTACACTCCATGCCTTCTAATTAATCACGTAAATGAAAATGAATTACCACTTAAATTAAAAGAAACATACAATATCACATAGCTGGCAAAGTAATTACATATGACATATGAGTAAATTCTTACCAAATAGAAAGTTTAAGCCTTCATTTTTAAGAGAGGAGTTTGCAGATGTCATACTTAAAACAGATGCTATATTTTCATTAAGTAATTCCCAAATTAAAAAATAATTAACATAATTTTATAAAAATTGCATTTTAATGCCCAATGAAAATTATCTTCAACCTTTAGAACAAATGAGAATCCGGTCTGAACCCACTTTTCAAATAGTTTAAATAACTGAGAATACTTCCTAACACTAACCCTTACAGGTGTTTTTACAACCTTTTACATGAAAACACATTCCAAGGTCCACACTGTATCTAGGCACCTAGGGCCATTCCTGGCACATAACTGGTGATCAATGTGTATTTGTTAAATGAAAGTATTTAGTTGAATAATAAACTTTTTTCTGAACCCAGAAATTGAACAAATATCTTTGTGTGCTTTAGAAAAAAGTCATATGGCTAACAAAGGAAATGGAAAAAATGCTATCTCTGTAAATATAAAAGGCATATTAAAAAAAAAATTCAGAGCAGTCCTTAAAGATTTTATAATGGATACACTATTTGCAAGCATAATATGGAAAAAGATGAAAACTGTCAGAAATTCCATATACTTTGCTGAATTTAATATATATGCATTAGGCAAAACACCCAGGGTTAAGAGCTTAATATCCATTTCATAGAGTCTCATAGGGAAAATATGAGCAGTACAGATTCAATAAATTAAGGTCACCTGACTCAACTGTTTCTCTCATATTTGGAAGTAACTTCAGTAGTGTTACGTTCTTTTATAGTCTTCTCTATCTCCCCACATTTCCACTTGTGGTTCATAATGTGGCAAAATGCTTTAAAACTGCAGCTACACTTTTTTTTTTTCTGATTAGTGTCTGCTTTTTCTGCTCCTTTCACTAGACAATGTGGTGTAGTGGGAAGATAGTGGGCCTGTTTTGAATTCTGTCACTTATTTGGGCAAGTGCCTTAAACTTTCAGAGCCTCATTTTGCCATACCTAGTCCAGATAGTGTGGCCAATAAGGTAAGAGACAGGAAAGCATCTAAAACACATAGTAAGGAGTCAGTAAATGTCTTTCTTCAGTCATAATTACAAATTAATGTTTTATGGGGAAAAAACATTGGAGTTGAAACTTTGGCTTCTCCAGTTATCAACTGTTTGATTTTAGTTAGGCAAGTGACTTCATGCTTCTGAAATAACTAATAATACCCACCTCATAAAGAATGAAAATAACTACCTCATAAAGTTTAAGAATTAAAGGTGATTTGTATTGATAGGAAGCATTTAGGAAACTTCAATTATTATAACATGACTTAAAATGCAGCTATAATAATTATTATTGAATGAACTAAACAAAGATAGATAGTACTATTATATAACAAGCCGAATTTAACAAATTATGGAGACATCTGTTATGAGATTATGGAAATATGTAAAATTACAAAAAACATGAATTAAACAACTATTTGTTATCATGTATTTCATTATAGATTACAGGTGAACATTGTTTTTTTCTTTCATGTATCTTAGTATTTAAAGGACTCAAAACAGTATTTGATCATTATTTCACTTAAAAAACAGAACAAGCTGCGAGATACATGTAAATTAGGTATATTTGGACAAAAAAGTCATCCTTAAGAAAAAAATTTGAATCTTAACGACAGTTTTCATTCATAGGTCAAAGGTGTTTCTACTCTAAAACTAGGAAAATTTGATGTTACAATGTTATTCTGCATTTCTGGCATTCCCATGATTGTAGAGAGGATTATAAACCTTACTCAAATGTTCTAAAACTCCGGTATGTATCAGATTCACTGTTTATGTGGCTTGAAAACAGGGTTTATATTTGCATAATTCTTTTCAGCTTAGACTGTGATTTCTTGAGCATTAGCTCGATGAATTATGATTCTGCACAAAAGCATTATTTTATCCATTTTGCAGATGGAGAAACCAAGGTTAAAGTCTTTCTTCTGCACAAAGTCAAGACACGACTTCTTCCATATGACACAACAGGGAAAGGAAAACTTCTGAGCAAAGAGTTAAGAGGTTTTTTTGCTAACAACTGCCACCTGCTGAAAGGGACCTTTCTGGGCAGAGTTTCCCAAGCCTTGGGTCTTCTTCTCTACCTTTATCCCAAGTGATCCGGCATCAGGGAAATGAATTTTTAAACAACGGACCTTCCATAGTCCTCAGGGGTAGCAGGTGTTTTGTTTGTTTATTTTTAACTCTGGCAAAGAATTCTCTAATTTTTCTACTTTACCTTTTGTGTATATTAACATGTTTTCATTTATCTTGTTTTACTAAATTTACTTTCCTTTTAATCATTCAACATAAACGTCTATGTTAAATGTTAGATGTTTATCTGTGGATAGATTCAGATAGATTCAGGGGTCTGTTAACTGGAATGGTAAAAACATATCTCTTATGGTCAGCAACCTCTGAAATTTAGCATTGCACTCAATTATAAATGTAGATAGCAAACCACATATTAGCAATACCTGTGACTTCATCACCATTAGAAACAGATGTTTTCTACCATATTACAGATGTTTCAGATATCTTTTAAGATCTATGTTCATCATTACTTCAAAAGTATGGTACTTATTATATATGCTGTTAGATGTTTGTCATTTTATGTGGCAATGAAGAAACACATATAATACTCTATAACACTTTAAAAATATTTCGTTAATTTATTTCAATATTATTTTCTTATGTATGTATATATATTTAACTAATGCTTTAAAAATAATATTCTAAGAAGGGGCCCATAGTTTCACTAGCATGCCAAAGGGGTCCACAGCTCACAAAGTGTTAAGAACCTCTGCTAAATGGAGATTACAAAGCAGCCGTGTAGGATATTGTTCAGAATTTGGACCACCAATAAAAAAGGACAGAAGTAGTACTTCTGAAAAGCTGAAGGCTCTTCCAGAAATAAAGGCAATGGAGTCATTCTGATTCCAGATAGTTCCCTAAATCTTAAAGATGCCCAGCTATGGGTCTTGATGACAGCGCTTAACAAATTAGGGTAAAATGATCATTTGCCTATTTCCCTCTCATGTCAGGGCCAGGAACTGTGCAAGACAAAGGGGATAACAAAGATGAACACAACTTCCTACCTGTCCTTAAGGAGAGTGTGGCTGACTAGGGGACATGAATAAAGAAAATGAATGATTACAGTACAATCCATAGGCTAGAACCCAAGTTGAGTAACGGATGGGGCTGCCAAGGATAGTGTTTACTAAGTGTGAGCCTTCCTCATTTTGTACCTTTTCAGCCAGTAACATCTATCTTAATTTTACAAGCAATGATAAATCAAACCAGCTGATCATGCAGTTATGCTCTAGAGTGGAAGGTAGAACAGGCTTATCTTTACTAGGACATTTAGTTGATAATGAATGAGCCAGGCACCTCTTGATAGGCCACGTTCCACTATCAAGATAACACCTAAAATAAAAACGTCCTGTTTAACACACTGAGTTGTCAACTTAAGATTTGCATACTTTTCTGTATGCAGTCTATACCTCAATTTAAAATATCTAGTTATAAAAAGATACAAGATAGGAAAGACATGCTTATCAGCATAAACAGTGAGCCCTGGATCAAAGGTGAAAGAAAATAATATGCTAAGAAAGTAGTAGACTTTTCAGAGTCATGTCCCCAATTTTCTTTTTCCTGTTAATCAGAGATTAAGTAACTTTTGCTGTCCTTAATTTACTATTTAAATTAGTTTAAAAATACTAAAAAGTTTAAATGCTCAAAATCTCTTTTAAGTAACTTGTTAGAGATAATTAAAACAAAAAAATACATTTAAATTAAAAGGTTCTATTTACTATGATATTTTCAGGGATTTGTGAAACTTCAGGCATAATAGAATTGGGTCAGAATTTGGAAACTTAAAATGGAAAAATCTGTTTAAAATGCTATCCTGGGGACCTCCCTGGAGGTCCAGTGGTTAAGACTTCGCCTTCCAATGCAGGGGGTGCAGGTTTGATCCCTGGTCGGGGAGCTAAGATCCCACATGCCTCTGGGCCAAAAAACCAAAACTTAAAAAACAGAAGCAATATAGTAACAAATTCAATAAAGACTTTAAAAATGGTCCACATCAAAAAACGTCTTAAAAAAAAATGCTATCCCATATATATGTACTCCCATGGCCCTACCATTTCACAGAGCACCGCAATTCCATAGGAACATCCAAATTTCAGGATCTAATGACAATGGTAATTGTGTCACGCATATCCAGTGTCTATACCTCCTTTGGTGTAAAGTTGATAACCATGTTCATTTTTTTCCCCTCAAGTGTTTAAACACTATTCAAGAGAAACTGAGGCCAAATCAGCTCCACAAATAAATCTTTTATTTTTGGAAAGTAAGATAATCTGAAATGTCTTTACTTCTAGGTGAACTTACCTCAAGTTGAACTCTCTGTTCCAAATTCTTGTATGATCTCTGTAATAACTCCCGGGTTCCAAGGACTCCATACCACATCAAGTTTTTAGTTCGGCTCCTGAAAATAAATGTTGGCAGAGAATTTCAGTATAACTATTATTTATTTACTCTTGAAAGGCAGAGAGAGCAAAAGAGGTAATAAACGAAATTAAAGTAAAATTGCCTTTGCGTAATTACATTATTGCTATTACCAAAATTACCTGCATTTCTCAGGGTGCTCCTCTCTCTTATTATTAAATTCTAATGAAATTTTTGCATCTAATCCAATCCCAAAGTAATTGTTCATGACACATTTTTCTGAATATCCATCTCTATAATAAGGAAAAGTACATAAAAGTCAATTTCAGGTTCCTAACAACAATTACAATTTGCACACAAAGTAGCACTTAACACCATTCAAGCCTCCATTTCTTATAGAAGAGAGGAAAGCTTAGCAGGAGTCATTTCCTATTCATATGCCACGCGCACGACCCCAGTACATGTCTGTGATTTTCGGTACATGTGATGTAAAGCGATGGTGGGCAGGGCAAAGCAGAGACAGAGTCATGGTAATGCTTTTCTATTAATTGAAACAAAATCTTAGTTCTTCTACTTCCTACATAAGCCCCTCACTACACACACAAATGGGAGGGCCTTGCAGTCAGATGCCAATAGTCCTCTTTTTTTAATTAGAAAGTCTCCTCCACACTTGTACTTTTATTGAACATTTATTGAGCAGAAAACAACTAGATCGAGTCCCTTCTTGTAGGTGCTCTGGAAAGTAAATACAAAGGAGTAGTGTCCTTCAGGAGTGTCATTAGACAAATGAGACATAACAAAAGCAAAATTAAATATGGAAGTAAAAAGAAGTACATATTGAACAGC
The DNA here is from genome assembly GCF_028564815.1 of Eubalaena glacialis. NCBI lineage: Eukaryota > Metazoa > Chordata > Mammalia > Artiodactyla > Balaenidae > Eubalaena > Eubalaena glacialis. Next base: position 65,763,669 of record NC_083731.1, on the reverse strand, counting down.
CAATTTTTTTAAGGAGTTTTGAGAAGGGAAGGGACCAATGTGGGCCAGAAACTTTCTGAAATAAGTAAACCCAGAGGCCGAATGTGGAAAGATGGCAGAATTGGCAAGACGGAGAAAAAATGAGGTGAAAGGAATAGCCAAAATGTGAGTATGAAGGCAGTGGTGAATAAAGTATTCCAGGGAAAAGTGTGCAGAGCTGTGACTCACTTCGCCATTGGGTTGTTATCCGAGACCACAGACCAGAAGGGACCTACCTCAGATCATGAAAACCACTGTATTTCAAGTGGGTCAATGTACTCATCATTATCGACTTTTGAAATTTTCTGATGATCCTTTTTGGATGTGAAACTATATTTACTGCAATGCATTTAAAATGTTACCATTTGTATAAAACAGAAACAAGGAAAACCAAAACAAAATATTTGCAGAAGTATTTTCTTACACTGAATCTGGATCTGGGTCAATAAATGGCGTTGCACCAAAAGGATCAATATTTGCTAGTAACATTTTGTTGATAATAGAACTCCCAGCAATTGAGGCAGCTAGTCCTGCTCTTAAACCTGGACGGAAAAAAAAATACAGGATCACATGTTAAGAGAAAAACAGAAAGAGCCAGTCCATTGTTTTTAGACCTAATCAGAAACACCTTGCTCCCAAAGCATGGTATTCAGTGTCTGTTCTTCTCATTAATCATAACTAAGAACTATGATGTTGGTAAATACAAGGTTTGTTTTAAACATTTTATTTTATATTGGAGTCTAGTAGATTAACAACGTTGTGATAGTATCAGGTGCACAGCAAAGCAACTCAGCCATACATGGTAAATACAAGGTTGTTGACGCTTCTTGGGATCTATATGTTGTCATAAAAAATGTAGCAGGTGAGGACCTAAATAGGAATCTCTTCGTGACAGTTTCTTATTTACCATCAATAATTCTGTAACTTCAACAAGTAAATATTACTTCCTTTTTATTAGCAAATAAAGTAGTAAGTCTGTAAGGAATTTACAATAAAGGCTGAATTATCCAGAATGTCATAGAGTTATCACTTCCATACTCTCAAAGCATAGATAATTATACTCAAGTAAAAATGTTGACATGCTAAGGTGAAAATTCAGTGTTGGTGTCAAGAATAAGTAGCAAAATATTAAACACAGGTATTTATGGATTTTAGAAGAATACAGTATTGAACATAAAAATGAAGCATTCATATTACCTCTAAATATGCAAAACTTCAAATTTATTTCAACAACTAGTTAGCTTTCGACTAACTAGTTATGGTATTCAAAGCTAACGAATTTTATGATCTACAAACCCAATATTAAGGCTAGAAGCACTAAAGTCTGGTGAGAAGACAAAGGAATAGGGACCCAAGGGAACAGATAGACAAAAAGGAAACAATAATTCAGAAAAATATGTCATGCAATTGAGAAACACTAGGAAAAAAAGTCCTTTCTTTAGCAAACATTCCTTTCCTCAACAATGTGCTCCTCTTAGAAGACGTTCATTATTTTAGCTACAAAGTTTAGCTGATTATCAAATAATCAAGATGAATTTTATTCTGTCATTTAATTTCATAGTTTTGAATATGCAATGGTATACTCTGTGATGCCAGTTCCCTTTATGTCTAAATAAGTAAACAGATGAACAAAACAACCATGTTGGTGAGAGAAAAGAACAGTTTGAAGAGGTGAAGAGTCATACTTCAGATGCCCCATAGAAAAGTACAGCATTTTCTAAAATGTTTTAAGGTTAGCCATATTTACAGCTTCAGCCCAGAAAGGTTCATCCCAGGGCTCCAGGTTTGAAGAGAGATATGACCTGTAGACATGAAAGCCTTTCCAGAACCAAATGTGTTCTGGATTTATCTTTTTTATTTTAATATTTTCATTAAGATATAATTTACATACCATAAAATTCACCCCTTTGAAGTATATAATTCAGTTGTTTGTAGTATATACACAAAGTTGTGTGATGATCACTATTAATTGAGAACTTTTTATTACTCCCCAAAAGAAACCCCTTACCCATTAGCAGTCATTTTCCATTCCTCCCATTGCCCCCTGTTCTCAGATCCTGGGAACCACTAAACTATCTTCTTTCTCTGTGGATTTGACTATTCTGGACATTTCATGTAAATGGAATCATATAATATGTGCCTTTTTGTGTTGAGCTTCTTTTGCTTGGCATAATGTTTTCAAGGGTAATCATGTTGTAGCATATATCAGCGCTTCAGCCTTGTTAATGGTTGACTAATATTCCATTGTATGGATATACCACATTTTGTTCCTCCATTCATCAACTGATGAATATTTGGGTTGTTTCCACTTTCTGGCTACTATGAACAATGTTGCTATAAACAGTCATGTACTAGTTTTTGTGCAGACATGTATTTTCAGTTCTTATGGGTATATATGTAGTAGTAGAATTTCTGGATTATATGTTAACTCCGTGTTTAACCCTTTGAGGAACTGCCAAACTGTTTTCCAAAATGGCTGCACCATTTTACATTCTAACCAGCAGTGTATGAAAGTTCCAATTTCTCCATATCCTTGCCAATATTTGTTATTATCTGTCTTTTTTTGATAGTCATCCCAAAAGGGTAAAGTGGTATCTCATTGTGGATTTGACTTCATTTCCCTGATGAGTAATGATGTTGAGCATCTTTTCATGTGCTTATTGGACATTTGAATAACTTTTAGGGAAAATGTCTACTCAGATCCTTTGCCCATTTTTAAATTGGGATATGTCTTTCTATTGTTGAATTTTTAAGATTTATTTATATATCTTGGATGCTAGTCCTTTATCAGATGTATTATTTGCAACTATTTTCTCCCATCCTGTGGATTGTCATCTCACTTTCTTGATAGTGCCCTTTGACTCACACAAATCTTTAATTTTAGTGAAGTCCAATTTATCTTTTTTTTCTTTTGTTGTTTGTGCTTTTGGAGTCATGGCTAAGAAACTATTGCCTAATCCAAGGTTATGAACATTTATGTCTATGTTTTCATTTTATAGTTTCATATTTTTAGCTCTTACCTTCAAGTCTTTTATCCATAATGAGTTAATTTTTATATATGGTGTGAGGCAGGGGTCCATCATAATTCTTTGCATGTGAATATCTAGTTGCCCTGGTACCATTGATTGAAAAGACTATTCTTTCTCCATTAAATAACTGTCTTAGCACATTTGTTGAAAATCAATTGACCATAAATGTAGGGGTTTATTTCTGGACTTTCAGTTCTATTCTATTGATCTATATGACCATTTTCATGCCAGCACTATGCAGTTTTGATTACTGCAGCTTTGGAGGAAATTTTGAAATCAGAAAGTGTGTTTCCTTCAACTTTGTTTTTCCTTTTCAAGACTTTTCAGCTATCCTGAGTTCTTCGTATTTCCATAAGAATTTTAAGGTCAGCTTATCAATTTCTTTGAAAAAGGCAATTGTGATTTTGATAAGGTTTGTGTGGAATCTTTAGCTCAATTTGAGGAGAGCTTCCATCTTAATAATACCTAGTCCTCTGATCCATGAACACAGATGTCTTTCAATTTTGTTAGGTCTTTTAAAATTTCTTTCAACAATGTTTTGTAGTTTTCAGTGTTCAAATAGTTCAGCTTCTTGGTTAAATTTACTCAGTTTTTTGGGTTATTTTGGATGCTATTGGAAATTATTTTCTAAAGATCTTCAGATTGTTCATTACTAGTGTATAGAAATACAATTATTTTTTATATATTTCTCTTTTATCTTGCAACCTTGTTTTTGTTTATTAGCTCTAATTGTGCGTGTGTGTGTGTGTGTGTGTATTCCTTAGGATTTTCTATATACAAGGTCAAAGTGTGAAGAGATACAGTTTTGCTTTCTCCTTTCCAATTTGAACGCCTTTAATTCTTTTTATTTTGCCTAATTGCCCAAGCTAGAACCTCCAACAAGGCTGAATAGAAGTGGCTAGTTTGGACATCCTTGTCTTGTTCCTAATATTAGGGAGAAAGATTTCAGCCTTTCACCATTAAATATGAGGTTGGCTATAGGTTTTTCATGGATGCCCTTCTCAGGCTAAAGAAGTTTTTTTCTATTCCTAGTTTGTTGAGTGGTATTACCACTGGAAGGTGTCGAATTTTTTTAAAATGCCTTTTCTGTATTTATTGAGATGATTGTATAGTTTTTGCTCCTTATTCTATTAAGATGGTATATTATATTGATTAATTTTCATATGTTGAATCAATTCTGCATTAGTAGGATACTATTCACTTGATCATGGTGTATAATTCTTTTTATATGTTGTTGGATTCAGTTAGCTAGGATTTTGTTGAGGATTTTTGTGTTGCTATTCATCAAGGATATTGGCCTATAGCTTTCTCATGATGTCTTTGACTGGTTTTGGTGTCAGGGTAATACTGGCCTCATAGAATGAGTTAGAAAGTGTTCTTTCAACAACAACAAAAAGACACAAATGGTCTTATTTCCAAAACGGAAAGAGACTAACAGACAAAGAAAACAAACTTATGGTTACCAAAGGGGAAAGGGAGGTGGGGGGAGGGATAAATTAGGAGGCTGGGATTAACATACACACACTACTATGTATAAAATAGATAACCAACAAGGATCTATTGTATAGCACAGGGAACTATACTCAATATTATGTAATAAGCTATAAAGGAAAAGAATCTGAAAAAGAATATATATATGAAACTGAATTGCTGTGCTGTACACCCGAAACTTACATGATAATGTAAATCAACTACACTTTAATAAAAAATAAATAAAATAAAATGTAAGTTAAGAAAAGCATTCTTTCTTTTTCTAGTTTTTGGAAGAGTTTGTAAGGGACTGGTGTATTAATTCTTCTTTAAACATTTGGTAGAATTCACCAGTGAAGCAATTTGGGCCTGGGCTTTTCTTTGGAGGAAGTTTTTTGATTACGAATTCAATCTCTTTCCTTGTCATAGATCCAGCTAGATTTTCTATTTCTTCTTGAATCAGTTTCAGTAGTTTGCCTGTTTCTAGGGGTTTGTCCATTTCATCTAAGTTATCTAATTTGTTGGCATGCAATATTTTGTAGTTTTTCCTTATAATCCTTCCTATTTCTGTAAGGTCCATAGCAATGTCTCCTCTTTCATTCCTGATTTGAGGAACCCGAATCTTCTCTTATTTCCTGGGTCAGTCTAGCTAAAGGCTTATCAATTTTGTTAAACTGTTCACAGAACCAACTTCTGGTTTTATTGATTTTCTGTATTGTTTTATATTCTCCTATTTCACTTATTTCCACTCAAAACTTTATTATTTCCTTCCTACTGCTTGTTATGAGTTTGTTTACTCTTATTTTTCTAGTTTATTAAAGTGGAGAGTTAGGTTTTTGTAGTCATTCTACTTTTTAAATATAGACATTTAATACATTTCACTCTAGCACTACTTTAGCTGCATCAAATAAATTTTGGTATGGTGTATTTTTGTTTTCATTCATACCAAAGTATTTTTAAAAATTTCTCTGTGATTTTTTTTTCTTTGACCCACTTATTTCCACATATTTGTGCATTTCCCAAATTTCCTTCTGTTGTTGATTTTTAATTTCATTCCATTGTGGCTGGAGATCATACTTTGTATGATTTCAATCCTTCTAAATTTATTTAGAATTGTTGTATGGCCTAATATATGGTCTATCTTGGAGAATTTTCCATATGCACTTGAGAAGAATGTGTATTTTGCTATCGTTAGGTGGAGTGTTCTGTAGACATGTTAGCTATACTTGTCTTACGTGTTTTTCAAGTTTTCTATTTCCTTCTTGCTCTGTCCAGTTGTTTTATTCATTACTGAAAGTGGGATAATAAAGTCTCCAACTATTATTTTTGAATTATGATTCACCTTTAAAAATAATTTGTAGGAGAAATTGATTTTCAAGGTGTAATTTGGGTTCCAATCTACTCTGGAACGAATCTGGAAAGTTTTCACTGAGTCAAACAAATGGTACTTAAGGAGACCTCTGAGACATCTACATTTACATCCCATCCTTTCCACACAAGTCCTTTGGTTTCTGCTAATATTATCCTAATCCCAAGCCTTTATCCAGGGAAGGCTATGGAGATACATAAAAGGTAGTAGAATATAAGATCAAATTTACCATGAGTACTTAAATGCAGATTCCTGGGCTGCACTCTAGAACTACTCAATCAGAATTTCTCAGGGCAGGGTTCAGGAACACTTGCTTTAATACTTCCTAGGCAACTCTTGTACACACCAAAGTCTAAGGATCTGGACTCTGACTGACAAGAGTACCAAGAACATTTTCTTAAAGGAACATTTACCTTTAAGAACACATTTCTAGGGACTTCCCTGGTGGTTCAGCGGTAAAGAATCCGCCTTACAATGCAGGGGACGCAGGTTTGATCCCTGGTCAGGGAACTAAGATCCCACACGCTGCAGGGCAGCTAAGCCCACGTGCCACAAACTACAAAGCCCACGTGCCCTGGAGCCTGCGTGCCACAACTGGAGAAGAGAAAACCTGCACGCCACAACTAGAGAGAAGCCCACGCACCACAATAAAGAGCCCACACGCCTCAACGACAGATCCTGCATGCCTCAACGAAGATCCCGGTGCCACAGCTAAGACCCGGCACAGCCAAAAATAAACAAAAATAAATAAATAAATAAATAATAAATCTTAAAAAAAAAAAAAAGAACACAGTTCTATAGTTCAGGAAAATGAGTACTTATACGTTTTCACGGAAATACTTAAAAATACACCATGTTTCAGAATCTGTACTACCTGGGCAGATTATTCTGGTATTGAGCACTGGGAGGTTTTCTTTACTGGCTGCCACAGCAGGACCAGAGCCAGAGTCAGTTTGGGAACGACTTGCCCGGCCATCTGGAGACCGAGGTGCAGTTTTAACTGTTGGCAAAAAGTCCAGATTAAAAGGAGATAAAGTTATAAAAATAAGCAAGTCCTTACACACTCATGACATAAAATAATTTCATACATGTTTAATCAGTAGAACCAAAAATATTTACATTGTGTTTATTCTTTTACCATTTTCTGTTCATTTTCTTGGGATTTACTATGTGGAAGGAATCTGCCACAGTTAGAAGTCTTGATCTCCCATCTCGAATAGATGGCAATTAATAAAAAATAGATGCTTACCATAATTAAAGGTCAGTGATGCTCATAATTTGAATGTGAGAAACCCATTATTAAAGAAAAAGGAAATTCTGAAGCCTGACAACTTTTGAAAATGGAACATGTGTTGCAGTGTATACTACCAATGCAATCCTCTTCTCAAAAATGTTGGATAAATGATAAAATTTAAGGAATGTAATTCCCAGAGCTAACAGTGAAACATGAGTAGCATTTTCTTCTACACATGGAAGGAAAAATATTATTTTTTCAAAGGAAACCAATATACTTTTCCTGTACTTCCCAATTAATTATTTACTCAAGACAATGATTTGTCCAAAACAGTTTTATCATATTTTTATAAAAGCTCAATATGTTTAAAAAATTATTCCAAAACAGAATTACTCTCAAAGTAAACAACAAAAAGAGAGACTTAATTCTATCTAAACTGGGGCAATTTAATGGAGAGCAAATAGTATCTTTAACTAATTTAGGAGCGATTGGCAGGTGTTTAAAAAAACAGTAATCCTCAAACTCAATTTAAAAATACTCTAAAACTTAATTATCTTTACTCTCCCGAAGACTAATTACAAACTAACTATATTAATCTTACACACTCATCTCTCTGTTCAAAAACAGTCCAGCTGCACTAAAGAAAAGTAGCAGAACAGGCACTCTTTCTTTTTTTTTTTTTTTGACAGATGGGAGCCCTGGAACTAATTTCTAATAAAAACAACCTTTTGATATTCATCTCTGATAAAAAACAGAGTGTGTTCTAGTGACTAAGATTGATCTTCCATTGCAGGTAAGTAACTAAATTAATGTTTCATGGTTCTTCTTAAACATAACATCTCATTGATCATATTAATGTGTATTCTGCACATCTCAGATGTACGAATTATTATATTATTCAATGATAATACAATGAATATGCTTCAAAAAATTAATGATTAATACAGAAACACTTCTACTGCTACTGATTCCCACTAAATTGGATTACTAGCCAAAAAATAAGATCAAATACTGCTCCATAAAGACTTGTATAATCTATGCCTATTTCAATAACAATATCTACACCACTGTATCTGTATTTTTTTGGTTTCCTTTGCAGGCTATAATGGAAGTGTCAAATTCATGACAGTGTAGTAAGGTGGGATGGTAGCTGGTTAGAAAACCATTACCAATGAGTGCTGAAAAACCAATCCTCCAAAGAGAGCCATTCATTATGTCCAGAATGAGTAGCGTACAGGTATCGGTGTATTCTTGCATTACAGAAATATCTGGAGAATATTGCTCAAAACGGAGCATCGTATTTTAATGGGGTATCATAGTGACCAAATGGGTGCAACCAGAAAAAAAAAGTTTAAAATCATCAAATTAGAGTGGTAAAGCAATTTAGGAGAGAGAATCTGGAAAAGAAGATATAATGTGTGGGAAGAGACTATGATGCCATGAAAGCTGTTTTCGGTATCATTTCAGGGCTGCCGCACAGCAGGGTCACCTTCAATATAGTGAAATGATGTGTGTAAAATTGCTTTTAAACTAGCCATAAAGCCCTACACAAATGTCAGTAGTTGTTACTGTTAACATTATCATACATAAAAGTTTATTAATAATAACTGTAATCATGGGTAGAAATTTAAGGAAGAATATATAAAGCTCAATACATTAACAAAAGAAAAACTTCCTAAGAATTAGAGCTGACCATGAGAGGGGGACGAAGTGAAAGTGAGTAGTCCGAAGGCTCAATGACCATCGGTCAAGGTTGTAAAATATGCCTGCGTTGGATTATATTCTGCAATGGGGCCATTTAAGGTCTAAAAGATCTAAGGTTATAAAATTGGGTTGTGTGCTGGAATAGGTACACATAAGGTCTAAAAGGACTAAGGATGTAGAATATAAAAGCACTGGTTGTATGTCAGACATGTGAGGTCTATAATATGGTCTAATTTCAAAGTTTCTAAGAGTTTTAAATACAATTAAGAACTACTCTTTCAAAGTTAGTGTAGTTAGCAACAACAGCGGAAGTAGTAGCAATAATCATAATAGTGATAATGACAGCAAACATTCCTTTACAGCACAATGTACCAGGTGCTATTTTAGGCACTTAATGTGTGTTAACTTATTTAAAGGTCACAACAAGTAGGTACATTATTATCCCCATTTCACAAATGAGGAAACCACAGAGAACTTGAGTAATCTATCCAAGTTTATATGTAATGAAAGTAAAAGCAAAACTTTAATGATGGCAAACAGCTGTGATATAATATCAATTGATTTTCATTAGTACTATGTAATTATTTTCATATTATCTTCTCATCTTCATTAATATTTCTGCTTGTTTTATTCTAGTAAATTAACACTTTTTCCCTCATACAACATGAAAAATTAAAAGTATAAATTCATCTTCAATTAAAACCTAAAAGGTAGAGAAATAGTTAATATTATTCAAGCAACTACACAATAATTTCCTGGCAAAAATAATTTCAGTAGAGATAGGGTTGTAACTAGATGTCCTATGATTTAAAAACTTAATTTAGTGATAAGGATTATCAGCCATCTAGGCTGATCAATGGAACTCAAGGGATTGATAAATTATTTAAATGTCAAGTTTTATGCATGTGAGGCCTGCAGCTTCCCTATTATTCTCAAAGGAATCTGAGGGCTAAAATAGGTTAAAATCTGCTGTTTTGGTGTTTACTCTTTCTTCAGGAAAATTAAGATATTTAGCCACATTTGGTCCCCAAATCCTTAGTTTATTATGATTTCTAGATCATGTGATAAAAAAGGGATGTGAGAGTACTTGACAATGGTCTAAATAATGTTACCTTCATTATTTTAGCATTCATGAATATCTAAGCTTTAACTTCTGAAAAACCTTGTTAAAAATAAAAATACAAATAGTTTATTTCAAACTGATAGGCCTTTCGAAAACTAAAAGCAGAATTACATTTTATTTAATTCCAAAATAATTTTATCACAGTTTTCTTACCAGTTAATGACGCTTTTGCATCATCTTCTTTTGATTCATCTTTAGACTCATCTGTTTCTGTGCTATCGTAATCAAATGATTGATTAACTGGTTCAGAGGAGTGAACTGTCTGGTCATCCATCACTTTAAGTACCCAGAAGAGAAGTATGTTTGAACAAGCAAAAATAAGATCCATAAATATTAAAATATGCTTAAGAAAGGAAAATTGAAATAGAAACCCAAAGAGATTCCACATTCACAAATAAGCACTGATTGGCAATGAACTTTCGGGTCATGTGATGTCTGTTAAGTACTAGAGATTATAAAAGGAAATATTTTAAATTGTCAAAATTATATTTTTAGCAGAAGAGAAAAATAAAATATAAGAACTTTAGAGAATGAAATACAAGTCCAATTACAAGTTACAATCTGTTTCTGAATATTAATTATTTATATTAAAGTTAACTTCTAATCTACTAAAATTCTAAGAGAAGTATACATATTACATTAATACAAAAAATTAAAATATAGGTGTAACTTTTATAAACTCTTAAAAAAGCAACATCAACATTTAGGAAATAAATGTTAAAATATTTTCAAAGTAGTTTATAGGTTTGATATTCTTTAAGAATTTAACAGATTCCAGTTTAAAAAATTTTAATTTTAGAAATACGATTTAAAGGTAATTTTTAACTTTATTTTAATGTTTCCAGTGTACTTTATCTCTGAAACTTTTTAAAGTGTGTCCAGACTGACCAATAGGAAAATTCCCTTGTGCTTGCCACGGGAATGCTGCTCCCTTCTTCAGAAGTTACTTTTGTTAATGTGTACCTTTTCCGGCCTCTTCAATGACTTGCCTCACTGCTTTCTTTAAACTGTTTGCCCGCAGCATTATTTCCCTCGGTTTGACAGTTTTCTGGGAGGAAGGTTTTGTAGTGTCATCCAAGAGTTGTTCCTTGCTTTCACACAAGGATTCTTCGCTGGAAGATTCCACAGGATCTTCTTCTACAATGAGAGGGCTGATGCCCGGGAGAACCGGACTAGCCTGGGAATCTGTGTGCAAAGCCTGGAGCAGTTGTTCAAGCTTCTCATTTAGAACTGAACACTAAGAAAACAAAAACACGGGAATGAATCTGCATTTAGTGGAGATGGAAAGTGATAGTTTAAATGAATGGTTTTTGATTTTTAGAGGAAAGATGCCTACACTGATGTTTATCATTAATTGGTTATCTATTACAAATTATACCTTAGACAGCTATGGACTTTTTATTTATGATTTTTTAAAAAACAGCACAATTATTCTGTAAATTTACTGATTTATACTTCCAGAACTATTCAAGCACCATCGCACACGTGAAAATCTTTACAATCTTCCTAAAGCTATTTTTCTTTAAAAGAAAACAATGAAAACTTCACGATAAAGTGACACATTACATTAACAATTTACACATTATACAAAATTTGCTGTACATTATACAAAACATTGCACAAACTTTTTTTTAAGTAATCAACTTACGGCACTGCCAAGCCTGTCTGAGTCTCGTAAACACAAACTGCCAAGTCTGGCTGAGTCTTGTAAACTCACCTTCAAAGCTCTGGTTTGCAAAGGAGTGACAGTACTTAAGGGATTATTGGCTCAAAGAAAGAGAAAAAGGAATATGCACAGGATAAGGAAGAACAATGCAGAAAGAAAACAAGTACTGGGCCCTTGTTTCTTTCTGCTTTTCTTGAATTCCTAAGGGTAAAGAAACATTCAGAACTGAAGCTATTGATGCTGCTGCCTAATATAAGTTTTACCTCCACACAATTTCCAGTCCCTTCCGCCTCCCTTTGTTTTTGATGACATGCCAAGAGAAAGTTACAGCAGAGATAGTTATGAGAAAAAAGTGTGACTACAGAGGGTTTCTGTTTTCTGAAGCTCTCCACAGAGTAGAAAAACAAGAGAAAGAGGCTGAAAACTTCAAACGTATATTTCTATTTTCTTTTCCTTCCACTCAATCAAACCACCATCTACAGCTGGGGAAGATCATTCCTTTGCAAAGCCCAAGAGAGACAAGCCTTTTGCGAGGATGCCCTGTCGTGAACAAATGAAAGCAAAGATGGTAGCTTTCAAGGTTCAGTAAACTATTCTTATTTTAGCCTCAGAAAGCTCACAACGGAAAAGAAATATCTATAAAGAAAAAGGCAAAGCAAGAAACAGAACCTTGAAAGAGGCCGAGGATCATAACATCTGGGAAATCCAAGCAACGATCCTGGGAGGGAACTTGAGTGGCCAAGGTTTGCCTGGAAGTGGAAAACCATTCCTCTTCCCACTGGAAAGCCAGCTTCCCAGCATTTCCCCCCATGTGACCCGACTACTGTGCATTTCTCCTTCAAAATGTCAATCAGTGGGAAAAAGGAGTTGAGTTATCAAGTTCGGCATGTTGGTCTTCAGCAATGCAGTTTTCCTACATATTGAAGGGACTAATCATAAAGCATGTTTTAAACCCTCATATCTGATTCAAAAGTAGTTTTTCTCTTGGTTTAAGATGTTTTGGCAGGAAAGCCACTTAATCAATTTAGCTGTAAAACACAGTTCAATATTAACATCGTCAGTAAAAAACCTTCATGTCCTGAACACGTCCCGCTTACTTTATTGGCCACAGCATCGGCTGCAACAGCTTTTTCCAACGTTTTTTCATGCGCCTTCTCTACTTTGGCAACGAAATCCTTTACAGTTTCACAAAGTACCCTTTGAAGAAAAGAAATTGTGCAATTCAGGAAACTCAGTAGGCTGATTTGCTTTGATTTACAAACATATTTAAAAATAAGCACAATTAAGTAAACTGTTAAAATATCGGGATCATTTGTTTACAAACGCATACTTGTATTTGCTGTGTAACATGTCCTATATAAGTTCAAGACATTCGAAGTGATAAATGGATACATGAATAAACCTTGCTCTACATAATTTAAATAAGTCATTTTAAGGTTATAACAAGCCTTTCTCAAATATTTAAATTTTTAAAATTCTTGAGAAGAGTAGTTGTAGACCTTATTTAAAAAAGAAAGCATTATCTTCTGCACCTTATGTATCCTTATAACAGGACTTTCAGTGTTGAGCAAACAAGAATAAATCTGTCACTAATGGTGTCACTGTTGCTCTCCTATTCATTATATAGGTAAATATATCCTTCCTGAAGAGGAAAGAGGTTGTGCGTTATGCTGGAAACCAACCTGCCACTTGAACTGAGTTATATTCTCTGTAAATCCATTCATTTTTTTTCCTTAAGATAACCAATGTAATACCATGCAGACTAACTGAATTTAGGTCTTGTTAGTGTCAGCAATGTATGGTTTACTTGTTTGTTTCTTTTAATTACATTTGGTTTTTTTGCAATAGAAAAATAGACTAAAAAAAAAATCTGAAACATTAAAAAATTTGTCAAAAGTCTTTAGAACTGGTGTTGGATTAAAAACTACAACCAACAGAATGGTATATGACCAGCTTTTTGTAGCAAGCATTTATAAAGTGATTTTGAAAACAAAATCAGACTATTTTAAAATAATAATATTTCTCTTTAACATTGATAAAGGTTGAGGAATTTTAGGAAAAAACCCCCAGATTACAGCAATTATTTTTTTCTATTATACTCACAATTTTCTCTGGTATGTGAGTGACATAAACTTTCCAGATACTTAAGTATTAGGAAATCGAGCCATTCAATAGATACAGTACACACACACACACACACACACACACACACACTCTCTCTCTCTCTCTCTCTCTTCAAACCTTCACATTTATCATCTAAGAAATAAATGAATTACTCCTAACATTTTTTGTTTTGTTTGTCATTTTTGGCAACCATTTCTAGATTTCACTTGGACAAAAGGTAATACTTCCTAACCTTTAACCTTTTTGGTTGGGCTTTTAAACAAATTTCTACAGAGACTCTATCTAGCTAACCATTTATTAGAGATTCATTCATGTGTTTCATGTCAAGTTTGGTCTTCTTTGTTCATGTATAATATTTTTATGGAATTTCTTGAAATATTCAGGCAGGCTACTATGAAATTTCTTCTATGAACTTTACTGAAAGTTTTTCTAAGACGTCCCACGTTTAAGAAGAGGAAACAATGACATTCCGTCCTCTTTACGGAACTCCAAAATAAAAGTTTTCCTTGTTATTATTACAACACTGTGTTGATAAATTTTCCTCTTGGATTTGTAAAATTGCATAATGCCATAACATTATCATAGCTACTTTTGCTGGCATTTCACTAACTCCTAGGGACAGAGCCTGTCGGTCCATCAGCCTAGGAATGAAAGGGGCAGCAGAGGTGCTTCCTCACTTGTGCCATGCTGCTGAGGCAGACAGAGGCTCAGGGAGAGAGGAGGATACTGGGTTAGGGAACGCTTGCCACTTAGTTGGGGGAATCTTATGGTCCACTAAGTTCCATATTCCAGAAGATAGAGGATATTTATAATCAGGAGGAATGAATTCACTTTTTGTTATACCTAAATGGTGAATGCAGAGGTTTTTAAAATAGAAATAAAACGTACACTTAAAAGCAGTGTGATTTCAAAGTCACACCAACTAGGAACTTGCAAACTTGGGGAGAAACAGTTTTAAGATGTATTTACTATAGTAACACAAAAAACTATATCCTCCAACTGATACAGTTTCCCGCTTTAATACATAAAGACTTCCAGAAAATATGTGCAAAAATCAAATGAATGAAACTGGAACATGGATCTTCACATAGAGCTAAAAATATTCTAAATTCCTAATTCCACGTTTAATTAACATTAGTTATCATTTTGATGAGGTATATCCAGCACTGTACTTCTTTAGTTTTGTTCTCTCTCTTCCAAGCTGAACATGGTCAAATTATTCAGTTGAAGCTAACAACAGTCCACACAGCTAGCATGCTTTATGATTTCCACCATCATCTTAATTGTGTTATATAGGGGATCTATACTTATCACTGGTAACAGCATCTTCATTTATCAGTTTTCCACTTATTTTTAATAGGGGTAAATGACAATAAAACATGCAAATGCTACACTAAGAAAAATACGGCAATGGTGCCCAAACAGAACCACATATTGGTAGTCAGTACCTGAAAACTTCATTTTTAATCTGATATTTAAAAGTTCCAATCAGAAATTAAAGGTGATTTACAAACATCAATGCATAATATATTAAAACCCCTAGCTATCTATGTGCTCTAAGGAAAGAGTCTAACTACATATCTAACCTCATCTATACAGTGAGGGGGTTTGCCTAAATTATCTCTAAGATAGATCCTAAATCTAAAATTCTATGGTTCTATGACAATGGTTCCAACTTTATTATTTTTTCCTGCTAATGATCCCATTTTCTGAGAAGTTTTTTTTAATGTTTATTTATTTATTTATTTATTATTTTTTTGGGTGCATCAGGTCTTAGCTGCAGTGTGCAGGCTCTCTAGTTGTGGCGTGCAGGCTCCAGAGCACTGTAGGCTCTGTAGTTGTGGCACGCAGGCTCCCGAGAGCATGGGCTCTGCAGTTTGTGGCATGCGGGCTCTCTAGTTGAGGCACAAGGGCTCAGTAGTTGCGGTGCATGGGCTTAGTTGCCCCACAGCATGTGGGATCTTAGTTTCCCGACCAGGGATCAAACCTATGTCCCCTGTATTGGAAGGCGGATTCTTAACCACTCGACCACCAGGGAAGTCCCTGAGAATTTTTGTCTACAGAATAAATTGCATTTACTTAATAACTTGTTTTTTATTTTTATTAATAAATGACATCTATAATGACGAATTAGTCCTTCTGAATCTCAGAAGAACTCATGTTACCATACTGAACTGAGAAAATTACAAAGTCAAAGAAATGTTGACTTTATGCTGATGAACTACATTAGTTAACCTACTTATTAGCTATGCTGATGAAATACAGCTTTTCCATCAGCATTTTCAACATTTTAAAATAGTTAAGAATAGCTTAAGCTACTGGGAATTACTATTTTATGAAACAAATATAAACATACACAAGAGGTTTAGTTAAAATGTTCTGCCTTAATGCATCATTCAACAAGTAAATGGCATTAACAAAAGAAGAGAATTCTTTATTTTATCTAGGTGGTAGTTAAAAGAATGTAGATGTAAATGTGTATGTGTATTATCTTTTTCTAATCACTAAGTTGTACCTTTATGATTTGAGTACTTTACTGTGTATATGTCGTGCCTCAAATAACACAGTTTTTTAAAAGTAGGGAGAACTATTATAGATTTTCTAAGTCTTAGAGACATAAACCCAAATGCAATACATGCCCTGTTTGGATTTTGATTTGAACGAATCAATTGTCTAAAAAAAACTTCAAGAAAATTAGGGGAAACGGAATATAGGTTGAGTAATTATTATTAATTTTATTAAACTTTTAAAAAAGATTATTGGATATACATACTGAAAGTGGAATAAAATGATTTCTGGGATTTGCTTAGAGATACTCCAGCAAAAGAAAGTGGGGAGTAGATGACAAAATGTTGATAAATACTGAAGCTGAGTGATGGGTATGGTGGGAAATCATTACACTAGTGTCTCTACTTTTTTGCATATTTGAAAAAAATCCATAACAAAAGTCAAAGTAAAAATATACCATATCACTGGTACAAAGTTATTACATATTTTCCTCTCTTTTCTCTCTTGAACCTCTTTATGGCAAATCCCCCAGAATTTTAATCTGCAGTTGTAAAGTTCAGGCATCTGGGCCGGCCTGGGAGCTCAGACAAGTGACAAGAGGGGACCAAGGTTGTAATAGAATCCGCTTAAAGGCAAATGAGCTAGTCAGGGAGGAATCCAAAGCCAAGCTAAGAGTAGAGCCTAGACAAGGAGCCAGGCCAAGGTCAAGGAAAAAATGTGAATGCAGTTGGGTAAAACATGAGGTGATGATACGATAATTTAATATAGCACTCTGTAGTTTATAAGCTCTAATTTTATTTCATTACTCAAGTTAATTCCCCTAACACTTCCATGAGGGAGGAAGAACAGGCATTCTTTCCATTCTTACACTTGATAAAACAGGCATAGGTCACAAAGCCAGCAAATGGTTGAATCTCATCTAGGACCTCAGACTGACATAGTACAGCACTGTGACTTAACGTCAGTGGTTTTAAAGCTGTTTTTCAGAAATATTTCAGGGATTTCACCAAGGCTTGATTAAAATTTCATTTAGAAATATAGAATATAATTTTTTAAATGTTCTTAACATTTTAAAATAACTGTTAGGTATACAAGAGAACAATACTATGTTAGCTTTTACTTTAGAATTCACTATTTTTTGTGCAAATCTCGTACTATATTTAATGCAGTTTCCAGTTATTTCTGTATTTTATGTTGGTTACATGGTCGTAAGGAAATTGCCTTCAATTAAATAAAAATGGCATCCTTATGACCATGTAACCAACATAAAATACACAAATAACTGGAAACTGCATAGGACATAAAACTAAAACTGTCACCTATAACCTTATTGCTTATTTTTCTGTTAGGTAACTAATAATTTAATCCTATCCAATGTATTAATGCCAACAAAATAAAATTTTAGTTTTTTAATATTGGGATTCTGCATAAAATTTTATTTGAAAAAAGACAGTTATAAGTCAATTATCATCTTAAAGAAATAAAAATAAAAAACACATAAAATGTAAAAGAGGCAGTAATCAAACACCCGAAAGCCAATATTAAAGCTTTGCTAACATCTGAACTAATAAAGGTGGCCAAATAAAATATTTACTTAATTGTATTAAAGAATAATTCTATAACTTGTTATACCTTTAAAAAGTTTCCATTGCAACTTTCAATCTTTTCTAGCCATGTCCTCTAAAGTGTCCCATAAAGAGGCACTTGACTCATAGGGTAAGGGTGGCAAATGCAAATGTCTTCCTCATAGAAGTAACTTAAGAAATACCAGAGGAAGTAACTTTGGTATGTGAATTTGGCCCAAGAGGAGAAAGACAATAGGGAGTGCTAAGGCCTGGGACAAAGTAGAGATTTGTACATTTCACCATAAAGCAATATAACTAATTAAAAAACACCCAACCGAGGCATCAACCAAAAAACCCATCAGCAGCACTGCCCATCAAATAAAGAGCATCTGGAGCCCACTAATCTGGGCAACTAGTGTGCTTCCCTTGCCTTTTGCTGTTAACTCTTTTCCTATTGCTCAGTCCTGTCTCCTATTGCTGAAGGTTATGGCGCCAAAAGCAATTGTCATTACATCTGTGCTTTGGTCACAAGCAAATTTGTTTTTAATGATTTATTTTGTCTTTCCTTGACTTCTTTGCAAATTAAGTATATAACATGTAAAGTTTGTGTATTTTTCCCTCCATCACTTCCCCACTCCCTTTCTTTACCTTCCCTTTCTCTCCTCTTTCTGTATATCAGTAATATTTCCTTGCTAAGCCTGAATCCTAAAGCATGCTTTTACTTTTGCTCATCAGTTGAAAATTTCAGTGGGTTTCACTCCTTCCTGTAGTTGACTTTCCAGTTCTCATGACAGCAGTATAGGGTGATTCAAGACTAAATCCTAAATTCCAGCCAGGCAACATTCGGGATAATAAAATCAAGTAGCTTTGGCTCCATGTATGGAATCAACTTAACTAAAATCTGATAACTTTGAATTAAAATATAATTACATAATTTAAACATACTGAGAAATGTCATTTTGAAAAATCTCATTATTATTTTCCTTCTCCTGGTGTAAACAATCCCTGAATAGTAGTGTTTATGGAAATAATGAATTATAGTGAAATGTGTTTTCCACATCATAATTAATCATAAATGTTTCTTTAAATAAGAACTTAGATTAATCAAATTCTAAACATTCACTGTACCTTTTTGACAAAAATGTTTCAAATTAAGCCTCAAAAAAATAGCCTCTAAATAAACTCCACTGCAAATAAGATGCTAAGGTGGTGTTTTAAAAACCAGTGCAAATTTAGTATATCTAGTTCTATAACCTACTTCACAGATATTTTGGGGGGCGGAAATCACGAAGAAATGTCATAAGTGGTAGGAAACAGCTTTCCTTTCATTTTCACCATATAACTATATCATGACTTGAACTCCACAACTCACTTGGCAGATGATATGACCACTGCATGTTCATCAGAATTGAGGATTTTTGTAAGATGAGCTGCGACTGAGTCTTCATAAATTGTCATCTGAAAAAATAAAAAACTCACACTGTATTATTGTTTCTGGCATTTATACAACTCAGTTATTACTGCTTCAAAAATGGGACCATTTTGACTCATCTGACACATGGCAATGGCTGTAATGAAATATAAATGGCTTTCATGAAATAAATAATATATATGAAAAAGTCATTATACAAAATAGATAAATATTTCCTTTCTGTGAAAGGCTCTTAGTTTCTGGAATTCTTTAATTCATATTCTTAAAAAATCCATAAAATCCATTAAAAATTTCATTAATGTCAAATAGCTGAATATATTAAAAAAAACTCCTACAAATCAGTACAAAAAAAGCGAGACAGTCTAATAAAAATTGGCAAAAGACTAGAAATTAAAGAGGAAGATAGGGTTTCCCTGGTGGCACAGTGGTTAAGAATCCGTCTGCCAATGCAGGGGACATGGGTTCGAGCCCTAGTCCGGGAAGATCCCACATGCTACGGAGCACCTAAGCCTGTGTGCCACAACTACTGAGCCTGTGCTCTAGAGCCTGTGAGCCACAACTACTGAGCCCACATGCCACAACTACTGAAGCCCGCGTGCCTAGAGCCCATGCCCTGCAACAGGAGAAGCCAGCGCAATGAGACGCCCGTGCACCGCAATAAAGACCCAACACAGCCAAAAATAAATAAATAAAATTTAAAAAATGAAAAATAAATAAATAAAAAAATAAATAAAGAGGAAGATATACAAGTGGTCCATAAGCAGATGAAAAGGTGATCAATCTCATCAGCCATCAGGGAAATAGAAACTAAAACCACAGTGCAACACCCCTGTATATCTGCAGAATAGCTAAAAGGAAAACAACAGCGATGACTGGAAAATGCCATATGCTGGCAAGGTTGTGGAGCAACAGAATTCTTGTACACTGTGGTGGAGGCGCAAATTGATACAAACACTCTAGAAAACTGCTGGGTAGTATCTATTAAAGCTGAACGTATGCATAACACTGTAGGACTCAGCCATTCAACTTCTGTTTATACTCAAAAGAAAGGCAGATGTGCTTTCCCAAAAGACATGTGCTAGAATGGTCACAGCAGCATCCATTCAATAGTAGAATGGATAAAAAACTGTAGTATATTCGTGCAACAGAATACTACAGGGCAATGAGAATGCATGATGTACCACTATGCCACAATATAGATGGATCTCACAGACATAATATTTAGGGAAAGAATTCAGAAATGAAGGAGTGTACACATACAAAATGATTCTATTTTATAAAGTACAAAAACAGACAAGATTAATCTATGCTGTTAGAAGTTAAGATAGTGGTTATGGGGGTGGGAGGTGGGGTGATGAAAGAAAGGGGGCACAGGGGGGTACTGGTAATGCTGCCTTGTGTCTGGGTGTTGATTACATGGGTTCATTTAGTTTCTGGAAACTTACCAAGCTGTATGTTTATGATATGTGCACTTTTCTGTATGTGTAATTCAATAAAAAGTTTTTAAAATGCTGAATGCATGTCATTCAATCATGTAAATAAGTATTTCTCTCAATGAAATAATCAAAATGCTAAAGGAATTCCATATCCCCTGATCTATTTGACTCAAACTTTAACATTCTGTTGAAAGAACACATCTTCCTAATATGTAAAAATGTGCACAATATTTAAACAGCCTCATATTCAGAGCCTTCCACCAAATGTTTGCCTCAACTCTAGTCCATGTCACACAGCTCAAAAACGTCCATTATAAACTATCTGCTCTATTCAAGCTGGCCTCCAATGCTCTTCTGACTCAGGTAACCTTTCATTGCTTTTTACCAATCAGCATCAGTTTATTCACACACAAATGAAGATTCAATTACCCACCCCCCTATAAAGCCTTCCTGACTAGCTTCTTCCCAAAGCAATCTCAGTCCTGCTTTACATCCATTGCCACCAATGGCAATCAGTGTACTACTGATTTAAATTTCTATCTTACTGCCTTCAAAGGCAGAGCACATATGGAAAAGAAATTTTACCTGAAAGAAAGGAGGAGAGGGGAGGAACCTCAAAGTTTCACACAATATTGTATTGCCTGATAAATCTACTTACTGATCCCTGGTCTAAACATTAAAAACTACATCTTTACAGTTAAGATCAGAAAGATGAAAACGTATCTTCTAAAAAAAGCAAAGAAAGGAAATACTCTTCCAAAAAATTGATTTTATTTCTTTTCCCTACAGGGTAGACTGTCATAGAACATAAGAAGGTCGAGAAAAACTATCAATTCCATTTGAATTTACATTTAAAAAATCCAAGTTTTTGTCCATTAAAAGTAACCAAAGGCATAGAGTACAACATTTTCCAGAGGAAAAGGAAATAACCTCTATATCCAAGGATAAAATTATTATTATTATTTTAAATAAATTTATTTATTTATTTATTTTTGGCTGTGCTGGGTCTTCGTTGCTGTGCGCAGGCTTTCTCCAGTTGAGAGCACAAGCTCAGTAGTTGTGGCGCAGAGGCTTAGTTGCTCTGTGGCATGTGGGATCTTCCCGGACCAGGGCTCGAACCCGTGTCCCCTGCATTGGCAGGCGGATTCTTAACCACTGCGCCATCAGGGAAACTGGGATAAAATTATTGATGTCACTTATTAAGCTATTATGTAGTCCCTTAGCAGCATTAGGAAGGTAAAGTAATAACAGTTGACGTTTTTTATTGTGTACCAGGCACTGTAATTAAATACTTTGTATATATTTATTCTATTGATTGTCCTGTTTTACAGCTAAGGCACCTAAGGCTCAGGTGAGTGATTTGCCCAAGAACCACAGCTAATGAAGAGCAGACAAGCTACAAGTAGGGATTCTGGAGCTTATTCCATCACACACACCCCCACACACACACCCTGACCAAGCAAGTCTTGGTCTTTGCCTAACTGTATCTGTCAAATATAAATCTCATAATTGATCAGGTGTATTACTATAACAGCCTCCTGGTTGGGCTTCCTCTGTCTCTCCTGCCCCTTTTCAAACCATTCTCCACTTCACAACAGAGTGATTTTTTTTCTAAAGCACAAATCTGATCGTGCCACATCCCAGCTTAACATGTCTAAGTTTTCTGGAGAAAGTCAAAAGTCTTCAGCTAACACGTAAGACTCTCCATGATCTGAACCCTCCTTTCCTCTCCTCTGCCCTGTCTTTTGATGCCCTTCCCCTGCACCACATGCTCTAACTCTACAGAATTACTTGTAGTGCCCCAAATGTACCAAGGTCCTTACTATCAAGCTCTGCGTAATGCTCTTTTTCAACTAGCTAATTCTTCTCTTTTTTTGTGCTGAAAACCCAGTTTAGGCACAACCTCCTCTGTAAAGACCTCACTGAACTTACCAGGCTAAGAACCCTCTCTTCTGTGCAATCATTATACCCTGAAAATAACTTAAACATTGTTGGTCATTTCCTTGTCTGTCCCTCCCACTAGACCAGAGGTTCCCAAACTTTCTGGGCTCATGCATCCTTAGCGTCTTAGTAATTTTGTCACAGTGCCCCTGGGCCAAAAGAAATACTTAATAGCAGTTAAGTCCAAACAGCTTAATAAGTATTTATGTCCTGACAACTTAATAACCATTTGAAAAAAATAATACACATAAATTAAAAGAAAAGAAATATCTTATTTCATTCTTAAATAACTAGTTGTGAGCCTGTGGGCACTGTATACATCTCAAACCTTAGAATCAGATTGGACCGTGATACCCTCATTTTCTATTCAACACTAATTTTTATGTGGAGTTTGCTTTATATCACAGCAACTACTGAAAATCCAGCTGCACAAAAACATAATGTCATCAAAAGGAATGTAGAGCAACCTAATATTTAAACTGTGTACTACCTCAAGCTAGTAGTTTCTGTGATGTCCAACAGATGCTGAGTATTACAATGTTTTCTTTGAAATCTAAAAGAATCTCATGGTAGCCCTCTGAGTTCACTGAGGTGCCTGGCACATAGCTTGGCAAACATAGCTCTAAGCTGATTGAAACTAGAGGGTAAGTCTTTTATTTCCAGTCCCAGGTACCAATAGGCACTTAATATTGTTGAATGAATGAAAGAAAAAATAAAGTTACAACTTCATAGCATGCTATTACCAAGCAGCTAGAAAACAGACAGAATTGAGGGGAAAGAAGTTTTATTACTCAGTAAGAGTAAATTTAGAAATAAACTAATCAGAAGATTTTCATTTCCAGAAATTTGAGGCCATTCTCTCCTGTGTTTTCAGGGAGTTGACTGGGGTACAGCAGCTCACACCTTCTCTTTGATTACATTGGCATTGATAACAAGCATCTGTAGACTTACTAGACTTGTATGATTGGGGAATGATACAGAAGAGACCAAAAACATGACCTCTGCATCAAAAGGCTTTTAATCCAAAAAGAAAGCAGTAGGAATCTGGCTTCCAAGGAATACATAAGGCCAGAGGGCTTTGATGTCAAGATGTCCATTGTTCTAATACGGTTTGGTATTTAGATTAAAAGAATTTAACAATACGAATTTTTTTTTTTTTTAAGCCGTGCTGCACAGCCGGTGGGATCTTATTTCCGCGACCAGGGATTGAACCCGGGCCACAGCAGTGAAAGTGCCAAGTCCTAACCACTGGACCTCCAGGGAATTCCCTAACAATACTAATTTTTAATTCACTGTCTACTTTGTGCCAGTCATCGTACCAGATGACAATATAATGGTGAGTGAATAATATACATTGCCTGATCCTTACAGTGTGATAGCACTAAGATGATGGAAGGTGAAGGGGGCTGTGGAACTACTGAAGAAGGGCACAGACGTAGGACTTGGGAGATGAGGGATGACCACTTGGAGTGAGTGGTGGACACCTGGAATGAGTGATACCTAAGCTGAGACTTGAGGTGAGAACAGAGTGAACTAGTATGAGGCCAATGGAGAGATGCATATTCATTCGCCAAGGGGTAGAGGAGAGAAGAACCTGATGGCATAGGGATTTTACATTAAATGTAAACAATACATTTTCTGATATTGAGTATTAAGCAATAGAATCATTGTTACTGAAGGAAATCATGGAATCACTATTCTTACAATGTTCAAAAAGTACAACAACAAATAGAATTACTTAATTATGGCCATAAGGAATTAATCAATAAAACTGTCATAATTCCTTAAGCTCTATAATTCTATGGTGCCAGCAGAATGCTAACAGTTAATAAGAAGATCAACCACATTTTGTGGCCTTTTAAGGAAAATCGAAAAAAACAGTAATTTCGAAAAAAACAGTAATTTCACAGTCATGCATAAGGGAATCCAAAATGAATATTTTACTTAAAAAATATAAGCTGGAAAATTAGATTGAGCCTACGAAGAAGGAATATTTAGCTTACTTTTATTTCAGTTTTCAAGGCAAAGAAGTCACACAGTGACTGGTCAGAGTGACAAAGAACACTCATTTAACCTGTAATCTTAAGGCACACTATCTCCTTGTTATGAAATACTTTAATAAAAAAGCAAAATACATGAAGTTTCATTCAAAACTCCTTTACACTAAAAAAGAGCTTTCTTCCATGTAGTTACATTTGTACCTCATATTTAGTGACTACATATATGATAAAAGTAAATTGTCTGACTTTACCTTATATGCTAGGAAATAGACATCTTGAAGTAAGAAGAGCAAAATAATGCCCCTTTTGTCTCTTTGGAGAGAAAATTAATAACATTTAAAAAATACTATTAAGAAAAAAGATTGGTTCCTATGAAAACATTATGTTTATAGTTGAATAAAGTAATAATATAAACAAAAATCCTGCTGGAAATCAAGTAGTAAATATATTAATCTTTCATAGTAATTACCTCTGGGTGGCAGGACTGTAAATAAAATTTTTACCTTCTTTTTTATATATTTTTGTATTTTCCAAAATTTTTAGGAGCAGTTTTTGCAACTTTTATATCAGGGAAAAAATTTAAATACAATTAGCTTTTTTAAGGAATAGCCCATGTTTCTAGTTATCATTCCTTTCCTTAGTTTTGACAAGATCATAATTTTCTTAATGACAAAACAAAGATTTCAACTGTAAAATAAACACATGAATTTTCCTAGAGGGAAAAATAAGCTATCATAGATCAAATGGTCTTAGTGAGTCAGAGAATAATTCTTTAAAAATTAGGTTGTTTTAAATCTCCAGTGCTTTGAGGTTTAATCAAAATGCTGAATCTTTAAGAACGTCTAAAAACTGTAGTTATTAATGGTCTGTAGCAGGGATGGAATGAAGTGCAGTGTCTTCCTTTGTTTTATCTTGATCCACAGACTTAATCTAGATGCCTGTCCTGATGCATCCTCAACACAGCAGGGAAAGAAGGAAGAGAGAAATTCTAATACAATATTCTGGTGACGAGTACTGATGTGTGTCTGGAGCTGGGCGAACATCTAATATTCAAACAGGTGCTCATGGGTGAAGCAGAAGATGAGTGAAAGCTAACAGGAGCCTGGCATCAGCTGGCTTCCCTGGAGCCCGGTTGCTAAGAGTAAATAGGCAGGTGGAATATTCAGGGAGAACAATCAGGGTGGGAGCAAGGGAACCTGCAAGCCTGGTGCTTTCCACACACTCATCACCTCCTTTAATCCTCCCAACATTGTGGTCTCCTCAACAGCTGAGGTCCATGAAGATGAGACCCACAAAGGCGAGTGATGTGGCTGAATTCACACACCCAGGGTGGTTGTCATGGAAGGACACTCACCTAGATGGTAAGGATTCTTTCCTCTGGAGGAGGGAACCAGAAGCAGTCAATGAGACCAAACCCCAAACAAGAAAAATTACAATTAAGCGAACATACTACCATACCTTATATGTTTTTTATTGTTCAAGACACTCACCCCCGTTTTCAAATGATAAATAGATAAAGAGTTAAAGTCTTACATAAAATTCTTCAGATGCTTCTGTAGGTTCTGGAAGTAGAGAAGCCTTTGCTGGCAATTTGAGTTCATAGGTCATTATACTCCACCTGAAGGGAGAAAAGTCTTTGGTCTAAAATTCCTTTAAAATTTAATAAACTGACTTTGTTCTTACCTCACATACACACATATGCACATATATTAATGAACTATGGTTTCCTGTGTCTAAAATAACCAAATATGGGAAGAGATGGACTTTTGGTTATCTCATAAAATGCTGAATTCATAATTTATGATTTCCATATCTTACCAATTCTCTGATTGGTGACTTCCAAACATTTGAAGGCTATGGCCCACAGTAAGAAATGTAGATATGTAACAAGACCTCTCCTCTTCACTAGGTGCAAAGCATTCTGACTTTTCTATTCCTTTCTGTTTCACTTTTTAAATAATGCTCACTGCAATTTCTAACTAGATTATATAAGTTGCTAATGGGTCACAGCCCCAAATTCTACAACATGTCCTAGATTAAACAAACGCGTAGTACCTACGAAAAGTAAATCATTCTGCATGTAACAATCTGTCTTGCCAAGTCAGCTTATACAGACATGAAATGAAAATTATGAAAATTAGCTAAATAGTCCTTCTTACATTAAGAAAGTACGCATGGGATTGAGAGGAAAAAATTAATAGAAATAATACTTAATGGAGGCAAATTTACTTCAATTAGCTGTAAATATTAATTTCAAACCAAACATTGAATCATTTGGTGTTAGAGAAAAGCAATCAACGCCAGATAAATCCAGTCTTCTATCTAAAATAATTTCAAAATTTGGGAAGAACAATTGGGTAGGGACATTATTGTCGTCAGTAACAGGATGTGAAATAAAGATTTTTCAAAGACACAAAGCATAATAAGAGCAGTACTGTAACACATGGATTTTAAGAAAAGCATATCACTGTGGATGCCAGTGATAGAACCTAGAGGAAAATCCCAAGATTAGCATCAGTATGTAAAGAGAGCCTAGTGTATCATTCAGACTAATAAGTCTTTGCATAAAAATTCAAATTCTGAGAGAATTCCCCAAAAGACATAGGTTATATGTTAGGATGTGTAAATGAAATAGATGTGTATAGCTACTATTCAACTCTTGACATGAATATACTGTAAATATACATTTGAGCACAAAAAGTCATCCATTCCTTCATTCATCCATGCAACAGGTATGTACTGAATGTCTCAAAGTGACAGTATTCCAGGGTCTGGAAATACAAAATTGAATAAGACTTCTTTAATAAAGCTTGTGTTCTAGTGCAGAAACAGATGTAATACAAGGAACAAATAAAATAATTAAACTTTGTAAGCTTTCAAATAGGGAAAATCACAGTTGGAAACATGAAAGTCCAGTTCCGTGTATCTGACAATACTTCTCTGGTCAAAGGATGGTTAAAGAATTGGGAAAGAAATCCACCCAAATGTCCTTGCACCTTCCATGCTATACCTCCTCCCTTTATAGGCAATGATTGGAGCTGATGAAACAGGAGAAAGTGGCAGCACAAGTCAGGAAGGGATGCTTATTGGTACCAGCTAAGCAGAGTTGAAGGCAGAAGTTACGGACCCATTTGGTGAGTATGTGCATTAAACAGAGAGTGCAGTGTTGAAAGCCCCTGGGAAGTAGAGTCTGGATTTCAGTGCAGACAGCCAGTTCAACCACTTATTAGCTATGTGACACTGCTAATATAAAAACCTCCTGAGCCTTTTTACCTGTAAGATGGAGATGATAATGATATTAGCCATTTCTAAATGTACAGCGAGGATTAAACGAGATGATACTCTATCAAGTAAAGTAACTAGAAGTGCCAGGCAGACAAAAAATACTATTCATTGTTACTCCACTGTCTCCGCAAGACTCAATTTTCATCTTTGTAAAACAGTCATAACAATGCTTTTCTTAGCCAGTGTTGTTTTGAGGGTCAAATAAATTAATATATATGAAAAAGCATATATGATGTAGAATATTATTAAACATCAATTTTTTCACCTGTTCTTTACAAATGGTATTCTTAAATTAGTAAGGAAAGCACTGGAACAAAATATTCTTATGTTTCTAAACAACAGTCCTAGCTTTTTAAATCCCCTTCGATTTGTTTTTTCTTGTGGTTTTTTGTTTTTTGTTTTTTTTGCAGGTTTGTATCAAGGAATTTTACCAAGGGGGTGTTGTTTCTCTGCTAACCACCTAGAGAAGTTAATTTTTATAACTTACAAGGGAAAAGCACACACCCAGAGCAGAGGAAATGCCTCACAGCATTTCCTAGGTTGCGGGGAGAGTGGTATTTAAATTTACACCAAAAAGCCATTTAAAATACCTTGTGGGGTTTGGTAAGCACTGGACTGGGCAGTCGTCTGGGAAATCACCTCCAGGCTCTTTTAAAGACTGGAGACTGAGTCCGCTTTACGCTCCCAAACTACTGGGGGATCCCTCTCATGACTGGTTTGGGATAAACACAGACAAATGCTTGCCAGCCCAGCTTTCTTTTGAAATATTCTGTCAGCAAAAGAATCAGCCATTACAACATTACCTGATGTCAGGCAAGGTTACAATTAATTAGGTTATAGCTTATTTTAGAATAATTACATTTTAGATTGGTGGCTCCCTGATGAGATTTTGTGATTTTCGGGAAGAGTGCCACAGATGGCTAATCCTATCAAAGTTGTTTTGATTCATGCTAGCTCAAATTTATAATGAGATTTTGACATTTGTGTCCCACTTATGATGGAGGTTACTGCTTACTGAGCCCTGGATGCTCCCTATACCCCAATTCTAAACACCTCCTGCGTAATACTCAGGGCACACACGCTGTGATTTCTTTTTTACGTGTGGGGCATTTAGAGAGAAAGCAGTTAAGAGATGCAGTCGAGGATACCATAAAAACAGTGATAGTTCCTTCATGTGAAGCTGTCTTCCTAACACTTCCCTGTCCCTGGGAAAAGATTATGTTTTTTAGTATTTTGTTGGTTCAATTCCTTCTCAATGTGTATAATTAAGAAGAGATATTCTACAAAATCTAAGGTTTATATGTCTTTCTTAGTTTTAATGAAACCAGAAGATGAAGGGACCATGCCTATTATACTCATCAAAAGCCCCCCCCCATTAACTATTTAAGCTTTCTGAGCCAAATAGCAGTTAAAAGTAATTAGTGTCAACATAGCCTTCTACATTATCTTTAAAATAATGGATTCATTAAACTAGTTTCCTCATTTTTTTTTTTTTTACAATTCATTCATTCACTCAAAAAACATATTTATTGAGTGTCTATTCTGTGCCAGGCTCTGTTCTAGACCTCAGGGGTGGACCCCCGTCAGGGGTTACCGTCAGTACAATTTTAATTATCAAAAAAAGATATCAGTATGCCACTTTCGATCTAGTTTTAGAAGAGAATTTGTTATTACCTGTCCAACATTTTGGTGCTGGCTCGTTCCAGCTTCTCAAGTATCTGAGGAAGTTGGGTGTCGTCATCGTATGAGCCTCCCCAGCCAAGAACCCGGGCAAGGTCATTTCCTGTACCCAGAGGCAGTACTCCCAGCTGACACTGAAAGACAGCCCCACAGGAGACCTCAGACAAGTTGACACATAGGGACGCTGACATTTCTGTACATCACTGGTCAGCAGGTTAGGATAACTAGCAGTGAAAAGAATGACCACTTGCCTGTTTATTCAAGTTGAGCTTATCAATTTCTGACAAAACCCAACCTACACTTCCATCTCCTCCACAAACAAGGATCCGGAAATTGTCAAACTTCTGGAATAATCTTAAACTGAAAGAAAAAAGTATTTTATTTTAGTATAAATAAATAAAAATCACGTTCCCCAATTCTTTGTCATTCTGTTAGTTATTGGTATTCATGTTCAGATTAAATATAAGAACTCTTACATATGAATTATACTATAAAAATCAATTTGAGTGCAATGTGTAACTCAAGAAAATGAGTTAATCATAAAGCGGAAAGGAGATTATAAGTAGAAATGGAGATAAAATTAGGAAAAAAGGGGAGTGAGAAATGAGAAAACAAAAAAGAAGCAGAACCCAGGAAAGAGAATGAAAGGTAAGTGATAGGAGATGGTAAGAGTACTGACTTTTCTCTTTACTTCACAAGGATATGTTATTTCCATGAGTAGCATATTACAAACCAGGGAGGAGAATCTAGGGCACTGATGCTCCTGAGTGGCACAGGGGCAGTTCCTAAAGAGACCCACCAAACCTTGCCCAATGTACCCCTGCCATACTCCCAGTAGCTGTTTTGCTTCCTCTTTTCCTATTCTCAGGTCAATCTTTTTACTTCTGTCTTCCTTCATCTCAAATTTTGACACATTTCACCCTGTGAATGTACCTTTGTACATACACCTCAAGTATTGTGGAAAATCGAAAAAATATGGAGACAATCTCAAGAAGTTTCAAAAAGGGAGTTCCTTAGAATTTTAGACGATGGGTAGAAAAAATAAATGTCAAAAATATAAGATATTGGAACCATCAAGGATTATAAAACAGATATGCTAGAAAGGGAGACAAAGCTAATCAGCAATGGGAGAGACAAAGGTGAGGAGAGAGGCTAGATGAGGAAGTGCCAGGACACATGCAGGAGAAAGGAAGGGAGGTACAAGCACATAAGGAAAGAGCTGGGTTCAAATGAAGAAGACCAACACTCATGGGACCAGAAGGGCTTGAGACAGCAAGAAAAAGGCAATGGAAACAAGAAGGAAGACCCTGAAAGGACACAGTGAAAAGAGGCACAAAGAGAGACTGAGGAGAGAAACAGAGAAGATAGGAGAGTGCTAAATCACAATACACAAAGGCCTTCTCAGGAACTGGTATCTAAAATCTTCATTTCTACTTCTGTGTTTATGATTTAAGGTGACAGTGGAACCCAAGAGAAAAGCCAAGTTGGCGTAAGTAAATTATAAGGAGATCGCAGGCTCTTGGGTCAGATGATACAATATCACCTCTTCAACAAAAATCATATATATACACTAAAAATGTATTCAAAGTGCCTCAAGGCATATTTTCCCTCTTGAAAATATATTTAAGCTTTTCCCCCCAGATTTTAGGTTATATGATATTCCAGAAAGTTTGAAATGAACAATTAACAAAAGTACTTTTTTGTCATGTGTGGGAACTGAGTCTGAAATCCGTGAGGACCTGTCCTTGAGGCCCACAACAGTATCTGTGCTTTGGTTAAATAATTATTTGTATTATATACAACTCAATACTACCCTCTCATGCAAATCATTTTCTCAAGTTATTTTTTATATTTCTATATTTACACAAGTTGATCTACTTTGTAGAGCTAAGCAAACAATTGTTTGATGTAGGATATATTCTAAAACATTTTCTAAACAAATTTTAGAACTTTCAGCACCCAAGGAAGATATATAAATATCAAAAAGTTTATGTTAAAATTTATAATCAGAACTTTAAAAAAAGGGAGATGTCAGAAGATCAACACAGAGATGTCTAGATGAATCTGCAATTTTCATCAGCTGAAAAACCAAGTGTATTTCGTGCTCAGTGCTACATATCATTCAAATGAGATTTATCAATAATCAATTACCCTAAATGAGGACCGCCATTCATCAAATCAAACACCTGAGCTGGATTTAGTAACTGTTTAAATCGGCGAAGAAACTTTACTCCCTGATTATCTCCACTCTTAGAATTGACAAAAACCAATAGAGGACTAACACAGAATGAAAATGTTGCTCTACAGAAACCTGTTAAAAAAAAGAAACAAAACACAGCACAAGATCAATACGTACAGCTTTCTCTTTTTAAACTCTTAAAAAAACTTCAGAGGAAAAATGATAAATTCATAAATAAAGAACCTTGTTTATTACTTTAACAATGTTATCATTTAGCACCCCCAAAAGGAGATAGGTTTATTATTTACATACTAAGACCATAGAACTTATCTTTTAAAATGTGCACTATAATGAAAAATCATACCAAAGATGGTAAAAGTATTAATCATAGATAAATTGAGATCTACCACCTGCCGTAACAACACTTATTTATTAAGAGAAACCAATCATAGTCTATAAATTCACAATTGTTAAAGGATTCATGTTCATTTTCAGCATTATATTTAACTCCTCCTTGATAAGGCCTTAGAAAATATTTTTAAATTTTATAATAAATAACAGAACTTTGATATATCAGGGCTTGGTGAGGGGGCTGTTAATAACACAGGTTAACAAATCATATCTTCTGCTTATAATATAAGCAGCTTATAATATCTATGATATCTACTGGCATCATTTATATAAAAAGTTTGAAAAGCATAAGGCACTTTATCGATGCAAAACATTGATAAGAGTTTATGGTAAAAGCTTTTTGTAATATGGTTTGCTTACAAGGAAGTTATTAGTATGCTATTCCAAAACCAGTGCTGTAAACAGGTTCTTCAGTACGTACAATTAAGTTGTAAAATTCCAGAAAAAGTGAATGAATTTATAGGAGTATAAATTCCTACAATGAAATGGTAAGAAAACACATTTCAATAAGAGCTATGCTAATGGGCAGCTTCAATTACGGAGGGGGAAAAATTGCTTATAAAAAATTAATCTTTTCAGATTGCATTTTGTTACAGAATAACGATCTTATTTTATTTGCTGAAATGTAAAATCTCTAAGTCTTATACACTGTAATTTCACCAGTGTTAATAGTTACGTTTTTACACCTTAATTTTAAAACGTTCTTTTATAAATTAAATGTACTGTTCTGCAATTGAAATGGAATTATTATATAAAAACTAACCAGAATAACCAATTACAGTTCTATTTATTCTAGGAAAATAGATGTACATATCAACATTTGATATACCAGGAATATACATACTTACACTACTGCTACATACCATCAGAATCAGTGCTGTTCAGTGCAATTGGAGGTATGACAGATACTCTACATTGGCCAAGTGGACATATAGGATGATATAAATCTTTGCAGGCAGTGTGTACCTAATAACAATGAAATAAACCTTCAGGAATCATAAAAACACATCAATGTTTTATTATGGTATAAATTATATCTAAGGAACTGGTAAATGAAGATCAAGTGCATCCCAAGATGTTCAGTAATTCATAAATTACTTTAATGGCACAATATTTATACTTCTAAGAAATGGCCTAATCATATTAGAGATGGGAATTTGATTTGGTCTGTACAGCCTGTTTTCATGATTGTCTCAGGCAAGTAGTATGCAGTCAATAAATGCCTGGTGAAGGGAAAGAGAGCGGAAGAGAAGAGGAAGAAGTGCAGAGGAAGGGAGGAAGGAAGGGAGGGAGCAAGGGAGGAAAGGAGGGAGGGAGGAGGGAAGGAAGAAGGGAAGCGAACCAGTGAGTGTCAATATCATTGTCCGTAGGAAATGATGATGACATCTACCTTATAAAATTCTTACAGAATTTAATGAAGATAAATACAATCTGTAATGTGTCTGCTCTTTCTGCAGTGATCTATTAACTTTCTAGTCACACCTCTTTTATAATATTGTCATATTATAGTTATAAGTACATCTGTGCCTATGTTCTCAGCTAGACTTCTGGCTCTGTAAGGAAAAGGAAAAGGTCCTATTATTGCCCCCTCATCTTGGAAAATGATACACATCACAGGCACTCAGCAAGTGTGTTAACTCTGCAGAAAAAAAAGTTTCAAGGTCACTCAAGCAGGGCAAACATATCAAGTAGGACCCAGGCAATTTAGAATAATTTATGTACTCAACTAGAGAGCCTTTAAATGTTTTATTAGTAAGAGCAGGCACTTCATAAAGCACTTATTTAAAAAGGCTTTATTTCATTAGTCCTTTTAGAAAACTGGCATATCAATTAAACATGTATTTATCAAAACTTTTGAGAAAATAATTGAAATTTAATAGCAATTCTTGTTCTGCTGATGACCTACTTTTGGACCATTTCCTGTTATGACTTATAATCATTAACAATCCAAATGGATTTTAGAAAAATGAGCAGGCACAGATAGTTTTAAAAGGAATTTAAAACGTAGGAGAATCAGAGAGCATTTTGCTCTATGATTATAACAATGTTAAATGAGAAAAGCAGAGATAAAATTGTATCTTCACTATTTTTACAGAAAAGGTAAAACTATGCCGAGGTTGGTCAACAGCTGGAAAAATTAAGAGTTATTAGGAGTGTGGAACTATGACTTATTAGGATTGTGGAACTATGGTTTTGTTTTGTTTTGAACCAGGTGACTATGTTTAGACACTAGATGTTTTGCTGTTAGAAACTCATATTTTAAAGGCATCATAATATCATAATGGATAAATGATAGTGTATAGGAAGTACAAGATTAAGAGGCATGTAACAAAAGTGATGGTGGCCCAGAAACCTGCATGTCTAACTGACACATAGAATGATTTCATGCTAAGGTGATATTTAAGTTTGCCAGAAAAAAAGAGGAAAGACATTCCAGAATCATCCCTTCTACAGTCTGTAATAATACTTCTGTCCCATTTGCGAAATTTTTAAAATGTGGCAGAGAGTAGAACAAGCAAATAAAAAACCTAATTTAACTCCTATTGCTTTTTTTTTTTAACTCCTACTGTTAAACTTAATAAAGTTTAAAAACTGCTGACTAATTTATCCCTCCCCCGCTTTCCCTTTTGGTTACCATAAGTTTGTTTGCTATGTCTGTGGGATAAATTAGGAGTGTGGAATTAACATATACACACTATGATATAGCAAATAGATAACCAACAAGGACCTACTATATAGCACAGGGAACTATACTCAATATTTTGTAATAACCTATAAAGGAAAAGAATCTGAAAAAGAATACATAAACATATGTATGTAGGTATAACTGAGTCACTGGGCTGTACACCTGAAACTTACACAACATTGTAAATCAACTACAATAGAAAAAGACAACTACTGACTAAACACAAGTAGAGACCTATATATTACAGGTAAAGACAACTTACATAAAACCTTTCTAAAATAATTCATCACACAGATGACCTGCTTTCTTTTCAAAAAGTTATAAAAGAATAGCTGAAGTTCCAGAAGTAGAGAAATAGACTTCAGTAAATGCAGACTAATAAAAATAGTGGTAGATGCATACATCAGTGGTTGTCCCCCCAAAAAAGAAATCTTAGGTGGGATGGAATCTTGATTTAAAATCTTGTTTATGTGAGCACTCCTTTAAAATAAGGAACGGCAGAAGGGGGTTTTCAGGGTTAGGGTTACACCAAAACTCCAAAGAGAGATATCTAATATAGTCTGCATATTATATTAAATGGGATAAAAGAAATAAAAAGTAACATCTATGTCAATAAAAGAGGCAATCGATGAAGAACAACAAAAGCCTGGGGATGAAGAGAATCATGTTCGATTCAAAAATGAAAAAGAGGGGACTTCCCTGGCAGTCCAGTGGTTAAGACTCCTTGCTTCCGCTGCAGGGGGTGTGGGTTCCATCCCTAGTGGAGAGCTAAGATCCCGCGTGCCGGGCAGCGCGACCAAAAAAAATTAAAGACAAAAACAAAAAAGAAACACAAGATTGCCTATCAGGCCTGACTAAAAAATTGTAGGACTTATTTTTCTCTGTGGCCTATGGACTCAATCTCATTGATTATGAAATCAACATATCACATGCCCATCTCTTGCATTTGCTCATCTTCACCGTGCTTAGTAAAAGCAATGGTTTTCCGTCTTTTTGTTGGGGGGAGAGGGGCTGACTTCCAAGACTCAAAACACGACCAAACAACTCTGCCCCAAAGCAAGGCAATCAGCATCGTAATCAGACAGCCTCACCCGGCGCTCAGGTGAGCACTCACTGCCTCCTCGTCCTGCTGTCTTTTAGCCCCACATCACCCTCTGAGAGGCGTGAGGTCACCCTCTGAGTTCCTGCTCCGACTGCCCTCCTGCAGGGTGGAGGCCCAGTCCTCACACGGTCTGGCAGAGATGGGACCATGGCTTGCTGTTGGTGCCACATTATGCTGTGTCTGCTTCGCACCACTTTCTTGCACATGCCAAGAAGTTTTAAAATATTTACTTATTTATATAACATAAATGTATATAATTTAAATTATATCAGTGCGTGGCCTACTGAACTCGGCTTCTTTCTCTCGGAGAACACACACGGGGTTGTAGCAAACTTACACTTTGCCTGTTAATCAAAATTTGGTGGCTTTCTGTGGGCAGCAGGTAGTAAAACAGGCTGAAAATAGCAAACTACTAAGTGTGGCTAAAGCTTGATGAAAAACAATAAAACTGTGGGAAAGAGGTCCTCACACAAAGGGACAAGAGTAGGTGTCACAAAAAGGGCATTTGCAAAAGTAACCGGAGTGGAAGGAACGCATCTTGAAAAAAGATGAACCTTACAGCCGGTGCGTGTGCTACCAGGCTCTGCTCTGCCATAAATTCTTAGCTTTGTCTCTAAATCACACAGATGAAAAAGGTACAGAAAGAAACATTTTAAATGGAAAATAATTATAAAACTCTCACCATCGTTTTACACCAAAGGCATCTCCAGTCTTGAAGACGGAGAACGCTGCCACACGTTTTTTCACAGACAGCACACTTGGCACTCACGGGCAAGTTACCCTCGAGCCACTGGTGGGGCATAGCCAGCTGTGCAGCAGGAAGAAAGGGCAGTCAAATTAAAGACCGTGGAGGACATCACTCTTAGCCAAGGGAAGAGATACAATGATTTCTTACTCTATGGAATCAGCACCATGTATCATTCGTGGCATACATTCATTTCCCCCACATTTATTGAGCATCTATTATGCCCTGAGCACTGTAGTGATACAAAGATAAGTAAGGCTAAACCCCTGCCCTGCAGGATTTGCAGTCTCGCTGAGGAGAAAGGCACATAGAGAGATTACCATATAGTGACCACGAAGTGTTATCAGAGATTCACATGCAAGGCAGTCAAGGTTTAGAAGGTGGGGGGCACCATTGAGAGGAGGCCCCAAAGTCTCAGGAGTGAACATCTGAGTAAACAGCTGAGCTGAGCCTTAAAGAATAACTTAGTTGGCCAGATAAGGGTCTACAGCACCAGCCCAGCACAGCAACCACTCCTAAGCCCTTACACAACATTCCCCTTGAAATTTAAGAGCTGAAGGAAGCTACAAAGAACTGGATTGAAAATAAAAAGTCACAATCAACCAAAACCTTCCATCTAATCATAATAATAAACACTCCCCCTGAACTCTCTGTCGTAATTGAACTAATAGACGCTCCCACTTAATTTCCACAGGAGAGGAGAATAAAAGAGCAGACGTGCCGGGGAGAGATGGGAGACAGTACGAGCTTACCCCATCCTCGTTCTCTATGATGTCCTTCCCGATGGACGCCAGGGTCGTCCACTTGCAGTTATTTGTTGCTCTCACTGCACACCTTTTATGAGCCTTGAACTTACACACTAAAAAAAAAAAAAAAAAAAAGTGAACCATTGCTAAATGAATATGCACTTTTGGACCAACGATGAAAGGAAATCACAGCATGAAATTTTAAAGTGGCCGGGGGGCAGAAGAAAAACAATGTTTTTAAAAGCTTCTATTACTCTTCAATGATATTCTAAAAAGCAAATATGGCTATGTGTTTATGAAGCACTTTGATCAAGCTATAGATTGCTACTTAAAGAGATTCCACTTACTCTAAAAGAAGAAAAGAAAGGAAATAAGTACAAAAAAAATAAATTCTTGAGGAGAAGGGAGACAACACACACACACAACAGAAGAAAATAAAATTCAGTAATACAGGAGGGCTGGTAACAGCCAATTTCTAAGTCTGGGTGCTGACTACATGAATGCATTTAATTTGTGAAAATTCAACAAGCTGTGTACACTTCTGATATTTGTTTTTTTCTGTACGTATAATATACTTAAATCGAAAGTTTGAAACTACCAGAGAGATAAAGACCAAGATAATTCAGGGGAATTTTAAAGTGCAAGTACGTCAAGAAAATATCCAGGCATCATGGGAAATAGGTGGATGAGGGTCACAAAGATGGCACTGTCTTTTGAAAGTATCCTGTTGGGATGACTACATGACAATGTAGAAGGAATGATGTAGAAAGGAATGATGAAGTGATGTTCCTACTACAGGCATCGCTAATTCTCCCAGGCCATATTATCAAAAAGGTGCCTGCAAAGGAGAAATAAGAGGAAACAACCAAGACAGAAGCAGCACATACATGAAAAAACAAATAAACCACAGATTATTTGAAAAATTAACCCTTGCTTATGAAAATCAGAACTTCACTCCTACTAAGCTTATCCATCTCTCTAGGGACACACATTATCCAAGCGTTAATGGATGCTGATGTTATAAGAGTTTCTGACTTTTCAGGCGGCTCCTT
This sequence comes from Eubalaena glacialis, assembly GCF_028564815.1. NCBI lineage: Eukaryota > Metazoa > Chordata > Mammalia > Artiodactyla > Balaenidae > Eubalaena > Eubalaena glacialis. The sequence continues at coordinate 65,725,164 of NC_083731.1, read as the reverse complement.
ATCACATGGTTTTGGAATTTCTACCAGTAAATCGTTAACAAATTTGAAATGACGGGTTACGCACCATTCTCTTTAAATTGTCCTAATTTGATGTAACATGAAAACGAAGGGGTCAAGTAAAACAACTAAGATGCCTGTAGCCGAATGTTCAGAATGCTTCAAGTATCATGAATAACCGATATATAAATGGCCACTTAAATTGAGCTGGTTTTTCCTTTAAAAATATTAGTCTATGGACACTGGCAATGTTTCATTTACCTGCTCTTTTGTGTACATTGACAAGTTCTTTCCTAGAAATCATACTATTTTTGTTATAAATGACTTTGTGACTAAGCACAGACTTCGTACAGAAAACAAGTTTTCAACTGAATTTTACTGCTGATAAACAATAGTATAAAGAAACAGCACCATAGGAAATTAGCTTAGTTTGAAAAAAAATTTAGCATGACTTGCTCCTTTTTGCTCCAAGTGACTTTTAAATTATTTAATATTTTAAACTATTTAAATGTTGTCATCTGTTACTGTATTTCTCAAAAGTATGGTTCTAGTTTTAGTTCTAGTTTTAAAAAGCAGGCTGCTTTTTAAATACAAATAAATACTTGATATTAACAGTCAATAACTTTTCTAAGAGGCAAAGAAGGAAGTAAAAAGAGGGCAACAGAGTATAATTTCATGGCTTTTTGAAGATTTTGCCATTAAAAATCAAACAGCTCATTAAAAATAAAAATCACTTTTGTAATAATAAAGTTCTTCATGCAATGAGCCTTGAGAATTACAAAGTTGCTTAATACAACATATACAACATATAATGATAAAAATAAAACAAACTGGTCTGTAACTATGGACACTAAGGAATGGACATGATTACTAGGCACCTTAATTTGTGCCTAGTAATTAGCTGACAATTAATTTTCTCCAAACAAGTTATTCTGAAATAAGGCACTTTTTCCTGACCTGTAAAGTCATTATTTTAAAACCATAAAACATAAAAAATACAGTGACATGTAACAAATTATGATTCTTTATTGCAATATTCAATCTTTACCACGTTGTAAGTGTTCATGGGTACTTAAGATAAAAATAAGTACCCATGTGGAGATATTTATGCTGTTGATTAAAAAAAAAATCACCACTTAACTTTTTATTCTTAGAGTGCTGTATAAATAACTGTGAAGCACAATTATGCTCTGAAATTATAATTAACATTCTCAATTGACTTATGAGATTATTTATGAAATGTATTTTCTGTCTTCTATTTTTCATTCATATATTTTGTATATGCAAGGCTTTAAAATCATAATTTTAGTTATTATTCAACACAAACCTACAAGACAAATCAGTATAGACTGTTTTTACTGTGAAAACAAGGGCAGAAAGATTAAGTAAATTTAGTGATGGCGTTACACACTGGAAGCGAGATTCCATTCTAATACAATGTTATTCATTGTCATTGTTGAATGAATTTTTCCTGTATTTGCATCTCTGTTATAACTTTTAAAGCGTCTTGTATTTTAAGCCCTTAGTTTTATCAAGCAAGCAGTTTATTCAGATTTCAAGGGGGTTTCTAAAGTTTAACTTTACTTACAGTAAAAATATCCTAAATAACCACAGTCTCATAAAATAAAAAGGCAACTTTTTTGTATATTCATAAAACCCTTGGGATTTTTAAAACCTTCTGCTGCAGTTTTAAAAATACTCATGCGCAAGACGCTGCAGATTTAAAATTTTTATCAGCAGAGAAAATGAATACTAACATATATTCCTCTAAAAAATAATTAAAAAATACTATAATTAAGACTTAAGAAAAAGTCAGGAACTTAATTAGTAATAGAATAATGTTAACACATTTATTTAAAGACTTTGAAGTTTTTTATTCTCACCAGCTAATATAATTTTCATTTTTCTTTTAAAATGCTTAGAAAAATATTCAGTCATCCCACTATTAACTTCAATTCCTAAACAGTTAACTATATTTAATAATACATAACTCTCAAATCAGAAGGATACCACAGATCAGATCTAAGGCTATTTTAGATCTGATTTTTTTTTTAGCATTTTGAGGATAATAGACTATAAGGTAACAGTACAAAGACCTTCAAAATAACCCCATATAATATTACAGCCCTAGTAGAGTTACAGGAACACTTTTAGATCACTAAAGTCATAAAGACCAATTATATCTTTGTTTGCAATCATTCTTTAAATCTAAAAAAATGTTTAATGCCTCCTCCAAATTCTCATTTTCATGAATTTTAATGCATCAGGCCATGATGCAATCTGTAATTGTTTACTTGGTGAACTTCTTATACAACGCAGTTACAAATGTCTACCATATATTTGACTAGAAAACTAGCGTCATTGTATGTACTCTCTCATTTCATTTTCATAGTACTCTGTGAGGTATAAATGATTATTATCCCCATTGTACAGATGAGGAAGCAAAAGTCTAAAAGGGTTAAACTACTCCTGGTCACAGTTTGTGGTGGTAAAACTGAAATTGGAACCCACAGAGTTTAACTACAGAGCTCTATTCTTATCCACTAGGCTGTGTCATTGTCATATTAAATAGCTGAAATACTGACATATCTTGGATTTTGTAATTTAAAATGAATTAAAACTATGACTCCATTTCTATTTTATTATTTAATTATGATATAGTTTTATTACAAGATTACCTAAGAATTTTTTGTATTAGAGAGAAAAGCTAAATAATGTTATTATATGTAGTTCAAAAGTAGTACATAGTGATGGAATCACTGAGGTATTAAATTAAATAAATCTAAAGAAGGTATGAGTTTTCTCTTGTTGACTATTAATGTATTTCTTTCAAGTGGTCACTGCTCTTAAATTTAAAAATAACCCACAAATCCTGCGATGAGAACAACAGCATAGACCTTATTTTTAGAAAACTTTAAAGAAATTTAAAAGGATGACATCCGTTTAAATTAAACATAAATGAAATAAAACTTTTAAAATAATGTAACATAAGTAACAATCTAAATCCTGCCAAAAAGTATATACTGTCCTCCCAGAAAGTTTTGTTCTCTGTAATTAAACAGAACAGAAAAAGAATACTAGAAAATTAGAATGATACACAAAGTCTAAAGAATTTTCTTTAACGGTAGTTTCTAGTTCCTCAGGAGAGAAACGTTACATTTTGATTTATACTTCCCTTCAAATAATTTTATGTTATTTTTTCCTGAGCCAAAATATTTTCCAAGTTGGTCCTATGTGTGCAGAGCTTCACTTTAAGCCACAGTAAAATTAAAACACTCTGGTCCCACTGACATGCTCCCAGCTACTGCTTCCACCCGAGGGAAATGTCTTCCTATGATGATGTTTCTCTGTTCACAGATGTACCCGTGGCAGCGTGTTTACAGTAAGGTCAGTGTCGAGGGAGAACACACCCTGGATGTTACTGTACCTTCGCAGGACAGGCCATGGGAGGTGACTCCAGAAAGACTCTCTCGGCAGACGTTACAGAAAGTGGGTCGGGCATGGGAGCAGGCGTACCAGTTATGCATCCCTGAGAAATGTTCCACATTAAACTGGGCCACCTAGAAATGAGACGTTAGCACAGATTTGCCAAACAAGAGAACAGGACTACATTTGGAATGTATATAGTTATGATTACAATTTCAAATCCACAATTTTCAAAACTAAAACACTTTGCTTTAACTTAAAAAAAAAATCAGTATCAGGTTTAAACAAGTTGCTGAATGAATCTACATATACTTTTTTTTTTTCGCAGAATATAGCTTTAGCGCTATGGTTCACATTTATTCTCTAAGAACACGAGATGACAGGAGAGAGGCTGCTTTACCTCGTAAGGTTCTCTGGTCTGTACAGACTTCAGCGAGCTGATCCAATCCTCCATCTCTTTCCTATTCTCAGCGCAAAGCATTAGTCTTCTGAATGGAGTGATTATCTGAAAGGGATAATGCAACCTGATTGTTATTAACCCACAAAGAGAGATTATTGCAAGACTTAACGTCTTACAAGGTGGTACCATTTCTAATCTCTTGAGTCCTTACTTCCTTGATGAAGAAAGTAAGATTCTCTCTGTAAGGTAAATGAATTTAGTTCTCAGTGTGATACAATGTGGTCTAGGAAAGAAAAATTCTAAGGAGACTTTTCTTGTCTTTGCCCTCATTGCTATTTACTTATCAGGCTTTCTAGCCCTTTACCCAAGGCTATGAACGCATATAAGCAGAATATTCTTATTTCACGTAATATATCTTGAAAATGGATTCTAAATATAAATCAAAATAATTCATAGTAAGCTAGAATTAACACATATTTTTCAATATGGAAATTTTGAAAAATCAAAAATCAAAGGAATGCAATATTAAATGATTTCATAATTGGTTTATAATAGTATCAACACTATTCTGCTTTAAATAATGTTGGGTTTACAGATCCTTTCCATGGCCTATTTTAATATGATTTATGTGACAGATTTTCTTCCCATTGTGTAGAACTCCACTGTACTACTTTTTAGTGAGAACAGGGAAGAAGAATTAGCATATAAGTCCTTTAGTTGGCTTTAAGGGATGAAAATAATTGTGACTTTCATCTTTTTTTCATGTTACTAAAGAAGGCAAATTAATTACATCAAGAATCTTAAAGCAAGAGGAATAAAACTTCATGCTGTTATAGCACCAAAAGCTTCCAAGTAAGATTGAAATGACTTGAAAGCAGGCCCTATTTATGTGTGAATACAATATTCTGGTTGTAACCTTGAAGTTGCTAAATCCTAAGCATTTACTGCAAAGAAGAGACCATTTATTTACTTGTGAAAGAAAAGCAAAATGTTACATTCCCACCTAGAACCTATTTCCAAATAATAAATTATATATTTACTTGTAGAGCAAATTAGAAATTTTCCCAGGTTAAAAGCCGTTTGATCAAGTGATAATCTACATATTGCAGTAGAGAGCAGATTTCCGAAGTTATGGAAAAGCAATAATTATCTCTAAAAAAAAAGGAACCCTTCCCAAAAGGAGTAAACTAGCAAGCCTCAATCACTAGTGTTCATCTTAGAAAACAAGTCCATTATTCAAAGCTATAGAGCTCAGCACAGTTATAGCTACTCACCAGTCACTGCTTCCTCTCATCTCTCATTAGTTTAGGCTACACAATCCTTCCGTAGACTAAGGGGCCTTTAATACACTGGACAGGCACTCATGCTTAAATACAGCCGGCCAGAAGTCACATGGACGTCGAGCATTAACCATTCAGCACTGGATATTTGTTAATTGCATATGAAATTGAACAGAACCTCACTTTTGCATTTTCTTCTGTTTTCCACTACGCTCCTTGGATAAAGCTTATTAGCAATTGGTCACTCCTCTTCCTCAATAAATAGTTAATGCAAAGAGCAATGCCTCCCTCATTACTTAGGAGCCAAATGGACGCTTTATTGCTTCAAAATGTTTTTTCTAGGACAGATCATCAAATGCAGCAGAGAGGGACCATTAAATCATAATACACCCCTGGCTCTGATGACTGGCACAGCACTCCAGAAATCTCTGTGTGTCAATGGACTGACTGAATCAATCTGATATTTATCTGAATAAATATCACCTCTAGCATGTTTTATTTAATTTTTCTGCTATACTATATGATGTAACGCTAAGGAGTCCCTCTCTCTCATTAAGATCTTAGAGTGAGTGAGACATGTATTATTTAGGTAAATAAACCAGGCTTTCTATTTTATTCTTTAATTTTGTTTTTTTGTTGAATTCTAAATAAAGCAGGATGTCTGATGGTTTTAACTATCTTTAATGCCTTTCTATTCTTTAAAAGCCATTGTGAATTCAATAAAAAGAGGGGAAAGGATAGAGAAATAGCTTCTAATTTTTCTTGTAGCTTTTGGAGCTACATAAATGCCTCAACTCTGAAGGATTTCGGCAACATAAATCATGCATGTACCTCATACGCTGACGAAGTAAAATGTTTACATTTGCAATTTCTCCTTTTTTAAAAAAAATGTGTTTTAAAATGGGCAGTAATAAGTAAAGATCATAACATATTCTTAAAATAAAAGCTAAGATTTTAAGAGCCAAACAGAAATTATAAATAATTGTGATTTACAAGCCTTGTGATTAAGAAATCTATTATAAAGTTACATTATAAGATGTTGACACGAGAAAAGAAAATCCTTCATAAATCGTGGGATGCAGAGATGTCTCGCTTTGTGGCTGCAGGACGAAAAATACCTCAGGGAGCCGCCTCGGCCCAACTGAAGACAAGGCTGGTTTACCAAGCAAACCTGTAACATCTCCCAGATTGTCCCTTTCCTCTCTGGGCTAATCACTCCTCAGGCCTCCAATGTTCTGAGTCCCCTCCCCACCTTTTACTTAAATTCTTCCTCATCACTGACCTATGTAGAAAAGAATATGCCAACAGTCCCATCTGCTAACTGACAGGCTCTAGCTGTATCCTCACCGAACCTCATTACACTACAGTAGTTCCTCATCCAAATCTTTATCAGGAAAATATTTGAGGAGGAGCAGACTCTGAAAATTATTTGGTTCTTATTCTGAAAGCCCTTTTATTATGACAAGGGAGTAGGGTGGGGAGATGGAAGGATAGAGGAGGGGGCTATTCCCAGGGAAGACTCTCTGAGCCTGCTGGGGGCCAAAGCCAGGATGTTTCTAGAACTAGAGGACTTTTTACCTTTCTTGAAGGATCTGTAGTTTATCTATCCTAAAGTGTCCCCTAGCCCCTGGTCTCATCTCAACCCTTACTTTTACCCTCTCTTCCCACTACCACAACATTCCCAAATGACTTTTTTCAGGCACATCTGAACTTACTTCAGTAATTAGTTTCTTCAAACTATAACCACCACTCTCATCTCGGGTCCTGGGAAATACACCTGTCATCCACCCCAGCATTTACTGAGTGTTTACTGCATGCCAGAGTCCGGGCATACAAACCATATGGGCTTTGCCTTACCAATCTATAAGGCAGATGGGTAAGTAAACCAAGATTTGCCTGTCCGAAAAAGTGCTGTATAAGATGGAGTACAAAGGAAAGACATCTAAATTCGTTGTCTAAGTGCTACCTCAAATAATATACAAACTCCACAGGAATAGAGATATTGTTCTATTTTGAGAGTTACTGGCTTCTAAGGGTTAATCCAACACCACTATTATGTTGTATAAGGATCAAGAATTTCTCAGTCTGAGAAAGCATGTAAATACATAAAACAGATATAGAACAATCTGGCATTAAATATATAGAATTCCATCAAAGAGTACCATTATAGTTAAGACTTTAAATATATAAACATGCACAGGAAAAAAGACCCAAATACCATACTGGTTATCTTTCAGTGAAAGAATTGCAGATAATTTAAATATGATTTTTTTGGTTGGTCTATGGTTTCTAAAGTAAATAGGTAGTGTTTCAGTAACAAAAACATTCTTTAATTTTTTTACTAACAGAAGAATGGGAATTTAGAATTGAAAACTTTGCAGTGTTCCAAAGCTGGAGTTTTCCAGCTTGGCTGCACTTTAAAATCATATGGGAGACTTTTAAAAAACCCCAACGTCCAGGCCACGCTCCACACCAATGAACTCAGAACCTATGAAGGTGGGACCCAGCTACCAGTTTTTCTTTTATTTTTTTTAACTCCCAGGTGATTCTGAAGTGCAGCCCAGTTTGAGAACCTGTGTTCTAAAGATATTTTACTGCAAATTCCCAACTGGAAACCACTCATGTAACAGCAGAGTGATTCAGTGCCTAAACCCTGGAGTCAGACGGACTCAGGATGAATACCAACAGCATCCCTTCTTACGTGTGTGGCTATGAACGTTTCCTGAGCCTCAGTTTTGTATCTGCAAGATGAAGATTACCAGTTCCTCACAGCTCTGCTGAGTGTGGTGTGGATTAGAGAGACAACCCAAGCAAAGCCTTCAGCACAGTGTCTGTTACAAGCCAAGCCTCACTAAATATTAGCATCGCAATTCTTAGCGCTGACAGGGATGATGTACATATTTACAGCTTTCTTCTATAAGGTATATATTTCTTGTGTAAGTGTGGTCCACAGACAGAAGTAACAGGAGCTTAGGTCAAAAATGGAGGCATTTTGCCAACAAAATAGCCACTGACTAGCAAACCACCAAAATAGAAATAAAGATGATGACCTATTCCTTAGAAGACATTAGGAAAACATCAACAAACTAATTAAGAAGAAATGGTCTCCCCCCCTTAATTGCACTGCGTCTAACCTTACCCAAAGCAGGAATATAACGGCAGAAGGCTTACCAAAGAGCATGAGATCCCAGTACAGCAGTGAAAGAGTTCAGAATGCCGTCTCTAGTAGGTATCATGCCTAAACCATTGAAGATGGAGGGTTCCTCCTTTTAACTCAGATTTCTGATTCTCCAATGAAGGAAATTCTGCAACCTTCTGTGTAACTTTAAGGGTCCAACAACTTCTTCTGTTCAAAAATTCTTATTTCTAATCTAAAGTTGTTTACAGCATAATGATCACATCACACCCTGGCATACTTATTGTTGTATCTTTAGTGATTAATCCTGAATAGCCCTGACTGAAATAAAGATTCATTTGCAGTGAGAAGCCTTTCTTGGAGAGCAGGACAAACAAAAAGTTTAGTTGTGCTATAACAATTTTTGTTGTCTATACTTATTATAACTTAGGGGATATAATTTGACTTTTGTTAAAGCCCAATCAGGTATAAACACGTGTCTTTATAACACTAGGTTTGCTATACCTGAAATTGCCAAAAGTTCAGTCTTAATATTCCTCTTCCATCCTTCCTCATAAAATCTATATCCATCTCTTAAATTATATATGTTCCCTTTATTTCCATTCTTCTTTTTTGGAATGAAGTAATTCACTTTAACAGCTTAAATGTGCCAAACTGCAACGTAGCCATACATCTTATGTATTTTGAGAGCAGAGATACTTCCAAGAGTAAATAGGGATCACTACATCCAAGGGCATAGGTCTTTAATGATGTGTTTGTACCTGAATCAAGCCAAGAGTTTTTTCAAAACATAGCCAACCACGCTCCAAACTAGATTTGGTGAATCAAAATCTTATTTTGGGGAGAGACGTGGATAATTTCAGATGTATATAACTGTATATTGGCAAAGCTATACAGGTAATTCTGGTGCACACCCATTTATCAACCACGAAGGGTAACAGAAGCATCCAACTTTCCCATTAGTCAAAGCAGGATCTGGTCTAAAATAATGTAAAGAAAGTGCTCTTAATCTTTATGGGCCCCTATCTCCCTTTTCTGCACCCTCCTGCTCCCAAATTTCCAGTGTCTCATCTGCCCCTAGTAATATTTCTTTGTGTGGGACCCATCTGTAATAGCCTCCCACCTACAGCACCCCACGTGATATAACAGAGGTTACAAAATGGTGATCTCCGAGGTTTTTGTGGCCATTTCTGTTGAACCATGAAGTGCTGTGTTGTAAAACAACAAGTTAATATCCATCATATTAGACAGGTTCTTTGCTCATCACAATACAAGCAGCTTAAGTCTATTTTCTTCAGCTGGCCACTCCATACACTTAACGGCCCATGGAGGCATCTGAATTTGCAAATCCTATACAAACTCCCATGACTCCTTTGCCTTCTAGGGTCAGTGCTTCCCTATTTTATTACAGTCGTCTCAAGCCCCATCGGTTTTCTCAGGTGACAACTACTGACCTAAAGAGTATTTTTTTCTGAGGTGTTGATAGATGATAAAGGTTTATTTTCTCCTAAGGGTGCCTGAATTTTAACAGGAGACTAATAAAAGCACAAAAGGTCACAACGAATATATTTCTGGCACCAAGACCAAAGAAAGTGCCACAGGTATTTTCAACAGACAGTGTAATTTAAATCAGATAGTATAATTAAAATAACAGAATTTTAGATTAGGAAGAGACTTTCTCATACTGATGCAATACCATAAACATTATTCATTTTATAGCTGTAAACGCTGTGGAGTCTGCATTAAGTGCTCACGAAGAAAGAGACTAGGTTCCATGAAATCCTGGAACCCAAATTTCACAATATCTAAAATAATGTAAAATAATTTATAAAGATGTAATGGACTAATGGTAAGACTGAGATCAACAGGTGATTCACATACATGTGAGAACCTATTAATCTACAGCTGGAATTTATTTTTTATTTTTAAAGTATTTGTTTATTTATTTATTTATGGCTGTGTTGGGTCTTCGTTTCTGTGCGAGGGCTTTCTCTAGTTGTGGCAAGCGGGGGCCACTCTTCATCGCGGTGCGCGGGCCTCTCACTATCGTGGCCTCTCTTGTTGCGGAGCACAGGCTCCAGGCGCACAGGCTCAGTAATTGTGGCTCACGGGCCCAGCTGCTCCGCGGCACGTGGGATCTTCCCAGACCAGGGCTCGAACCCGTGTCCCCTGCATTGGCAGACAGATTCTCAACCACTGCGCCACCAGGGAAGCCCCTACAGCTGGAATTTATAAAGAAATTTTGCTATGCAGGCAGCACACTATGTAAATATCAATAGGATGCTAATTCATATTGCTTGGTAGTTGAACTAAGGTCTTCCCTATTCCCTTTCAGAATGATCTAAAAATCTTTTCATATGTCTGTTTAGAACCATGTTTAGATTTATAAACAAAATCTCCCTTCACTGAGAGTATGTAAAGAGTCAAAAAGGATATCTGAAAATCATTCTACACTTTTGTTTTTGGCTGAGTGATCATCTTCCTAGCTGATGAGTCCTTTCAGCTGAATAACAACTTACTGATCTTAGTGGGCATTCCTGTAATGTAGAGTGGGACATATCAAACATCCCCATAGGCTCTCATAATAAAGGGGGAGGCATTAGTCATGAACTTGAGGAAGCCTGTCCCAAAGCTGCTTATTTTCCTATCTGAGAAGAAGGTATATATCATCTGGATATGATATTAATTTCAAAAATCAAACTACAACAATAATTACCTATACATTGATATAAATATTTGAGAATTCTGTAGCATAGATATGAAATGTTACTCCCTTGGGGCAAGATTCTACGAAAAAATGCAAGTATTGAAAAAATAAATTCTAACAGAAATTTGTTTGTAAGTACATAAAACATTTATTCTGAAAAATCTACTAATTATAGAAAGGGAAAGACTCCTGGACGAGAGCAGAACATCTTTGCTAGGAGTATGTGTCTTCTTATCTACAAGAACACTTGACTACAGACTTACGGCAAAAAGGCAGTAACTCATTGATTCTTCAATCATCTCTGTAAATTAAGTATGGTGTTAATTTTGTTACAACATACTGGAGAAAAAAAAAATCTAGAAGCTCAATGAGTTGTCCACAATTACTTAATCCACTTCCTACATGAGGAGTTTAAAAAATGTTACAGCAAATTAAAAAAAAAAAAAGATTATTCCTTCACTGTAAAATACTGAATTGAGTAACTATGGTCAACTCAGTAAATCTCTTTCACAGCTTCTCCATACCTAGGCTTTGTTTGAGAAGAAAGATGGAAAAGAGGTAGAGCTAAAACTGGCAACCATATTTTGAGGGATGCTTACTGAAGAATGAGGGGCCAATAGAATGACCTGAAAGATCTGCTTTAAAACACTTCAGATAAAATAGGGAAGAGAGAATAGATGAAGCAAGTGTGGCAACATCTAGATAATAGTAAGAGCTGGGCAGTGGGCATGTGAGGGTTCATCACAGTTATCCTGAGTCTGTGTATATTTGAAATTTTTCACAATTAAAAAAAAAATGTACCGAATGTTTGGGAACCCCAAGCAAAACCCTTCAAGGAACTAAGAAGATGAGGGACGTGGGTGTCTTAAGTCTCAGCTTGCAGGCCATACCCACCAGGACCCAAGCCTCTGACCTCCTACCTCTTTCTCCCATAGCAAACTCAAATTAGATGAGTAACGTGGTTCCCTTTCTCAAGTGACCTAAAATGTCCACAGAAGCTAGTGAAGTAAGACTTCTGATTACTGACTGAGATGGGGTGGGATGAAATAAGCTGAAGAGAGCTGTGCAAATTTTACTTCCATATAATTCTGGAGTTTCAGTGACTCTGCTTAAGATTAGTTCTGTAGATCATAAAACTTGACTAAGGAATCATGGCTTCATAACAATGTCATTTTCTGTGCTAATTTGATTTTCCTCAAATATAAATAAAACATAAATTCTGGTACCTGTTTCCATGAAAAAAGGAACCACAGATTTCAGTACTATCAGTACCAATATTCTCAGTATTTCCACAGGATCTCACTTTCTAAAAAGCAAAGTTACCCTTTACTTGAATTTAAAAATATAAGGGCTTCCCTGGTGGCGCAGTGGTTGAGAATCTGCCTGCTAATGCAGGGGACACGGGTTCGAGCCCTGGTCTGGCAAGATCCCACATGCTGCGGAGCGACTAGGCCCGTGAGCCACAACTACTGAGCCTGCGTGTCTGGAGCCTGTGCTCCGCCACAAGAGAGGCCACGATAGTGAGAGGCCCGCGCACCGCGATGAAGAGTGGCCCCCGCCCGCCGCAACTAGAGAAAGCCCTCGCACAGAAACGAAGACCCAACACAGCCATAAATAAATAAATAAATAAATAAATAATAAAAAAGAACCACTATGTCCATCAATAAATAAATAAATAAATAAATAAAAATATAAAATACTCTAAAATCAAAATTTTATTGAAAAGCATTTAATGAAATGTTAACACAGTAAAACAGAGACGTGTAAGGTGGCAGAATCCAAACGTTTTTCAAACGAGCAACTGAACGCAACATTATATCATTTATATAGTCTTAGAATCCTTACAAAAACTAGAAAAGAAAGCAGCCTATTTAACATCTTTATGGGAATATCTTGTCTTTAAGGCTTTGTTTCAGAGTAACGGTCCTAAGCGTCACTTCCCAGAAGCATCTGGTTCACTAGAGAGCCAAAGGTAGAAGGACATAGTGAAATCTTACAGGGTAAAGACGACAGTTCCTCTGAGGTTGTGCTCCTCTCCCTGCTCTCCCTGGAAAAAGAGACATGGCAAAGGCTTCAGGATGTCTACCAGGAAAGGCTGTGTTACCTGCTGGACTATGCTACTGTATCGTTTACATAGATAAATTACTTGTACAATGGCAAACCACTGTTTCTTTGAAGACTAATAAAGAAAGTTTGGATCCAAGTCAGTATTAAAAGTCTCTTAGAATTCAAATGAACTATAATTATTAATGATAGTCAATCCCTATTGTATTAGTTTCCTATTGTTGCTATAACAAAGTATTCTCATACAGTTGTAGTGGTCAGAAGTTTAAAATCAAAGGGGTCAAAGGGCTGCATTCCTTCTGGAGACTGTAGGGGAGAATCTATGTCCTTGTTTTTTCAGTTTCTAGAGGCTGCCTGCATTCCTTGGCTTGCGGTGCCTTCCTTGCATCATTCCAACCTTCTGCTTCCACAGTCTCACCTTCTCTGACTCTGATTCCTCTTGCCTCCCTCTTACAAGGACCCCTGTGATTACACTGGGCCTACCCCAGTAATCCAGGATAATCTCATCTCAAGATCCTTAACATAACCACAACCACAAGAGTCCCTTTTGCCATATAAAGGGATGTTCACAGGTTATAGGAATTAGGATGTAAACACCTTTAGGGTTCATTATTCAGCTTACCACACCCACAAAGTAAATATAATACCACACCCACAAAGTAAATTGTAATAAGGACTTTTGATATTATAATAATGAACTGGTAAATCAATGACACCTCTACTATATTTTCTTATTATATTCACAATTTTAATTAATATCCATGGATGCAAACAACTTTTCTTCAAAGGAATTAATAATTAAGTTCCTTAAAAATCGGAGGCTCTCATGTTGATAAATAAACAGAATTATTACTCCTGCAGCATCCTACATTTTCAGAGTGCCTTGCTGTCAATATGGTCACATACATTATCTCAGTTAATCATCCATATATATAGCTGGCCTACGTGATAGATAAAAAGAAATTTAACTTGTTTAGAATCACAAACTCGTTAAATAGGAGAGCCAGAGTTTACAGTCAGAACTTCTGGCTTCATATCATAACCTCTTTCTTTGTTGAACCAGACAAGTAGAGCTTGTTTCTCAGCTGCCTTTATGTGCACCATAACAACCCTGCTGAAAGTGAAATCTCTTGTGCTATAATTTGACCCATCCAACTCTAAGAAACCAAGTGTCATCAAAACAATTATGTCGATTGAAAACAAAAGGGTTAGGATAAAGAAAGTTTCAGATTAGCAATAACAAAATAATATTTCCTGTGAATAATTAAGCTACAACTTCATTTAACTATATAATAGTATTTATAACTAAAATATCACTAAAAATATACTTCGCTCACCAAAAGTGGTTTAAAAAAAGATCTAAAAATTACTGATCAGCATTCTAAGAGGAGACCAAAATCAAGTAATATTTACACTGCCAATATAAAGCAAGCCTATTTCCAATTACCAAAGGGAATTAAAAGAATTCAGAACTGAAAGCCAGGCCACACAAATCAGCTGTGTAATTCTATGTAGTTTGCTTAGTGTTTGCAAGTTTGCAAGCTCCCCATGAGTCCAACACCCAAGTGTTTGAAAATCAGAGTTGACTAATAACCTGATAACCTTATCTAAGGTCTCCACTTTCACTCTCCACCAAAAGGTGCTATTCTCCCCTTTATAGCACTTTTCTCCACTTAGATAATAACATCTGATTATTTTCTGACTCCATCCACTTCATGTCTTGCACAACTGTATTCTAAAAGTCAAACACACACACACACACACACACACACACAAAACATAAAAAAATAAATAATAATGAATACAAGTCAAACACAAGTGTAGCACAGAGCATATTAATGTCTTAAGCAATGGGCAAAGATAATGGGTTAGATGAGCTATAACATTATGGGGAAAGTGCTGAAGGTTACCTATGGTGATAGTTTAAAAACTGACACTCTCTGTTTGAATCCATCCATCAAACTACTCATTCAGTCACTAGAAAATGTAAAGAGTGCCTATTATATGCCGAGCAATATTGCAGCCCTGGAAATACTCTGTCCTTTCACTCAAGGAGCTCATGGTACAATGGGGAACACAGATACGTAAACCTATTTTCAATATAGTCAGCTCCTGTCATCTTCCAAACCACCTGGCCTGACTTAAAGATCCTTCAAGATCTGGACCCTTATCTATGCTCTCAGCACCCAGGGTGCAACTAGAATACAGTGAAAGGGCAGCTAACCAAAACTGAAGGATCAGGGAAAGCTTTGCAGGAGATGATACTCAAGCATTTAAGGATGAATGTCAAGTAAGATTTCGGGGTGGGGGGGCGGAGGAAGCCAGAGAAGGGGAAAGGAGGAAGGGATATTGCAAATGAAGGGACACACAAACACACAGATGAAGAAAGGTCAAGGTAAGGACTGGTATTTTAAGTAGTGTGATATGACAATCACAGGTTGAAGAACAAAGAGAAACCAGAGAGGTAGTTACGAAAAACCTTTTAACCACACTCAGGAGTCTGGATTTGATCTTCAAAGTGACAGAGCACTACGAAAGGGCTGTAAGCAGGAAAGAGACACAAAATACTTTATTTTAGAAAGATAACTCTGAAAGCAATGGAGTGGGCCAGCTGGGTGGTCAAGAGACAGGGGAGAAGACTCTTATGAAACTGTGGGAAAGGCAAGACAGGACAAGAGTTCAGGGTGGTGATGGGGCTGCTGTGGATAGAAGCAGTCTATGAAGACTGGAGCCAACAGCAGAGACGATTAAGGGTTTAATAGCTTTTTCAGAGGCAGCATTAATGGGCCTTGGTGACTGGCTGTGAAGAGAGATAATGAGGGAGCAGTTTAGATGACTCCAGGTTTCACATTTGGAATGAAAATCAGTTTAAAGCCCAAAATACTATTTATGGAGTAATTATAACAGGCCAGGACCTGTGTGTGCTAAAATATATCATATCATATCATATATCATATATCATTTCATATATCATTTCATATATCATAGCATACCATATCACATCATATATCATATCATACCATATCAAATTTCATCCACACAACTCAAAAAGTAGCATCCATTTTACATTTGAGGAACCTAAGGCTCAGAGAGGTTTGTAACTTGTCCAAGGTCACAAAGCACACGTAGAATTTGAAACTAAATTCTGTCTGCTTTCCTAGCCATCTACTAGAGAATGAAAGAATAGCAAAGAATTTACTGGCATTATCCTAAAAGGACAGACAGAACAGGCTGTACAAGCTACTCACTTTTTCTCCCCTTAAAAGATAATCAGGGATATTACAGTTATATCTCAATCCTATATATACTTGTACATTCTTTAAAGATGAATAAGAAAAGGTACTGGTAAAATAATAATAATAATAATAATAATAAATTTAATTTACTAATATAGACAGGTCTCTGCAAACCAGACACCTTTGGAGAACAAAATTTTGACAAGATTAGATAATCATATGTAGCACTGTATTTGAAGTATTACATTGTCCATGGGAAACTGAAAGGTTTTTCCGTTTGTTCAGTATTAATTGTAATAACAAGGAGCACAGTGATTTCAGAAATTCTTTACGGAGGCTGTAACACACACTTCCCCTGTAAACTAGCAGTGGCTGTGCGTTAATGGACACAGTAAAAGTTTTACCGCTCATCTAATATTTTTCGGCTGCACCAGCGGCTGGAATGACGCATTGGCCCCATTCCCTTGGCACCGCTCCTTTGGTTTGTAACCACACATTGCTTTGTACAGAACACATATGCAATGGGAATTGTCAAAACAAAATAATTATCTTGTTTGTACTAGTCACCACAACACTGAAGCATGTCTAAAATCTAAAATTTCCATTACACCATAATCATACTTAAGGAATAGGGAAGATGTTTGAATATGCTAGAAGTGTAAAAAGAGCCAGGAAAATGATACTTAAAAAAGTACTTTAAATCGTTTTAATAGTCTTTAAAGCATCTCCATCAATCGCCTCCTAGACATCACCAGGATATCTTACCATCATTTTAAATTCTCAGTGTCCGATTCACAATGTCTTCTTTTCACACCCCACAGACCTGCTTGTATTCTTGTTTTCTACCCTTAATTAAAGGCATCATTTACGTACCAACCCCCCCCAAATTCAACAACCCTACGTTAGTTTCCTCCTCTCCCTTCTCCCTTCCCTTTGGCCATAGTTCTCCTGACTTTCCCAAAACATCTCTCATCCATCCCTTCCTTCCCTCCTATTACAGGTGGTCTGATATGTACCCTTATCATGGTTTCCTTGACACTGCAGCAGTGTCCAACTTGGGCTTCCTACTAAATCCATCACTCTTGTCAAATGCATCTGCTAGGAAGCTGTCAGAAAGGGCTCCCATGTAGCATCTAAAGTTTTTTTGAATAAGTAATTTGTGATACAAAAAATATTTCAAAATATATTTAGAAGGAAAAGTACCTCTCCCTTTTCGAGCCTGTCCCCAGCTACCAAGTTTCCTTGCTGAAGGCAAATAACTGTAAGCTTCTGTGTACCCCTCCAGAGACCATTCTTTGCATTTACAACAAATATGTGGTCTTTTGAGGTTTAAATGCATGCGTGTGTGCACACAGAGTGACATTTTATGCATGCTGTTTCACATCTGGCTTTTCCCACTGAATAAAACTTGGAGTTTGGTGTGTATTGTTACATAGAGAGCTGATTCATTCTTTTTCATGGTTGCATAACATTCTACAGTGTGATATAGTTCATCATTCATTTCAACCAGTCTCTAATTTGCGCATTTGGATTGTTTCCAATCTTTCCCTATTACAATGTGCAATAAATATCCTTGTACATATGTCTTTGCACACATAATTGGTACATTTCATCACCTCTGCTAATTCTGGATGATGTGGGCAGTAAAGGTATTGATGAATCTAAAAGACTTGAAAAAACCTTCTTTACAGTCTACCCCATAAAGTATGTAACTTGATCGTATTGTGTTAAGGCCCAGGTTAAAATTTTTTTCAGTAGTCATTTTGAGTAGTCACGTCAGTACTTGCTGGTGGGCATGCTTCTACCCATACTGAAAAGGCACATGCAACCTAGAACACTGTCACAGGAACAACACTTTACCTGTACGAAAACAAAACAAAACAAAACAAAACAAAACACTCTGAATTTTTACAAAGGTCTCCAAAGGGAGAAGAATTTGCTGCTTTGTCCTGACAGCCTTTCTTACATTATGAGCCTAACAAATAGGGAAGTTCTAATTGAGCAACTATGAAAAATTAATTATTGTTGGCATCTTTTACTGATGGAATTCTAAAAGAGAAAATGGCCATTTGTGCAGAAACCAGACCACAGAGGCCAAACATTCAACGCTTATAAACATGAGATCTGTAGAACATACATCCATACAACGCATAGAATACTGTGACTCTTCCCTCTTGAAATATTAGTGGCAGGCCTGTATGACTTCTGGTTACTACCCCGGTAACTACCCACCATCAGACATTCATACTATATAGGGTTGTGCTAGATTATTACAAAGCATTAGTGAGTGTGTAAAAGCATCCCATTTGCAGGGACAAGATATACTACCAACTGATCCACACAGACCATGTCATTAGGTGATGTCCGGTGTCTGGATCAATGGAAGACATAACTCAACCTTACTGGAAGGGGCCCAATTAAGCACTGATGTCAAGGGCCAGGTTATCCTATGGCCACACCCTCTACTCTAAGATGCCAGCTCTGTTTAATAGCTTCTTGATAATAATATGTTTCTCTCCAAGATTTAAAGACCATCTTCTGCCTTGAATCCCATAGTGGGGGGCAGCTTACAAGAAACTTCTGAAAGTATCCTAAGACAGCTGTCCGATCTTTCATAAACCCTGATCAGCTAACACAGCCTGAGGGTCAGGACTGTCCAAAAGCCTTCAGATCTGCTACCAGCAAGTCTCATCCTGTGACAACAAGCAAAACTAAAAAGGAAAAATATCTCCAACCGGATAGCAATCCACCTGCGTGTTGTCAATAGGAAGGTCTTGCTTCTGATGCCCCTTGTCTGTTGCTGACTAGATTGTAATTTGTCTTCCAGGAGTAAAAACCTACCTTTGCCTGCATGCATTGAGATCTGATCTTGGCAAAGTTTAAACTGGGTCCATAGAAACGTTTAAGGCAGAAACTACTGAACTGAAAAATCTCTCCTTTAAACATTTTTTTGTTGGAAATTAAATTCTTACTGGAGACCTGCCACAATGCAGAGGGTAATCAAAACTGCTAATCCTGGGCTTCCCTGGTGGCTCAGTGGTTGAGAATCTGCCTGCCAATACAGGGGACACGGGTTCGAGCCCTGGTCTGGGAAGATCCCACGTGCCGCGGAGCAACTGGGCCCGTGAGCCACAACTACTGAGCCTGCGCGTCTGGAGCCTGTGCTCCGCAACAAGAGAGGCCGCGATAGTGAGAGGCCCCCACTCGCCGCAACTAGAGGAAGCCCTCGCACAGAAACGAAGACCCAACACAGCCAATAAATAAATAAATAAATAAATAAAATTTAAAAACAAAACAAAAAAACTGCTAATCCTCTCTCTTCCATTAAAGATAATTCACCTAATGACTATCACCAAAATTGACCTTGGGTGGCAACCAAGCAAGCACTCTAATCATTGCTAGCTGGTACACTGGTCTACACACCCTTCTTTCCACTTACTTGTAAGGTAATGAGGATTCACTAGGAATGGCCGGACTGGACTAAATCCTATTTAAAATGTTGATTAGTGCTATTGCACTCCTAAAATTCCAATATGCTATTCATCCTCATGGGAAAATCACAGGCTTTAAATATTAATTATCCTACCTGTTAACTACATAAATTTACAAAATTATGTTCTCTGAACCCCACCTCTTCATCTATTGAAGGGAAGGAAGAATAACTACTTCATGGGCTTAATGAGATAATGAAGTGAGACATAAACTAAAAATTACCTGCTATGTGCTCATTACTCCTTATTGCGGGTTACAGGACAGACCAAAGAGGTTTTGGAAATGAATAATCATTTATTTTTCTTATCTATATTATAAACACCTTAAATTTTTAAAACATGTAGAATAATAGGCTTTCCTTAGTACTGTTTTAATATTTCATTAACATTCAAGGAGAACTTAAAACTATTTTAATATTAAAAAAAAAATAAGTGGTTGTTTTAAATTGTCTAATGGAGCCAAAATCTGAAAAGTGTAATGATGTGTTCTCATTTTTAGAGCACTTCATGACAGATGCAAGGCCAGATTCTGAAGCCATCAATAAGACCAGGTGTGATGAACAAAGCACCCCTTTTTGTGTGCACATCATTTGGGTTTTGTCAGGGTGATTCAAGACTGTAGGAGGCTTGGATCACTCATATGGCCCAGGACGGCAAACATCTCTGGAATTTTCTGGAGCGTTTGAGCACCACCACGGCTCTTCACTATTCCCAGTTTCTTAACAGGGCACCAAGGATTCTGACTTCCTGGGAGATCTGGAACATCAAACTCCTTAGAAAACAGGACTCTACCCTGCTGGTCAGTATAGAACTTCCAAGATACTAAAACTCTTCAGGACTCTGCTGTTTCAGTCAGAGGCCACAGGATAACAGGATATCTTTAGCTGATACCCAGACATTGATGATGGTTTTGTTTTAATTTTTATTACTAGTAGTTTATTTTCCCATGTTAGGCCTCTATTCCAGGTACCTCTGTGAGACAGGGTATGATCTATTACAGGGTCTGAGGTTCCCTTCTGTACCACAAACGGGGATCAGAAATCAGAGCTAACCTAAATGAGTATGGAACTAAGGAGCCTTCAACTAAGAGGCTTCAGCTACGTTAAGACCACAGTGAAGTCCAAGTAAATCCCATAGCCCTTCTCCAAAAGGGGCATGGTGAAGCAGCAAGGCTGGCAGCGTGAAGAGATCTCCTGTGGAAGACTGCACAGCTTCGAAGCCTCTGTGCAACTGGATGGCTGGTCGGCCTGGGGCTGCTCTTTTGAAACTTGAGCAAGCCTTGCCCGTCTTCACGCAGAATCTCTCAAAAGAGAAAATGGATCTAGAAGTTAAGTCCGCGTAGCTACAGCTGCTGTCTCCAAGATCATGGTGCGAGTGATAGCATCAGCTCAGGACCATCTAGCTGGAACCTGGGAAAGGCCTAGTACGTGGAACATATCAGTGAAATGCAGGTTTACAACTAGCCCAAGAACAGGAGGCTGTGCAGCATGTGGCCATTCACTGGGAGCCTCAATACGGCAGGGGCACTGTGGAGGTCAACCCTCCATGATACAGGCCTGACCTTTCATCTGGGTGGACGTCTTCCATGGGCCATCCCCAAGGTGCCTGAGGCTAAGGCTTCCCAGGGAACCAGCTTCATAAAACACTGGTGTTTAGGGTCAGGAATAAGCAGTTCTATCTACATGGTTACCATATTTTGGTGGCAGAAATACTGACACCGGGTATGTGTTTGTGGAGAAAAGCAGATGAAGCAGTCCAGAGGATTTTGTCTACGGAATCCTGAAAGGTTGAAGAGTTTGCGTAATCTCTTCTCTTTCCTATAACTTGGGCCCCTGTGATGACACAGTTTCTAGTCTTAGTTGGGAGGCAGTTCACTGCTTTTTGTATCCCAAGAATCCTATTCTAAGGCCACATACTTTAAAGACAGGGACCTATTCCTGGAGGCTTTTAAACATTTTCAAAATATGGTATTCAGTGGCCAATTCCTTTTAGTCACCACTGTATATCCAGAATCTAGCACAGTGTCTGATATATACAGCAAACTTTTGATAACTATTTGCTAATGAATGAATGAATGTCTAAGGGCAGTTCTGGAAGTGGAGGACCAGGTGGGGAGTGGGCTGCTGTGCAATAGCCTAGGGGGATAGGAAAGGTAGGAAGAGAGCAGGTGCAGGTTACTGACCAGGAGCGCCATGCTGTCCCTGAGTCATGGATCTTCAGCAAGGCCAGGACAGGGTAAGGGGCAAGTGGTAATGCCAAGCACGGCTACTTAACATGGTACCCTGTCTGGACCTCCAGGGATACAGTTCTCTCGACAATGAGCCCTCTTTCCCAACATTTTGATGGTGTCTATTCATACCGTCATTCATCAGAGGGTCTGTCTGATGAAACTGATCTGGAGACCCATGGTCTGATTATGCAACCAAGCCCAGGTTCCCAGAGCTCCTGAGCTGCCAGAATACTCAAGGACATGCTCACTGGTTCTTGCCTTACTTTAGAAAGTCCATTTGAAAGATGTATGGAAGGTTACTAGTGATGGTGGAGACCTCAGTTAATCTATTTGAAAGGTTCATGGAAGAGTACTAATGAAGGTGAAGACAAAGGCACAGTTCTCCCACCCACACTTTATTTCCACCCCAAGATTTTAGTCTAGCTACAAAAGGACCAACGTTTTCTTACCTCCTAAGACTTTGGCCTAAGGAAGCTCACGATAATGTTAAGAAGTATTTCTCTGGGTTATACTCTTGGAAAAGATCTACATCACTCAATGAAAAGATAAACATGATACTCCCAAAGAAACAATGATAAGACATTTCATTTCTAAAAGCCTGGTGTCGAAGTTATAGAAAAACAAATACAAATTTCAAACTTAACGTATAAATTATCAGATTCATAGTATAAAGTCTAACCTAAACTGTATATAAGTCAACTTTAAAAGGGAAAATAATAACCCCTCAAATTGCATTAATGTGGTATCACTTGAGAGTGCAGTACAATATTTTAACCAACATAGACATTAAAAAATATGAGGTTTGCTACTATTCGGCATCTAATAATTACGTGGAAATACTGCAATGGTTAATCATAGGCAAGAATCATGTTTGTTAGACTTATTGTTGGTATAAAAATAATCTGAGTCATGATGTGTAGATTTCAAACAAGGATACACATGTTTATGGGTATATTATAATACTACACCACGGGGGGATATTAGGAAACTGTGCTCTCTAGGCTAAAACTTGAAATAACACCTTTCTCTCAAAGAAAAATTAGAGTTTACAAATATCATTCATTCCTCCAACAAGACACATTGCTTCATTCATTTAACAAATATTTATCGTCTTTCCGCTCTATGCCTGGCCCTGTGTTAGCCTTGGAGATTCAGTGGTGAAGAAGACAGTCTTTGTGCCTAAGGAAATTTCAGTCTCCACCATCTCCCCTCCCACATTCACACGCCATGCAACACTCTCTCCAACAGCATTCTTGAAGGAAGGTCCCTTAGCTCCTGCTGTGTCCTATAACGAGACAGAGTGTGTAAAATGTCCAGCATGGAGTCGAGCAAGCTCTACATCCACTGCTCCTTGCCTACTCCCGACAAACGCCAAGAGCTGAGAGCCCCGAATTCTGTACTAGCTGCACATAGCTATCAGTCATCCAACCTTGAGAAAGTCATTTCAGCTCCTTGAACCTGAGTCTGCTCTGAGGACTCTCTTCTTGAAAGCCACTTTCCGATCACAGGGAATGAGATGACTAGAGATTTCTAATAATGGGCAGAGCCATTACCACACAAGAGGCCTATTCTATCAGATGACACAGTTACAAAGTTCTCTTTTGTGTAAAGCTGAAACTGGCCCTCTGTGAATTCAACCACGGATCTTTGTCCTGTACGCCAAACCTGTCTACCACTTCTTATCCATAATAATCCCTCAAATATTGAAAAGATGTCACATCTTCCCAAATCTTTAAAATAAAAAGTGCCCTTTAATGTCAATCAATCCCATTTTCCAGACCTTTTTTTAGTAATATTAGTTACCTGCCTCTGTGAGGTCTTTATCAACCTTTCTATTTAGCATGTAGTGCCCACAATAAAATACAGTGCTCTAAATTTGTAGTACAACCAGCACGTGCTTGTGATACATCTAGTAACACAATATAAGACTCTATGATTGGGCTTCCCTGGTGGCCCAGTGGTTAAGAATCTGCCTGCCGAAGCAGGCGACACGGGTTCGAGCCCTGGTCCGGGAAGATCCCACATGCCGAGGAGCAACTAAGCCCGTGCGCCACAACTACTGAGCCTGCGCTCTAGAGCCCGTGAGCCACAACTACTGAGCCCACATGCTACAACTACTGAAGCCCGCGCGCCTAGAGCCCGTGCTCTGCAACAAGAGAAGCCACCACAGTGAGAAGACTGTGCACCACAACGAAGAGTAGCCTCTGCTCGCTGCAACTAGAGAAAGCCTACGCACAGCAATGAAGACCCAATGCGGCCAAAAATAAATAAATAAAATTAAAAAAAAGAAAAAAAAGACTCTATGATTGACTTGGAGGAGAAAAGACAACTGAACGTGTAAAAAACAACCACAGGAATACTATCTGAATCATACTCATTTACAACTCCACAATAAAGAGGCAGGATAGCAGAGCAGTCAAGAGTACAGATTGAGGCCGTATAACCCAGATGGGTTCAGATTCTAGCTCTTTATATGTATTGGATGTTAACCTCTCTGTTTCAGATTTCTCCCCTATAAAATGGGAAGCATAATAGAACCTACCTTATAAGACTGATACAAAAAAGTGAATGAGTGATCAGATATAAAGCAGTTATAAGAGGTACACAGTAGACTACATATTATCAAATAAAATAGGCAACTTATTTATCTAAGTGATTATATATTAACATGTTTATCTAAATGCCTGTTTTGCAATGTGCATTCACAAATGATATAAAAAAACTTTTCATTACTTCCATGTATCTAAAGATTGAGTTATTAATGGATAAAAGTAAACTGACACTTCCTTAGGTTCAAAGGATGTGATATCTCTCTTAAGAGAGAAGATGAAGTGAATTATATTAACAGAGAGGAAGCTAAGAGGAAAACAGAATAAATAGAAAGTAAACATGAAAGAAACAAGTTCTTAAGAACATTTACCCCTTCCATGAAAACACAGTCTGCTCATTTCGACTATACTATGAATGCATAATTTTCGGCACTTTATGTGCAGTAAGAGTGTTCTCTTTATTGGTTTGTTTTTATGTCTACTTTTAAAAACCTCGTCAGAAGAGTCATCATCTAATGTTGATCAACTTTCGGTCATGTCTACCGTGGCAAGTGACCCCTGAACTAAAATGACTCTGTTTCAGTGCTCATTTAGTTCTAAAAATAAGTGCTGCCACATGGCATCTGTTTCCATACAACTAAGCCAGCGTGGATATGAAGTAACCATGGGACTTCAAACACACTTGTAGATCACTCACTAACAATGCTAAGCGTGGTTAAATAAACAAAATAAATTACCTCTGTATTTCTTTCTAGTTCAAAAAAAAAAAAAGCTTTCTTTACAAACCTTCTAAGAAGTTTTACCAATGTCGATACAATTTCTTTAAAAATGATGACTCATTTATTTAAGGTTTAGCCCAAACTTCATTAAAATTTAAAGAACACACAGTCATTTGAACAGTACACTTTGAAAGCCTAATGTATACCACATCATTGTGATGGCTTTCAAATCATTAAAAAGCTCTTCTTTAGCAAATAACATTTACCTAACAAGGAACAACTGTATTCCATTTGTTACAGAATGGTTGCTTTTCCCAACAATACTTATTAATATTAGATAAAAGTGGAAATAAATCTTCACTACACCTCTGAGAAATAGGCAGCATGGAATGTTTTCTCAAGATAAAGTTCATCCATATTCTCTTTCAAAATTCCCAAACTTTTAAAAGTTGGCAATACTGTCACTTGTGAAGGGAAGCAAGGGATAATAAGTGTGTGATATCAGTTGCCACCAACATGTATCAAACTGTAGGTGGTCATCACTGTGCTAGGTATTTTGGTGCATTATCACATTTCATTTAATCCTCATAACCTATGAGGCAGATACCATTACTACCCTCAATTAAAGTTAAGGACACTGAGATTTATAGCAGTTAACTAATTTGTCTAGGGTCACCTAACTAGACACGGCCGAGACACGACCCAAACCCCGGCTGTTTGACTTCAGTCTTAAGCTCTGCAATTGGAAAAATAAAAAAAAGCTGGGGATAGACATGCCATGATTAGTGAGAAAGAGACAAAGAGAGCAGTGGATGTGAGAAGAAAGAGAACAGAGGCAAAGACTATCCAGACGGAAAGAATACTGTGCAATAGGAAAGAGTCCTGAGTTAAACATCAGGAGATCTGCAATCCCTTCTCTGGGCGGCACCAGTATGACCAAAGGGAAATCAATTCTCTCTAGTTTAATATAAGAAGAGCACATTCACATACAGTACAGAGGTATGTTAAAGATAAAAAGGTTAAAGTGAAAATAAAACTCCAAAACACCATGCAAATATCAATAAAATAAAAAAGAAAATGAACAATTAAAAATGGACAAAAAAAATTAAAAATGTTTCACTGATTCCACAGTCATAGAAAATGTCATGGTAGAATTTAAACTACAAATAAATTAATTGTGAACATTAACCTAAACACCCATAAAATGCCAATAAGGCTGTCTGGAACTGTTCTTCTCTGTTCCCCGATCACACCACTAACACCTACCTAACATCACAGAAAATGCATTCAACGTTAGTAGGTTTTGTTGTTGTTGCCTACTGCAGAAGACACTTGTAAAACCAGAAATTCAAACTTAGGTCAAAATTAGCCCAATGTAGGGTAATTAAAAAGTATATATGTATGTGCACATGCGTGTGTGTGTATTTAATTTATCATATCTATTTATTTCGACATTGTGAGACCTGGAGCAGAGGAATCCAGCTCTTCTGTGAAACCAACAGAAACTGTGAGATAATAAACAGGCATTGTTTTATGCCACTAAGTTTGTGGTAATCTGTTACGAAACAACAGAAAACTAATACAATACCTGAGGCAATTTAGACAACCCAAAAAACAAGACAATTATTAACTCCAGGGATGCGAGCATAGGCCTGTTTAAAAGTAATCATCGTGTAGGTAGGTCTTAACCATGTCTGCAGATCCTTTGACACCACCCTCAAGATGTCTGTGTCTCCTCCTCTGGAAGCTCAGTCAGTCTCAGTGCTTGCTCATAACCACAGAATGACTTCCCCAGCTAAGTCAGTTTCTGCCCTGCCCTCTAGAACACTCCCTGTAGAACCCATTTTACTAGAGTTTGACATTGGGTTTTTGGGTAAAGCACAGCTTTTCCACTTTCCATTTACTAATTATAGATTTTCCATTTACTATTGTCCCTTGTCAATATATCATCCTTAGGGACTTCAAGGCAAAGAGTAGTGGCTGTAATGAGGCAGAATTCAGCTGTCGCTGGATTCCCCAGCCATAACACCACCGAACTACACCATTAACCTCTGACACGAACTGGCCAAAATAACACCACGAGTAGCAGTCACTGGAACGCAGGACGGTGGAACATTTAAATATTTAAAGATAGGGAGGATTGTCAATTACTGGTTGAAAACATACCTCTTATTCCATTTTATACCCTGGAAAGTTCTACCAAATTGATTTGCTATAAAACTCTAAGCAATCTGCCTAACATTTTAGTCTCGCATTTCTCGTCCAACAAACTTCAGAAACGACATTTGGTTGAGTGAAACGTTGGAAATTTCTTGAAAATATTTCAACGAAAAAGTCTTCTCATGCCCAAAATGAACTTTCATCTTATTAATTAAAATCAACAAATACTTATGGATAAGGTACTATGAGAAAAAAACGTATGACAGTGCCCCTATCCTCAAGGAGGTTATAAGAAACATAAGTACTCAGCTAAACACAAGGCGGAATACAGTAAGTTCTATGAGAAGGTACAAAAGGAGAGACTGCATGCAGTTGGAGGTCCAAGAAAGAGCTGTACGAAGGATCTGAATAACCTCTCCCAAATCTTAAATTTCAGAACCCTCACTCAGACTAAACTCTAGATCCTTGTCGGGGAGAACCCCTTATCCACAACCCCACCACGAGTCTCCACAGAGGGGAGAAAACTATTGCTCACCTCCCAGGGAAGACAAGTGGTTAATCTGATAGGTTAATCGCCCTACCCGACCTTCACCTGGGAGGAAGGAAGAATAAGCAACATTTTGCCCTTCAGCCTCCAACAACTTATCAGAAGCTCTGTGTTTAGTGGTTATTGGATCCTGTTCAGCCATTAATAAAGTCATCCCGTATTCCTTATGTTCCATTCTCAAAAACTGAGAACTCAGAGGGGGAAGATGGATCAGTTACTGATCCCTCAAACCTCCAACAATCCCTTTTTTTTTTTTAATTTTTTTTTGTTTGTTTGTTTTTATTTATTCTATTTTTGGCTGTGTTGGGTCTTCGCTTCTGCGCGAGGGCTCCCTCCAGTTGCGGCAAGCGGGGGCCACTCTTCATCGCAGTGCGCGGGCCTCTCACTATCGCGGCCTCTCCTATTGCAGAGCACAGTCTCCAGATGTGCAGGCTCAGTAGTTGTGGTCCACGGGCCCATCTGCTCTGCGGCATGTGGGATCTTCCCAGACCAGGGCTCGAACCTGTGTCCCCTGCATTGGCAGGCAGATTCTCAACCACTGCGCCACCAGCGAAGCCCCAACAATCCCTTTTTATCTTTCTGTCCAGTATGCCCTATAAATCATCAATCCTTGGCCAATTTCGTTGTTTTTCTTTACTCCTATCTTTAAGAAAATGCTATAGGCCCAGGAATTAAGAACATTACTTATCTCCAGTCTCTGGTGGACACTATTTACTACCTAGTAATCTTCTACTGGTCCCTGTTCAGTTTCGATTCTTATTTTCTATAGAAGCTCCTCCAAACCCTCCTCAAGTCTTATTCATAGCATATGACCGAATCTTCAATTTCACTGAGAAAACAGTAGTGTTTGGGTTTGAAATATATGAACTTCCTGCCCACACCTACTTCCATAAACTTTCTGTCTCCTATTCAAGGCTAATCTCTTAACCTGTGCTCTGCGTCCCACCCCCTGCAGTTTACTCAGCCATCATGCTCCAACGATTATTCCCTTTCTCTCCTACAGCTTCAGCTTTTCTTTCTAACAATTCTTTCCTCTCTTCATATAGACACACTCAAAACTCATTTTAAAAACAAAGCAAAAGATCCACAACAACAACAAAACCAGAACTGCCTCTTCAGGCCTGAACATTCTTGTTGCTGTATGTCTGCTCCTTCTTTTAACCGCCAAGCTTGTAGGACAAGGAGTCCGTGCTGGCTCTCTCTGCCTTTCCACTTAGCATTTGCCATGCAGCCTACTGCATGCCACCCTCCACTGCAACTACTCACATCAGTGTGACCAAATGACCTCCTGATTCACAAATTCAACAGACACTTTTCCTTTCTTCTTTGACTTGACCTCTCTACAGCATTTGATGTTTAACAACTTCCGTCTTGAAACTCCCTTCCACTGGCTTTTTATAAATCATTGCCTCCTGATGTTCCTTCTATACTTCAGAATGCTCTCTCTCAGTCTTTATTGGTCAAACCTTACATTTTAACTTTTTCCCAGGATTCTATTCTTGGCTGTCCTCTCTCTTCTCAAACTCAACTGTCCCTGGGGAGGGGGAAGGGGAGGAATATTCACAGCATGAATTATCTCACATGCCCATAAATCAATAAAACTAAATCTGAACTCATTTGCTTCTTCTCCATCCCCCACCCTTACCAGTGCTTACCTCCATCATGGCACTGCTCTGTATTTGTTTATCTGTCTGTCCTCCCTGCCCTGGCATGCCTAGGGGATGAACATAACACACTGCTGTCCATAGTGGAAGCTTCCTAGGGCAGGGGCTAGGAGTGTGGAAGGGGTCAGCAACCCAGCAAGAACAGTGCACCTGAGAGGACCTGAAGAAAATGTAGCTATAAAAGTATCCCAGGGACCTCCCTAGTGGCGCACTGGATAAGACTCCACGCTCCCAAAGCAGGGGGCCTGGGTTCGATCCCCAGTCAGGGAACTAGATCCCACATGCATGCTGCAACTAAGAGTTCGCATTGCCACAACTAAGGAGCCCGCGTGCTGCAACTAAGGAGCCCGGGGGCCGCAACTAAGGAGCCCACCTGCTGCAACGAAGACCTGGTGCAACCAAATAAATAAATAAATATTTAAATATTTTTTAAGAAAAAGAATCCCAGATGAACTTCACTGAACTACACCATGAATATCTTGAGGGAAGTGATATATATATATATTTTTTTTTTCATCTCTGAATCCCTTGTGTTTATTAGCACAAGTGCCTAGCACATGGTGGATCCTCAATTCATATTTAATTCATATTTTTATTATCAAAGAAGTAGAAAAAGTATGGGATATCTGAGATAAGCTTTGAAGAATTGGTAGAATTTCAACAGCTGTTGATGGAGGAGGGATCATTTAAGTCAGAGGGAATGGAAAAAGCATTAGGTTCAGACAGAACTGCTGGACTGGTGGGATGTCTAAGGACAAATAGTTATCAGTATGCTAGAATGCTGAGGAAGGATTTTACAGGACTTTACGGCGGAGTTACAGATGCAACTTGACAGGCAATGGTGAGCCAGTGAGGTCTTCTAAGCAATGTGATTTGCAATTGGAAAAAAATTAACTGGAACAGAGGACACTTCTTTAAATAGCTGCCAAATGAATTACCTAAGTGAGAAGAAATGAAGGCCTGAACTACAGCAACTAGAGTAACTGTAGATGGAAAGGAGAAAATATTATTTTTAAGATTGAAGGTAAAGAACTAAACTTTTTGAATATTTAAGAACAGTGGAATTAGTTGAACATTAAAGGGAGGTGAAAATTCTAAGGCACTAAAATTAGAAGGTCTAAAAAGAAAACTATATAAATACTTTACATTGGTTTATTGACCCAAACAATCATGACACGTTGGGTGGTAGCATCTACAATGTACTTAACAAGTTTACTGTTCTTGGTGAGAATTCCAACACATGTGACACACAGCTGGCAAGTGAAGAGGGCGTTCAGTACAAGCTCACGAAAGATCATTCTATAACTTTTGAGGGGGGGAGTTACCAGAGTATAACCATACCGTGAAGCTGTTGTTAGCATTTTTTGTGCTTGCTTCAGCTACACTGGCATCTGAGAGGTCAACTTCATCAAATATCAGAGACTGTTAATGAAAAAGAATACAAACATGTCAAGTGCAAACCTAACTGAATGCTCCTCATGTATTTTTTTTTTTTTTTACCGTCACATCATGACCATGAAACTATGTCAGGAATTAGAAATAAAAAATGAAGAAAAACTGAAATTACTGATGCTTGGTGAGTAAAACCATAAAGTTCAATGAACACATAAATTCCAAACTGTAAAGGACTTTAAAGAACTCCCCTGGCATATTGTTTCATTGAAAAATGCTCTGTGCTCTCCAGAAGCATCGTTTATGGGAAACCTACTACTCAGTGTATGACATACACACATACTCACACACTCCCCACAATGAAAAGAACTAGTCCTGGCTCAGATCACGGACAGTTACTGAACTTTTTGAACATGACCTTCCTCATCTGTAAATGTGTTCAAATGAGATGGTGCATGTGCTCTGCAAATATAAAATGACATTTCTCTTATACTCTTAAAAGAAGTTTTATTTATTTATTTTCTTTTTTTTTTTTTGGCCAGGCTCCAACATTTTTTTTTTTTGTATGCTTAAAAGTGGTTTTAATCAAAAAAGTTTCAGTGGTAAAAACTCCATAGAAATAAAATCTTTAAAATGGACAATTGAGAAATTAGGAAATTCTAGTAAATAAATGTATCCTTCCCACTTTTGAGTCAGTTGGTCCTTGTTCACAGTCATTCAATGTTCTTCCAGTGAGGCAGGTATAACACCACTCCTCTAGAACTGCTAGAAAAAGAGGCTCCCTTATCTAATAACTTTTACCACCCCGCAAGATCTCCAGGGGGTCATGCAACTCTACTTCAACCCAACCAATCTGACCGTAAGACTTGTTCCCTGACTACAAGGAATTTATAATCTAGCACGGGAGCTGAAATAGACACAACTAGTTTTAAGTAAGGGAGACTATTAAAAGTGAAAGAGCAGATACTACAAAATGCTATGGAAGGTCACAGCAGAAAACAAATGCTTTCTCTTGTGAATAATGGAATGAAGACAATTTTAGGGGGACCTTAAAGAAAATAGGGAATTTCTTTAAGTGGAGATAGAGGAAAAATCATCCTGGGGATGGAAAACATGGAGCGAGGCTGTAGGCTATCGAGTGGTCAGTGTTGTCTGGAGATAAATGTGAGAAGTCAGAATGGAGCCAGATCAGGGACAACCGTGAACATAATGACTTTTAAAATAAGATTATTCTATTTTGTTATTACTTCCACAGCTGCATAAACTAAGAATTATGTTTGTTTGTTTATTTATTTATTTTTTACCTCCTGGTGTATAACTCTACTAATTATATCACAAACACGTGTTTTTTAATATAAAAATGATTGATTATCCTACTGGCACAGTAACAATAAATCTTACTATTTTTAAATTGAAGTATAGTTGACATACAATATTATGTTAGTTTCAAGTATACAACATAGTAATTTGACAATCAAATACATCATCAAATGATCACCATGATAAGTCTAGTAACCATTTGTCATCATACAAAATTATTACAATATTATTAATTATATTCCATATACTGTATATTAAATCCCCATGACATTTATTTTTATAACTGGAAGTTTGGATCTCTTAATCCTCTTCACCTATTTCACCCAACCCCACATAACCCTCCCCTCTGGCAACCACCCATTTGTTCTCTGTATCTGTAAGTCTCTTTCTGTTGTGATTTGTTTGTTCATTTGTTTTGTTTTCTAGATTCCACATGTAAGTGAGATTGTACGGTATTTGCCTTTCTCTGTCTGACTTATTTCACTCAGCATAATACCTTCTATGTTCATCCATGTTGTTGCAAATGGCAAGATTTCATTCTTTACAGCTAATATTTCATTATATTCATTACTAATAATTGGTCTGTTCAGATTTTCTGTTTCTTCCTGTTTCAGTCCTGGAAGATTGTATGTTTTGAGAAATTTATCCAGTTCTCCCAGGTTGTCCAATTTGTTGGTATATAATTTTCATAGTAACCTCTTATGATCCTTCGTATTTCTGTGATGTCAGTTGTAACTTCTCTTTCATTTCCGATTTTATTTATTTGGCTCTCTCTCTTTTTTTCTTGATGACTTTGGATAAAGGTTTATCAATTTCATTTATCTTTTCAAAGAACCTGCTCTTAGGTTTTTGTGGGGTTTTTTAGTCTCTGTTTCATTTAATTCCACTCGTAACTTTACTATTTCCTTCCTTCTACTAACTCTGGACTTGTTTATTCTTCTTTTTCTCGTTCCTCTAGGTGTAAGATTAGATTGTTTATTTGAGATTTTTCTTGTTTCCTGAGGTAGGCCTGTATTACTATCAAATTCCCCCTTAGAACTGCCTTTGCTGAGTCCCAAAGATTTTGGAACACTGTGTTTCCATTTTAATTTGTTTGAAGGTATTTCTTGATATCCTCTTTGATTTCTTCAATGACCCATTGGTTGTTACTGAGTTTGTTGTTTAGACTCCATGTGTTTGAGTTTTATTCCAGTTTTTCTTGTGGTTGATTTCTAGTCTCATACTGTTGTGGTCAGAAAAGATGCTTGATGTGATTTCAGTATTTTAAAATTTATTGAGATTTGTAGCCTAATAAAAGATCTGTCCTGGAGTGTTCCATGTGCACTTGAAAAGAATGTATATTCTGCTGTTATGGGGTGGAATGTCCTGTATATATTATTAAGTCCCATCGAATCTAATGTGTCATTTAAGGCCAGTGTTTCCTTATTGATTTTCTGTCTGAATGATCTATCCATTGATGTAATGGGGTGTTACACTCCCCTACTATTATGGTATTTCTGTCAGTTTCTCCTTTATGTCTGTTAATATTTGGTTTACGTATTCAGGTGCTCCTCTGCTGGGTATATATATATTTACTAGTGTTATATCTTCTTATTGGATTGATCCCTTTATCATTAGGTAATGCTCTTCTTTGTCTCTTGTTACAGTCTTTGTTTTAACGTCTATTTTGTCTGATATAAGTATTGCTATCCCATATTTCCTTTCATTTCTATTTACATGGAATATCTTTTTCATCTCTTCACTTTCAGTCTGTGTGTGTCTTTAGATCTGAAGTGAGTCTCCTGTAGGCACCATATATATGGGTCTTGTTTTTTGTATCTATTCAGCCACGCTGTGTCTTTTGATTGGTGCATTTAGTCCATTTACATTTAAAGTAATTATTGATAACTATGTACTTATTGCCATTTTTGTGAATTGTTTTCGGGTTATCTTTGTTGTTCTTCTCTGTTGCCTTCTTCTTCTCTTGCTCTCTGTGATTTGATGATTTTCTTCAGTATTGTGTTTATATTCCTTTCTCTTTATTGTTTGTATATCTGTTATCAGTTTTTGGTTTGTGGTTACCATGAGGTTCTTATACAACAATCTCTGTATATAGCAGTCTATTTTATGTTGATAGTTGCTTAAGTTTGAGCATGTTCTAAAAGCACTACGTTTTTACTCCATCCACCATTTTATGTTTTTGATGTTATCTTACTTTGTGTATTCCTTAACTAATTATTGTAGATATATATGGTTTTACTAGTTTTGTTTTTCAACCTTCATACTAGCTATATAGGTGGTTGATCCACTACCTTTACTATATTTTTGCCTTTACTGATGAGATATTGTCTTTCATAATTTTCATATTTCTAGTTATAATTTTTTCTTTTCTGTTTAAATTTCTTTAACATTTCTTGTAAGACTGGCTTAGTGGTGATGAACTATAAAGTAGACAAGCTATTGCTTGTCTGGGAAACTATCTCTCTCTCAATTCTGAATGATGACCTTGCTGGATAGAATATTCTTGGTTATAAGTTTTCTCCTTTCAGTACCCTGAATATATTGCGCCACTCCCTTCTGTAAAGTTTTTGCTGAAAAGTCAGCTGACAGTCTTATGGGGACTCCCATGTATGTAACTAGTTGTTTTTCTCTTGTTGCTTTTAAGATTTTCTCTTTAGCTTAACATTTTGGCATTTTAATTATAATGTGTCTTGGTGTGGGTCCCTTTGGGTTCACTTTGTTTGGGTCTCTCTGTACTTCCTGGGCCTGGATGTCTGTATCCTTCACCAAGTTAGGAAAGTTTTCAGCCATATTTCTTCAAATAGGTTTTCTGTCCTTTTTACTCTCTCTTCCCCTTCTGGGACCCTTATAATGTGAATGTTGGTATACTTGATGTTGCCCAAAGGGCCCTTAAACTATCCATTTTTTGGTTTCTTTTTTCTTTTTACTGTTCTGATTGGGTGATTTCCACTACCTTATCTTCTAGACCACTGGTCCTCTCTTCTGCATCATCTAATCTGCTGTTGGTTTCCTCTGGTGTATTTTTCATTTCCATTATTATTTTCTATCTCTTTGTTGAAATTCTCACTCTTCTATTCTTCTACTGAGTTCAGTGAGAATCTTTATGACCATTACTTTGAACACCTTATCTGGAAGTTTGCTTATCTCCATTTCATTCAATCTATTTCTGAGGGTTTGTCTAGTTCTTTCATTTGGAACATATTCCTTTGTTTCTTCATTTTGCCTAACTTTCTGTGTTTGTTTCTACATATTGCGTAGATCAGCTACGTCCCCTGGTCTTGAGAGAGTGGCTTTGTGTAGAAGGTATCCTGTGGGGCCCAGTAGCATGGTCTCCCTTGGTTACCAGGGCCAGATGCTCCAGGAGTGTCCCCTTTGTGGGCTGCATGTGTCCTCCTGTTGTGGCTCAGCTGCACTTGCTGAGGGGGTGCTTGTATGCAAGGCTGGACCCCAGTGTGGCTGGCTGCAAGGCCCAGTTGCAACTGTTGTGGGTGCTCTGGTGTGTGGGGCTGACCCCTGGGGCAGGAGCCACTTTGGGGGGACACTAGTGTTGGCCAAAGGTGTCCGCCAGGTCTAACAGGGCAGGGGGCTGTTTCGGTGGGGC
Organism: Eubalaena glacialis; assembly: GCF_028564815.1. NCBI lineage: Eukaryota > Metazoa > Chordata > Mammalia > Artiodactyla > Balaenidae > Eubalaena > Eubalaena glacialis. The sequence goes on along the minus strand of NC_083731.1, from coordinate 65,689,245 downwards.
TCCAGTGCCAGCTGAGGGTACCCACCTTAATGTTTATTTTTGAAGGAACAGTAAAATATCCATTTTAAATGGAAGCTCATCATTACATTTTTTTTCTTCCAAAGCTACATCATTCTTATTTCATTCAATTGTTATATAAAAATTATTTAAGCCTTTATTTTATTTCACTATGATTTTTATTTCTAAATGCTGGCATAATTGAGTGATTGTTTTGTGCCAGGTATTATGTAAGCACTTCATGTACGTAATTTCATTTAAGCCTCCTCTCAACAACATGCTGTCCACAGCCACTCCACTGGAATGTGCTAGAATCGGGATATGAACTCTTGTCTGAAACCAGAGTATGAACTCTTAGCAACTAGAACAATTGTCTCTCTCATTTTCAGGAAAAGATTTATGGGGTAAAAAGTAGCAAGAAAGGGGGGAACCCAAATTTAGAGTTTATTATATCTATCTAATAAGGTTACATTTAACTGTTCATTTTACTTGGAAGGAAAAAAGAAAGAAAGCAAACTACACTAGGACCTTCTTATAAGATTGTCCTTAGGGGAAATGGCATGAAACTGACTCAAATAGACCCCCTTGGGATTTGGTCCAAGATGAATCACATTAATATGGAATTTATATCAGAGCAGTAATGCTAGTGAGCCCCAAGACAAAAACAGTTTACAGAACCAAAATTTCAATTCCATCTACGGCCTTCGAGTGCTTGCAACTAGTATTCTCTCAAATTACCTTTGAGTCCTTTGCATAATAAAGTGTACGGCCTCGAAGTTTGAAGTATCGCTTTTTCCATCTTTGGAAAGAACTGGTTTGCTTCAACAGTTGTCCCTCTTTAATACTGGTCTAGGGAGAAGCAGGAACACAACAACATGATTAAAATGAAATTCAAAACCAAATAAATTTCAAAATTAATGACACGCTATCATTAACATTTTGAATATTATTTCTCATGCTTTGCAAATTACATGAGAGAATAGTTTATTCTCCCCATTCAACAAGGGAACACATGTGCAAAGCCCCAAAGAGCAAAGATGAATTCAACATGGTGACTCAAAGCAGTCATAAATACTATGGAAGACACATGCACAAAACGAATACTTTTCAATACAGTGTGATGAGTACATGTACATATATAAGTACATATATACTTGTATATAGTAAAATGGTGGAAGGGTGGAGGTGCAGTATAATGTAATGGTTAAGAAGGCATGGGCTCTGGAGCCAGAAACCTTGTGATCAACTCCTGGTGCCACCACTTAGTAGATGGATGATCTTAGGCAAGTCAATAAACTTCATGGCTTTATTTATTCATCTATAAAATGGGGATGACAACAGGACATACCTTATAGGGTTGTTGTCGTGAGGAGTAAATTTTAAAAACACGTAAAGGTATTTACTGCATGGCACATAGTAAGTGCTCATTAAATGTCAGTTATCATCAGCTATGTGTTATTGTAACAAACACATACTCAAAGCACGGTGCATGGCGGCCCAAAGAAGGAAGCTCTGCCTCAGAGGGAGTCAGTGATGTTGTCCTCCCAGAGGAGAGCCTTAGGTGGGTCTTGAAGGAGTTTATCAGAATGATGAGTGGGAGAAGGGTATTTTACATGTGTGCAGAAGTAGAAAGGTATAAAACAGCACAGATATTTGGGGAATCTTCAGAGTTTCTGGTTATAAACACAGGGTAGAGCTTGCAACGGGGAGCAGCAAGAGATGTGGCTGGAAGAGGTGGGCAGGGGCTCTGGGATTCTGGGCTAGACCCTGTGCTAAGTGCTTTATGTATACAAGTTCATTTTATTGCCACCAACAACATCCTTGGAACCCCTCTGACTTCATCTAGTATCTCTCCTTCACTTGGTCACCTCCATTCACAATGATGCTTTGCTTTTAAGTGGGCGTGCATGCACGTCCCTTAGAACTGGACACTACCTATCCTCTCCTCCTGGACTGCTCTTCCCTCAAATATCCATCTGATCAACTCCTTCACCTCCTTCAAGTCTCTCACCTTCTTGATGAGACCCACCTCACTGACCTCCTATTGCACATGCTCTCCATATTTTCCCCCATCCTGATCTTATTTACTTCCCCACACAAAGTACTTTCCATCTTCTAATGTATAATGTAATTTACTTATTTATTATATTTATTGTGCTACCCCTATAAGAATATAAGTTCCCTGAGTTTATTATATCTAATAAAGTTAAATTTCATGTTTCATTTTAACTGGAAGGAAAAAAAAAGGAAGAAGGAAGGACACTTTATTTATAGCAAACTAAACTTACAGCCTTCCTATGAGACTGTCCTTAGGAAATATGTCACGGGATTGACTCAAATAGATCCCCTTGGGATGGGGGTCCAAGATGGATCACATCTATCCTGAATTCACAGAAGAGCAGTAATGCTACAGTGAATCTCCAGGGCAAAAACAGCTTACAGAACCAACATTTTATATCCATCCCACTGGACTGCACACTGATGTGTCTCAAATACCTAGAACATTATCTGGCACATATGATATGGAGACCCATATGAATGAATAGAAGATGCTGAGATTAAACCCATGTTTGTTTGAACTCCAGAGTTTATTTCCAACTTTTACACTATACTGTCTTCTATTATCAACAAGACATAAAATATTGAGAAAAGTTTGTTTTCTCTAATACGGTAGTTAGGTCATACTAATGTTTACTTTCAATTTCATTAAAAGATTCCCTCTAGAGCCTGCTCTCAGATGGTCCTCCAGGAATTGTGAGAGCATTAAAATTTAATGATAACAAAATACTTTTGAAACTTCAGTACCAAAGAGCTCGACTTAGAATCAGACAGACAGACTTCAAGCCAGGCTCCACTACACGCTAACAGTACAAATCTGCGTAAGTTACTTCAGCTTTCTGTGCCCAGTTTCCTCCCCTAAAATATGGGAATAATAATGCCAACTTCACAAGCTTGTTGCATCTAATTTAATTATAAGATAATGCCTGGAGAGCACTTAGCACACTATCTGGGTTACAGAAAATATTTAATAAATGGCAGAAAGTGTTATTATGATATTGTTATGCTATTAAGTTCACGGAGTATTTGCCAGGCACCAAATTATAAAAGCTTCTTGGAAGAAGTGAATAAGTGTTTGCAGGCCTCCGAGAGAGCAAATAACAGCTGAAGCACAAGGAGAGTGTCAAGAGATGAGGTTAAGGGAGACAACAGCCAGGAGATGCTGGCCACAAAGGGGAGCTTGCTTTTTATTCTAAGTGCAAAAAGCTAGTGAACTGTCTGAAGCCAGACAGTGAGAATGGGGAAATGGGTGAGAAAGAGTGGGGGACCAATTAGGAGGCTGCTGCAGGAGTCCCAGGGAGAGACCAGGGAGGATGGAACTAAGGTTGTAGCATCACTGAGACCGACAGAAGTAGAGGAATTTGAGACGTTATTTTGGAGGCAGAATCCAGCGGCCTCACTGATAGACATGAAGGGCAAGAGAGAGAAAAGAACCAAGGGAAAGTGTAAGCATTTGCCTTGGGCAACTAGATACAAAAGACTGCGAGAGAAAAGGGTATTAATAAGGAAGAGTTAAGTGGTGAGCTGCCCTGCTGCAGCATCCAAAGTTACCCAGGGTAGAAAGTCTATATTCTTAAACTTGATCGCAAAGTCTTGAAATGCTATAAAAATATAACTCATCCAGAGAACAAATCTTTTGGCAATTCAAATTATAAAAGTGGTGTTTTGGGCTTCCCTGGTGGTGCAGTGGTTGAGAATCCGCCTGCCAGTGCAGGGGACACGGGTTCGAGCCCTGGTCTGGGAAGATCCCACATGCCGCGGAGCAACTGGGCCCGTGAGCCACAACTACTGAGCCTGCACGTCTGGAGCCTGTGCTCCGTAACAGGAGAGGCCGCGATGGTGAGAGGCCCGCGCACTGCGATGAAGAGTGGCCCCCGCTTGCCACAACTAGAGAAAGCACTCGCACAGAAACGAAGACCCAACACAGCCAAAAATAAATAAATTAATTAATTAATTTTAAAAAAAAAAGTGGGTGTTTTAAGATTTTTGTAAAGTTCTGTTGAATGCAATGAGGAAGAAAAGTTAATGTTTAGTCTATTTATGTTCTATCAGGCTGTTTCTAAAAAGCATAAAAAATCTAATATTTCTTCTCCACATGGTTACTAGAGTAATTTTCTAAAATGAAAACCTGATTACATTATGCCACTCCTTAAATCCTTCCTTAGTTCTATCTTTTTTTTTTTTTAATCGATGTATAGTTGATTTACAATGCCATGTTAGTTTCAGGTATACAGCAAAGTGATTCAGTTATACACACACACACACACACACACACACACACACATATATTCTTTTTCAGGTTCTTTTCCCTTAAAGGTTATTATAAAATATTGAGTATACTTCCCTGTGCTTGTCTGTTTTGTACGTAGAAGTATGTATATTTTAATTCCACACTCCTAATTTATCCTATCCTCCTCTTTCCTCTTTGGTAACCATAAGTTTGTTTTCTAGGTCTGTGGTTCCTTTTCTGTCCTGTAAATGAATTCATTTGTATCTTTTTTTTTTTTTTTGCCTGCAGCATAAAGTCCAAACTTCTATATGTATCAGAGAAGACCCCTGCATGATGCTGTCCAACCTCCTCGCTTGCCCCTCCGGCCAGAGGCTCCGCTCTCTGCCCTAAATGCCCCCTCCTCAATCGCCTGTCTTGAAAGCACCCAATCATTTCAATTCTGATCTAGTGCCACCGCCTCTGGAAGACTTCCCCACCCCCTAGGAAGAAGTGAACACTCCCACATTTGTCCCTCGAATGTGTCCTTCTCCTGCCTGTATAACAGCACCTACGACAACTGAATGGCATGTTTGTGTTCCCACCAGGCTGTGACCTTCATAGAGCGAAGACCATGTCCTACGTATTTTAATAACATCACCAATTAACACGTTAGCTGACACTTTAAGGCCTCCATAAATGTTAAACCAAACAACTTTTAAAGTGTAAAATGGTATATAAGTTTGTCTTTTAAAACGAAGATAGAATTAGGAAAGAAAACAGGAAAGAATGGCTATAAATGATTTTATGGTTTCCAGCATTCAGCAGGTCTGCTTCTTTTCACTGCATATAAAAAACAGCAAATACAATGCAAAAAAGTATATATGGACCCCGAGGTGCACTCCCTGGGTGAGGGTTTGGGGAGACATAGTCAGAGGAACAGGAAAATGTCGATTTATCCTGATTTTATGGCTATTGATAATTTAAAGATGCTCCTTACATAGTCACTTTCAAGGCAAATAATTTATCTGTGTTTTACTCTATAACTTTATGTTCTTTAAATCTTGCACAAGTTATTTGCAGTGTGTGAGGCTGAGGAGAATACATGCATTTACAAACTTCTCTGTTTTAATATACAGTCAATTTTAAATTCTTGAAGAAAGAAAAGAAAGAAAAAGACATCTGAAGCTAGCTTGCTTTCCTCTAGAGATGTGATTAAAAAGACTTAACTAGGAGGCAGTTTTTCACATGAAAGTTAATCCTTAAAATAAACGTCTGTTTATATATGGCAAGTTAAACAAACACTTCTCATAAAAGAAGGAGCACAACAAAAATGATTAATTTGTAACAGCTCCTGCAAATATAATCCTATCGGCAAAGCGTGGTTCAGAGAAAAATACTGTAGTTCGAAAAATATCAAAATAATGAGTAAACTAAAGGAAGAAACAAGGAATCTTTCTTTAAAATCGAAATATTTATTATATTCAATATTAATGTTCCACTAGAATAACAAATTGAATTTAGTAACAGACATAAGAATTAGCTATGATCAGTTATTATGAACAATCTATGAAAAATAAGCATTAGATTTTAATTTTATTTTGTTCACAATTTCCAGGATAAGGAATAAGCTCTCCCCTCCCTCAAAATAAGGCTTAGAAACATTTGCATTTAATGGCCATTTCATCATATAATCTGGCAGATATTAGTTTAGTACAATCTGACCTTTATGAAAAATCAGTGAAGTCATATAGCCCCTAACCGTAATCCAATAACCCAGTTTCCAAATATTAAAAACAAAAAGTTAAATGAATTTGGCTTTGAAAAAAAAATTGTTTCAATAAAATAAGCTTTAAAAGTTTTAAGATCTCTTTTCTATCTGGCTTTCTGAGACTGTTTGCAGTCCCATGTCTTAAAGCTGTGCAATTTGCTCATTTCGCGCCCCTTGCTAAAAGCAAACAAAAGTAATTTCTCTTTTAAATTATACACACATGAGCGCTCTAGGATTTCACCTAACATTTCAGAAACACCTCTGTATCACAAGTTGAAGTTGCTTTGATGGCATACTACTTCAATGTCCTGAGGAGAGTGCAACTTTACAAACAGCCATTCAATGAGCCATTTCGTAAAGCTAAAAATCTTTGAAAACATCACTTACTGCCTGATTTATCTGATAAACATACATTTTCATATGTTGGCTTTTGGGGGAACATCAAATAGGTGTGGTGAAGAGCCTGATGTGGAGAACTGGAAATGTCAGTGATGACTCATCTTTTACAGATGCCTTCAAAAATTCCAGGAGAATCTCGAGCTTCTCCTAGTCTTGCCCCAGCACGACCCCTTAATTTCTCTTCTAGGGAATGGGAATGGAATTTGTTGTGATGGGAGATGTGGGTTGTTATGGACTAAATGTTTGGGGGCAATCTTAACCCCCAATTTGATGGTACTAGGCAGTAGGGCCTTTGGGAGGAGATTGTGTCAGGAGGGTGGGGCCCACATGAATGGAATTAATGCCCTTATATGTGAGACCCCAGAGCACTCTCCTGCCCCTTCCACCATGTGAGAACACAGCTAGAAGATGGCTATCTCTACCAGTACATTGATCTTAGACTTCCCAGACTCCAGAACTGTGAGAAATAAATATTTATTGTTTAAGCCACCCAGTCTTTGGCATTTTTGTTACAGCGGCCTGAACAGACTAAGACATGGGTCAAGAGAATTTTCACCACTCTATACTTTGTATGTAATCACTTCTTTCCTATCTCTTTTAATTCTCTATCTACTCCACCCTCCCAAACAGAGAATTAGTCTTTGTCTTATACCTTTCTTTGCCATATCCATTTTGTTATATAAGGTCTAGGAAAGCTGTCTATGTACAGGGTACCTGTACAGAACCTATAACATCATGAGTCTAGACTTCCTTGAATGTAAGCATCTTTAGTTTTACAGACTTTAATTTCTAAAGTGGAAATATCCTTACATGCTGTATATCTTTATGTGCTGTTGTGACATGTGAAACAATGGATATGAAAGGATACATAATTTTTTAAAAAGCTGGTATGACAAGATACCATCATCATTAACATTAGTCCCCGTGATAATCATTATTTATTACAGAACAGATCTTATCTTTCAATCCATCCCTTTCCACTCCTCCCGCCTTTGCCTTAGTTCAAGCTCCTCTCACTCCCTTGAACTCAACAGTACCCTACATGTTCTCCATGCGATCAGTTTTTCCCACCACTAGTCCATTGTTCCCACCATGGACAGAATTATCCATAAGAAATATTTTTGATCCCGCCAAACTCTGGTTTAATATGTTCAGTGCTTTCCTATCACCCACAGTGTAATCCCAGACTTGTGAGCTGGGCACACACTCTTCCTTCCATAAATGACCCACTTTCTGTAACAGCTTCATCTTCAGCATTCCTCCTAAATTCCTCTAACAGGAGAGGAAAAGAGAAGTACCTGCGAATCCCCAAATCCTCCATGCTTCCCTACATCCAAGCTTTTACACGAGCTCTTCCTTCTACTCATAATAGTTTCCTCTGTTTCTTCTTAGAAACCTCCCACCCCATCCTATCATCCTCCAAGGTTCAGGCCACCATCATATCCTGGGTGCATCCACAGCACTACGCCCACACATAACTTATAGTGTTAATCATGTAGAATAGGAATTTTAAAAAATTCATGTCTCTCTCTCTCATGTATCTTATTTATTTTTCCATCCTACACATATAACCATGGACTTGATACTAAGAAAATAATGACTATATGTTAATAAATTTATTCAATAGTTAGGAAACAAAAAGAAAGAAATTAAGAGGATTAAAACATTTTTTTCTGATAAGAACTAAAGGAATTAAGTGGAGAAAAATATTTCAATTTTTCTCTCTCCAGCAAGTCAATATACTGTCAGAAAGCACAAAGGAAATAGACCTGACTCCCCAAAAAAGCCCTGGATTGAGTTCCATTTCTGGCTCCATTTACTAGATTTGTGGCTGCAAATGAGCAATAACATTTAAGAGCCTAAGTTTCCCTACCTGTAAGGTGAAGATCACTGTCACCTGCCTTGTATTCTTCAGAGTTGTTAGGACAAAACAAAATGAAGTGTAAATATCTTTCATAAACTCCCAAATGCTGTATAAAGTGTCATTAATAAGCACGGTACTATTTTAACAGGTCATACTTTTGGGAAAAGGTGTTTTTAGTGGGACTGACACAGTTCAATAAAGAGATACCATTTCTGAACAAGAGCCCAATGCTTATATTTAGAGAAATTATCCCACAAAGGTCAGCTTTAATTACATAAAGTATACAGTTCCAAAATGTATAGTTTTCTAAACATTTACAGAAGAGAAATCAATCATGAAATGGTATTTAATAATGGAGCAGAGTTTAAAACTGCTATATAGTGTTAGTATTTTACTTTTTAGGACATCAGTCTTATTTACCAGTAAGAATTAGAAAATGATGACAATTGCTGTCGGATAACTCCACTTGGATGCCACTGGCTCTTCAAAATTCAATTAGCCTCAAACTGATCTCCCTATTAGATTAGAGTAGGGCCAGGCCCACCTTATTCACCGCTGTAGCCCCAGCACTTACCACAGTTCCTAGCACAGAGAATAGCTCTTAATTGCACAAGAGAATAAATGAAGTGAAGACTGATATTCAAATAAAGCAGCTGAATGTCTTTTAGAGGAAACTTGAACTGTACACTATCTTAAGAGCTTTTAAGGGAGAGCCTGGGCAGGAAATTGACAGCATTCTGAGAACTGCACCCAGAGGTGCTTATTTTGTGGCCATCTCTTTCTCATTTGCAAATGTCCCTGCAGCAAATTTAAGCAATTAGTTGTTGACTATTCTCTTGGGTTTTTCTTTTTTTCCCACATTGAAAGCCATTCTGCTTTTATTCACTACCATTCCATCATTGTTAGGGAAGGCCGTCTATCGCATCAGCATTAATATTGTATTTGGGTGGTATCCAGACTTATATCTATAAAATGTGTAAATCAATGATTATTTGTAATAAACTTTCTATCCTTCCCTATTCTATCCAACAGTTAAACTTACATAATTTTGCTTGAAAGGTCAAAATGCAAACCACACAGATCCAAATTCTACTCTACATCTCTTAGTAAAGTCTATCTTCATCACCAGATTGCACTTTAATGTATGCATCTTCTATGACAATATCACTTTTTTCTTTTATTAGCTCCTTTATTTTTTGCCTGATTATAAAACAAGAACTACTTTTCTCCACACATATGCCAGAACTTATATTGAATAACTACTGCCCATCACCTTTTTTTTAATTAATTTATTTTATTTTATTTATTTTTGGCTGCATTGGGTCTTCATTGCTGCACGTGGGCTTTCTCTAGTTGCAGCGAGTGGGAGCTACTCTTCGTTGACGTGCGCAGGCTTATCATTGCGGTGGCTTCTCTTGTTGCGGTGCGCGGGCTTCAGTAGTTGTGGCTCGCGGGCTCTAGAGCACAGGCTCAGTAGTTGTGGCTCGCGGACTTAGTTTCTCTGCGGCATGTGGGATCTTCCCAGACCAGGGTTCAAACCCGTGTCCCCTGCACTGGCAGACGGATTCTTAACCACTGCGCCACCAGGGAAGTCCTGCCCATCATCTTAAGACTTTGGAACGTAAACTATTTGGTGTCATTCTGATCCAGTCTGTCAATCTCTTTTACCATCCAAGTATTAAATTGCTTAAAGCCTGGTTTTTCTATCAGCCTCCAAATTTCCCTCAGTTCCTCTCGATTCCAGACCCTTCGGCTTTGTGCCTTGTATTCTTCTTTCCCTTTCTGAATTTAGTCCCACCATGAATTTCCTACTGTCTTAAAAACAAATTTAAGCCTCTTTGTTAAAATAAGTATACATACATTACATTAAGCTCTATCGAATACACCAGTTATTCTAAAATCTGGCTCATAATCTGAATCACATGGAGAACTTTATAAACATGAACAGCCTCAGTTCATCTGGGACTTTTAAAGATTGAAGTATAGTTGATCTACAGTACTGTGTTAGTTTCAGGTGTACAGTAAAGTGATTCAGTTATATATATATATTTTTTCAGATTATTTTCCATTATAGGTTATTACAAGATATTGAAATAGTTCCCTGTGCTATACAGTAAATCCTCATTGCTTATCTATTTTATGTATAGTAGTTTGTACCTGTTAATCCCATACTCCTAATTTGTCCCCCCCACCTTTCCCCCTTGGTAACCGTAAGTTTGTTTCTTATGTCTGGGAGTCTGCTTCTGTTTTGTATACAGATTCATTTGTATTATTTTTTAGATTCCACATATAAATGATATTATACTGTATATGTCTTTCTCTGTCTTTCTTATTTCACTTAACATAATGTCCTCTGAGTACATCCATGTTGTTGCAACTGGCAACATTTCGTTCCTTTTTATGGCTGAGTAATATTCCACTGTATATATATACCCCATCTTCTTAAGCCAATCATCTGTTGATGGACGTTTAGGTTGCTTCCATGTCTTGGCTATTGTAAATAGTGCTGCTATGAACATTGGGGTGCTTGAATCTTTCCAAATTAGAGTTTTTGTCTTTTCCAGATATATACCCAGGAGTGGGATTGCTGGTAGTTCATATGGTAGTTCTATTTTTAGTTTTTTAAGGAAGCACCATACTGTTTTCCATAGTGGCTGCACCAATTTACATATCTGGGACGTTTTGATTCAACAGGTCTGGAGTAGGGTATATGAACCTACACATACTAAAATCTCTTTTCGTGGGCTTCCCTGGTGGTGCAGTGGTTAAAAATCTGCCTGCCAATGCAGGGGACACGGGTTCAAACCCTGGTCCAGGAAGATCCCACATGCCGCGGAGCAACTAAGCCCGTGCACCACAACTACTGAGCCTGCGCTCTACAGCCTGTGAGCCACAACTACTGAAGCCCGCGTGCCACAACTACTGAAGCCACGCGCCTAGAGCCCGTGCTCCGCAACAAGAGAAGCCACCGCAGTGAGCAGCTCGTGCACCGCAACGAAGAGTAGCCCCCGCTTGCCACAAATAGAGAAAGCCCACGCGCAGCAACGAAGAAGACCCAATGCAGCCAAAAATAAATAAATTTTAAAAAATCTCTGTTCGTCATTATGATTATCAGTCAGGTTTAATAAACTCTCATAAACATATTTAAGTATAACAATTTATATAAAACCTTGAAAAGATATAATTTAGCACTTTAATTGATATCCAGTCTGATCATTTACTCTTATTTAGCTTTGAACATTTTACAGATTTGGTGTTAGAATCTTCCTAAAACATGGTTTTAGGAAGTACTGTATCTCTATATTCTAAATGTTTCTTTCCTCTGTATATGCAACCCCATTAGTGTACCACTCCTGCCCTCTTTCCACCCCACTGGCTCTGCTCCAGCCAGCTGGGGGGAGTCATTTGGGTTTAATAACTGAGCATGCTCACTCAAGCTCTTCCCTTCCTCCTCTTGAGAGTCAGCAGCCCACGAGAAACCAGGCTGTACTCAACTATCATTCAGAGAAAAAACAGCTTTGATTTGCAGAAGGAGGCTAGAATAAGACCGCTGGATAAGGGAACGAGGAGCTGGGATCTGCACTGGACACGACCATGTGGCGGGAAATGGGGGGTGGAGGCGTGTGGACAGAAAAGGGCAGCCCTAGATGCTTAATCTTCCCCTTCCCTGAATAATGTCTCCAGCCTGCACCACCACCCAAACCCATGCTGGCACCCGCCTGACCTCACTGAGAAAGTGAATACTGGCAGAGGAACTGCAGTGGCAATGACGAGGACAGGTTTCAGTCAGGAGCCAGAGGATAATGCAGTGAGCCAGGAAGATCCCAGCTTACAGAAGCATGGAGATAGCATGTGTTTCCAGAACCAGTATTTAAGGATAACGCAGTAAGGTGATGCAGGCGCTTCGTTTACATCACAAAACATTTCCCTTTTTATAAACTGCCGCTTGAAGCAGTTGTCCTCAAGCAGTTTTGTGTATCAGAATATATGGCCATGCACTCTGTGTTTTTATTTTATTTTTTAAAATTTATTTTATTGAAGTATAGTTGATTTACAATGTTGTGTTAATTTCTGCTGTACAGCAAAGTGACTCAGTTATACATATATATTTTTTCATATTTTTTTCCATTATGGTTTATCACAGGATATTGAATATAGTTCCCTGTGCTATACAGTAGGACCTTGTTGTTCATCCATTCTATATGTAATAGTTTAGAATGCACTATATTTATAAATTAATGCATTCTAAAGCAAAATAATAGACATTATACCAACATATTCTAATTACCCTCTATGTCAATAAACAATCTAACGATTATGAAAGTAGCTTGTCCCCTACACTGGTTTGTAATTGTCTTGAGAAAAGCTATAGATATAATTACCTTCCTGAGACTGTGGTTATTTTGTGAAGTTTTATTTGTTCATTCCTAAAATTAAGCTTTCTCTCCATTTTTAATATGTTCCTTCTTTAGGAGTTTCTAAATGTTATTTTTTAGATTAATATTAAAGTGATAAAAGTGTATGATTTTATAAAGTGCTCTTATACTTTTATTCAAAGGAGAAGGAACAAAATGTCCATGCTGTATACACATCAGATGTACTTTTTTTCATGAAACACCCTGAACTACAACACATTACCACAGGGTGGTAGTGGTGTTATGCCCGATGCCCAGCTTTTTCTTTCAGAGCCAGGAACATAGATGGACCTCTTGTCAGAGTTAGACCGATCCTTGCCTAGATCCCATGAGTGGCACATAATAACTCTGTTGTAAAGGGGTAAACAAATCTATCCTTCTAATCCTGAATTCACTTCTTCCTTTATTAAAGGAAGGATTCACTCACTTCCAAGAATAATCCCTTTGCCTACACATGACATTTTGATGTAACTACTTTCCCACTCGGCCACAAAGACACAACTATTTTGATGCAGGGGCATTTTGATGTGGCTAAAATAAACCACTAAACATTACTTTTTTTTTTAACTAGTAAGTAATGTGCATAACAAACGACCTCATGCCATGCCTAAGTGTCGCAATATTGCTGCCCTGTGTTCCCAGTTCGGACGGCAGTGCAGCCGAGGGGTCAGTGGTCAAAGGGTCCAGACAGTCAGGGATGGGATGGGAAATGGGGTGATGCTCAGGATCTGGCTACATCTAACCAGGAGTCCTATCTTTACCACACATATTTATCTCAGAAAGGGCTATTAACCAATCTGTGTAAAATATCTGTTTACTTTCTGGAATTTCAATTGTAATCTTCAATAATCTTCTCTTCAAGTTCACTGGTTCTTCCCCAGAGATTATCTGGGTCCCAACTGCATAAGAAAATCTCAGTTACATTTCTACCAGTTCTCTGAATTCATTGATAGATGGGTAGGTAAGTAGATGGGTAGGTCAGTAGACAGGTAGGAAGGAAGGAAGGAAGGAAGGAAGGGAAAAAGGGAGGGAGGGACGGAGGAAGGAAGAAAGAAAGAAAAAAAGAAAGGAAGGAAGGAAGAAAGAAAAAAAGGAAAGAAAGAGAGGGAAGGAGTGAGGGAGGTAGGGAGGGATTATTTTTAAAATCATAAACTCCACTCTAATGATGGTTTCAATTGGCAGGACTGATACCCCTAAAAGGATAACTCGGTTCTAATAGATTTTTTAAGACCATCTTAATTGTTCCCCAAAATGAATAAAATCAAATGTGACTGTCCTCCGTGATCAGAACAGGGCAGAGTAAAGGTGAGAGACGAAGGCTGGGCAAATCACTAAGTAAAACGATAACACACACACAAATAACAACACGGGTTCCATACTTCGGTCACGACAGTGTGTTCCTTTATCAGGATCCATTTCCTGTCCTCCATTTATTCCTCCTCTGAGATCTTCCCTGCCCTACTCTATCCCCTGCCAGAAAAACTTAACTCCTCCCTTCTTTGTGCTACTTTTGTGCATTGTTCTTACTTCTCTCTTCGCCTTGTAGTGTACTCATCTGTTTGCGTGATGCACAGGGGTGCAGAGCTGTACAGTCTGAGTGCAAATCTCGGCTCCACAGCTGACCAGTTGATAAAGACCTGGAGCAAATTACTTAAACTTTCTGTGCCTGAGTTTCTTGTCCTTTGAATTGTGGATAATAACAACGATAACTAACTTGTAGGAGTGTGGTAAGGACTAAATGAGCCAATGTATTCATGTAAAGTATTTACAACACTTCCTGGCACATAGGGCTCAGCAGATATCAGTTGTTCTTATGTTATTCTCGCTCCTGCCCCTTATGAGGCAGTAACTCCCCAAAGGCAGGACAGCGTTTACTCCATCTTTGTATCCCTGGTACCCAGCACCATGCCCATCACCTCAATGGTACTTATAATTTGTTTGTTAAACGGAACTGAACTCTTTCCTCTGCCTTCCACCTCTGATTGTTCACTCCCCACCCGTTCTTTCCCCCAGCATGTCTGCTCTTAAAGAGTATAAACTTGTTTCACCTCTTCATTATGTCCCAGGTTCCAATCTATGCTTGCCTCTCCTTTAAACTTCCTTTAAAGTTCTTTTTTTTTTTCAAATGTAGAGTATTCTTATTGCCTCTTTCATCTTCTTCAGGCTTAATGCCTAGCTTTCACTCCTTCTTCAAGAAAACTGCCCCTTGGCTATTTCCAAATATATCCTACCTGCCAAATCTCTCTGGGTGAACTCATCCTCCCATTACGTCCTCTAAATAGATACAGATCTCCTAAAACAAATTTCTCCATTTATTCTCAGTAGTTTTTTAACTCCAGCTCCATGGAGATGCTATCACCAGCTGAAACTCAACAAGTAGATTTTATTTCATGTAATATATGTTCTTGCATAATTTTAAAAACACATTTGTCTGGTCCAGGAAACCTAGATGCTAATTCTGAAACTTCTGGGAAATAACTACACAACACTGGGTAAAAGTCACCCAATCTGGAATTCAAAACGAACTCAGCACCTTCCCACGGCAGCTCTGCTCCTCTTCCTGTGACCCCATCTGTCAGCAGCCGCAGCAGCATTTTCCTAAGCACATAATCCCCAAACTTCTGAACTATCTTTAATTTTCTCTTGCCCCTACATTCCTTAGTTTGCCATCAAAATGATTTTGAAACACGGTCTTCCTGTCTGTTCCTGCTGCCTGTGCCCCAATTCTGGTAACTCCGTTATTTCTCACCTAGACACCTCCTATGGAGAAATGAAGAACAGCACTGCAGGAAGAATCTCCTGCTGGAGACAAGAGCTGGACCGGCAGCCAGCCTGCCACCAGTACTCATCCTTCATTTGGAAGTGACTGCTTCCCCTTAAAGTCTGGCCCGAGTGTGGAAAACAGCTCCACTCTTAATAGCCCATAATAAAATGGGGGCAAGACAGAACACTCAAACAAGTCTTTACCAAAGACTGGCGATAACAAAAGGACGAAACACAGAGAAGACCTTGCCAGACAATATGAACAAAATACCTCCTGTCCTCCAGGCTTGTGAACCCAAAGAGGGACCCAGGACCTCTGTGTCTTGGCTTTCCCAGCAGGTGCACACCAGATGTTCCCTGACCGCCAAGGAGCACAAACTCAAGAGGCACCACATTCAAGGTCTCCAAACAAAACCCACGATGAGGAACCTTCCTCGCAGTTGTTCTTCACTCACAGGGATGCTGGCTTACTGCGCAGGCCTCAACTGAACAGCACAATCCAACAAACGTTCCCTATTGTTCATAAAAGGAAATCTAGTCCCCGCTAATTAATTCTCTATATTCCTTTCCTCCAGAATTGTTTCCTTAAGATACAGCTCTCATCCTGTCACTTCCCTGTTCAAAATCGTGGTTGGTTGTTCATAAACCACAGAGTAAAACAAAAACCCTGCGTCTGAGGTCCTTGACTGTCTACATCTTTACTTGGCTTCGTAGCCCCCTCTCTACGTGCAGCATCCAGCCTCACTGGTCCTGTAGCTTATGCTCCCGGCTTACTGGTCTACCTGCCATTTGCTGAACAAAACACGGACCCTCCTATCTTGGGACCCACATTTACATGTCTTTCCAGAGGCCCTGAATGCTTTTCCCCAGGATCTTTCCTCCTCACTGACTCACCTCTAACTGTTGGGCTTAAATACCCTCCTTTCCAAATGCACCACCTATGTAGAGCTCACTCATTTGCAATTCCATATGCTCAGTCCTCATGGAGCCCTATTTGTAAAAGGTAATGGATTCGCAGAGGAGAGCAATGTGCTAAGATTATGTTTACTCTAAAAAGCTTATCTCTCATTTTCAATATTATCAGTGGTACGTGAATTTTGAAAAATATATTAATTACAGTATGAGAAAAAAATAAATCATAAAACAGATCAAGTTACCCACTCGGTCTGTAGACCATAGTTTAACCCTATCTCCCTAACCCCCAAAAGTCATTCTAGGATCCAAATTATTTTATTTCTTCCTCATCCTACTCAAACTCCAATCCACTTGAGAAAAGCTGTGTTGAGAAAAGTGAATGTTTTGTTTTTGGCCTGGAGTGGAACATTTCCTTTCCCTCTCTTCAATATCACATATCCCTACATCTTGATGCCTATGTTAGGTCGTATCATATATGTGTTACCTTTATTGTACACAATTCTCTGTGTACACATAGAATTTGTCTGCTGAGGTTAAACAGAGCCAGGGAAGATTCTAAGGCTTGCTGTACTTTTCCCCTGGAAGGTGAGGCAACCAAAGACTACTTCGCTCTGATGCCTAATCCAAATTCCATAAGTTCAGAGGTGAAAATCAGGTTCTATGATTCACACATGAAATATATCATATTTTACATATCTTTTCATTCTTTTAACACATATTGAATGCCTACTACATGTCAAGAACTATTCTAAGCCTTGGAGATAGAGCAGTAAACAAAACAGATAAAAATGCCTGCCTTCCTGGAGCTAATAGTATATTGGAGATCATACTTAAGGCTCTAGAAAGGGTTTTCGCAACATCTAATTTCATTTTAACCAGAAATGAAAGGTGTGTATAATCTACTCATTTACTTATAAACCTCACTAAACCAGTTTGTAAGTAGGAACCCAAAAGTCTGAAAATAGCATGTAAAAGAATACATATAAAAGTTTAGGACAACATCCTATGACCACTCAAAGAATAATTTCCTACATGAGAAAGTAAGTTATCACCTCAGAGTAGCAGAACCTAAGTCCAAATGGGCAACAGGAAGAAAATTTACCACTCACTTCCAAAAAGATGCCTGTTTTCTTTTATCAAATGTATAACCTGAGGTTATAAAAGTTTAAAAACTACACACACATACAAACACACACACAACTATACACATTGTTTTAGAAGGCCAAGGTCATGTATATTTTTTTTATAAAAAGCACATTTAGAAAAATTTTTTTCATAATGACTCTACTAATACTGCTTTACTACTACTATCAGTTTTTCCTATGGTGGAAAGATGGCAAGTAACTAAAGTCAGAAATGTTATGATGGGGGACTATAGGCCTTAGGCATTATATAAAAATTTGTTAATAAGTAAGCAGTCTCAGGATAGAAAGATTCTATGTAGATCAGAGAGAAACCTTTTTATGAGAGAAACAGCTAGTGGTCTACCATAGTCCATTCTTCCCTTCCCCAGTACTTGGCCTTCTAGCTATAAACTCCATTTCCTGGCCTCCCTTATATGCAGCCATGTGACTAAGTTTAGGCCAATGGGAAGTGAGTAGAAGAGATGGGGGCAACTCAAGTGTCATCCCCTTAGAGACACTTGGCCTAGATTTGGACTATGTTTTCCCCACTTTCTGCTGGCCGGCAATGGTGATGACTTGGGCAACCTTGAAATGTGCCCACTGATGCTGCATTTCCCAGGCACTGAATGTTTGTGTCCCCCCGAAGTTCATATGTTGAAGCCAAACCCCAATGTGATGGTATTAGGAAGTGAGGCCTTTGGGATGTGAATAGGTCTCTACCCTCATGAATGCGATAAGTGCTCTTATAAGAGAGACCCCAGAGAGCTCCCTTGCCCCTTCTGTCATGTGAGGACACAGCTAGAAGATGGCCATCTATGAACTGGGAGGCAGGCTCCCACCAGACATTGAATCTGCTGGCACCTTGACCTTGGACTTCCTACCTCCAGAACTGTGAGAATAAATGTTTTTTGTTTATAAGCCACCCAGCCTACGGTATTTTGTTATAGCACCCCGAACAGAGTACAACACAAGCTTTTCACAGTTGGATGAACCCTGTGGCTGAGCTCTTGCACATGGGATTTGAGCAGAGGTAACGAATGCCCTCTGGCCTAGGCCTTGATACATGGGCCTCCCTCCTCCAAGTTTTCTTCCTCCGCTTTCTGGTTGGAACCTGGAACATAAGGGACCCCCCAGGTAAGGACAATCCCTTGGGGAGATGGCAAGGAAACAACACGGAAGGAACCAGGGTCCCTGAGTGGCCTCACGTAGCAGAAATACTCACTCACCTCAGAAACTTTCCTTGTACTGTGATGTAAGAGAGAAACTTCTTTGTTCTCAGTCTCTGAATTTGGGGGGGTTCTTTGTTATTACAACTTGGTAACTCTAATATTCAAGCTGTGTTAGAGCCATCCCACCAGCTCTGGACCACATGCCTCTGAACGGTTACTGGTGAGAGAGACATACATTTTTATATTATTTAACCCACTATATTTTGGGGTTTTTGTGACAGCAAGTTAGTCAACGTATACTATGTTCCTACCATCTAACCTGTAATAAGTCAGTATATATAATTCTAGGAATAGGTACAAGACTCTACCCAGCATCCAATATCTTTTTCTCCTTCCTCACAGAACCCTGATTAGATACCCACTCTTTCTCTGCAAGTCATATGCTTAGGGGATGCTGAATCTATTCCTAGCTCCAGCAAGTACGTATTAATTAGTTTAATAAGTTGCTAGGAGGATTCCTTTCCCCGTGCCATCTTTAATTAGTTCAGAATTGGGATGAGACCTAATTCCAGCCAAAGAGATGTGAGTGGAGGTCTGGGGGTGGGGAGGGACTGCTTTTGGTATACCGGAAAAGAGAGCCTGTTTTCTGTCTGCTGTCTGGATGTGACACCTAACTGATAAAGTGTAACGAGAGTCCCCATAGAACATACATAATAAATAAACCAATCCTAAGACTAAAATAGAAATAATATACTACCCCAGCCTAACCATGAGCTGAAAGAAACATATTTAATTACTAGCCCCCTAATAGCCTTAAGAGGCACTGGAACCGCCACAAACAGAAAAGAACTCAGCTGTGTTAAACAGCGTCTTCCATTTGCTTTACTCTTACTTCAAAATGGCAATCGACAAAACTGTGAGGCTTGAAAATTCCAAAACTGGAAACCTCAAATAAATATATAATAGCCTCCTCCTTATCCCAGACTGCAGAGTAATCCCAGAAAGAGCAGCAAAAATCCCATGTGCTGTTGATCCATTAATGCCTGTTGTTTCTCTTCAACGGAGCACATTGCAGGCTATTATCCTTTCGCTTACTCCTGATTAATTCTCAAAGCAATCTCTTAAAAGCTTTTCTAAACATTCTGTACTCTCATCCAACTCCAAATCAGTATAGCCATTACCCCAAATAAATAAGGCCCCCTGGAGTGCAAGCAGCAAAAACTGTGTTCTTTAGCCACTGCACCTTTAATCCAGTCAGAAGCCTATTCCTTCCCTGTCATGGATGAAATCCATTTCAAAGCTTCTCCAGTCATTCACAAAAATTAAAAGTTCTCTGGTCACCTTTAGTCACAAAAACCATTATATTTCAGTAAGTAAAATGTCCAGCCCAAACTCCAAACTTTATTCAAAGTTCAAGATTCTCCCCTCCCCTGTCCAGGCTGTTCCAGGCATGGAAAGGCTTCTTCTCTTGAATCTGTCAGCTCCTTCCTTCAATTTACTACCCACAGTGTCTGTCTCCTCAAAGGGGCCTCTTCATGGGTTCTGCAAAGATTTTCCTTCTGGAAACATCCTTGTGCAGCTCCCCCTAGTTTGGGCTCAAGCAAAGGCTCTTCAGGTGATCACTCAGAATGCCTGCCCACCCTCCAGCCTCTGCATCTGATGGGCACACCTCTAGCCTGTACTGCAAAGGTCACGCTGTCCCTGGTAGGAAAGGCTCTTGAGTAGGGCCACTCTTAATTTAAAAGACCACCCACCAGGCCCTCTCCTGGTCCGTGGGAAACAAACCCTGCTGCCTTGTTTTTTGTTTTGTTTTGTTTGTTTGTTTTTATTGAAGTATAGTTGACTTACAATGTTGTGTTAGTTTCAGGTGTACAGCAAAGTGATTCAGTTATACATACATATATACCTACTTTTTTATTCTTTTCCCTTACAGGTTATTGCAGAATATTGAGTACAGTTCCCTGTGCTATACAGTAGGTCCTTGTTGTTCATCTATTATATATATAGTAGTGTGTGTCTGTTAATCCCAGACTCCTAATTAATCCCTCCTCGACCCCTCCCTTACCACTTCCCCCTTTGGTAACCGTAAGTTTGTTTTCTATGTCTGTGAGTCTATTTCTGTTTTGTATGTAAATTCATTTGCATCATTTTTTAGATTCCACATATAAGCGATATCATACGATATTTGTGTTTCTCTTTCTGACTTACTTCACTCACTATGATAATCTCTAGGTCCATCCATGTTGCTGCAAGTGGCATCATTTCATTCTTTTTTATGGCTGAGTAATATTCCATTGTATACATATACCACATACCCTTTATCCATTCATCTGTTGATGGACATGCTGCCTTGTTATTAGCGAAAGCACAGCTGGCTCCAGAGCAGCTCTCCCTCTTTGTTCTGAAGCCAGGCGGGCAGGCAGAGCTCCAGCATTTGACCTCTAAACTTGTCTAGTCCAGATTCAGTGTCCACACAGATCATGTCAAGAGAGCCAAGTGGTCTCCTTCCAACACCCTCACTCAGGTGAAATGGAAGCATCCCATTTCCTCCCGCCCTCTCAGCCCCTGTCTTGGTCTCTTCAAGCTTGACCACACCTTCAAGGTGGTGAACTAAGAGGTGCAAACCTTACTTAGGAATGTGGATATCACTGCCACCTATTGTTTGCAATCTTTTGGGGCTTCACCCAAAACTGAAACAGAGTGAAACCCATGCCAACGTCCTGTTTCTCTTGTTTATCCGAACGTCCAATATGTCTACCTCTTCGTACTTACTCTTCCTCCAATGTCTAGAACAGATCCAGTCCTTCTGTTCTCACAACTTTTTTTCCACACCCCTCTTTCTACTTGGTCATTACTTGTTCCCCTATGTCTCTCCCTCTTGCCACTGTCAAATCTCTAGGACCAACTGTCTAAACTCATCTCTTCTGCTTTTTCGTCAGGCATTTCCTCTGACCATCTGTAAATATATTTTTCCTCCAGAAGTCCCTGAAACACAACTCAAAAGTCACCTGTGACCTCTTAGACCAGTGCTGTACCATAGAACATCCTGCAACGATGGAAACGTTCTCTATCTGCCCTGTCCCAGGAGCACTCGCCACACGTGGCTATTGAGCACTTGAAATGTACTAGTGAGACTGAGAAACTGAGTTTTTAATTGTACTTAATTTTAATTGATTTTAATTTAAATAGCCACACATGGCTGGTGGCTATTGTGCTGGACAGCACAGTCTAGACAAATCAAGTGGCTTGTTCCCAGTTTGCAATCTACCTTAATGCTACATCATTTGGTACTGCCAACATTACTCCAAGAACTTTTCTTTAACCATTAGTTCTAGGAGACTATTTTTAAAGAGTGTGCATAATTTAAATCAATGGCCTAAAGTAAGAGGCCAGAATGGGCTGGGGAAACAACATAAATATATGCAAAGAGTAATTAATCAGCAAGTGGTGTGTGCTTTGGGGAAGGGAGGAGACAGGAGTGAAGAGGATGGGCAGATTAGGGCACATTCTAAGGGCAGGGATTATTGGGGGTGGGGCGGGGCCACTGGGTGGGTAAGCTAGAGATGGATCGTAAGGACCACTGACACAGCTTGGGGAAAAAATCATGGAAATAAAAATTTAGAGCAGAGAAGATACCTACAGATGAGAAAACAAAGATGTGCTTAAGGCCTTGCTTTCCCCCACAATAGGATTTGAGTTCCAAGCATTTAATTATAAGCTTCAGTGCTTTAAGAAAATTAACTCGGGCTTTCCCGGTGGCGCAGTGGTTAAGAATCCGCCCGCCAATGCAGGGGACACGGGTTCGAGCCCTGGTCCGGGAAGATCCCACGTGCCGCAGAGCAGCTAAGCCCGTGCGCCACAACTACTGAGCCTGGGATCTAGAGCCTGCAAGCCACAGCTGCCGAGCCCACACGCCTCAACTACTGAAGCCCGCGCGCCTAGAGCCTGTGCTCCGCGACAAGAGAAGCCACCGCAATGAGAAGCACACGCACCGCAATGAAGAGCAGCCCCCTCTTGCCACAAGTAGAAGGAAGCCTGCACACAGCAATGAAGACCCAATGCAGCCAAAAATTTAAAACAATAATTTTAAAAAAATTTTTTAAAAAAGAGAAAATTAACTCTAGCAGTGGGATGCAAGAGAGATTAGAAAGGAGAAAGTCTGAAGGTGCTGAAGGCAGCTCTGATAAGCCAAGAGGAAGGCAAACTGGATTCTACAAGGTGGTTTTCAAATAATTTTAGTCATGGATTCTCAGTGTATATGTAAGTGAGATGTTTTATTAAAGTAAATTCATCTTTAGGTTTAAGTGGGTAAAACTGTATATTATGATATGAATAAAAATTGTATATTACAATACGAACAAAATTGTTTCAAAATCCAGGCCTTTTTCCAAACATGACTAGTGCATTGGCACCAGTCAACACTTTGGTGGTATCTAATCTGTAAAACTTCATACATAATATATTTTGTTTGCCCATGCTGTTTCTCATTACTGTTTTTAAAATGTTTTCAAACATATTAAAAAAATGAAATCCAGAACAAATGCTTATTGATCCCGTGAAGCACCTCTGCAACCTCCAGCGTTCTGGGGAATACAGTGTGAAAATCATACAGCCACAGGTTAGGGCCCAAGATGCCCAGCTCCATCACTCTGCTTTATAGCTTTCCATCGCAATTATCACCTTCGAACATAATGCACAATCTATTTATTTATTATACTTATGCTTTTCATATGATGATACATGATTTATATTTATATATGATTTTTATATGTCTTGTTCACTGCTGCATCCAATTGTGAAACAGTTGCCTGGCACACAGTTGATGCTCAATAAATATCTGTTGAATGAATGAATTCAATATCTTCTGAGTCTTCGCCCTTGCTTACTAGTGTTGCTTCACCTGCAATGAAAACAGCCTCAGACCCACCACCTTCTATTCCAGCAAACACTAAACTACACCCATTACATACTCTGCTGTGTCAGGCCTTCTCCCCCAGTGGGTAAACACCAACCTTCCATACTGCCGATGGGACCCTATGCAAAGCACTTTCCTAACACATCCCACATTTTTCCTGAAATTTTCAAGGTCCATATTTCTGTACCCATGAAGGGGTACAGGCTCCTTGATGGCCTTTCTTCAGCCCCAATACTTTGCACACTCCCTGGCACATATCAGGTACTTAAATAAATATGTTGAGATGCTAGAATTGAATGGACAAACTGCAGACACATTGCAAAGGAAGAATCAGCAAGAATTGATAACATGGGATACAAAGAGTAAAGAAGAGAGAGAGGAGGAAGGCAAAATTGGTACTACCATTACAGAAAGCAGAGACACTAGAGGGTGGCCCAAGCGCTGTGATGCAGGACAAGCTCTTAGTGGGGAGGTTGTGGGTTGGAATGAGCCAGGAAAGAGCTGGTGAACTGGGTACCTGTACAGTTACTCACAAACCTTCTACACTCTATTCGTCAGGGTGGATGAGAAGATGAAGAGCTCAGTTTTAAACATGCATTTGTGACAAAAGGCTATCCGAGCTGAGATGAAGCATCCTTTCGTTATTTTGGCCCTGAAGAATTTCTCTCTACTGTGACATTCTATAGCACTAAGTCTAATATAAAATTTAGCATTTAATCATGTTCCCTGCGAATTTGTAATTGTTCCAACAAGAAAAGTTTTTGCTCAATCCTTACGCACTTCAGTGTACTCCTGGGATGTGCCCTTAAATATATAAAACTTACTTTTCTCAATTAACAGTAGCTCTGAAGCACAGCCTTTAGCTTAAGAATAGCTCACATAGCACTAGCACATATATGCACTCAAATATTTATTTAATTATTGGATTTTTAATATAACTCATTTTAGAAACACATACCACTTTTTATTTATTTATTTATTTACTTATTTATGTATTTATTTTTGGCTGCATTGGGCCTTCACTGTTGGGTCTTCGATGCTGCGCTGGGGCTTTCTCTAGTTGCCGCGAGCGGGGGCTACTCTTCATTGTGGTGCGCGGGCTTCTCATTGCAGTGGCTTCTCTTGTTTCGGAGCTCAGGCTCCAGGCGTGTGGGCTTCAGTACTTGTGGCACATGGGCTCAGTAGTTGTGGCTCGTGGGCTCTAGAGCGCAGGCTCAGTAGTTGTGGCGCACGGGCTTAGTTGCTCCACGGCATGTGGGACCTTCTCAGACCAGGGATCGAACCCGTGTCCCCTGCATTGGCAAGCGGATTCTTAACCACTGCGCCACCAGGGAAGTCCCAGAAACACATACTACTTTAAAAAAAGTTAGGAGTAAATTATTGATACTTCTGAAGTATTCATCGCATATTTAGATCACAAAGAGAGTAGCATTACACTACGAATTTAAAGAACATGAACACATGAGGAATCATATACTTAAGAATCTTCTGATCTATTTTGGGGTTGTCATCAAAAAGAGTGGCTCTTAAAATATGGTCCAACAGCCACTACACATAGCAAACTTTTAAGTATTAATTTTTAAATTAAGGCATTCATTCCTTGAGATACTGCCAGTTACAGCAACACTGGATGGACCTAGAGAAGTGAAGTAAGTCAGACAGAGAAAGACAAATATCATATGATATCACTTACATGTGGAATCTAAAAAATGATACAAATGAACCTATTTACAAAGCAGAAACAGACTCACACACATAGGAAACAAATTTATGGTTACCAAAGGGGAAAAGGGGTGGTGGGGAGAGATAAATTAGGAGTTTGGTATTAGCAGATCAAACTACTATATATAAAATAGATAAGCAACAAGGTCCTACTGTATAGCACAGGGAACTATATTCCATATCTTGTAATAAACTATAATGGGAAAGAACCTGAAAAAGAATATATATGTATCACTTTGCTGTACACCAAAAACTAAGGCAACATTGTAAATAAACTATAATTTAATAAAAAGAAAGAAAGAAAGAAAGAAAGATATTCATTCTTTTACCACCTCTATGAAGATTTAACTTCCCAAATTCCCAATTTAAAATGGCTGATTGAACACATGCTTTTAGCTCTACTCATTCTCAATACTTCAAAATCCCAGTAAAGGGATTTCTAAAAAGGCATAAAACCACAAAGATAAACAAAATGAGAGAAGACAACAACTGCAAAATTCTGTAAGATGTAAAGCAGATGGATAAGTGTGGATGTACTTAGCACAATGTAAGACAGCAATGAGGAAAAAGTGAAAATCAACCCCCTTGAACAAACAATCCCCAAATATCTTAAGAACTGACAGCACCTGGTGCCTCTGGATGCCAGATAAAGGTGAAGCTAAAAGGAAGTGGGAAAAATCTATTTTAAAATCACTCAGCACCCCCTTTCATCCCCCCCAACACCTGCATCCCCCAACACCTCCACCCTCGATCTCTTCAACTTCAGCCTAGCAACTGCCCTCCCCCCAACCCTGGAATAAGACTGGAGGTTTATTCTGGAGAGGGTCACACAGAGGATGCCTAGAATTGAAGCCCAGGCATAACTGAAGGCAGGGATATAATATCAAAAACAGGAGAATTACACAAAAGACTCTTTCCTCAATGGATGCTGGCAGCCAGGACTACAACTTTCCACTGGAAGAGTCTTCTTGGGGGGATCTGACCAAGTGAAGAGAAGACTTAAAGATAACGGTATCAGAGGCCACCAACAAAATGGCCAACCTGATTATACCGTGACAAGCCCCTACCCCCTGCACACACACACACACACACAGAGTCCACTCAGCCTCAAGGTTCTTTCCCTCTCTCCCTCTCTCTCCCTCAAGCTCCTCCCCCAATCCCCCACCTCCACATACAAATACACACACACGTACATACATACATACGTGTATATGCGTCTAGCTAGCTAAAGACAGGAAAATGTAATAAAAGAGCTGGAAAATAAAGTTAAGAACATCTTCCAGAAAACAGAACAAAAAAACCGAAAAGATGGAAAAGGGGGGAGGGGAGGGGAATAGGAAAATGAGATGATGAGTGGAGAAGGTCCAACATCCACATAATAACGATTCCGAAAAGAAAGAACAGAGAACACAGAACGGAAGAGATCATTCAAGCCAGTTTCCCAGAACTGAAGACTGAAAGGGTGTACAGAAAAGCCCACACGGTGGATGAAAATAAACCCACGTGAATATTGCTATGAAGTTTCAGATTCCCTTGGAAAACAGAATATCCTTCAAGCTTCCAAAGAGAATGGGGAACAAGCTATATACAAAGCACCGAAAGTCCAGATTGTAAAAGAATTTCTTTGTTCTGGAAACTAGAGGATAGTGGAGCAATGCCTTCAATGTTCTGAGGGAAAAAATAATTTCCAAACCAGAATTCTAAACCCAGCCAAGCCATCAACCTAGTGTGACTGAAAAACAGAATCACCTTCGGACATGGAAACCCACCTGCCCGGGACCCTCTCCTTCCACGTGTTCAGACGCATCATCAGTCTCTGTATAATCTCTACACACTCTCCTTTCTCCTGTGGTTTCCCCCACTCCACCTCAAATGATACCTCCTCCTCGAAAGAGTGCTCAGTCAGGTAACCAGAACATTCTCTCCCAGTGGGTTGGCAATTTTAATCATCTTGCAAATCCCAGTAAGCATAGGAGAATGTGCAATGTATTACATTACTAAATTAGAGTTACTGAAATTCACTGGTGGGATAGAATAAGCAAGTCTGGAGTGATTGTGGAAAACTTACCACATAAATGGGATCTGAACTGAATTTGAAGTTTCTCAAAAATGACTTGTCATGACCTTAAACTACTGAATTTGCATAAGTCAAAATAAAATTATTCATAAAATAAAAAGTTTCAACTCAAGAAAATAACAAACAACATATAAGTCATACAATTTCTAAATAAATCTAATTGA
Organism: Eubalaena glacialis; assembly: GCF_028564815.1. Classification (NCBI taxonomy): domain Eukaryota; kingdom Metazoa; phylum Chordata; class Mammalia; order Artiodactyla; family Balaenidae; genus Eubalaena; species Eubalaena glacialis. Next base: position 65,661,686 of record NC_083731.1, on the reverse strand, counting down.
ATCTCCTTTTTTTAGATTTATTTATTTATTTATTTTTTATAAGGACACTTCTTTTTTTTAATTGAAGTAGAGTTGATTTACAGTGCTGTGCCAATCTCTGCTGTATAGCAAAGTGACTCAGTTATGAACATGCAGACATTCTTTTTTTAATATTCTTTTCCATTACGGTTTATCACAGGATATTGAATATAGTTCCCTGTGCTGTATAGTAGGACCTTGTTGTTTGAATCTCCTTTTTGAATAAGATTCCTAAATGGCACACTGTTGCACACTTGTCTCTTAACTCTACCTGACGGATAACAGTCATTTCATTACACAGATCTATGTCTGTGAGAAATAGGAAAAATATAAACCCTTTATGAAGCATGAAAATTAAAACAAAGCATTACTACAGAGACACCAGGACAAATCTCTGTGAACTCTGTGGTGCTTTTCACAGACCCACACTAAATTCTGCTTTCTAATTCATGACTGAAAAAATGTATCTTTAAAGATGAATATCGTATTACAAATCTGAGTCACAGTTTGCTTCTTAAAGCTTCTTAAAATCTAGAAGTGTAACCAAATCCGATCAATTGTTGCTGAGCGCTATTTTAACAATCACCTTTATATAGTTTCTGCAAGCTTTTCTAAATTGTCGTAAAATACACATAACACAAAACTGACCATCTTAACCATCTTTAAGTGTACAGTTCAGTAATGTCTGCTACACTCACATTGCTGTGCAACCAATCTCCAGAACTCTTTACATCCTGCAAAACATAAACTCTATATCCGTTAAACAACTTTCCGTTCTCCCATACCCCCAGTCCCTGGCAACCACCACTCTACTTTCTGTCTCTATGAATTTAAGAACTGTAGGTAGATCATATAAGTGGAATCATACAGAATTTTTCCTCTTTGTGACCGGCTTAGTTCATCTGGCATAATGTCCTCAAGGTTTATCCATGTCGTAACATGTATCAGGATTTCCTTCCTTATTATGGCTGAATAATTTTCCATTTTATATATATAATACGTAACACATTTTGTTTATACATTCATCCCTTAGCATTCGGAATGTTTCCATCTTTTGGCTATTATGAATAACACTGCTGTGAACATGGGTGTACACATATCTTTTTGAGACCCTGTTTTCGATTCTTTTGGGTGTTTACAGAAATGCCTGAAAGATCTCTATTCTTACTGCTCTTAGAAGAAAATTAAAGTCTAATAATAAGTGAGCTAAAAATACAGACATCACACAAACACATCACTATGTAGTAAATATCTTTGGAAAGGTACTTCTTAAGCGCTACAGAAATTCACAGAGGAAAGAGCAAACTCAGATTATGAACTTTAAATATACCTGGATCTTCCAAGAGTTGAAATAATTTTTAAAAACTCATTATTTCAATTTAAAACTCTGTCTACACTAGCCTCAAAAAAAAAAGCATAGGACTATGTTTCAGAGCCTTAAATCCTAGCATTGTTTTTTTTGCTCTACTTTACGTTTTTTTCCCAAAACAATCCATTCCATCCACATAAAAGACAAGCTCTGCTGCAAAACTACCACCTTTGATCATTTCTTTTAACATTTCAAGAAGTACGTCTGCTACATCATAGCAGCCTCATTGCTTCTATTTTGAGAACTATTGGAGCTTTCAAACCACCTACTGCCACAAACTCCAAATCACAATCACTGTACCTTTCCCCTTACATCGATGTATCTTAAAGTGCATTCCATGGAGCCATGACCATCCTGGGCAGGTTATGGAGGCAGGATTGCCATTATTTTGTGGGAGTTGGAGGGAGGGAGGGAGGGAGGGATGGGAGGGGAATCTTTGAAACTATTTTGTTTACAGACATTTTACAAATATGAAATGAAATATTATGACTTACAAACAGTTATTATATTCTCAAAGGTTCCCTATGTCCTATCAAGATAGTGTTGGTCAGTGCACCAAAGCTATTATTTAGTTGATGATCCAGCATGTCTCAGCTAACATTTTTATAATTTTACATTAATATAACCTAAATTTGCATTTTTTCTTATGTTGCATCATATTCTCAATTCATAAAGTGGATAAGTAGCTCAAAATGGATGACTGCTAGTTATTTCAAAGCAGGGATAAAAATAGCAACATAAAGTACCATGAGCAAGAAGAATAGTAAACAGAAATCCAGGGTGCATACACAATATCCATTTATGGGATTAAAGGTTATTTTATACTCACAGAGAATAGGCATTATGAAAATTTTCACTGGGTTAATATAGCAGGATTAATTTGACCACTACCATCTGTTTTACCAAATTTGCTATACTTCTCTGTTACATTCAGAACCTAGGCAGTTATAAAGTCCTTGTAATTTTGTCAGGACACTGACAACCCAAATTATTATAAGTATATTGCAGGAAACTAAAATCTAGCATGTTTAAGCTACCAATCTGGAAAAAAAAAAAAAATCTAATCCTTAGCTACCCCTCTACAGCCTACAAGGGGATTGTTAACTATAAAATTGTATTCTAAGCCTGTATTGGTTGCATCAAATATAACCACAGAGGTTATTTTAATATTAGTTCAGGATGAAAAGAACATAGGCAGCGCTCTACTGAGCTAAAGCTTAAATATTACATTAAGGTAACCCACACTTTATTATGTTTATGTAAAGTTACCATTACTATCAATTTTTTGAACTAGTAAAGCTCTTTAAGATGAATGAGGCTATTGTGAATAACTTCCTGAAAAAAAATCCTGGTAGTTTTAAATATTTACACCTAAACTAAAACCACACAAGCACTCTTATATACAACACTGAATAGCAGATGGGATCATTTCCTACAATGTAGTAGCAAAGAAAAAAAGAACGGATTGTACTATTTCTATTTGGAAAGCAATAAGATGAACAGCAAAGAACTTCCAAGAGATACCTGTGAATAAACAATTCAAAAAATTTTTGTCTTAAGTCACTTTAGGGTGCAAATATTCGTAAACACATAAAGTACACATATGTATAAATGTCTATGTTCTTTATATTAAATATTTAATATATTTACATAAATATCAATGACTAGGAGTTCTTGTATCACTATGTAAAGATTGTTATTAAAGTCTGGTCACCAGTTTCTATTATTCTACTATTCACCTTAATCTGCTCTCATATTTGATCCTCTGCTGTGGTCACCGCTTCTACTTGGAATCCCCAGCTGCCTCTCTCCATGTGCCTCCTGCACTTAAAACTGGGTATAACACCAAGTTCACTTTTATTTCTTATTTTGTATAATTCTTGAGAAAATGTGTTGGCTTCTGGGGTATTTTTTTCTTTTTCAATTTTTTATTTGTTTATTTATTTGGGGGAAGGGGTCTTGTTTCATTTTCAGTATTTCTTTTACGCTTTTAAAGACAGAGAAAGCCATCTGTCCTAGCTCGGGTGCCCGAGAAAACTCAGCCCCAGGCAGCAAGAGGAGATAAAGGATAACACGAGGAAAGCAAAAGGGGTCACCAAAGAGAAGCGGGTGGATAGGTGGGCCAGCCATGAATTCGCAACCAGTGCGTCCGGGAAGCAACAGACACCACAGAGCATCCCATAAGGGAGAGGGCTGGGCCCTATCCCTACCCCTGTTGGGTTGGGTTAACCAACTCTCCCAACCTCTGGCGAGTGTCTGGGGCGGGCAGGGCGCCCCCTGCCGGGCTGACATCTGCAGCGCCAGGTAAGGTGGCAGCTGTGAATCCCAGGAGCACTGGGTACAGTCAGCCCACTGTATCCGCGATGCCAATCCTGTGTATACCGAGAGCCAACTGTACTCTGCCAGTTTATATAAGGGACTTGAGTATCCATGAATTTTGGTATGGGGGGGCTGGAACCAATTCCCTGGATACCTAGGGATGACTGCACTCCCTGCATTCTGAATGGTAAAATAACAAAACCTTGCATTCTGTAACTCTTTATGGTTTTTAACGTGTCTCCATTTGAATCTCACAGCTGAATAAAACAGAAAGAGAGGACGGCACGTCACTGTTTTACAAATGGAAAAAAGAATTTCAGTGACCTCACAAGTGTCACATCACTACGTACTGGTTTCACTGCCCCCTTCAACGTACCTCCCCATTCAAGTCGCAAGTTCCTTGAAGCAAAAAGCAAATCTTTTTAATCTTTTCTTTTTTTTTTTTTTGGCTTCTCAAACATTTTAAGATGCTGACAACTGGCAGCATACTTACTAAGATCCTAATTTAAATTCATTAACTTTAAAAAAATTCCCATGATCTTATCTAGTACTAGTCTAGCTAATGCAGACATTTCTAGGCTTTTTTCCTAGACCAAAAATAGGAAGAGTCTGGGCAGCCAGAGCCTCTGGCATAAATCCTCTCAACTCTCCATTATCCCAAAGATCTAGAACTGATGGCTCATTTTCACACTCTTCAATTCATTTCAAAAGACTTTCAACAAGCCCTATGCTGGGCCCCAGAGATACTTAAACCAAACAAGCAAAGGTTGGGGATTCTAGTGGGAAAACAAATATAAATTGACAATACAATTTGTAGAGTAAAGAGGAATATGGAATATTATTGATGCCTATGGGGGGGCACACTACCTCCTCCAACAGATATCAACATGGATATCTCTTAAAAAATTAAACAAACAGCATTCTAGAACCTGGTAAAAATGATGATTTGAAAATACTAATGTGACTACTTGGAACAAGCTAGCATTATTTTACACACATTAATTCTACTACAGGACAAGCAATAAGATCCAATGATGCATGGCATCAAACAAAAACACTACTGTAAACTAAAATTTTAAACTTGAGCCTTTACCTCTAAAATGTATTAACATTAAGGAAAAGCCCTATAATAATAAAATGGAAATTGATGGGTAAACATCATTTGAGATAAGGCAAACACAGGAAAAATATATTAAGGAATATGAAAATCCTAAGAACATAAAGGTCACTAAAACTATAGTTGGAAGGTCTAGAAAAACATTCAAAAGGCAGCTTTACTTTTTACTATTATTTCTACCAATAAAAAATATGTTTTCCTTTCCTTCTTTACTAATTCAGTTCAAAAGCCCATCAGGTGGGGCTGAGCAAGGCAGGCAAGTAGCAGCTATTGGAGGTCAAGCAGGGTGATGAAGGTCTGTCTCTATACAGCCCTGTGGGGAGCATCAGTGGCTTATAACCCACTGAGTAAAATAGAAAGTCGTAAGTCCATACTGATGTGTGCAAAAAATAAATTTAAAAATAAATGGAGAGAAGAGAAAACATTTCCTCAGTAAAATAGCAACTAATAAATACAGAAAATGATGAAATTAGAAAATCCATTTGGCAAATACCAAGTAACTGTCCCCCAAAATGCTACAGCATTTTAAAATATGTATATAAGATGGTAAATGTGGAATGAAGAATGATCCAAGTTTTTGTTTTCCCAGCACTGCGTGAGTGAAGAAGCATAAAACTTAGGAGTCCGGCTCTGTGACTTACTGTCAGGACTTAATTCTTAGTTACTTCTCTGATTCTTGGTTTTCTCACCTGTAAAGATATATGAACTAGATTCATGGTTCTAAATTGTTAAATTCGAGAAATCTTTTTTTTTCCCCCAAAGCAAAATTTTATATGGAAGCTACAGTCTATAAAATTTAGATAAGTATCTTGGGGATAAAATTTTCTGAGGGGAATTTAAATAATAACTAAAATGGGTATACTTAATGAAAAATGCTCAGAAATCTGGAGCTTTCAGATGTCAAGAAAAATATGTAGTGCAAGAAAAAAGATAGACATGAAGGATTCTGTTATAACCTAATATTGCAGACCTGACATTTACAATAGTCAAGTTCAGTAGCCTTCCTAGAATCTAAAACTCTTAGAGAAATATTTCTAAAAGGTGAGTTGATTCAGAAGCTAGTTTTCAAAAGATTATCAAGAACTGGAACTAGTTCATTCATTTTCATTACAACAAGCATAATTAGCAAAGGATTTCACCAGAATATTGCCTAGTTACAGGCTGATACTGGAAGTCACAAAATACTAATTGAGGAATATCAGAGCTGGAAGGGTCACTGGTCACCTAGTCCAATCTTCTATCCCAGAAGACAAAAACCCAACCCATTCAACAAGTACTCACATATCTGTACAGCAGAAAACTCAGCATCTCATAAAGTACAGACATAAGGTACAGACTAGATCTAGAACTGGAAAGTTAAATGCCTTCCCTAATAGTCTTACATTTGGTCTGAAAAACATGAGCTATTCTGTGGAATGCACCATGTCAAAAAGCGTAAGGGAAAAGGACACCAATAGGTGAGGATAAAGAAATCTAAATAACAGTGTTTAAATAGAAACATAATTTTTCTGGGTGTAGGGAAAACTAAGACATTACATAATTTAACTTCAAGGATAAAGAAAGAATTATTCAGACATCCAGATAGAAAAAGCAATGTGAGGAAATCAGGCTGCTCTCAGATTTTTCCACGATACAAAAGTCGAAGACAATGGAACAAAATTTGAAGAGAAGGAAAATGGGACTTATATTCAGTCAAATGATTCATGTAAAAAGACAACAGGCAGACATTTCCAAACCTAAAAAGAAGTTAAAAAAAAAACCCGTGAGCCATTCTCGAAAGGACTCGTAGGTATAAGACAGCTGCGGCAGTGGCAGAGGTGCTTCTAGTAATAACAGCAGCCTCCGGACCCCTGATGGCACCGAAACACTTACAGTCCAGTGGTTGCCTATATTTTTTACTCATCCAGCCTCTCAGGGATTTTTGTAAGGACCCAATTCCCTGAATTAAATCCCTTTCTGTTTAAAATACCTAGAATGTTTTGTTTCCTGCACTGAAACCTCACTGGTACAGTACTTTACTGTATTTATTTTTATTCTTTACAATCACATGTATCGTATTTCTTTTTGTAAAAACGATAGTGATTTTGTTTAAGCAAATTAAAAAAGTGGAAGCAAATATGACAAGGTACTCATGCTGTTTAGTTCTAAACAGTGGAAATATGAAAGGCTAATATCTTCTTTTAACTTTTTCTATACCTTTTTCCAAAAATATTTCCCTTTGGAAGAAATAAATAGATCATTTCACCTGCAGAGAGAGGATTAGAGGAGAAGGTAGGCTGGAATTGGGAAAACCACTGAGAATGCTGATGCAATCATCTTAAACTGCCCTTGCAGGAACACGTATAGCTAGATATTTTCATCCTAATTCTATCTGGTGGAAATAGAAGTAGGTAACATTTAAATCTTGATGGTCAGCAGTCTCTTCTATTTTCTTTAGCCGGAAAAGCAGATGACAGCCTTGAACCAAAAGTCAAACTAGTTTGAGATGTTTCTAAATAGGCTGACCTTATTCACCCTAACATTTCCATTAAACAGATAAAAGTTCAAGGACAGGGCCAAAGATGATAAAAATTACTTTCCAATTTCTGTTCTTATTCAGATGAACAATATTCAGAAATTTGTATTTGTCATTCCTTATCTGAACATATTATTAATCCTTTTTAAATTTCTTGGGTAAATGACTTTATTATTTCTTAGTATTGCAACATTAAGCCAAGTGCCATCAGTAATAATCAACAGTAAAGTTTCATACAAGCTTTCAAAAGCTCTAAAACAGCATTTCACTAATTATGTATTTCTATTCTGAAGGTTGCAACATCATCCTTTTAAGTATTAATAAAGTGATGATCTAAACCATATCAGAAAAAAAGTGTTAAATTCATAATATGGGCAGATTAATTAAGACTAGAAGCATCTTCTAGTCTTCTGATATACTATATTTTCTCAAGGGGTATGTTAAAGATTTTATTAAATGGTCAAGTGGAGGGATTATTACAAATATAAGCAACTTAAAAGCACCAACAAGAATGTCTGAACTGCACTGCGAAAAGAGTGTGAATAAACATTACAGAGAAAGAGAAAGTGGTGCATAATTCTATATTCTATCCTTGGTGACTTTCATTTTAACAGGATACAAGTCTTAGTTACAAACCACCAAAAGAAAAACACACATACACACATTTAAAAACACATAAAACATTCTAATAACTTCTTTCTCAATGCTATAGAAACTGGAGTTATATCAAATTATTTTAACTAGCAGGCCTTAGGTGCTTCCCTTGGATGAATTGTACTGGCACATCTGAATAGCACATTTTTTAAGACAATATTCTGTTGCTTATGTATTCTTGGAAAAGAGCCATAAATTACTTATAAAGTAATCAAATTCACAACACTATATGTGAAAACTCCACAGTCACAAAAAATAGAAACAAAGTTAGAATAGGCAACTGTAGGGAATACATGGTTAACCTAAATGTGAACAGCAGTAAGATTTCTAGAAAATGGGCAATAAAAAAGATTATAATGTTTTCTTGCAAAACACTCTACTGATATAAATATTTTGTCTTTCGCCTTCCAGCTCTATGTTGGAGGTTGATTTTTCTCTTCTTTCTTCAGCCAGTCATTGTCCAAAAATCCAGTGCAGAAAATTTTCCATTACAGGTAATAGAAAATAAATTACTATGTTAGCACAAATTACACATCCAAATATACCACACATTGAATTCTTTTTGTTATATAATAATTCTCTTAGTCCATATGGACTGTTATAACAGAATACCATAGACTAAGTGGCTTATAAACAACATAAAGTTATTTCTCACAGTTGCAGAGGCTGGGAAGTCCAAAATCAGGGAGCCAGCAGATTCAGTGTCTGGGGAGGGCCAGTTTCCTGGTTCATGGACAGCTGTCTTTTCACTGTGTCCTTACGTGGCAGAGGGGGCAAGGGAGCTCTCTGGGGTCCCATCAGTAAAGGCACTAATTCCATTCATAAGGGCTCCACCCTCACAACCTAATCACCTCCCAAAGTCCCACCTCCAAATACCATCTGCTGAGGATTAGGTTTCAACATAGGAATTTTGTAGAGATACAAACATTCAGTCTATAGCAATAATACTTTTATTCTGTAGGCCAATAAAGAATTGAGCTGTTTCCTTTCCAACACAGCTGTCTGTTACACAGGCTATAAACAACATGAATAACAATTTTTACTAGCCAAGTAATTTTTTAAGCTTATTTTAAGGAGGCTAGAGTCTTGGTTTTTTCAAATCATAGACTGAATTTTGAGAAATTTATTTATAAAAGCCATTTGTACAATATTTACAAACTCCACCTGCAATTTCCAAAAAAAAAAGGTTATAAGAGGATTATATACAGTGATCCAAAATGGAAAATGGAATCACACTGAAAGTGGGCTCATATTAAAAGGAAAAAGCTATTATAGAGTGAGATTTAAAGCTTTGTACATTATACATTGTTTAAAATGGTTCAGGAGATTTAGAGCCTTCAAAAATAAAAACAGGGGACTTCCCTGGTGGTGCAGTGGTTAAGAATCCACCTGCCAACGCATGGGACACGGGTTCAAGCCTTGGTCCGGGAAGACCCCATGTGCCGCGGAACAGCAAACCCCGTGCGCCACAACTACTGAGGCTGCACTCTAGAGCCCACAAGCCACAACTACTGAGCCCACACACTGCAACTACTGAAGCCCGCGCACCTAGAGCCCATTCTCCGCAACAAGAGAAGCCACCGCAATACGAAGCCCGCGCACCACAGCGAAGAGTAGCCCCCGCTCACTGAAACAAGAGAAAGCCCACGCGCAACAACAAAGACCCAGCGCAGGCAAATAAATAAATAAATAAATAAATAAAAACAGGAAGGTTCAATTAGGAGCATAGAAATCAAGGATGGAAATAGCTAAGAGGGGAGGAACTGAAGTGCCAATGAGTTTGTAGAATGTAGATAGCAGCCTGAAAACAGGAAAGAGTAGGAAGAAGCTGCTGAAACAGGTACCAGCAAGTGCTGATGTGGAAACTATGATAATGGATGAACAGCCATCGGTGCATCAGGCCGTTACTAAGAGAGTCCCCACCTTCACCCTCCTTAAATTTCAGTTGGTGGCTGCAGCAACCCATAGACATTAGTAAGTAACATTTAAGTAGCCTAAACGAATGGGCAGAAGCAATGGGGACTAGTTGACAAATCTATTGAGGGCTAAATTTCAAAGAGGCTTCTGAAAGATTTGCAAATTAAGGGAAGAGAATGACAGCATTTTACGTACAGATTAACGACGGTACAAAAATAACGATGGCAAAAGTCAAGCCAAGTACGTATTGCACTTTTACACATAGATGTCTTATTCGTTGATGTCCTTAGTCCCAGGAGACACACTTTCATGATCAAGTAAATATTTTAAAGTTCCCTCACTTTAAACAGTGAGATACAATGTAGCAGCATAACCACCACAAACCTGCCAGCCTGAAAATTAATATCCTAAATGTACTGTCAAATTGGAAGGATTATTGCACTTTCAAACAACACTAGTACATTTTTTTTAACATCTTTATTGGAGTATAACTGCTTTACAATGGTGTGTTAGTTTCTGCTTTATAACAAAGTGAATCAGCTATACGTGTATATATATATACACCCATATCTACTCCCTCTTGCGTCTCCCTCCCTCCCACCCTCCCTCCCTCCCACCCTCCCATCCCACCCCTCTAGGTGGTCACAAAGCACCGAGCTGAACTCCCTGTGCTATGCAGCTGCTTCCCACTAGCTATCTACTTTACATTTGGTAGTGTATATAAGTCCATGCCACTCTCTCACTTCGTCCCAGCTTACCTAACACTAGTAAATTTAAACGTGAACTTATTTAACATATTGCAGAAATATGACCTAAAGCTGGAAACAGTACAAAAGAGACAGAAAGCAAACTGAAGTTCACTTTTCCAACTTAAACTTAAATCTCATCCCATTTAATCCATCTAATCCTCATAACAACCCCAAAAGGTGAACTGAATTATCTCAATTTTAAAATTAGGAAACTGAGGCTAAAAGATGTTAACTGTCTACTGTCATACAACTAGTAAGTATAAGAGGCAGAAGGGCCTTTATATGCCCTTAAAAACTCAACACTATCCATTACCATGCATTGCCTCTCGAATGCTGGGTGTGAAACAAAGCACCAGGTACTATTCATTTCAAGAATGACACATACCTTCATATATTCAATTCCATTTTTCCAAAAATTGTTTTGTTAGATCAAACTACGGATTTATTAGAAGTAAGTTCTGAGGTATTATTCAACATTAAAAAGTCACATCAGATAGCGAACAGCTAAAATGTAGGAGATGTGTTTTATTAATCTTTGTAATTCCAGCACATAAATAGTTCCTATGTTCAAGTTGTTTGGGGATGAGTGGATAGATGGATACTGGACGGTAGCCTGTTTTGAAACATTATCTGAGTCAGGAGATACACAGATACGTTATAGCGCATAAGCCAAGGTAGGGTAAGGATGCCTTTTTTTCCCTTCCATAATGCAGATTGTTTCAAGTGTCTTCTTAATAGTTATCTTAACATGCCACTGACAAATAAAAAGTTTACAAATATTTCTTTTGTTTATAATTTATTCAAAGGAGAAAGGGAAGATGAAATTTAGTGCTTTCCACAACTGATTTTGAGTGAGATACCTGAACTTTCATCATCCTCAGGATACAGATTTTGGTAAATGTGGTGACCTTACAGAAGATATGAAACTGTAAGAATAATAGGGTTTAAATGGCAAAAATCATGTTTTGAAGAATTACTTAATATGCCTAAGTTACTCTTTAAGAAACACACATAACTTCTGTAATAACTCTCTATGTCCAAAACACAAAAATGCAAATAAACCAGCATCCTTCAACTGTTAGGGATTTTCTCCTGTGTATCTTAAAACCATAATGACTCAATGAAAAGAAAAATCTTTAATTCAAATAGAACACAATGAGTATAAACAGAACTTAGTAAATTTTCTAATTACTCTTTCCTGTTACATACAGTCTAACAAAAGCACCATGGTTCTGTGTGAACCCTTGAAAAAGGTTCCATGAATTCAGTGGACACTAAAAAATAGCGTCTTAAGGGAAGGGTAACAAAGTAATTATAGCAGAGTACTAGAAGAAAAAGCCAGTATGCAGTTCAGTCTTGTCAGAATGCCATTCTTCCCTGGTGCCTGACTTCTAGTACTCACTGTTCAAGATTCACTTCAATGTGACCTCCCTTGGAAGCCTTCCACCCAAGAGTGCCCTCTACGTTTGCCTCTTATAGCATGCATCAGTCCCCATATATATATATTACATTTGTACGCACGGTTGCCTCCTCTGATGAAAGAAGGGAACACGTTCTACTAATTTTATATCACCAACACAGAATGAACCCTTAATAAATGGCAAAGAAAAAAAAGGGATTAATAGGCTTCACACCCTGCTATAAAATATTAAGAGTGTCTATCAGGCAGGACCCTGGTCTAAAATTGAGTTACTCCTACTACACAGATATCAAAGGGGAGGATGAATATTACCACAACAACTAAAATATATGAAAGAATTTCTCAAAACTATACCTATTTCCTTATTCGTTCAACAAACACTTTTTAGGCAACTGCCATGTGACAGGCAGTGCTCTAGGCACAGGAGACAGAGTAGGAAACAAAATAGACAAATATCTCTGCCTCCATGGAGTTTACATTCTGGAGTTAGAAGATGAACAATAGAGAAAATAAATAAATGTACAACGTAGGTATCAGACAGTAATCCGTGCTAAGGGAAACAAGAGAGAAGGAAAGGAAATTGGAGCATGCCAGACCAGGTGGGGTTTGCAACTTCGCATGGCTTTGCCAGAGCAGGTCTCACCGAGAAGGAGACATCTGATGGGAGAAGAGAATCTTAGATATTTTTTCCTTTGTTTAAAAACTCATTGGTAAAAAACATTATGTCCTATAAGAGGTTGATTATAAACAAAACTACAATAGACAATGCCTTGTCTAGGCTTTCATAATGAGATTTCACAATGTAGTAAATTTAGAAACTATTTAAAACAGAACTAATGGGATGCCACTGTCTGATGACAATGGGCAGATCTATGTTTCTTTGCAAAGTAAACATTCTTTTTTCTTGATCATCACACAGTAAAGTTTGTTTTGGATGCTGATTTTATTTTAAACATCAAACTTGCTATGGTACATTATCTATATTCCTTTACTATTAATATAATAACTAACCACTATTAAGTACCAATTATGTTCCGGCCACTGTTCTAAATACTCCTATTATCTTATTTAAATGCTCACAACAACTCCATGAGGTAGGTACTATTATTTTCCCAATTTTAATGATGAGATTGCTTGAGAGAGATTAAGTTACTCTCCCTAAGTCACTCAGATAGTAAGTTGGACAACTGGGATTCAAGACCAGGCCTTTCTCAAAAAACAAAGTGTCCTTAATCACCACACTCTACTGCCTTAAAGGAGCAGTTATGTTATACAGCATTTCAGTATACCTGCTTATTAACTGTCCAAATATAAACTTAATACGGAAAGAGACCTCATAATAAAATTTTTTCTTGTAATTCAGACATTAAGTAATATGAACTTGCAGAAGCAAAATAATAGTCCCTATTTTTAAAGACCCCTTCAGGAATCTATTACATAAACACAGTGAGTAGTGATCCCAGAAGTGTCATTATGATATGGAAAAGGAAATAAAATGTAACTGATAAAAACAAAAGTAAACTGTATCCTTCTGTCTCTAAGAATATATCTAGTCTCAGAGTGGTTCCTTTTAAATTAAATCAACGTAGGAGTGAGAAATGTATAATTGATTGCTAGATCAACTGTAGAAATAATTAATAATTAAACCCAAAGATTAAGAACTAATATAAAGTGTTGAGGTCAACACACACAATGATATCTATTTGTTATTTCAAGCCTTTATGATCTTTCTGGGACAAAAGCCATTTTTCTATGACATGAACAGATTATCTCAAAGTCAAATATGTGTTCGGTGTAGAGAAAAATGGGTCCTCTTGATGAAATGAGTAATTCTGTGTTCTACCTTCAAAATTCCTCTTTTGAGTGTGTTGAAAATTTAAACACAAACTAGTTTCTCTTCTGACAGAACAGATTTTTTTAGTACACTATTCTGATTTGATGGGTTCTGAAGTGATGGGTTTCAACTCAAATACTGGCTTTGCTTTCATGGATAATAAAAAGTACTTTTAAAATCTCTGATAATTCTTTTCTCCTGAAGAACAAAAATAAGGAGCTCAACAAAATTAAGTATTTTAATAGATGCTTTCTTGCAGAATCATTTTCTAAACTGGACTCCATAGAACATTTCAGTTTTCCTTGAAAAACATAGACATTAGTGATATTTTTCCTTTCAAGTGGTTTAATATACAGTTGATTCTCATTATTTGCAGTAGTGCTCTATATAGATGCCATGGAAACAACAAAAGACCCCAAATAGCCAAAGCAATCTTGAGAAAGAAGAACAAAACTGGAGGCATCATGCGCCCTGATTTCAAACTATATTACAAAGCTACAGTAATCAAAAGAGTATTTTATTGCCATAAAAACAGACACATAGATCAATGAAACAGAATAGAGAGCCTAGAAATAAACCCATGCATAAATGGTGAATTAATTTACAAGAAAGTAGCCAAGAATATACAATGGGGAAAGGACAGTCTCTTCAATAAATGGTGTTGAGAAAACTAGACAGCCACATGCAAAAAAATAAACCTGGACCACTATCTTACACCATACACAAAAATCAACTCAAAATGATTTAAGACTTGAATGTAAGACCTGAAACATAAAACTCCTAGAAGGAAACATAGGTGAAAGCTCCTTGACATCTGTCTTGACAATGATCTCTTGGATCTGACACCAAAAGCAAAGACAACAGAAGCAAAAATAAACAAGTGGGACTACATCAAACTAAAAACCTTCTTTACAGTAAAAGAAACAAAATGAAAAGACAACCTGCAGAATGAGAGAAAATATTTGCAAATCATATATCTAATAAGGAGTTAATATTCAAAATATATAAAGAATTCACACAATTCAATAGCAAAAAAAAAATATGATTAAAAAATGGGCAGAAGATCTGAATAGACATTTTTCCAAAGAAGACATACAGATGACCAACAGGTACATGAAAATGCACTCAACATCATTAATCATTAGGAAAATGCAAATGAAAATCACAATGAGATACCACCTCACCTGTTAGAATGGCTATTATCAAAAAGACATGAAATAACAAGTGTTGGTGAGAAAGTGGAAAAAAGAGAACCCTTGTGCAATATTGGTGGGTATGTAAATTGGTGCATCCCCTACGTCAAACAGCATGGAGTTTCCTCAAAAAATTAAAAATAGAACTACCATATGATTCAGCAATTCCACTTCTGGGTATTTATCCAAAGAAAACAAAAACACTAACTCAAAAAGATATATGCACCCCCATGTCCATTGCAGTATTGCTTACAATAGCCAAGAGTTGGAAACAACTTAAATGCCCACTGATGCATGAATGGACAAAGAAGGTGTGATCACATCTTCTTTGTCCATTCATGCATCGATGGACATACTGTTCAGCCATAAAAAAGAATGAAATCTTGCCATTTGTGACAACATACATGAACCTTGAGGGTATTATGCTAAGTAAAATAAGTCACACAAAGACAAATACTGTATGATCTGACTTATATGTGGAATCCAAACAACAACACAACAAGAACCAAAAACAAAAACCAAAAAAAAACCTCACAGATACAGAAAACAGACTGGTGATTGCTGAGGGCAGGGCAGGGGGCCAAATGGGTAAAGGGAGTCAAAAGGCACAAAAACTTTCAATTCTAAATAAATAAGTCATGAAGATGTGATGTACAGCATGGTGACTATAGTTAATAATACTGTGTTTCATATTTGAAAGTTGCTAAGAGAGTCAATTTTAAAAGTCCTTATCACAACGAAAAAATATTTGTAATTCTGCATTGTGACAGATGTTAACTATACTTATAGTGGTCATCATTTTGCAATACATTCAAACAGTGAATCATGTGACACCTGAAACTAATATGATGTCAGTTATAACTCAGTAAAAAATTGTTTTAAAAATATAAAACTGAATAGAACAGAAACAAAAGAAAGAAGAAAGAAAACACCTCAAAACTCAAAAAAAAAAAGTTGCTGTGACCACTGAATTAGCAAATACTGAACCATAGCTCCAAGGGGAAATGCAGGATTAAGTTCCTATGAGACTTTCCATCAACTGATCAATACATAACCTTGTTTTATGTGTTTCTTTTGAAATATATTGTTGGTCCATTAACATTGAACCTATGGCCAATAGCACTATAACTCAAAAGTGAAGGAAGCTTAGACAACTCACACATTTTTTTCCATAAAGTACACTGCAGCCTTCTTGCTTTTAGAAACTAGAGACAGCATTTCAGCACTATGCTTGGGGGCGATTTCAAACAGCGAGATCACCAAGAGACAACACAAAAATGTGAAAAATATCTCACTAAATAGATCACACAAAGGACACATGTTTACTGTATGGGAAGGCAGGTTTTCACCTGGTTCAGTCTCAGCTGGGGCCACGCACGTGAAGCAACTCAAATTTTCCACCACTCTATGCATGTCCGGGAATGACCACCAAAGCACCGCAAGTACCGACTTTGGAGTTACAAATAAATTTTAGCAAGTAGGTGAATTAGCAAATACAGAACCCACGTGAATAATGAGGATCCATTATATAAAATGTTAAGTAAATGCATGTAGTATTGTTTATTATGTGAAAAATTATACTAAATGTTGTGCTGTGTTACACAATGATGTCAGCAAGTTGCACTGAAGATTGCCGGATACCTGAAGGTATGACTTCTGACCTCACAGTGACGCAAAGGCAGCAATTCACTAATATTTGTCATTTGATGTATGTTATCACTGACTTGGGCCATGTATTTTGTCTTATAATGTCAAATTATTGATAAATTTCAATGGTTTCTGCATATGAAGCATTTCTAATTGACATGCTTATACTCTGTGTCAGGGGCTGAAAGAAGGGAATTTTTCACAAAAGGAGTACATTTTGTCATGCAAGTTCCTATTAGTGTTCTTTCAATACATTATAATTTGCTAAGTATTTTTTGTTCAAATAAGGTTTAGAAATGTTACCAATAGCCAAGGCTTTTTATTATCAAAAATTTGAAGAGTTAATATTCAGTTTATTAAAAGAAACAAATTAAAAGCCTAGGTCAGTCTTAAGGTATGTTCAGCTTACAAGCCATATTTACAAATCTGGCAAATTTTAACTACCCTTTTTAAGGGCTATTGATTTTATTAGGTTATGCAGACTTCCAGCTTCTAACATCTCAATAATCTTTATAGTAATCTTATTTATAAGTATGGATCACACCTGTAGGGGTTTTTTGTTTGACTTTGCTTTTACAGAAGTGATAAATTGCTGAATTATTATTCAATTATTCCTTTATACAGAAAAAGAAAAATTAATGCATGCTGCTAGGTGAATAATACCATCCACCTTTGATTATTCCTACAGAAATGTTTAATTCACCTCTAGAAATATGAAGTATTATGCCACTTATTTATCAGACACATTTTATTAATGCACACTGAGTGGTATTTGAATTCCTTTGGTGTATGAGAATTCAAAAATTTTTTTGCATTTTTCTGTAATGAGATATATCCAAATTTAAAAACTAAACTTATTTCTTATTACAAATGCAAACATGTAACCTGTAAAAAGAATTTAAAAATAGAAATAAAGAGAAAAGAGTAAATATCCATAAATCTGTAATACAATGAGAAACCACTGTATCTCTGTTATCTCCTTCCACGGGGCTACACGGGGCTACCCGTGGTATTATAATCTCCTTTTTCTGTCCATTATACTGTGGGTATCTTCCATGTCAACATGATGTGAATTAATTTGTCTATTTGTTCATTTATGTACCTCCTGAACAACTTCTTTCTGCCAGGCACTGGGCATCAGAAGGAACAGTGATTTTTTGATATGGATATAGCAAAATCACTTAAACTATGCTTTATTATTGGACATTTGTGTCATAAACATAGAATGAGAATCTTTTTTTAATTTTTATTGGAGTATAGTTGATTTACAATGTTGTGTTAGTTCAAGTGTACAGCAAAGTGAATCAGTTATATATATACATATATCCACTCTTTTTTAGATTCTTTTCCCATATAGGCCATTACACAGTATTGAGTAGAGTTCCCTGTGCTATACAGTAGTTCCTTATTAGTTATCTATTTTATATATAATACTGTGTATATGTCAATCCCAATCTCCCAATTTATCCTCTCCCCCTTACCCCTGGTAATCATAAGTTTGTTTTCTACACCTGTGACTCTATTTCTGTTTTGTAGATAAGTTCATTTGTACCCTTTTTTTTAGATTCCACATATAAGCGATATCATATGATATTTGTCTTTCTCTGTCTTAATTCACTTAGTATGATAATCTCTAGTTGCATCCATGTTGCTGCAAATGGCATTATTTCATTCTTTTTTATGGCTGAGTAATATTCCATTGTATATATGTACCACCTCTTCTTTACCCATTCCTCTGTCGATGGACATTTAGGTTGCTTCTATGTCCTGGCTATTGTAAACAGTGCTGCAGTGAACAATGGGGTGCATGTATCTTTTCGAATTATGGTTTTCTCCAGATATGTGCCCAGGAGTGGGATTGCTGGATCATATGGTAGCTCTATTTTTAGTTTTTTAAGGAACCTCCATACTGTTTTCCCTAGAGGCTGTACCAATTTACATTCCCACCAACAGGGTAGGAGGGTTCCCTTTTCAGAATGAGAATTTTTCTAGCTAAACACAGGAGTAATTTGGGAAATCATCTGCCTTGCAACTTGGTTCATGGTGAGTTTCAATGTCAGGATTCAACAAGCTTTTACTTTCTGTTTTCTTCCTTAGTATCACATTTTAAAATTGTCTCCAACCCTGAGACTATGCAATTACTTACGTTTATGTATTCTAGTACTTTTATGATTTAATTATTATAAATTTGATCTTTAACCCATCTGGAAACTATGTAGTCCATAGTGTGAGGTAAGGATTGGGCTTCCAGTTTTTTTAATTGAATGGTGAGCTAGTTGCCACAAGAGTAACTAAGTAATCCATCTTTTTCACCACTGATTTGAAATATTCTCTGTATAGTAAAATATATTCATATATATTAATTGGCAAGTTTCTGGACTTTTTATTCTGTTCCACTGATCTCTCACTTTATTCCCATATCAAAGCCACACTAATTTTTTTGTAGCTTTGTGCTAAGTTTAATTACATCTGATTGGTTAAGGCCCACTTCATTACTCTTCCTTTTCAGTATGTAACTAGATATTACTGTATGACCTTTCAGATCATTTCAGTAAGCCAAAATCCCAATAGCAAATGTATTTGTAATTGTGTAAAACTTACAGATAAATTAGGTAAAACTTAGACCATTCATTTGAATTCTTTTTGTTACTCAGCAAAGTTTCATAGTTTTCCTGATGTTTTCATAATTGTCTTGATGTTCTGCACATTTCTTGAGTGTTTCACTAAAAAATTCTTGTAATATTAGTATTTTAGTTTACAGTGGGCTGTTCCTATGAAGCTTGCTTTATAATTTGTTTTAACTGTGGTAAAATACACATAACATAAAATTTACCATCTTAACCATGTTTAAGTGTACAGTTCAGTTGTGTTAAGTACATGCATGTTGTTGTGTGACCATCACCACCATCCATCCCCAGAACGATTTCCTCTTGCAAAACTGAACCCCTGTACCCATTAAACACTAACTCTCCATTCCCCACTCCTTCCAGCCCCTGGAACCGACCATTCTATTTTTTGTTTCTCTGAGTTTGACTACTCTAGGGACTTCATGTAAGTAGAATTATACAGTATCTGTCCTTTTGTGGCTGGCTTATTTCACTTAGCATAATGTCTTCAAGGTTTATCCACGTTGTAGCAGTGTCAGAATTTCTTTCCTTTTTTAGGCTAATATCCTATTGTATGTATAGACCACATTTTGTTTACCCATCCATCCATCCATTTTTTTGGCTTCTATGAATAATGCTGCCATGAACATGGGTGTACACTGCTTTATAATTTAAACATTTTATATATAACATGCTCATAGTATACTATAGATAGTGAATTAAAGTGTACATCAAGTCCCCAGGCTTTATCAGCCTGTAGATATACATGGAATCACAATGATGACAATGATCCATATTTTACTGGCTATTTCTCTTACTTGCTCACATAGGACCCCAGTCCTCTTCCTTTGCCCACATATTTCCCAAGGAATGTCTCACGCATGCTCACAGTTTGCATTAAGAAGAAAGCCAAGCACATGTGACTTCCTGTTCATTCCAGCCTCTCAATTATACCACATATAGTAAGACCCTTAAGGTACTAATGCCGTTATAGGGAATTTTTTCCCGTCGGTTCATCATATCTACTCTCCTGCTCCATAACCAAGGAGAATGAAGAAGCTGATCCAACAAGCTAGAGTGCTTCTTCTTTAAGAGGAGGAGGGGAAAGACCATGAATACTCAAATGGGAATAATTTAGAACTGTTATGACAGGTATGGGTGATGATAAGGCAGAAGTGGTACCAGGGGAAAGTTGAATCTCCTCCTTCAACATTCCTCCCTTTGCTGTGGAATCTTAACTAGATTTATGATAAAATCTCTGTAAACTTCCCAACTTACAAAAAGGTTTACAGTCAAACAGCTCTGAGCTCGGGCATGCCAAAGGCAGAATAAGCCTGAAATTTTTTTCACTGTGACTGAAGATTTCACTAGCACCTCACTCACTTATATACTTGTAAGCACAGAGGCACTTTCTTGAAAAAGGGCCATTCACCTCAAGATGCTTGAATAACATAGCTAACATTTACTAGCATTTACTGTGTGCCAGGCATTGAGCTAACAACTTGATTCTCACAAGAGCTTTAATATGGTTTAATACAAGGAAACCAAGGCTTAGAGAGGTCCTGTAAGTTAACCAATAAGAGCTGGAACTGGGACTCATGGGTTACTTCATGCATGTTAGGGTTTCATTTGCATGATTTAAAAAAATTCCAAACCAGATCTATTTATTTCTTTGAGGAACTTTTTGTTTCATGTTCTACATAAAATATTCTCTGTACTTTACTGATGGAGGGACACCAGCTGTGAGTACACGATCTCGAGATTTCCCCAGGAAAACCTATTAGTAATGCATCTGTAAAACATATTTAAAATAATTAAAACTGGAGAGCTTCTTTTGGTAGTCTTTCTTTTACCTTCTTTCTTCTTCTTTTTTAATTTGAATGACTAAAGTTTAACTCTGCAATGATTTTTCCCTTCTACCCTTCCTTAGCTGCTGGGTCCCACACTTACTTCCTAGGACCTGCTTCAAGCACTCACTGGGTACCTAACACAAATGCCAGAGCTTGTCATGATGATCTCTCCTCCGTATCCACCCTCAATCTCCCCGTCCCCTCTTGCTTTGCCATATTTACAGAGACAAACCTTAACCCTGGTTTAATCCAATTCTCCACTTACTCCATGCTTATACCCTTGCAGCCAAACATGGTCCCACACCAGGCGGGCCCTCACTTCAGGTGTGCCCTAAATGCCACTTGATATTCACACCATATTTCTCTACTCCATTCACTTTCCCACTCTCCCATTCAAGTATTTCATACCTTTTCCTCTCTCTTCAGATCACTAATATCTTCTCAGCTGAGGACCCAGCTTCTTATTCCACTAAGAAGACTGAAAGAATCAGAAAAGAACTTCCAGAAACGCTTACCACTGCATCTACCCAATACTATGGATAAACTGCCCTGCTCCCAGCAAAGGAGCTCCCAGCTACTCACAAGATCCCATCTTGCCTCACGTATTTAAGAACATTGCTCCAGGAATTTTCCTCTCTTTCCTGCATCATCTAATCTTCCCTCTCAACTGGATTATTCTCCTCAGACCACCAATATTCTCTTCTTTCTCCTAAAAAAAAAGAATCATTTCACTATTTTAAAGAAGCCCTCACTTGACCCCTATGTCTCTCTCTAGCTATGGCTCCGTGTCTCTCCTATTTCTAGAGTTTGTTTTAGAGGTTGCTTTTATTTTAAAGATCAAACTTGCAACTGTATTCCTTTAATATTACGATGATAACTAGCACCTATTAAATGTTAATTATGTACCAGCCACCAGGCTAAATATGTATATTGCCTCATGGAAATCATCACAACATGTCTGTCGTCCCCCTGACCTCTCTTGGGGTCTTCCCTGCTACTTACTCCCCCCGCCCTCACTTCGCTCCAAGCCACCCTCAGCCTCTTAACATTTTTGGACTCTCTCAGGTATGTTTCCACCTCAGGGCCTTTGCATTTGCTTTTCCCTCTGCTTGTTCTGCTCTTCCTCCAGATATCCTCCTGGCTGTCTCTCTCAAAAAAAAAAAAAAAAAAAAATCGGTCCAGATACATTGTGCAAACATAACAATTGTCAAAGTGTCCCCAAGACCTTTCCAGGGGTCCATGAGGTCAACACTCTTCTCATAATTTTCCTAAAACGTATACATGTTTTTAACATTCTGCATTGCATTCATAAAACACTGCAAATATAGTTTTTAGAAACCTAGATGTAGAACCATTTTATTAGAGATATGAAGTGGAGAACTACCGAGAAACATCAGATTTTTCTTTCTATATCAGCTGAAAACATACCACTCAATCCCCTCTTATCAACAGCACCTGAATAAATAAATAACAGCAGATAACCTGAGATGCTACAATACTTTGAAAGTATTTCAGCAGACGCCCAGTTTAACAGGAGTATTGTCTGAAGTACATGCCATTTATTCAATCTTCAAAAACATTTTGGATTTTATGCCTGGATTTAGCCATAACTAAAACTGCCTTACTTAAATCCCCTCCAGAACTGCTGTCATGAAGTTGCCGTTTAGATCGTGTCCGGACCTTACAAGGGGAGACATTGTAAGGACACCTCTAGCATTTGTGTTATGATGTAGGGGAGTGTCTACCTCACCCCTTAGTAAGCCCCCTGTGAAGACTGGCAGAACACAACACATTCTTTGGGATCTAGAAAAACTGTTTTTCCTGCTAAAATCTAGAGGGCTTTTTCACCACTGACAATAACATTTTGTAAGTGATCTTGTTGCTCTGGCTGCCATGAAGCCTG
This sequence comes from Eubalaena glacialis, assembly GCF_028564815.1. Lineage (NCBI taxonomy): Eukaryota > Metazoa > Chordata > Mammalia > Artiodactyla > Balaenidae > Eubalaena > Eubalaena glacialis. The sequence continues at coordinate 65,638,575 of NC_083731.1, read as the reverse complement.
GGGCCAAATTTACAACTTATCTTTATTATATTTATAAAACATAATTATATATATATTATATGATATATAAATATACAACATATCTTTATATATTATATAATATACATAATATATTATATATTATAGTGTTAAAAAATTATTATATGTTGTATTGTGCATCTTATGTATTGTGTATAATATATAATATGAAATATTACTATATTATATATTGTATATTATTATATTATATTATATTTTATAAAGAGAAAGAGAGAGCAGAGTCTCTGCTCTATAGACTAACCCACTAAGCTTCCTCCTGGTCCTACACTCCTAGCTACATTTTACCTAAGCTTGATACACAGTATTGAATGTAAACCACTTCAAATATTTTCAGAGATGTGGGGAAATGATAGTATAAAATAAATCAGGCAGAGAAACAGGAAAGAGGAGACATTCCAGGTAGATGGAGTAACTCATGCAAAGACTTGGAGGTGTGACAGCACCTGCCTGACTCTGGGAACAGAGAGGGGTTTGGCGTGACTGCCCACAGGACAACAGTGGCCGACTGGAGACTACAGTATTGACTCTGCCTGGTACGCTCTGACACCAGATATCTGCATGGCTCATGTCACTTCATTCAGATCCCTGTTCAAATATTACCTCATCAAAGACAGTCTTTCCTGGACCAATTCATTCAAAATACTTTACACACACTCAACTGTACACACACCGCTCCATCACTCCCTCTCCCTTTATCCTGTTTTATTTTCCTTAATTATGCTTATGAACATCTGATATACATTTCCTTACATGTTTATTAACTTCTCCCTCAATAGACTACAAGCTCTAGTAAGCAGGCTTTTTTATGTGATTTTGCCATTCCAGCAACTACAGCAGTACTCAATAAATAATGATTAAATGAATAGAAAGGTAGTTTAGCATTAAATTGAGAAAGACCTAGGAAGCAATGTTAAGAAATTTAGACTTTATCCCACCAGTAATGGGTAATGACTAAGAGTTGATGCAAAATGTATTATGATCATACTTCTCTTTTATAAAGATAGCTCTGGCAGAGCAGTAGTAGAGAATAGACCAGAGAGGAAATCCATGACAAAAATCCAAATGCTAAATTATAAAGGTTAAGTGAAGGTTGGGGAAAGAGCAATAGAAATGGGAAGGAAGGAATGAACTCACCACAGATGCAAGCAGTAGAGAAAGGGACGGTACTATATATCATAATAGTTAAATCAGGCATCCAGCAGGTCACTTGATGGCTGGGTGACCTTGGGCAAGTTATTTATCTAAACCTTGGTTTCCTTGTTTCTAAAATGGGGATAATATTTGTACCTACCTACTTAGTTTTACTATGAGGATTAAAGGAGATAATCTATGAAAATACACAATTGACCAAACTTGGTGACTGCTAACTGAGCTCCATGAGGCAAGGGACTGTATCTGCTTTATACACCACTGTTTCCCCAGGCCCTAGCACTCGGCCTAGCCATAGTAGGCATTGAACGCGTATTTGCTAAAAGCAAATGAATTAATGAAGATTATCAGCAAGACAAAAAATCAGAGTTAACTACAAGGCAAATCCTTCCTATAAAAATAACGGAGCAAAATGTGGCCAGGGAGGTGGGGAGCTTGTGTATTTAAATCTGTTTGTGAAAATATTGAGGCTGAGATGGTTACAGGACCCACCATAGGAAATGTCTAGTAGGCAAAGGGTCCAGATCTCAGGAGAGAGCACAGGCTGGAGAAAGATGGGTGCAGCTGGTAGTCAAAGCCTAACCTAATGGATCAGATCAACCAAGGAAAAGCAAAGAGAGTGAGAATCCTAGGAGACACACACATTCGGCATTAGCAAAAGGAATCAAGGATTGAGGCTGAGACGCAGTAAAAGCTAATGAGAAAGATAAGAGGGATTAAACCTTGAAAGCCAAAGGGGAAGGCGTGAGAAAAAAAAATGGTCAACAGTGTCAAAATTGCAAGAAACACAGCTGAGTGAAAACTAAAAAGAGACCACTGGATGTTAGCAATTAGATCATTAGTGACCTTTGCAAAAGAGGTTTTCATGAAGTGGCTGGGGCAAAAGCCAGATTGTGGGAACTGAGGAAGGGAAGAAAGGGAAGGTGTAAGCATCAGCCCAGGATAAAGCAGACTTGGCCATGGATGCACCTAAAAGCCTACCTGGCCAATTATCTCCACTACCACCTCCAAGTGGTCGTTTGTTCTTAATGAAGTATTTTTTCCTAAGACATTTGTAGTATATCTTACTCTAGAAACAAGGTTGGCCCTCATGAAAGTCATCGAGGGAGCCCGTCTTCACTGCTCTGGCAGTATGGGTTTTCGTATGTCCAAAGGGCCCTGCACGGTAGCAAAGACAGTTTTCCAAATGACAAAATAACGGTCTGTAAAAATATATAGTTTTATCAAGTCCTTTAAATAGTCAACAAAGGACAGTGGTCTGTGTAGCCTACTGATTATAGTATTTAGAAGGCACGTGTATCAGGAATAACTGCGTTATCAGGATTTTATACCAGTTTTGGAAAAGAATTATAATAATCAGGGATACAAAAGCATACTGTGTATTTCCTTAATCCTCATCACTACCCTTTGAGGTCAGAATCACTATCCCTATTTTGCAAATGAGAAATCTGAAGTTCAGAGAAATGAAGTGTATTGGTTAAGAGTATGCTAACTGTTGCAGCAAACAATACCCAAATCTCTGGGGCTTAACACAATAAAGGTCCATTTCCCTTTTGTGTCACAATCCAATTTGGCCAATGAGGTTTGGGGGCAGGAGCACAGAGGCTCTGCTCTATGAGGCAGGGATCCAAGCTCCTTCCACTGGATAATCGACATCCGTCTGGCACGTGAGAGAAGGGACAAAGCATGGAGAGTCCCACAAATGGCTTTAGAGGCCAAGTGACAAACATCATGCCCACTCATATTCCAGCGGCCCGAACTCAGTTGACACAGCCCCACCTATCTGCACGCGGAAAATGAAGTCTCAAAGCGGGCCAGGAAGGACAGGGGAAACCCAGATATTGAGGAGCACGGCATTCTCTGCCACGTTAAATAACATGGTGAAGGTCACCTAATTGCACATGGAAGAGCTGAGAAGCAAACCCGACACTACCTAACTGCCCCAGGGGACCCTGCTGTCCAATGGGGTTTCTCCTTTCATTGCACTGAACCCACTCCTAATTTTAGCATTTCTCCAAATGACAACAACAACAGATGGTTATAGTGTGTGTTTGTATTTTTTTCATCTGTCTTTTATTGTCTGTCCTGCAATTCCGCTTTACAAATCAGTGGTTTTAGTCTTCTGAGGGGCATACACATGGACACAAAATTTGGGGAGCCCTCTGAAGACCATCCAGACTATGGAATGCATGAACCCCAAGCAAGGAACTCTACACTACCTTACTGTTAACTTACTTCCAGCTTTCCACCTGCTTCCCCTCCACTCCCATCCCCCCACCCCACTTCAGCCCCACGGACCGCCTCCTTGTTGTAGCTTGTTTCTTGATCTTTGCAGCCGCTGTTCCTTCTGCCTGACTTCTTTCCCCCCCAGAGGTCTGCGTAGCTCATTTCCTCAAGGTCATTGCTCAGATGTCACCTTCTCAGGAAGACCTTCCCCTTCCTACCCCACCCCCGCTCCCATTCATGCTTTTTTTTTTCTCTATAGCACTTCTCACCTTCTAATATACTATGCATTTTACATATTTATAAGTTATAAATTCTCCCTGCATTAAAATGTGAGCCCCATGAGGGCAGGGGTTTTCATCTATTTTGGTTTTGTTTACTGCTCTATCCCTGGCACCTATGACAGTACTTGGACACCACAAATATCTTTTTGAATGAATTGAGGGGCAACAAAGGAGTAGAAAAGATAACGGGCACACAGGTAGATGTGTGATGTTGAAAATGTTCTCGTTCCAAAGCTGGTTCACAGGTGTTCATTTTACCACTATGCTTCACAAACCACGGAGATAGTATATATTCATATATACGTATAATATTATAACATAATTTTAAAGTACTATATGAGTTTGTACAAATAATCCCACTCAAAACAGTGTGCCTGCTCAGGTATACACCCTGGAACCTTTTCTTATCTAAATAAAAGAGTCAGATGGAGAAAATCGGGCCCCCAAAATGTCATTTTCATTCCTTAGTCATTTATTTAAAAATACATTTTACTCATACTTTTTCCTCAACTATGTCTTAATAGGCCAATGGAAAAGTACTTTATATAATTCTTTTTAGCGCTATACCATGACCTTTTAAAAATAGCATCTTACCTTATAAAAGTGAAACTAACAGTTTTCTTTGAAAATCTATTTGAAGTGTTAGATACCTATAAGCATTTCTTCTAAATTAGTCCTCTAAAGACATTTTCAAAGCGATTCCATGATTTGCCCAACAGTAATTAAAATTAATATAAATTTCAGCTGAAATTTTTTATTCCACAATTCACTTTTCAAACATATCCTCTTTAACATCTCACTAAAAACAGAGGTTTCGATTGCAAAAAGGCATTAGGATACCTAAAACATTGGTCACAGATACGTTCACAGATTAAACAAACGAATAAAGGGCAGGGCAGGAAGGAGGAGGGAAGGGAAGGGGGAGGAGAGGGGAATTTAGGGGAGAGGAGAAGAGGCAGGAGAGGTAAGGAGACACCCACATACATCCATACTTGTACACTGTAGATGTCAAGTTTCAAAACCCAAGAAGCTTACAGGACTTAAAAGAAGACATTTGGAAGCCATCCACTGTTTTGAAGTCCTGCTTTTGAGTTCCAACCCTGCCATTTACATCGGCAGATGTTCAAACTTGGTCTCAGTTTTATCAGTTGTAAAATTCAGATGGTTTTAAGCAACTGTTCAATGAGATCATGTATATAAAACTGCTCTGTAAACAATAAATTGCTAAGGAGAAAGGTATCTTCAAATTTCTGACATAAATGCCCCAAGCTTTATTAAAAAAAGCTTTATTATACTAAATTATAATCTGATGGTTTGAGAAAGTCCTGGTATTCAAACCGCACAGTGAGAAGGTTAGAGATTCCAGCTCCACACATGATAAAGTTAATCATATTTCCTTGGTGTAAAACAAAAGGCTTAGATAACTAATAATGACCTGCTGTATAGCACAGGGAACTGTACTCAGTACTCTGTAATGACCCATATGGGAAAAGAATCTAAAAAAGAGTGGATATATGTATACGTATAACTGATTTACTTTGCTGTACAGCAGAAACTAACACAACATTGTAAATCAACTATACTCCAATAAAAATTAAAAATGAAAACATGAGGCTAACAAGTCTTCCCAATATCCTTCTAACAAAAAGCGGGGGGAGAGGGGGAGGCAGGGAGGGGAATTATTGCCATATATGTTCATTTGAAAAAAATAAGTGACAATCTAAAGTAGAAACAATGTACATTGAATCTTAAATTAAGGCCATTATCAACAATGGCTATTGACCATCTTAAGCCACTTAACCAAATCAAAACTACAAATGTGTTTCAAATAACTAAATATTCACAGAAAAAAATACTCCATACCCAACAAAATCAAACTAATTTGCCAAGGGAAAATATAATGGGCATGGACATATAATGAACATGTTATGGTCTTTTTCAAAGGTCTATTTTTAGACATGAAACAAACTCTCTTTAATTAAAACCTTTGCTATATACGTATTTCCTGAGCAAGTAAAGCCTAACAAATCCAATATGAGTGAAACACTGTACCCTGGAAACAGTAAGGAGCCCTGAGTCATTTACAATAGTAGTTTCATATAACCTTCCATCACTCTCACCACAATAGCAAACATGCAACCTTAAACTAACTGAAAGCTTTCTAAATTTAGATACCTTCAAATAATGCATCTTAAGTTATATGTAAAGGTTTAGTAAATTATTTATTACTTCTCTTATCTTTATTAATGGGATATCATGTTTAACTTGTAATCAAAATGGAAAGAAAGCTGTTATACCATATATTAGTGTACCAAGACTCAGAGTTTCCAGTCTATATTTAGTTCACATTAAAATGGAAGCAAAGACGCAAACCAAGCTAAAAATAAAATGTTCTACGAAGATGAGATTTTTAAATGGATTGAAATCTAGCTATTTTTGGTCCCCTAAACGCTGATTGCATTTCACAGCACCTTAACTTTGTAGTGCTTTGCAAACCGTTTTCCATCACCTAGGATAGGGATCAAAAAACTACAGCCCACAAGACAAATCCATGGGCCATATACTTCTGGCACCTATGAACTCAAATGTTAACATCCTTAAATAAAGTTTTATTGGAACAAATGTAGTCACATTTTACCACATATAGACATATACCACACATATACCACATTACAGCTGCATATAGGTATTTAAGTATTATCTATAGCTGCTTTTATACTACAACAGTAGAGTTGAGTAATTCCAACACAGACTGCGGCCCACAAAGCTTAAAATATTTACTACCTGGCCCTTTATAGAAAAAGTTAGCTGATTTCTGCCTAGATGAATGTTAATTATTCTAATTCAAGGTATCTTCCTGCTCATCACCTATCAAAATGTAAAAATTCCTACTTGCCTTTCACATCATGTTGAGTTTCTGAACAATAAACCTGTTAATATTACTTTATTTCTTAACAATCTTCTGGCCTTGTTTCTGTTTCCTGTCCTATTTGGATCATTACCCAATCCAATGTTTCCATGCAGAACTGTGGCTAAAAGTCTTAAATAGTATTTTCGAATCTATTCTGTTTCTGTTTTAAATACTGGATATGAATCAGCATGACCTACTAATGGGCTGCCACCTACAACCTGAAAAACACTGAGCGAGTCTTCCCTAATCTACTCTATCGAAGGTGTATGGTGAAAAATAATGTTTTAATTGCACAAATTGTATCTCATAAAGCAGTGAAAAATACAAATCAATATTTCCATATTGATTATGCCTTACCATAAAGATATGAGTTTATTTATACATCCTTCATGTTAAAGTAAAACCAAGGTACCAACTGAAGAATGTGGTGGTTATTCTTTTAATGGGCTGAAAGAGATGTCCCAATCCAGATATAATGTTGCAAAGTTCTGAATATCTTGCCAGTGTTTAGGTATGTTTTACCTAAATTTAGAGACTCATTTGTGGACATTAAAATTAACTGTAAGAAGACATAAATGTCAAAAAAATAAATGCGAGCATAATAAACTAAATTAGGAAATATTTTTGACACATGAAGCTTCAAGACCTTAGCCAAGATGAGTCAGTGTGAAAAAAAGTCATTGAGATGGTTCCCACTTGTTTACACTGTTTGGCTTATGATGGTTGAACAACCCTAGTCTATAAGCCTGACCAAAGTTCCTCCAGCCATTTGCTGCAAAATGAAAGACTACAGTATTCATGGGCCAACAAAAAGCAAACCAACTGTCCTTCACACTCATGTTCAAAACCAAGCTGGTCTGAGGTTGTATCAGTGCTGTTTCAGAATGTCTCACTCCCAGCAAACACCTGTGAAATTCTCCACAACAGTAAATCTGAATGCAAAATCAAGCTTCTCCTTGAAACAAGACTAAGAATTTAGGGATAACAGTCAAGGGTAGAGAGAGAAGAAGAGATTTGATGAGTTACAGCTCCCTTTGGCTTCCCCACATCAGCACTATTTAAACTTTTGTATATAAGTGATTTTTTTTTCCTTTGGGGAAATCGAGGCACCCATAAAATTATCTAGCGTTTAGCACCTGGGTAGCTAGATGAGACTACCTGAAATTCCATTTAGCTAATACAGAGAAAGGAAAAAAGTGAAAAACAGAGAAAGAGAAAAATAGTAGAGATGACAGCAAGGCAAAGAAACAGGAGGGAAAAATGGGAAATGAAAACGGGAACAAAGAGCATACAATATGAGGATGTGATGAGGGTACTAAAATGTACATGAGCATTTTATTAAACCACACGAATTTAAAAGGCATGCCAGTCTTATTTATTCTTTATTTAAAAAGTACATTGGGGGTTTCCCTGGTGGCGCAGTGGTTGAGAATCCACCTGCCAATGCAGGGGACACAGGTTCGATCCCTGGTCCGGGAAGATCCCACATGCCACGGAGCAGCTAAGCCCGTGCGCCACAACTACTGAGCCTGTGCTCTAGAGCCCGTGAGCCACAACTACTGAGCCCACGTGCCACAACTACTGAAGCCCGCACGCCTAGAGCCCGTGCTCCACAATGAGAGAAGCCACCGCAATGAGAAGCCCGCTCACCGCAACGAAGAGTAGCCCCACTCTCCCCAACTAGAGAAAACCTGCGTGCAGCAACGAATACCCAACGCAGCCAAAAATAAATAAATAAAATAAATAAATTTACAAATAAAAAAAAAAGTACATTGTATCCACTGCAAAAAAGCTGAGATTAGTGTTGTCTTAAAATAGCCCATATTTCCTTTCATAGAGAGCTGGTTAATTAAATGATGACATAACATGCAGGTTAAACCGTATGAAATTTCCCATATTGGACCATTTTTTTCCAGCTTTATGGAGGTGTAACAGACAAGTAAAATTGTATATACTTAAAGTACACAATGTGATGATTTAATAGACATATACATTGTGGAATGATTACCACAATTAAGTTAATTAATATATCCATCACCTCACAGCTAAGAGGGTGTGTGTGTGTGTGTGGTGGGAATACTTTGCTATTCTCTTAGCAAATTTCAAGTACACGATGCAGTATTATTAACTACAGTCACTATGCTGTACATTAAATCCCCAGAGCATATTCATCTTATAAATGAAAGTGTGTACTTCTCCCCATTTTCCCCACCTCCCAGCCCTACTCTCTACCATTTTGACCTACTGACAGAGCAACTTCACTTAGCTCAACCTAATATAATGGAGTACTTTGCCATCATTAGAGAGAATGATGTAGTCGTGGTCAAGCATTAGAGAAATGATCTCCATGTTTCAAACAAATGAGATGCAGAATGCGTAGAGAATGTTCTCATTAGTATTTTTTAAATACTACATATTTATATATATATACACACACACACACACACACACACACATATATATTCTTGTATGTGCATAGAAATTTTCTGGAAACACACCAAGAAAATGTCAACAATTGCCTCTGAGACAGAGACGGTGTGGTCTAACGTGGGAGGGAGATTACTTTTCACTGGATACCCTACCATCACCAAATATCCTCTCACACTGTCTGAATGTCTTACTATATGCACACGTTACTTTTTCAGTTAAGAAAAGTCTGGATACTTTCCAAATGCCACAATTAACTTAAGGTTCTTCACTAACACTCAAATTATTTAAAACATTAACCAACATTCACAACAAGGAACACTTCACTTCAAATAAGGTAATTACTTAAGTTAGTGGCTGTTTTTCACTCCAAACCTAAACTAGACACCAAACAGCTTTATGATCCTAAGGATCTTAAAGGACACTAAAATAAGTACTGCATTTTAACAATAATACCCATATATATGAAGCATTATATGTATGTATGTAATATATACACACAGTCATTCATTTAAGAAATACTTACGACCTCTATGTGCAACTCACTCTGCTGTAGGCCCTTTGTATGTCTGTACATAAGTGCTTTCCAAAGAGAAAGCATATATGTGCAGACATATGTAAGCACATGGATATGTGCGTGTAAATACGTGTGCATGTGCCACAGACACCACCCCAGGCTGCTACATAACCAGGACAGAAGATACCATTAGTAATCACAACTTGTGAGACCTAGTGGTCCCTTGGTTTATCTTTGGGATATACAAGCTCCTGCTGTCTTAAAAATGACTAAGCCTTGGGCTAGTCTCAGGGCCTCCTTCTCCTCCAGGCTCCCCCATCTTACACACCTGTGGAAGGGATCAAGGGTATCTGTCCTTTTCTAAAGATCTTTTCCCTTAACTCTCATCTGGATCACAACTGAAGACTGGAAACCAACAGTGAAATTTAGCAGCTCCCATTCTATGAATTCCGCCCACTGCCCTGCCCTCATCCCTGAGAATCAGTACCTGTGGTAAGAGATGTAACTGACGAAATCTGTAGCAGAGATGAACAATCTGGATTGGGGGGTTGGGACAGGCAGGGAGGACAAGACCCACCAGTTTCAGCCGGTTTAGGCCCTGATTTCATGTGTCCATATATGATAATGTTGATGAACTTGTATGCACTTGTATAAGCTAGTATAAAAGACAGAACTTCTGAAATTGAATACATCTTTAGAAATTTAAGGAACATTTCATTTAATGATCACTAATTATCCCTAATCATGGCAAAACATTATGTGCTAAATATTTTTGTGAGAAAGTTAAATGGAAAACCAAGAATAAACATGCTTTCTGAATTTACTCTTAGTCTTGATATAGATGCTTTACCCCAAACCATAGATAATATCAAATTTAAAGAGTATAATCGTAGCTATCGTCATGCGTTCAAGAACCCTTCAAATTTTAGTGGTACTCCCAACAAATTTGTTGTTTGACTTTACTCAATTCAAATTAGAGTTATCTCTAAATTTTCTTCCAAACAGTATAAATTTACTGGTCAATCTTGATAAAAGTATACATAGAATTTTTACCATTTCAGTTGAATGTATAAAAATACCATTTTTTTAAAACCTGCCATTTTGCCCATTATTAACACAGTTTTGTGAACTTTTTTTTTTAACTAAGATTTCAAATGTTAAAGGTACTCTCTGTTAGGAAAGTCCCTACTTTGTTTAGCCTTAATCTTCTAAAAATACATTAAACTCCATATCCTTAATTTATCAAAATTATATTAAATTAAAAATGTCACTGTTAAAAGGAGGTTACAAGATGCGCACTTAAAAATGAAGCATCTTTGACTCTTCCCTAAGTGCAGCTTGGTAACAGCTGTGTGTGTGCTTACACATTTATTTTAGAAAATAAGGAGGCAGGTGCAAACATGAATCCACAGGCATATAATAAAAGTTCTATTTTCATATATGGGTCCATTAACCTTAGAAAACAAATCCTCATAAAAATAGGTATAGAATGAATTAACTTCTGCAAATTTATTCTTAAAGAGCACACAAATCCAATGATTTTATTGGTTCCCTTTTCAAATTCCTCGTTAAAGTCCCCCCGTGATAACTGACTCTCTGCGTGATGATTTCTACAGTATGATGAAAATTAGAGTGTATAAATAATCCTTCAGTGGTAAGCATTTGCTCTATATACATATAAAATCAAATTAAAACTCTCAACTTTGAGCCCTCACAGGTCAACAGTACCTGCTACACAGAGTAGCACAGCATGCTAATCTCCATGTAACACAAAGCGGTTACTTTTCATTATTAAAAATAACCAGGGGTGTGTCGATAAGATAAGAACACTGCACTTAGCGGGAACCTAGTACTCGAGGTCTGTTGTTTGTGCCGCGCAGGGTGCGGTTAACCGCGAGCATCATTTACCAAAGGGCAGCAAAGGGGCACAGGGACTGTCAGGTGTCACCTCCCCATCTACCCGCTCAGAGTGGGCCAGGGAGAGGCAGGGTGCTGCCCACGGTAAGGGAAGGTGGCGAAGTTCACTGCAGCTCTGGCTGGTCAGCCTGTACTTCGCTCCCTGCGCAACGCACACACTCTACCGAACCATTGCACGGCACGGAGGACCAAAAATGAAACACTCTTTTTTAGATCCCTGAGTGGGAACTCTAAACACCGCTTCCGCTTTTTCCCACGCTCCCTGGCTCCTTTCTCCTCCACCCCTGCCCACCCAGCTCCCCCGGAACCCACCCTGGAAGCCCCAGCGCACGGGCCGGGAATCCCTTCCTGCTGCGCGCCGTCCGGCTCCCCCAGGCCCCGCCTCCGGGCCCAGGCCCCGCCCTCACCTCGGCTCCACACTTTCCCGGGATCGCCCTGCGCCCCAGGCGCCCACTCTCCTTTTACCCGCCCAGCCGCCTCCCGCCTTCCACGCTCCCCTTGGGCCCGCCTCACCTTGGTCCGGATCTGCCCCGAGGTGGACACTTTGCGGATCAGTTTCTGGGGTCCCTCTTGCTCCGCTTCGCTGTCGGACGAATCCTCTCCGGGCCCGGCCGAGGCAGTGGCGGGGGTGACCGCGGCGCCGGCCGCGGCGGCCGCTCCTCCCGCGGCGCCCGGAGGGTGGTGCTGGCCGCCGGCCCCCGCCATCCTCTCCGACTCCTGTGGGGACACAGCACCGCCCTGCGGGGGCGGCGGCGGTGGTCAGTAGGTGGGCTCTGCTCGAGCCGGGCCCGGAGCCCCGCGCCCAGGCGCCGCCGCCATCTTCCCCTCCCCCAGCCGGCCCCGCGGGGGAAGGGTCGCCGGGGACCAGACGCCTCCCGCGGCCGGGGCCCTCCAGGATCCCGCGCTCCGCTCCCGCCTGAGTGGCGACCGCGGTGGTGCGCAGGGGACACGAACCCAGGCCCGCTGGGACGCCAGCGCACCCAGCCTCGGGATGTTACAGGGTTCCTGACACGGAATACAACCGGCGCGGGTAGAGAGAATGGGAGCGACAGAGGGATTGGGACAACCTCCTACTTCCCCTAGAGTTTGGGGTCCCCAGGATGGACGGGAGGGCGGGGGAGACGCGAAGCCTCCGCAGCCCATCCCCGCAGGCCCGGCAGTGGCGATGCTCCCTCCCTCGGTCCCCGGGCAGCAGGGGCAAGAACGGCCCCGGGAGTAGAAAGGGAACCTAGCTTCCTCCCGGCTCCCCTGGGTGCTCCCGCCACCTCCTGGACCCAGAATCTCTCCAGAGACACTTGGGCCTCGCCGCACAGTTCCCGCGAGTAAAAGTCCCCTCCGGCCCCGAGATGGATGGGCGCTGCCCCCTCGTCTGTCTCCGGACCCCGGAGCCCTTCTCGGATGACCCGTACCTCTCCCGCCTCCGCCTAGGGGTTCGGGTCCTTTCAGCTCTCCCGACCGTGGCCTTTAGTTTCTGGCCCACCCCCACTCCCATCCGGCGCACACGGAAGAGAAGAGCATTTTCCGGGAGGTTCCACTCGGCTCTGAGAACTTTTGGTTCAGAAAGAGCGATCCCTTTGGCTAACAGGAAACTGGCCAGGGCGTGGAGAGCGCGCAGAGACGAGCAAGTACCCGCAGCCCGAGACGACAGAATGCAAAATAAATATATAAGCTGAAGCGCTAACCGAGACTGCCTGGAAGAAAACAATGCACTGGAGCCGTGTGAACACCAGTGCCCGAGCACGAAAACATTGGAAGTTCTGGGAGAGCCACTCCCTAACCCGGACTAGAGCAGGAGGAAATGGGATCAACAGGCGGCAGGCACCGCTCACAGCTCGTCCCCCGCGAGCTGGCTGAGCGGACACTTGGGAATAGCAGCCTCGCGGTGCGTTGTGCACGCCCCGTGCCAAAGAACCCTTGTAGGTGTGGGAGGGCTTCCGGGAAAAGAGACTAAAATGACAGATTCCTCTTGTCGTCCACAGAGAATTACAAACTGGTGTTAGCTATATTTTTAAGTAGGGCAAAAAGTCCCTGCCAGACTATGCGGTCTCTTCACACTTCAGGAAAGCATTCAGTCTCTTTAGCGTGTTCATGCCCTTCAGGATTCATTCGAATTTTTTCAACTGACGTGACCTTTGAGGGTCCTCCAGACTAAGGGAGGGATGTTTTAGTTTGGGGTTTTTTGTTGTTGTTGTTTGTTTGTTTTTAGTTTCAGTCTTACTCTCAATAATTTGCTGTGACAGAACTAACAGTTCTAAGAGATTTTAGGAAACAATATGCAATCCCAATACTACTGTCTATCCACACGGTAGATTAAATTGAAATGTAAAATGTGCTGGTTAGTTTGAATGTGCAAAGACAGGAGATTGCTGCCAGGTAATACTAATTGATAAAGGCTACTTCTCCGGCCTCATTTGTCTTCTTTAGGAAGGGAAGGAAGTGGCAAAATAAACCTTAAGAGCCCTTATGGCTCTGTAAAAATGCAATTCTATATCTACAAAGAACGTACTGCTGAGAAGGGACTTCTTTAAGAGAAAAAAATAATCAAAATAATGGCCTTTATCCCAACCCAACTGTTTGGTCACTGACAAGTCTAATGGTCTGACAGTGTAAATAAGAGCACCTAGTAAAGGGCCTCTTGAAAGAATAAAACTAGTTCAGACCTCTCTTTTAATGTAAAGAACCTGAGGCCCAAAGTCACAAGCAGGACCAAAGTCAAAATCATGTGTCTTATTCTAATGTTCTATTCACCTTACCACATCATACAACAAAAGTCAGTTTGTCAATTATATGTTTCTGTTCACACTTTAGGCTTTAAAGTTTTATATAAGTAACATTTTCCAGAAGCCAGGCAAAGAGTGATTAAAGGAAAAGGCATTGTTTAATGTCCATGCCTATTCTGTGATCTTAAAAAGAAGACTGAATACACTTCTCACTCTGATTCAAACACTGATCACTTAAAAATATTAAAATAGTTTCCCGTGCAAAAGCTGGGCAATTAATACTTCAAAGCAAAGGTATTCATTACTTCATAAAAAATTAACCTCACAGTTATCCCTGCTCTTCAAAGACTCCTGTAACAAGTTCTAAAATTTGGTTGTGACTTTGAAAGCACAGCCAGTCTTAGCCTGCTCATGCTAAATAAATGATCCCTGCTCTACAATTTCCCTAGCACATACTCAGAGTGAAATACTGTGTAAGCAAGTGAAGGAATGTTGCATCATTTCCCACAAAAGGCAGCTCGTGAAAAACCCTCTTTCTTCAATCATCTCTTCTGAGGAACTGTTTCAAATAATACCAAATTTAAAGTAGCTGACCCACTAGCATCTTTTCAGGTCTTATCTGTAAAATTTCCAGAATCAATATTTAAGCTGTATACTGTATACTTGCAATGCACTTCGCTTCCCTTAAAAATATAATAGCAATGTCAAGAGATCAATATTTGCAACCATTTTAATGTACCTCAAAATAGCAACTGAAACAAATTTCAAATATGTGGCATATTACATTATTTCTTTAATTTACAAGATTTCCTTGAATTTTTCCTTACTTGGTGTTTTCAGATTTTCAAATAATTTCTTAGATGTGTCTTACATATTTATTATTATTACTTTGAAATCTTTGTTTGGAACACAACATATCACAAACACACTATTACAAACTTGGACATAAGCCACATAGGCACTACATTCAAAAAGAAATGGAAATAGAAGCTACCACTAAATTAGGTTTAGATTTCTACTTAATAGGGCTTTCTGCCCCATTTAAAAAAAAAAAAAAAAAAACTATTATATTGAAGATGTATAAGTTAGAGCCAATTCTCATTCTGACACCAACTTTATGAATATTAACGTATTAATATCTATAAAGATATTTTGAATTACATTCTTATTGATCACTACTCATAACAAGAGGTTTAATATCCATTTGCAACTTTTAAATCTCATATGTTCTATGGTTTTACATTAAATATTATAAACATAAAGAAGTCTACATTTATATTCTGAAGAACCCAAGTACATAGGCACTTTAAAAAGAGTTAGGTTCTAGGACTCAAGTTCCTAATCAATGGGAACCATGCAAAGAACACTGCAGGTTGAACAGGTACACACCTGCTTTCATTCAAACTTTAAAACTACTTCCGTAATACACTATCTATTCCATGTTTAGAATTTAACATTCAAAACTTCATTAAAATTTCCTTAGTTGTTACCTCAACGAAAAAGGTTTCGAAATTAATTGTGATATCAATTCCATGTACATGTGCTCATCACTGTACCTAAGGCAAAAACCTTTGGCCATCTAGACTTAATACATAAATATACTTGTAAACTCTCATTTATGTTTTGGCCCTTTTTCCTTTGAAACTCTCCCCTTCCTAATTTTTCAGTAGTTCTGAATAGTTTCATCAGAGCCAACTAGATAAAAATCATTTGGAAATAAAAATAAATTTTAACAAGTAAAAGGTACTCTAGTATCCCTGCACTGTTTAAGAACTACTTTGTAAATACTCCCACACTCTTCTAAGTTCTGGCTAGAATTCTAACTATCCATTTTCCCCCAGGATATTATCTACAAGTAAGGGCTGCTTGGCTAAATATCTTCCTACCCACCTATTTCCACCACCAAAGTATTTTTTAATTAATTAGAAATTTAGGTAATGTCTCTGTTTCCACTGATTTGATTACATTCCAGACCTAGCGTTAAAGAAAATACACAGACACCTGAATGCTAACATTTATCTTCTTGTAGGCCCAGTGCCCTAGGTGGAGTAATGATAAGGCTAACAGTTTATTTAAATGCCCTCACTTAACTAAATAACTTCATTTCATCTCCATGTACAAAAAACGTCATGATGGCCAGCGGCTGCCTCTCAGCTCCAGACGTGGGTGCATTTCAAGTTAGACTTGCCTCATTCTCTTTATTATTACTCAGTATCGATTCCTGATACTATGTTTACTCTTCTGTCAGAATAGTTCTATGTAGAATCACATCATTTTGGGATCCGGCAAAAAAGGATAAGGAAAGTAAATCCTTACATGTATGCTGGCATATACAGTAAGGGATAATGCAACAGGATCTGTGTGCTGTGAATACTGCCTGTTCAGTACTGAATATTCCTTTTCATAAATGTAAATGAGTATACTTTTACGGTAAAGTATTAAAGTTGCCTATATTTGAATTAAAAAAACAGATTTTAAATGATAGCAGAATGGAGTCCAGATCAAAGCAGATGTTCTTAACCCAAGGTCTTCGAGGGTCCACAGATTTGGTTTTGGGAACTCTGAGATTCCCTTGAAATGTTATTAAATTTTTAAATGTATGTTGCATGCGTACATTTTGGGGAGAAAGAGAGTCCACAGCTTTGATTAGATTCTTAAAGGGATCACTAATCCAAGAAAAGTTCAAGAATCCCTGATTTTGATGAAATTTGTTTCGAAGAGAAAACTGTCCTTCAACATACTTAGATTAAGCTGGTATTTCCCCACTTAGCTCCACACGTCTGAAATAATTAACATTTAAATACTCTATTTCCCCTAATTTACCCCTTCTTTTTTCTTGTATACACCACTTTTCAGTAATTTGGATAACTTTTCTAAGAAATTAAATAAGAATCCCCTTTATTAGTTCTTAGACTTTGTGTCAGACATAGCTGGCCACAGGGTTTCAAATAAAATCACTTTGTCAAAAGTATCATTTTATACCACACATGAGATCCCTGAAGATTTTTTTTTTGGACTCTCTGAATGTAAACTATTAACATGTATGAAACAAGACATTCTGTCTACTCAGAATGAACACTCTGTGAGGATTTAAGGATTTGTGCCTGTGCTATCAGCTCCAACAGTCCTGGAACATAGTAGGTGCTGTATAAAATACCTGTTGAGTAAATAAAAAGGCTTTCAGTGTTTAAAGAAAATAAACCTAATTTTTTTAGGAGAATTCTGCAGCTGGACAAAGTGTCACAATTCATTCACATATTTCTGTTCGGGCTCTAGCTTCAAAGGCTAATAAATGAACATTTTCATTTTTGTCACTTTAAGTAAAGCAAAAATAAACATCTTCCTTTGTTTTTCTAGGCACAAAGTAGTTGAGGCATCAGCATCTTAAAGTAAAATACATATAACCGGGTATTTTTCATTGTGATTGGTGTTGGCTTAAAGTATGCAAGTTCAAAAAGGACTTCACATAGGAGAGTTTAAAAGTAAAAAAGTTACAAAACCAGGTCACTGAATTTAGTTCTCAGTGATCTTTGATTTAAACTCCAAAACTGAATTGTATTTTTAGTTTCAAGAATAATTTAATCCCCAGTAATAACCACAATAGAAGAAATGCGAGGAGATGGGCAACCTAACAACATGTTCAGATTTACAAAAGCAAAGACAGCTGCAGATACAGATGGATCAGAGTTGAAGGACACTCCAGAAAGGTCGGGAAACAGAAGGTAGAGAAACGTACTTGGGCAAAGGAGCTGGGAGTGTACATATTAGAAAAAAAAAAAAAAAAAGGATAACCAAGCCTAGCACCTGACCTAGAAGCTCTCAACAGGCAGGGGGCCAGCCTGAGCAGATAACGCGGAGTCCCTGGGAAAAGAGCATCCGAACATGTTGAACAAAATACTGATGAGGCCAGAAATTTCGGACGAGGCTTTTCAAATAGGTTCAAGAATTTCAACCAAGACGGAGTAGCAAACATCGAGGCAGGACGTAGAGAGCCAAAATTCGATGCCAGGGAAAAGGCAGCCCACACAGGATTACAGAGCTCTGAGCGAGACGGGGGTTTCGGGGTAGAATCTCTGGAGAGATGTGAGGTGATTCTGACTGTCTGAGTTGGAAGAAAGAAGTTGGAGTTTGAGGGACCAAATCCGAAGCCCCCCAGGCTCCTGCTCCTTATCCTCGCACACACAATGCACACGCACACGTTACTCTGGTCCCTCAAATTACCCGACCTCCGCGTTGTATGGGCAGCGAAAATCCTCGGTGAAATCGAGGTCAGCTTCCCGCTTCATCCCTCGCAAACCCCTTGACCCCTAGAAAAGCCCGGGGCTTTAGCGGCGAACACGAGGCGGAAGCGTGGTTCTGGGCTTCAAGCCGCGATCCGCCTAGCCAGCGCGTATCTCTAGGAACCTGCGCGCCCAGGTGACGGCCCAGGGCGCGGTCTCGGGAGGGAAGACCGGTTTCCTCCGAGCCATGCACGCGGACCCACAGAATGGGTTTTTCCTTTCCCCCTCCCTACCCACCCGCCTCGCTCTAAAATCAACTGAAAAGTTGAGAAGTCGATGAAGCACGGAAACGGTCCTACGAGGGCCGTGGTCAGAGGATCGCCGGCGGCCCCTCGAGGAGAGTCTCGGCTGGCCGGACAAAGGCGCTCCGGGAGGCGCGCGAGGAGGAGCCCGGGCGGCGGAGGAAGCGCTGTCCCGGCTGGGAAGCAGCTGGGGACCTCATCCCGGGCCATTTCCTGAACGGAACCCGGCCCGGGCGGGCGGGGGGGGTGGGGAACAGAGGAGAAGTGGGAGGGGGTGGGCGCGGGCGCTGTACCCACCGGTTCCTCCCAGGCCGGGCTGCGGGCGCCGGGCGCGGGGCGCACGTGCTGCGGCTCCATCGCGCCGGCCCGCGCCCGCCGGCCGCCCGAGCGCGCAGACCCGGGCCCCCGCCGCCGCCGCCGCCGCCGCCGCCGGGGCCGCTGGATGCGCTTCCCTCGCCGCGGTCCTCACGGCCGCTGCCGCCGCCGCCCCGGCTCCCGCCCGGGGCCAGCCACCGGCCCTCCCGCCGTCTCCGGCTTCCGCCGCGCTGCGCTCTCCCGCCCCCGCGCCGGTCCCTTCCTCCACCTCCACCTCTTCCTCCTCCTCCTCGGTCCAGCTCCGAGCGGTCCGCTCCCCGCCGCCGCCGCCGCCGCCGCCGCCGCCACCACCGCCACCACCTCCGCCTCCCACGGCCGCAGAATCCGCCCCTCGCTCCTTCCTCCGCCCCCGGCTCCCTCCCCTTTTCCTCTCCGCTTCCCACCCCTCCTCCCCGCCGCCCCCTCCTCCCGGCGGGCGGCCCGGGACGCACGTGACCCCCCTGTCAGGCCTTATAAGGCGCGGAACCGAAAGCGGCCGCCGGGTGGTCAGGGGCACCGGGCGGCAGTGGGGACGAGAGCGGCCTCCCCCGGGGACCGACGCCGAGCCGCAGCCGGGCGCGCGGGGAGCGGCGGGGGAAGCCCGGGCTGGGCCGGCCGATGCGCTGGCGACGGGAACGGCGGTGGCCGCGAGTCCCGGGAGACGCCTCCAGCGCCCCTCTCCCCGAGTCTCCCTCTCCCGGTGCCTGCAGCCAGCGCCCGCCTCCCTCCAGACGCCGGCGGCCCGCGCGGCAGGCACCTCCCCTCCTCTGGGCGCTGAGGCTTGAACGAAATCACGCTGGACAGTAACCGACTTGGACAGAGCGAGGGAGATAACTGCATTCCAGAGCCGCTGTTGAACCAGTTGCGCTAGGGATGGTTTATTCTTCGTGACGTTAAAAACACCGCAGATGGGTTAGCATCTGCAAGAGGGGTTACGCTTGAGGGAGTACTTCTTTTATTCATTTTTAATGATTAACGGTTTCATGGGGAAAAAACCCGGCTAAGGAGTCGATCTGCCTCCCTATTCGAGCACTACCTTCAAGTTAGAGGGGAAGC
The DNA here is from genome assembly GCF_028564815.1 of Eubalaena glacialis. Taxonomy (NCBI): domain Eukaryota; kingdom Metazoa; phylum Chordata; class Mammalia; order Artiodactyla; family Balaenidae; genus Eubalaena; species Eubalaena glacialis. The sequence continues at coordinate 65,618,456 of NC_083731.1, read as the reverse complement.
GACTGGCTCGCAGTGACTGCTCAATAAATGGCAAGTCACCTCGTCCCGCCCTTTGAAAACAACGTTTCAAACAGCGTTTCCGATCATCTTTTTTGGCATCGAAGACGGTTTGCGTCTATTTCCAATCCAAGAATGGCTTTTCACAGGTTATTCCGTCTCCTGGACTTTCAGGCTCCTTCTGTCAGCATCTTCCCAAGGCCCTTAATCATGTCAAATATATTCACACATTTTTAAAACAAACTGAAATTTTCAAAACACTTACTTGATCCAGTCTGTCTCCAGTCCCCACCTCCTCACAGCCAAGCTCTTCGGGAGATAAATGCCTTTTCTCAATATTCTCACATCCATTTCTTCATCTACCACCCATTCTTCCCTGCAAACCCACTTCTGTGCTCACTCTTCTTCCGAGGCGACCCTGACAAAGGTCACCTATGGTTTTCAAAATTCCCTAAACCGTTGGGTTGTTCCCCCCGACCCCCAATTCCCTTCTTATTTAACATATCTGCAGCATTTGTCACTGGGGACCAGAACTTTTATCCTTGAAACTATCCCTTCCATTGGCCACTGTGACACGTCAGTTTCCAGTTCTCTAACCATCTCGCTCAGCCCCTTTGCCATCTCTGACATGTTGGAGTGCTTAAATAGTCTGCCCTTGGTCTGTTTCTAATGCTGCCTGGTCTATCCAGACCCACCCATGACTTCAACTACCAACCATGTGCTAGTAACTCATAAAGTGTCCATCCCTATCTCGGATCTCCAGTCTGTAAAGCCAATTTCGTATCAGAAATTTCTACCCAGGCGTCCCACTGACCTTAAACTCAGCTTGACTAAAACAGGAGTTAACTTTCCTGCCAGTTGCCTGTTCTCTCTAGTCTCGTTCTAGTAAATGTCTCCACAATCCGCCTAGTCAACCAAAGGAGAAATCTGAAAATTGTCCCAGGCTCCCCTTCTCTCCCCCATTGCTCTTCCGTGGACCAGACATTCCTGTCCATCACCTTTTCTCCATTTCACTGCTCTTGCCTCGTTTCAGGTCCTTTCTTTCAAGCCCCTGAAACATTGCATTCCTTTCCTCATTAGTTTCACAGCCCCTAAGCTGGTTACACCTCCACCTCTGCCATCTCTCACCTTGTGGCTAAAATAAGCTTTCTAAAATGCAAAATCAAGCGAGTCATTCCCTGGATAAGCACTTCAAATGGCTTCATCTTGTAGGACGAAGTCCCAGTACCTTAGCCAGCATCTATTTCTCCTGTCTCATCAAACACTCTGAGTTCCTCAAATGCAGTTCCCTATCAGGCCACTTGTTTTTACGCTGTACCCTCTCATGGAATACCCTTCCTCTTACTCAGCCTGTCCAAACACCGATCATCTTTCCAGAATCAACCTAAGAGGCACCTTTTTTATGAAATCTTTTTTGACTCTGCTGGCCACTCTCTCTAGACAAAATGCACACCCCTCCCTCCATAACGCTGTAGAATACTTTATTAAACTCATTTTTTTTTTACATATAATCTCTCTGATGACAGGTAATATGACTGACTCCATCTTCCTAGTTCTCAGTACAGTTTCTGATGCATGGGAAGTGCTCAGTAAATGTCGAAAGAGTGAATTATATGATCGAATTTGACTTACTATATTTTTATGGCTGTAAAAATGTTCCCCATGCATTATCTCCCAACTCTGCAAATAATGTTATTATCATCTTTTATAGAGCTAGAAACTGAAACTAGAAAAGAATAAAGCAATTTGCCCAGGGTTCTACTGTATAAATTTCAAAGTCAGGACTATAATCCAGTTTGCCTAGTTAAGTTCATTAGGTGTTTATCTGTCCATTGTTTTTCCACCTTAAATTCTATTTTGTATGATACAATTATCTTTCTTTTTGTTAGTGGTTGCCTAGTATACATCTTTCCATCTCTTCATTTTCAACCATTCTGAGTCATTATTTTTAAGTGTTTTTGTAAATAACAGTTGAATTTTGGTATTATTTACTCCATCTGAGAATCCGCCTTTTAGTAGTCTATGTTAACCAGTTTTCAGTTATTATGTATATTAATTAGGGTAAAAGGCTCCTTCCTCCCTGCCATCCCTCAAACACAATATTTATATCTCTCTCATAAAACACTCTTGGGATAAGCGGTCCAAGGAGCTGGGTGGCTCCTTTGCCCCATATTGCTATTCCATCCTCTAGGGTGTTGCCTTTATCTACATGGTAGAAGCAGATTAGGGAATTCCAGCTTGAGGAAGAAAAAAGCATGGAACCCAAACCCAAAGGCCTAGACCCAGAGGTGACACACTTCTCATCTGCTCATATCCCACCAGCCAGAACTTAGTTACATGGTCACACCTAGCAGCAAAGGAGCAGGAAAATGAGGCCACTAGCAGGGTAGCCATGTCCCAACCACAACTCTATAACCATGAAAGAAAGGGAACAGATTTTTGGTGAAAACTAGCACACTCTGTCACATTATGATCATCATCTTTGAATTTATTACCACCCTCCCATTTCGTATTTATTTAACTTTCTTCCTCTTTGCTTCTTTTTTCTCCTTGCTCATCTCCTGTTCTAGTCATTGAATTTTCTTAATATACTCCCTTTTTCTAAACACTTCTGCTGATTTGGAATTTATACCTATTCTATTTCAGTTCTTTAGTGGTTACCCTTAAAACTAATGTACAGATGTAACACCTAAGATTAGTCAATATCTTCATCCCCTTTCTTTAAAGATAATTTTAAACAAATAAACAAAAATAACTAAAACACTTGAACTCTCAAGTTCTTCTCTTATAAACTATCTATTGCTATCTTGTATTTTTTAATTCCCCCTGATGTTTATACAGTGGTTTTCTCAGAGCAGGTTAGGAGTGTTTTCTTTTGGAAAACTATGCAAGGAAGAAATAAAGGCAAGTAGAATGAGATTTGGTTCTTTGCCGTGCTCTTCTACTTATTAACCTTGAGACCTTGGGCAAGTTGTTTCCTCATTGTAAAACAAGCCTAACAAAACCAATTTCTCAGTATTGTTTGAGGACTAAATGAAATACTGTACTAAAAATGTCTGGCATAAAATAGGTGCTCCTTACAAACATAAAAAAGCTCCAACTGAAAAGGAAAAGAAGTGGAGGGAATATGACTTTTATGTCACATAAATTAGATGGGGAACATTGCCCCTCATTCCCTCAATGAGGGAAGTCATATACTCTGCCATTAGCAGCTCCTGGGATTAGAAAACCATAGATTTTACCAAAGTTTACACGTAACAGATTTTTTAAGCTCCCTTTTAAGTAAGTGACACTTTGGTTTTAATCATCAGAACAACCACATGGGATAATTCTTGGCATCATCATTTTGCAGATGAGGAGACTGCATTTCAGGGATTAAGCAATTTGCCTGAGGTCACAGAACTTGTAAGAAACAGAGCCAGCATGTCGAGTTCTTAGCATGTAGGAGTCCCATCAAAGACGTAGAAGAAGAATCAGGAATAGAGGTACAAAGGCAGGAGCAGTAAGGAGAGTGGACTACATACTCCTTAAGAACTTTGTTGGGGGGCGGAGTTTGGTGTTGGTTTGTAGTCTAGGGAAGCAATCATGTTTCTAGGCAAGTGGGAAGGAGCTAGTGGAAAGAAAAATGACCGAATGCCAAAGAGAGAGGGACTGATTCCCGGGAGAAGGTCTGATGCCCAGGTTGAGGAACAAGGCTTATAGAACTCTATTTCTTCAGAGCTGATAATAGAAGCATCAAGGAAGAGAAACGCACCACAAACGTTAACTGTTGTTATGACCTAGACTGGAATCTAGCCGTCAAGTGTGTTTTCTTTCCTGTTGCCCCAGGATACAGCAGCTGCCCTCAGTACAAAGGTCTGATACAGACCGGGTCCAGTCTGTCCCTCCCTTGTCCCAGCCTCCAGCCCACGACACCCCTCTACTAGACATGTTCCTTGGTTGGCTTTCCTTCAACTCTGCTTCCTGCACCACCGCCTGCCCACCCACTCACCCAGGGGCCTGGCCAGTCTTCCTCAGGTGCCCCTTCCTCTCATCCCTACCCTAGCCTTTTTTAGCCCAGGGAAGGACCTGAGGGTCTACAAGCAGATGATGGGACAGGACTTCAGAAGCTTTGCCTGACCCAGCTGGTGTGTAGCAGCTGTCACTGACCCCAGAGCAAAGCGGGTGTCATTCTGTCTGCCCAGTCCTGCCTCTCTCACTTACACAGCCCTGCCCCTGTGGACACCCGGTGAGGCTGGCGGCAGGCCGGGGATCACAAGGGTGGAGGCTGAAGAGCTGGGGGAAGGGTAGAAACTGGGGGGCTGGAAGAGTGGGGCTATTTGCATTTCATCTTCATGGAGGGCGGGGGTGGGCACTGCAGCACCCAGAGAAAATATCATAGGGCTGCTAACTTGAACGTGAAAATCACTTAATGATACCTCTGCTTTTTGTGTCAACCGGAAAGTGTCTCAAAACCTTACATTTTAATTTCTTTACCGATAAGAATTCATTGAACACTGACTTTGTGCAAATCATTAACGTTGGCTTGTCCAGAAATGATGTTAAACAGTTCCCATTAGCTAAGTGTCTCTGGTCATGAGGTGTGGAACTTTTAGAACTTTACAAATGGTTACACTGAAGTTATTTATTTAATGTATTATTTATTATTGGAATATTTTGGAATGTGTTAAAGGAAAATTTTTTTTAATTTATTACTTACCAAATCATAGGTATTCAGTTTATTCATTCAATAAATATGTACTGAGCACTTACTATACCCGAGGCGTCGTATCAGGGAGATGGCTGGACCCTTACCACAGAGAGTGATAAGTGCCATGATACATGATAAGTTACCAGAGCACATAGAAGGGATGCCTAAACCAATCTCGGATAGTTGAGGGAGGCTTCCTGGAGGAAGTGACATCTAAAGTGAGACCTAACTCTCATTCATTAGCTGGACCAAGTCGGGTATGGAGGGGTGGGGTGGAAGGAAAGAAGGCCAAGGGAAAGAACGGATTCTTTATAAGAGCTCAGAAGCAAAGGAGAGCTCTGCTGGTTCTTTCATGTTCTGAAAAGAATTGTCATATGAGTGTTAACCACAGTATGAGGTGGTGAAGTAGAGCTGCGGCTGAAGAAACGAACAGATAATGGATCACGAAGGGCTTAATGAAGCAGCGATGGCTTTCTAAGTTCACATCTTTAACATAACGATAAGAGCAAGCAGTGAGCACATCATCTGATTGATTAATTAATCCTTTGAACTCCTAGAAGGCAAGTTAGGTTTGATTATAACAACTTATTATCTTCCATCTTTAATACCCTGATATTATGTCTTCAAAACTAGAGAGCACAGGTACCATTTTTAAAGATCTTTTTTCTAATAGTTTTTTTAAGGAGGCTAAAGGAGTAATGGAATCATAGGAGTGAAGATTGAAGCGGGGAGGGAGGTATTTTGAACAAGCGTGGAAATCCTCTGACTAACCAGTCTGGCATCTTGAAAGATCTGGAAATTAACAGTTTCCTCCAGGGTGGAGTAAGAATACAAGCTGAAGCAGGCTTTACCCTTTGGGGAGGGGGTGGGGGACAAGGTTGGAAACTTATTTCAAACACAAGTTCTTATAATGTAGTTTTTAAAGCATTGCTTTGAATAAGGAAATCAAAGCGAATAAACAATTGCAGGTTCACCTGGCATATTATTAGAATATATGATATTCTTGCCTCACAGTCTAAAAAACACCCTATCTATGACTAGACATCAGATGAGTGTACCCACAGAGTGAACTTTCCTAAAGAGAAATTTCCTGTTGGAATCAGTCAGCGACTAGGCCACAGAATTAGTCAGGTTGTTTAATTTGTTGAAACATATCATTAACAAGATTAAAGGCTTTCCAAAAGCTGGGATTGAAGGTAAAGGGTCATTAGCTGTGAACAACTATATGCCTCAAAATGAAGTGGTGATTTATGAAATTAATATTCTAACCGTTTCTTCTCAGTAGTAACGATAACTGTAGGTTAGCATTCTCAGCGAATTGAGAGAGAAGCGGATAGATTGTGACAGAAACCTAGGCCCTACCGAGGCCAGCTCTCCTCAAGGGTTCTTCAGAGATAAAGAAAGTGCAGAAGGGGAAGCGTGCCTCCGAATTACTATAAGGCTTTGTCCCAAACCATGATGCAGTCCCTGGTTGAACCAGGGTAGGCTGAGGCAGGCCTACAGTTGAGAACCAAAGCAGTCCTCTTTTGCCCTTTCTTCCTTGAAAAACAAACTGGCTTTTCCTTGCCTTCTTTTCTTACTACTCTAATGTTGAGGAAAGAGCAGTCTAAAAAAAAAAATATATATATGGTCACCCCCTCCACTTCCCCAGTCCCCAACCTCTCCTTAACCCCTGTACGATCCAGCTCTGCCCTTCGCCACCACAGAAGCCAGTCTTGTCAAGCTCACCAGCATCCTCCACGTTGCCAAACCCAATGGACCCTTTTCAGTCCTCACCTAACTTAGTCTTTCAACAATACTTGACTTTTACACAGTTGACCACTCCCTGCTTTTGGACTTATGTCCTTCCCTTGACGTCCATGTTTACAAAGAACCAGAAAATGACACTCATTTAGTTTTCTTCCCTCCTCACCTGCCATTTCTTCTCCGTCTCCTTTGCTGGCTCCTCCTCCCCTGCTCATCCTCTGAATGCTGACGTGTCCCAGGGCTCAATTCCAGGGCCATTTCTCTTCTCCATGTACACCTTCTTCCCAGGGACTCTCTTTCAGCCTCACGGTTTTACCTTCCAATTACATGCTGATGGCATCTACGTTTCTATCTCCAACCCTGACTCTTCCCCAAACTCCATTCTCATATATCCACCTACACTCTTGACATTTCCATTTAGATATCTAATAGGCATATTAAATTTAACATATCCAAAACAGACTTCGCCTGTAAACTGTTTCTCTCTCCGTTTCCCCACACCAATAAAAGGTACCAATATTCACACAGTAGCTCAAGTGAAAGACCTACAATAAATCCTCTTTTACCCTCAGCCCCCATATCCAATCCATCACACATGCTGACAACTTTACCCCCAGAATGAATCTATCCATTTCTAGCTCTCTCTACCTTGACCCTAGTGCAAGCCGCCATGATTTCTTACTGGACTATTGTACCAGTGTCCTTATTGGTCTCCACTATTGCCCCTCTTACTCAATCCATGTGCAACATGGCAGAAAGAATGACTTTTTTAAAAGCATAAAATCATGTCAGTTATCTGCTTAGTATTTACTAATGGCCTCAAATACCACGCTGAAGATATCCAAAATTGTTGCTAACATGCTAAAATTTTCAAGGTGCTTTAAATCTGTCCCCTGCCTACTTCTCTGACCTCATGCCATGCCACTCTCCCTCCATTCGCTATACTCCAGCCACATTGTCCTTTGTGTTCCCCAAACATGTCAAGCATCTTCCTGCCTTGGAGACTCTGCACAAGCTGTTCCTTTTGTCTGTGATGCTTCTTCCCTAGTCTTCACGTGGTTGCTCCTTTTCATTCAGTGTTATCTCCCCTAAGAGGTTGTCCCTGCCACTCAAACCAGAGTAGTGTCTCAGACTCTCTCAGTTACTTCACACTCTTTCATATTCTCCACAGCACTTATCACGGCCTAATACTATCTTGTCTTTTTACTCTTTCATTTGTTTACTAACTGCCTCCCTTCTAGAATGTTCAAGCATCACATAAGGACAGATCTGGTCTCGTTCACTGCTTTATTCTCAGTACTTATGTGCCCAACACATAGTAGATACTCAATAAATTATTGTTGGATGAATACTTTGTCTCAATGTCTAAAAGCTGACATTTGTATAACACCTGGTAGAAGTCAGAGACTGTTATAAAAATTTTACACATATGCCTTCATTTCAACCCCAAAGCATCACTGGAGCCAGGTACCATGATTTCTGCACTTTACAGATGAGGAGAAGGTAGAGGTGAGAGGTCACACACCTAGGAAGGAGGAGCTGGGATTTCACCCAAGCAGCCTAGCTCCAAAGTCTATGCTCTTCAATACTGAATGACACTGCTTGGCTTAGGTCGCCCACTGAGGCCTTCCCAGGTCGGGGAGGGACCCTCCAGCCTATCAGTCCTCCTAACAGCCCTGAGAAAAAGAGGACCCTAAGAGAAAGCAGGAAAAGCTGAACACTGTGTTAAGAGAGAATGTCATTCTGATCTTAGACCCTTGAGGCTAGTGTTGTCATAGTGGGATGCTCCAACCCCCCCGTGTATGTGAGTGTGTGTGAGTCTATGTGTCCACTCCCACCACACCCCACTCCCAGTGCAGAGAGGGGAAGGAGAATGAGGGCCAGCATTCCCCTGATTCGGGTCAGTCAGAGGGGAGGAGATCAGTACAGCAATGAAGAGCCCTGCCTATACCTCCAAGAGGCTGCTGCCCTCCTGTGCCTTTGCCCATGAGTTATCCCCCTAGGACTCCGGACCCATGAGAAGGGGACTCAGCTGCTTGAGATCCACATATGATTTTGCTATGTCTCTCTGGCCACAGCTCTCAGAGGGTACCTTTCACCCCTCCCAGGACCTGAGACCCCTCTTCAGCAGGGATTCTAATTTCATCTCTGATCTTCCCTCTGCCTCTATAAATCACGTTGAGTCCAGTCACCAGTCGTGAGCACAGAACAGTTAAATCTTGCAAACAGTCAGACCCAGGTCCACATTCTTTCCCCCTTTCACCACGCCAACCTGACCACTAGCATCTCAAGCCACCACCTCTCTGGATCCTTTTCTCCTTCAGCTAAGTCTAGTCTAAAGCTAAGACTGTTTCCTGGGAGACAGCCCTCTGTGCATTTGTAACACCCCCTGCTGCTCTGCCAGCCCACAAAAGATGTCCCACTGTTTCTGTACCAATCGGACTCCCCTTAGCCCATCCTATCGAATACTTTTTTTCAGTAAGGCCAATGTTTAGATTTTTGATGGTCTAATTTAGTCTTGCCTCTGTCCAAGAAGAAATTACTTTTGCTATGTGGCAAGTCTGCCCATTCCTTTGTATTTGATCACTGATGGATTTCACCACTCTGGGACCCTGAAATCCTTAGCCACAATCTAGGCTTATCTAAGATCCACAGGGACTTCCCTGAGTCCTGCTGTCAAACCACAAAGATCACCAAGCCAGCCTTTGTTGCTCATTTCTCTGACTATCTCCCCACATAATTACAGAGAACAGAGATCTGTAACTAGAACTAACCTGTGAGCTTGCAGTAGCAAGTTCAGAGAGACTGCTGATAAGCCAGAGGCATTCCCAGAGTTGAATACTACACTGCCTTCTTCCTTGATCCTGGATTGGCTCGAAGATGCTAGCAAAGAGGAAAACAGTAAGAAGTTAAGGAGCATGACCTGGGGCAACCAACCCAGAGGCACATGCAATTCACAATTAAAAAACCAAAATTCTCACACATCAAAACACTGTTTATCTGAGGGTGACCCACAGTGACCAGGTGGAATTTCACCACTCTTGCAGATAACCAGCAGTATGTCATGTGCAAGCAAGGTGGGTAAAGTTAGATAGAGAAAGGAAAGAACTGGCTAAAGCAGAGAATTTTAATTCTGTCTATGGAAATACACAGCATTACTTCCCATCCCATCCTCAAAGGGGAAGGGTTCTATGTATAAATATGAATTCCAGTGATATTCCTCTGCTCCTTCAATGACACACTATCATCTACTGAATCAATTTCAAGCTCTTTGTTGTGTATTCAAGACCTTTAAAAATTTAGCTTCACCCATGTTCCCTTTTTTAGATTATCATTCATTCATTGTGTTTCCCAGACTCTGGAATTTCATAAACCAGAGAAATTTTTAAATGAGAGATCAATGTGGAGGAAGTTGTAGTGGAGAGCTGTCATTCAAGGCTGCTCAAAATCTTCTGAATACCCTCTCCGCAGTGTGATAATCCTCTATAGTGTAAACCCTCTTTCCCAAAGTCAAGTCCACAAAGCTCCACTTCTCAGCCTCTCTAGTCTCTAGGCTTCAGATCTGTGACTGAGGTTCTGCCAATAAGACACACCCCCAGGAGACTTTGATCTTGGCTTGTTCTGGGGGAAGGGTCTAAGCCTAGACAGGGTGGTGTGTGTTAGCTGCTCTGATGGTGGCTTCTGAGTGGGCAAGTTCCTGATCCAGAGAGAAGCCACTCTTCACTAGCGAAGCCAGTTTTGCAGCGAGGTTCTGGGACTCCTACCTGGAATTCAATTCTTTAGTCTTCAGGACGGGCTATCTTTTCAACTTCATAAATCCCTTTAGATGTAAATTAACTAGAGTGGATTTTTGTTTATTTGTTTGCAACCAAGAACCCTATCCAAGAGTGTTGCCTATTATTTTAGTTTGATAAATAAAATTATTTTAAAAACAAAAAGATTTCCCTTCCAGTCAATTGGCATCAGAGATTCATGTCTACTTAAGACTTTTGTTGTCTATGTATATGTGCGGGTGTGGGGAATGGCAATTTTCATTCAGAAATACACCTAAGTTAGAGGAGGCAATGAAGGGAGATAAGATCCCACATCAGCCCAGGGAGAGCTAATAAACATGGCATCAGAGAACATCTTAGGTTCCTCTATCGTCCAGACAGTTTCAATAAAGGCAAACAACAAAGTCAGCTCACTTCCTCTATCTTTTCCTTGCTACTGTCCTCTGAATAATACCCAGCCTGCCTTCTGTAGAAAAAAATCTCCACCGTGAAGACAGTTCGTCATTACCAAGTAGCCATATAATTTGTTCAATTGCTACAGTAGTTTATCGTTACGATATTCTAAATTCATTAGGCTTGATGGTTTGGAAATTTATTTTCCATTAATGTCTTTTTCTCTAGATCATTATCTCACATAGAACAAGAGAAAAAGAAGAAAGAGGCAGAGAGATCATAAGGAGAAGACAGAACCATGGAGTTAAGGAGAGAAAACACCGAGAAAGAGAAGGAAAGAATATATTTCAAAGCTAGGAAACATCCTAGACCAAATTTCCCTTTCTCTTTGCATAGGTACCTTGTATTTCCCTGATGCCATCCCACTTAATTCTAATAACCATCATTTAGGTTGGTAAACAGACTGATATAGCAGATTCTGCCTAAATGAAGCCAGTGGCTATGCCATTTCCTTGAGAACACCTTCCCTGATTCTTAGACCCCTTTTTACAAGCTCACATAGCATCTTTTATGTCTTCATTTTAGTACTGATCATTACTGTAAGTAAATAATTGTGCAGAAAGAAACTACTATTACTGTCATTTTGTAATAGAAAGGTCTTTTTAATATAAAAAATATTTAGGAAGAGACAACCTTATTTTAAGAAGATGCAAAATGTTTTCAAATGTAGAAAAATCATGCCATAATTTAAAATACACATTTTATGTAAGTGTTTTTTATACAAGTTTGTTGACTTTTTGGCATCTTTATTGGACACTGCAGTAAGGAAGGAAAGCTCAAATGTCCAACTTGTTCCAGTAGTGTGGTTTTTAACAGTTCACCAAGAATGTCGAGCAACGGATGCCATATTCTTACACAATCCAGCAATATTCTGGGTGAACTAAGAAAAGCTAAGGAACAACAGTTCCCACAAGTTTAGCTGCTGTTTCTATCTTATCCTCAGAGCGTGAGGCCAGGTGTCTGGCTGGTCAGGCTGCAAGAAGGACTCCCTGCCTGGGGCTGCCCAGCTCAGGCCTTTAACAGCCCTGAACAGTCAGAGATCCATATCAGAAGGATGCTGTGGGCCCGAGGACACCGGGGAGGAACTGGCTTTAGCCTGTGGACAGGTATTTGGAGACCACCTTGCTTAGTCCTTCTAACCATTCTCCATACATATTCCTTTTGCTCCCTTCTCCCGGGGTGTTAGAGCTAGGAGCTTGTGCTTTATTCGTATCTAGTTTAGAAGTATTTAAACACTTTTAATAATTTTTCCTCTTTGTCAGTCATAGTACATAACTATGGTATTTTCCAATATAATTTCAAAGTTTCACTGGGGTATTTATAATTTACTTTGGCAGATGCTCTGTAAAGATCATAAAGCTGTTTTTAGTTTCTGCATGAATATATAATGGCTTTACCATTTGTTGGAAGAAACATAAAAACAATCAGTCTTAATTCCATATTACTGTGTTTTTAAATTCTCAGTTTGACTTCTGTAAGAATCAGTTGACTTCTATACATCAATTCAATAGAATTAATTCCAATAATAGACACAGTTTACCAATCGGGTGTTATTAATACACAACCATCTCTAATCTTAAAATTAATCAAAGTGATTTTAAAGGTCTTCTTCAACAAATATGACATTTTTTTACAACTGGCAATTGCACACCAGTAATATGAAGATCCAAAGATAATGACTGAGTCTGGTATTGGATTTTCAGAATCAAATTTCTTGAGAAGAATATTTGAAAAATCATCTCAAAATAAATGCCCTCAAAAACCATTTGATAGGGACTTCCTTGGTGGTGCAGTCGTTAAGAATCTGCTGCCAACGCAGGGGGCACGGGTTTGAGCCCTGGTCCGGGAAGATCCCACATGCCGCGGAGAAACTAAGCCAGTGTACCACAACTACTGAGCCTGCGCTCTAGAGCCTGCGAGCCACAACTACTGAGCCCACATGCCACAACTACTGAAGCCCGCGCGCCTAGAGCCTGTGCCCCACAACAAGAGAAGCAATGAGAAGCCTGCGCACTACAATGCAGAGTAGCCCCCGCTTGCCACAACTAGAGAAAGCCCCCGCACAGCAACGAAGACCCAATGCAGCCAAAAATAAATAAGTAAATAAATAAATTTATAAAAAAAAATCAATAGCAATAATCAGTTGTACTTTAAAAAATCCTATTCATCCCCTATGTTCATAGAAGCCCTATTCACAATAGCCAAGACATGGAAACTACCAAATTGTCCATCAAGGGATGAATGGATAAAGAAGACATGGTACATATATACAATGGAATACTACTCTGCCATAAAAAAGAACGAAATAATCCCATTTGCAGCAACATGGATGCAACTAGAGATTATCATACTAAGTGAAGTAAGTCAGAAAGAGAAAGACAAATACCATATGATATCACTTATATGTGGAATCTAAAATATAACACAAATAAACCTATCTATGAAAATGAAACAGAATAAGGGACAAAGAGAATAGACTGGTGGTTGCCGAGGGAGGGGGGTGAAATAGGATTGGATTGGGAGTTTGGGATTGGCAGATGCAAACTGGTATATATAGAATGGATAGACAACAAGGTCTTACTGTAGAGCACAGGGAACTATATTCAATATCCTGTGATAAACCACAGTGGAAAAGAAGATGAAGAAGAATATATAGATATAACTGAGTCACTTTGCTGTACAGCAGTAATTAACACAACACTGTAATTCAACTATACTTCAATAAAAAACAAAATTTAAAAAATCCTATTCATTACAGGAACAAAAGATATATCTAGGGTAAATAGAAATGTGTAAGGTTTATATGAAGAAAACTATAAAACTTAGCTAAAGGGCATTTAAGAAGATGCAGATACATCCTATTCCTGCATGAAAAGATTTAAATATTATATAAATATAATATTTATATATACAAATATTTAATATATAATACTACATATATTACATATAATGTTAATTTTCCCCAACTGATCTACGAAATCAATGCAAATCCTGAAACCCCAATGCTTACATCCATCCGTAGACATTAACATGCAAAGATGTCCTTAATATATTTAAAAGCAATTTATGGGACAATATGTACAGTATGATGCCATATTTAAAACAAACAACAAAAACCCTGTGTGTGTCCACATATACTTGCACACAAAAGGGTTTAGAAGTAAACTACTAGGAACGTTTTGTTAATTGAAAAAAATTCTAAATATCTACATCTATACAATCAATCAATATAACCAAATCTATATATCTGTAGATTAGCTAACCAGTATATATTCATGCACACACCAACCTATAAAATTATATATGATATACCACATATACTCAATCAATCAATATAACCAAATATCAATTTACCCAATAAATCATGTACCAAAGAGTTATATTTGTCAAATATCCATTTGATAATATATAGAAAAGTTGAAGCTCCTTTGAAGAAGTTTTTGTTTTAAGATTTCTACTTTTGCCCAGCAGTCCCACTACTGGGCATATACCCTGAGAAAACCATAATTCAAAAAGAGACATGTACCACAATGTTCATTGCAGCACTATTTACGATAGCCAGGACATGGAAGCAACCTAAGTGTCCATCAACAGATGAATGGATAAAGAAGATGTGGCACATATATACAATGGAATATTATTCAGCCATAAAAAGAAACGAAATTGAGCTATTTGTAGTGAGGTGGATGGATCTAGAGTCTGTCATACAGAGTAGAGTAAGTCAGAAAGAGAAAAACAAATACCGTATACTAACACATATATATGGAATCTTAAAAAAATGGTTCTGATGAACCTAGGGGCAGGGCAGGAATGAAGACGCAGACTTAGAGAATGGACTTGAGGACACGGGGAGGGGGAAGGGTAAGCTGGGACGAAGTGAGAGAGTGGCATGGAAATATATACACTACCAAATGTAAAATAGATAGCTAGTGGGAAGCAGACGCATAGCACAGGGAGATCAGCTCGGTGCTTTGTGACCACCTAGAGGGGTGGGATAGGGAGGGTGGGAGGGAGATGCAAGAGGGAGGGGATATGGGGATATCTGTATGCATATGGCTGATTCACTTTGTTATACAGCAGAAACTAACACAACATTGTAAAGCAATTATACTCCAATAAAGATGTTAAAAAAAAAAGATTTCTACTTTTGCATCTTCTGAGGATTATTTAACTAACTTATTTAACATATTTTAGGTAAACAAATAGATTTTAAGCTACTAATTGGAAAAAGGACCAATACTCTCATGAGAATAAAAATAATCAGAGCATTTCACACTTCTTTGTCATCTCCTTTATCTTTTTTGTTTTGTTTTATTTTGACATGATAACAAAGAGGAAACTGAGACAGTATAAATGAAGTGATTTTCTCTGGTAAACTATAAATGAGCTTTTAGAATCATAGTTCATACTATATACCAAAATGAATTCTCAATGAGAATTACCCATTTTGGAATTGCTTCTGACCAAGGAACTAATTTTATAGCAAACTAGTGGTGCAATGGGCTCATGTCCATGGAATTCACTGATCTCACCAAGTCCCCATCATCTAGAGGCCCCTTAGAGAATGCTGAAATAGTGCAAGGTTGGCATGCTGTCCTATAGGATGGAGTCCATGCTTTCATGCTTTGAGCCAGTGATCAATATATGGTGGTGTTTCTCCCACAGCCAGAATGCCAGGTCCAGGAATCAAGGTATGGGAAAGGGAGTCACTTGGGTCACTTTCATATGTAAGAACCCTCTCACAATTATTTGCTTTGTATGCCTGCAACTTTAGGCTCTGCTTGTTTAAGGTCACAGTTCTCAAGGAAGTAATGCTTTCTCCAAAGTCTACAACATTTCTTCTATTGAACTGGAGGTTGAAACTATTAACTGGCCATCTGGAGCTCCACTGAATTAACCTGAAAAGAGGAAGAGAACACAAGGTGCCTCCTCCATCCTAAGCCCACTAAGAGAACAGCAGCCATCTTTAAAAGTTCAACAGTAATAGAAAAGCAAATCCTAAGAGAAATGTCTTAAAATTTAAAGAAATTCAAGAGAAACCTGTAGGCCCAAAGAAACGGATCTCTCCAATTGAATCCATGAACAGTGTTGCCAAAGAAAAAGAGAAGAAAATTCTAGAACGAGTACTGAAAGAGATCATTGAAAATAACTTCTCCTCAGTTAAGAAAGAACAAGAAGTCTCTCTTGAGTATGTGGAGGACTATTCCTGGATGTGTACTTGCCAAATTCTTGAACTACAGAGGCATAAGATATTTACCAGAAACAGATGAAGAGGAGAGAGAGCTATCCCTTAAAGATTCGAAGAGTAGATTTTTTTTTTTGGCTGCCTCAGGTCTTAGTTGCAGCAAGCAGGATCTTTGTTGCGGCATGTGGGATCTTTCCTTGCGGCACACGTGCAGGCTCAGTAGTTGTGGTGCGAGGGCTTAGTTGCCCTGTGGCCTGTGGGATCTTAGTTCCCTGACTAGGGATCGAACCCACGTCCCCTGCATTGGAAGGTGGATCCTTAACCACTGGACCAGGGAAATCCTGAGAGTAGAAGTTTTTTAAACTTATACAATAAAGAGGACATAAGCAAGCCCTAAGAATAAAATTATCATAGATCTCCTGAAAATGCTTGATTCTCACTGCAAATTCATCATAATGGCCTAATGGCCCTGGGGTTTTTTGTTTGTTTGTTTTGGTTTGTTTTGGTTTGGTTATTTTGTTTTGGGCTTTTTTTGGGGGGGGAGTAGGTGTTGTTTGTGTTTAAGGCAGAAGAAAGTCTTTTGCAAACACAGAACCTGAAGGAATATTTGAACACAATCTGCATCTACAAAATAAATTACAAAAGATCGGAGCTATAGAGAGGAACAGTAAATTTAAGTGATTTTGATGACTATCACAGCAAAGGTAGTTAAGTACCTTAAGTAAAGTGTTATTGTTATGAAATCTAAAATATAAAAAGAGAACACAAAAAGTGAGAAAAATGTTTCTGAACTAAATTTAAAGTTTGAAAATGATACTAAAGGATAAACATAATCAATCTATAATAAAACTTGGTACATAGTAGGGAACTCAATAAATGTTAATTTTCTTCCTTTCCTATACCAAAAGAATCTGTAAAAACATAAAGAAACAAAGGAGAGGTGAAAAAAAAAGCTGGATTTTATAAAAAGCTAGGATATAAACATATTGGAAAATTAGAAAGCAATTTTATTGATAAACTGAAGCAAGAGTTGGTTTTTCTGTGTTACCAAAATTGTTCAACCACAGGATTAACTGGGCCAAAAGGGAGAGAAACCAAATTTAAAACTCTAAAATAAGGAAAGATCTACAATAAATAATATGAAAATGATTAGAGGCTGTCATATACAATTTGTATGTAAGTTTTTAAACCTAAGTGTAAATTTCAAAGACGATATGAAATAGACATGATATGATATGACATGGCATGAAATAGAAAACAAAATTTGAGAATTCTTCTGTTCTTTCAAAGCTCAGGAAATTATTCCCTCCCTGGAAGTTTGAGATAAAGTCCGTTTCATTGTCTTGTCTTTGTAACCTGAATTACATTGATTCTGGCCTCCATCCAATCAGGCAGAAACTTCCACATTTTACAGAGTTCTACTCGGCTCTCCCAAAATTTGGCGGGAGGTCCGTAGAAGGTACTTCAAGGAAGCTGTGATCAGTCCAAGTTGCTGCCTTCTTTGACTGTTGCCGGGCTCTGCTGATGACATTGTCCTTGCCGTTCTAAGGTGGAGATCTTCTCAAACCTCGTGGTGTTAAGACAAATTGGCATACTCACGTGAATGGCGGCTCTCTTCCACCTGAGTGATAGTCTGTTACAGGGCTCCCACAGTAAGATTAACGGGGTAAGGAGGTGTTCCAGAGTATAGTAAGGTCTGTCTTTTGGTTTACACACAGCTTCTTCCCCTCAGGGCGCAAACTATCTGTCTTGGTTGAGACCGTTCATATTGTGGCCACCACTCCCGTTTGACTCTCAGACTCTCTTCCCATCGTGCTTGACTCCTTCTTTTACGGTGGGCTCTGCCACAGGGTTTATATTCTTCTAGTAGTTTATCACCTCTCCTCACAACCCCTACCCTTATAACTCACCCTCACATCAGTTCTCCTTGTGCCTACATCTATGTCTACAGCCCAGGTAGAAGCAAGATTTTATTTCTCTCCAGGAGTCTCCTGGCTTCCATGTAAGTCGGTGATGCAAGCAGAGGTGGGCAAGGATAGCAGGTACCACATAACTGCACCTACCCAGTGAGTTCAAACTTCAGCCTTGACCTAGCTGGTATGTGCTGTGTATTATATGCAGACCCAGTCAGGTATCGCTCTAGGTACTGCAACAGATGGAACTTAATACAATGATAAAATGCATGTGAGAGTGCTTTACAACACCACATACAATGGAAACCATTTTTAATAAAGTCCCCAATGAACTCCTAAATGCCAAATCCACTGGACAGTTTACAGTGTTAATATACTTGATTTCTTCGCAATATTTAAAGCTGTTGGACACTTGCTTCCTCTCGAAACTTTCTCTTTGCTTAGCTCCTCTTATACTTCTCCGTTCCCCTATCTCCTGCCTGTCTACCACACTCTCTCAGGCCCTTCACAAGGTCTTCTACTTCCACCTACCTTAGCACTTGCTAAATATTTGCTGAATAAATTAGCACTGATAATCAAATATTTATAATATGACTTAAGCAACCATTTTTAAATTTAAAAAAAAAATCTTTCACTAAAACAATTTCCAGGCTATCAACACTTAAGCACTTTGTCACAGAGAGTTAATTCAATTTTTGTTTTTCTGAAGAAAAAATTCAAGACTAGAAGTGAAGTCGTGCACTTAAAGCTCTTGAATGAGTTAAAATCAAAGATCTAGTGACATTTATACATGCCTGACTCCTAGTTTTGAGCTCTGGCCTCAGACAATACTACCTCTTCAAATAATAAGCAAATAAAAATTCCCGGGGAAGTGACAAAATGCCAACAGGCATTGTTTCTTGTCATTTCCTTGTTTCAGTTTTAATTTACTTATTTGTCTGTTTGTTCTGTGAGAAAGAAGTTAAGAAAGAGCCATATACAACATGCATATTTCTATCTTGTCTATTTCCTTCTCTCCTCCACCCCTAATAATATTTTTAGAGTTTTGAAAAGTAGTTTTCACTTAAATAGATTTAACTTAGTGAGTTTATATATAATATAACAAAATTATTCATTTGAATTATTTTTTATTGAATTATATTCACATAAGTTCATTTGTAATACAACAGGCTCACTCGTCGGAATATATTTAGCTTACTTAACTTATAACATTGGATTATTTTACTGTAAATATCCAGCCTACTCTGCATTCGAAAACATTAATTGCTAATTTGATTGACTTTCCATAAATTGCTTAAGTGAAGTATTTTAGGGCTCTATGAATTGGTTTTTAAGATTTAGTCTTTGGACTGTGGGAAAAAAAAAAACAATAAAAACGAGGTGTGATGGCTCCATAATTTGAATGTAGGCCTTCAAGACCCCACATGACGTGCTCCCAATCCCACTCCTTAACTCTCTGGCTTTTTCTCCTTCTACCTCCCCCTCACTCACACTGCTCTTCCTTGCTGTACTTTATTTATTTATTTATACTGGATCACTGGTTTATTGTATCAGGATACAACCCAGGACCGGCGAGATGGGAGATATGCATAGGGCAAGGTATATGAGAAGGGGTGTGGAGGTCCCAAGCCCTTACCAGGCACCTCCGTGAATTTCCACATGTTCACCAACCCAGAAGCTCTTCCTTGCTGTACTTTAAATATGTAGGCATGCTCTACCTGACGACCTTCTACTCAGGAATATTCTGTACTCAAAACCTCTCATGACTCACAAGCTCACGTCTTACAAACCTTTGCTCAGATGCCACCTTCTCCACAGGCCAACTCTGACCACCCTGTTGAGAATTGCCATCTGCCCCTCCCTCCCAGGACACTCTGGGTCTCCCACATACCTTACTCTGCTCTGCTTTTTTCCATAGCACTTCTCATCTTCAAACATTCCATATAGCATGTATGTTCATGTTAAATTTGTGGCTTTAGTGCTTACTGGGACAGAACTTAAGCTGAATTTGAGGCTCCCTCCCACTCTTGAGAAAGAGACAAGGCATTACCACCAGCTTACTCTGTTCACAAAGTATCAGCCAAGAGGGGAGGAAGATGCCTTAGGTTCAGGGCTTCAATCTTTTAAAGGGACAGGTTTTCTGCATTTTCCAAGTAGGTGTCTTAGCTAGGACTTGCTCAGGGCTATGACACCGTGGAAGTCACACACCTTACAATAGAAGGGTCTGCTGAGTCACTGACAACACTTAGATTTCAACAAGAAGCCTTACACCGCTAACAGCAATTGTGAGCTTTAACAATCATGACCTCTCTGGGGAGCATCCGTTTGTGTTCATTCACAGGAGCATCTGTCTTTTAGGAGGAGGGAGACACAAGCGGGGTCATTTGCCTTGGTCTCCTCTCCTTTCCAGACCCACATAAAGGCAACCATATACCTCTGCCTACTTTCTGGAAATGATAATCAAAAACATTGGGAAAAGAAGAGGAAGAGAAGAGCCTGACCTGGATAATCCAAAAATTATTGACTGAATTGTATGACTAAATGTAGTACTTTTGCCTGAAAAGTGCATAATAGGAAAATATATGATATTCAATAAATGGTATTGAAACATTTGGAAAAAGATAACATTATATCCCCATCTTATACCTGATATCTTACACCTGAGTAAATTCCAATAGATTAAAGTGTGAAAAAGAAAAACAAAAAAATACATAATAAAATATAAATTAATATGCATTTATTATTAGAGTGGAGTAAGCTGTTCTTTATAGGTCACCAAAGGTAGAAAAGAACAAATTTGAGAGAGTTCATAGATTTTACTCCATTCAAACTTTTGTACAGAAGAAAAGATATAAACAGAGTTAAAAACAAAGCATACCAAGGAAAATAGTCAAAGGCCTAATTTCCTTCGTATAGAAAGGTTTTATACAAATCAATAAGAGAACAGAATGTTTAAGAGAAAGAAAATAGTCTAAGGAAATGAACAAGCAATTCATGCAAAAAGGAAGCCAGAAAGAAACCAAGAACAACCTTTACCTTGACAAATGCCTAGTGCTGGTGACTACTGTAGAAAACTGATGTTCTTAAATACTTTCTGTGGGAGTGTAAATTGGTACACATTTTTAGAGACAGTGTAGCAATAAGAACCAAGATGAAAAAATGGATGTACTCTGTGATATAGCAATTTCATTTCTAGCAAAGTATACTACGGATATCTCATATACATAACCAAATATGTGTTTAGAAGGATGCTCATGGTCGCTTTTTTTGAAAAGCCAAAACCTGGAACTACCTAAATGTCCATCAACAGTGGACATCAAATAAACAATAGTATATATCCAGACAATGACATTATGCAACTGTGAAGTGGCATGAGGTAGACGTACGTGTTGTGATTTGGAAATACATCCATGATATTTCATTGAATGAAAAAAGTAAGCTATAGAACAGTGGGAAAGAAGGGATTATACTTGTGGGCAAACAAACAAACAAACAAAGGATATCTATAAATGTGGTGGAATAATCCTTTGAAGTGTTTACTAATGTGTCCCCCTCCTGTTACCATCACCTCCTCTGCCACTGCCTTCTACCCCCCGACAGCCAGGGCAGCCCAGGCTTTGGGGAAGCTGGGCCACAATGGAACAGAAAACAAAAGAATCAATTCTCAGCTTTTTAGTTTCAAAATAGAATTTTGAAACTCCTGGCAGAGACACCTGTAAGGCAGCTTCTTTGGCTGGGGCCCAGGGAGCAGCCTCAGGATTCCTGTAAAGAATCAACAGCCAGTGGACACCTCTGGACCGGCATGAGGCAACACCATCAGCAGATGCAGCTTCGGCCACCTGGCCACCACCAGATGCCCATCCGGAGGGCTGATGGGTGGTAGCCCAGAGCCAGAGGTGGTGGTGGGCATCAGGGTAGATGCCTGCGTGTGCAGGTCTGACGTGTGGCTGGCCATCTCCTCTACGAGGCCTCTGAGCCAACCCCTAAGAATGTAGAACAACAGCAATCCAGGGCAGAGGAAGCTCCTCAATTGACTGAGAAAAGCCTGAAATGCCTGTGTTGCCTTTGAATTGACAAACATTTTCTGCCACTTGACAGAACTGGTGCTCCAAATAAAGCTTAAGATGTTATTTTTTAAAAAGATACATTTTTGCACTTCTGAATGTAGTGTCCTGAAAATAATCATGCCTGCTATGTATAGATAGTCTATAAATAGAGATACTCAGGAAGATATTTCATAAATTTAACGAGGGACACCTCTGGAGAGTAAAAGTGAAGGAATGGGGCAGTAGGGACTTTTCACTTCCACACCATTTGAATTTTTGAGCATGTATTCATCTTATAATCTTTCTTAAAGGCCCTATCCTTAAAGGGTCAGAGTATATGAAATCAAGCAGACAGATAAAGAAACATTTGCAGTAGAATGTAATACATGCTCCATTTCAATGTCCAAAGAAGCACAAATGAGACCAGACAAATGTTCCTTAGTTCAATGTCCAAAGAAGCACAAATGAGACCAGACAAATGTTCCTTAGAGGTGACTCTGCAAGGGTTTAGGTGACTCTTTGAAGATCCCGAGACCTGTTGTAGGTGCAGTGTCCACTGAGAGCCCCTCCATCAGGTTTATTTCAGGTGTCTCCTGAGGACCTCGTCTGTGAGGAGATGATGAGTTAAGAATTAAATTTTTGACCTAGATCCAGGAAGAAAAGAAATGAAAACTTGAGCAATCCAATTGTATTAATTCATTCACTCCTTTATATGAACACATACAAAAGCTTGCAAATAAAATTCTCTTTTAAAAGACAATTTTTAGAGTGGTTTTAGGTTCACAGCAAGCTTCAGGGGAAAGTAAGAGATTTCCCGTATACCCTCTGCCCCACACGTGCATGGCCTCCTCCATTATCAACATCCCCCAGAACGCTGGTACCTTTGTTACAATTGATGACCTATGTTTACCCAAAGTCCGAAGTTTACCTAGAGTTTACTCTTGCTGTTGGACATTCTGTGGGTTTGGACAAATGTATAATAACATGCATCTATCACTATAATATCATACAGAGTATTTTCATCAAATGTAACATTTTTAAAAGTCTGATTGGAACAAGCTTTGCAAATAGGAGCCAAAAAAATTGATCAGTATCCTTGAAATATTTTTCACCATGTGAGTTTCCAAGGGTGGTACATGTGACAAAGTTAAGAACATCTGTGTCAAATGAACTTATCTACGAAACAGAAACAGACTCACAGACATAGAGAACAGACCTGTGGTTGCCAAGGGGGATGGGGAGGGATAGATTGGGATTTTGGGATCAGCAGATGCAAACTATTATGTATAGAATGGATAAACAACAAGGTCCTACTGTATAGCACAGGGAACTGTATTCAATATCCTGTGATAAACCACAATGGAAAGGAATATGAAAAAGAATGTATACATATGTATAACTGACTCTGTTGTACAGCAGAAATTAATGCAACATTATAAATCAACTGCACTTCAATAAAATAAATTAAAAAAAAAAAAAAGAACATCTGTGTCTTTACTGCATTTACAAGGTTTAAATCCTGCCTCTTCCCAGAGTGCCAAACGGAGGGACCACTTGTAAAACTTTAAACATGGCAGGAGGGCTTCCCTGGTGGCGCAGTGGTTGAGAATCTGCCTGCCAATGCAAGGCACACGGGTTCGAGCCCTGGTCTGGGAGGACCCCGCATGCCGCGGAGCAACTGGGCCCTTGAGCCACGTTTACTGAGCCTGCGCGTCTGGAGCTTGTGCTCCGCAATAAGAGAGGCCGCGATGGTGACAGGCCCGCGCACCGCGATGAAGAGCGGCCGCCGCTTGCCGCAACTGGAGAAAGCCCTCGCACAGAAACGAGGACCCAGCACAGCCAAAGATAAATAAATTAATTAATTAAAAAAAAAAAAATGGCAGGAAAGACTATGTTTTTATTACTACTACTATTGTTATTATCATCAATATTCTTCTTTTTTTTAAGATAGTAGTCATCTTTTCTTTTTAAAATTTATTTATTTATTTATTTATTTCTGTGCAGATTAGGGGATGGCCCTTTGTATATCATGATGTCGTTTCAGGCAGTGGAACTACCGCAGGAATTCACAGTTACTCAGAACAGGAGGAAGGACTTTCCCAAAGGGCTTCCCTAAATAGAACAGGTAATGAAGAGCGACCCATGCCCTGAATCTGAACAGCCTCAAGCCAAAGCTGGAATGACCACTTGGATTCTATGTGTGTTATTTTGCTAGGGCTGCTGTAACAGAATACCACAGACTGGGTGGCTTAAACTATAAAAGTGTGTCTTCCCACAGTTCTGGCGTCTAGAAGTTCATGGTCAAGGTGTTGGCAGGATTGGTTTCCTCTGAGGCCTCTCCACTTGGCTTGCAGATGGCTGTCTTCTTGCAGTGTCCTCACATGGCCTTTTCTCTGTGTGTGTACATTCCTCACATCTCTTTGTGTGTCCAAATTTCCTCTTCCTATAAGGACACCAGTCAGATTGGATTAGGCACATTCCAACAAACTCATTTTAACATAATCACCTCTTTAAGGCCCTATCTCCAAATACAGTCGCGTTTTGAAGTACTGGGGATTAGGTCTTTCACATTTGAATTTGGGAGAGACAAATTCAGTTTATAACTCAATGATTGTATATGTTTTTAAGAACCACAAACATACATAACCAAAAATGGATTCTTACCCCAGGGAATAAGTATAGAGGAAGAATAGAGATTGAAATTTAAGTGCACTAAAGTACACTGAAAAGAAAACAAAATGCTTAGTACAAGTTAAAGAAAAACATTTCCCTAAAGAGTTAAATCACTGTCAAATCATTTCAAGCCAGTGGTAAGCTGGGTTAATTGTCAAATACTTCA
Organism: Eubalaena glacialis; assembly: GCF_028564815.1. Taxonomy (NCBI): domain Eukaryota; kingdom Metazoa; phylum Chordata; class Mammalia; order Artiodactyla; family Balaenidae; genus Eubalaena; species Eubalaena glacialis. The sequence goes on along the minus strand of NC_083731.1, from coordinate 65,593,814 downwards.
GCAAGATCTAGTGGGGGAGTTAACAGCAGTTATTATCTTAAAAAGAACACATTTCTTTGAAATGCTATTATGTTTTAGAAGCACATAAAAGGTTTCCAAGGAGAGTCCCTTTTGTGTAATGGTGCAAATTGAACTGAGGGGTATGCATCATTTCTGGGTGACATCTGTGGGTAAAGTCAGAAAAATCCAAAGGCTACACACTAGATTAAGTTAAATTTGCTTGAACTGGAAGATTTGAGATAGCTTCTGAAGATGGAACACACAAAGCTTTGTAAAACAGAGACAATAAAAGGGGAAATAGCAGGTTTTAGAACCTTGTAGGTTTCCTGCTGTTTATAGCTCACAGATCCAAATATAGTTGTATTTTAAGTTTTTAAAACATTCATTTTGTGTGAAAATCCTTCCCTATAGATAGTCTTTGCCTTAGTGGAACAGGCTAGGAATGGAATATCTGTTAACTTCATACGTCTCTTTAGTAGGAAATGATGAGTACCAAGGATTCCCTCGGCTATCTAGATTTTCTGAACATAAACAAAAGAACTTCTGGGGGAAGAATAGCGGAATAAATAACATTAAAATGAGAGAAAGGAAAATAAAATTAAAATTATTAAAGATTAAAATTGATTTAACTTAATTTTAAAGTAATTAAAAATAAATTTAAAAGAAAAAAATACATCCAAAGAGAGCTACAAGTGTGTGTTATGACTAATTCTTACTTCTCCTAAATTATTATTTTCTCTCCCGGCACTAATCCCCTTCAGATACCAAGAGCTTCTAGCCCACTTCTTGATGCTCTATTCCAGCTCTTTCTCCTGAGATTGGTATTCGGGTAGTATGAAACAACTGAACATTTGAAAGTGCCTTGGTAGTGAGTTTTGTTTGGTTTTGTTCTTTTAACGTGAATCCATTAGACATCTGCCTTTATTACATCTGTAAATGGACCCTCAGTCTAATAAAGCTCTGGATGCATCTAGGCCATGCATCAAATACCTCTGAAGTATTTAGGTGCCACTGTGATGAGAACTTCATAAATAATTATATGCTAGGGCATCACGTTATTCACTAGTGAAGCTTACTCTCTTTCAAGTTGTTTTGAAGAAATCATCTGTGAAATTCCAGTAAAGGATTCATCAGTTTTTTTTAATCCCCCCCTGAGCCCAGCCTACTTTGGCTGTCATCTCCTGTATTCCGTTTTGCTTACAAACGTCCTGAGGGAGATGAAAGCAGTTCGAGGGCAGTGCCACTACTGATTCCATCTTTATCACTGTCTCACAGGTACTTTGTTCTAGTCAGGTCCCCCAAAGAACTATTGTTCTGGTTTTGTTCATGGCTACTCTGAGATGGTGTGTCACAGTTCCAAGGAGAGGCCAAGTCTCATAATCACTTTATCATCAAGAGAAAAACAAATCAAAAGCCTACTCTGGGGCTTCCCTGGTGGCACAGTGGTTAAGAATCCGCCTGCCAATGCAGGGGACACGGGTTCGAGCCCTGGTCTGGGAAGATCCCACATGCCGCGGAGCAACTAGGCCCGTGGGCCACAACTACTGAGCCTGCGCATCTGGAGCCTGTGCTCCACAACGAGAGAGGCCGCGATAGTGAGAGGCCTGCGCACCGCGATGAAGAGTGGCCCCCGCTTGCCGCAACTAGAGAAAGCCCTCGCACAGAAACAAAGACCCAACACAGCCAAAAAAAAAAAAAAAAGCCTACTCTGTGTCTGTGTCCTACTTTTCAAATGACTTTCCAAAAATATTCTACATATACAATGCGTTATTCAAATTTTTACCTTCACAAAGTGAAAGGTATTACAGTAGGAATAGACAGCACTAAGCAAGTGTTGTTGGCCAAAGATTTGTCTTCCTTCCTTCCACATTTCTCTTCTTTCTCTCTTAATCTCTCTCTCATTCTCTCTCTCCTACCTGCTTTTACATATTTACATAATGTCTATTTTAATCCACAGTGTCAGGGCACTGACGTTTCAAAGTGGCAAAGCTGAAAAAGGTAAAGCTTCAATGATAATTCAATGTAATAAATGCTATGACAGCAGTGTAGACTGGATACTATTAGAGCATGCCTTAGTTTGGGTAACTACATCCACCTAAATCAGAGCCTAAGAAAAATATTTGGATACAGGTAGTTTATTTGGGTGGTCATGCCAGGAAGCAGAGGTGAGTAAGTGGGTGAATGAGAGAAAGAAGGAGAAAAGCTAAAAAATGCCTTCAATGAGCAATGATGTCCTCAGGGGCATAGTCCCACTGGAGACCCTCTAAGTAACTGTGTAGAAAGGGCCTGCGATCACCGCATTGGATGGTCTGCTGACTCTTGTCCCCTGCTAATTGGGGGTTGCCTCTGGGGGTATTAGCTTCTGCCACACTTCCATGCTGCTTCTGCAGCCAGGCTGAGCACTTTCTCCTTGATTCAGAGAAAGCTCCAAGGCAGCAAAGTACAGAGACATTTCAGATAGGACTTGATGTGGGGAGTGGGCAAAGCACATAAAACTGTCCCCAGGTAGGACAACAGGACGTGGCACAGAGCATCACAAGTATTTGCTACAGAGAGTATCAAGGGGCTCTTAGTTTGATCTTGGGGTGGTGGAGGAAGAGGAGGTTTCCTAGAGGAAACCAAGTCTAAGCTTAATCTAAAAACAAACAAATAAACAAATCAAAGTATTGATGCAAGATCCCTTCCCTTTTCACAATGTTCTAAGTCCATAAAATGTATAATAATAATAGACTGCCATTTAATATACATTTCAAATGTGTAATATTAATAGACTCAGCCTAATGGGAGCCCAAAAGAAAAAAGAAAGCACGTGAAGGGGACGTCATGGTTGAGATGTGGAGTATTCAGGATTTATCCTAAACAGATTCTCTAACAGCCTCAGCACCATAGCAACTGTGAACTCAGTTAAATAACTTTTCCTTTTCCTCCGTCAGTTGTTAGTGGTTTCCTAAAGTTGCTAACCTTTGGATAAATTTATCCTTCCCTTTTGGCTCTACAACAATTTTTTTTTAATTAATTAATTTATTTATTTATTTATGGCTGTGTTGGGTCTTCGTTTCTGTGTGAGGGCTTTCTCTAGTTGCGGCAAGTGGGGGCCACTCTTCATCGCAGTGCGCGGGCCTCTCACTATCGCGGCCTCTCTTGTTGCGGAGCACAGGCTCCAGACGCACAGGCTCAGTAATTGTGGCTCACGGGCCTAGTTGCTCCGCGGCATGTGGGATCTTCCCAGACCAGGGCTCGAACCCGTGTCCCCTGCACTGGCAGGCAGATTCTCAACCACTGCGCCACCGGGGAAGCCCCTCTACAACAATTTTTAACCAATCCCTGTATTAAATCTCCTCTGTCTGAAATGCTTCAAGTGGTTTTTTTTTTTCCTCCTGAATAGAGACTCACTAATATACATACACTGGTGTGTGGCTATGTGTGTGTGTGAGTGTGTGTGTGTGTGTTAGAGAAATATCCTTTTATTTGCACTGGTAATATCAAACTGTTCATGTTGTCCCCTATTTCATTTTTTTCAATTAATAAAACATTTTGGAAATCTTTCCACATCAGCTCATATGAGCTAGATACCTCATTGATTTTAAGTGCTGCAAAATTTTCCCTTGGTGGGACATACCACCTTTTATATAACCCCACTGGTGAACGTTTGGTTGTTTCTAAGGTTTTCACTATTACCAACAATGCTGACATTAACAACCTTTCATATATGTATTTGCATACTTGCACAAGTATATGGGTAGAATGACACGGAATTTCCGACTTGCTCCAGTTTTAAAAACTGCATTCAAGACCTAACCACTGTCTGTGGCCTACTTCTGGTAATTGGGTCACAGATTTGATTTTCCATGTGGGAGTTTTGTCTTTATTTTACCAGTACCCAAGTCCCTAAAGAGCCAAGACTCTGCTTTGCTCTTGTCTAGACTAAAACTGTCTGCAGAATTGAGGAGGCAGGAAGAAGAGAAAAAACCTCAAAATTAAAAGTTATGAAAATCATGGACTATTTAGGTGAGACTGACCACACACACGCACGCACGCACGCACACACACTCCTCTCTGGAACAAAAACAGGAGGAATTTACAAGCATCTCACTGAAACTTGTAGAGGGAAGAAATTCTTAAAAGTTTCTACTTAGCAAAAAGTGATAAATACAAAAAGCAGACTGCCAATTATTGCTAATATGATGTGTAGAATATCAATGTTATTATATGTGGTACACTGCTTGCATTATATTAGGGAATATAAAAAATATCTATGAGGTTCTTAAACATTTGTTCTCAGATTCAGTCCTCATAATCTTTTTTTCCATAAAATCGTGAAGTTGTTTACTGGAGTCAGTGGAGATTTTCAGGGCTTTCTCCAATTCCTACAGTCAGAAGGGCCTAATACACAGTAAGTCTACCTGGGGAAGGTAGTGGCATTTTCTGGTGGCAGTTGTGCCTGAGATGTGTCTTGAGTGTGAAGAATAGAGTTTGTCCATCTGACCAGATAAGAGGGGATCCCCAGGCAAGGAAACATCATGGACAAAAGTATGTAAGCCTAAAAGAGCAACCTGTGTTCAGGAACTGCAAGCAGATAAGTATTGTTGGAACATAAAATAGAAGGGGCAGCGTATTAGGTATCTATTGCTGTGTAACACACTACCCTAAGTTTAGTGGCTTAAAGCAACATCTATTTATCAGCTCACAGTTTCTGTTTTTTAGGAGTCTGGCATGTTTCACCTGGGTCCTCCACTTGGGGTGGAGGATGGCTGTAACTTCATCTGGAGGCTTGGTTAGGGAAAGATCTGTTTCCATGTTCCCTCAGGTTGTTGGCACTTGTAGGACTTGAGGTTACAGGACAAGGTCCCTGCTTTCTTGCTGGCTCTTGGCCGGGGACCACTCTCAGCTCTTAGAGGCTACTGTCAGGTCTTTGCCATGTGGCCCTTCCAGTTCAGCAGTAGAGAACCCTCCTTACAGTGGATCCCTCTCTTGCCTTGAATCTTTCTAACTACTACTTCTGCAAATAGAAGGATAAAACTCATTGCTTTTAAAGGGCTTGTGTGATTAGGGTAGGCTAACTTGGATAATCTTACTTTCAACTTACTAGTGACCTTAATTCCCACTGCCATCTTAGAATTCTGCCTAGCACAGGCAGAATCTTGGGAAATGATGTTGAACAAGCCACAGTTCTGGATGCTTCATTTTGAATGGATATTGACCATTTAATGGATGTCTAAAGGAAAGCAAACTGGATGTTAAAGGACTAGAAAACCACATAAAATAAAGTCTCTTACTTCAGCAAAACTGAGGTGCTTTGCCTCAAGAGGAGGAGACCAAGTCAAATTTTGAAAGGCTGTTCAAAGAGGATGGCTTGGCTTTATCTATGCAGCAGCTGACCGTGGGTGGAAGTCACAGGTAGAACTAGTGCAGTGCAATACAAAGAACTTGTATTCTCTGCATTCTTGTATTCTTTTTAAGGCTCTTAAAAATATTGATCCTGGGACTTCATCCAAATCTGTGGATCCAGAGAATCTGAGAGTAGAGCAGATGATCTTTTACCCAGAGTCAAAATTGCCTCTTTTTTTCATGCCTTTTCCTGTTTATTATATACTTAGCCCACCACCTCCACTAACACTGTTTTGTTCCTTTGGGTTTCTCTTAAAGGGGGACTCAAGTCATACACCACGCAAACTTTCTGAAGTCCCTTTGAAGTAAAGTGATATGAAATGTTATATAGACATGAAAAGTTTAAGTGACTGGCTGCCTTTTTTTCAGCTACCAAATGGGAGATTGTAGGCACATGCTATAGCATGGATAAACCTTGAAGACTTTATGCTAAGTGAAATAAGCTAGTCACAAAAGGACAGATACTGCATGACTTGACGTATAGGAAGTACCTAGAGTAGTCAAATTCATAGACAGAAGAGGGATGGGGACTTGTTTAATGGCTACAGAGTTTCAGCTTTGCAAGATGAAGAGTTCTGGGGGTGGATGGTGGTGATGGTTGTACAACAGTGTGAATGTACTTAATACCCCTGAACTGTACACTTAAACATGGCTAAGATGGAAAATTCTATGTTATGCATATTTTACCACAATGTTAAAAAATTTTTTTAAAAAACAGAGATTGTATCAGTGAAAAGGTCCTAGAGTTCCTTAGTGAGGGTCTTTCCCTGGAGATTCCTGCTGTATCCTCATAGAACTAAAGCATTTTCATGGAAAAAATTTTCCCAACTCAATTTAATGATTTTTTTTTAATTGAAGTATAGTTGATTTACAATGTTGTGGCAATCTCAATTTAATGATTTTTAAGAATGCTGAACTTCAGCCATAGGCTGGCTACATATTGGAAAGGAGCATAGCTCTTTGAATACAGACTATTTTAATATATTTGATTTATTTTATTTGGTACATATTGTTAAACAACCACTTGACTAGATTGTGATATAGAGAGAAAACACAAACACCAGGATTTGTTTCCAACAGGCAGGTCCTCACAGAGTGATAATAGGTTATCTATAATAGGACCTCTTCTTCCTCTAAAATAAGTGTACAAATAAGTAAATATTAGGGTTCCAAATTCCACCTACCTTCATATTCATGTCTAGTTGCTGAATATGCCTTGTTCTAAATATAGACCAGGCAAGAATTGAATGCTAAACATGATCAAGACCTGTCTAGAAATAAATGCTATTAGAAATCTACAGTGCGAACCATTATTTTTCCACTTCTAGGAGAGCTCCTATTTTACAGTCTATTTCTAAACTATAGATTAATCTCTCTCGTTTCAAATTCCTTCTTTCTTAAATTTTCATATATAATATTAGATTTTAAAATTTCTACCCCTGAAGCAATTTTTAAATTTGGCATTAGCATAGTATTTGAGGTTTCATTCTTTCAGAAGCCATCACATATGTAATTACACATACTGAAATTCCCCCTACCCTGCTTCCCATGCTGATCTTTACAACACTCAGAAAGGTTTTAAAGTAAAGAATCTCATCTCGTTGGGTTACATATTTTCTATAGTAGCCTCTGTCTTTTATGATAGTGATAAAATAGCACCAGCATTTTGTTGCAAATAATGAACAGATCTGAAAAGGAAAATAAGGAATATTTTGTACTCTTCCCTGGGGACTTAGATGTAAACTCCCCATTAAAAGCCAATTAAAAGTTTATGTAAAATTATATATTATTATATATATTATATATGTATACATATATAATTACATAAAATTATTATATATGATGGTAATGCTCAACACTCATTTGTTTATTTCTGAAGGCAGGGATTTAGAGTCATATATTTTCTAATTACTTGGGCTAATGCCTAACTCTGTTGTAGAGGCTACTGATTCTCCACCCGTAAGTCAGAGAGACTGGTGTCTAGGAGTTAAATATGACATAGGGTTAATTGCAAAATGCTTACAGCAGTACAGAAGGCACCCCCTTTTTGTGCCCAATCTGCCTACATCCACGGGCCCATGTTGTGGTGTTTGAGGCCATGGCCTCCACTGCTTCTCCAGTGTCATCATGAGGTTAGCCATATTTGGCTCTTATCTCTATTGGGTGTTTCATCACCATGACTCTGCATGCGAATGTGTGTACATGATACAAAATTAGTCCAGGCTGGAGGCACTTGAGAATGTTCTGTTCACTGACCACAAATTTTAATGAAGCATATAATCTGAACTTGGGTTCTGTTCAATTATTTGACTCCTTAAAATTGTTTACCTTTGTGGAAAATTGTCAGCAGTTACAATCCAATAGTTTTTTCTTGTTTTTTTTCCCCCTTGGCTATAGACCTAAGCTACTGAATTTCTTTTCAGTTCACCATGGTGGCCATGATATCACAGTCTAGCCTTTTTTTTTTTTTTTTTCCTGGTTGTGGCATGCTTTTAAAAAATTCTTCTCCTTTTTAATATATTTTATATACTACTAAATTTAACTTTTTTTCATTATATTATTTTCTTTCCTTCAATATGTACACACTTGTCTTCCTCTTTTTAAATAAACCAAACTCTTCCTTATTCAAAAGCTCTGCCATGTATTAAAACTAAAACATTGTTTTTCTTAATTAATCTATATGCATAACAAATTGCATTATGGTTTTCTTGTTAAATGGAAAGGGTTTGTATAAATAAATTTCAAGGAGGAAAGGTGAAAGGCATCACTTAGAGGCTCACTAAACTGCTAACACAGCATTATACTGTTTACATTTCACACTTAACTCAGTCTGATAAGCTTGGTTAGATAACATAGCTAGAGTTTAACATAAGAAATAGAGTAGGTTAGCATTTCTCAAAGAGTGTTCCATAGACCCTGGTTCCATAACCTGTTCATTGCCATTATGCCTGAAATGGTTTTTTTATCCAAAAAATTGGGGAAGCAGTGGTTGAAATAAAGTCAAACAAGCTTATTTACTGAATAACTTTTAAGCACACAGCATAACCTTTAACATACCAATGTGCATTGTATAGCTCTAAGATTTGGATGCAGCAAGTAGCGCTTCCAGCATGTGTGTCCATGTTTCAGAACATCGATAAAACACACTCTGAGTAATACTGAAATACTGATGAATTCTTGGTGATTCGTGAATAGTCTGGCATGGTATACGGTTAGTTGAAGCAATGCTCTAAAATATTTTAGTAGTTTCTAAGAATCACATTGAAAAAACTGCATAAAAAGTCTTGAGGTCCTCCACTGTCATTTAAGTAGTTAGCTTCATGTTATTATTTACGCAAAGGCAGGTAAGGCATGAGATGTGTGGCCTGTTTGGGGGCTAGGACATGAAGTGAGTAGACAGTAGTCCATTAGAGCAGCTGCTGCCAGGGGAATGTCTAACAATCCCACTCCGGAGATGTCACTGTAATGCCTGATGGAGAATCTGTTTTCAGCTTGGACCAAATGGAAAGTTAAAATTACTTCCCCCCAACCTCCGCTAACACACACACACCAGTGAACGCAGGAGGGAGGGAGCTCAGTGCAAGTTTGCAGGTGTGCCTTTTCTCCTTCCTTTGCACACAATGCAGACCCGTGGCTGAGAAGTGCAGCAACTAGAAGGTGACTGTGGGATACCTAAGAATAGAAGCTGATGGGCTAAGGAGGGCAGGGCAAGAAGGAGGAGAGAGAGCGTGGCTCCCTGAGAGCCTCCTAGAACCAGTGCACAGGCCCTGGACTGTGGCGTCTGAGTGTTTTGTCACAAGACGCAAATGAAATCCTATTTGTTTAAGCTACTGTTAGTCAGGCTTCATGTTATCTGCAGCTGGAACACCTTTGTAACCAAACCAATAGTCTTTCTTGGCTGGGAAAGGACCGCTGTGGCAATAATACATCTGTAGAACAGGTAAACGGGAAGTCAGATGAGGCTGAGCATATCTGACAAAACAGTGGGGTGAGCCTTCTGGAAGCACAGTTTCCTGACCTCTGAAAGGCCTCTTGGGAGGAACTCATCCTGTAGAAAACAGATGCTAGACATTGTGAGACTGAGTCGGTCAGAAAGCTTTGGTTGTTGGAGGAGGAGGGAGTATTATGGAAACAGCACTGATATTCAATTATCAATCTCAAGTATCAAATACTGATGTTTAAATGTGTTTCCCGACCCAGGACTCACTGGACTTCTGTTGGGTTATTAGGAGGAGGGTATCCATAAAAGAAAACCTAAAGGAGACCTTTACCTCCATGGAACCTCAGCACAAGCTAGGCTCCCTTCTGCTTTAAGAGCATAACACGTAAGAGACACTCTCTGCTTTGGAACACAACACTGAAATGCTCTGAGGCCTTAAAAGCTCTGATGCATCATCAGCTGCTTCGGGAGGTGCTGATGCTCCAGCAAGTGGGTAGATGCCAGGTGTGCTTTGGTGGTACCCAGTGAAGAGAGGAAATTTGTTTACAGGGACATATGAGATATTGTCTGGGGACTCCCAGAAGTATCTGGAGGAGTGTTTGCAGGGGACTTCCTCCTCCGGGTAAGCTGGATGGGGCAGAAGTCCATTTACCCAAAGGTAAATTCTAGTAATATAATCCCATCTATATCCATAGGCTGGTGAAACCTAAGGTGATTTATGCTACAGCAGCTGCAGAAGTGTTAAGCCACACACTTGGCTTCATCCCTTCCTTTCAGCCCCTCGGGGAGGACCTCTTCAGGGCGGAGGGCCACACCACCTAGCTGGAGGACTGACCGGATTATAAACCCATCTTTCCCTCTCCTTTCTCTAGGCTCTCTCTCTCTTGCAGAAGAAGGCATGGGCTGTATGTGTCAGCTTAGGCAACCTCTTTGATTCTGGCATTTTACGAGGAAACCGGGTGAGGCTAAAGAGAGGAGAATGTAGAAGTTGGCTGCTTAGTGTTGGCCACAGGCTTAGGAAGAGGACACACCGAATGTTACAGTGTCTGTGTTCTCCAGCTCGTTCAATAGGACAGGAAAGCAGACAAAGATGCAGGGAAGAAATTCTAGGAGAGTATGCGTGTGGCTGCAATAATTCTCTGTATTTCATTTCTTATAAATCATAGCCCAGCGATAAGCAATAAGCAGGATTCAGGTACACCTAAGTGGAGAAACTCAATAATACATACTTGGAGACTAAATGGGGGCAACACTGAAATGAGTTCATTTCTCCCTCCTTCTTAGTGAGCATGTGTAATCACACACACACACACACACACACACACACACACACACACGGGGCATCCCTGAGCATTCCTCTGCCCTACCCAATAGTTGAACTTCTTCAAAAAGAGGGAGGGGGACAGAATTTGGGAGGAAGGCAAAGAGATAGATACATAGAGAAGACCACAGACTTGATTCTTGGTTTTGCACTTGCTAACCATCAAATTGTGGGTAAGTCATATACTGTCTTGAATTCTTAGTTTCATCACTTGTAAAATACTGTACTATCTACCTCATAAGGGTATTGTCAGGAAAATAAAAGATATGTGTAATAAAGCACTTTGTAAGCAGTGAAGTGATATGTGGATGTTCCTTGTTTGTGCCGTGTGTTCAGAATATGGTGGCATCCAAACAGGGTGTGCAGAAGAGACCAGAACTTGGAGTGCTGCAGGGTGATTCCAGCAGGTATCCTGATCAAAAAGGTCAGAGAAATATGCAAGATTGGAAAGATTATCTGGATAGTGAGAATCAGGAAAGCTAAACATTGAGTACAGGGCAGGAATGTCCAGATGTATTTCAAAGGTCTTCATTTGGCTGGAATCATTCACTCTTTTACCACCCAAAATTGTATAGAGCCAACAAAAAGAGAAATACTGTACAATTCCACTTATACAAGGTACCTAGAATAGGCAAATCCATAGAGACAGAAAGTAGAATAGAGGTTACCAGGAGCTAGGGACACAGGGAATGGAAAGTTATTGTTTAATGGGTACAGATTTCCTGTTTGGGATGATGAAAAAGTTCTGGAGATGGGTAGTAATGATGTTGGCACAACATTGTGAATATAATTAATGACACTGAATTGTACATTTAACAATGATTAAAATGGTAAATTTTAAGTTATGCATATTTTAACCGCAGAAAAAGATATTGGTTCAGTCCCCAAGATTTCAAAGAGTTCTAACACAGAAGAGCAGTAACAGCATGCTAATTTCAATCCAAGGCCATGGAAATACACACACTTGGGCTGAAAACCAGGCTTTTTCACTTAATAGCTACGTGAGGGGCTTTATCTTTAAAATGGGGATACTAACAGATCCTGCCTCACGACGTTGTTTGAGAGTTAGCGGAGATAATGTAGAAATGTACTTAGCAGAATGCTCAGAACATAATAGGTGCTCAATAAAGGTTCACGCTTGGCAGCAGTGGTAGTGAACAGGAGGCCCTGCTCACACTTATGTGCTGTGTGTGAGCAGAAAAGACTCACAAGTCTGGGCTTGCCCCAGATGAACAGGAAGAGTCTAAAATATGCAAATGAATCCTCACTACAGAGGGAACAGTGGGGATAGAATTCCTAAGATGCTCTTGGAGAAGGAAATGGAAAGAAGATGGTTGATGATTGGGGTTGGGAGTCAGGATAATAGTGATTCTATCCTAAGTAGGGGGGGATTTAAGTTGCTAAAAGACAAGGAGGGCATCTTGTCCCATTTCTCCTAGTCTTGTACTTTGGGCAATGTTGGATACCTTAAGGAAGGAAGAGAGGGAGGGAGAGAGGGAGGGAGGGAGGAAGGAAGGAAGGAAGGAAGGAAGGAATTCAGTCATCTCGAGGCTTCCTGCATCGGTTTCCATTTGTTGACACATTCCTTGACACATGCTCACACATTTTCCCAACTCCACTAAGACAGCAGCCCTGCCGGGAGTGTAGGCTCCACTCTCTTTGATTTTATTTTCTCTGAAAACACCTGTAGTACACAAAACCCTTTTTCTGCTGTAGGAGGGCAACTGGAGCTAATGTGGAGAACTTAGGCTGGGAATTGGAAATGAATTTAGTATTTTTAAACATTTCCCCCCAGAAATAAAATGAAATCTGGGCTTTTGATTTCCCTCTGATCTACTAAATAAAAGCTTTCTTTTTCCTTTAGCTGATTTCTATCTCTAGAACTCACATATGATCCCGGGTTTTAGAAGAAGCGCTTGACTTGCTAAATAAAAAGAATGAGAAGAGCCACACTTCTCCCTACACCTTCCTGGGAGCTGCCGCTGCCACGTCTTGCTCAGTCAATGGAAGTGGCCTGTTTAACTTTTGAGAAATAGTCAAACTGTCTTCCAAAGTGGCTGTACCATTTTACATGTCTATCAGCAATGTAAGAAAGTTCTAATTTCATCATATCCTTGCCAAGACTTGTTATGGTTGTCTTTTTTATTATAGCCATCCATGTGTGAAGTGGTATCTCATTCTGGTTTTGATTTACATTTCCCTAATGACTAATTATGTTGATATCTTTTCATGTTTTTACTGTACTTTAACATACCTTCTTTGGAAAAATGTCTATTCAAATCCTTTGCCTATTTTTAAATTGGATTATTTGTTTGGTTTTTGTCATTAAGTTGTAAGAATTCTTCATATGTTCTGGATACAAGTCTCATATCAGATATATGATCTGCAAATATATTCTCCTTTTCTGTGGAGTTGTCTTTTCACTTTCTGGAAAGTGTCCTTTGAAACAAGAATTGAGTATAAAAGCAAAAGAAACCATCAACAAAATGAAAAGGCAACCTAGGGAATGGGACAAAATATTTGAAAATCATCTATCTGATTAGAGGTCAATATCCAAAGTACATAAAGAATTCATACAACTCAATAGCAAAAAAAAAAAAACTTTAAAAAAATGAGCAGAGACTCTGAATAGACATTTTTCCGAAGAAGACATACAGATAGCCATCAGGTGCATGAAAAGGTGCTCAACATCACTAATCATCAGGAAAATGCACATCAAACCAATGCGATATCACTTCCTACATTTTAGAATGGTTATTATCAAAAAGACAAGAAATAAGAAGTGTTGGTAAGGATGTGGAGAAAGGGAATTCTTGTGTACTGTTGGTGGGAATGTAAATTGGTGCAGCCACTATGAAAAACACTAAGGAAGCTCCCCCAAAAATTAAAAATAGAACTACCATATGATCCAGCAATTCCACTTCTGCGTATTTATCTGAAGGAAACAAAAACACTGACTTTAAAAGATATATACACAACCATACTCAATGCAGCATTATTTATAATACCTAAGACATTAAGACAACCCAAGTGTCCACTGAGATGAATAATATCTATGTATTTGTATGTATATGCATATACATATACACACACAATGGAATATTATTCTGCCATAAAAAGGAAGGAAATCTTGCCATTTGTACAGACAACATTGATGGATCTTGAGGGCATTGTGCTAAGTGAAATAAGCCAGACAGAGAGAGACAAATATCATATGATCTCACTTATATGTGGAATCTAAGAACAAAACAAAACTGGACTCCTAGATACAGAGAACAGATTGGTGGTTACCAGAGGGAGTGAAGGTGGGCTGGGCAAAGTGTGTGAAGGTGGTCAAAAGGTACAAACTTCCAGTTATAAAATAAGTATGTCCTGGGGATGTAATAATGCACAGCGTGATGACTATAGTTAATAATACTGTGTTGTATATTTTAAAGTTGCTAAGAAAGAAGATCTTAAAAGTTCTGTCATAAGAAATAAACAATTTGTAACTATGTGTGGTGATGAATGCTAACTAGACAGATTTTGGTGATCAGTTTGCAACCTATACATATATTGAATCATAATGTACACCTGAAACTAATGTAATGTTATATGTCAATTATATCTCAATAAAAGTAAATTTAAAAAATGTTAAAACATAAGAAAGAATTGAGTATAACTTTGCATGTCACATATAAGAATATCATTCACGAATTAGGTGAGGTGGAGAAAGAATTGAAAACCAAGAATGGCTGAAGGAGGTGTCAGTGTTTAATCTGGAAAGGTGAACTATAAGGTGATGTTTGCTTCAAATCTTTAAATATATAAAGAGCTACCATATAGAATGAACAGCAGAGCTGATACGAGTCACTCCAAAAGGGAAAACTGGTACCAAAGGTGGAAGGAATAGAGCAGATTCAGATTCAAATTAAATGACTTCTTTAATCTCAGAGTTGTTTAACTAAAATGAGCTTTCCTGGGAGCTGTCTATAATGGAGGCATTCATGCAACAATTAAATGGTCACATCTCAACAATGTGGTTGGGAGAATTCCGCATTCTATGGGGAGTTAAGCTAGATAATCTGCTGGGTTTCCTCCAGCGTAAATTCCGTGATTCTACTAAGGTACACATTTTCAAATTATAAAAGATAATATTAGCTAACATAAAAGTTTTTCTTTTCACTTTTAATCAAGATCTGTGAGAATTTTGAATAGTCATGGTAAAGTTATATTAAAAAGTAGCCATTCCAAAAAAAAAGTAATTTGGTAAAAACCATTCTAGAAATACTGCTCAGAACTTTAAAAGTTTGGAGGTTTTAGCATCCTAGAAAAACAATGTTTTACAATTAATAGAGAATTATTTCATAGTATGATAGTTCCTGTCATGTGTTAATAAATAACCCAGACAAAAATAAACATGATTCTTGCCCATTTAAGTTCATTTTTTTTCTCTCAGTTGTAGGGGTCAGATCCAAATATTTTCTCAGAGCAATGTTACTCTACTCTCCTTCTGTGGGCATGACAGGTAGAAGAAAACTGCTAAATTGTTCACAGAGCATAACAGCCAGAGAATAAAAGTTCTAGAAAACATTGGTTAAAATATTTCCTGGCCCATGGTACAGAGAATAAAAGAAAAAATTCCTTTAGACACAGAGCTTAGTATAAAGAGCTTGAAGCACAAAAAAGGTCAGTAAAATCATTGTTCATTTTCCTTGGAAAAGTTACAAAGCCCAGAAATAAAGTCCAGGAGAAAATTGAGCGTGAAAAAGAAATCCAAGGATAATTATTTTTACTGCTATAAAGCAGGCTTAGCAATAACCACTCAGCCACTTGCCCAGGGCAGCTGAGAATTTGTACCAGATGAACAATTAATAAAGAATTTTGACTAGATTACTCTTATGGGAAGGGTTGACTGGTCAAAGCAGAATCACAAATTGGTAAATGTTTTAAATTTGTTTTCATTTTTGTTTGTTTAAGAAAGATGTGGGGAGAGGAAAAATAAAAGTCCCAGAGGGACTTAGGAAAGCAAAAAAGATACAACTTAAAAAACCAAAACACAGGGACTTCTCTGGTGGTCCAGTGTTTAGGACTCCACACTTCCACTGCAGGGGGCACAGGTTCGATCCCTGGTCAGGGAACTAAGAGTCCGCATGCTGCACATGTGCGGCCAAAAAATAAAAAATATAAAACGAAAAACAGAGCATGAGCTCCTAGAGTACAGACCATTTCCAGGGCTTAACCAAAGGAGATTCACCGTAAATGTTAAAATACAACAACAATAACAAAACTCGGGACGGTAAAACAAGGTAACAAATTCACCAGAGGGAAAAGTATAAAGGATTACTTAGATGTAAGAAAATATTTGTTGAAAGAAATACTGATTCTGAGGGGGAAGCCCACACAGTAGGAGGCCTTACATGCATCAAAGAGGAGCACAAACAACTGAGATCAAAAAGTTTAGAATTAGTAGGAAAAATGATTTTAACTTTAAATTTCTTTTAAATAATTAAGATATTAGAAAATACCTGCTCATGTAAGTTTTTCAACAAGTCCTATCATAAAATGGGTGAAAGTCAGATATAAAAACTAGGGGAAAATGTGTAGTTGTTTTGCTGTTGTTGTTTTTCTTTTTTCTTTTTTTTTTTTACTAACGCAGACTCTCATATCCCCTGTAAAACTCACTGTGGTCTCGTTTAAACAAACAAATGTGCTTCCTGGTAGCACTAGAGGGGCATCTAATGGTGAAAAAGTACTATGGTGCTGCTCTTTGGAGGCCTGACTTCCACACCTAAAGCATTAAATTATTTCAGGCCCATAAGATGCCTTTCTACATTAGATTTGGTTATTTAATAGGAAATGGTGATCCAATGGCTGCAGTGTATTGCAAGACGGGGGTGGGGGGACAGTTGTGGAATAGTAAAAAGAAAATCTAATTAAATTCTAGATTGGTGACTCCATTTTTCCATCTGTAAAATGGGAATAACAAAATCTATCTTTTGGGCTCTCATGGTGCAAATTCAGTAGACTTCAACCCACCATTGATGGCATAAGTCGCCTCTGGACTTATTACCTAGGAACTAGGCCCCTCAGAGCAATCCTAACTGTTTCTGAGGTGCTCCAAGGGACTCCTAGGTGAGCTCAGAAATAGCCTCACTGGTCCTCGCTCCAGCCTCTTTGTCAAGCTGTCACGCTGCTACCACAAGGATCAAAGCTCTGCTGAGAGGTCCTCCTGCTCTCCCAAGCTTCCCATTTTTTCCCCCCTGCAACGTGGTGAATACCAACATGTGAGTTTTAAAGATGATTTTCTGACATTTAAGGGATATTAGAAAGGAAGTATGACCGTGAGACTAACTGTAACTTCCACGCAGGTCCAGACCCATTCTAGGACCTCTCAGTGTGACCACCTCTAAACACCTCCACCATGTCCCCCCTTCCTCGTGGCAGGGTGTGTCAGGCCCTTGGGGAAGCAGATGGGGGCATGGGGCTGGGAGTGCAAAAGGTTTACTGGGGAATAAGACCTGCGGGAAGAAAAGGGAGGCTCTGGGATTGGGTACATGAGCCATCAGATGAGATGCAGATCTGACAAAGATCCTTCGTCTCCAATGGGATCCCAGGAGCAGAGACTGTCTTTGCAGAGCTGGACCTGAAGGAGTTAACAGCTGGAGACTGTCACCGACCATACTCCTCACAGCTAGGCAAGAGTCTTTCTTGAAAGGTTCTCTGAGCAACACACATTCTCGTGTCTGCCACAAAGCTCAACACAAACCCCACTCCAAATCATCAGAAATGCCTCAGCGTCACTTTGTCCCCCATTCTAGCCGAACTGATCCCCGACCCCAAGAGGAGAGAAAGTCTGAGGCCTGATTTCCATAGCCTCATGTCCTACCCCAAGACAGACCTCTGTCCCACAGGACTGACAGTGGGAATGTCCATTCCACTCACAGGAAACCCTACTGCCACCCACAAGAGTGTGGCCTGGCCTATGGCCCTAATAAGATAAACACACCAAAGTCTAATATTAGTATGTTCCCCAAATATGGATTATTCTATTTTGAAAAGTACCACATGTGCCACATCAAGAGCAAATCCAAATGACACTGTGCCAATCTCAGTAAAGATCCTTATCAGTCTCTTCTCTTCAAGGGCGCCATAATCTTGGAATCCAGTTGTATCAGGGGCACCTTATTAAAAGAACAATATTATGTAGAAGTGTTTAGAGACACATTTTATATGTAAATGCAAGGAATTATCTATATAGTATCAAATATTTATGGATGTATGAAAACATTCTTGACTGAATTTCTCACTTTCCTTCTAAATATAACTATCATGTACTTTCAAATAGTGAGTAATCAGCAGGAACAAGCCAAAGTTTAAGAAGAGAGCATTTAAAGCATTTTCTGATTTTCCTCTTCATAGTATATACTTAATATGGTTAGCTTTGAGCTCAAGTACAGATTTTTTCCAAGACTTAATTGCAAGACATTTGTTTGGAACTCAAAACTTACTGCCCATTGAAGCAATGCATTTCCTTTCCTGGGTGAACCCACAAAAGGCAAAGTATCTGGAACTGTGAGGCCTTACTTTTTCTTCTATTATAAAATACACGTAGAGATATTTTTAAGCAGACAGATAATTCACTCCCTTTACAATACAATTCAACATGGCTACTCACCGGAAAAGAAAACCCGAAAAATAGGAACAGAAACTCCAAAAGGAGGAGGGACGAGGGGCTTGCAGGGTGGATATGAGGAGAAAGGCTGAACTAATGTTCCCCTTCCTCTTTCCTGATTTCGATTTGTCTTGGCTTTCACCATCTCTTAATTTCTCCAGTCTCTCTCCATTACCTTGAAAACACAAACCCATGCCGCTGGGAGTGATGGGAAGGGCAGTAATGGAAATTTCCTGCCCTTTCTCTCTCCTGCTTTTGCCTGTTCCTCCAGTGCCATCTCTCATCTCCATTCTCTCTCCCCAGTTTCCTCCATCTTCTCTCTTCTCTAGAAAGCCTTGTCTAGTGTCCTTCCTCCCTGAGCCACATGCCCCATCGTTCCTTATAATGTATTCTTTCCACCTTCCAATTCATCCCTTGTTTGTCTCTTTCTTGTGCCCTTGGCCACCGCCGAGGTCGGGCTCTCACCCTCTCTCTTCTGCAACTCACATGATTCTCCCTGCCTCTTCTCTTCTGCTTTTCATCCATCCACCACCCTGTAAGTAAGACACATTTCATCATCTTGCTCTCTTACTTAAGGATTCTGGTACTCTCGGTATCAAATCTAAACTCCTTGTATCTGGCTCCCGTCTACCTCCTGTCATGCCCTTGCCACTCCTCCACCCATTTCATTTGACTGATTCTTCCTAGACCCTCAAGCTCGGGTGGGCAGGACTCCTTCCGGCCCCTCAGTGTATTCTTCTAACTTAGCATTTCTAGTTGCATCCTTCTGTTTCTCCTACGAAACTGTGAGCACCTTGAGGGTAGACACTAAGTCTTCTATCTATAGTGGAGTGTTGCAGGATTAAGTCCACTCCACTCCCAGTTTTGGGCACAGTGACAAGTAAAGTGAGGCCCTGGAAAAAGGTGAGAAGTGATGAGGAGTGACAAGGTCTAAGGAAGAGCAGCACACATGAGAGGTGTGTCATTCTGGGTGTCAGAGGCTCTGTACTAGCATAAGGGAAAGGGATCCCCAGTGAAGAAGGGAAGTTCTCAGCAGCTGATGCGAGAGAGGACCACTTTCATAGCAGCCCGCTAGAGCACAGGCAAAGAACTTGGGCTAAATGGGCACAAGTAAGCCAGGAACTTCTCCTGTTGTGATATATTATACCATAAACAAAAGCAAATATTAAAAATCAGCAGCACAGCTCTAATACTTAAGTCTTATATGCTCCATTGAAAATGAATGCTAAAAATTCTTTGAAATGCAGTAATTCTTGTGAAATAAACTTCCTATATTTTTCTAAAACAAAAAGAAACAAATATCTACATCTATCTATCCATCTGTTTATCCATCTGCCTATCTATCTATCTATCTATCTATCTATCTATCATCTATCTATCTATCTATCTATTTGTCGAGTACATTCTGAAACAAACCCTGCTGAATGGTACTTAATAAGGAATATTAGTTAAGACTCCCTTTTGCGTTATTAAATCCTCCTTTATTTTACAAAGTCTTTTCCTCTCAGGCAAATCTTGTCCTAAAAAAAACAATGCTTTTAACAAGAGCAACAAAACTAGACCCAGATTCCTGGTAACACAAACATTTGTCTTAGAATTTAAAATTCTTAGGAGTTGGGGGTGGCCATGTATTAACCATGTCAGGCCATAAGGTGGTCAAAAAGTACAAACTTAAAGTTATAAAATGACTAAGTCCTAGGATGTAATGTACAGCTTGGTGACTATAGTCAATACTGTATTGTATATTGGAAAGTTTCTAAGAGAGTAGATCTTAAAAGTCCTCATCACAAGAAAAAATTTTTTGTACCTATGTGTGGTGAAGGATGTTAACTAGACTTATCGTGGTGATCATTGTGCAATATCTACAAGTATCGAATCATTATGTGTACACTTGTTATATGTCAATTGTATCTCAAAAAAAGTGAAAAAAGGAATGGCTTCATTAAAGTATTGTGATAACTTTTTAAAGTGAAAGCAATGTGATTGAATATGCAGCATTATTTTGCAATATTTTGGTTTGACGTTTTGTGATATATTGATCTAAATGCCTATTTCTAATTTGATTTATGGTTATACTTTGCTTTAATGATAAAGTATCTTGTAAAGATACACAGAATCAAAGGGAAGAAGTGAATCATTGGCACCACTTACTAAAAAAACGATACTCATTCTTCTATTCTATACATTAATTATGCAAAAGTTTTTACTGAAATCCAGATGGTCAATTTCTGTCTTTCCTGGTATCAATTGGTTGTTCTCGCACGTTAATTGGGAAGTGTTGTATTTTTAAATTTTTAACAAATAGGTTGAAGGCCCATTGAAGCTCTTCATTTGGTAGATCTTTAAATTGATTAGAAAATTATATTTCCAAGTTTTCTCTCAAGTTTTTTAGGTGTGTAGATATGAAAGGTTTAGTAGGTGTCGTGTTTGCATTCATTAGGCAACAAAATCACTTCACGATGAAAACATCGCCAAACTTCAGTTTTCAAAATGCCCCTCTCTGTAATACAGGTTTGTTTTGAAAAGTAATTAATTTCTCACTCTTTAGCTGACTTCGTTTCAGATCTGATTAGACCATTGCTATTTCCTAATGTGGCTGACGGAAGCCACTTGCTAGAAGGTCATTTCTGCCATTTCCTGTTCCCTCACAATATCATCTTCAATCCGTAGCTTCTTTGCAGGGATTATTAAAACCATTTGTTCATTTTTTGAGGATTAGTTTGTTTAAAACTGGTTATTATAACCCATAAATCCATGTAAACTGCAGTTTGTGGCAACGTGCTGAAAGCAAGTGAATGGATGAGATCACAAAGGTCAAGCTCATCATTGCCATGCCCAGTCTTCCCTGGGACATCTTGTGCACCTGACATGACGCAGATGGAGTGGGGGCGGCAATGCTATTCTGTACATAGACGTTAGGAAAGCCTTGAAAGTGGATTTCAAAACGTTAGGAAAGCATAATTCCCTACTCATCTTTAGATTTAAAAAATATATAAATAGGATTCTATTATTTTCTCCCCATACCCCAGGGGTTGGTCTTCTAAAACCCGGATGATGTGTGTCCCCACTTTGGAGACTACTGCTTCAGAGGAGTAGTTCTCAAACTTTAGAGTATCCAAGAATGCCTTGGAGGTTATTTATTTATTTAAGTCAGATTTATTGAGGAATAACTTACATGTAGTAAAATTGACCTTTTTTTTTTAAATTTTATTTATTTATTTATTTATTTTTTTGGCTGTGTTGGGTCTTCGTTGCTATGCGCGGGCTTTCTCTAGTTGCAGCGAGCGGGGGCTACTCTTGGTTGCAGTGCGCGGGCTTCCTATTGCGGTGGCTTCTCTTGTTGCAGAGCACGGGCTCTAGGCACATGGGTTTCAGTAGCTGTGGTTCGCAGGCTCAGTAGTTGTGGTGCACGGGCTTAGTTGCTCTGCGGCATGTGGGATCTTCCCAGACCGGGGCTTGAACCCGTGTCCCCTGCATTGGCAGGCAGATTCTTAACCCCTGTGCCACCAGGGGAGCCCTAAAATTGACCTTTTTAGGTATACAGTTATAAGAGTTTGGGCCGCTGTGTGTATAACCACCATCACAATTAAGATATGGAAAATTTCTCTCATCCCCACAAATTACCTTGTGATTCTCTGCAGTCCGTCCCTTCTCCCTACCATCAGCCCCTGGCAATCACTGATGTGATTTCTGTCCTTATAGTTTTTCTTAAAAATTGAGATAAAATTCACATTAACTTACAATTAACCATTTTAACCATTTTAAAGTGCACAATTCAGTGACTTTTAGTATATTCACAATGTTGTCCAATCATCATCTCTATCTGATTCCAGGAGATTTTCATCACCCACAAAAGAAACCCCATGCCCATTAAACAGTCTGGAAATATTTATTTTAAAAGCTAGTTAAACATTCAGATTCCCAAGTCCCAGAGATTCTGATTTAGCAAATATGAGTTGGGGTCTTAGAATCTGCATCTTTAACAAGCCTCCCGGTGTTTCTGACGCAGGTGGTCCCCAAACCACATTTTCAGTAGCTCTCTTCTAAAGAGAAAGCTATTTCAATGTAGCACAATACAGTCTAATTTTAGAAGAGACATACATGTAGTAATCAGACTGTTTCCTTAGAAGTATAACCTAGATCTCCCTGGGACCTCACCATTGTCTTCCAACAAATGAGGTCTCATTAGCAAGGACAATTAAATTTTTTCTTTCATTAACCCCCTGCTCATTCAGGACCTCTATCTCCTCAGTAAAGACTCTTCAGATATTTCTGAGCATCTACAAGGGATATTTCACATCTCTTTGTCTCTGTCCTCTAATCAAAGTCACTTAAAGACTCCCTCTAGTGTCACAATTCATGGTGGCCATGCCAAGAATGTCAAAGTCCATGGCAAAGATACTGTCTTCCAAGCCTCCCTGTCTTAGGCTGGGTTCCCTGACTCTGAGATGGAGAACTGTGGGCAGAAAGTTTAGGCAGGAATGCTCTCAGGAGATACACCTGCAAAGAAGTAAGGAAGGCAGATGGAGCAGAGGGAGAGGCCAAGAGCTCAGCTAGTGTTGTGGCCAAATCTGGAGAGAGGATGGCATTTCAGTATTGTCCCATATTGAGGCAAGCCACCTGGACCTTTGTATTCCTATCCTGGTCTAGCTGGCTTGCCTGGTAAAATGACTCCTACTATCATTCCTGAGGAGTCTGAGCCCTTGTTACCATGATTCTGCAGCTTTTGTTATCTGTTAATTTACTATTAAAACAAGCAAGTGAGAGCCAAGAGATGCTCCTGTGGATTACTTCAGCACCCTGCCCCCATTGTGTAGTGGCATCTCTTATCTCCTCCTGAAGATCAGGGTCTATTACCCATCCACCAAGCTCCAGCGAGAAAGGGATTTTGACAGAAAATATCATAATACTCCTGAAGTCAGTGGAGCTTTAAGAGACCGTACTGTGCCTTTAAGATGCTCTGATGTGTAACTTGTTTATTAAAAAAATATTCTAGGTGGAAAAGAAATAATTTGGTAAAATACTTCTGAGCTGCTCTGTTCTGATACCACAAGAAACCAAAACTCTTTTTTCATCAAGAAATCAAAACTCTTCATTGATCCTGAACCCTTGTCTAGCTACTTCCCACCTCTTTCTTTTCTTTCAAGGACAAAATGTTCAAAAGATAGTCTATACCAGCATTATCCAAAGCATCTAAGAAATACTGGTTTCATAGTATTGAAAAGCAATTTTATGGTAAATGCATTTGGGAATCTTAGTTACTAGTTATAGCTAAGTTTTGCTGATGGCTTACTATAAATCAGGCATTATGCTAAGAGATTTCAAAGAATTATCTCATTTATTTTATTCAGGCAGTTACTCATTCAACAAATATTTATTGAGTTCCTACTATGTACCAGTCCCTGTAATAGATGCTGGGAATATAATGTAATATAGCAACTACAAAAGACATAGTTCCTACCCTCGAGGGGCTCACACTTTAGTGGGAAGAGAAATATTAATCAAAGAATCACAAACAAATGTAAAATTGCAGTGGTGCTTAATGATATAAAGGAGAGATACATGGTAGTATAGGAGAATATAGTTGAGAAATTGAATTTAAAAAGTTATGGGCAAGGGGGAAAGTGGGGAGGTGGTGGTGGGATGAATTGGGAAATTGGGATTGACGTATATACACTAATATGTATAAAATAGGTAACTAATAAGAACCTGCTGTATAAAAAATAAATAAATTAAATTAAATTTTTAAAAAAAGAAAAGTTATGGGACTTCACTAAGAAGCTAGAAACTGAGCTGGGATTGGAATAATGAATAGGATAAGTTCATTATGACATATATAATGAATATATATATATATATATATATATATAAAATATATTCCAGAATGAGAGGAAAGAAAGAATGAAGAAGAAAAAATGTTTAAAATTATTGACCAAGAACATGGGATGTCTTTCCATTTCTTTGTATCATCTTCAATTTCCTTCACCAATGTCTTGTATTTTTCAGAGTATAGGTCTTTCACCTCTTTGGTTAAGTTTATTCTTAGGTATTTTATTCTTTTTGATGTGATTTTAAAAAGGATTGTTTTCTTGCTTTCTCCTTCTGATAGTTCATTATTAGTGTATAAAAAGCAACAGATTCCTGCATATTAATCTTGTATCCTGCAACATTACTGAATTCATTTATTAGTTATAATAGTTTTTTTGGTAGAGACTTTAGGGTTTTCTACATATAGTATCATGTCATCTGCAAATAGTGACAGTTTTACCTCTTCCCTTCCAATTTGGATGCTTCTTTTTTTTGTCTGATTGCTGTGGCTAGCACTTCCAATACTATTTTAAGTAGAAGTGTTGAGAGTGGGCATCCTTGTCTTGTTCCTGATTTTAAAGGAAAACTTTCAGCTCTTCACCATTGAGTATGGTGTTAGCTGTGGGTTTGTCATATATAGCCTTTACTATGTTGAGATATGTCTTCTCCATACCAAGATGAGAGTTTTTTATCATGAATGGATGTTGAATTTTGTCAAATGCTTTTTCTGCATCTATTGAAATGATCATGTGATTTTTATTCTTCCTTTTCTTAATGTGGTATATCACATTGATTGATTTGTGGATACTGAACCATCCTTGCATACCTGGAATAAGTCCCACCTGATCATGGTGTATGATTCTTTTTCTATACTGTTGCATACAGTTTGTTAATTTAATATTGTAAATCAACTATACTTCAATACAAAAATTATTGACCAAAATTCTTCCATATTTGATTTTTTAAAAAATCAACCCACAGATCCAGGAATCTTGGTAAACTCCAAGTAGGATAAATACAAAGAAAACCATACCTAGTCATACCATAGCCAAATTGCTGAAAACCAGAAATAAAGAAAAAAATCTTAAAAGCAACCAAAAGAAAAAAGACACCCCCCCACACCCACACACACAAGAAGAATCAAGCTGCCTTTCTGGTCAGAAACAGTGGATTCTAGAAGACAGTAGGCTTTAAAGGACTTTTTCAGATAAAAATGGAGAGATTCATTGCCAGCAGACTTGCACTTCAAGAAATGCCAAACGAAATTCTTCACACTGAAGGGAAATATTACCAGGTGGAAGTTCAGATGTACAAGATGAAATGGAAGACACTGGAAATGGCAAACATGTGGGTAAACATACATGATCATTTTAATCTTTTCTTTAAATTTTAAAAATCAAGGGCACATGTGCTAAACTGCGTATGGTCAGGTTGGCACCACCACTCCCAACTGGGCTGCACTTCCTAGAATCCCTATGCCTGTGTGGTTCTAGGTAAGAGTTGACCAAAAAAGAACTTACCTGAGATCTGGAAAGCAGAAATAAAGCAGAAGCCATTACTCTGGAAAGGCTGTGGTGATCAGACACACCGATAGACATGTGCAGAGATAACTGGCTGATTTCAGTTTGCCCTCATTCTCCTTCTGTTCTGTGTCCAGCTAACCTTGCCAACTGCTGAACCTTCTCACCAAGAGTGACCCCAAACTCAGCACCAAGTACTTGACTGCAGGCCCACAGAGCATTAGAATTACTTTGGTAAAAGTTGCCAACAACTACCCTATTTTCTTTCTGATATGTGGTACTATTTTTAGTCTTCAGCTTAACTGACTTCGCTTTATGGTATTTGACGATCTCACTTTCCTTAAAGCTATCTGCTCTACTCTTGGCTTTGTGGACACTATAATCTCCTGGTTCTACCTCACTGGTTGCTTTCCAGTCTCCTGATTTCATCTGCCGATCCTAAAACTGTGTGCCCTTCAGGGTTCTGTCCTAGGTGCTCTGTTCTTCTCACCCAGTACACTCTCTGAGAGGGATATTGTCCATTAAATCAGCAAACGGAAGTTGGAACTGTACTAGCTACTGGGAGACCAAAGATAAAAGATACTGATCCTGCCCTCAGGGTGCCCAAAATCTATTGGGAGAAACAGAATATTAGTAGAAGCTTGTTTATAATATAACAGAGTGAGTGGTAGGAGAAGGTCGGACCATGAAGGGCCTTATGTAATTATAAGGAGTTTTGAATTATTCTTGAAGGTAAAGGGAAATCAGTCAAAGATATCATGCAATGAAGTGACATAATTAGATTTTCATTTTAGAAGGATCATCCTGGAAATGATATGGAGAAGAGATGAGAGGGTAACAAGATAGGAGAGAGAAAAACAGGAGGTTTCTGCAGCCAACCAATAAGTTATGATTAAGGTCAGACCAGGGCAATGGCAGGGAGATTAAGAAGAGGGGAGAGAACAGATGGCTATGAAAGAGGTAAATTTGACAGGATTTGGTTATCATTTGGATATAAAAAGTAAAGGTATGAAAGATTTAAGGAGGACCTAAGGTTTCTAATTTGGTTAACAGATTAAAATGGGTTACTACTGAATAGGATAGGGACCGAAGAGGAGAACAAGTTTTGAGGGAGAAAGGATGAGTTCAGTTTTGAGTCTAGGACACCTGCAAGTCCTTATATTAGGATTATTCAGTGTTGGCACTATTGACAATTTAGGCCGAATAATTCTGTGTTTTAAGGGGTTGTCCTGTTCATTGCAGGATGTTTAGCAGCATCCCTGGCCTAACCTACTAGATGTTAGTACCGCCTTATTCCTAGTTCTGAAAATCAAAAATGTCTCCAGACTTTGCCAAATGTTCCTTGGGGGACAAAATCATTCCCCGTCGAGAATCACAGATTTAGATGGAGATTGTTCCCAGGGTTTCAACTGCCACACATAAGCCAACATACTCACATTTGCATTTCAACCGACCTCTTCTTCCCAACTCTAGGCTCATACAATAAACAGCTTACTAGACGTTTCCAGATTGGCTGGGCAGGATGAAGGCCCAATGCAGTTCGGGATGATATTTACGTTCCATCTGCCCAAATTCTGTTCAAAATCCCATTCAAGTTTGTGTCAGTTCTTTAAAATGCATAAGGGGCACAAACTGTTGTCAAATTCTTGTCTGTATAGAGTTTGTATATTTAGGAATGTATTTTTGAGAAAGAAAATTTAAATGAACTAAAGCAGTGTTAAGTTGCTGCTCTTCTTAAAATAAAATTGTTTAGATTTTTTTTTGTGTGTGTGTACAGCTCTACCTTCTAGAGGTTTCATTGCAATAAGAAGTAATGTTTGGGGGACGGTAATCCTCAAAGGACGTCCTGCAGATGTCACAGCACAGCTGACCTTTCCTACTTAACATATTTTGTACAATAGTAAAAAAAAAAAGTGCATGGGAACTGTTTGGGGGATTCTGAGGTGCACCCACGAACCTTCACGAGCTGTGATGTGTTTTTATGTGGCCGCCTGACATGGAGCAGGCAGCGTGGGGCTGGCTGAGCTGCCCAGCCCGTGCCAGTGACAGGCCTGCCCACGCTGGCCTCAGATGCCCAGTGAAGCCACTGAAACGAGTGAGGGAGGGCTGTGGAGAACTCCTTTCAGTTTTATCTCCATCAATAAAGTGGCCTTTCTGAAAAAAAAAAAAAAAAAGGGGAAAGTGAGAGAGAAAAAATTTTATTTTTATTTTGGGGCTCTCTTTTCTCCTGGGAGTAATGGCTCCTTAGTACCTAAATAGGTAGATCTCTTAGGACCTTAGGGAAATCTGTGAATTCAGAAACAGACTGTTCACTTACCTGACATTGGCCGGATAATAGGGTTGTCCTAAATTCATGGATTTAAATATGTCAAGGAGAACTCATTCTCTCAGTGTGGGAATACAGTTGACTTTTTGGCCTTCATTTTATTATCTTCTCCAGTAATACAATGAGAATATGTTTATAGTAGAAAAGTTTTAAAACATAAAAAGGATAAACAAACATGTTCACGAACTGACTGCTCAGATATAACCTAGATTTTATTCCTTATTATATGTTTTTTGAAAGTTGGAATCCTGTTGGATATATAGTTTTGTGTTCTAGCCTTTGAAACAGTACATTGTGAAGATTTTATGACTCTACTATGATTTCGTTAGCCATTCCTAGTGAACAATTCGTTTTCAATATTATAAATAATGCTGTACAAAACATCCTTGGACCAAATCTCTGATACCATCTCTGTGTATTTCCTCAAGCTAGAGTCCTAGAGGGGTGTAAAATGTTTCCAGGCTCCTAATGCATGCTGCATTGCATCCCAGGATAACCGTGCCACTTTACACACTCACCTAATGTGTAAGGTGAGCCCCTTACCGCATTCTTATCTTTATTATCAAGGCTTTTAAAAAAATCTTTTCCTGTCTGATGTGCATAAGCATTTTTTTTTCACCTTAGGATGGGCCATAAGATTTGTGTTATTAGCTGTTTTCTAAGGGGTCCAGTGCCCATTGTTACAGTGGGGAAGGAAGAGCATTCAGGCTGATCTGCTGCTTGGGGAGCCTAGGCCCGGTCACCATGGGGAGGGCTGTGAAGTGGGTTTGCAGCCCCACACCCCTGTATGCTCAGATGCCTCCTTCAAAGTCCCCTGCCTTGGGGGCATCCAGCATCTTTACGCTTCTCTCCCCTATCCAATCTTGCTCTCTAAAGGATTTAATAGATGTTGGTAAGGCTAAATTTCTTCACCACGGATAGGCATCTAAATTTTGATTTTATTTGTTTTACTTACAAACACAATGGTAAGTTTCTTCTACCCTGCCGGGTCCTACAAATCTTGGAGGGTTAAGAGACGACCCCTGTCCTGAAAGACTGAGCTGGTCCTGAGATCTCGTCCTGAGAAAGTGAGATCCATGCCTGTATGTTAAGTATCTACTCTTGAAACCTGAAGGACCAAGTGGCAGAACAGAGGGAGGGAGGAAATAAGGTTGCCTGTGGGAACAGGCAGACCTGTGGACGAGAGAGTCCCAGTTTGCTCTGTTGGTTGGTGCGTTGGCTTTGTGCTGTGGATGTGGTGGTATAAGATACTCTTTCCTCTCTTCCTCCTTCTCTCCCTTCCCTTCCTTCCTTCCTTTTTCACATTACAAAAACAACACATGCTCGTTTGAACCTGCATTTGTTACAACAAGCATGTGTTATTTTTGTAATTTAAAATAATACCAAAGGAAATAAAAGGTTTTCCCTTTCCCCATCATCCACCCCTCTGAGGCAATCATGTTAACAGACTGGTATGTGACCCTCCACACCTCTCCCTGCACTTACACAACACGTACCACCATGGGCTTGGGGGGGACTCTTCCCTTCTTTTCCTTTTCTTATTATGCCTATTATCAGTATTATTGTTGTTGTTATGCCTATTACTATTATTATTATGCCCATTACCCTTCAGCTTGCTTTGTTAACTTAATAATACATCATGTACATCATTTCAAGTCAATGTACATAGGATAATTCCTCCTCCCTTTTAAAAACAGACAGTTTTTCACTAAAGAGAGTAATAGGCGCACATGGTACAAAGTTCAAGCAGTACAAATGCACATGGCGAAATGTTTGTCTGCCTCCCATCCTAGACCCTCAGCCCTTTTCCCCAAAGGTGACAACTGTACATAATAACAGGATGTTAAGAAGGATTTTTCCTTTCTCCCTGGAATTGGCAAGTAGGTCCAGAGCTGAGGACAAAGAGGCAAAAAGACTGTACATTCTAGAGTCCTGCCAACATTTGGAGCTGGACACCTTCCCCTGACTTGACTTGAGTGGCCGAGAGGTGCCCTAATGCCATTAGCAGGCACCCTGCCTAACGCCCTAGTATATAAGAAGAGGGCTGGTGAGGTGAGAGAGGAAACCGCTACGTGGGCCTTAAGCGGAGAGAAAAGGCAGTTTTCTCGTGCATATTACCCCTCGCACCCCCGAAGCCAGGTGAGCGGGGAAGGGTCCAAGGGGAAGACAATGACTGGGGTTGGCCGTGGCACAGCCGCTTGCCCATGACTTTCCTCAGCTCGGATCCTAGAGTTTCCTGTGAGTCAGGAGCACAGTTTCATGGAAACAAGTGAGAGCCACGTGGCTGCTCCACGCCAGGGGGCAACACCAGCAGCAAAGGCTGTGGGATGTGCCCCAGGGCAGGAGCGGAGCATGGGGAGGAAGGCTGCTGAGAGGTGGGTGGTCTCCTCAGGACACTATGGCGGAGGGGGGAACGCTGGGCCTACTGCCCTTGAAGTGCCCCCTTTGGACAATGGCCACACAGAGGGCAAGATGACCACGGTTTAGCTAGAAACAGTGTCAGGCAACAAGGAGAGGACTATAATTGTACCCACGCAAATGAAGAGACCTTCATTCTCCGCCCCAGATGTCTTCTCAGTCTGGGAAGCTCTGGGCAGTCGCTCTCCACTGGAGTAGTGCCACCTTATCGGGTGCAGTTTGGAAGTTTGTGGAGGTGCTTTTGGGAGCTGTCAGAACGACAGGGCACCATTCCTGGCACCCTTGTCGGGGACCAGGGATGGTAGACGACCTGTAGTGCACAAATGCCATCTTACTGTAAAACGTGTCCCACACAATCATCCAGTGCTCTGCTCGCTCACGTAAGTGAGAAACCTGTATATGATTATCTGAGCCTAGGACCAAACTATGTTTTAAATGTAAATATCTTTATAATCTCATTTTAATATTTATTCAAGTATATAAATACAAAAATTATTTGCAATGTTTTAATATACGCTGAATTTCATTATGCAGTGATTATGGGTTATGATTTGGCATGCCCCTTCTCCAACAACCCTAAACTTTTAGCTAGGGGCTACGGGACACACTGTCGTATTTCTGCTATAATCGCAGGATTTCATTGAGTTTGTAAAAGGGTCTTCATAAATAGTGTAGACTTTGAACAGGCTGAGATGGTTGCATTTTTGTTTTAAGTCATTTATCATGTTTTCCTCCTGCTCTAATTGCACACACTAAGGAGAAGGAAAGAGAATTACTGTCTGCTGAGAACCTGAAGTAGGCCAAGATAATGCTGTGGAACTAACTTGGAATCCTCAGGATCACTAGTTCTCCATTTTATTCATGAGGAAAGTTAGGCTTTAATAATGAGTAAAGTAACCTGCTTGAGTCATCCGTCTCTCCCTGCTCCCCGGCCCCCTCGCGCCCCGGCCCTTTTCACTCACATTTTGAACTTCAGGTGTTTTTGTTTCTCTTTTATGCAAAGTAACCACCTTTTCTCAGAGTGACATCCTTCTTCTTTGGTGGTCGTTGATATCCCCAAACTCTGGTTTCCTTTGGGTCACAACCTAAATTGGCTCTGGCTTCTTTCTCTTTTGATTTTCACAGATAATTTTTCACACGTAACTTTTCTTCTACAGTGGCTCCTGAATTTCACCTTCTCTTCCTAACAGTCAAGTCCCTTGACGCTTCACATTTGTATACCGGTAGGTTATGTATCTTCTCTAAGCCTAGGTTTTCCATTTGTAAAATAGAAATAACAGTGACTGCTGCTTAATAAGCACTCAATAAAGGTTACCCAGGATGCCAGTAAGGAAAACAGAATTTACAACTACTACTGAGCCTTGGCAGGCCCTGAAGGGGTTCTATTCAGACCCCAACAGGTGTACTGCAATCCAGTTCTGGCACTGACCACCTGGAGTGAGCACAGATCCCACAAGTTAAAGGGCATAGTCTACAGCATGACTCCCCTCACTTCAGACCAACTGCCTACAAATCTGGGGGGTTCCCAAGCCCCCCTCAAGTGCGATAATTCACTAGAATGACTTACCGAAATCAGGAAAATGCTAAGCTTATGATTACAGTTTTATCATAAAGGATACAAATCAGGAAGAGCCAAATGAAGAGACACGTAAGGTGAGGTCTGGCAGAGTTCCAAACACAGAGATTTCATGCCCTCTCCCCATGGAATCAGGTTGCATCACCCTCCTAGCACACTAATGTGTTCACCAACTAGGAAGCTCCCCTCGGCTTTGGTGTCCAGAATTTTTATTGGAGTTTTGGCCATGTAATTAAGCTCAGTCTCTAGCATCCCTCTCGTCCCCGGAGGTCAGGAAGTTGGGCTGATATCACATGATCCAAGGCTCCAACCCTCTAATCACGAGGTTGGCTTTTCCAGCATGACTAGCCCACATCAGGCTATTTCACCATGAGTCACCTCATTAGCATAAATTCAAGTGTGGCTCAAGGGGCTCAAGAGTAACAAAGACACTCCCATCTGTGCCCAGAATCTGAGACAAAGACCAAATTCTTTATATGACAGTCTCCAAAGCACAGTGTGAAAACCATTGACCAACGGAACAAACTCTAAGCTTTTCAACATAATACAGCCTAAATAGATTATAAATTCCACAAGGGTAGGGATCTGGCTTATTCACTGCTATTCCCCCAGAGAACAGCGCAGTGCCTAGCATACAATGGGTGTTCAATAATGTGTATGGAAGGGTTTCCTTAAACTCAGTCATATGTTGTCTTAGGACTTTTTTTTCCTAGTTACTTCAAGCACCAAGATGTATTTTCCCTCCGCCACATCTAGTGTGGAAGCTCCTGGAGGCTAGAGGCCATTGCACACTCTGACCAAGTGTGTGATAAATGTGGTAATCCTCCATTGTGAACAATCTCAGTGCTGGATGCTCAGAGAATGATTTACATCAAATGGCACTGTAGTTTAACAGAAAACAGATATCATACATGATCTGGCCAGAACACAAATAATTCACAATGGTAATTTCAGAAAATCATTTACAATTAAATTCTGGTGTCTCTTGTTTAATTGAGAAAAGACTATAAAAGTTTAGGGTGTGTGGAATCGCTTTAGAAAAAGGGTAAAGTGTTCTAAGAGATAGCTTTTTATTGTCTTTTTTTTTTCCGCTCTGTTGAGGTATGATTGACAAAACCGTAAGATATTTAGTGTACATCACGATGATTTGATATATATATATATACACACACACATTGTGAAAGGATTCCTCGCTTCCAATTAATTAATACATTCATCACCTCACCTTTTTTTTCTAAGAACATTTAAGTTCTACTCTCTTAACAAATTGCAATTATACAATACAGTATTATCAATTATAGTCACCATATTATACATTAGATCCTCATACCTTATTCATCTTATAATGAAAGTTTATATCCTTTTACCAACCTCTCCCTATCCCCCCAGCCCCCAGCCTCTGGCAACAACTTTTTTACTAAGAGATAGTTTTTGAAGCTGTTAGTAGGTTTGCATTTTATTATTAGATATACTTGTTAACATTTCCCTCACTCCAGTGATGGTCAGTGTGCTTGGTATGAAGTCATTTTAGATGATGAGGAACTACACTCTCTTTTCCTCCTTCTTACCTCCCACTCCAACTATAAATATAAATGACTGTTTAATATAACCATTTGGTTCTGAGAAAAAAGATTTTTCCATAACCTACTGCCCACATCCATGCCTATTTCCTCTTTGCTAACTATTTTGATTGTTTTGCCCAGACCTAACCACTTCCTATTTCTTCTCTTGCCTCTATTTACAATTTTGTCCTTTGGAAATTACCACTAAATAGTACTGCTTGTCATCTACACCTGGACCTGCAGTCTTACAGGGGTATTGCCAAAGTATATAGTTAAAGTGACAAAAATGGACAGAAAGTGACTAAAATTTAAATATAAAAGAAACTAGTATTTACCTCATACCCGTTAGGAAGGCTGCTGTCAAAAAACAAAATAACAAGTGTTGGTGAGGATGTGGAAAAATTAGAACTTTTGTACACTGTTGGTAGGAATGTAAAATGGTGGAGCTGCTGTGGAAAACATCATGGTGTTTTCAAAAAATTAAAAATAGAATTACCATGTGATTCAGAAATTCTACTTCTGGGTATATATACAAAAGAATGGAAAGCAGGGACTAGAAAAGATACTTGTACACTCATGTTCATAGCAGCATTATTCACAAGAGCCAAAAGGTGAAAGCAACCCAAGTACCCATCAGTGGAAGAATGGATAAACAAAATGTGGTGTATACATACAAAAGGATATTTTTCAGCCTTAAAAAGGAAGGAAATTCTGACATATGCTACATGAACAAAATTTGAGGACATTATGCTAAATGAATTAAGACAGTCACAGAAGGACAAATACTGTATGATTTCACTTATACGATGTGTAAAGGAAAAAATATGTTGCCTGCCATTCCGGTTCTACAAGGATCAAGCCATTAGCCACTGCAGTTGCCCACCGACAGTGTGCCTGAGGGGAATTCAGGATGGTGAAAAACAGGAAGCATTCTGGGCTCTGGACACCAGTCCCTAGATAGTTAAGATACATATCTAAGGAAAAATTTCAATGACCCCAGATTCCTGCGTCTTCCCATACATAGAAAAGCACTAACATCATTAACTTGAGATGCCTGTTCTTTGTGATAAGCGGTAATCTTTTGATGTTTGACTACATGTTTTTAATGTATTTATTTATTTTTGGCTGCGTTGGGTCTTCATTGCTGCACGCGGGCTTTCTCTAGTTGCTGCGAACGGAGGCAGCTCTTCGTTGCGGTGCACGGGCTCTAGGCACGCAGGCTTCAGTAGCTGCAGCACACGGGCTCAGTAGTTGTGGCTTGCAGGCTCTAGAGCGCAGGCTCAGTAGTTGCAGCGCACGGGCTTAGTTGTTCTGCGGCATGTGGGATCGTCCCGGACCAGGGCTTGAATCTGTGTCCCCTGCATTGGCAGGTGGATTCTTAACCACTGCGCCACCAGGGAAGCCCATGTTTTTTTCCCAGCGAAAAGATTCATATGTATCCTGGTTCCTCCTTTACTTCTTTGAAACAGTTTCTCAGAGCTATCTGAGAGGTTGTCTCCAAGGCTACAGTTCTCAGTAAGACACTGAATAAACTCAACTCACAGCTCTTACGTTGTGTGTGTGTGTGTGTGTGTTTACGTTGACAGATGTGATGGTTAATTTTATGTGTCAACCTGACTGTGCCATGGGATGTCCAGTTATTTGTTCAAACATTCTGGGTGTGTCTGTGAGGATTGTTTTGGATGAGATTAATATTTGAATTGGCAGACTGAATAAAGCCGACTGTCTTCCCTAATGTGGGTGGCCTTCCTCCAATCAGCTGAAGGTTTGAATAGAACAAAAAGGCTGACTCTCCTGTGATTAAGAAAGAATTCCTCCTGCTTGACTGCTTGAGCTGGGACTTCAGTCTTTTCCTGCCTTCAGACTCCAGCTGAAACATCAGCTTTTCTTGGGTGGCAAGCCTGCCAGATTTCAGACTGGGGCTACACCCTCAGCTCTCCTAGGTCTCCAGCTTGCCAACCGAAGAGCTTCAGACTTCTCAGCCTAGATAATTGTGTGAGCCAATTCCTTATAATAAATCTCTTTGTTTCTCTATCTTTATGTCTATATTTATATCTATACATCCTGTTAGTTCTGTTCCGCTAGAGAACACTGCCTGTTACATATGAGATACCAACAGTAGTCAAATTCATAAAGAGAGAAAGTAGAACAGTGGTTGGCAGGCGCTAGGAGCAGGGAGAATGGGGAGTTGTTGGTTAACGAGTATAGAGTTTCAGTTTTGCAAGATGAAAAGAGTTCTGGGGATGGATTGGTGGTGATGGTAGCTGAACAATGTGAATGTACTTGATGCCACTGAACTGTACACTTAAAAATGGTTAAGGTGGTAAGTTTTATATTATTTGCATTTTGCCACGATTTAAAAAATGTTTTGTCTAAAAAAATGACTAATAGTCTTACGTATTAAACATACCAAAGTTAGCTGTGATGACAATAACCAAATGGGACAGTGTAACTGTCATTGTGTAATTTACCAACCTCATCATCCATGGTTTGTGTTATGAAATCTGGTATTGGTGGGAGTAATGGCAGTCATCACCAGCCTTTGCCAATTTCTTGAGACTTGTTAGAATGTAGAATAAAAAGAACATCATCATTTACTCAAGAAATACTTAATGAGCACTTACTCTGCCAGGTCATGTGTTACACACTTGGGAGAAAAGGTCCAACCAGATAGTTCTCCTGAAGCTCAGGGTCCAGTGAAGGAGACAGACAATAAAAGGCAAATAGTACCTATAGACTGTGATAAGGGTAATGAGATAGAAATTTAAAAATAGAAAATAGGGAAATACTTTGATAAAGTGAATAGGGAAGCTTCTCTGAGAAGTAGAATATTAAGCTGAGAACTGAAACTGAGAAAGAACCAGTTATGGAAATATTGGGGGAAGAGCATTACAGGAAGAGGGAACAGCAAGAGTAAAGGCACAATAATCCCTGAACTACTTAAGAAAGTGGTGCTTACGTGCAGTGGCGTGCCTTAAATGGTGCTGAATGAAGGGGACTTCTATAAGCTTACAGAGTAATGAAATAGGAGATGTGGCATTTTGGCTATAAAATAAGAGGGTAATTAATATTCTGTGATGACTAGATTCTTTTTAAGAAATATTTTGAGGATAAATGTTTGTACAAAACTTTTAAAATCCGTAAGGTGAACAGAATAGTTCTTAAAAATGTGAGCATTTGTTGATTTTTATCAATTAATTATATTCACTATGGGGAGACCATTTTTAAGAGATCTTATAGATAATCCTTTTAAATAGAGAAAATTGGTCTCTAATTTAGCTTCTTGATAACTCATATATGATGAAATGGATTTGCAATTGTGGTCCTTAGACCAAACTCAGTATTAGAACAACTGATGTAATGGGTATTAAATCAAAGAGTGGCTCTGGCAGAACAGGTTTCTAGAATACTGGAAAGTATAGAGCAGGGACACCTGGGCTCACCCTGCTCTCCCTTGCTGGCCTTTAATGGTGCAGGAGTAAAGTCAAGGACAAAAAGAGCCTGACATCAATACTTCCTTAGTTATAAGTACATAGGTTGATTAAGTTTTTCCTGAATAGGCCTTGAGTGTGATGGAAGGGTTGAGCTTTCCACACTTGACAAGACCTTACATTGTTTGAGTGGACAGTTGTGCTGGAAGGATGTTCCCCCATTTAGGAACTTTGAGGGCAAAGGGAAATACTCATGTGTGGCCATCTTGCTTCCACCAAGATTTTCCTTTGCTAGTAAGTTAGGAGCTTAATGTAATTAATAATCTACAGCCCACCATATTTCCACATATGTAGGGAGGCTCTATAAAGTGGTGAATACCAAGGACAGCCATATCTCTCAGTCAAGCATCTCTGGCAAGACTTCAGGCATAAGAGCTGGCATCAGTCAGAACTCTTGAAATTATGAGTGACAGAAAATTAAGTCAAACTTCTTAAGTAAATATTATTTACTCACAGATATACAAAGGGAAGGTTCAAACTTGGCCAGTTCAGGGTTCAAAGAATACTGCCAGGACACTGTTTCTTTTGTTTTAATCATTTGTTTTGCTTTTCTCTGGCTCAGGCATGCTCTCCCTGAATTACAGCAAAGATGGCTCTGAGAGTGCTTGACTTACGTGGGGGCTGTGAACAACCGTAATTTTAATAAGGAAGAGTCCTTGCACCCATAGCCAACTCTGATAAAGTTCTCTGGTGCTGAATCAAGCTCTGTGAGTCTGAGTCATATGCCCAACGCTCATGCCTGGTGAGGTGGGATTAGGTAACTGACAGCCTCACCAAGTCTGGGAGATGCAGGTACTGAATGGAAAAGGGCTTACTTCCATTAGAGGAAGTGGTTTCTCTCTAGTGTAGAGAGAAACCTAGATATTGCTGCTTTGGGGGAAAAGAGATAGAAGAAAGTTGCGCCCTTTTATAAGTTTTCAAATGTAACCATAGTTACTTAGTAATTAAGACTTCTAGACTCTCCTCCAAACACCGAATTTACATTTAATACCCACTTAAAATCCTTTAAATTATCAAGTTGCCTAATTTCTGAAGATTGCTTACTCAAATTGTTAACATTTCCTGAAAACCTATAGTGTGATCTGCTAGACACTTTACATATATTATTAAGTCCTCACAACACCTTATTGAGCATTATTATTTCTATTTAAGATGAGGATATTGAGGGCCAGAAAGGTGGGTAATTTGCCCAATGACACACAACTAGGAGTGATGACGTGTGACTGGAGCCCAAATTCACCTAGTTCCAAAGCCCATAGTCTTCCTACTTCATACTTCTTCCTTGATCCAACTTATTTGCTCACAAGTATTTGAGGATTTGAGCTGCAAAAATGTAAAGGAGGGAAAAAGCAAGGGTGTTGACAATCTACTGAAAAAGTGTTAATATTCTTAATATGGAGAGAATTCTTAAAATCAGTTAGAATAATATTTCAAAAACTACATGAAGGAGAATTAGACAATTAGTAACAGAAATACAAAAGACTTTTAAACTTATGAATAAATGTTCATCCTCACTGGTAATCAAAGGAATAAAAATTAAAATAGAAATGGATGTTAGTTTTGGGGTATTACATAGACAATGATTTCCTTTCTTTTTCTTTTATCCCCCACTTCTTCCCTCCCTCCTTCCCTTCCTTCCTTCCCTCCTTTTCTTCTTCCTTCCTTCCTTTCTTTATGATATCCTGCGTAGGCAAGGGATCATGGAAGCTGAGACTCTTGTACAAACTGATGGGAGTAAATATTGGTACCATCCCTTTTTTTACCCAAATTTAGTTTTTTTAAGATTGTTATGAGAAACCATCAATTCCCTGAGCCCTCTTTCCCATCTCACAACTGTTTTCGAATATTTTAGGTGATTCTTGGTATTTATCTTAATATCTCTAACATCATGCTTGTATTGCTACTTCTTGAGTTTTCAGAACTATCTTGCTAATGCAGTCACATCATAATTTTGGCTAGCTTAATATTCAATGTTTACATCATTACGGCTATGTAAATGCCAGGTACAGTTGAGCCACATACTACACTATACCTTTCCAGCACATTCTACTTTCCTTGAAATTAATAATTTTTTGTTCTTTTAGCTTTTCATGTATTCATCGTTAACTCACTACATTCAAACCCACTAGTGTTGTTTTCCATTTTCTTGACAATAACTAGTGACTCTGATCTTCTTGAAGAAGTCTCTTTGAACCCTGACCTGATCTTATGGAGACTGGTGGCCTTTTGGCCTGTTGCACAGCTACCTCCTTTGGCTCTCTCTTCACTGTCATTTGGGAATTTTCTTTTCCTATCTTGTGTCACTATGTCTTTTCCCCAAGGTCTCTTCCTCTTTCTTGCCTTACTCCCTCTCTTCCTGTGAAAAGGTGCATAGGAAATAAGTTGTTTTTGAGATTTTGCATGTCTGAAAATGTCTCTCTTCTGTCTTCACTCTTTTTTTTTTCTAACATCTTTATTGGAGTATAATTGCTTTACAATGGTGTGTTAGTTTCTGCTTTATAACAAAGTGAATCAGTTTTACATATACATATGTTCCCATATCTCTTCCCTCTTGCATCTCCCTCCCTCCCACCCTCCCTATCCCACCCCTCTAGGTGGTCACAAAGCACAGAACTGATCTCCCTGTGCTATGTGGCTGCTTCCCACTAGGTATCTATTTTACATTTGGTAGCGTATATATATCCATGCCACTCTCTCACTTTGTCACAGCTTACCCTTCCCCCTCCCCATATCCTCAAGTCCATTCTCTAGTAAGTCTGTGTCTTTATTCCCATCTTACCACTAGGTTCTTCATGACCTTTTTTTTTTTTTTTTTTCTTTCCTTAGATTCCATATGTCTTCACTGTTAATTGATAGTTTGGCTGGGTAGTAATCCTTGGCAAAAATTTTCTTTCAGAATTTTGAAGGCATTGCTTCATTGTCTTCTGGCTTCCGTTACTGCTATAGCAAGGGCAAATTTCTCCCTGGGGGAAATGTACTGTATAGCAAATATACTTCTTGCTATAATGTACTCATACATAAAAAATACACCACAAAAGCACCATTTCTGCATTCAATATTCAATACATTTCATTTATGCATTCAATAGTCAATAAATGTAAATATTGTTTAACAGAGCAAAAGTAAAATAAAAAGTTATCTCATTAGCATCTTATTATGCCCTGTTAAACAGGCACCTGGGGTTATATTGTTTCCCTCTCTTTTAGCTATGACTTTGGAAGTCCAATGTTATTCTGATTCTTAATTCTTTATACAAAGCCTGACTTTCTCTCTGGAAGCTAGCAAACTCGTTTCTTTGTCCTCAGTTGACTGATATTTCACAACCAGCTTCCTTGGACTGAGCCCTTTTAATCTGGACACTTCCTTCATTTCTGGGAAATTTTCTTGAATTTTGATGATTCAGTGATTTCCTTCCTCATTAATTCTATTCTCACCTTCAGGAACTCCTGAACTCTGGACTTGTACATTGGACCTCCTGGACAGATCTTCTAATTTTGAAATATGTTCTTTGTCTTTCTGTTCCCCTTTCTGGAGGATTTAATCTAACTTTATCCTCTAAACTTTCTGCTGAGTTCATTTTATCTCTGCCATAAAAATTAGTCTTTACACGTGACTAACTTTTGCCTTTGTTGATTCTTTTTCTTATCTTTGTTTTTCACTTCATTAATTTTTGTTTATGTCTTTATTATTCCTTCTTTCAACTTCCTTTGGATTTAATCTATTACTTTTTTTTAAACTTCTTAAGTTGACAAATTAGCCTATTAATTTTTAGGCTCTAAGCACAATATGGCTTTAGTACCACGTCACAGGATTTAATAGGAGGCATTTTCATTAATGTTCAGTTTCAAGTGTTTTCTAATTTTTTTTCTTTGACTCATGAGTATATAGAAGTATTATTTTAATTTTCCTAAAATTGATTTCTCATTTGATTGCATTAAGATCATATATAATGTCCTCTATTTTTTAATTTTTGTTGACACTTTCTTTGTAGCTTTTAATATAACCCATTTCTAATGTTTTACTTGTCTTGCAAATAACAGGCGCTCTCCAACTGATGTTTTTTGATATTTTGTATGTTCATCAGATAAAGCTTGTTAATTGAACTGCTCAAATATCCTATATATCTACTGAGTTCACTTTAAATTAAAATCATTGGCTTACATTTTTCTTCATAACATGCAAATACTGTATCATGCCTTAAACCCATCTGAGTTTCAAGTAAAAGCCACAATTCTTAGAGGGAAAAAAAAATAGTTCTACCTAGAATCAGGAAGACAGATGTGATTTTTTGCTGTTTCCCTTTGCAAATTTTTTTTTGTAGTCCACCATTTAGCTAACTGTGTAGCCCTTTGTCAGTTCTGCCTTTATGCTGGGGTCTTCAGTCTACTCCCTGCCCTGTTGGTGCCCCTATAGCTATGGGCACCAGGGACAGTAGATATCCCCAGGGCATCCAGCACCTTCAGTGAGTCCTTACCTTCCCAGACTCTTCTTCCAGCTTCATTCCTGGTTTCAGAGAATTTCCCCTACTTTCACATAAATTTACAAATTCATTTAAAATGAAAATTTAAAATAGTTTATCCAGCATTATTAGGTGTTTTGTAGTGGGAGAGTTTCTGCTAGTGTAACTTTCTTACTTTACTCATCTCTCCCTCTCGCTCTTTTCCTGCCAGTGTCCTAGTTTAAAAACATTTTATGGATGTAAAAGGGCCATCATCTGTTTTCTTCTTTCCTTTTTCCCCCAATTTCCTGCTCAGTTTTTATTTTATTTTATTCTATTGTATTTATTTTATTTTTTATTCTGGTTACTTGCAGATGAAGGGAGAGCACTTAACAAAGTGTTGATGAGGATAAAGAGGTGGGACAGCCTTCGCAGCAAAACAGTAACAGAAAGAACTGTTGTCCAGCTTTATAACTGAAATATGTGGGATGTAGGTGATCTCCTATAGTTATGGCTAAAGATGCATCTTCTTGGGCCCTTTCAGACCTACTGGATCAGAATCTCAGGGTAGGGGTGGGGAATGAAGCCTGAGAGTGGACATTTTAGCAAGTTGTCCAGATGATCAGGAGGCACACTAATGTCTGGGAACCACTGGTATAGACCTTTGATTTCTCAGTAGGGTGGGCAGTAAGGAGGGGTGAAGCAATTGGACATAGCATGGATGGATTATTAATTGCACTTTCCATCTAGTTACAGTAATGTGGCAGGCAAGAAATATTCCTCCCAGACTCTGGAAAAAGTTTAACAGTAAATACCAAATTTTGGCAGTGTGTTTTATCAAAAGTACTAGTTATTTTAGGAAGAATTTGAGAGAGAAGTTACCTAGAGGTTATGATGGACATCTCTTAAAATAAAACACCTCTGGTTCATCTATTGAACATTCCTAAGGTCTACTCTTCTACTCTTTCTCATTCAGCCTCATAGCCACAAACTGGGGTCTCTTGTTTCAAGTTTTTTTTTTTTTTTTACCGCCACATACCTAGAACTTGATGCTTCCTGTCTTACTCAATTCATAGTTCCTGTCACAGATTAAAATATTATGATCAAATTGATCAAATATGATCAACTGGGTCATCTAGTGGTGACCCAATTTGCCTATAAGATGAAGTCCAACTTCTTCATTTGAGATTACCCAGCCATTCAAGATTCTTCAGTCTATAATCTTTTCCTCTTTCTCTGACAATACCTTGCCACTCTCCAAAGACTATGCCTCTCTCACCTGGCTGGTTTCAATGTCTCTGTAAATTAATCAGGCTTGTCAGGACTCTAAGCCTCTACTCATGCTTTCTATCACTCTTCTTTGTTTATCCAAATCTAAACTAGCATTCAAAGTGAAGCTCAGATGCCACCTTTTCTCTGGTTGCATTTTCTTCTTCACATTGCAGATCTGTCAATCCAAAAACTCTTCACCATTTTTCCATTTCCTAGAGGTTAACATGCAAACTCTTTCCCCTTGCATACAACATAGCCCCACTTTCTCTTTCTGGTCGCATCTCTACAAACTACTTTATGCACTTGACCTCCAGACACAGTGACTCACTTTCTGATTCTCAGTCTTGCCACGCATTTTTAGCTTTCTGTACCTTTGTACCTGTTCTTTCCTTTGTCAGATATGACTTGCCCTTTTCTCAGCCTGAAAAATTCTTGCATATCCTTCAAGAACGTCTTCAAACATTACCTTCTCTATGAAATCTCCCTGACTTCTCCCAGCTGAAGCACTCCACCCCAGAGTACTTTGAGTCTAAATATCCTAAACATGTGTCTCATTGTGTTGTAAT
Organism: Eubalaena glacialis; assembly: GCF_028564815.1. Lineage (NCBI taxonomy): Eukaryota > Metazoa > Chordata > Mammalia > Artiodactyla > Balaenidae > Eubalaena > Eubalaena glacialis. The sequence continues at coordinate 65,550,534 of NC_083731.1, read as the reverse complement.
TCTTTATTTGTATGTCTGTGTTCTATACTTGATGTGAGCCTATTGCTACACAGTACCTGGCAGAATACTGTTATCTAATAGTTGCTCAGTAAACGTTGCCCAATGACTGAACACTGTAACCTGTATTGATCTCCCCAGTGCCGTAACTGCAAGGGCTCTTAGTGCTTATACCAATCATTTTGCTAAATTGCCTTAGATTATTCTTTCACTGTTTGAAGCATGTTCTAGATTCCAGTAAGATTAAATGGAGATGCCCTGGCCAATGTACTTAACTCTCCCAGCCTCAGATTCTTCATCTGTAAAATGGGTGATAATAATAGCACCTCAATCAAAGTGTTGCTGTGTAAAATGAGACAATGCATTAAAATATTCAGCACAATGCCTGACACACTCAAAGTGGCAGAAGAATTTCATAAACTGTTACATTCTACATTTATGTCATTATCCCTTAGTATTCTCAGAGGGTTGTTGTGAAGATTATATGAGAACATATATGTGAAACCATGTTGTAATGCACTATGCAAACCTAGTTACCTTTATTTTCACTCTCTCCGCAACTAGGTTAGAAGCCCGTTTCAGCCTGAACACATTAAGTCCAATCCTCAGCAAGATGCACAAAGCCTTACCCAGCTCAGCTTCTTTCTTTTAAAGTCTCCCATCTTCTTCTCAGCACCCATCACAGGGTCATGCACATGTTAGGCACTCAAGGTAGGTTTAAATATAGTAACAGCTCTAGAATTAGCAAGGCCTTTAGCTGAAAGTGAAGCCTTCTGCATTCTTTTTGTTTGATGTTTGTTTTGTATAACTTGCTTGAAACATTTTTCCTTGGTCAATGTACTCCTAATATTTTGGAGATGCTGTATAATTGTATTAGGCTTAGTTTGCTTTGTGGTAGGACCACTTCCCGTTTCGGCATGGATAACAGGGAGGCAGCCTTAGCCAGGGTCCTACTTTTTTCTCTTACTAAGGACATAAATTATATAACTCTTGCACTGCAGAAGGACTGAAAAGGTGCTTGATTTGGGTCCTTTCTGACATTTTGGCAACTTCTATGTATCACTCCCCTTTAGAATTTATTAAGGTGTGGTAGTACAACATGTAGAAAAAATAAATTAAAAGGGTAAGGCTTTCAGGTACTGATTGGAAACACAGGTATGGGTACAAGGAATCCAGATAGGTGAAAGTTCCCACAATCTTCAGAAAACGTACTCAATTTCTGAAAAGGCTTTGAAGCAGTGTACAGGAAAGCGCAATATATTAAGACAGGGCCATTAACCAAGAGAGTCAAATGCTTCTTAAACCCTTAAGCATTTCCTCAACTCCCGAGCACAGAGGAACGACTAGAGGCCTGCCTGGGGAATCCACGGGGACCATCTCAGGTGAGGGCGAGGAGGGCGAGGCGCGCCCCGGAGCCACAGGCTTGCAGATGCTCCGCCCTGTCTGCCCGGCGGCGGGGGCCGATTCCCTTCGTCCCGCTGGGCCAGGGCGGCCCGAGACGGCTGAGCCGGCCGCGCCGGGGGAAGGAGTTTCCGGCGGACTCGGCGCGGTGCCGCTTCCTGTCCCCCTCGTCGCGCCGCCTCACGCCGCTCGCCCGGGACGCGGCTCGCACCGGACCTCCCTCCCCGTGCCCGGCGACGCCCCCGGCCCCATGCAATCCCGGCTCCTGCTCCTCGGGGCCCCGGGCGGCTGCGGAGGCCCGGCTGCGCGGCGCGTGCGGCTGCTCCTGCGGCAGGTGGTGCGGCGCCAGCCGGGCGGCGACGCGCGGAGCTCGGAGGTCAAACTGCTGCACGCCGGGGCGGGGGCCGACACAGGTAACCCCGGGACGCCTCGCCGCCCCGCGCTCCGCGTGAGGCCCCTGCGCACCTCCGCCCCTCCCCCCACTCCCTGCTGCTTCAATTGGGGAGGAGCGCTGCGCCGGGAGCCAGGAGATCGAGGTTCTAGTCTCCACCTCGCCGCTAACTGCTGTGTAACGCGGGGCCAGGCGCTTGCACTCTCTGAGCCTCATTATGTAACCCGTGGAAACTGGACTTAGGTTTCTGATGACCTGGAATAGTGCTTTCTCCTTACCGCACTGCTTCTTTCACCCCCCACCCCCTACCCCAACCCCGGGATTCTGACTTAGATTACAGCACACGCAGAACTTAATGCAGCAGCCCTCAGAGGGTGTTGAAAGCTGGACTTGACCTTGTTCTCTGAGTCCCAAGGGCCTGGAAGTCAGTCTGTGCCATGTTCCAGTCAGGGTGAGTGGCGGCTTAGAAGTGTACGTTCTCGCCAAAGAACCCCTCGTTAGGTTTTAAATGTATCCACGAGTCTTTCCAAGCTTTACTTGGAGTTTTCATTTCTCACAGATTCACAATTTCTTAGAACTGAAAACCACAATTTAATTTAGTTAAAACCCCTGACTCTATAATTGAGGTAATTGAGACCCAGAAAGGAAAAGTGACTTCCGGAAGATCACACAGCTAACCTAGGCTGTGAAAGCGCAGAGTCCTAACCACTGGACCACCAGGGAATTCCCAGCTCTGATTTCTAAGCGCAGTATTTCTTGGCTCTATCTGAGATGGTTTTAGGGATCTGTGTGTGTGTGTGTGTGTGTGTGTGTGTGTGTGAGCGCGCTGGAGACAGAGCATTTGTGCTGGTTAAGGGAAGGGATGTATGTTGTCGCTCCACGTGAATGGCTAAGTGATTCTAGGCAAGATTTTGTCAGCGTCATTGCTTAGAATAACGGAGGTATTCACCTGAAATTGCTAGTTTCATGGTTCTTCTTGCGCCCCCCCATCCCAATAATTTTCCTTGTCAGAAGTGAGGGAGTTTAAGTCCCATCCATTTCATCATTCATTCATTAAACAAATTTTTTTTTCTTTTTCCTGTATAGGGTTGTGATTTGAGATTTTGCCCCTTTATCAATTATTATGCTTCTAGGGTGTTTGTTTGTTTGTTTGTTTTTTAGTCTTCGAGTTTTTTACTTGTTAGTTTCTCCTTTGTCCTAGAAGGCAGAGGTCAATGGTAGAAGTGTAGCATAATCTATAACTCGTGCTTTGGAGTGAACAGTCTGAGTTGGAGCCCATTTCTGCACCGTCTAGGTATGGGGATTTGAGGGTAGGTTACTTAATTTTGTGTCCCTGTTTCCTTAACTGTAAAATGAGGGTAAGGAAAGTATATTTGATAGGGTTGTTGTAAGGATTTAGTTTATACAATCCCTGGCACATATTAATGTTCAATAAAAATTAGCTTCTTTATTATTCTTAGTGTATGTTATTTTCAGCTATGTGAGATTTATTGTTTCCTTGGCTTTAGAAGAAATGAAACCAGTTCCTTTTAGGTTTGAACTGTGAGAAATGTCTAGGTAGGCTGATGGAGCAGGGTTAATTCATGGGAACTTTAAAAAGAAAAATGTTCTTTATACATGAATAATACATGTTGATTATAAAACCATTAGACACGGCCTCAAAATTTGTGGTATGTCCAGCAAATCAAAGTACAGGCTTTGCTTCAAATGTGAGAGTCATGTACACATTACAAACAATATATTAACTTCTTAGACTCAGTCACTTAGCATGACACCACATGGAGTAAATTATGTTAACGCTACTTGCCTTGCCACTGCAAAGATTCTCAAGGTTGAAGGTATGAGGGCTGTGGATAAATGTACCTGAAAACTCACCAGAGATCTGGACTCAAGTAAGAACAGCTGTGAGCCAGGTAAACAGGAGGCAAGTTCTGGGCTTCCCTGGGACATAACATTGGCCATCAAGGTTGAAGTGTCCCATTTTGAACCAGATGTCACACACAGACAAATGTAAACCACAAATAGTATTATGCTGTAATGAATTACAGTTTAGATTGGAAAGATGCTCTCAGCTGCACTCAGACATGTGACTAGTAACTCACCTCTCTGCAAGTAATTGACCTTGCTTCCTAGTAGTTTGGAAAAAGAACAACACGGATACAAATTATATACTGTTCTTATCTCTCCTGGGCTGTATGTATGTTATTTATCTTTATATTCCTTTTTGTGCATGTCAACTCTTTGTACCTAAGAAGTATTCAGTGGCTTATTATCTTCCAGTTCATACAGAGAGGGAGCAGGAGAGGCTGGAATTGCCTTGTTGGCTTTCAAGATAGGAGCGTTATAAAGCCTGAGAAGCAGAGGGAAGAGAGGGTCGTTTTGTTTAAAAAAAAAAAAAAAAAATCCCCAAACCCACTGCTTTTTATCTTTTGCTATTAGGTAGTCTAAACATCCATAATTTGTAAATTCTTTATATCTCTTTACACTTCAATTGGTTGTATTGTCTCTTGGTTTTAGGAACAAAGCTGTAAACAAGGAGGTTAGCTACTGCAAAGAGTTGTTTTTTTTGTTTTTTGTTTTTTGGACGGCTGCGCGGCTTGTGGGATCTTAGTTCCCCGACCAGGGATTGAACCCAGGCCCTCAGCAGTGAGAGTGCCGAGTCCTAACCACTGGACCGCCAGGGAATTCCCTGCAAAGAGTTTTCATAACGATTATTATAGTGTTTTCACAGAAGGAGCCAAATTAATTCAGTAGGATTCTGATGTCAAACAGGCTCAGATATACTATAGATTAAGATCAAATGATAAATCTGGAAACGTAACTCTATAAATCCACTGTGACACATTGAGTGCCATCCTTTTACACCATTATTATTAAAGGGGTTCACTATTTTATCTTTTTGACTTTTGTGTATAAGTTTGTTTATAGAAATATTTAAAAATATTGATACTTTTTGTACAAGAAATCTATGTTCATTGTAGTGAAAAATACAGACAAATCCCCTAAAATATAATCTTTCCATGCAAATTCATGATTGTCATTTTTTTGTGTGTGTTACTACTATCAGTTTTTGTAAAATATATATATAATATGCATTTATATAAATACATATTTCTTTTTAAAAAATGGAATCATGTATGTTTTACAGTTTATTCTCACTTAGCCATTATTGTTAACGTACTAACATAGTGATAAATATTGCTATATATGGTCATTTTAAATAGGCATTAAGTTCATACATTTATCCATATAATTTATTTTACCAGTTTCCCATGCTTAGACATTCAGGTTGTCTATTTTTAAATATATAAACAGTGTAATAAACATCCATCCATATGTATTTTTGTAACTTTAAGATTATATCCTTGGGTTATAATAGAAATAATGACTTTGGGGAAGGGAAGTATAGAACTCCTGCTTCAATTCAGAAATATGGTGTAAAGGGAAAAACTGTACTGTGTGTGTGCAGGTCTTAGCTCTGTATTTACTAGGTATTGAACTTTGGGGAAATTATTAACTGCTTTGAACCTGCAGCAGGCTATTTTGACCCTGAGGACATTGTGACTTTTGTGTATTAAAGAATTTAGCAGTAAAATCCCAGAACAGTTGTAACCTAATAAATTGCTGGACAAACAATTTATTGGGAACATGCAGACTAGCCTGGAAATTGCTGATATATTTGGTTTTCTCTTGGGTCTAAGTTTTGTATTAAAAAAAAACAATGGTGACACTTACAGGTTCTTAACCAGGGGTAATTCCCGTTCCCCAGGGGACATTTGGCAGTGTCTGAAGGCATTTTTTGGTTGTCCTAACCAGGAGGAAGGGGGTGCTACTGGTATCTAGTGGGTGGAGGCCAGTGAATCTGCTAAACATTCTACAATGCACAGGACAGCCCCTAACAATAAAGAATCATTTGGCCCAAAATGTCAGTTGTGCTGGCTGTTGAGAAACCCTGAACCAAACCAACTTCTTTGGTTGGTTTAGTTCAAAGCTACAAGTCATTGAATTGTGAGTCCATTTCAGAGTGGAATGTCCTAAGGTGTGTATATTCATTAACTTAATTTGTAGTTTACAGTTCAGAAGGCATTAAGCATTAAGCATCTCCCATTTTAGGAGAAGGGCTACCACAGATGTGCCTGAAATAACGTAACTAAGAAAAGCATTTTTGAGATTGGTAAAGATTTTGACAATAGAACAGCTTTGAAATATCTGAGGAAAATACCCATATTTCTCCTGGGTTAGCCAAGAACTAAATACAAATTATTAATCATATAAAAAATTTAAAGTCTTATTAGAAACTATCAATACAAAATAAAACTCTGACAAAGCTATATACTAAAAAATTTGTTATTGATTAAACATTGAAGAAAGACAAAATCTTTTTGGTATTCAGTCCATGCTGATGGCCACAAAGGAAAACAGAGTTGCAGAAGATATAATTGGTGAAATTCTATATGGACAAAAAAAGTGATTGATAAATCCTCACTCTAAAATAATTCTTTAAATGAAAGAAAAAATGTGCTCTATTAAAATTGATCAAGGAGTTCTTTTGGCTTAATTTTGCTCGAAAGCTAACTTACTTGATGAAAATTTATGAACGCTAGTATTATTCTGATTAAAATGTTTGTTTTCAGAATATCCTCAGGGTCAAAATGTTGTATATTCCTCTCTGAGTATGTATCTTCTTTGTAAAATAGGGATAGCTACACTTGCTTTGCCTGCCTTTACCTTACAAAAATTGTTGTGTTAGCAGTCATTAGGTTTTTTTTTTTTTTAATTTTAATTTTAATTAATTAATTTATTTATGGCTATGTTGGGTCTTCGTTTCTGTGCGAGGGCTTTCTCTAGTTGCGGCAATTGGAGGCCACTCTTCATCGCGGTGCACGGGCCTCTCACTATCGTGGCCTCTCTTGTTGCGGAGCACAGGCTCCAGACGCACAGGCTCAGTAATTGTGGCTCATGGGCCTAGTTGCTCCGCGGCATGTGGGATCTTCCCAGACCAGGGCTCGAACCCGTGTCCCCTGCATTGGCAGGCAGATTCTCACCAGTGCACCACCAGGGAAACCCAGTCATTAGGTTTTAAGTGACAGAAATGTGCACAGAAAAGCATATGATTGGTTCACATAGGTGGGAGGTCCAGTGGCTTCAGGCTGGACTGGATGCAGGATATTAGAACATCTGTAGGGCTTGGGCTCTCTCTGTCTTTCCCCATGGTTCCCCCACTCTCCACTCTTCCTTTATTGGATCTACTTTTTGCAGTATTGGTTTCAATGTCTGGCAGGCTTTCTTCAGCTGGTAGCAGTGACAGCCTTACTGACAGCCCCAGACTTTGACTCTCCTTACAGTTCACAATGTGAGAAGAAGAGAGAACATCTTTTCCTGTGAGCTCTGAAAAATCCTGGCGAGAAATCTTATTGGCCAAGCTTGGATCACAGGCCCATCTCTAAAACAACCACTGTGGTCAGACAGTGGAATGTTCTGGCAGGCCTTGTGCAGGGTACTCATTTCTGGGCATTTGGATGCAGGGGTAAAGGTTGGGAGGGGTGGTATAAACTACACAAACCAAAATTGGGTGGGTTCCTCACTGGAGAGAGGGATTCTGTTGTCAAAAGAGGAAAGAATATTGGGCATGTAAAACAAAACAGCTGTCCACTAAAAATCAAATGAGTAATGTCCGAACAGGTTTGTACAAGAGTGTTATGTAAAAGATATATTAATTATTATCTTGAATATAGAAATTATTGTCCTGTAAACTTTTGGGAAATCCCTTTAAGTTAAGATCATTGCAAGTGATAAAATCAAGCCTTGTTACTTTAAAAATGGCCTTAAATTTGATTTCGTTTGGAAACTCTTCGATTCTTTTCAGGGTTTTTAATTTTCAAGTCCATATTTTCCATGCTTGAATAAAATATATAACTTAATTTATTGGTAGTAGTAGTTATGTGACAGTTTGTGTACTGTACAGGGATTTAGGTTAATCCGTTATGAGTTATGTGTGCTTGCTTTTTTGCATTATTTGTAATAATAAATGTAATTAAATGTTAAGCAGCTTATTCTATAACAATTTGTACTTTTTGTTAACTCATTCTTAGTTATTCTAACAATTTCCATTATGAGTATCTTATATTATTAACTAAAATCTTTTTTGAAAGTGATTGCACTTGACCAAAGTATTTATTTGGTTTATTTGAAGAGAGGCATACGTTAGTTTCTTTTGCCTAAATTGTATTACCTGTTGTATAAGTATCGGCATTCTCCTTTAGATGAATACTTACACTACTTCACTTATATGAATCCTTTACAAATAAATGACTTGATTTCTTTTCTTTTCTTTTCTTTTTACATTTTTGGTTCGGTTTTTTTTTTTTTTTTAATGACTTGATTTCTGAGCATGTTGGAAGATGGGCTATTCTCAAAGAATACAGAAAACAGGGGGTTGAAACAATACTTAATTAAGAAAACAGTATCTATTTAAAGTGTACCAGGGCTTAAAACAATACTTAATTAAGAAAACAATATCTAATTAGAAACTATAATCATTCATTCATATATTCACTTATTGAATACCTGCTTGGTTTGAGGTATTATTTTTGGCACTGGGAATACAAAGGTGATTAAAACATAGACTTGGCCAACAAAATGCTATAGTCTTATAGACCGAACAGTGGTCTTCAAACATTTTTCTCACTTATCTCCTAAAAGGGTTTTGCAAATATATATCCCTTTATACATTTTTAGGTTGATATGTAGAAATTTCCCTGATAAGTATGAATAGTTGAAGAGCATGTTGTTTCCACTGTGTTGTAAATATTGACATTTGACACAAAAATTGTTACAATACTCTTTAAAATGTATCTTTTAAATGTGTCATCTGAAAAAAATGCACAACCTAGAAGTTGAGAGTTATGTTTTATTTGGTGAACTTTCTGAAGACTTCAAGCCCAGGACACAGCATCTCAGATAACTCTGAGAGACTGCTCCAAAGAGGCAAGGGGGTGGGGGGGTGGGAGCCAGGATATGTGGGAGATTTTGCAATAAAGACCAGGTAGTTGGAACATCAAAAGATAACTGTTAATTAAAGAAAACCAGGTTTATCTCAAGGTAAGGAATTTAGCGCTTTTCTATATATGGGAAGGTGCAAAGTCTGGGTTCATTGAAATCATTCCTTTGATATGCCCCTCAGGTATTTGGGGCCAGTATCCTGTGCTTTCTTATCCCAAGTCTCCTCAGGGTGCACTGTCAGGGGTGGCATTTTGTTTCCATCCTGAGCTCCCTCAGGGCTCACCTTAGGGGCAGCTGTAATGTGGTGGCTTGATGGCTGCAACATCCTTTGTTTACTGATATGGCAGGCAGTATTTTAGTTCACAGTCTCTCTGGCCCAAATTTGACCAATGTTTCGAAGACATTTCATGACCAATTTTTGTCCCATGTTGCTAGGAATGCTCATTCCTAGGTCAGGCAAAGATTCTTGTTGATATGCAACTCCAGGTGCTACTTTCTGGATTAGGCCCTGTTGATAATTTAAAATTCTCTGGATCCTCTGTCTTACTAGTCTGTTATGATCCAGGAGATATTTTCTCTTGTTGCTTCTTCCCATACCTAGAATTACACTATTACAATTATTCTATGTAGAGTTATAAATGTGATCTAATTCCTCAAGATGTTTAGCCATTATCAATTTTGTTGGAGGCCTGGTTACACATTGGGTAATGTAAGAGACAAGAATCTTATAAAATAGACAGGATGTAAGACAGCTAGTAACATTGGCAGTCATAGTGCAGCAGGGAGACACAAAGCATAAACAGTTTAGAAACAAAGAACAAATTAAAACAATGAATGATTAGTGTAACTAGTTGTAATCTGGTTGCAATAAACCATCAAGAATTTGGAGAGAGGAAATTAAATCTAGTCTTGCACCAGCTTACATTTAACAACAAAATTCACTTACTTAATTAACTTTAATCTAAACCTAGCCAATCCTGACCATCCACAAACCTTCCATCACTTTCTGTATCCATATTAGTTTGTCCCTTATTTTTTTCCATCCAGAAAGAACCAGCTCTAAGATAAGCTTACTTCCTTTTCCCTTAATAAAATGCAATTCCATTTCTAATATCTTCTTTACAGAAAAACACACATTCTACTTTCCTACTGTGTACTGAAATGTTTACATTATTATTTCAGTTAGCTTTAATTACATGTTTAAATTTGATGGACATCTCAAAGACACAGGAAGAGAAATGCCAGTTCCCTCTGCAAGGCTTTTGTTTAAGGTCAGAATTCTGAGAAGATATTTTGTCAAACCGGCTTTTTAACTTAACTGCATACACACACACGCACATACACACACATACACACACACACACACACACACACACACAAATTAGCCCAACTTGGCCATTTAAGGTTGAGATCTCTTTTAGTATAATTTAGGTACTCGCAAGTGTGATCTGGCTGGAGTGTTAGTTGGAGGTTGGCTTTCTGATGCCCCTTTAAAGATGTCAGGTCAGCCTCCTCCCCAACCTCTCAGCTCAGACTTCTTGGTTTCCTTTACTGAGCAAATCACAAGTTCCTCTAATGTCTTCCAATTAGGGGGGGGGTCTCCCAGTGTTTTTCAACCAGGCTCCCCTAATGTTACTGAGTCCAAGCTCACACTGCTCGCTGCATGACAGGCCAATAAGTTGGAGACAGGTGTTGAGGCAGGGAATAACGACTTTATTCAGAAAGCGGGCAGACCGAGAAGATGGCAGACTAATGTCTCCGAAAAACCTTCTTAACGGGGTTTGGATGTCAGTTTCTTTTATAGAACAGAGAGGGGGAGGAGATGAGGAAGTAATGTAAAAAGGCCATAAGATTTGCAACTGTCCCCTGGAATGGCCAGCCTTGGGGAGGGGATGTGTTCATTTCTTCTTTCTTGCAGCCATCTGCAGGTGGACAGGATCAGGATGTACAAAGGCACTTTGGTTCAACGTTCAGGCAGAGGAGCAGGGTTCCCTGAGGCAGTCCATTGCGTATAGACAGCATCCTTTTAGTGAACAAAAGCAGCGGAAAGCAAAGGTTAAAGTAAAAGAAACAGATCCAACATATAGTCAAATTTGGCTCTTCCCTGTTACACTAATACCTTTAGATTAGGGGGGTCACTCCCTAATGTCTTTCAGTTGGGAAGCCAGGTACCTGTTAGACACGGCCAAATGAAACTCGGGATCATCAGCCATTAACAGGAGATCCTAGAACCAGGAGAGACCCAGATTTGTCTGGACTCTGAGGAGGCGGATGGGCACAAGAGGCCTCTTCTGGTATCAAGGTTCTGGATCCTTGTAGAGTTTAGGCAAAGGAGAGAAGTATGCTCTGGGTCCCTTTGTAATTGGTTGCCAAAACTGTTGACTGAAAAAAATGTACAACCTAGAAGTTGAGTTATGTTTAATTCGGTGGACAGTTTGAAGACTTCAAGCCTGGGACACAGGATCTCAGATAACCCGGGACTGCTTCATCGAAGAGGCAAGGGGGGGAGCCAGGATATATAGGAGTTTTTTCAATAAAGACCAGGTAGTTGGAACATCAAAAGATTACTGTTAATTAAAGAAAATCAGATATCTCAAGTTAAGGAATTTAGCGCTTTTCTATGTATGAGAAGATACAAAGTCTGGGCTCATTGAAATCATTCCTTTGAGATGCACCTCAGATATTTAGGGCCAGTATCCTGTGCTTTCTTATCCCAAGTCTCCTCAGGGTGCACTGTCAGGGGTGGCATTTTGTTTCTATCCTGAGCTCCCTCAGGGCTCACCTTCGGGGTGGCTGTAATGTGGTGGCTTGATGACTGCAATGTCCTTTGTTTACTGATATGGCAGGCAGTATTTTGGTTCACAAATGGAATCAGAATATCCTAGTAATTTGTTAGCTACCATCTCTCTCCCCCTTTTTTTTTAATAGTAATCTTTTATTTATTTATTTATTTTTATATTTATTTTTGGCTGTGTTGGGTCTTCGTTTCTGTGCGAGGGCTTTCTCTAGTTGCGGCAAGCGGGAGCCACTCCTCATCGCGGTGCGCGGGCCCCTTCACTATGGCGGCCTCTCTTGTTGCGGAGCACAGGCTCCAGACGCGCAGGCTCAGTAGTTGTGGCTCACGGGCCCCGCCGCTCCGCGGAATGTGGGATCTTCCCAGACCAGGGCTCGAACCCGTGTCCCCTGCATTAGCAGGCAGATTCCCAACCACTGCGCCACCAGGGAAGCCCAGCTACCATCTCTTTTTGAAAATAGGTAAAAAGCTCATCTTTAACTGTCAGAAAATGTATGTTATTTCTTTATTTCCTTGATTTGTATTGCAATTACACTTACTCCTCATAATTTTATCTTAATATATTTTTATTCTTGAAAGTTTTATCTTTATCCTATTTTTCTGCAATGAAAAATGTCTAAATGTTAAAATGTTTCTATCATTGTAATTATTAGAGCACAATTGTTCAAAAGAACATCAATATGTTTCAAATTTTTTTAAAAACTAAAATTTTGTGGAAACATACCTATTAATAACATGAGTAGCACTTTTTCCCAGTTGACTATAAATTACTGTAATTAATATTCCCTAATTTTATTGCTGGAATATAAAGAATTTTGATATAGCAATATCACTCAATATTTTGCAGACTTTCTAAGTAAAAAATATGTTGATTTATTATCAAAATGATATTTTTAATGATCTATAAACTGGCAACTTGATTATAGCCTTTTCGTTTTGTTCATGGCAAAGAATTGGAAACCACTTGACTTGCAAGTAAAGTCACTGACCCAGCCAATAGAATCATTCCGCCTCAATATCTGGGAAGTTCACTAAAAAGGCTTCACCAAATGGCTATGGTTATTTTCTCACGTAGAGGCTGCTTTTTTATTCTAATGTACTCAGAAAGAGTTGTTAAAATAAAACTTTCATTCAACATACCTTTGCCAGCACAATATTTTTTGGAGAAAACGCTTTTACTTTATCACATGTTTAAATACTTTCTGTCAAATTCTTAGTTTTCATAATTAACAAAGGTAGTCTGTACTGTCAATCCAATCAGCCAAATTAGACTTTGACAGAAAAAGTATTTTTCCCTTTCAATTCAAATGAATGTGTTAATGTATATTTTAAGAAATGTTATAAAAACCACTGAAAAATAAATTATGGGACACATTTTGAAGGCTAGATTACTAAAGGCAGTAAAGCCAAGAATAAAGGAATCTTGTGGTTACATATTTAAGTTATTTATTTCATAATATATGATAATATAGTTTTGCTCTTTAATGTATAGTAAAGTAATATAATATAGTTAAAATAAGTTATTTATGTAAAGAGGACTGTGGCAGAAGTCATGATATTATTTTATTAAATGTGTAATGAACTTTGTTTATGGGCCTTAGAGAACAATTAAATAGAAATCATGTATAACAATCAGTAATAAATTCATCCGTTTCTTTAGACCTCATGATCAAGCTTTGCCATTGTATTTAGTGGAACAGAACACTATTTGGTTCCGAAGCTAGTATATAACCTTTTCATTATAAGAGTTAGAAAATAGCATTTTATAAGATGAGGAATGACTATATTGGAATGAATATTTCATGATGATGTTTGTTTGAGAATAACTTTTTATCTACCTTTTTGAAAGATATACATCTGATCTGAAACATTTAAAAGTTTTCTCTGTGGTTTTTATCCAGTGTATTGTGAAAAATTTGGTAGTGCTGAAACCTATTTCAGTTACATTAAAATGAATCAGCATTAATAATGTGTACTGCTTCAGATGTTCAGAGGTGCCTTTTTTTTTTTCCTGTTAATAGCATGTTCTCAAGATAAGAATTGAGAAAAGCTGAACAAATAGCTTACCTTTAAGGTTGTGAAAAGCCAGTTTTCAAAGCTTTTTTTACTTTGCTCTCTGAGCTCTCCCATCTTGGATTATTTGACAATACTCACTCACACTTCCTCACTCTGCAATATACTGTATCTGACACAGGCCAACACAGGCCAAAATACTCTGGTCAGTTCTAAAGCTACTCTTCACTTTTAGTAGAACTATATGAGATGGAAAGAGCATTCCTAGGCAGGTTTATGTTGATTTGAATACTTTTGAAAGCAGGCTTCTCCTCAACCATAATTAAATATGCCCCTTTGTTTGGTCCCCTGGAGCAACGCACCATTCACCATAGTAAACTAAGTGAGAGAAGGGCTCCTGAAAAGACCTGTGGGGATGGAGAGCCTGTAGGGCCATTCTCAGTCAGGTCAATGTTAGGGAAGAACACATGGAAGTGAAGATCTGAAAACTGATCCCCTTCAGACTGCCATGCTCAGTTCCCTTGGAAAGTCCTTGTGTACCCTAATTTAAAGACTCTTAATGTAAAGGAGCCATAATCAATAATTGTACAGTGTGAGAAATGCTATTACAGAAGGATGAGCCAGATCTATGCAGAAGGACAGGAATGGAGTGATCAATTCTTGAGTGAGGTGGAGATCGTGCAAAAGGAAAAGTTAGGGTAGATTCAGTAGGGAGATGAAGATATCTGAGGAGTACTTGTGTGAAGGAAAAGTGTGAGAGATGTGGAAGGGCTTCTAGGTCAAGGGAATAAAGCATCAGTTGCTGAGATAAGAATACAAGAGGTAGAGCTGGTTGGAGATGGTTGGACAGCACACACAGAGAATACAGAGTTCCGTGTTTCTCATGTTAAATTTGAGGTGTCTCTGGAATATCAAGGTAAAGTGTCCAACAGGCTACTGAGAGGTATGGAACTCGGGAGAGAGATCTGAGCCAAAGTAGACATATAAGACTTTAACTGTACAGAGATCAAATGTGGGCTATGGGTATGGATTAGATGACTCAGTCAGGTGTAGCATGGTAACAGCAGATGGCCAAGAACATAAGCATTTGAGGCAGGGAGGGCAAATGCCTAACCCCTATGAATGTCTTTTTCCTCTTTGCCTACAGCAGACATGGCTAATTGATCACTGCCCTGTTTCTTAATGAGTCCAATTTCCATTGTGATTTCTTCTTTGGGTTTTTTGGAAGCCTGTTTCTTGATTTCCAAATGTTTAGAGATTTGCCAGTTATCTTTTTGGTACTAAGTTCTAGTTGAATTCCATTTTGATCAGAAAGCATACTTTGTATGATTTTAGTCCTTTGAAATTTATTAAGACTTGCATTATGGTGCAGCCGAAGATCTAGTTTGATGAATGTTTCATGTGCATTTAAAAAGAATATGCATTCTGCCATTGTTGGGTGTAGTGTTCTATAAAGGTCATTTAGGTTAAGTGGTTAATAAGGTTTTCAGATCTTTACTTCTACACTTGGTCTTAGCCAAAAGGCCAAGAACTGGTTGTTTTTATTTCTATATCCTTCTTTTTTTTTTTCTGCTCTTCCATCACTTACTGAGAGAGGTATAGTAAAATATCCAGATATGACTTTGAATTTGTCTCTTCCTCCTTTCAGTTCTGTCAGTTTTTGCTTCATGTTTATTCCCCAGCTCCCTCTTTGCCAGTCACCACCTTAGGTTTGCTGTCTTCCCTCACAAAGGGTCTCAGCTCCTTTCAGGAGTTATTCTAAATACACTCACTCTCTCTCCTTGCTCTCCCCTGGCCCCTTCAGGCCCAGTGGTGGTAATGGCTTTCTGTTATTGCTAGTCCCAGGGTACTGCACTGTCCTTGTTGGTTTTCCCAAACTCTGCCCATACCTTCATAAATGGTTCTTTTATTATTCTCTCCTCAGTTATTCATTTTGAATGGACTATCAGTTTCTTGCTGGGCCCCTGATTGATAATGGATATATTTAGGAAAAGCATTTCAGTTAGTAGGAAAATCCAGTGCAAAAGCCTGAATTGAATATATGTCTGACATGCTCAAGGAGTAACGAAGAGACCCGCGTGGCTGGAGTAGAATAAGTGAGGAGGACACTAGTAGGAGATGAGCTCAGAAGGGAAATGGGGTGCCAGATCAGAAATAGCCTTTTAGGCCATTGCAAAGATGGGGGTTGAGCAGAGGACTGGCATTACTTGGTTCCTATTTTCTTATGATCACTGTGGCTGCTCTGTTGAGAATTAACTGTAGGATGCAAGGGTTGAGACAGGAGGTCTGTAAGGGGGTGAGAGGTAATGCTATTTAAATGAGAAAATGAATTTAAGTAGTAAACCCCTACCTGGCTTGGGTCAGCATTGTGGTGGTAGAGGATGTAGAGAGAAGTGGGCAATACTACATATATATTAATGGCAGAGTCACTACAATTTTCTGATGGGGTGTGGGAGAGAAAAGTTAAGAATGGCTGCAAGATTTCTGGTCTGAGAAGCTGGAAGGATTAAGTTGCCATTAGTAGAATTGGGGAATACTGTGGGTGGAACACACACAGATCAGAAGTTCAGTTTTGAATATGTCAACTTGAAGCTGACTATTAGGCACCTCAGAGTCTGTTGGTATCCATGCTTCGAGTTCTGTGGTCTGGATTAGAGATATAAATTTGGGAGCAAGCAACATATTAGTTGCACTTAAAGGCATAAGACTCGATGAGCTCATCAAGGAGAGGTTATAGATAGAAAAGAGGCTAGAACCGGCCCTCCACACCCAGTGATCAGAAGTTGAGGAGAGGAAGAAAAGGCAAAGAAGACTTGAGTCATAATGAGGTAGGAGGAAAAGAGAGGAGGTGAGAGGGCAAGGAGGAGAGGGCAAGGAGAGAGAGAGAGAGAGAGTGGTGGAATCCCTGTGGAGTGAGTTGTGACTGGACGCAGGGCTCTGACTCCACTCCAGAAATCACAGTGGTCAGCTCTTCCTGCTACCTGTACCCTGGCAGCCAAGCTGTGGCTAATGACATAGGCTTGGCCAGTTCAATGTTCCTGCCCATGACTTTGAGTCATGAGGGAGTTGTGCAAAGGCTGCAGGAACAGTTTATTTATGGCAGTGTCCTTTTTATTAGAAGATATATCTGAAGACTTTAAGGATGAAGAATCATGACTTTTGCATCTTAAGGTGGTGTTTTTCCAAGTTTCCTACAGGTTTGAGAAATATCAAAATAAAATGGGGGAAAAAGTTGTCCTCTGACTGTGTTGTCCCACAGTATGGATCTAATGGTGCCTGGGGTGGTATCTCAGTGAGTTTATCCTGGGGTGTGACTTTGACTGTGCTTCCTGTTGCCTTCCCTAACATATTGTGGACTAGTTTCTGAGCCTACGTCTCTTCATGATGGGTTCATGCTTCCTTGAGGTATTTCGTAGAACCGCTGTAACAAAACCCCCAATGTCCTCATACTAACCTAGTTTGAGATGGAGTTTCTGTCACAGTAGTTCTGTGAAATAGCTCACAGGAACCATGGGTTACTTAGAGTCAAGATTAAATGAAATAACATAAATAAATATGTCTATAATAGTATTTGCCAAATAGCTGGTACTCAGTAAGTATTAGCTGATGTCTAGACTAATTCAGAGGAAAATTCCTTTGATTTGCACTCTAAATGTATGTGCATTCTGTATTAGAAAGTATACCTGTGTTTTATACAATGTTTCTACTTATCTCTTAATTTACCACATACCTGTAATATATTTCTTCATCTATAAAAACTTTTTTTTCCATGGATTTACAAATTTCCTCATTTATAAAGTCTCTGTCTCACATGTTTGGGGAATGTGTAAAGGACTTAGAAGATAGTAATCATTCAACAAGTGTTGGCTGTTGTTAGTACCATGATTTAAGGCCTTATTCTCCAGGACACCTCGCTAGCTCAAAACTGGCAGTGTTGAAAGATGTGTTTTACACAGCTACTTTTTCTAAGTGTTTTTGAGCCCTTTCCAAGTGAAGTTCCAGTTGCAGATGGGATCAATATGTCTATTTTGCTGTTGGAGAGAGCAAAGCAGAGATTGTTTGGTTCACTCCTGCACTTTAGAAGATCAACCAGAAATTAATGTTACTTTAAAAAATTAGAACCATGTAGAAGTGACTGAGAGCTTTTGCTCTGTTTTGCTTGTTTCATGTAGGGAATTCTTGGCATATATGCCACTGGGGCTTTGCCCTTTTCATGTACCTAGAAATGTTGAATTTGGGAGTTATGTTGCTAGAGAACTTGAAGTTGTATGTAGTAAAAATAAGAACCTATAAAGATGTAAAAAGATTGCAGATACATGTTAAAGATACCACCTTGGGACTTCCCTGGTGGTGCAGTGGTTAAGAATCCGCCTGCCAATGCAGGGGACACGGGTTCGAGCCCTGGTCCAGGAAGATCCCACATGCCATGGAGCAACTAAGCCCATGCACCACAACTACTGAGCCTGCGCTCTAGAGCCTGTGAGCCACAACTACTGAGCCTGCGTGCTGCAACTACTGAAGCCTGTGCGCCTAGAGCCTGTGCTCCGCAACAGGAGAAGCCACTGCAATGAGAAGCCTGTGCACCGCAACGAAGAGTAGCCCCTGCTCGCCACAACTAGAGAAAGCCTGTGGGCAGCAGCGAAGACCCAACACGGCCAAAAAGAAAGATATAAAATAAATAAATTAAAAAAAAAAAAAGATACCACCTTATGGGTGCTTTGGACGATCTTAAACAAAAATGCATCCTTCTGTATTGTTGACTTTATTAGTACTGCTATTAATGAGAAAATAAAGCTGGTTAATATATTTTATAGTATTTCACCTTTTTTGCTAAAATAGCATTTAAAAAGTGAATTTCACCGACACTTCACTTCTTCTTTATATATATAACTTATACTGTGGATACTAGTTGTACAGCATAGTGCCTGACATAGGCAGGTGTTTCTATGGATGCCCAACACAGACAGATCTGTGGTACACACATCCCTCTCTGTAGGTCAGGAGAATCATTGTTGCAAAAGCCATAGTGTGTTGTTTTCTTACTTGTCTCTTGTAATGGTTGTGTTTCTGTATTCTCTTTTTAGGTGATACAGTTAATATTGGAGATGTATCCTACAAGTTGAAAACGCCTAAGAGCCCGGAACTTGTGCCACAGAACTACTGTAAGAAATAATCATTTATTTTATGAATTTATCACTTTGTATCACTTCATCCATGAATATTTCAGTAAAATATTTATTTTTCCACATATTGCTGTTTCTGTTTCAACTGAAATAAAATTTATACTTAATAAAATGCACAGATCTTAAGTATTCATTTTGATTAATTTTGACAATTTTATAAATGTGTATAACCACCAAGATTGCTTTTATCACCTCTGAACGTTCTCTTGTGCCCCTTCCCTGCTCTCCTGCTCTCCTGCTCTGGAAGCCACTGTTCTATTTTCTACCATGGTAGATTAGTTTTGCCAATCTAATTCGTTCTTCAGCTTTCTATAAATAGAATCATATAGTATAGTTTTTTTTTGTGTGTGTGGATTTGGTTTCTTTCCACCGAGAATAATTTTGAGGTTCATCCATATTCCTGTACCGATCAGCTTGCTTTTAATTGCTGAGTAATATTCCATTGTATAAATATACCATAATTTATTTGTTCTTTTGTTGATGGACAGTTGGATGGTTTCCATTTTTGGACTTTTATGAAAAAGGTACTGTGAACATTCCTGTATAAGTCTTGTAGTCATAAGTTTTCACTTATCTTAAATAAATAACTAGGAGTTGATGTGTCATAGGGTGGATGCCTGTTTAACTTTACTAAACACTGCCCAAAAGTTCTCCAAAGTAGTTGTACTATTTTACCCTTTGACCAACAGCAGTGTTCCACATCCTTGCCAACCTTGCCATCCTTTTAGATTTTACTCATTCTACAAAGTGTGAAATGGTAACTCATCATGGTTTTTGTTTTATAACAGCTGTATTGAAATACAATTCATATACCATAAAATTCACCTTTTTAAAGTGTACAACTCAGTGGTTTTTAGCATATTCACAGAGTTGTGCAACCATGCCACTATCTAACTTTAGAACATTTTTCATCAAGTCAAAAAGAAACCTCACACTCATTAACAGTCACTCCTTGTTTCCTCCTCCTCCTCTTCCCCCTGCTGCCCCTCTAGCCTTTGGCAATCATTAACATACTTTCTGTTTCTTTGGATTTGCCTATTCTTAACATTTCATATAAATGGGATCATATAATACGTGGCCTTTGTGTTTGGCTTATTTCACTTATAATGTTTTCAAGGTTCATGTTGTAGCATTTATCAGTGCTTCATTCCTTTTTACAGCTAAATAGTGTTCAGTTGTATGGATATACCACTTTTTGTTTATTCATTCATCAGTTTTGGAATATTATGAATAATACTGCTATAAATATTCATATACAAGTTTTTATACAGACGTATGTTTTCAGTTTTCTTGGATATGTGCCTAGGAGTAGAATTGCTAGGTTATATGGTAACTCTGTTTAACATATCCAGGAATTATCAAACTGTTTTCCAAAGAGGCTGTACCATTTTACATTCCCACCAGCAATGTACGAGGGTTCCAGTTTCTCCATACCTTCAACACTTATTATTGTCTGTCCTTTTTATTGTAGCCATCTTCATGGGTATGAAGTGGTATCTCATTATTGTTTCGATTTGAATTTCTCTAATGACTCACAATCACTTCTTTGCTCAAAATCATGTCAATTCTTTTCTCAAAATTCCTTAAAACACTCTAACACCTTAGGAACAAAGGTCAATCCTTACCTTTCATGATCTAGTCTCAGCCTCATCTCCTGTCACTGTACTTCCCCTATTCCATGTTCCAGTCATTGGGCACAATATAAGATAATTTTTTGTTCACTCTTCAGATTCTTTCAGTAGACAATGTGCTCCTTGAGGGAGAATATCTCACTTTCATCCAATACAAATTTCCATTGACTCTACCTCCTAAATGGCTCTGCGATCTGTCCTCTCCACTCTGTCCCACTTTTCTTTTACTGTATTTTTTTTGAGGTTTTTTCTGTTGGCTTTTTTTTTTTTTTTTTTTTGGCCATGCCACACGCATGCAGGATCTTAGTTCCCTGACCAGGAATCAAACCCATGCCCCCTGCAGTGGAAGTGCAGCGTCTTAACCACTGGACCGCCAGGGAAGTCCCTTGAGTTATTTTCTTAGTGGTAATTCTAGGGGTTGTAATTAACAGTTTAACTTAAAACAAACTTGTTCATGTTAATACTAACTTAATTTCAATAGTATATAAAAACTTTGTTCCAGTATAGCTCTGTTCCCTTCTACTTCCTTTGTACTATTATTGTCATACAAATTATAGCTTTATATATTAAAAATTTAGTGACACAATTTTATAATTATCATTTTATGAAATTGTCTTTTAAATCAGATAGGAGAAAAGAGTTACAAACAAAAATATGTTTCTATTGTTTTTACATTTACATATATAGTTACCTTTACTGGGATGCTGTTGTGTGGATTTGAGTTACTGTCTAGTGTGCTTTTATTTCGGCCTGAAAGAAGGACACTCTTTAGTATTTTTTATAGGGCAGATCTGCTAGAGATGAATTCTCAGTTTTTATTTGTCTGGAAATTTCTTAATTTCACCTTTATTGTTTGAAGAATTCTTGGTTGACAGTTTTTTCTTTTCAGCACTTCGAATATGTCATCTTACTGCCTCTGGCCTCCATAGTTTCTGATGAGAAGTCTGTTATTAATTTTATTAAGGATCCCCTCTATGTGATGAATCACCTTTCTCTCTGCTATCAAGATATTTTCTCTTTGTCTTTGTCTTTTGATAATTTGACTATGATGTGTCTGAATGTGGTCTCTATGAGTTTTCCTACCTGATGTTTGTTGAGTTATATATACTATACTTTCATTTACATCACATACCCTTTGTACTATTGTCAACATATATTTTAATTCCATATATGCTAGAACACTATGATATTTATTGTCATTTTTGCTATAACAGTGATATTTATTGTTGTTATTTTTGCTTTAAACAATAATAGAATTTTAAATAAAATAAATATATAGGTGCAAAATGAAGATAGTTTTAGAAGCTTTTAATATTTTTCCATATTTTAATGCTTTATACTGCTTTTTATTCCTTTCTGCAGATTCAGGCATACGTCATCTGAAAGCATTTCCCTTTAGCCAGAAGAGTTTCTTTTAGCATTTCTTTTAGTATGTTTGCTAGATATGCATTCTCTCATCTGTTGTCTGTCTTAAATTGTGTTTATTTTGCTTTCATTTTCAAAGCATTTTTTTTGTTATTGTTGGATATGGAATGCCAGTTTTTTTTCTTTTAGTACTTTAAAGACATCATTTTATTGTCTTCTGGTTTCTATTGTTTCTAATAAAAAGTTAGCTATAATTTTTGTTTTTTGCCTGTTTGTAACTTGTTTGTTTTCTGTATCTGCATTTAAGATTCTTTTTTTATTTTTTATTTTTCACCAGAAGTTTGGCTTGATGTACCGAGGTACGGTTTACTTTGAATTTATCTTTGTTGTGTTTCTCTAAGCTTCTTGAATCTATGGGTTAATAACTGTCATCAGTTTTGGTAACTTCTTGTCCATAACTAAGTTAATTGATTCTCTCTTCTGTTTCGTATGTTCAGTGTTAGTCCCATCTGATGATTCATTCATTTCGGTTAATATATTTCATTTCTACCATGTTCATTTGGTTTTCCTTTTTTTTTTCCAACTTTTTGGCCACGCCGCCCCGCATGCAGGATCTTAGTTCCTCCACTGGGGATGGAACCCACGCTCACTGCAGTGAAAGCATAGAGTCTTAACTACTGGACTGCCAAGGAAGTCCCTAGTTTTCCTTTTTATTTTTCATCTCTCATGCTTGAATACGTGGATGGGAAAGAGTTGGTGGTAGGTGCAGATTTTCTCTGTTGCTGGGACTTCTCATCATGCCAGCCCATGTTTGGCCATTATAGGTTTGTTAAAAGTTCAACTTGTTTACCCTGACACATCTATGGCAGATTCTTCCTCCTCTTGCCATTCTACCAGGGATGAAAGTTAGCTGTGTGTCTCTTCTCTCCTTGAAAGGGCTCATTACTTTCTATAATCTAGTTCATTTAGATTTCTTTGTATCCTTAGCTGTATGATGGATTTTAAGAAACTGTGATTTTTGTAGATTAACTGGTTTGTCCTGGTTGTTATGTTGGAAGTGAAATTCTCTTGCAATTCTCGCCATCCTAACTAGAAGTGGGAGTCAGGAATATTTATTTTTGATGTTCATTATTTAATGGTTATGCCTAATCATATTATTTTAATAGACAGGTTTTCTTTTCTAGGGGTGAGACTAATGGCTTAATTCTTTAACAAGTTGTTATACTTGTCTAGAGAAAAATTAACAAAATAGATCTATAACATCTTACATGTCATAGGTACGTGATAATTGAAAAAAAAAACCCACTCATTTTTCCTGATTTCTGGGTCTTTTCTCATTATGAATGTAGCTAATTTTTTATAATAAACTTCAGATGTGAAGAATAATATCTGCTCTTGATAGACAGTAAGAAAAGTGCTATATAGTTTGAGTTCTGTAGGGAAACAACTACTTGGTGGGGGGAAATTATGTTTAAAATTTTGACTGTACTACTTTCTAGTTGTATGAATTTCTTTCCTTCCTTCCTTCCTTCCTCCCTCCCTCCCTTTCTTTCTTTCTTTCTTTCTCCCTCTCTTCCTCCCTCCCTCCTTCTTTCTTCCTTCCTTCCTTCCTTCCTTCCTCCCTCCCTCCCTCCCTCTCTTCCTTCCTTCCTTCCTGCCTGCCTTCCTTCCTTCCGCTCTCTCTTCACCCCTTCTTCCCTTCTCTCCTTCCCTCCTTCCTTCCTTCTTTCTTTCTTTTTAGATGTGTCAATTTCCATAGTCATTTAACTGCTCTGAGTCTCCTTGACAATATGGGGATGATCATTTCAACCTCACTGATATATTGTAAGGATTAAATCAAATAGCATATGTGAAATATATACGATAGTGCCTGGCACATAGTGCTGAATACATATGAGTTCCTGATACAACCATTTCCCCAGTCTCCTGATTCTTGTTCCTTTTCATTTTCCATTATCCCAGAGTATGGGGATTACTAAAGGCTGCTGTGATTCTGCTTAAGAGATATGCTAAAAACAGTTTCATCTTCATTCAGTCTTATCCCTAAAAAATGAATCTGGAATATATTTCAGCTGGATTTAATTTTGAATTTGCCCTCAGTTAGGTTGTTTGCAGGATCACCAATGTTGGTAGGCTCTTCAAATACACTTCAGTTTAAAAAGATCAAACTTAACATATTTACAGTGTGGAAAGAATGTTGGCCTTTTCAGTCTCACCTAGACCTGAAGCATGGTCATTGCCTGATAGCTATCAACAAGGGATAGCACTATCCATCCCTTCTTTTAACAACTAAGATGCCATAGTCTCTTGTCTGGGGTCTGCTGAAGTACTTTGTCATAATCACAGATACTTACTCATTTTCAGGATCTTCTTATTCAGTGAGAGAATTAACAAGACTGTACTAGCTTCAAGAATTCAAGGGATCCTAGCAATAATATCAATTTAAAAACTTATAAGCATGTGCTTTGAATGAATGTATTCTCATACTTTGCAAATGACTGAGGGACAATACAGTGGCTGGCTCAGACCAAGTCCCAAAGTGTAAAAGGTATCTGTTCCTAAATATAGCAAAACTCCCATAAATTGTCACAAAAACCCCCCAGAAAAACAAAGAAAATCCCTCAACATTTTCTGGTTTACATACTTTCAATTTTTATTATTGTTTGCATGCATCTCTTATGTAATCAAACGTTTTCATTTCTTTTGTGTTTCGTTATTAGTAGCTTACCCTTTGAAATATATCAGAAGAGAGTTTATACTGAAATCAGTTGGATGGTTTGTGCCTGCTATCCATTCATCATTGTTCCTACCATATATCAAGAGGATGATAGCATATGTTTTACCCAATAGTAAATTGTTATATTGCCTCTGCTAGTCTTTCTTATGAGCAACTGTGCCATTTGTAAGAAAAAGACTGTTGGGCGTTTGTTAACTCGAAATAGGAAAAGTGACCAAGCTAATTCAACCAAAATCTCACATATTCACATAAGTATTATGTGGTTGCTACACATTGATTAGACAGGTATATTGTATTGTATAATATAACATGTTTTTATGCATCTATTTACTGTATTATGTTCAAATACAGTTCTTTGAACGTTTTCTCCCTCTCTCAGGGACTATTTCCAGAATGGGAAAATTACAGTTCTTTGGCTTCATTCTTGCTATTACATGACTGATTAGAGATTATGGGTTTTGGCCATGAGAGAACTTTGATGGATTTTTTCTCCCTAAGAGTTATTTTTAAAAATATGTTAAAATATTTTGGAAATGGTGTTTTGTTGAAGTTTGATACCCTATTACTTTCCTTCCTGTATTTATGCTTCATTTTAGCTTTTTGCCTTTTGGATATTTAATATTTTGAAATGAAACATAAAATGATAGACTTTTGTTAAGGAAAGGAACTTTAGCAATTATTATCCTCTCTGGAACTCATTTTATAGTCAGGAAAGTAGGATCACAAGAAAGAGATCAGAAGACTAATTAATTAGTTGCAAAACCCAGATTTCCTGACATCGTTTGATTTTTCTTTTATAGTCTGCCACAGTGTCTCTGGCGGCTTTCTTTAGAGTAAGTCCTGCGATGTTAGAAAACTGTTTTGGAATTTAAAAGTGTGAAGGATTATTGAAAAATATTGAAATAGTTGAAGCATGGCAGTTTTATTTTATCTCTATCTTAATTAAAGTTATTATTTAGAGCATTGAAAAATTCAATGTATTTTGTATTATACAAAATATATACAATATATATATTGTGTAATACAATACAATAGTATTGTATTATATATACAATACAATACAATATAATACAATACAATTATTGTATTTTAGTAATGAAGAAATAAAAGTCACAATGTTGAACTATGATCCCTGATATTCATATTTAGCATCTATTTAATGGAATGGTAGAAATCCTGCTAACTGGCAGAAGCTGTAGACTGGAGGTATTCTTAAGTGGAAGTCTAAAATTCAACTAAAAATCACACAAAAGCAGTATTATCTCATCAAAGTAAAATTTCTTAATTCACTGACCATTTGATTGAGATAATGAATGCTTATATTTTGTAGTCAGTTGTCAACTTCTCATTTGAACTGTTTCTGTCTTCACAGCATTGGGCACAGCAGGACATCTTTTTAGCTCCAGTATCTAGCCCAGTGCCGGGCATATAATAGACATAAGAGTTGGACTGTTCTTTAGTTTTTTTATTATCTAGGTCTTGTTACCTCCTGCCTTGACCATTATAACTTCCACTTATCATCTGAGTCCCTAGTCTCTTACCTGCAAGTGTTGAAGTGGATAATTGAAGCTTTTTTGCCTTTTTGTATAAAAGCCAAATCTCAAGGCTTAGTTGAAATTGGCAGCTGTTGAAAAGGGGTTCCTTCATGTTTTTGTGCTTGAAGTTAAACGATATTGTATCAAAGCTGGTATTTCTTCCAAGGTTTGACTTATGAAGTGGTGCTCCAAGGTAGCAAGTTTTCAAGAGATGACTTTAAACCTGACCTCAGAATTATATTTCTGCTTCCTTACATAATCTTCTTGTTGCAGTCAGTGAACCAATTATATGTGAGGTCATTTAAGGTTTACTGGACACACTGAACTCTTATCTAAGCAATTAGGGCCCATAAAGATTTACTGCAAGAATTACAGCATTGTGCTCTTAAAATGGTGAGTTTGGGCATAATTAACAGGATGAGAGTTTTTTTAGGGGGGAAAGAACCTTTGTCTTTAGTTTGTAAATGATTTTAAGAGGTTTGAGAAATTCATCAATGTTATAAATGACAGAATAGCATGGAAAAGCTATGTCATTTTTGTGTCAGGGTAGATAATGTGGAACAATCACTGCAGCTACTTGTCAGTTTTAATAAATTAGTGACAGAGGTTACACAAAAGGCCTCCAGGGAGGTGTTACCTCAGATTCCCTTACTTAATCCTCAGTGCTTGAAAAACAATCTGAGAAGCAAAGCCTCCAATCCTTAAGACTTGCCTTATTTTTCCTAGTGTCCTAATTGCCTCTCATTACATGAGAATTTACTTTGGAAAAGGATTTCATTTGAGATTTCTTTAGATATATTTTTAAGCATAGAGTCCTCAAAAGGAAGAGTCCCACCAACTTTTAAAGCTCCTGAACATGCCCTGAAGTTTCCTCTGGGGTCTCTATAGCAGTGTTTATTCAGTGCCTAGTTTTTCTTTAATCTTCTTTCTCCCGAGTACCATATTGAAGATGACTTAAAGTTTATTGATGTGTTTTATTGCTTTTTATTTTCTATTTAATGACTGTTGTTGCTTTCTGCAACTTTCATTGCAGATGTACAGTTTTTGAGCTAGGTAGTATGTTAAATAGGCTTCTTTGGATTTACCTGGCAATTTAACCACCATTAATGACATTGTTTAAATGAATTCAAGTACTAAACCCCTAACTTAAAAATCACATTTTCAATGCATATATAACATATATGATAGGCAGAGGTTTAATACCCTTTATATACAAATATAGCATATAAATTGATGAGAAACATCATATGATCCAGTAGAAAATAGGCAAAGGGTTTAAATAGGCATACTACAGGACAGGAAATCCAGATGGCCAATATGTGCATATGTACATATGTTCTAACCCTGCTTAATAGTTAGAAAGATGCAAATTATACAATAAGATAGCAATATTCATACATCATCTGGGCCAAAATTAAAAGGAATTATAATGTCCAGTACCTACAAGGTCGCAGGGAAATGGCATTTCGTACATTGCTGTGGAGGTGTGAGTTCATTTGACTTGTTTGGAAAGTAATATGGTAATAGCTATTAAAATAAAATATCTTCTGGTTGTAGCAGTTTCTTTATTAGGGTTTATCCATTAAGGGAAAAATCAACACATAAAAAAGATATTTGTACACAATATATATATTGAAGCATTTTGTTGTTTTTGATAGTGACAAAAACTAGAAGCAATCTGAGTATATCAGTAGAGGAATAGTTGAATAAATTATTTTACAGATATATTATGGAAACTTCAGCTGTCAAAAAAGAATAAATTAGATTTATATCTGTGGACCTAGAGGGTGTCCATATGATGTTGTTAAGCAAAAATGGAAGACTGCAGAGTAGTATATAAAGTATGACACAATTTTTGTTTTTGTTTTAAAAAACAAACAAACTTGGAACACCCTTTGCAGGTGTATTATATGTCTCCCTGTACACAGAGAAAAGTGTGGAAGGCCGAACTCCAGGCTCTTTGACTTCTTTCTGGGGCATTGGGTTAGGAGTGGGGTTGAAAATGGAAGGGATCATTTAATTTTTCTTTTTACATTTTTGGATATTTTTCTTTGTTATAGTAAGTATATATTAGACTGTAACTTTAAAAAAGGTATTAAACTCCCATGTTTAAAGTGAAACTTTATTAAATTAGAGAATACATCCATTATAACTGCTTTTTCTGTGGTCTGACTCATACAAATAAAAAGTTAATGCTTTGTGTTTAAAGAATTTGACAGGACCTAAAAATTCTTGCTTCTTCTGAGATGTGTTCATAACTAAAGGTCATTCCTTGATCTCATTTTATGTTTTTGATTATTGTTGTCTTGTCATGAATATGACTAGCTACATTAAGACCAACAAAGTTGTCTTTTGTAAATTATCACAATTTAGCAATAGTTTATGGATAAGCATTTTAAGAGGCTGAATTGCAAATTGAATTTGGGGTATTAAATTGTGATCTATTGATTAGTCAAAATATTCTAATATATGTCACCCATCAAATTGCTACTTTCTCTGTGTATCACAATTCTTTTCTACTTCCAGTATGGCTATGATTACTTTGCAATATGGTTTTTCAAAAGAAATATAACTGTTTGTTCCTATCACAAAAAAAAAAATCAATACAAAAACTTGGGAAACTGAAACAAAGGATAAAATGCAAATCATTCGTAAGCCTAATTATAAGCACTGTTAACATTTTAAATCTAATCCTTTAAAAAATAGTGTTATAAGTGTAATTTACATACAACAAATTGTACATACTTAATGTACAACTCTATAAATTTTGATATATGTATGTAACCATGAAACATCACTAAAATCAAGATAATAATCAAATAAACTCATCACTCTGAAAGGTTTACTTATGCCCCTTTATAATGTCCCCTGGTTCCTCCCTTTTCTGGGAATCACTGATCTACTTTGTAGATTTATTTGGATTTTCTAGAATTTTATGTAAATGTAATAATACAACATGTGTTCTATTTTTGTCTAGCTTTTATCTTCATGACCTAATGGCCTCCCAAAGACCCCACCTGCGAATACTATCATATTGGCAGTTAAGATTTCAACATATGAATTTTGGAGGAACACAAACATTCAGTCCATAACTGTGGTGGACTGAACGATGGCTTTGTCATATTTTGGTATTCGGGTAACACTGATCTCATAGAATGAATTGGGAAGTATTTCCTCCTCTTCCTGTGTTTCCCTATGCAAATACAAGAAAATTTGCATAAATACTCTTATTCTAACACCTCTACACAAAAAATGTATAGCTTGATATTTAATGTATATGTATATGCTCTGATTTATTTAATGTATATTGAAGTATTTTTCTAATTTTAAGAAAAACTGAATACCTTTTCTATGCTCAGTACCGTACTGGCCAGTATTATACTTCTCATTTAATTTTGAGTACAGCTATCTGTATTAGATCAGTCCCGTCAGCCCACTTTATAGATGACTGGCTTATATAAGCTAAGGCTTTATATGTATGCATTTTTTTCCTTTGACACCTTCAAAGGATCTTATTGTACTTATCTTCGTGTTCTTGGTGCTAAGCATATAGAAGATCCTGAATAAATGTAACTGTGTGAACGACTTAGTTTCTTAGTTCAGTTAGTGCATGTGGTAAATAATGAGGACTTAGATTCTAAACATATTGTATTATGTCCCTTGCTCCCCTGTTTTTCCCTTTGATGTCCATTATATCCTAGTAGAGAGTGATACACGGTAGACAGGTCACAGTTTAGTAAATGAGCATGCACTTGCAGTGAGATCAGTTGTGATTCTTTTGAAATCTCTCTTGAGATGATAATGCATGCCCAGAGTATGATGAGCCTGGGTTCAGATTCTTTCTGAGCAATCTTATAGGATGACGCTGGTGAATAAAATGTAATGTCTTGGGAAAGCACCTCACACAGGCTGTACTAGTTAGGTAGGTTCCTTTCTCCCTTATTTTTTCAGGGTGGGCTCTAGGTGCAGAAGGTAATTTGAGTGTAAACTCAGAAGCTCATTCACGACCACTGAGTGCACACCTTGCAGCCTGCTGTCCAGGGTGCACACCAGGCAGAGGACTGTGCAGGTGAGGATGGGCTTTTAATATCCTTCCACACCTAGTTCTCACTGTCTGAGGGACTGGACAAGGTGCTTTACCTATAATCCTCACAATAACTGTACTCAGTAAGTATTATTACCACTCTTTTGAAAATAAGGAAACTTAGGCCCGGGAGATTCAGAATACTTGTCCAAGGACACTAATAAAGGACAGGATGAGAAATCACAACTAGGTCTCTTTGGCTTCAAACGCTTTTTCTTTCCATTATATTATGTTGCCCCTTGGGATACTAAGAAAATGTCACTAGTTCTTATTTATTTATTTATTTATTTTAACGTCTTTATTAGAGTATAATTGCTTCACAATGTTGTGTTAGTTTCTGCTGTATAACAAAGTGAATCAGCCATATGCATATGTATATCCCCGTATCCCCCCCTCTTGGGTCTCCCTCCCACCCTCCTTATTCCACCCCTCTAGGTGGTCACAAAGCACGGAGCTCATCTCCCTGTGCTATGCAGCTGCTTCCCACTAGCTATCTGTTTTACATTTGGTAGTGTATATATGTCAATGTTACTCTCTCACTTCATCCCAGCTTACCCTTCCCCCTCCCTGTGTCCTCAAGTCCATTCTCTACGTCTGTGTCTTTATTCCTGTCCTGACCCTAGGATCTTCAGAACCATTTTTTTTTTTTTTTTAGATTCCATATATATGTGTTAGCACATGGTATTTGTTTTTCTCTTTCTGACTTACTTCACTTTGTATGACAGATTCTAGGTCCATCCACGTCACTACAAATAACTCAATTTCATTTCTTTTTATGGCTGAGTAATAGTCCATTGTATATATGTGCCACATCTTCTTTTTCCATTCATCTGTTGATGGACACTTAGGTTGCTTCCATGTCCTGGCTATTGTAAATAGGGCTGCAATGAACATTGTGGCACATGACTCGTTTTGAGTTATGGTTTTCTCAGGGTATATGCCCAGTAGTGGGATTGCTGGGTCATATGGTAGTTCTATTTTTAGTTTTTGAAGGAACCTCCATACTGTTCTCCATAGTGGCTATATCAATTTACATTTCCATCAGCAATGCAAGAGGGTTCCGCTTTCTTTACACCCTCTCCAGCATTTATTGTTTGTAGATTTTTTGATGATGGCCATTCTGACCAGTGAGAGATGATACTTCATTGTAGTTTTGATTTGCATTTTTCTAATCATTAGTGATGTTGAGCATTCTTTCATGTGTTTGTTTGATATCTGTATATCTTCTTTGGAGAAATGTCTAGTCTTCTGCACATTTTTGGATTCTGTTGTTTGTTTTTTTGATACTGAGCTGCATGAGCTGCTTGTATACTTTGGAGATTAATCCTTTGTCCGTTGCTTCATTTGCAAATATTTTCTCCCATTCTGAGGGTTGTCTTTTCGTCTTGGTTATGGTTTCCTTTGCTGTGCAAAAGCTTTTAAGTTTCATTAGGTCCCATTTGTTTATTTTTGTTTTTATTTCCATTTCTCTAGGAGGTGGGTCAAAAAGGATCTTGCTGTGATTTATGTCTTAGAGTGTTCTGCCTATGTTTTCCTCTTAAGAGTTTGATAGTGTCTGGCCTTACATTTAGGTCTTTAATCCATTTCGAGTTTATTTTTGTGTATGGTGTTAGGGAGTGTTCTAATTTCATTCTTTTACATGTAGCTGTCCAGTTTTCCCAGCAGCACTTATTGAAGAGGCTGTCTTTTCTCCATTGTATATTCGTGCCTCCTTTATCAAAAATAAGGTGACCATATGTGTGTGGGTTTATCTCTGGGCTTTCTATCCTGTTCCATTGATCTATATTTCTGTTTTTGTGCCAGTACCATACTGTCTTGATTACTGTAGCTTTGTAGTATAGTCTGAAGTGAGGGAGCGTGATTCCTCCAGCTCCGTTTTTCTTTCTCAAGATTGCTTTGGCTCTTCGGGGTCTTTTGTGTTTCCATACAAATTGTGTAATTTTTTTTCTAGTTCTGTGAAAAATGCCATTGGTAGTTTGATAGGGATTGCACTGAATCTGTAGATTGCTTTGGGTAGTATCGTCTTTTTCACAATGTTGATTCTTCCAATCCAAGAACATGGTATATCTCTCCATCTGTTTGTATCAGCTTTAAATTCTTTCATCAGTGTCTTATAGTTTTCTGCATACAGGTCTTTTGTCACCTTAGGTAGTTTTATTCCTAGGTATTTTATTCTTTTTGTTGCAATGGTAAATGGGAATGTTTCCTTAAATTCTCTTTCAGATTTTTCATCATTAGTGCATAGGAATGCAAGAGATTTCTGTGCATTAATTTTGTATCCTGCTACTTTAGCAAATTCATTGATTACCTCTAGTAGTTTTCTGGTAGTATCTTTATGATTCTCTATGTATAGTATCACGTCATCTGCAACCAGTGACAGTTTTACTTCTTCTTTTCCGATTTGAATTCCTTTTATTTCTTTTTCTTCTCTGATGCCTGTGGCTAAAACTTCCAAAACTATGTTGAATAATAGTGGTGAGAGTGGACAACCTTGTCTTGTTCCTGATCTTAGAGGAAATGTTTTCAGTTTTTCACCATTGACAATGATGATGGCTGTGAGTTTGTCATATATGGCCTTTTTTATGTTGAGTTAGGTTCCCTCTGCCTACCTTCTGGAGCATTTTTATCATAAATGGGTGTTGAATTTTGTCAAAAGCTTTTTCTGCATCTATTGAGATGATCATATGGTTTTTCTCCTTCAATTTGTTAATATGGTGTATCACATTGATTGATTTGCATATATTGAAGAATCCTTGCATTCCTGGAATAAACCCTACTTGATCATGGTGTATGATCCTTTTAATGTGCTGTTGGATTCTGTTTGCTAGTATTTTGTTGAGGATTTTTGCTTCTATGTTCATCAGTGATATTGGCTTGTAGTTTTCTTTTTTTGTGACATCTTTGTCTGGTTTTGGAATCAGGGTGATGGTGGCCTCGTAGAATGAGTTTGGGAGTGTTCCTCCCTCTGCTATATTTTGGAAGAGTTTGAGTAGGATAGGTGATAGCTCTTCTCTAAATGTTTGATAGATTCGCCTGTGAAGCCATCTGGTCCTGGGCTTTTGTTTGTTGGAAGATTTTTGATCATAGTCTCAATTTCAGTGCTTGTGATTGGTCTGTTAATATTGTCTATTTCTTCCTGATTCAGTCTTGGAAGGTTGTGCTTTTCTAAGAATTTGTCCATTTCTTCCATATTGTCCATTTTATTGGCATATAGTTGCTTGTAATAATCTCTCATGATCCTTTGTATTTCTGCTCTGTCAGTTTTTACTTCTCCATTTTCATTTCTAATTCTGTCATTTCTATTTGAGTCTTCTCCCTTTTTTTCTTGATGAGTCTGGCTAATGGTTTATCAATTTTGTTTTTCTTCTCAATGAACCAGCTTTTAGTTTTATTTATCTTTGCTATCGTTTCCTTTATTTCTTTTTCATTTATTACTGATCTGATCTTTATGGTTTCTTTCCTTCTGCTAACTTTGGGTTTTTTTTGTTCTTTCTCTAATTGCTTTAGGTGTAAGGTTAGGTTGTTTATTTCAGATTTTTCTTGTTTCTTGAGGTAGGATGCTATTGCTGTAAACTTCCCTCTTAGAACTGCTTTTGCTGCCTGCCATAGGTTTTGGGTCGTCGTGTTTTCATTGTCATTTGTTTCTAGGTATTTTTTGATTTCCTCTTTGATATCTTCAGTGATCTCTTGGTTATTTAGTAGTGTATTGTTTAGCCTCCATGTGTTTGTACTTTTTACAGTTTTATTCCTGTAATTGATATCTAGTCTCATAGCATTGTGGTCGGAAAAGATACTTGATACAATTTCAGTTTTCTTAAATTTACCAGGCTTGATTTATGACCCACAGTATGGTCTATCCTGGAGAATGTTCCATGAGCACTTGAGAAGAAAGTGTATTCTGTTGTTTTTGGATGGAATGTCCTATAAGTATCAATTAAGTTCATCTTGTTTAATGTGTCATTTAAAGCTTGTGTTTCCTTATTTATTTTTATTTTGGATGATCTGTCCATTGGTGAAAGTGGGGTGTTAAAGTCCCGTACTATTGTGTTACTGTTGATTTCCCCTTTTATGGCTGTTGGCATTTGCCTTATGTATTGAGGTGCTCCTATTTTGGGTGCATAAATATTTACAATTGTTATATCTTTTTCTTGGACTGATCCCTTGATCATTATGTAGTGTCCTTTTTGTCTCCTGTAATAGTCCTTATTTTAAAATCTATTTTGTCTGATATGAGAATTGCTACTCCACCTTTCTTTTGACTTCCATTTGCATGGAATATCTTTTTCCATCCCCTCACTTTCAGTCTGTATGTGTCCGTAGGTCTGAAGTGGGTCTCTTGTAGACAGCATATATACAGGTCTTGTTTTTGTATCCATTCAGCCAGTCTGTGTCTGTTGGTTGGAGCATTTAATCCTTTACGTTTAAGGTAGTTATCAATATGTATATTCCTATTACCATTTTCTTAATTGTTTTGGGTTTGTTATTGTAGGTCTTTTCCTTCTCTTGTGTTTCCTGCCTAGAGAAGTTCCTTTAGCATTTGTTGTAAAGCTGGTTTGGTGGTGCTGAATTCTCTTAGCTTTTGCTCGTCTGTAAAGGTTTTAATTTCTCCATCGAATCTGAATGAGATTCTTTCTGGGTAGAGTAATCTTGGTTGTAGGTTTTTCCCTTTCATCACTTTAAATATGTCCTGCCACTCCCTTCTGGCTTGCAGTGCTTCTGCTGAAAAATCAGCTGTTAACCTTATGGGGATTCCCGTGTATGTTATTTGGTGCTTATCCCTTGCTGCTTTTTATGTTTCTTTTTTGTATTTAATTTTTGATAGTTTGATTAATATGTGTCTTGGCATGTTTCTCTTTGGTTTTATCCTGTATGGTACTCTCTGTGCTTTTGGACTTGATTGACTATTTCCTTTCCCATGTTAGGGAAGTTTAGGAGTATAATCTCTTCAAATATTTTCTCAGATCCTTTCTTTTTCTCTTCTTCTTCTGGGACCCCTATAATTCACATGTTTTTGCGTTTAATGTTGTCCCAGAGGTCTCTGAGACTGTCCTCAGTTCTTCTCATTGTTTTTTCTTTATTCTGCTCCCTGGAGGTTATTTTCACCATTGTATCTTCCAGCTCACTTATCCATTCTTTTGACTCAGTTATTCTGCTATTGATTCCTTGTAGAGTATTTTTAATTTCAGTAATTGTGTTGTTCATCACTGTTTGAGTTTTAGTTTTCTAGATCCTTTTTAAATGTTTCTTGTATTTTCTCCATTCTGTTTCATAGATTTTGGATCATTTTTACTATCATTACTCTGAATTCTTTTTCAGGTAGATTGCCTATTTTGTCTTCATTTATTTGGTCTTGTAGGTTTTTAACATTTTTTTTTTTTTCTTTTTTGATGGGTGGTGCTGTATCCCTGTCCTACTGTTTGTTTGGCCTGAGACGTCCAGCAGTGCAGTTTGCAGGCAGTTGGATAGAGCCAGGTCTTGGTGCTGAGATGGGGACCTCTGGGAGCCCTCACTCCAATTAATATACTTTGGGGTCTGAGGTTCTCTGTTAGTCCAGCAGTTTGGACTCAGAGCTCCCACCACAGTAGCTTGGACCCGACCTCCGGCAGGGAACCAAGATCCTGCAAGCTTTTTGGCGTGGTTTAAAAAAAAAAAAAAAAAAAAAAGAGAAACAAAGAAAGAAAAAATGGAGCAGTATAATATCAAAGAATAAAAAACTAAATAAAATTGGAAAGATAAAAAATATATTAGGAAAAATAAAATATAATTGAAACAACTGCAAAAAGGTAAAATAAAACCACAACAGAAAAATGAGAAAAAAAAAATGGATGGGGGTAGTAAGCCAAAAGGAGAGAACAATAACAAAGTATAAAGAATAAAAAAAAATTAGAAAAATAAAAGATTTATTAGGAAAAATAAAAATATAAAAGAATCAACAACAATGAATCAACAAGGTAAAACAGAAACCGAATCTAAAAGAGGAAAAAAGAAAAAAGAAAAAAGTCTTGCTATGGGGGCAGAGTTTAGGCAGGGGTGGAACTTAGGGAGGGACGGGGTTTAAGGTGGGGTGGGATCTAGGCTGGTGGGGGGGGTGCCTTTTGAGCATAGGGCAGGGACTGGGCGGGGACATGGCGGGGTGATGTTCTCACGTGGGGTGGGTCCTCAGCTTAGGACCTGCGGGGAAGGGGAGAGGCAGCAAGTTGAATGGAGCACCTCTGGAGTGTGGAGTTCTGGAGTTTGGAGGTAAGGCCCTGGGTGAGTGTGTGTGGGTGGGGCTTAGGCCCAGCGCCTTGGAGGGGGTCTCAGAGGGGGTCTCCAAGTGTAGAGGTGGGGCCCTGGGGGGTGTGTGTAGGGGCGGGGCTTGTGCTCTGCACTGTAGGAGGGAGGCTCTTTCCCCCACTTTCTTCCCCAGGGTCTCCCCCATTGCCGCTGGACCCCTAACCGTGGGTGAGTCCAGCTGGGTGTAGGAACTTCTCTCCTTCCCCAGCCACCCTTCAGGGGTGCTGGTCCCAGAGGTCCAGACTTTACTTTTCCTCCCCCTTCCCTCCCTCCCACTCCCTCAGAACCCACGTGGCTGGAGGGGGCCTAGCTGGGCAGAGGATCAGGCCTGGGATCTCAGCAGGTTCCTGGGGGTCTATGTGGGCAGAGGAAACCTTGCCACGCTCCCTTTTGATCCTCTGCCCTCCCAGTGGTTCCCCAATTTCCCCCTTTGGGCGTCAGATCCCTTCCCTTCCCCCAGCTGCCCCTCAGGGACGCCAGTCCTGTCCAGCCTCCACTTCTCCCCCTTCACTCCTCCCACACCCCATGTCCTACCCGGTTGCTGGGGGCTTCCTCCTGTCCCCTTAGGTGTCCGTGGTCCCCCACCAGTGCCTGGTAGGTGCCCTAGTTGTGAGGAGACGCAAATTCCACCTCCTCACAGTACACCATCTTGACTCCGCACCCCCTGTCACTCATTTTGAAGGATTTATTAAAACTGAATTTGAGCTCTGCATAATTTTCTGCAATTTTAATCTTTACATATATGACAAATTTGAGTCTGTGGAGGGAGAACACTATAATTTATGTTCCTTTAATATAATTATTGTAAAGCCCTTGAATATGCCTGGCCAAAAAATAGTACCTATTTTTTTGAAACAAGTATTGGCTAGGAATTGAATAAGGAATTTAGCCTAACTTGAACCAGATGTTTTATTTTTACAAAGAGAAGGAAATCCTAGAATACAGGATCAAGCTCTCTGGTATTACTCTGACATCAGTTTATCATTACATGGACTCTTGAAAGGTAGCATCAAAACCACAATGAGGTATCACCTCACACCGGTCAGAATGGCCATCATCAAAAAATCTATAAACAATTAATACTGGAGAGGGTGTGGAGAAAAGGGGACCCTCTTGCACTGTTGGTGGGAATGTAAATTGACACAGCCACTGTGGAGAACTGTATGGAGGTTCCTTAAAAAACTAAAAATAGAACTACCATATGACCCTGCAATCCCACAATTGGGCATATACCCTGAGGAAAACCATAGTTCAAAAGGGCACGTGTACCCCAATGTTCATTGCAGCACTATTTACAATAGCCAGGACATGGAAACAACCTGAGTGTCCAACAACAGATGAATGGGTAAAGATGATGTGGTACATATATACAATGGAATATTACTCAGCCATAAAAAGGAATGAAATTGGGTGTTTTGTAGAGATGTGGTTGGACCTAGAGTCTGTCATATAGAATGAAGTAAGCCAGAAAGAGAAAAACAAATATCGTATATTAATGCACATATGTGGAATCTAGAAAAATGGTACAGATGAACCTATTTGCAGGGCAGGAATAGAGATGTAGACATAGAGAATGGACATGTGGACACAGCAGAGGAAGGGGAGGGTGGGACAAACTGGGAGATTAGGATTGACATATATACACTACCATGCATAACATAGATAGCTAGTGGGAACATGCTATTATAAAGCACAGGAAGCTCAGCTCTGTGCTCTGTGACAACCTAGATGGGTGGGATGGGGGGGATGGGAGGGAGGTCCAAGAGGGAGGGGATATAGGTATACATATAGTGGATTCACTTCATTGTACAGCAGAAACTAACACAACATTGAAAGCAATTATACTCCAATTAAAAAAAAAAGAAAAGAAGGATAGCATCTTGTGCCTGGAAACATTGAGGTCGGGAATTTCTCTTGTGCACTGGGCTGTGTTTATATTAGGTTATGCACGGCAGTTTGCCAGTTTGTTTTGCAGATGTTTGTAATGTACAGTCTTACATCTTGTTTCTATTTCTGGAACACTTTTAAGTATGACTCATGTTTTCTTGAGGTCATCCTAAAAATAGAGCTAGTTTCAAGCATTAATGTAAAATATACCACAGACACCACACAGTAGTACCTAATGCTTTCTCTCAGTAGTTTAATGCAACTTCCTGACAAATTAAACGTTTTCTTTGACAAAATACACCATACTAAAATATGAATAAGTGAAAACGGGATTTTTTTTGAGAAGTGAGTTCTCTGATAACATAATGTAAACAACAAAATGAATTTGAAATTTTGATAAAAGTAGGTATCACTGGTATCACCAAAGCCCAAGAAATAGAATTAGTGTCCATAAAAGCAAGTCCACTAAATTTGATGGAGCCCTGTGCGGTTCATACTTGTAGGGAAAGTCTTGGACCTGAAGATAGAGCCTGTTAAAAAGATTTTAGAGGAGCAGTAGGACGTGGTGGCTGGAGTGCAAGCATTGGACTCAGTTTAGGTCTCAGTCTTGGTTTATGAACTTATCAACTGTGGACAAATGATGCCACCATAAGAACTTTGATTTTTTTATTCACAAAATGGGGATAATGAATATTTAACATGCTTCTACTACTGTTGGACACTGTTCTAAGTGCCTATTTAATCCTCATAACCACCTTCTGAGTAAGTTCATTTATCGTATCCATTATACAGATGGAGAAACTGAGCACAGAGAATTTAAATAACTGATTAAGATTACATAGTAAACAGCTATACTAAAACAGTTGGGATTTAAACAGTTTGGGTTGAGTCTGTATCCTTATATGCAGTAGTCTGCTACCTTCTAGGGTTGTTGTGAGATCTCAATGAGAGTATGAAAAATCATTCGTATTTTTACCCAGCACATGACAGGAAGGCAATAAATTATGACTATCATTATGAGTTATTAAGGCAAGACAAAAGAAGGGAAAAGAAGAGGTCTTGGTGAGGGTATAGCATAGACTACAAGGCAAGCCACAGGGTTCAGAAGCTGCTTATCCATATTAAGAAACTTACGTAGAATTGAAATGTAGAGGCAGGCATTTCCAGATGCCTCTGGCAGGCATGGAGTAGTGGCAGTACTGCCACTGGTTGAGAACCATTGTTGAGTGGTAAGAGCAAAGGAAGGGACTGCTGAGAATTGTCAGATGTGCCTTAGGGCCAGTGGTTCTCAGCACGTGAGGATCATGCTGAGTGGAAGACAAAGTTCTACACGATTCCCAGGATCCGGCTTTAAATAACTCCATCTCCATGCCTTTCTCTCCCACTTAAGAAAGTACAATGGTGTACAAACTGCTCTTTTATTATAATTTTGATTCTTCTTCAGTTTGCTAAGAAAAAGATAAATTATTCCTAAATGTCAGCACTTTGCTAACACTGACAACTTGGGAGGGGAAGACCTCACATTTGATTAGGAAATCCTGCCTTCGATTTAAAAAAAAAATCTTGAAAAGAAATATGAGTTCCAGGGTCAAGGCATTCAAAATGGAATGGAATTATACTGAGACTCTGTCATTATGAATAGTTACAAATAGTTATAAATAATAAAAGGTGGGAGGAAGCTGAAGAGACCAACTTGGCTTTACCTGATAGAACTTTGGAAATTTCGTATTTTAAATAGTCAAGTCCAGGTAATGAAAGGTCAGGCACATTGCCAAAGGTGAATACAAAGAAGCAACATAAAACTTTAAGAATAGTGTAGAGAAGACCTGTGGCCAAAGTAAACTGAGATTTGTGAAAATGTAAAAAAACCCAAAGTGTTTACGTTTTTAATTATATATTTGATATCAAAGTAAGAAGAGGTGGTGGATCTGCAGCATAGGGAGCTTTGTGTAATTTTACTGATAGAGAAATTAGAGCTTCTTAACTCTTATTTTGTTTCATCCTTAAACAGCAAGCAGATGGACTTACCTTGAAATAAGAAAGAGTAGACCATATATGACAAAGATTTAAGCCTGGAGTAGGAAAGAAAAATAGTCAAGTGGACATCTGATAGTTAAGAATGAGGTACAGGTGAATTGCTTCCTAGCATTGTGGAGCTCCTTAAGAGATTCTCAGAGGTATTCTCAGAGGTCTTGGGGCAATGTTTTTTATTCTGTTTTTCATTATTGCATTCCTAAGAACATTTTCCCCCAATTGTCTCTCCCCAATTCCATGGAATTTCAATGCACAGATATATTGTATATCTGTTGGTGCACAGCATCCCTTTAGTGGGCAACAGACCATTGTAATAGCTAAGAATTATTCTCAAGTCCCCCTCCAAGAACCAGTTTTTGCCCCCATGCATGGTGTAGAGGCTTCATAGAGGACAGGAGAGAAGCCAAGCACCTCCACTTGGGTGATGAGTCTCCTGATTTTCAGACATAGAAGCATTGCTTTGGGGAAATTATAAAATGGTTTAATGTGACCCCAGTGATGTGATACACCAATCAGTCTGCCCAAAACCTTGTCCTTGATCTTCCCACCATGATTAAGAAAATCAGAAATTTATCTTTATTTTTTCCAATGATTCAATGTTAACTTTTTTTCAGGGAGGGTAGGGGGAACCACCCTAGCAAGATTATGCTGTTGGTGGAGGGGGCGGGGGGAAGCACAGCTTTAGTCCTAAGCAAGAGTTCTTAGTTTGATCTTTGAATTCTTTCATAACCTTCCTGGATGATTAAACAAAGTTTAACAAGTGTGGGTTATTCAACACATACAA
This sequence comes from Eubalaena glacialis, assembly GCF_028564815.1. Lineage (NCBI taxonomy): Eukaryota > Metazoa > Chordata > Mammalia > Artiodactyla > Balaenidae > Eubalaena > Eubalaena glacialis. Next base: position 65,509,420 of record NC_083731.1, on the reverse strand, counting down.
AAGACTTGATGTTTTTTATATACATTTACACACATACATATATATACATATACATAATATCAGTATTGTATGTGTTTATATATAAAATGCAACATAATAGTAAAAGAAACACTGTACCCAATTTAAGAAGTACAATGTTGCGAATACCATTGAAGTTATCCATGAGAATCTCTCTGATTCCATGTCCAAGTATCCTGAATTTATCATTCTTTTGCTTTTTTGCTTTTTCAAGCACTGTTTTATCACATATGTATTTGTAAAGAATTCAGTTTGCTAGTTTATTGAGCTTTATCAAAATAGTGATATTAATCATTAATGTATGATTTATTTTGTGACAAATTTTTTTCTCATTTAAGAGTTAAACATATTGTTGGAAGTAATGGTAGTTCATTCTGTTTTTTTTTTGTTATATAATATTCCACTGTGTGCTTTTTATCCATCTCCTGTCTCCAGTTTTATTTTGAGCCACACTGCTGTGAGTATTCTATATGTTTCGATGTATAAGGGTGAGAGTTTTTCTTGTATACCTAGGAAAGCACTTGCTAGGTCACTGGGTGACTTATAAGTGAGCAAACACAAATTAATTGTATTAATACAAACATTTAAAAAAATGTTTAGGGAGAAGATGAGTGGATTGATGGGTGATTTAATAGTAGAGTTAGGGACTTCCCTGGTGGTCCAGTGGTTAAGGATCCACACTCCCAATGCAGGGGCCACGGGTTCGATCCCTGGTCGGGGAACTAAGATCCCGCATGCCGCGTGGCAAAAAAAAAAAAAAAAAATAGTAGACTTAGAAGGGCATTATACGGAGTAGTCTTCTATTCCCAAAAGAGTTGGTGTAGAATAGACTTAAATTCTAAAGAAGTCATTTAAGTCTACATCAGACTTCCTAACTGTGAAGTTTGAGAGATCTCACAACCCAGTGCCAACTTAAGTTATAGCTTTAAAAAATTTTTCAAAACTGTGATAATCATTAATTGTCTGGGATGATTTGGTCATATCCCCTTTTTAGAACAAAAGAGGTGGGCTTTAAAATTGTGACAAAGTAATGGTACTAGCTGCTCATATCACCCTTGAAAATCACTTTCATTCCTTTGGTGACACATTGTTCAAGCATTCTTATAAGCTTTTTTTTTTTTTTGGCCACACCATGTGGCTTGTGGGATCTTAGTTCCCCGTTCAGGGATCAAACCTGGGTCCACAGCAGTGAAAGCCCAAGTTTTAACCACTGGACCACCAGAGAATTCCCGTTTCTTTTTTTTTTTTTTTCCCCCGTTTCTTAATAAGCTTTTAAGTATGGGATTATGTGACTCTTTGTGATGTAATAAACTTTGTTCTGTTATAACATTAAATAATAATGGTTTTATTGTAAAACTGTGAAAATTCACCAGATGTGTGTATGAATGTATATATGTGTATATGTATATATGCATGTGTGTGCATGTGTGTATATATGTGTATGTATATATAATATATATATATTTTTAAACTTAATGTACTGTCTGCATTGGTTGCTTGAAGACTTATATGTAGTATTCTGATTTGCATTTCATTTTACCTTTTTTCCACCTTAAAGTTTCAGACTCTCTGGCTCAATCAGTAATTCAACATCTAAGATGGATAATGCAGAAGGATCTTTTGGGGCAAGATGTCTTTCTAATAGGACCTCCTGGGCCTCTTCGACGCTCTATTGCTATGCAGTACCTGGTAAGCAATGAATTCTTGTGGATTCCTAAGGGTCTTAACTTTGATAAGCTATTTTGTAAATAAATTAAGAATTTACAAAAATATCAGGATTAGTCATTGCTTTAAAAATGTTGACGTTGAAGGGTGATTTCTTTATAAAGCATTTGGAATAATTTACTTGGGAAGTAAATGTACATTTGCCTTTCATAGCTTTAGCAAATGTTGTTGTAAGTAGAAAACCCTCCACTTCCAGTAGGAAAGAGATCTATCTAACTTCAGGCAATGAGTAGCAGATAGAATCAGCAACACTGAGATTACAAAACAAAGTGTAGTTTTATACTACTCAGGAAAAATTCTTTTATCTTCGGTCCACATTTTGAAAAGCCAAATAATTCTGACTTTTTGATGTTATGTGGTCTTTAAAGGGAGCCTAAGGATTACAGAATCTCTCTTATGTGTTAACTTGCACTCTTTTTTTTTTTTCTTAAATAGATGAGAAAATAAGTTCAGAGAAATTAAATAACTCACTCAAGCTTTATCCAGCGAGTAAATGATGGAGCTAGACTTCAGATCTCACATTGCTTCCCCTTTCTGACATGTTATCCTCTTAAATGTTTGTAGTTCTCTGAGTACGGTTGTGAAGCGAATCTTGACACAAATTTAAAAAAATTTACAGGACTTTTTTTCTACTACTTTGTCAGCATTAATAGGCATTATTCTAATGATTCAAGGAAGAACACTATCAGATGAAGTGTGTCTGTTCCAAAGATACTTTTTAGGAAGAAGAGAAAACGCTTACTTAAAGTTTCCTTTTGTAACTTGATATTAAATAATTGATTTCTAAGCTATTGAAATATACTTCGTGTACTCTTTTATTTCGGTGGTGAATTTATCTTGGTACTTTCAAAATCATGTAGGGCGGGAATGATAAAAATAGAATGGACATATCAGAGACTAACTCCCTCTAGCTCATACATTTCATACCTTTTATTTGTTCCTAGAACCAGTTTGTGAGGTACAATGTGCCATTGTAGTATTATCCTCACTTTATTAATATACAAGGCAAAAGTGTCTTGTCTAAGAATGCAGAGTCAGCCACCGAAAATCCCAGGTCTAGAACCTCTCTAGTTTTAAGATGTGCACTCACTACCTGGCTTATTTCAAAGGCCACAATATCTCACTTTGATTTTGTTTCTGGCAAGACTTTGAAGCTTGTTAGAAATGTGGGATGAGCCAGGCTAGGAGATTATAGGAGTCTTGTTGGCTCAAAAATGCACCTCAAGTTTATAAGCATAAAGCTTGTATCTTAAAAAAACAACCACCACCAAACTTTAAATTGTGAATTAGAGCTGAGGCGGCTTTAGGATGTGGAAATACATGTAAGAAAACTTAATAGCCTAAGCTGCCTTCCAAACGCTGCAGTGGGTACTGCTGTCATTAGATATAGGATCCTATGCATAGTAATAGCCAGAGTCCAGGACATCTTTAAAGGCAGAAATCTGGGGGGCAAGCCTGTTGAACCAATGAGAAATTAAATAGAAAGAATTTGATAGTTGTGTTTATTTCATATTTCACTCATATAAAATGAGTTTTGTACATAGTTCCAAACAACTCAACAGACCTCTGCCGCCTCGCCCGTCGGCTGCTCCTGGTGCTGTTTGTGAGCTCGCTGGTACCACTTCTGTGAAGCAGCAGCTGAGGAGACCTTGGTGCTTGTCTTGGCTGGTGAAGGGTCCCAGGAAACTCAAGACTGAGGATAACATCCTCAGTGTGGCAGTTCAGGGTGCTACCGTGGTACAGTTTAACAGTAAGAGGCATACACCACTTTGTCAACCAACGTGAAGGACAGGGTTTTTCAGTGTGGGAGATCGTATTCAGACAATCAATTAAACAAGACAGGAGGTCTTTCTCACCTTCTGAGATGGCCCACACTTTGTCTGTGGAGTGTGTTTCTCTCTAAATAAATCCACTTCTTACCTAAAAAAAAAAAGAAAATTCTATAATTAAGAAGTCAGGGCTTCCCTGGTGGTGCAGTGGTTGAGAGTCTGCCTGCCAATGCAGGGGACACGGGTTCGAGCCCTAGTCTGGGAAGATCCCACATGCCGCGGAGCAACAAAGCCCGTGAGCCACAACTACTGAGCCTGCGCTTCTGGAGCCTGTGCTCCGCAACAAGAGAGACCGCGACAGTGAGAGGCCTGCGCACTGCGATGAGGAGTGGCCCCCGCTTGCCGCAACTAGAGAAAGCCCTCGCAGAGAAACGAAGACCCAACACAGCCAAAAATAAATAAATTAATTAATTAATTAAAAAAAAAAAAAAAAAAAAAAGACAGAAAGGCACTGTGATGTGTTCCAGAAGTCAGAAGGAGGTATCTGCTAAAAGAAAACCTGCTACTTAACTCCAAAATTGTGCTCTCATGGGCAATTCATTCTTTTTTTTTTTTTTTTAATTTTAATTATTGTTTATTTATTTATTTATTTTTGGTTGTGTTGGGTCTTCGTTTCTGTGCGAGGGCTTTCTCCAGTTGCGACAAGCGGGGGCCACTCTTCATCGCGGTGTGTGGGCCTCTCACTATCGCGGCCTCTCTTGTTGTGGAGCACAGGCTCCAGACGTGCAGGCTCAGTAGTTGTGGCTCACGGGCCTAGTTGCTCCACGGCATGTGGGATCTTCCGAGACCAGGGCTAGAACCCGTGTCCCCTGCATCGGCAGGCAGATTCTCAACCACTGCGCCACCAGGGAAGCCCGCAGTTCATTCTTATTTAGAGAAACATCATTTGGTATCACCATATCTTCACCACTATGGTGTATGTTTTCTCTATTTAAAACTTTTCCCTTCTTTCCACATATACTGAAATTTATGGGTGCATGGGAACCAGCACATTTTAAAAAACTAAATGACAATAATAATAGATTTTTATCAGCATCACATGGAGACAAGGTGGAGAAAAAAAATCCCATTGTGTGGAAATACCCCCTTTCACCATTAATGCCATGGTCATTCAACTTTTTTCTTTATACTCGTCCAGTAAATTAATTTGTTCTTCCTGTTTAGTAAAAACATATTGTATGCCTTATTGGATTGGAGCATGTCATTGCTTTTAATTCAACGTTGTAAAACCAAGGATAATGTTAAAAACTTTTTGTACATAGTTGCTACATATATGGCAAAATTAATTTAGGGATAGATTAGTTATTCTAAAAGAAATGGATTCTGGATGGTTTCTCCTTCAAATCAAATGATTTTTTGTGTGTGAAATAATAACCCCCTTACCCCCCTCCTCCTTCTCATCTTACTTCTTCTTTTCCTTCCTGAATAGTTATGTATGTGTCTCTCCTGACTATCGATATTTACCTTATTTTCACACTTGTTAAATACCTAACATATTGTATCAATATATAGTTGGTAAACATTGGTTCATGGAGTAAATTAATTTAAATCACCCTTTTAAAAAAAGATGAACACTACTTACAGAGATGACTATCGTCTGTCTGAAAATCAAGTAATAGCCAAATTATTACTCTTGACATTTGAAAAGAACTCTACAGGAGACATTAAGATTTATAAGATCTAATTTTGATTATTGCTTAAGTAGTATGTAATTAAGTCATAAATTATTGCGTAAAAGTAGAGTAAGTAAAAAGTAAAAGTAGAGCTCTGAGGAGATATATATATATATATTTTTTGGTTAATGCTGAATTTATTGCATTTTTCTTAAAGCTGAGGCTCAAAAGGCTTTAATCTAGAATTACATTTAAAATGCTCTTCTGTAGAGTGACATTGTCAGATAACTGGCTCCAAAGCATATGTTGGGAACTTGATTTTTATTTTGGGACAATTACACGCTCTGCTCTTCAGGAGTTGACCAAACGGGAGGTTGAATACATCGCCTTATCAAGAGACACCACCGAAACTGATCTCAAACAGCGTCGAGAGATCCGCGCAGGCACGGCTTTTTACATCGATCAGGCAAGTGCTTACCACACTCCAACACGTGATTGTTTACTCCTGTCTTTAAGAAATTGATTTTTGAAGTAGAAAAAGAGTAGCTCATGTAATAGTGAAAGATGGATGTACTGTGCTCTCTCAAGACAGATTTAATTTAGGTTTTTGGTTTTCCTGTTCTTGGAAATGCCTTCTTAGTTTAGTACTAAAAAGAAGCCATAGTTGAAATTAGTGGTTCTAAAATGTTAGCTAAAGATCAATATGCTGATTTCTTAATTTTCAATTTCTTCCTATTAATTGCCTATAGAAATTCGTTTTTTTAAAAAAAGAATTAAGGCGATTTTAATATAGGAAATTCTCTATCACATTTATTAAACTATTCTCAATATAAAGGTTTATTAAACATACTGAAATTAGATATATACTTCCAGGAACTGCAGCTTTCTGGAGAGAGTACTTAGGTGTAGGTTACCAATTAAAATAATATTTTTTGAATATTATAATGAAGCTTGTACATTTGTTTAAATATATTGCTTAAAATATTAAATATTGTTCTTTGTTAGGAATACCTAATAGAAAAAAGGACAGAGGCTTTAAACATTTCATAGAGAAAAGATTTCAAATATTCAATAAATTCATGACAAGATGCTTGGTCTTCTTGTTTATAAAAATAAAAATTAAAACACTAGTGAGCTGCTGTTTTTCTTTCACCTATCAGATTGGTAAAGATTAAAGAATTTGCTAATGTCCATTGTTGATGAGGAAGAAGGGATGAGGAATCAGCATTGCTGTTAATGGGAGCGTAGATTGATGCAATTTTGAAAGAAAATTTGGTGATTATCTATCAGAAAAAAAGAAATTAAACATATTTGTATCCAGCAGTAATAGTTCTAGCAATTTTTCTTTCCAATGTTATTCACACAAAGCGTGTAAAGTTATATATACAAGGATGTTTATTGTAGCATTGTTTGATATCATATAAAACTGTAAGTGAAAATTATAATGATGTACATTTAGGAGACTAATTAAATAAATAATGGTAACTAGAATTCTCTGTCACCATTTAAAAAAATGAGATGAATCTATATGAGGTGATAGGAAAGAAGTCCAGGATATATTAACTGAAAAAAAAATGAAGTTGCAAGACAGTATATATAATATGGTCCCATTTGTGATTTAGAAAAAAAGAAGAAATGTGTAAATGTTTGTGTGTACATTGAAAATTTCCAGAAGGAAACACAAGAATCAGTAAACAGAGCTGACCTCTGTGGAGGTATGACTGGGCATTTGGGGTGGGGCGAGGAAAGAACATTCATAGTTCTTTAAATTTGAAGCTTTCCCAGGAGTGCACACTATTACTTATAATTAAAAGAGTGAAATTGTAAGAAACACTGAGTGAAAGAATTTTTGGAGACCAGAATATTCACATTGTCACGTAGATTACTAATTAATTACAAAAGGAAAAATGTACTTAAAGTGATTTGACAATAACTACCTTAAACAGTGGTGAGCAAATTTAGCATCATATGGTGGGAGAATCTGAGAAGTTCAGACTTGCAGCAATTAAAAAAGTAATGCTTTGTGGATGAAGCACATAAGTGTATTTAAAGAAATCCATTTTATTCACATAATGCCAAATGTTCACTTTATTTCTAATTATAAATGGGAAAAAAATGTACTTTTACAATGCTTGCTTCTTTTCTGGACCCAATGAGGATGAAATGAAGGAGATGGGATTTGAGTTGAGATAGTGAGGGGCTGAGGAGAGAGATTAGAAAATGAGACCACAGCCTGTGTAGAGGAGAGGGGATAGGAGTATATTTAAGTGACAGTGAAAGAACTGGTTTTGTCTGGTAGAGCACAGATTTAAAAACATATTTTTTGAGTGGATTTTATACCTAGATGATTGTTGCAATGCAAATAGTAAGGAAGAGAAAGGGATTTTTGTATGTTTATTATTTTAAAGACAGCTTAAAACTGTGCCTATTCAGAAATCTCAGAAATGGAGTTATTTTAGGTAACTAAGTTTATTGATTAGCTAAAGATTTATTTCTTGAAGCATAATATAAATTATTTAGATGAAACTCTGATATTATATTCTCCTTGCCATTCTAAAAAGCATAGTTTCAGATGATATCTATTTTACCATTTATAAAATATTTAAAGTGCTATGTAAATGTATGGTAGTATTTTATACTTTCATGTTTTCTTGGTGAATCCTACTTATTATGATAAACATCAGCTATTTAGGATGCTGTAATGCCCTGGCACCTTCAGAGCCTGTGATGGAGATATAGGCATGTTAGTGCTTTCTCTAAGTTGCTTCAGGCTATTTATGAGATTGTGTCTGATTTTCATATTTTTTCTTCTCTCTTATTTGGCAGTTAATATTCCTTACTGTTTGCTCATAATCGGATCCTATCAGTTCCTTGCTTAAAGCCATGCAATCCCATCACACCCAGAATAAAATCCAGACCCTTTAACAAGGCCACCACACTCTACAGGACCCAACCTTGTCAACCTCATCTCCTTTCTTCTTTCCGTTGCTTTCTAGACTCCAGCTACAGTGACCTTCTTGTTCTTTTAAAAATAGACCAAGTGCTTTCCAGCCTCAGTGCCTTTGTACCTGATATTTCCTCTGCTTGGAATGACCTTCTCCCAGATCTGTATATTCCTGCCTCCTCGTCATTCAGCTTATAAATTCTCATAACATTCTATAATCACTGATCACGCACATGCCCTTTCCACATGAACCCTGCTGTCATATACATAATGTAATCTTCAGAGCACCTATCACTCTCTGAATTTACCTAATTATTTCTTTGTTTTCATGTTGATTGTCTGTCTTCCCTACTAGAATGTAACTGTTTTGCTTATCTCTGGCACCTAAAAACTGTTTGGAATGTCACTGACACTTACATTTTATGACAGGTTTCTCCTTTGGTTAATCAACCTTGTTAAAATTTTAAGTAAATTAAGAATAAATAGGCTCTGGATGGGACCAGGGAGCTTTCCAGTGGAAAATGTATCTGTCCTTTTGACGTCCATTTTGAGTCATCAGAATGAATAATTACCATCTGAATTCTAAATATTTGAAGTTACCAATTGATTACCAGCTACTCATGTTTGTTAGAGTGAAAGATCTTTATTTTATTTAGAAATTTCTTTTATTTAATATTCTTAACCATTGACTTTGATGTCTGGGATCAAGGGAAAGGCAGTATTCACATAACCATCAGGTGAGGTTTCCTAACGTAGGTGGGCCAACCTAGATGAGAAATACCTGTGGCCATCTAGTGGGTGCTAAGGAGAAAAAGTTTGGGGTTTTCAGTGTGGTTGACATTGTATGCACATATGACTGATGTCCAAGTAATTTCTAATTGACAGTTCAGCTGGAAACCTTGACAAAACTCCCAAATCCGAGTTGGGGGTCATGGCCATAGACTTCTTTTTTTCATGAAGGATTTTGGATAATTGATGATAAAATGAGAGGTTGAACTCAATTGCTATTCTTGAAGATCAGAATTAGGTTAATAATTCTGTAGTAGGGAATTTATATTTTCTTTCAAAATAATGTTTATTTCTTCTGATTAATAAAGTCATAAATGCTCATTTTATAGATATATATGTATGTGTATACACATATAGTATTTATTAATTAACAAATATTTGTTGAAATGACTGCTGTGTGTCTAGATACAGTGAACAGAAGAAACAAATTCCTCCCATCATAGAGCTTATGTTTTAGTGGGGGAAACAAAATAAACATAGTAAAGAAGGATAGTATAATAGAGCAAGTGATAAAGAACATAGGGAAGAATATACAAATTATTTATCTTCCCCTTCAAGACCAACAGTGTGAATATTTTCTGTATTTCTTTCTATGATGCCTATATTCATATCTATTTAATCAAGTATAGTAATTTTTACAAAAATGGTATACCATGCATATAAAGTTTTACAGTCTGCTTTTGTTAAAACCTGATATTTTTTTAGGAGCATTTTCCTGTGATATTAGATATTCCTCAAAAATAGGACTTTTAGTGTCTGTACAGTATTTCATCAAATAGATGTGACATTATATATTTAATATTCCCATTTTATCTACCTTCCCATGTTGTTGGTCATTCAGGTTCTTTCTAAGTTTTCACTGTTATAAATAACTCTTTGATGAATATCTCTGTACTTAGATCTTGTTATTACCTTGGATGATTTTTTTAGACTTGAATGCTGGAAATATAATCAAAGGGTCTAGACATATTCAAGAGTCTCGATATACATATATCGCCAAATTGCTTTCCAGAAAGGATGTTCCAACTCATACTCTCATCAGTATGCACTGAGTGATTGCCTCATGGATTCTTGTCAATATTGAGTATTTCCATGTATGTACTTTGCCAAACTGATAGACATTAATTGGCTTTAAAAAGTACTAACCAGGTTGAATCATTTTTACGTTTATTGGCTATTGCTTCTGTAAGATGTCAATGAGCTGAGTGGATATAGAAAAGGAGAGAGATACTGGTGAAATAAACAAGTTACCATCTGTCAAGAAAATGTTGACATATACCCCATGTTTGTCTATGTAAATATTTGCTGTAACTTATCCACTTGTTAATGTGAAGGTAACTTAAATATTCTTTTATGCAATTGTTTTGCTAAATAGATTATAGGAACTTTTTGAAAAGAAAAATAGGTTAAAGAACAGAAATATGAAAATTTATATGACATATTATGACACTCATGGAGAAATAAGGAGATTAAGATTTTTTGCTACCATATTAACTTTCATTTGTCTTTGAAGGTAAAATAACCCAAAAAAGCCTAAATTGTTGATATTCTAACCCTTTAAAAATCTATTACTCTAATTTTTTTCCTTACCTTACTTGTTGACATTCTTATCATTAATTCTGTTTATTGTCCTGTGAGCCAAAGAGTCCTGTGTCCAAAGAGCCGGAGAGGAAGACTTTTAAGTCATTATACATTGCTTGCATTTCTCAAATATAAGCTGTTACAAATTAGCTAAGCTACAAATAAACTGTGATTAAGTTTTTATGTATGGCTGACAAGAGAGACACTCTATATAGCGTTAATTTGGGGAGTAGAAAGCCAGGATGGGGAGCGTCAAATGATTTTTTTCAACTTTTCTAAACCAGTAACTCTTTTCACACTAGAATCTTGTTAATTTGTTTGACACAATAATGTCAAGTTCCTTAATATACAATATACATATTTAATATTACATATAAAATGCACTTTAAACAATTACATAATATTTTAATGTATTCTCTGTTTCGGATAATTCTTGATTCTCTTTTATTAGTAGAAAAATAAGGATTAACTTTTTTTAATATGCTGCTTAAATGTTACAAGTCACTAAAAGCAACTCCTAATACATTGAATAACAGTGCTATTGATCAGAAGATGAGATTTTTATCTTGTATAAGTGCCATTTACTTATTTTAGCAAATAGGGAAAAACATTTACTTGTTTTTTGAGAATGATTGAATTCTAGTACCTGCACCAAATCCTTTGCAACCATATTGTTATAATATGTCCCAATTTTGTCACTAGGACAGTTGGAAAAGGTCTCTCTATGTTTACTCTGGCCTCTGTATTAGTCAGAACTCAGGCCGTGGCTCCTTACCATGTTGCCATCTTGCTCAGGCCAACTCTTATCTACTCATATGTTAAATGTTTGACAGATTTATATAATTCATTTAAAAAGGATCAAGGGAGATAAAAATAACTTTCATTGAGGAGACCTCTGTTGTGCCAAGTGCTTGATATGACTGCATTTAATCCTCAAAACATCCTTAGGATGGAGGTGACTTCCACATCTTATAGGTGAAATAAGAGTCTTTAGAGGGCTATGGTCATACAATTGATAAATAGCAGTGGTAAGATTTGAACCAGGATCTGTCCAGTTCCAAAGTGTAGCTTCTTTCTGTCATATGCTACTTCCTTGAAAGAGCAGTGATGATGATGATCATGATGATGATGATGATGATAATGACAATGATGACAACTACTACAAAGATAATAGTATTTGTAATAGTAACAGGCAAGTGGTTTTTTTGGTAAGGTTTACTATGTGCCAGAGGTTATCTTATTTAATCTTTACCATAATCTATGAGATAAGCACCATTACTAGAAAGAAATGGAGGCTTAGAGAGGAAAGTGACTTATCTAAGTCACCCATAGCAGGTGGTAGAGCAACCAAAAATCAATCTGATCCTATTCTGATATTTCAAAATAAAGAACTTGAAATATAAATTTTTTTCATTTTTCTTTGGCTTCTTCAGTGCTGTTACACTGTAACCATTTTGAGTATTTGAAGTTCTTTGGAATCTATTTTCATTAGATCATGACTGTATTAATAATAATTTATATTTTAATAGGTTTTACAGCTTTAAATATTTTTCTAGTACTGCTTTGATTCATAAATAGTGGCATTGTACAGTACCCCTTGAGGATATTCTCATTTAGTAAATGAGGACACAGACATCCAGATTAATTGTTTGCCTAAGGTCTTTTATCAAATCAGAAGCAAATCTAGAACAGGGCTTAGATAGTTTTTGATTTTAGGTCATGCAGCTGCTTTTATCTCAAACTACTTTGTATCCATGTGTTAGGTGGTTAAAGCTGCTATATGGGGTGCTTTGTCCAGAAGGATCTTTCTGCATTTTTTCTGATTTCTATTTGAGAAATTAGGTCTCTGGAAGTTCTATAGCTTGAAGGGCAGGAAATGATCCTTATGGTTGATCTAATTTCTACATTGAGGAATGATCACCAGTATTCATTCCACATAAAATATATATGCACTGCTCCCTTATATTTTTTTTTTTTTTTAATTTCACAAGAAAAGTTTTACCACAATTATTTTATTTAAAAATATGTATAGAAAAGTTTTGAAATACGCAGCCTACATCTCTCATGCTGACAGTTAAACTTGTTCAGTTCTGTTTTCACATCAAGTGTGGGCATAGATTAGTATTATTCTTCATATAAAAATTCTTTCTAAACTTACATAACAGCATCTTTTAACTGAATGGTCACGTTTTCATTCCATAAACACTAAAAGCCTGCTGTGAGCCAGTTTTGCACCAATATGACATAAAAAACCAGGGTTCTCACTCCTTGAAGACCTAAGAATCCTGCTGGGAAGATTAAACAGGTATATGAGAGAACTAGGAAAACTTCTGTGCTGTGGTTCCACACTTAAGTGCTGAGCAGACAGAGGGCAAAGGGGGCATTAATGCAAGGAGGTTAAGATGCTTGGGCCTCTGTTGGGCCCCAAACTTGTAACACATTTTTCTCTCCAGCACCTCCTGTTAAGTCTGAGATTTATAGTCTGGTACAATATGTTGCTGATATATTAAAGTACTTAATGGATTTGCTATTCAGTTTTTTTTAACATCCTTCTTTACAAATATGATCAGACTTCATTAATAAAGTTTGACAGTACTGATTAAAGTATTTTAATCATTTTATAGACTATTTTAAGAAAGAATCAGGAAGCAAAGAGATACTAAAATAGTAACGTTTTCTCCTTTTAGCCAATAATTTTGCCTACATTTAAAATTTTTAATTTGCAAATGCTCTGGGTATATAACTACATAACTAAAGGGGAAGTTGGAAGGAAAGTTAAAAATCTTGGGTGATATTTTGCACGTCAATTTTCTTTCATTTTTTTCTAAAAAATTATAGCACTCTTACAAGTTTATAATCCTCTTTTCATATTCTTATCTTTGAATCCAATTGCACTATAAAGCATCCATCCTCATTGCCAATTAAATGTTGTATAAAATAAATAAATAATTTAACATTGAATTAATAAGAAAAATGTTTGGATTTTTTAAAATTAAATTTTTTTTTTTTATTGAAGTAGAGTTGATTTACAGTGCTGTGCCAATCTCTGCTGTACAGCAAAGTGACTCAGTTATACACATACAGACATCCTTTTTTTATACTCTTTTCCATTATGGTTTATCACAGAATATTGAGTATAGTTCCCTGGGCTATACAGTAGGACTTTGTTATTTATGGGAGGATTTATTATTATTATTTTTTAATTAAAAAAATTATTTAGGGCTTCCCTGGTGGCGTAGCGGTTGAGAAGCTGCCTGCCAATGAAGGGGACGTGGGTTCGAGCCCTGGTCTGGGAAGATCCCACATGCCGCGGAGCGACTGGGCCCGTGAGCCACAACTACTGAGCCTGCATGTCTGGAGCCTGTGCTCCGCAACAAGAGGCCGCGACAGTAAGAGGCCCACGCACCGCGATGAAGAGTGGCCCCCGCTTGCCGCAACTAGAGAAAGCCCTCGCACAGAAACGAAGACCCAACACACCTCAAAATAAATAAATAAATAAATAAACTTAAAGTACGTGCCGAAAAAACCAAGAATTTAAAAAAAAATTTATTTATTTATTTATTTATTTATTCAATTTTTGGCTGCGTTGGATCTTTGTTGCTGCGCGTGGGCTTTCTCTAGTTGTGGCGAGCAGGAGCTACTCTTTGTTGCAGTGCACCAGCTTCTCATTGCGGTCGCTTCTCTTGTTGCAGAGCATGGGCTCTAGGCATGTGGGCTTCAGTAGTTGAAGCACACATTCTCAGTAGTTGCATCACGCGGGCCCTAGAGTGCGCAGGCTTCAGTAGTTGTGGCTTGCGGGCTCTAGAGGGCAGGCTCAGTAGTTGTGGTGCACGGGCTTAGTTGCTCCACAGCATGTGGAGTGTTCCTGGGTCAGGGATCGAACCGGTGTCCCCTGCATTGGCAGGTGGATTCTTAACCACTGCGCCACCAGGGAAGTCCCAATGGGAGGATTTTTAAAAATATTCTTAATAAAGTTGCAGTAAATCACATAATCATGTATCTTGCTGCTGAAATAGATGTTATAGATGGCGTGATTCAGTCCCTCTTTTCCAGCAGGTAAAATTTCATCACCTTAAGGACAACTGAGGACTAGACATATTGAGATATGGTGCCTGCTCCAATTAGCTCTTTTAGTAAAGAAGCAGGAAGTAATGAAGGCTCCCATTGGAACGGTGGCAGTGAGAATGAAGAGAGTTCATGGATGCATGAGATATTTAGAGGTTACACTTATATTGTTTGAGGAATCAGAAGTAATGAATGAATCCCGGATGGCAGGAGAATCAGTGAAACTTTAATTGAAGTAGACATTAGGAAGAAGGCCTGGTTTAGGGAAGAAGTCATGAGCTTGATTTGATTAAGCCTGTTGAGTTTGAAAAATCCATATGGAGATATTTTTAAAAGGTATTTGGAAATGTGAGCATGGAGCTCAGGAGAAAGGCTAGGGTCACACAGTATGTTCCTCAAGAATAATGAAATAAAGAAAATGGAAAAGTCTTATCTATTGTTGTTGTTATACTTAACATAGCAGATAACAGAGCACCTGCCATGTAATTAATACTCAATGAATGAATAAGAATTTGTGGGTGTAAGTTTGATCTTTGCCAGTGGAATAACCAATGAGAAAAGGGGGGGGGGAAAGGTTAAGAATAAAATCTTGGGAAACACTTGCCTTTTAGAGGACAGGAGGCAGAGGGAGGGCTGGGGAAAGCCAAGGGGAAACCAACCTGGTAAATGTTCATAGAAGATAAAGCACGAGAGAGGATCAACGGAAGAGCACTGAAGGACAGGAGAACACGAAGATCAAGAAAAAGCTTGATTTTTGGCAGTTTTATTTTTGGTACTTTCAAGTGAGCAATTTCAGTAAAATAAGGGTGATGGATGCGTATTAGAGGCAGTTAGTATGTGGACTATTTTCAAGAGGCTTGAAAATAAAGGAGAGGAAAATGGGAGCATATTAAGAGGTATCAGAAGACTAGATTTTCTTAAAGTACAGACATGTATGTAGAAGAAAAGGAATCTGAAAATGCAAATAAGATATGGGATAGTTGACGGAAGATTTTGGAGGAGGTGAGAGGGAATGCCATAAGCTCAGAGTACAGAGAGCTAGTCTTGGAAGGGTAGGAGTGATACTTTGTCAAAGACAAAGTTCCTCCTCCTCATCATTTGAATATGCTCAAGTCTTTGCATCATTAAAATAAATGACTGCTGCTACACTGTCCCCAGCTCCATCTCCCTTTCTAGCAACAGGACCCTACCTTCTTCTCTTCATGGCCAGTTATTTTGTAGAATGTTGCTCGGTATGGGTTTGTCTGATGTTTCCTCATGATTTGTTTAAGATCATGCATTTTTTTTTTTTTTTAGCAATAATACTATAGAAGAGATGTTGTGCCCTTTTAGGGGTGTCATATTAGAAGCTTAGTACATGAAATTGATACATCTCTTTACTGTATGTTAACTGATCATTTGGTTAATGTGGTATCTACCAGGTTCCTTCACTGCTGTGTTATTTTCTCCCTTTGTCGCTTATAAATATCTTGTTAGGGGAGATGTTTTTAAGTCTTTGCAAATATGCTGTTTCTCATCATACTCTTACCCACTAATTTTACCATCCATTGATGATTGTTGCTTCCAACAGTTATTACTATGGGGTGTGCCAAATCGTGACTTTCTATTTCTAACCCTCTTTCAGAGTAGAGGTTCTTAACTTGAGGTCTCTATTGTAGACATATACCTGTGTGCATTTTACTCTGGAGAAGAGGTGCAGCATTTATTTATCAGGTTTTCAAGAGGTCTTTTTCTATCCATCACTCCTTTTCAACTATATGATCACAGCACCTAACTCCACTAAGGTAGATGAAAGGAATCCTTTGTGTATTTGACTTCTGCTTCTGTTCTCTCTCTATAGCTTATTCCAGATTCCTCTGGAAAGGTGCAATGCATAATTGACCAAGGTCTCCTGGAGTAAATAAAAGCAGATCTGCAGTGTCTGTTGTTGTCCTATGTTGTCAAGACTTTGTCTTCCCTGGCCCACAGTTGGGAAACCACTAAATTTTGATATACATATCTCTAGTTTTATCTCAGAGAACATGTATTTTCATCTCTATGAAATGTTTAAAAGTTAAATACAATATTTAGTCTGTTCTATAACTAAGATTGATAAAAATTTTAGCTTTTTAAATGTAATATTGCCACAAGTTGTGATAACTTAGTTTTTTTTCTTTTTTTTTTTAATTGAGATATAGCTGAGTTTCTTTTTATTATGAGCTGTGTTTTCTTGGAGTAAATAGATTCTTATGAAAGAAAGCTTAATTGAGACCTTAGCTGAAACATGAATTTTTATAAGAAGTAGTTTATGTTTTATTTTTAATGTTCCAGAAGCCATTTCTATAGGTTTGTCCTTTTCTCAACTAGCAAAAATGAGATTCTTACTTTTTTTGTTCTTTAGGAGCTACTAAGTCACTTCTATCCATGCATTTAAAAAAAATAAAGCTGCTACCACAAGATAGTCAGTTTTGTAGGTTTATTCATGAACTGATCTTATTTTTAAAATAGGATGATCATCTTGAGTCCAATTGTGGTTTTCATAAAAGTTTATTTTTTTATGATAGTACATAGACACTCGAAATGAATTCTGCAATATAGTGCAAAATTCAACAGCTTATTAAAAGGAGGCTTGATTAAGCAATGCCTGTTTTTTTTGCACAGTTGGAAAGTCAATGCTTTGCTATTTGAGAAGTTTCTTTGTATATTTAGTCTCTAAAAAAAAAAAATAGAGATAGTCTTTTTCCTCCC
This sequence comes from Eubalaena glacialis, assembly GCF_028564815.1. Classification (NCBI taxonomy): domain Eukaryota; kingdom Metazoa; phylum Chordata; class Mammalia; order Artiodactyla; family Balaenidae; genus Eubalaena; species Eubalaena glacialis. The sequence goes on along the minus strand of NC_083731.1, from coordinate 65,492,129 downwards.
TTCAGATATTCAGATTGTTTGGGGGCGAATTACTATAGGGAAAATTAAATTTTAAGCAAAGGGGTCAGTATAAAACAGACAGATTTTTCTAGTAAAGCAGTATGGTATATATAAGCATGGGGGAAATCTCAACCAGTTCACTGTTATAAAAATACCATGTGTGTGGCAACTAATATCAGGAAAACTATTGGAATGATAAATGCCGTACTGTGGTAGACATATATGTTAAGTTAAGGAGCTTGGACTTAGAAGGGAGGAGATCTGAGACTTAAGGAGGGCCTGAACTAGAAGAGTGGTAGAAGGAATGAGTTCCAGAAATATTAAAGAAGTCCAATCAGCAGGACATGGTGATAAATTGAATGTAGGAGATGAGATAGGAATCGAGGACCTGGCATGGGTGAATGGTGCTCCCACCTTAAATAGAAAGATAAGAGAAAGAGAAGGTTTGGGGGAAAATCTGATGTGTTCAGTGTTGTACAAGAGAGCCTGAGGTGCTTCTAGAGTCTGGTTGGAGACATCTATGTGACAGGACTATGTGGTGGGGCTTGGGGGAGCCTGAGGTTGAGAGTCGTTAGCATAACAGTGGTGGTTGCAACTATGTGATTAAGTATGATTACTCAGGCCCGACCTTACAGAGTAAGAAGAGTTTGGGGTTAAAGATGTAGTTCTGGCACCACCTACATGGAATGGGCAGGCAGAAAAGAAAGTTTTTTTTAAGAGAATACAGTGCCATAAAGACCAAAAAAGGAGACTTTTAAGGAGAGAGTGATAACATAAATTTAACAGCATTAATCCTAGTCATGTTGTTAAGTACACAGGAGAAATGTCATTGAGGTTTTCTTTTTTTTTTTTTTAATATTTATTTATTTGGCTGCGCCAGGTCTTAGTTGCAGCACGTGGGATCTTCATTGCCACATGCGGGATCTTTTAGTTGCGGCATGCGGGATCTTTAATTGTGGTATGCGGGATCTTTAGTTGCGGCATGTGGGATCTAGTTCCCTGACCAGGGATTGAACCCGGGACCCCTGCATTGGGAGCGTGGAGACTTAGCCACAGGACCACCAGGGAAGTCGTGAGATTTCCATTTTTTGTTGTTAAAGCAGATTTTCAAGCATTTTGACCAAAAAGTAGATTTTTCTATTTTGTTCAGCATCTATCAGTTAAAGAAAGATTTTTTTTCACATCTTTAGTACTTTTAAAAAAATTATATTTTTCCTGCTTCTTACCATTTGGGGCCTACTTTATTTCCTATTTTTCTCTATTTCTAATTTTCTTAAACTTGGAAGACTTATAGGACTATGGTTATGATCAACCTGCCGTAGGCCAATGTGAAACCTGACTCTTTTCTGTTTTGGTAAGTTGTTAATGTTGTCAGCATCGAACATGACACTAAATCTGAATCCGTTTTGATGGTGACTCATTTAAAACATCACAGTCTTTTTTTCTTTTTCTTTAAATTTTTATTGGAGTATAGTTGCTTTACAATGTTGTGTTAGTTTCTACTGTACAGCAAAGTGAATCAGCTATATGTATACATATATCCCCACATCCCCTCCCTCTTGCATCTCCCTCCCACCATTCCTATCGCACCCCTCTGGGTGGTCACAAAGCACTGAGCTTATCTCCCTGTGCTATGCAGCTGCTTCCCACTAGCTATCTATTTTACGTTTGGTAGTGTATATATGTCAGTGCCACTCTCTCACTTCGTCCTAGCTTACCCTTATCCCTCCCTGTGTCCTCAAGTCCATTCTCTACATCTGTGTCTTTATTCCTGTCCTGCCCCTAGGTTCTTCCTAACCATTTTTTTTTTTTTTTAGATTCCGTATATATGTGTTAGCATACGGTATTTGTTTCTCTCTTTCTGACTTACTTCACTTTGTATGACAGACTCTAGGTCCATCCACCTCACTACAAATAACTCAATTTCGTTTCTTTTTATGGCTGAGTAATATTCCATTGTATATATGTGCCACATCTTCTTTATCCATTCATCTGTTGATGGACACTTAGGTTGCTTCCATGTCCTGGCTATGGTAAATAGAACTGCAATGAACATTGTGGTACATGACTCTTTTTGAATTATGGTTTTCTCAGGGTATATGCCCAGTAGTGGGATTGCTGGGTCATATGATAGTTCTATTTTTAGTTTTTGAGGGAACCTCCATACTGTTCTCCATACTGGCTATATCAATTTACATTCCCACAAACAGGGCAAGAGGGTTCCTTTTCCTCCACACCATCTGCAGCATTTATTGTTTGTAGATTTCTTGATGATGGCCATTCTGACTGGTGTGAGGTGATACCTCCTTGTAGTTTTGATTTGCATTTCTCTAATGATTAGTGGTGTTGAGCATTCTTTCATGTGTTTGTTGGCAGTCTGTATTATCTTCTTTGGAGAAATGTCTGTTTAGGTCTTCTGCCCATTTTTGGATTGGGTTGTTTGTTTTTATGTTATTGAGCTGCATGAGCTGCTTGTATATTTTGGAGACTAATCCTTTGTCAGTTGCTTCATTTGCAAATATTTTCTCCCATTCTGAGGGTTGTCTTTTCGTCTTGTTTATGGTTTCCTTTGCTGTGCAAAAGCTCTTAAGTTTCATTAGGTCCCATTTGTTTATTTGTGTTTTTATTTCCATTTTTCTAGGAGGTGGGTCAAAAAGGATCTTGCTGTGATTTATGTCTTAGAGTGTTCTGCCTATGTTTTCCTCTAAGAGTTTGATAGTGTCTGGCCTTACATTTAGGTCTTTAATCCATTTTGAGTTTATTTTTGTGTATGGTGTTAGGAAGTGTCCTAATTTCATTCTTTCACATGTAGCTGTCCAGTTTTCCCAGCAGCACTTATTGAAGAGGCTATCTTTTCTCCATTGTATATTCGTGCCTCCTTTATCAAAAATAAGGTGACCATATGTGTGTGGATTTATCTCTGGGCTTTCTATCCTGTTCCATTGACCTGTATTTCTTTCTTTGTGCCAGTACCATACTGTCTTGATTACTGTAGCTTTGTAGTATAGTCTGAAGTCTGGGAGCCTGATTCCTCCAGCTCTGTTTTTCTTTCTCAAGATTGCTTTGGCTATTCGGGGTCTTTTGTGTTTCCATACAAATTGTGCAATTTTTTGTTCTTGTTCTGTGAAAAATGCCATTGGTAGTTTGATAGGGATTGCATTGAATCTGTAGATTGCTTTGGGTAGTGTAGTCATTTTCACAATGTTGATTCTTCCAATCCAAGAATATGGTATATCTCTCCATTTGTTTGTATCATCTTTAATTTCTTTCATCAGTGTCTTATAGTTTTCTGCATACAGGTCTTTTGTCTCCTTAGGTAGGTTTATTCCTAGATATTTTATTCTTTTTATTGCAATGGTAAATGGGAGTGTTTCCTTAATTTTTCTTTCAGATTTTTCATCATTAGTGTATAGTAATGCAAGAGATTTCTGTGCATTAATTTTTTATCCTGCTACTTTACCAAATTCATTGATTAGCTCTAGTAGTTTTCTGGTAGCATCTTTAGGAATCTCTATGTGTAGTACCATGTCATCTGAAAACAGTGACAGCTTTACTTCTTCTTTTCCCATTTGGATTCCTTTTATTTCTTTTTGTTCTCTGATTGCTGTGGCTATAACTTCCAAAACTATGTTGAATAATAGTGGTGAGAGTGGGCAACCTTGTCTTGTTTCTGATCTTAGTGGAAATGGTTTCAGTTTTTCACCATTGAGAATGATGCTGGCTGTGGGCTTGTCATATATGGCCTTTATTATGCTGAGGTAGGTAGCCTCTATCCCTACTTTCTGGAGGGTTTTTATCACAAATGGTGTTGAATTTTGTCAAAAGCTTTTTCTGCATCTGTTGAGATGATCATATGGTTTTTATCCTTCAGTTTGTTAATGTGGTGTATCACATTGGTTGATTTGCGGATGTTGAAGAATCCTTGCATTCCTGGGATTAACCCTACTTCATCATGGTATATGATCCTTTTAATGTGCTGTTGGATTCTGTTTTCTAGTATTTTGTTGAGGATTTTTGCATCTCTGTTCATCAGTGATATTGGCCTGTAGTTTTCTTTTCTTGTGACGTCTTTGTCTGGTTTTGGAATCAGGGTGATGGTGGCCTCGTAGAATGAGTTTGGGAGTGTTCCTCCCTCTGCTATATTTTGGAAGAGTTTGAGCAGGATAGGTGTTAGCTCTTCTCTAAATGATTGGTAGAATTCGCCTGTGAAGCCATCTGGTACTGGGCTTTTGTGTGTTGGAAGATTTTTAATCACAGTTTCAGTTTCAGTGCTTGTGATTGGTCTGTTTATGTTGCCTATTTCTTACTGATTCAGTCTTGGATGGTTATGCTTTTCTAAGAACTGGTCCATTTCTTCCAGATTGTCCATTTTATTGGCATATAGTTGCTTGTAGTAATCTCTCATGATCCTTTGTATTTCTGCAGTGTCAGTTGTTACTTCTCCATTTTCATTTCTAATTCTGTTGATTTGAGTCTTCCTTTTTTTCTTGCTGAGTCTGGCTAATGGTTTATCAATTTTGTTTATCTTCTCAAAGAACCAGCTTTTAGTTTTCTTGATCTTTGCTATCGTTTCCTTCATTTCTTTTTCATTTATTTCTGATATGATCTTTATGATTTCTTTCCTTCTGTTAACTTTCTGGGTTTTTTTTTGTTCTTCTTTCTCTAATTGCTTTAGGTGTAAGGCTAGGTTGTTTATTTGAGATTTTTCTTGTGTCTTGAGGTAGGATTGTATTGCTATAAACCTCCCTCTTAAGAACTGCTTTTGCTGCATCCCATAGGCTTTGGGTCGTCGTATTTTCATTGTCATTTGTTTGTAGGTTTTTTTTTAATTTCCTCTTTGATTTCTCAGTGATCTCTTGGTTATTTAGTAACATATTGTTTAGCCTCCATGTGTTTGTATTTTTTACAGATTTTTTCCTGTAATTGATATCTAGTTTCATAATGTTGTGGTCGGAAAGATACTTGATACAATTTCAATTTTCTTAAATTTACCAAGGCTTGATTTTTGACCCAAATATGGTGTATCTTGGAGAATGTTCCATGAGCACTTGAGAAGAAAGTGTATTCTGTTGTTTTTGGATGGAATGTCCTATAAAAATCAATTCAGTCCATCTTGTTTAATGTGTCATTTAAACCTTGTGTTTCCTTATTTATTTTCATTTTGGATGATATGTCCATTGGTGAAAGTGGGGTGTTAAAGTCCCCTACTAGGACTGTGTTACTGTCGATTTCCCTTTTTATGGCTGTTAGCATTTGTCTTATGTATTGAGGTGCTCCTGTGTTGGGTGCTTAAATATTCACAATTGTTATATCTTCTTCTTGGATTGATCCCTTGATGATTCTTAGTGTCCTCTCTGTCTCTTGTAATTGTCTTTATTTTAAAGTCCATTTTTTCTGATATGAGAATTGCTACTCCAGCTTTCTGTTGATTTCCATTTGCATGGAATATCTTTTTCCATCCACTCACTTTCAGTCTGTATGTGTCCCTAGGTCTGAAGTGGGTCTGTTGTAGAGCATATACACGGGTCTTGTTTTTGTATCCATTCAGCCAGTCTGTGCCTTTTGGTTGGAACATTTAATCCATTTACATTTAAGGTAATTATCGATATGTATCTTCCTATTACCATTTTCTTAATTGTTTTGGGTTTGTTATTGTAGGTCTTTTCCTTCTCTTGTGTTTCCTGCCTAGAGAAGTTCCTTTAGCATTTGTTGTAAAGCTGGTTTGGTGGTGCTGAATTCTCTTAGCTTTTGCTCGTCTGTAAAGGTTTTAATTTCTCCATCGAATCTGAATGAGATTCTTCCTGGGTGAAGTAATCTTGGTTTTAGGTTTTTCCTTTTCATCACTTTAAATATGTCCTGCCACTCCCTTC